>NC_134578.1:124497925-125725425 GCF_050947875.1 Dermacentor variabilis | reverse complement strand
TTGTGCAGTCGTTTTTATTTTTTTTTTTCATTTTGAGAGACGTGAAACCGTTTGTTACGACCCTTTTGTTACTGCGGCTGCGAAATCGTGCGTAATACCAATTTAATTGTGTGCTGGTTGGTCGTTTGTCAGCCCTTTGTGTTTTTCAAGAAAATGAACCACAGGTTTATAAATTATGTGCGCAAAAATTTTCTCCATCTGCACCAATACGCCACCACCAAAATACTTAAACAAGAGAGAAAGCGTCCGAGGCCATGAGGTTTCGAAAATGCCGCGCTCCGAAATTTTCACATCCGCCATTGGGAATATAATTAGTATCCGTTGTAGAAAAAAAGAAAAAGGAATCAGATTTCAAGTGATCATTGAAAGTGGCCGCGTTTTTTCGGGGCGTGTCCTGATGAAATAATTTCACTTCAGTTCGTTGGTTCAATTGCATTTGTTGGCTCCTTGCAGCATGTTTAGATTTCATCTTTTTCAGTATTCTTAGTACTCTCATTGTAGCCTGCACATTTTTCGGTTGTTTTGAGGTATCCATTCCTGAATGATGTTTTTCATTTCCTTAAAGCTAGCCGTAGAACAAGCGCTTTCTATCTAATCATTACAATAAGAATCCAGCATCATCGGCGCGATTAAAGTTCGGTAACTGGCGATTTTTAATGCCGCGATCACGAAGGTTAACAGCATGTTCATACAAGGGGTGACGTGACGCAAGGCGTGATTTTTCAGCATACCAGTCACGATATCTAATCGAATCTAAGATTGAAATGGTGTTCCTAATTAGTTTGGTTCCAGATAGAACAAACAGAAATAAAAAAAAGGTTGTCTTTGATTGCCATTCAAATCTTAAGACCGCGTGTAGAAAGTGTTCCGGCTTACATTCGGCAAATCAAAATGAACGGCTAAAATTAGTCTATCCCATTAGGTTTCATGCGGGAGATCACGCGAAAGGCAGCCATTCTTCTTTACATGGTTTCTCTCTTTTGCGCTGTCATTTGCGCACGCAAATTTCTTCGTACGGGAATTTTATGAAGCGAAGGCAGCTACAGACCGTTTTCATTGTTTCGTTCATGTTCGTAGGCACAAATTTTCAAACCTAGTGCTTGGAGGAACATTTCCGCTGCTCTAGAAAGGCATGACAGTGCCCGCTCTTTCATTTCTCCAATCGCTCGCAAACACATTGCATTGCTAGTCTACAGCGGCAATACAAAGTGACGTTTCACCATGCACGTCGAAGTTGATTACCAGTACCGCGCCAGCGTCGACTGGCCGCCGAAGCGACGAGCTCAGCAGCGCATGCGCAAGGGCCGACACCACCCCAACCGAGCTTCCCTGCTTATCGGAGAGAGCAGGTGCGCGTGAACACGGGCGCGTCTGAGTATCTGGATTTAAAAAAAAAAAGTGTGCCCGAGACATTGACAAAGACAAGTGGTCGCGGTTCTCTGAATCTTATCGTATTATAGAAAAGGCGCGTTGGCGGCGCTTCCTCGAGGGTCAAAACGTACAATCGTCGAACTAGCGCTCCCGGCGTCAAGTGGAGTGCATCCTTCTTCTTGGAACGGTTTGCAATTGACTGCTTGAATGTGCCGACCACGCGTCACGGGTCGCCTATAGAGCCAACTCTTGGCAAGAACGCGTCTAGCGTAGCAGCAGAACCGATCGCGGTTGCGATAACCCATCGCTGGTAGCGAAAAGAAAAAAGGAACGCACCCACACGCAGTTTGTAGCAATAACCGCACAAACCAATGTGGTTTTAAATGTAGCTTCGCAGGTCACAGTAGAAGCGCACTGAAACTTTCTCATAAGGCACACTGCTGTAGTCCACAAAGAACAAAGCGCACAAAATAGATCTGATACAGCCGCACTGCATTATTTCGTGTTTTCACTATATCATAACTTTCGTGTGCATGCCACGCAGGCCAGGAGTAAAAGGCAAGAAAAAAAAAATGATACGCGATCCTAAGCTTTGACTTGGCTGCTGTGGCATTTATGTTCTCTAGGCGAACGCAATGCACAAACTGAACTCGAATTTCCAATAATGGAAGTTCGTATTTGGCGACATGGTTGTATTTTTGAGTAATATTTGCGTTTTTCGCCCGTGCATGCGCTTCACTGCGCTACTCTTTGCCCCTTCAACGCGGCTTCACTGCCCTGCGGAAGTGTTCTGCGTTAAGCCGAACCAGCAGGCAAAATCGCGCCTAGCACATAGAGTTCCCCCCCCCCCCCCCCCCCAAAGCGGAAAAGAAAAGTAGCCTTATTTAAACGAGAAAGATGCCACGAGTGCCCCAACGGAAAGCTTTAAGTGTTACCGAAGGGTAACTGAGGGCGACGCAACGAGCTTTGGCAAGAAGGACGATGGGTGTAGTGTCACGAGAGATAGGAATAGAGCAGATTGAGGGGCGAGCGAACAAACGCGAGTTAATGACACCTTAGTTTAAACCATGAAAAAAAAAGAAATGGGCATGCAATGGGGGGGGGGAAAGATGGTCATTAAGGGTTACGGACTCAATTCCAAGAGAAGGGAAGCGTAGCAGGGGGTGGCAGAAAGTTGGGAGGGCAGATTAGATTAGGAAATGTGCAGGGACTACATGGCGATACCCGCCGTGGTTGCTCAGTGGCTATGGTGTTGGGCTGCTGAGCACGAGGTCGCGGGATCGAATCCCGGCCACGGCGGCCGCATTTCGATGGGGGCGAAATGCGAAAACACCCGTGTGCTTAGATTTAGGTGCACGTTAAAGAACCCCAGGTGGTCAAAATTTCCGGAGTCCTCCACTACGGCGTGCCTCATAATCAGAAAGTGGTTTTGGCACGTAAAACCCCAAATATTATTATTATTATTACATGGCGACAATTAGCACGTGACCGGGGTACTTGGATACTTATGGGAGAGGCCTTTGCCCTGCAGTGGGCGTAACCAGGAGGAGGAGGATGAAAAGGTAGCAACAGGTCTTCATAACATACAGGTTGGAAAGCTGGAGCGCCTTTGAACCCTTGAATATATTTCGCAAGACTTGGCCACACGACAAGTTTGTTTTCGAGGCGTTCGCTCCCACTGCTGCGAAAATGTGCACACAACGGCTGCACAGTAGTTGCCAGAAAGCGGGCACTCTATTTTTCTTTCATAGGGAATCTTTCTTCCACTAGGGCAGCGGATTTTGGCAGGGCGAGCTTGCGTTGGCGCTGTGGTTTACGGATCCAAGCAATAGTGAACTCAAAAATCCAGTGTTGGCTTTGAGCGGGATTCACATTGTTTGCCGAACCCACGGCTAATCATACACCCCCCCCCTCCCCGTCCTATAGTGGCTCATTACAGCAGACAGAAACATCGGATAAATAACAATCCTATTTCTTAGACATATATTTTGCCGATTCTCCCTCCTGGTTCTTTCTTTTGCTGTCATTTATTTTTCTCGAAGGCCGTAATAAGAAATTTGCTGGTGCGACTGTCCCATTTGCGCGGCAAGAAGTGCGACGCTACACACAGGTGGAGTGGCCGTTTAATTACTCTCGTGGTCCGCGAACCGGCATCGTTGCGTATGGTATAGGAATGGTGCGTGTGAAGTCAGTGCTCGCTTCGAGCTTGTGTTCTTCATTTTGATTGAATGAAGTCTCACCGAAGTGAGCGGGGGCCGATCCCGGAGGTAGTGCAATACCGGGCCGACCTGCGGCGGAGGTGAAGCAGGCTTCAAGCACTCCGCCAACTTCCAAAAATAGGTTTAATATCGTGGGTCCACATAGAACCCGTATCAGATATTAAGCTGATAAGAACAGAGTTTTTCATTATGATGATGATGATGATGTGTGGAGTTTTATGGCGCAAGGGCCAGGTGTGGCCAAAGAGCGCCATGTCTGTGGTAATGAGTTTGCGGTGTAATTATGATTGCTATGAAGTTGGTGTGAGGTGGCTGTAAAGAGGCCTTAAAATATACGCGCTAAAGTGCGTAAAATCTGTATGATAAAATTATGGCGATGACGTATGACTTGTTCTATGAAAATTTAGATGCATATAAAAAGAATCATACGATAAGTAAAATATATCACGATTATAAGAAATGCCAGAGCACTACTGCCTCCTTAGAGCCCCTGAAACGCAAGGGTCTGGAGGCATGTGCTATACCGTACAACTATCCCAGCGGCATCCTCTAAAGAGAGGAAGCGCTAGGAATGCATGGGGCTAATAGCATGTAGGACCACATCTCTCAGAAAACCTAGGACTGTGTCTGTGTTAAAAAGCGGTTCTGGACCGAGGAACATTACTGGATGGAGAGGGATGTGCTGTCTGTAAGCTAAGGAAAAATGTTTCGTTCTTTCAGATTCGGCTTCGCGACATTCCAGAAGGACGTGGAGCACGGTCAGCCTCTCCCCGCATCTACCACAGGTTGGAGGCTCACTTCCGGTTAGTAGAAAATTATGGGTGCCAAACGTGTGTCCTATTCTGAGCCGACAGAATAGGACATCTGTTCGGCGCGATTTTGTAGTAGAGGGCCAGAATCCTAACTGTGGTTTTATCAGGTGGAGCTTATTATTCGTTTCCGCGTCCCACATGCGTTGCCAGTGGTCCCGCAATCTCCTTCGCAAGAAAGGCCTCAGATCTGTGACAGGCACCGCAGCGGTAGGGTTAACAGTTTGCGATGCGATTGACGTGGCCATCTCGTCCGCCAGAACGTTACCCTCAATGCTCCTGTGGCCAGGCACCCAGCATATAATGATACGCTGGTTAGATATGTACGCTTTACACAAGACGGTGTAGAGTTCACTAAGTACAGGATTTTTGTGTGTATAGACTGACATCAAGGCCTTCACGACGCTTAGGGAGTCTGTATAGATCGCTGCTTTTGAAAGTTTTGATCTTCTTATATGTTTCACGGCAGAGAGTAATGCGTAGGCCTCGGCCGTAAAGATGCTTGTTTCGGGATGCAGTACGTCGGATTGCGAGAAGGATGGGCCGACTGCTGCATAGGATACCCCGGCATTTGACTTCGAAGCGTCTGTGTAGAAATCTGCACAGGAGTGCTTGTGCTGTAGTTCTAGGAAATGCATTCTGATTGCAGCCTCAGGAGCGTGCTTTGTAACTTTTATAAAGGATATGTCACATTGTATCACCTGCCACTCCCAGGGAGGTAAGAGCTTGATTGTGTGCATTAGGCGATGCTCGAGGAGTGGGACATGCATTTCATTGCTAAGCTCCTTCACACGCAGCGAAAAAGGCTGTCTTATGGAGGGACGGTTGCTGAAAAGTGTAGCGCACGTCATATCGGTAACGGTATCAAAACATGGATGTTCAGGATTAGAGCGTACTTTAAGGAAATATATAAAGCTGTTGTATGATCTCTGTAGGTGGAGAGACCATTCATTCGATTCGGCATATAAGCTTTCAATTGGGCTTGTTCTGAAAGCGCCCGTGGCTAAACGGATGCCTAGATGGTGAACCGGGTCTAGCATCTTTAGCGCGCTTGGGGCGGCAGAGTTATATACCACGGCACCATAATCTAATCGTGACCGGATGAGGCTCTTATACAGATTCATTAGGCACTTCCTGTCACTACCCCACGTAGTCTGGGATAGAAGTTTCATTAGGTTCATTGTTTTCAGGCACTTTTCTTTGAGTTGTTTAATGTGTGGGACGAAAGTGAGTCTATTGTCGAGTATAATACCTAGAAATTTGTGCTCTTTGTTTACAGGAATCTGTTGTCCACACATTTGTAAGCAAGGATCCGGAACTAGGCCTCTCTTCCTTGTAAACAGCATACAAGAACTTTTTTGAGGATTGATTTTAAAACCATTTTTCTCTGCCCACCCTGACACCTTGTTCAAGCCATGCTGTACCTGTCTCTCGCATACTGCGAGGTTACAGGATTTGAAGCCTATTTGAATGTCGTCCACATAGACGGAATACAAGATGGCTGGTGGTAAGGACGCACGAAGCGTTGTCATTTTAACAATAAAAAGTGTGCAACTGAGCACGCCTCCCTGGGGTACACCAGTTTCTTGTGTAAAAGGACGTGACAGCACATTGTCGACTTTCACCCGGAAGGTACGACTGGACAAGTAGCTTTTTATTACGTTTAGCATTTTACCATGAATGCCCATTTCTGACAAATCTCTCAAGATTCCGTAGCGCCAGGTCGTATCGTACGCCTTCTCCATATCGAGGAATATCGATACGAAGAACTGTTTGTGTACAAGCGCGTCACGAATATGTCCTTCAATACGTACAAGATGGTCGGTTGTGCAGCGCCCTTCTCGGAAGCCACACTGAAAGGGATCAAGCATTTTGTTTTGTTCAAGAAAATGGATGAGTCGCCGATTTATCATTTTTTCAAATACCTTACACATGCAGCTTGTGAGGGCTATCGGGCGGTAACTTGCCACTGAAGAAGGGTCTTTCCCTTCTTTCAAAACAGGGACCACAATGGCTTCTTTCCATGCCGTTGGAAGGTACCCTGCGTCCCAGATAGTGTTGAAAAGTGTAAGTAGTGTTACTTGCGTGTCATTGTGTAAGTTTTTGAGCATTTCATACATGATTCTATCGGATCCCGGTGCAGAGCTCTTGCATGCGCTCAAGGCAGCTTTCAACTCGGCAGCACTAAAAG
Source organism: Dermacentor variabilis (assembly GCF_050947875.1). NCBI lineage: Eukaryota > Metazoa > Arthropoda > Arachnida > Ixodida > Ixodidae > Dermacentor > Dermacentor variabilis. The sequence goes on along the minus strand of NC_134578.1, from coordinate 125,718,835 downwards.
GGCAATTGTACGGTTCATTCTGTCGGCATTTATTGACGAGTGGCTTGCATTGTTCTATTTGTTTATATTTTAGGAAGGATTGCGAATAATGTTTTGAGCTTGATACACTCTCAAAGTGCTCCCCAAGTGAGTCGGCCTGATCTTTCAGTGTACCGCCCTGTGTATTTACTAGAGGGAGTGAATAAGTTTGTCGTCCTTTTATCCTGTTAACCCTGTTCCAGACTTTCCCCTCCTCAGTATAAGAGTTGATACCCGATAAAAACTTCTGCCAGCTCTCTCTTCTGGCCTGTCGGCGCGTTCTCCTTCCTTCAGATTTTGCTTTCTTAAAGTTAATAAGATTCTCCGCAGTGGGAGAGGCGCGTAGCAACCCCCACGCTTTGTTTTGTTTCTTACGGGCGGTCCTACACTCGTCGTTCCACCACGGGACGCGCCGTTTGCATGCGAAACCACTTACTTCAGATATGCATTTAGACGCGGCATCTATAATGAAGGCTGTAAAATACTGAACGGCAGCATCAATTTCTAAAGAGGACATGTCATCCCATGAGATCCTGGTGAGAGTTCAGAATTTCTCCCAGTCGGCTGTATCGATTTTCCACCAGGGAGCCTGTGGTAGACATTCGTGTTCTTTATATGTTCTTAGTAGTATAGGGAAGTGGTCGCTTCCGTAAGGATTGTCGTTTACTTCCCATTCAAGTTCAGACAGTAGTGACGGGGAGACTAGGCTAAGACCTATTGAAGAAAATGTTTTGCTTGCGAGAGAATAGTATGTCGCTTCCTTCTTATTCAGAAGACAAGCACCAGAAGAGAAAAGGAACTGTTCAACGAGACGACCTCGCGCGTCTGTACGAGAGTCGCCCCACAGGGAGCTGTGCGCATTGAAATCGCCGAGAACAACATAAGGTTCTGGCAATTGATCTATATAGGATTGAAATTCTTGTTTCCTTAATTTGTGATGTGGGGGTATGTAAAGAGAGCTAATGGTGATGAGTTTGTTTAGGAGAACAGCTCGAACCGCCACTGCTTCGAGAGGCGTTTGTAGCGGGAAAAGTTGACACGCAATGCTCTTATGGATAACAATGGCGACACCGCCCGATGATGCGACAGCATCATCGCGATCTTTACGAAAAGTTATGTACTGTCGGAGAAAGTTTGTGTGTTTGGATTTTAAGTGTGTTTCCTGTAAACACAGCACTTTTGGATTGTGTTGGTAGATGAGTTCTTGTAGATCATCGAGATTCCTAAGAAGACCTCTGACATTCCATTGAATGATTTGTGTCCATATTAAAGAAAAAATTGGTGCTGTGTTTACGGAAACGGTGGTGATGTCTTAGGTTACAGAGCTCTTTCGAGGCCCTGTAACGGGAGTTCTGCCCTTTTTGAAGCGTTCGAGGGAGCCTCGCGGCTCCTTAGGCGCTTCGTGCGCCTTGAGGATAGGTGTTGTGTCCATTGCCTCTTGTGAGGCGCCGGACACGTGCTCTTGCGAGCGAGAAGTTACAAGAGAGAGTCCTGCCTTGGAGGGCAAGACCCCTGCGCCCACCAGCCCAGAGGTCGATGGGGCACCCTGCGGGATTTGGCTGCGCCGGCTATTGCCAGCGCTGGAAGGGGCCGGGGAGGTTGGGACAGCCTCGGCGGCGGCCACCTTCGGGGTCGATGGTCCCTCATTCTGGGTCGACGGAGCAGCGCTAGCTGCAACCGCCGCGGGGGCAGATGGCGTAACTGCTGACTCACTGCCTGTGGGTCGGACAGTTGCCGGAGGCCGTTGTGGCGCTGCCCCCTGACGCGCCACTTCGGCAAAGGTTTTCTTGGGCAGGTACGATACGCGCCTGCGTGCCTCCTTGAAACTTATATTTTCCTTTACTTTAACTGTTACAATTTCCTTTTCTTTTTTCCAGGATGGGCACGCACGCGAGTACGCGGCGTGCTCCCCATCACAGTTTACGCAGTGGAGAGCATTCTCACAAGCTTCAGATGTATGTTCGTGGGCACTGCATTTTGCACATGTTTGGCGGCCGCGGCAGCTCTGGGAAATGTGGCCGAAGCGCTGGCATTTGAAACATCGCAGTGGATTTTCACGTACGGCCTGACACGGAGCTTGATGTACTCGGCCTCGATTGACTCGGGTAGGACACTTGAATTGAAGGTGAGTATTATGTGTTTGGTCGCAATCTCTTTACCTTCGCGCCTCATCTTTATTCTTTTCACATTGACAACATTTTGCTCACTAAAGCCCTCCAAGAGCTCTGCGTCTCTTAGCTGAAGCAAATCATCGTCTGAGACAACGCCGCGGGTAGTGTTCATAGTGCGGTGCGGAGTCACTGTCACTTGAACGTCCCCAAATGACACGAGGCTGGGTAGCTTTTCAAGTTGTTTCAGATTCTGGAGCTCCAAGAGGAGATCTCCACTTGCCATCCTTGTTGCCTTGTAACCTTGACCAAGAGCCTCAGTTAAAGACTTTGAAACTAGAAATGGGGAGATTGTGCGTACTTGTGTGTCTGACTTTTCGGAGTGAATCACGTGAAATCGTGGGAAGTTGGGTCTTTCACGACCAAAGAACTTGAATACATCTTCGGTGCGCCCTCTTTTCTGAGGGCGATCAAGGAGGGGTGGGAAGGAATTTGCCATAGGAGAACTTAATTTTCGGCAATAACGCCAGCCGCCCACCGTGGAGCCCTACAGGTACTGTAAAAAACAGGTCCTGTAAACGCCAGCTGTACGTTATCACTATAACGAAATATGAGATAACCTAGGTTGGCTATTCACACAAGGTGAACCCTCGCTGCCTGGAAAAATTGGAAGTAAACGGAAGCTAGGAGAAGACAGGAAAGATGAAAAAGTAAGAGAAAGACGAAGGCTGGAGGGAGAGAGAGACAGGAAAAGGCAACTACCGATTTCCCTCGGGTGGGTCAGTCCGGGGGTGCCGTCTACGTGAAGCCGAGGCCAAAGGGGTGTGTTGCCGCCGCCGATTGGCCGTAAAGGTCCAAACACCCGGCATTGGCTCAACCCCCAGGATCCCCTTTTCCCCGGACACGGCTAAGCCGCGCACGGCTACACGCGGGAGGGTCCAACCCTCGTGTGCTCGGGTACGTGGTGTCGCAACACACCAAACGCCTGCTGACGCAGACGCCCCTGCGGGGTTCAGCATTTTGTTCTATCTAGAAAGAGTATAACGGTGTCATGACCATGACTGCCAGATTCACTGCCTCATTGAAATTGTAGTCTTCAAGAATGTTTGTTCGACATGTTGCCACTATCAGTATTAATGGCATGCACTACAAGAGTTGTTTTTTGGTACAGACTAGCTTAGTCAGTAGAGCATGAGACTAAAATCTCTCCTTACCAATAGGAACATGCTTATTTTCGGCCTTTTAATGTTTCAACGCTTCATTTCAAGACTTAGTGGGCGCATCATATACCGCGATACATAAAATTATAGCCTCATCACGGTTGCATTGAACGGATGCAAAGCAGTAATAGCTCGGACAAGATTTCTGAGAAATGGTGTGGAACTGCAAAGAAATATCTCAAGTAAAACGAGAGAAAATAATAATGTGCTGTTTTACGTATAAGTACAGAGTGTAAAAAGAAATATGTTATATACAAAATATGCACCTGGGCTCCTAGTTCCCAAGTTTTGTAAGTCGTAAGTTGTAAAATTTTGTATATAAAAATTACGCATACTTATTGGCATCAATACTTGCCATAGTGATACCCATGCTATGTAGGAAATCAAAAGCGTAGCAAAACAAATTCGGTAAGTTCCTATTGTGTAGAAAGCATTTGTTTTTACTCATTCCCGCAGGCACCTGGCTCATTATTATGTGCGCTCCGTTCTTTATGTGCGTGAAACAATAGCGACGTCAGGGAGCATGCAGGAGCCTTCTCATATTTGATGACTGCGTTCGATCAGCTTTCCTGTGCGTGCAAGCCTAGTGCATGTTCAACTGGCGCTGGAGTATCCGCGTACTTTGTTAAGCTTTTGTAGAGTAGTGTACAGTAATGTAGTGTCTTGCACATCATTATAAAAGAATGAATAAGGGCACTTGCACAGGCAGTGTTCAAAATCTAAGAGATTAGACTGCTAGTCAAGCATCACTCGAAGCTTGCTCGGAAATTGACTGCATTCTCTTGTGTGTGTGAAAACACCACATGATAGAAAAGATTGCTTATAATAATTTGGACATAATCTGTCAAAATGGTGATAGATAAAAACCAACCAGGGGGCAACACTAAAAGTGCAGTTGATATTAGGATCGAGGCTCCTTTCAACATCGCTACCCATGCGTGAATAAAAAAAAATTTAGGGTCTCTAGAGATCACTCCTAAGTGGCGAACGGGAAAGCGTACTCATCCTCCTCCTATCATTTGCCTCTTCTCTTTCTCTTCTTTCCTTTAGTCATTACTGTTCACTACTAAGCATATTTTCTCAATTGTAATTAGTTTTGGTCATTACAAGCCGCCGTTAGACATGTTGGGGATATCATAGTCATCAGTAGTTATTACAAGCCATTACTAAGCATCTTAGTCATTTCTAATAAGTTGTAGTTGTTGCAATTTGTCGTTAAGCATATTGGTCATATCGTAGTCATTACAAGTCATTACTGGTCATTACTAAGCATTTCCTATCATTTCTAATTACTTGTAGTCATCATAACTTGCCGTGAGACATATTGGTCATTGCTAGTCGTTTCAGTCATTATTAGTCATTAGTGCTCACTAGTAAGCGTCTTTAGTCATTTGTAATCAATTTTGCTCATTACAAACCTTCATTAGTGGTCAACTTACTCATTACTACCCATTACTAGACATTTCAGATCAATTGTGGTCATTTCAAGTCATTAGTAGTCATTATTGACCTCTACCGATCTCTATTATAGCATTACCATTCACTGTCACTATTATTCCTTTTTCATTCTTTAATCTCTCTTTAATCCGCCTTCATATGGGTGATGACCCTTCGGCCTACGCTCCGGCGACCAGGTTTGCCTGCTGACACAAACTTGAGACTTTCACCTTCCAGTGTTATTCCAGTGTGCCAGTGTTACTTGCAGTGTTATTAAGGCTTTCGCTTTAATAACACTGGAACTTCTCTGTCGTCGCCACTCATCAGTCATTTTGAGAATTAGGGCCAAACCTATCGACTTTTATAAAATAACGGGGACGGCAGCCTATTGGTGTTTCCTATTGCACTGATCTGGAAAACGTGGAGCCAAAAGCTAGGCAGATGCCTAGACTAGTCACTGTGGATCCTTGGGCCAACACGTTAAACAGAATTTGCCTTTTTTATGACATGGGAACGTGGCCGCGATAAGACATATTGACATAATTGTACAACATTGTTCAATAGCTACACCGTACTTCTATTTCTTGGCTTCAAATTTGGGCACTGCACAAGCTTTCTTTTCTGGGAAGTTTCCAACTTCAGCTTAAGGGTGCCATGCACTGGCCCTGCTGGATCGGTGACACAGTATGGAAGGTAACTGAATTTTCTCATTCACAAAAAGATTTCCAAAGCAAAACTTGCTTTTTTCATGGTTTACTTCTTATTTCAAAATTTCACAATTTCTGAATATTTAACATTTAAACCACTTCACTGTGTTAAAATCTTCACATTTCCTTGCATCCTGGTGTCACTACTTTCTGTGGTTACTAGCCAGGACCTTTAGTTGCCTCTTGTAAGTGCGAATTGTGCCCGGTTTTGTTGGCGTTAAACATTTATGCATATTTTTCCATGCTGCACTTCTTTTCTTTACAGTTACCTTGGACATGGGTCTAATATGAAAATCATTGCCAAGTCGTATCCCATATCCAGCTCTGCAGCCAGCCAAAGTGTTAAGCAAACCTGCCTGGCCTTACGTAATGTGCTGCAGCCTGTCTACGTTGCTACGCCAACAACAGCCCAATGGAAGGAAATAGCCAATGATTTTGAGACATTGTGGCAATTTCCTAATTGCATTGGCGCTATTGATGCAAAGCATGTGTGTATAGCAGCTCCAGGAAACTCCTGTACATTCTTCCACAATTACAAAGGTCATTTTAGTAGGATCCTCCTTGTAGTGTGTGATGCCACGTATCGTTTTACCATGGTGGACATTGGGGAGTGTGGTTCACGTGGTGATGCTGGCTTACTTTATTATTAGTGTTTTATTGCGCAAGGGCTACAACGGCCAAAGAGCGCCAGCAACGATGTTTAGTTAGTTAGTTAGTTAGTTAGTTAATTCGGGTTTTATGGCGCAAAAGCAACTAAGGCCATGCTGCGCCAGCCACAAGATATTAAGGATTCAAATGTTAAACAGTGGAAGCAGCGTTATTTTAGAGTCTGTGTAAAAAACCGATTTCTTCTAGAAAGCTGAACAAGTCAGCGAAAGGTTCATCTCCGACTATTGAGGCGGGGTGTAAAGGTATGTGTAAGTTATAGAGATTCTGTAAAAGCTTGTGTCTCTGTGTTTCAATATTTGGACATGTCATAATAATGTGCATAACGGTGAGTGGTTCATGGCACTTCTCGCAAGTTGGCGGGTTTTCGTTTTGAAGTAGAAAATTGTGGGTCAGGTGCGTATGCCCGATTCGGAGTCTACATAGGATCACCTCATAGAAGCGTTGCTGGTGACAGCACGACTTCCATTCTCTAAGCACGGGTTTTATTGTGTGTAACATGTTATTTGTGTATGTGTCCCATTCTAGTTGCCACTTTAATGTCAGGGCCTTATGAATAGCTCGGATACTGTCTTGGTATGGAAGTGTTGTTTGCGTTATACCTTTGTGTGCTGCCATGAACGCGCATCTATCTGCTGCTTCATTCCCTGGAATCCCGACATGGCTTGGAACCCAGCATAATCGTATTGTTCTTCCATATTCGTTATAAGCCAACATGTTTAGGATGTCACCAAGTAGGGGTTCGGACGCGGAGTTAAGGTTTAGAGCTCTGAGTGCGCTTAACGAATCGGTATATATGATAGCATTCGTCTGCTTGTCACTGGTAATTTTTTTTACTGCCGTCCATATTGCGAAAACTTCGGCGGTAAACACTGAAGAAAAGTTATTTATCCGAATGCTATTTTGCCAATTTTTCGTAATTATTCCGACACCTACGTATTCTTGTGTTTTGGAGCCGTCGGTGTAAAATTCCGTGTAATGTTTATATTTTTCTTGTATAGCTCGAAGCTCTTGTATTATGTGTTCTTGTGGGATGTCTTTTTTCTTTAGATGTGTTAGTGTCCAGTCACATAGCTGTGAAAAGTTGTACCACGGTGGCAATCTTGGTGGCCTTTCGGCAACCTGCAGGGCCTCGTGAGGAACATCATAAGCCTGACAGTATTCTTCGTATCGTAAGATTAGTGGCCGAATCATGTTCGGTTTGCTTGTGTAGTGTATCCTTGATATGCACTGTGTAACGATGTTGTAGCATATATGTTGTGGTGATGATCGAACTCGTAGTACATAGGAAAGTGTAAGCAGTGCTCTGCGTTGCTGTAAGGACGGCTCATTGCAGTCAACATATAAACTTTGGACAGGCGATGCTCTGTAGGCACCGCTTGCCAGTCGTAGGTCGAGATTATGAACTGGATCGAGTCGCTTGATGTATGACTGCCTAGCTGCACCATAAACTACACTACCGTAGTCGAGGATGCTACGTACGAGGGACCGGTATATACGTAGTAGACAAGTTCGGTCAGATCCCCAGTGCTTGTGTGATAGCACCTTGAGGATATTTACTGCTTTATTTGCTTTAATTTTAGTTGTGTTAATGTGGGCCAGGAAGTTCAGCTTTGTATCAAACGTTACGCCTAGAAATTTATAGTGTTCTTTGACCGGCAAGGTTGTACCATGCAATGTGAGAACTGGGTTCAAGTGTAATCCTCGTTTCTGGGAGAAGAGAACTGTAACAGTTTTGTCTGTTAAAAAACGGAATCCATTTTTGTCAGCCCATTGTGTAAGGTTATTTATGGTTATTTGTAGTTGTCTTTCGCAAGTGGATAGATTTGAGGCGCGGCAAGCAACTTGCAGATTGTCGACATATATGGTTCATTTTGATTATGAAGAGTGTCGTGCTCAGAATACAACCCTGTGGAACGCCATTTTCCTGTGTAAATGTGCGTGAAAGTATTGCGCCGAGACGCACCTGAAATGTTCTATTTGCCATAAAATCAGATAGGCAGTTTAGCATTCTGCCACGCACTCCCTATTCAGCCAGGTCTCCTAAAATTCCATACCGCCAAGTGGTATCATACGCTTTCTCTAGATCGAAAAATACTGTGAGACAGTGTTGTTTGTGTAGAAACGCGTTACGTATTTCATGTTCTAGTCGTACGAGGTGGTCAGTTGTTGAGCAGCCCTTTCTGTCTCCGCACTGGTGCACGTCTATTAGATTCCGTGATTCAAGGATGAATGTGAGCCTTATGTTTATGATACTCTCGTAGGTTTTGGCTAGACAGCTTGTTAAGGCGATGGGTCTGTAGCTGCTTGGGGACGTTGTGGATTTACCTGATTTCAAAAAAGGCACTATTACTGCATTTTTCCAGTCTGTGGGCATTATTCCAGATTCCCAGATCTTGCTGAAAAATTTAAGAAGTGTTTCTGTTGATGCTTCAGTTGTTCTGTTTCTGCTACAGTTGTTGCTGCTATTGCTTTTCTCTGTTACCGTACTCGCATTGTGTTCACTATTTAGCCATCCTCGTAATGCCGACAAATGCTGAACTTTGTAGGCGGATGGACGAGCTAGAAGCTATATTCAAACATCGGTTGAATGAATTGGTCGACCGGCTTGTCATTAGCATACAAACTAAGCTTCAGGACACAGGATTAGACATCGGTGCGATGAGAACTGAAGTTGGTCGCATGGATGACAGCCTAAAGCTTCTAAACGAAGTAGTCGAGTCAACCCGATCTCAACAGCTTGAGTTATCTGCGGCAAACCGCGTTCTGAAAGCAGAAAACGAGGCCCTTCAAAGGAAAGTAGCTGACCTTGAGCAATACTCAAGATTAAATAACTTAGAAATAAAGGGGGTGCCCTGTACCCAGGGGGAGGATTGTACCGCAATCCTGACTGCCATCGCCGACAAAATCAACTGCACAGTCTCAGCCATAGATGTTGACACAGTTCATCGCGTACCAGCAAAGTCTGGCCAAAAGAATATAATCGTGCGGTTTTGCTCTCGATCAAAAAAAACTGAATTCATGAAGAAGGCGCGAAAGGCTCGACTGAATACCCGAAGTATAGGGTTTTCAGGAGAGCACTCGCAGGCGATATTCATCAATGAGCATCTATCGCCAGACAATAAGCGTTTGTTTTCCAGGACGCTTGCCTTAAAGAAGGAAAGGGGTTGGCAGTTCATCTGGACAGAAAACTGTCAAATCAAAGTGCGGAAATCTCCCGATAGTAGGGTATTTCGCATCGCTTCTGATTCTGATCTATCTATCATTACCTAACTTTGCATAAGCCTTCCAACTTTCAATTTTTAAATTCTGTCCAATGGCTACGTACTTTTTACCTGAAGAACTTGAGGCTTATTTTTCATCGCACAGCCGTTCACTAATCCATTTCAATGCGCGAAGTCTGCAAAAAAACATGGATGGCATCACAAATTTTTTATCATCTACCCGTCATAATTTCTCTGTTATCTGCGTTAGTGAAACCTGGCTCTCCGCTTCCCACAGTAACTTGTATTGCTTTCCTTCATACTCAGCCGAATACTGCCACCGTGATAACAGTAATCATGGTGGTGCTGCTATTTTTGTGTCCTCAGAGTTGCGTTTTCACAGGCGATCTGACTTGACACTTAACGTGGCGAACTGTGAATCTGTCTGGGTCGAATTTGATGATACATTCTTTTCACAAGATAAGAAAAACCTAATAGTTGGCTGCATCTATCGTTCACCCTCATCATCTGGAAGCGCGTTTTGCTTAGCCCTAGGTAATTTGCTACATAATTTAACATTCGAACAGAAAAATGTCATTATCATGGGTGATATTAATATTAACCTTTTAGATACATCCAATACACTACTTAATGACTACGTTAGCTGCCTCAATGGGTTAGGATATGAAAACCTAATTACTCTTCCGACTCGTTGTCCCACGGATAAACAGGGCACGCTTATCGACCACATAGTATCCAATCTTCTTACTAACCCTGACTGTGGTGTGGTCGAAGCTTCAATAACCGATCATTACCCAACATTCGTGCGCTTAACTTCTACTGCTCGCATTACCGATGCAAACTTCACCAGAAAGAAATTTAATTCGTCAATTTTTATTGAAATAATTGCCGCTTCAGACTGGTCCCCAGTAATGGTATGTGATAACCCAGAAACTGCCTATAATACATTCTCACAAATAATTTCTAAAGCTATTTCAGATTCCACGGTACTAATGAATTGTAAAAAAACGTTTTCAGCTCCTCGTAACCCATGGTTATCTACCAGTTTACTAAATTGCTTAAGGAAAAAAGATAACCTTTACAGAAAAACAAAAAAACAGCCATTTAACACAGCACTTCACGAAAGGTATAACAAATATTCTAACTTACTAGGAAAACTGCTCAAACAGGCTAAAACGACGTATTATGAAAATGAAATTAAGTCTGCAGGTAATGATGTCAGAAAGCAATGGAACGTATTAAACTCTTTTTTAGGTCGGTCGAACCATACCTCCGAAATAACTATGATACAGTCGGGGGATCTTCTCCTTGATACTCCCTTGGACATTGCAAACTCCTTCATTAATTCCTTCTGTGCAGATAATGAAGAGTGTGAAGATTCATTGACCGAGACTTACCCCCGTTTGCCCCATAGCTTTTTCCTTTATCCCGCAACACCTCAAGACATAGTCACAGTCATTTCCAGTCTAAAAAATACAGGACCTGGTCTTGATAACTTCAGCCCTTCTCTTATAAAAACGATAGCTTACCTAATATCTGAAACATTCTGTCACATAGTGAACCTTATCTTTAAAACAGGAATTTATCCAAGTTCTTTGAAGAAAGCCAAAATAATCCCTGTTTTCAAGAAGGGAGATAAGCGTCTAATATCTAACTACCGCCCTATAGCTATACTTTCATTCTTCAGTAAAATTATCGAAAAACTAATCGTAACACGCTTATCAAGCTATTTATCAAAATTTTGCATCCTATCACCAAATCAATTTGGGTTTCGGGAAGGTTACTCAACTGATTTGGCATTAATATTTCTAACAGACAAGATTCGGCAGGCAATTGACGCTGGAAATTTCGCTGGTGCATTATTTATTGACCTCTCTAAAGCATTCGATTCACTTGTTCATAACATCCTTTTTGCTAAATTAGACTCTATTGGTATAACTGGCCCGGCACTGCAATTACTACGTAACTATTTGAAAGATAGAGAATACACTGTATCAATCTCCAGCACTTACTCGCACCCTAAAACAACTAACATTGGTGTACCACAAGGATCTATATTAGGGCCTCTCTTGTTTTTAATATACATTAATGACCTCCCAAAGTACCTAAAGTCCTCTGACTGTATCCTTTACGCTGACGACACTACCATCTTCTCCTCAGACAAAAGTCTTGATTCATTGATGTGTAAGCTTAATCACGACGCGGCAAATACTATAACCTGGTGCCAACTTAACAAACTACACATTAATACTGCCAAATCTAACTTCGTCATCTTCTCAGCTAAACAAAAACATATCTCAGTGTATCCATCGCTAACCTTTGCCTCCGGTGTACTTTATCCTACTGATAGTGCACTGTTTCTTGGCGTCATATTAGATAAACACCTAAAATTTGACGAGCATGTTTTATCCTTAACAAAGAAGGCAGCATATGGAATTAGAATATTAATTAAAGTTCGAAATTTCTTTAATATGAAGACACTCATCTCCCTCTACTACGCTTTTATTCACACGCATATTAACTATTGCATATCATCATGGGGAAACACGTATTCTACACATTTATCTCCACTACAGCATACCCAAAATCAAGCAATTCGCATCATTACACGTAGCAGCTACACATCGGAAGCACCTCCATTGCTCAGATCTAACGGCATTTTATCGTTACAGAAACTAAATAAATACTCACTTGGAATACTTGTTTATAAATCTGTTAACGGAAAGCTCCCGTTCCCTATAATTACTACCAGCCAGTATCCATTTTCCACGTCTACCCGTTTCGCTTCTACCAACAGCTATTTACTACCAAAACCTAGAACTAATTATGGTAAATTTACTACTAACTTTTCAGCCACATTACTTTGGAACTCATTACCGTGTCATATTAGGATATTCTCTCATTTTTACACATTCAAATCAAAACTTCGTAAATTTTTGCACTCAATATAACAATTTGATCGTTATCTTTATATTAATAAGTGCTTTGTTTCGTTAAATATTTTACTGCGTAAGCTAGTGACTAACTTAACATGGTGTCTTTTGTCTTTGCATATAGCTGCTTTGTATTCATATATCCTACTCATTTGTAATGGGAGGTCCCCTGTACAGTCTATTGACTATGGGACCTCCCTCTGTATGTATGTATAATCCCCATTTGTAACCTGATTATTATGCAAATAAATAAAATAAATAAAGATGCTTGAGAGAGGTGTGCCAACATTGTGTAGTGGACACGGTCAAGGCCTGTTGCTGTTTTTTTACCGGCAGAGAGAACCCTGTTCAATTCTTGCATTGTGAGGGCGTTATTACAAGGTTCATTTGAAGCCCCAGTAGTGGGCAGTCTCTGTTTCTCCGCCGACATTTTATATTTTAAGAAGTCACTTGAGTAGTTTGCTGAGCTTGAGACCTTGTAAAAATGTTCGCCTAATAAGTTCGCCTGGTCCTGCAGTGTTGTTTGTGTGCCTGGACATGTGAGTAGTGGAATTGTTGATGATGATGATATGTGGTTTTTAATGGCGCAAGGGCCAGTTATGGCCAAAGAGCGCCATGACAAATGGTATTTTAAAGAATTCATACTGAATGGCGTGGACAGTGAATTTATTATGGTAGGTGTGACATGGCTGTATAAGGGCCTAAAACTTTCGCTCTAAATGACGTAAATATATGATGATGTGTTGTGTTTTGTGGCGCAAGGGCCAGGTTTGGCCAAAGGGCGCCATGACACGTGGTAATGATGATGTACTATGGAAGATGTGACTTGGCTGTAAACTGGCCTAAAAATATTCGCTGTAAAGTGCGTAAAATCTACGTGCTATAAAATTATGGCGATGACTAATGACGAATACTATGAACATTAAAATCCATCGTAGAAGAATGATGCAAATTATAAAATATATAAGATCGTAAAATTACTTGCAGCACTGCTGCCTCGACAGAGCCCTTGAACGACAAGGGCCTAGAGGCGCGTGCTATACGAAAGACCTATCACAGCGGCATCCTCTGAAGAGAGGACCCGCTACGAACATGTGGGGCTAAAAATATGCAGCACAACATCTCTCAGAAAACTTAGGACTGCGTTGGCGTCAAATAAAGGTTCTGGGCCGAGTAGCATTACGGGATGTAGGGGGATGTGCTGCCGATATGCTAGGGAGAAATGTTTCCTTCTTTCAGATTCGGCTGCCCGACACTCCAGGAGAACGTGGAGGACGGTCAGCCTCTCCCCGCATCTACCACAGGTTGGAGGATCATTTCCAGTGAGTAGAAAGTTATGCGTGCCAAACGTGTGTCCTATTCTGAGGCGACAGAATAGGACATCTGTTCGCCGTGATTTTGATACGGAGGGCCAAGAACCTAACTGTGGCTTTATTACATGTAGTTTATTATTTACTTCTGCGTCCCACATACGTTGCCAGTGGTTTCGCAGTTTACTTCTTAAGAAAGGCTTCAGGTCTGTGACAGGGACCGAAGCAGTAGGACAAACTGCATGCAATGAAATGGATGTGGCCATCTGGTCCGCTAGTACGTTTCCCTCAATGCCCCTATGTCCAGGCACCCAGCATATAATCACATCTTGGTTAGATATATATGCTTTACACAGTACGGAGTAGAGTTCATTAATTACCGGGTTTTTGTGGCTACAGAAAGACATCAAGGCCTTCACAACACTAAGGGAGTCCGTATATATAACTGATTTCTGGAGTTTTGATTTATTTATATGCTTTGCGACCGACAGCAGTGCGTAAGCCTCAGCCGTAAAGATACTAGTTTCCGGATGCAGTACATCGGTTTCCGAGAAGGATGGACCGACGGCTGCATAGGACACCCCGTCGTGTGACTTCGATGCGTCTGTGTAGAACTCCGTGCAGGAGTACGTGTGCTGGAGTTCCCGAAAATGCATTTGGATTTCAATCTCTGGAGCGCGTTTTGTAACTTTCATGAAGGATATATCGCATTGTATCAGCTGCCACTCCCAAGGGGGTAGCAGCTTGGCTGGATGCATTGGGCGGAGCTCGAGGATTGGGACACGCATTTCGTCACTAAGCTCCCTCACACGCAGCGAGAAAGGCTGTCTTACGGAGGGACGATTATGAAAGAGTGTAGCACATGTCGTATCGTTAATGGTATTAAAACACGGATGCTGAGAATTAGAGTGGACTTTCAAAAAATATGTTTGGCTGATGTATGTTCTCTGCAGATGAAGTGACCACTCATTTGATTCTGCATATAAGCTTTCAATAGGACTTGTTCTGAAAGCTCCAGTGGCCAGTCGGATTCCTAGATGGTGGACCGGATCTAGCATCTTTAGCGCGCTCGGGGCTGCAGAATGATAGATCACGGCACCGTAATCCAACCGTGATCGGATGAGGCTCTTGTAAAGATTCATTAAACATTTCCTGTCGCTGCCCCATGTTGTGTGGGATAATACTTTGAGTAAGTTCATTGTTTTTAAGCATTTAACCTTGAGGTACTTTATATGTGGAATAAACGTTAATTTCGAATCAAGTATGATGCCTAAAAACTTGTGTTCTTTGTTCACAGGAATTCGCTGACCATACATTTCGATACTGGGTTCTGCAATGAGCCCTCTCTTTCTTGTGAAAAGCACACAAGAACTTTTGTTGGGGTTAACTTTAAATCCGTTTTCTTCTGCCCATTTGGACACTTTGTTCAAGCCCTGCTGAACTTGCCTCTCACATACAGTAAGGTTGCAGGATTTGAACCCTATCTGTATGTCGTCTACATAAACAGAATAAAAAATGGCTGGCGGTAATGAAGCACGAAGGGTGTTCATTTTCACGATGAAGAGCGTGCAGCTAAGTACACCTCCTTGAGGTACACCAGTTTACTGTATAAAAGGTCGCGACAATACATTGCCGACTTTCACGCGGAATGTACGGTTGGACAAATAGCTTTCTATTAGGACGAGCATATTGCCACGGATGCCACTTCCCGACAAGTCCCTCAAGATTCCATAGCGCCACGTAGTGTCGTACGCCTTCTCCATATCGAGGAATACGGATAAGAAATATTGTTTATGTAGAAAGGCGTCGCGAATGTTTCCCTCAATGCGCACAAGGTGATCGGTTGTGGACCGCCCTTTTCTGAAGCCACACTGAAAGGGATCGAGCATATTGTTGAGTTCCAGGAAATGTACAAGCCTGCGGTTAACCATTTTTTCAAAAAGCTTACAAAGACAATTTGTCAGAGCTATCGGACGGTAACTTGCCGCCAAGGAAGGGTCTTTACCCTGCTTAAGAACAGGGACCACAATCGCTTCTTTCCATGTGGATGGGAGGTATCCCGTAGCCCAAATAGCGTTGAAAAGCGTGAGTAGTGTAAGTTGGGTGTCAGTGTGTAAGTTTCTGATCATTTCGTACATGACTCTATCAGGTCCCGGTGCAGAGCTTTTGCATGTGGTCAAAGCAGCTCTCAACTCTGCAATACTGAACGGCCGGTTATAAGGTTCATTCTGTCTGGATTTTCGTATTATTGGCTTACATTCTTCTATTTGTTTGTATTTCAAAAAGGATTGCGAATAATGGTTTGAACTCGACACGCTCTCAAAGTGTTCTCCAAGTGTGTCTGCCTGATCTTTCAGTGTTTCACCTTGTGTGTTCACCAAAGGAAGTGAATATGTTTGTCGCCCTTTTATCCTATTAACCCTGTTCCAGACTTTGGCCTCATCTGTATAGGAGTTGATACTAGATAAAAACTTCTGCCAACTCTCTCTTCTGGCTTGTCGGCGTGTTCGCCTGCCTTGGGATTTTACTTTTTTAAAATTGATAAGATTCTCCGCAGTGGGGGAGGCGCGTAGCATCCCCCACGCTTTGTTTTGTTTCTTACGAGCGATCCTACAATCGTCGTTCCACCACGGGACACGCCGTTTGCATGCCAATCCATTTACTTGTGATATACATTTAGTTGCGGCGTCTATTATAAAGGCTGTAAAATATTCCACGGCAGCCTCAATTCCTAACGAGGACATGTCATCCCATGATATAGTAGTTAAGTTTCGGAATTTCTCCCAGTCTGCTGTCTCAGTCTTCCACCTAGGAGCCTGTGGTGGATATTCGTCTTCTTTAAGTGTTCTTAATAGTACGGGGAAGTGGTCGCTTCCGTAAGGATCGTTCGTAACTTCCCATTCTAGTTCAGGCAGTATGGACGGAGAAACTATGCTCAGATCAATTGAAGAAAAGGTATTCTTTGCAACACAGTAATATGTGGGTTTCTTCTTATTCAGAAGGCACGCACCAGAAGAGAAAAGGAACTGTTCAACAAGACGACCTCGCGCATCTATACGAGAGTCGCCCCACAGGGAGCTGTACGCATTGAAATCGCCAAGAACAATGTAAGGTTCTGGCAATTGATCAATAAAGGATTGGAATTCATGCTTCGTTAATTTGCAATGTGGGGGTATGTATAGAGAGCTAATCGTGATGAGTTTGTTTAGGAGTACAGCTCGAACCGCCACTGCTTCGAGAGGCGTTTGTAGCTGTAAAACTTGACATGCAATGCTCTTATGGATAGCAATGGCAACACCGCCCGATGATGCGACAGCATCATCGCGATCTTTGCGAAAAGTAATATGCTGTCGGAGAAAGTTCGCGTGTTTGGATTTTAAGTTGGTTTCTTGTAAACACAGCACCTTGGGATTGTGTTTGTGGATTAGTTCTTGAACATCATCAAGGTTTCTGAGGAGACCTCTGACGTTCCATTGAATTATCTGTGTATCCATGTTGGTAGTAAATAGGTGCTGTGTGTACAGAAACAGAAGTAGTGATTATGGAAAAAAACAGATTAGATTACAGAGCCCTTTCGAGGCCCTGTAACGGGGGTTCTGCCCTTTCTGGAGCGTTCGAGGGAGCCTCGCCGCTCCTTAGGCGCTTGGTGCGCCTTGAGGATGGGTGTAGTGTCCATTGCCTCTTGTGAGGCGCCGGACACTTGCTCTTGCGAGCGGGAAGTCACCAGCGAGGGTCCCGCCTTCGAGGGCAAGACCCCTGCGCCCACCAGCCCGGAGGTCGATGGGGCTCCCTGGGGGGTTTGGCTGCGCTGGCCGTTGCCAGCGCTCGAAGGGAGCTGGGAGGTTGAGGCACCCTCGGCTGCGCCCACCTTCTGGGTCGGTGGTCCCCTCTCCTCGGTTGACGGAGCAGCGCTAGCTGCAACCGCCGCGGGGGCAGATGGCTTAGCTGCCGACTCACTGATTGAGGGTCGGACAGCCGCCGGAGGCCGTTGTGACGCTGCCCCCTGACGCGCCACTTCGGCAAAGGTTTTCTTTGGCAGGTATGCTACCCGCCTTCGTGCCTCTTTGAACGATATATTCTCTCTCACTTTGATCGTTACTATTTCTTTTTCCTTCTTCCAGGAGGGGCACGACCGCGAGTACGCGGCGTGCTCCCCATCACAGTTTACACAGTGGGGAGCGTTCTCACACGTTTCAGTGGTGTGTTCTTGGGCACTACATTTAGCACAAGTTTGGCGGCCTCGGCAACTCTGCGAACTGTGGCCGAAGCGCTGGCACTTGAAACATCGGAGTGGGTTTGGCACGTACGGCCTGACACGGAGCTTGATGTACCCGGCCTCCACAGACTCGGGCAGAATACTTGAACCGAATGTGAGTATTAGGTGCTTCGTTTGAATTTCTTTGCCATCCCTTCTCATCTTAATTCTTCTGACATTGACTACGTTCTGCTCACTTAAGCCCTCCAAGAGCTCAGCCTCTGTCAGCTGGAGCAAATCGTCATCAGAGACAACGCCGCGGGTGGTGTTCAGAGTGCGGTGTGGAGTTATTGACAGTGGAACATCCCCAAATGACACTAGACTGGGCAACTTTTCGTATTGTTTCTTATCATGCAGTTCTAACAGCAGATCACCACTTGCCAGCCTTGATACCTTGTAGCCTGGACCAAGGGCATCAGTTAAGGACTTGGAAACTAGAAAAGGGGAGATATTTCGGACTTGTTTATCGGATTTTTCAGAGTGGATGACATGGTACCGTGGGAAGTTCGGTCTTTGACGACCAAAGAACTGAAATACATCTTCGGTGCGCCCTCTTTTTTGAGGGCGATCAGGAATTGAAGGGAAGGAACTTGCCATAGAAAAATGTAGTTTTCGGCAATAACGCCAGCCACCCACCATGGAGCCCTACGAGGGGACGCTACGGGGACTGTATGAACAGGTCCTGTAAACGCCAGCTGTACGTCATCACTATAACCAAATATGAAATAACCTAGGTTGGCTATTCACACAAGGTTAACCCTTGCTGCCTGGAAAAATTGGAAGTAAGCGGAAGCTAGGAGAAGACAGGAAAGATGGAAAGTGCGAAAAAGACGAAGGCTGGAGGGAGAGAGAGACAGGAAAAGGCAACTACCGATTTCCCCCGGGTGGGTCAGTCCGGGGGTGCCGTCTACGTGAAGCAGAGGCCAAAGGGGTGTGTTGCCTCCGCCGGGGGGCCTTAAAGGTCCGAACACCCAGCATCGGCTCAACCCCCAGGATCCCCTTTTCCCCGGACACGGCTGAGCAGCGCACGGCTGCACGCGGGAGGGTCCAACCCTCGTGTGCTCGGGTACGTGGTGTCGCAACGCACCAAACGCCTGCTGACGCAGACGCCCCTGCGGGGTGACGTAAATATATAGCTAGTAAAATAATGACACTGATTAATTATGGACGTGGACGATGGCAGTTGTGTTTTGATAAAAAACATAAGACCAGACAACAGTTACACTCAATCATCAAGACGGCCCTCGAATGCAAGGGCTGGTAATCACGTGTTAAAATTTCCTGGCCAAATTATTTTCAGAATGTCGGTTTCAGCTAAGAAATCTAAAACTATTTGCAGTTTAAAAAGCGGTTCATCACTGAGAAAAAATGCAGGGTGAAGTGGTATATTTTCCCGATATGCAGAAGGGAAATACTTTTTCTTCTCTGTTTCTATTGCAGGGCACTGGATAAGAACATGGAGGACAGTCAGGCTATCGCCGCACCTACTACAAGTAGGAGGATCGCCGCCAGTCAATAGGTAGGAGTGAGTACTGTAAATGTGTCCTATTCTTAAACGGCAAAGAAGTACTTCCCTGTACCGTGCTGTTTTGTCACTTATCCAATTCCGCAATGTTGGTTTTATAATGTGTAACTTATTCAGTGTTTGTGTATCCCACTCTGCTTGCCAATGTTTCCTCAATTTACGGCGCAAAAAGGGCTTTAGGTCTGCGGCAGGAATAGGGATATTTCTATCTGTGTCGCTAAAACTCACTGACGTAGCGTTTTCATCAGCAGATACGTTACCTTTTATACCTTTATGGCCAGGTACCCAGCATAGGATAATCGGTTGGTTGCAGATATATGCGGAGCACAACAAGCTATACAGCTCATTCAAAACGGGATTCTTATGCTTTCGTAAGCTAATGAGGGCTCTCACGACACTTAATGAGTCTGTAAAGACAACAGCCTTAGCGACATTTCTGCGCCTTATGTGTTTAACAGCCGAAAGTATACCGTATGCTTCTGCCGTAAAGATACTGGTGTGTGGGTTTAGTGGCCCTGATGTTGAAAATGAGGGTCCGAGAGCTGCGTAAGCAACACCAGCTGGAGACTTCGAAGCATCTGTGTAATATTCGTCACAGGAATACTTCTCTTTAAGTTCAAGAAAATGAGATTGTATGTGAGCCTCAGGTGCTTGTTTGGATATTTCTAAGAAAGAGATGTCACATCTTATAGTCTGCCACTCCCAAGGCGGTGGAAGCCGCGTAGGAGCCATTAGGACATTGTGTAAAAGAGGGATCCCTCTATTTTCTGAGAGTGCTTCCAACCGGAGGGACAGAGGAGGCCTAGTGGCCGGGCGGTTACGAAACAGCCTTGCAGTCGACAAGTCGCATATAGTGCAATGACAAGGATGTTTAACATCTGATCTAGCTTTCAAGGCGTAGGAGAAAGTTAAATATGTCCTTTGGTAGTGTAATGACCATTCGTTTGACTCGACGTAGAGGCTTTGCACAGGGCTAGTCCTAAAGGCGCCTGTAGCAAGGCGGATACCCAGGTGGTGGATGGGATCTAGCATTTCCAAGGCGCTTGGTGCAGCAGAATTATAGACTATTGATCCGTAGTCAAGCCGTGTTAATATTAGACTTTTGTAAAGTTTTAGAAGGCACCGTCTGTCGCTTCCCCAAGATGTACGTGATAAGAGTTTCAGAAGATTCATAGTCTTGAGGCACTTTGATTTCAGATACTTCAGGTGGGGTACAAAATTAAGCTTACTGTCTAAAATGATTCCTAGAAATTTGTGTTCATGGCTTACAGATAGCCGCTCTCCATTTAGATCTATTGCGGGGTCCGCAAGTATACCTCTCTTGTTGGAAAACAGGACGCATGTACTTTTTTGTGGGTTTAGCTTGAAACCGTTTTTGTCCGCCCACATACATAATTTATTTATGCAAAGCTGTACTTGCCGCTCGCACGTACTTAGGTTACATGATTTGAAACCTATCTGAATGTCATCCACATATACAGAATAAAACATGCTACGTGGTATGGCAGTCTGGATCGAGTTCATTTTGACAATGAAAAGAGTGCAGCTCAGCACACCACCCTGTGGAACACCAGCCTCTTGCGTAAATGGACGAGACAGAGCGTTACCAACTCTAACACGGAACGTGCGATTGGAGAGGTAACTCTGAATCACGTTCAGCAAGTTGCCTCGAACTCCCATTTCAGACAGGTCACGGAGGATTCCATAGCGCCAGGTTGTGTCGTATGCCTTTTCCATATCTAAAAATACCGATAGAAAAAATTGTTTGTGGACAAAGGCATCTCGGATATTTGTCTCTATGCGGACAAGGTGATCTGTTGTGGATCTACCCTCCCTAAAACCGCATTGAAAGGGATCGAGTATCTTGTTGCTTTCAAGAAAATGGATGAGGCGGCGGTTAATCATTTTCTCAAATAATTTACATAGACAACTTGTCAGAGCTATAGGCCTATAACTGTTGGGTGAGGAAGGGTCCTTGCCCTCTTTTAAAATAGGGATTACAATTCCTTCTTTCCAGGCAGAAGGAATGTAGCCGGCAGAGAACATGGAATTGAAGAGTGACAGTAGTGTTTTTTGGGTTTCAGGGTGTAAGTGTCTGATCATCTCATACAATATTCTGTCACTTCCTGGAGCGGACTTGTTGCAACAGTTCAGTGAAGCCTGGAACTCAGCCATTCCAAATGGACGATTGTATGCTTCATTGGATGTGCCCTTCCGACTCAAATGCAGCTGTTCTGCTAGTCGCTGGTATTTTAGGAATGTATCTGTATAATGAGATGTACTGGAAATGTGCTCGAAATGTGCTCCTAGACAATCAGCTTGTTCCTCAAGAGTGTCTGCTTGTGTGTTCACTAATGGTAGTGGATGAGTTTCACGGCCTTTTAGTTTGTTTACCCTGTTCCAGGCTTTTCTTTCGTCTGTATACGAATTAATGCCGGAAATATATTTTTGCCAGCTATCCCTTTTGGCACGGCGGCGCGTTCTTCTTCCTTCTGACTTTATTTTCTTAAAGCTGATAAGGTTCTCGATTGTCGGAGAGTCACGGAGCTGATTCCAGGCCTTATTCTGTTTCTTTCGTACTTGCTTACATTCATCGTTCCACCAGGGAACACGTCGTTTATTAGGCGATGCATTTGTTTGTGGGATACATATTGAGGCTACGTCGGAAATAAATGCGGTTAAATATGAGACTGCATCGTCAATACTGAGTGCACGAATATCATCCCAGGTCATATATGTTAGTTCTCTGTATCGCTGCCAGTTGGCTGAGTCAACTTTCCACTGGGGTACATGTGGAGAACATTCGTCCCGTTTCCTTAACTTTAAAACAATCGGGAAATGATCACTCCCGTATGGGTCCTTATGTACATGCCACTCCAAGTACGGCACGACTCTACTTGAAACAATGGATAGATCTATAGATGAAAGTGTCTTGTGTGCAACGCTGTAAGAAGTTGGCTCCTTCTTATTTAGCAAGCATGCACCCGTACTGAATAGGAAATTTTCAATCAGACGCCCTCTGGCATCACACCTAGAGTCGCCCCACAACGTATGATGGGCATTTAAGTCTCCAACGACAATGTAGGGTTCCGGGAGTTGCGCAATAAAGCTATCAAATTCAGTTTTGGAGAGTTGACAGTTGGGAGGAATGTATAAAGATGCAATTGTCAGCAGCTTACTAAAAAGCACTGCTCTGACTGCCACTGCCTCTAGGGGCGTTTTAAGGGGTAACTGCAGGCAAGCAACATACTTATCTACTATTATTGCCACACCGCCCGACGAGGCAAGGGCCTCGTTGCGGTCTTTTCGGAAAATGGCATACATTCGAAGGAAGTTTGTTTGTGAAGGTTTAAGATGTGTTTCTTGGACACACAGCATCTTTGGACTGTACTTATGCAAAAGTTCTTTAATGTCGTCTAGGTTGTGGAGTAAACCCCGGACATTCCATTGTATGATCTGTGTATCCATAATGTATGTGTTTTGTGCTGTGTGTCTAAGAAATATGGATTAGATTATCTCACGAGACCTTTCCAGGCCCCGTGAAACGCGATCTCTCTAACTTTCGGGCGCGCTCGAGGGAGCTGCGCGGTTCCTTCGGCGTCTGAGACGCCGGATTGGTATTTGTATCCATCACCTCGTCCGAGGCGGTGGATAGCGCCTGCGCAGCGGGCACGTTCGCGGGGGTGGTAGGCCTATCTGCACGCGCAGTGGCCTTGGGTCCAACAGGCCCGAGGGTCTGCTGGTCCTCCTTTGTGGGGGCCGGTACAGCGCTGGCTGTTCCAGCCGGGGGGGCTGATGGCGTGACCGCCGTCACACTCCGTGTGACTTGGGCGGCCGCCGAAGGATGTAGCGCTGCCCCCCGGCGCGCCACATCGGTGTAAGACGGACTAGACTGGTTCATCGAGAAGCGCTTGCGCGCCTCTTGGAAGGAAAGGTTCAGTTTGATTTTGATTTCGATGATTTGTTTTTCTTTTTTCCAGGATGGGCAAGAACGAGAGTACGCTGGGTGATCCCCGTCACAGTTAGCACAATGGGTGGTGGAAGTGCAAGTGTCGGATGAGTGCTCGTTTGATGCACACTTTGCACAAGTAGTGCGCCCTCGGCAGCTTTATGAACCGTGCCCAAATCGCTGACACTTGAAGCATCGGCGTGGGTTAGGTATGTATGGTCTTACACGGAGTTTGCAGTATCCTGTTTCTATTGAGTCTGGTAAAGTGCTAGTTCCAAAAGTTAAGATTATGTGTTTTGTGGGGATTTCCTTGCCGTCGCGCCTAATCGTTATTCTCTGGACCTTTACTACATTTTGATCTTGCCATCCCTCAAGTAGCTCACTTTCACTAAGATCAAGCAGGTCATCTTCAGAGACGACACCGCGGACAGTGTTCAAAGATCTGTGTGGGCCTACTGAAACTGGAATGTCCCCAAAAGCAATTAGTTTTGACAATTTACTGTACTGCGTCTTGTCACGAAGTTCAAGAAGAAGATCGCCGCTTCCCATTTTAGTTACTTTGTAACCTGGGCCGATGGAGTTTGCCAATGATTTTGCCACAACAAAAGGAGATATTGTTCGGACTGTCTTGCTTTCATGTTGACTGTGAATGACATGGTATTTTGGGAATGTTTCTTTGTGACTCATGAAGAAGTTGAAGGAACCTTCGGTGCGCCTTCTCTTGAAGGAGCGATCAGGGAGTGGAGGGAAATTTGATTCCATAAGTAATATTAATATTCGGCAGGGATGGCCGCCACCCACCATGGAGCCCAACCAGGGGACGACACAGGACGGGAAGTATACAGTTCTGCGCACGCCAGCGGTACATCCCCACTATAACCAAATACCTATACCCGAGGTTGGGCATAATGCACAAGGTTAACCCTTGCCGCCAAGGAAATACGGAAGTAATAAGAAGTGAAGAGAAGACAGGAAAGATGAAAAGACGAGAGAGAAAGACGAAGATTGGAGAGGAGGACAGGAAAAGGCGACTACCGATTTCCCCCAGGTGGGTCAGTCCGGGGGTGCCGTCTACGTGAAGCAGAGGCCAAAGAGGTGTGTTGCCTACGCCGGGGGGCCTTAACGGTCCGAACACCCGGCATCGGCTCAACCTCCAGGATCCCCCTTTCCCCGGACACGGCTAAGCCGCGCACGGCTACACGCGGGAGGGTCCAACCCTCGTGTGCTCGGGTACGTGGTGTCGCAACGCACCAAACGCCTGCTGACGCAGACGCCCCTGCGGGGAGTAGTGGAATTGTGTATGATGTGTACTCTCCTCTAAACTTTCTTACCTGGTCCCACATTCGTTTTGACGTGACCGTATTATTAATTGAGGATACATATTTTTGCCATGACGATTTCTCTACCTGCCTTCGAATAAATCGTGCTTTGGCTTTGGCCTGTTTGAAATTTAAAAGGTTGCTATAAGTGGGGTACCTAGGTAGGATTCCCCAGGCCTTATTTTGTTTCTTTTTGGCTTCGGTACACTCGTTCGTCCACCAGGGATTTAACCTTTTGTGTACAATACCGGATGACTGGGGTATTGCCTTTTCTGCTGCAGAGATTATTACTTCAGTGATTTTTTGTTAAGTTCATCAATGCTTAGTTCTTGCGAAAAGACAACTTCCAGTCTCGCGTTGTCCGTAAAAAGCGGCCAGTCAGCGAGCTGTAATTTCCACTGGCGTGGCCTTGTGATTAAGGTTGGTGGTAATGATAAAAATTTGATGATTGCGGGCAAGTGATCACTGCTATAAGACTTATCGAAGGTTTCCCATTTAAAATCATTAAAAAGAGATGGTGATCAAAAAGCCAAATCTAAGCAACTAAAAGTGCGGGAAGTTGGTGAGAAGTATGTCGGTGCACCTGAATTTAAAAGGCAGATATTTGGATAGAATAAAACCCTCAACCATTTGCCCTCTTTCGCCAGTTTTGATACTGCCCCAAAGAGTACCGTGAGCATTAAAAACCCCCACCAAAACAAATGGCTCCGGTAATTGACCTGTTATATTTTCTAAATGTTTAGTGGTAAAATGGGTGTGGGGTGGTATATACAGCGAGCAAATGGTGATTGTTTTGTGAGTTATAACAGTGACAGCAACGGCTTCTATGTGACCGGTAATCGGAACTTCTCTAACTGCAATACCACCCTGCACAATAATGGCTACACCACCCGAAAGCCGGTTCATCTGAGTACGGTCGCGCCGTACAACAGTGAAATCTTTTAACATATGTTAGTGTTTTTCACCTAGGTTTGTTTCCTGTAAGCATAAGGCCACAGGAGAGAAGCTAAATAACAGGTCTTTAATGTCACCTAAGTTATGTAAAAGACCTCTACAGTTCCAGTGAATAATAAAAGCCATTATGGAATTGAAGGGTAAAAAATGGCGTTACCAGTTGAATAGGAGGTAGGTAAGATATTAGGTGACGTTGATCTCAGGAAGGGTGATACAAAGGAGCGATAACCTTCAGGTTATCGCTTTCTTATTTTGGGTGGTTATTGGGATCGTGTCCCTCTTACCGCGCTCAAGAGAGTGCTTGTCCTTCGGTGTCAATGACACCGGGTTTTTTGTGTCGACCTCCATCGCTCTCTCTGAGGCGCTGGAGGACCGAGAGTTAGGCGCCGAGACACGTGCCTCGGGCCTTGGGGTTCGTTTGATTTTAGGGCCCTGCGGGGCTGGTGTCTGCAGGGCCGTCGAAGAGGGTGGAGCAGTACTGACTGCTTCCACCACGGGGGCGGGAGGAGTCACTGCGGCACCACTGCGCGTGGGCTCGGAGGACTCCGGAGGCCTCTGTGACGCTGCCCCCGCCTGCGTCACTTCGGCATAACTTCTTCGGGGAAGGTACGACAGTCTTTTCCTGGCTTCGAAGAACGAGATTTTTTCTTTAACAGTTAGTGCAATGACTTCTTTTTCTTTTTTCCAGCAAGGGCAGGACCGCGAATAAGCTGGGTGATCTCCCTTGCAGTTAACACAATGTGGCGAAGAAGTGCAATTCTCTGATTGGTGGTCGTTGGAGCTGCATTTAGCACAAGTTGTTTGTCCTCGGCATGCATGTGAAGCATGTCCAAATCTTTGGCACTTGAAACATCGTCTAGGATTCGGGATATACGGTCTCACATTGACTTTGACATAACCTGCATCGAGTGAAGTCGGCATTACGCTTGTTCCGAAGGAGAGTATAACATGTTTGGTGGGGATTTCTTAATCGTTTCTGCGGATTACTATTCTCTGTACTTTGGTAACATTTTGTTCCTGGAAACCTTCCAGCAGTTCCTCGTCGCTTAATCCAATAAAAGCTTCTTCAGATATTACTCCCCTGCTTGTGTTGAGTGTTCTGTGGGCTGAAACAGTCACTGTCGCCTCGCCAATACTGGTAAGTTCAGACAGCTTATCTGCTTGATCTTTACTATTCAATTCTAGGAGGAGGTCCCCGCCAGACATTTTGGAGGCTTTGTATGTCTGTCCGATTTTATCTTTCAGGCATTTGGCGACCAGGAATGGAGAAAGCTTTCTAATAGGCGTGTTACTTTCACTGTGGACTACATAGTATTTGGGGAAAGATAGAGCTTTGCTTCGAAAGGAGAATTGAAATGGTACTTCGGTGCGGCATCTTTTGAGACGCCGATCATGGACAACAGAGATTTGAGCTGCCACAGGAAAGTGTGTGTGTTCGGCAACAGCGCCGACCGCCCACCACGGAGCCCAACGAGGGGACGCGGCAGGGCTTGTGTCCAAGCCTGCACGGCGCCAGCCGTATGCCGTCACTATAACCAAATATGGTGTACCCAACGTAGGATATCCACACAAGGTTAACCCTTGCCGCCGTGGAGAAAGGAAGTAAATGGAAGAGAGAAGAAGACAGGAAAGATAAAAAAGTGAGAGATAAACACGAAGGTTTGAGGGGAGAGAGATAGGAAGAGGCGACTACCGATTTCCCCCGGGTGGGTCAGTCCGGGGGTGCCGTCTACGTGAAGCAGAGGCCAAAGAGGTGTGTTGGTTCCGCCGAGGGGCCTTAAAAGGTCCGAACACCCGGCATCGGCTCAACCTCCAGGATCCCCCTTTCCCCGGACACGGCTAAACCGCTCACGGCTACACTCGGGAGGGTCCAACCCTTGTGTGCTCGGGTCCGTGGTGTCGCAACACACCAAACGCCTGCTTACGCAGACGCCCATGCGGGGAACGATGTTTAGTACTGCGGTAGAATGTTATAAACATGTCAGTGGTTATAATAGGTTGCAATGCCTGTGATGTACTGCGGTGGCTGTAAAGGCCTAGGAATTAAAATCATAAGGCTTGCATTTCTTGGGAGAATTTAAGATGATTATGTCGGATTTCGGGTAGCGTAGGGAAGATGAGTTTAAAAGCGGTAACATATATTCTTCAAAAAAAAATTACCGACGATTACGTTACTTCCTGATGCGAAATTTGAGCGCAGCAAATAAGCTGTTTCACCTTTTGGATAGATTGAGGCAAAGAAATCGAGCAACACATGTATGCGCTATCACATAATTTTTTTTTTATTTTTCACACGTATTCCTTTAACAAAGACTCCACTAACAGTTCTTGACAGTCATGAAGGAAGCTTTGCGGTCGGAGAAATAGACTGATATATGTTCGACTTGGTACACCAATGCTTGATTCTCAAAGACGAGATCTATACAAGTGCCTCGCGAGGTTGTCACAGCCGTGGGGGAAGCAGAGGCTAAGCGCCGCCGCCGAGAAGACCCTGCCGTTCGCGCCGCCGAAGCGGAGGCTCATCGCCGCCGTCGAGAGCAAGCAGCAGTAAGCGAGGCTGAAGCAGAAGCTCATCGCCGCCGCCGAGAAGACCCTGCAGTTCGCGCCGCCGAAGCGGAGGCTCATCGCCGCCGTCGAGAGCAACCAGCAGTAAGCGGAAGCGGAGGGGGGCGGCGTGTACACCCAGCGGCAAACGATGGGGGCAGAAGCGCGCGCAGCAAGCGGACAACACGATAAAGGGAGGAGGGAAGAGATAGCAGCGACTGAGTGATGCCGCTGACGGCGATAGTGAGTCAACCCCAGCTATCCGCCACACAAGAACAGGGGGGGAGGGGGGACCCTTTCCTTCTCTTTCTGCATGGCGGCGACGGTGTTCTATGCAGTCACGTTATCTTGACTCTCTAGCGGCGTCAGCGGCATCCAGCGGTATCAGTCGGTCGCTGCTAGCGCTGGGGGGATGAAAGGGGGGCGGAGCTGGTTACGAGGCCGACGACGACGCCGACGACGACGCGAAACCCAGGAACGGACGCCAAAGAGCTGCGCTCTAAAATTCACATCGTTAACATAACTTAACAGCCGGTCGAGGGGGAACATCGGGTCAGCCGATAGGAAAAATGCAGGATGCATAGGTAAATTGGTGCGGTAAAATTCACGAAAGTATTTTTTTCGCGTGGCTTCCATGCCAGGGCATTGTATAAGAACATGGATGACTGTGAGTTGATTTCCGCATCTAATGCAGACCGGTGGATCAGTACCGGTTAGCAAGTATGAGTGTGTTGCATGTGTGTGTCCTATCCTCAGTCTCGACATGATTACTTCCTCCTGTCTATGCCGGTGTACAGGTGTTTGGGTAATGTAGGGTTGGATGATGTGAAGTTTGTTATTATTTTCTGTGTCCCAAGCTTGTTGCCATGCGCGACGCAGTATTCCTCGAACGACAGGTTTCATATCTGTATATGGAACATAGCAGGTCTAAGGCCCCAAATAGACGTAAGTTAAGGCCGCATTTGCGTCTGCCGCTTCATTACCAGATATACTAGTATGGCCAGGTACCCAGCAGATTATAATATGTAGCCCTCTCTTGTAGGCTAAGGCTAAGCTGCTGATCAGAGTGTTTATCACCGGATTCTTTCTTTGTTTTTCAAGGTGTACTGACCGGACCACACTTAAGGCATCTGTGTATATTATCGATTAATTGATCTGTTTTGTTGTTATTTCTTTAACTGCGAGGAGTATAGCGTGAGCTTCAGCAGTGAAGATACATGTGTATTTGTTTAATCTTAAATGGGCGACAAAATCTGGACCGATTGCAGCACATGATGTTGTTTCAGCAGTTTTTGAAGCATTAGTGTAAAATTCTGGACACTTGTACTTACTCTGTAGTGATAAGAAGTGTTGTTTTATAGCTTCTTAGGGTGTATGCTTTTTGTTTGTTTCTGTGAACGAGAAGTCACAATGTATGGTGACTGATTCCCATGGTGCTACTAACTCGTTAGTGTTATGCAGGTGAACGTCCGACAGCAATATGTTGTTTTCTTGACATAGCGACAGTGCTTTCAATGGAAATGGCTTTGCTGATGATGGCCGCTTTGTAAAGAGGGTTTGCGTTTCTGTGCTCTTCAACATTTGGTAACACGGGTGTTCTCGGTTGGAACTAATCTTAAGTGCGTACATAAAACTACAATACTTACGTTGTCGGTCTAGGTTCCACTGATTAGCTTCTACGTGCAAACTTGGAACAGGGCTAGTACGGAATGCACCTAGGGCTAGTCGCATGCCAAGGTTATGTACATGATCCAGAATTTTTAAAACAACGTGAAGCTGATTGGTAAACAATGTTCCCGTAATCGATACGTGTTCTAATCAAACTGTTATGCAGCGAGAGCAAGCATTTCTTGTCAGTTCCCCACGACTGGTGCGAAAGAATTTTGAGGATATTCATAGTTTTTAAGCATTTCATTTTTATGTTTTTTATATGTTGCACAAACGAGAGCTTATCATCCAATATAACGCCAAGAAATTTCTGCTCCTTTTTTACACTAAGCACATACCCGTTCATCGTAATATTCGGTTCAGGATGTATGCCTCTTTTTCGGGAAAATAACACGCATGTCGTCTTTTCTTCATTAAAGCGAAAGCCATTCTTGTCAGCCCATTTTGAAAGCCTGTTCACTCCCAGCTGAATCTGCCTCTGGCATATGGACAGATCGCATGATTTAAAGCTTATCTGCATATCATCTACATAGACTGAGTAGGATATAAATAATGGGAGTGTTTTTGTAGTGTCTTCATTTTAACTAAGAATAGTGTGCAGCTGAGCACTCCTCCTTGTGGTACACCGTTTTCTTGCACAAAGACTCTCGACACTGCAGCTGCCACCCTTACTCTGTACTTTCGTTCGGACAGGTAGCTTTTTATTATGTTAAACATGTTGCCTGACACGCCATACGACGCGAGGTCTTGCAATATGCCATACCTCCAGTTGTGTCATAAGCTTTTTCGAGATCAAAAAATACGGATAGACATTACTGCTTATGAACAAATGCGTCTCGTATATAACTCTCAAGTAGCGCTAGGTTATCTGTTGTGCACCTTCCTGGTCTAAAACCGGCTTGGTGGGGATCCAGAATTCTATTGTATTCTAAAAAGTACATTAATCGGCGGTTTGTCATTTTTTCAAACAGTTTACATACACAGCTTGTTAGAGCGATAGGCATGTAGCTCTGTACACAGGAGGGGTCTTTTCCATGCTTTAATATTGGTACTACTATAGCTTCCTTCCAACAAGACGGCAATTGACCACTGCAGAAAATTTTATTGAACAGGTATAAGAGGCATTCAAGTGTTTCCTCGGGTAGGTGCTTGACCATCTCATAATTAATACTGTCTAATCCTGGCACAGAGTTTTTGCAGTTGCGCAAAGCTATCTTTAATTCTTGCATCGTGAATGGGCAATTGTACCCATCGCTATGGGATTTGACCATCGCTAAGGGTATTGACTCAGCTAATTTTTTATATGTTAGGAATGCTTTTGTGTAATTCGCGCAACTCGATATGTGCTCAAAGTGTCCTCCCAAAGAATGTGCTTGCCCTTCTAATGTAGTAGCACTGTCATTTACCACGGGCAAAGGTAGTGTGGTATTCCCCTTCAGCCTTCGAACCCTACTGTACACTTTCCGGCTATCTTTGTATGAGTTTATTGAGCCGATATAATTTCTCCAACTAGCTCTCTTGGCTTCCCAACGAATACGTCTTCCATTTGCTTTTGCATGTTTGAAATTTATAAGGTTTTCTTCTGTTGGATATTTGGAAAACGTACGCCATGCTTTGTTTTGTTCTTTTCGTGCTTGCTTGCACTCTTCATTTCACCAGGGCTTAGGGTTCACTATTTTACCAGAGCTTTGTGGTATCGATTGTTTCGCGGCATGAATAATGTGTTCAGTTATATAGGCGGTCATTTCTTCAATGTCAAGCTGCCTTATGGATTCAAGGGATATACATGCGAGTTCTTTGAATTCTGCCCAGTTTGCAGCATTTAGCTTCCATTTTTTTTTATTCACAGGTGGGTCATACGTCTGTACCGCCTCTAAGAGAACTGGAAAATTGTCGCTTCCAAAGGAGTCTGTGAGAGCTCTCCATTCAAACAATGGCAGAAGTGTTGCAGAACCAACCGCCAGATCTATTGAGGAGTAGGTGTTATGTGCAGTGCTATAATAAGTCGGGAACTTTTTGTTAAACAGGGTTGCTGCAGAGGATAGAAGGAATCTTTCAATTACGCGGCCTCTTGCATCACAGCGTGAGTCCCCCCAGAGTGCACTATGAGCATTAAAATCCCCAACCACAATATACGGCTCAGGAAGCTGGTCTATTAGTTTTTCAAACTCATTAATGTCGATCCGCTTGTCTGGTGGAATGTACAAAGAGCATACAGTAACAAGCCTATTAAGCAAAATAGCTCGTATGGCTACTGCCTCATAAGGCGTGTTAAGTTGGAAATTTTGGCATGCAACAGTCTTTGATATTATTATTGCCACGCCACCTGATGCGGCATGTCCATCATCCCGATCTTTACGGAAAATTCCAAACTGAGTTAGACAGTTCGATTCACTTGATTTTAAGTGTGTCTCCTGAACACAGAACACTCTAGGCTTATATGTAGATAACAATTCTTTGATGTCATCTAGGTTATGCAAAAGCCCTCTGGCATTCCATTGCAATATCTGAACACCCATTATTACAAAGGTGTTTTTGGGAGTGTTCTGTGTAGTGATAATATTATTTTGGTTTTGGCGGAATTATTCGAGGTTTTTTTTTTCTTTTTTATGTCCCTCAAGCAAGCTGCGCTTGTCTTTTGGTGCCGCTGGCACCGATGTACTTGCGTCAACCTCCATCTCCTTCTCAGAGGCGGTGGAGGCGGGGTCACGAGGCTCTGGGAGACGTGTCTCGGGCCTCGGTTTTTGCACAGTAATGCAGCCCTGCGAGAGCAAGGACTGCGAGTTGTTGGATTTGGCAGCACTGGGTGCTGCCTCTGTGGGGGCAGAAGTCCCCTGGTTCACTGCGTGTGACCAGAGCGGGCTCTTTAGGCTGTTGTGAGAGGGCCCCCTGCCTCGTCACAGCGGCAAAACTTTCGTTGTGAGGAAATGTAAGTCGCTTCAGAGAAGGTAATGTTTTCATTGATCTTAAGGGCAATAATTTCTTTCTCTTTTTTCCAGATTGGGCATGACCGTGAGAATGCAGGATGATCCCCTTCACAATTCGTGCAGTGTGATACAGCATTACAATTATCAGATGGATGATCGTTAGAACTACATTTGGCACACGTTAATTTTCCTCTGCATGTCTGAGAGCTGTGCCCGAACCTCTGGCACTTGAAACAACGTCTAGGATTGGGGATATAAGGCCTCACACGGATTTTCACATAGCCTGCTTCGACTGAGTCTGGTAGTGTGGTGGAGCCGAATGTTAGGATTACATGTTGATGATGATGATGATGTGTGTTATTTTGTGGCGCAAGGGCCAGGTTTGGCCAAAGAGCGCCATGACAAGTGGTAGCGTTAACGATGTATTATAAAAGATGTGATTTGGCTGTAAAGTGGCCTAAAAATAGTCGCTGTAAAGTGCGTAAAATCTACGTTCTATAAAATTATGGCGATGACTATGAACATTAAAATCCATCGTAAAAGAATGATGCATTGTTTAAAATATGCGAGATGTTAAATTGGTTACAGCACTACTGCCTCACCCGAGCCCTTGAACCACAAGGGCCTAGAGGCATGTGCTATTCAAAATAATTGTCGCAGCGGCATCCTCTGGAGAGAGGAAGCGCTACGAATGTGTGGGGTTAATAACATGCAACACAACATCTTTCAAAAAACCTAGGACGGCGCTGGTGTCAAAGCGTGGCTCTGGACCTAGTAACATAACAGGATGAAGGGGGATGTGGTGGCGGTATGCTAAGAGAAAATGTTTTTTTCTTTCGGATTCGGCTTCCCGACACTCCAGTAGGACGTGGAGGACGGTCAGCCTCTCCCCGCATCTACCACAGGTTGGAGGCTCGTTTCCCGTGAGTAAGAAGTTATGTGTGCCAAAAGTGTGTCCTATTCTTAGACGGCAGAATAGGACATCTGTCCGGCGGGATTTTGTTACAGGAGGCCAGAAACCTAATTGTGGCTTTATTACATGCAGTTTATTATTTATTTCTTCGTCCCACATGCGTTGCCAGTGGTTTCGTAGTTTCCTTCTTAAGAAAGGCTTCAGGTCTGTGACAGGGACCGAAGCAGTAGAGTTAACTGCATGCAATGAGATTGATGTGGCCATCTGGTCGGCTAGAACGTTTCCCTCGATGCCCCTATGACCAGGCACCCAGCATATGATCACATGTTGGTTAGATATATATGATTTGCACAGTGCGGAGTAGAGTTCATTAAATACTGGATTTTTGTGGTTACAGAATGACATCAAGGCCTTCACAACACTAAGGGAGTCCGTATATATAACTGATTTCGGGAGTTGTGATTTATTTATATGTTTTACGGCCGACAGGAGTGCGTAGGCCTCAGCCGTAAAGATGCTAGTTTCCGGATGCAGTACGTCGGATTCCGAGAAGGATGGACCGACGGCTGCATAGGACACCCCGTCGTGTGTCTTTGATGCGTCTGTGTAGAACTCCGTGCAGGAGTATTTGTGCTGGAGTTCCCGGAAATGCATTAGGATTTCAATCTCTGGAGCATGCTTTGTGACTTCCACGAAAGATATATCACATTGTATGAGCTGCCACTCCCAAGGAGGTAGCAGCTTGGCTGGATGCATTAGGCGAAGCTCGAGGAGTGGAACGTCCATTTCTTCACTAAGTTCCCTCACACGCAGCGAGAAAGGCTGTCTTACGGAGGGACGATTGCGAAAGAGTGTAGCATATGTCATGTCATTAATGGTATTAAAACAGGGATGCTGAGGATTTGAGTGGACTTTCAGAAAATATGTATGGCTGATGTATGTTCTCTGCAGATGAAGTGACCACTCATTTGATTCTACATATAAACTTTGTATGGGACTCGTTCTGAAAGCGCCAGTGGCCAGTCTGATTCCTAGATGGTGCACTGGGTCTAGCATCTTTAGTGCGCTTGGGGCGGCAGAGTGATAAATCACAGCACCATAGTCTAGTCGCGATCGAATGAGGCTTTTATATAGATTCATTAAACATTTCCTGTCACTACCCCACGTAGTCTGGGACAGAAGTTTCATTATGTTCATCGTTTTCAGACATTTTTCTTTAAGATGTTTTATGTGGGGGACGAAAGTGAGTCTGTAGTCAAGTATGACACCTAGAAATTTGTGTTCTTTGTTTACAGGTATCTGTTGTCCACGCAGTTCTATGCAAGGATCTGGGATAAGTCCTCTCTTTCTTGTAAAAAGAACACAAGAGCTTTTGTTAGGATTGATCTTAAACCCATTCTTGTCTGCCCACATTGACACTTTGTTCAGGCCATGCTGTACCTGTCTCTCGCAGACTGCGAGGTTACAAGATTTGAAAGCTATTTGAATGTCGTCCACGTAGACAGAGTAAAAGATGGCGGGTGGTAGTGAAGCACGAAGCGTGTTCATCTTCACGATAAATAGCGTGCAGCTGAGCACGCCTCCTTGGGGTACACCCGTTTCTTGCGTAAAAGGACGTGAAAGTGCATTGCAGACTTTTACCCGGAAGGTACGGTTTGACAGATAGCTTTTTATTATATTAAACATATTACCGTGGATGCCCATTTCTGACAGGTCTCTTAAGATTCCGTAACGCCACGTTGTGTCATACGCCTTTTCCATATCGAGAAATATCGATAGGAAGAACTGTTTATGTATAAATGCGTCCCGGATATTCCCTTCAACACGCACGAGATGATCGGTTGTGGAGCGCCCTTCTCGGAAGCCGCACTGATAAGGATCAAGCATTTTGCTCTGTTCAAGGAAATGAATGAGTCGCCGATTTATCATTTTTTCGAACACCTTACAAATGCAACTTGTGAGGGCTATCGGGCGGTAACTTGCCACTGAGGAAGGGTCTTTGCCTTGTTTCAAAACAGGGACTACAATGGCTTCCTTCCACGCGGTTGGAAGGTACCCTGCATCCCAGATGGTATTGAAAAGTGTGAGTAGTGTAAGTTGCGTGTCATTGTGTAAGTTTTTGAGCATTTCATACATGATTCTATCAGATCCTGGTGCGGAACTCTTGCATGCGCTCAAGGCAGCTTTCAACTCGGCAGCACTAAAAGGGCAATTGTACGGTTCATTCTGTCGGCATTTATTGATAAGTGGCTTGCATTCTTGTATTTGTTTATATTTTAGGAAGGATTGCGAATAATGATTTGAGCTTGATACACTCTCAAAGTGCTCCCCAAGTGAGTTGGCCTGGTCTTGAAGTGTATCGCACTGTGTGTTTACCAGGGGGACTGAGTATGTTTGCCTACCTCTAATCCTGTTAACTCTGTTCCAGGCTTTGGCCTCATCCCTAAACGAGTTAATACTCGATAGATACTTTTGCCAGCTTTCTCTTCTGGCCTGTCGGCGGGTTCTCCTACCTTGGGATTTTACTTTTTTAAATTTGACAAGATTTTCTGCAGTGGGCGAAGCGCGTAGCATCTCCCACGCTTTGTTCTGATTCCTACGTGCGATTCTGCATTCATTGTTCCACCACGGGACATGCCGTTTGCATGCCGAGCCGCTTAATTCACGTATGCATTTAGATGCGGCATCTATTATAAAGGCTGTGTAGTACTCCACAACCGCATCGATTTCTAAAGAAGACATGTCGTCCCATGATATACTAGTTAAGTTTCGGAACCTCTCCCAGTCTGCTGTGTCAATATTCCACCTAGGAGCGTGTGGTGGATATTCATTTTCTTTAGGTGATCTTAGCAGTATAGGGAAGTGGTCGCTGCCGTAAGGGTTGTCGGCAACTTCCCATTCAAGTTCAGGCAGTACAGACGGGGAGACTATACTAAGATCTATTGACGAAAAGGATCGGTTTGCAAGAGAGTAATACGTGGGTTCTTTCTTGTTGAGAAGGCACGCTCCGGAAGAAAAAAGGAACTGTTCAATAAGGCGACCTTGCGCATCTATACGAGAGTCGCCCCACAGGGAGCTGTGCGCATTGAAATCGCCAAGAACAGCATAAGGTTCTGGCAATTGATCGATCAAGGAGTGAAATTCATGTTTGTTCAGTTGGTAATGCGGGGGTATGTAAAGGGAGCAAATGGTGATGAGTTGGTTTAGTAGGACAACTCGAACCGCCACTGCTTCAAGGGGCGTTTGTAGCTGTAAAGGTTGACACGCAATACTTCTATGAGTAAGAATCGCAGCACCACCTGATGATGCGACGGCATCATCGCGATCTTTGCAAAACGCAACATACGTACGGAGAAAGTTTGTGTGTTTAGATTTTAAGTGTGTTTCCTGTAAACACAGCACTTTTGGATTATGTTTGTGGATGAGTTCTTGCAAATCATCAAGGTTTCTAAGGAGACCTCTGATGTTCCATTGAATGATTTGTGTATCCATGTTTAAGGTAAATTGGTGCTGTGTTTACGGAAACGGAGTGGATGCCTTATATTACAGAGCCCTTTCGAGGCCCTGTAATAGGTGTTTTGTTCTTTCTGAAGCGTTCGAGCGATTCTCGACGCTCCTTAGGCGTTTGGTGCGCCTTGGGGACAGGTGTAGTGCCCATTGCCTCGTGTGAGGCGCCGGACAAGCGCTCTTGCGAGCGAGAGGTTTTCAGAGGGAGTCCCGCCTTGGAGGGCAAGACCCCTGCGCCCACCAGCCCGGAGGTCGATGGGGCTCCCTGAGGGATTTGGCTGCGCTGGCCGTTGCCAGCGCTGGACGGGGCCTCGGAGGTTGGGGCAGCCTCGGCTGCACCCACCTTCGGGGTGGATGGTCCCTTCTCCTCGGTTGACGGAGCAGCGCTAGCTGCAACCGCCGCGGGGGCAGATGGCGTAACTGCCGACTCACTGCCTGTGGGTCGGACAGCCGCCGGAGGCCGTTGTGACGCTGCCCCCTTACGCGCCACATCGGCAAAGCTGCTCTTAGACAGGTATGACACCCGCCTACGTGCCTCCATGAAAGATATATTTTCTTTGACTTTGATTGTGACAATCTCTTTTTCTCTTTTCCAGGACGGGCAGGACCGCGAGTATGCGGCATGCTCGCCCTCACAGTTGACACAATGTGGAGTGTTCTGGCACGTTTCGGAGGAATGTTCTTTGTCACTGCACTTGGCACATGTCAGCCGGCCTCGACAGTTCTGTGAACTGTGGCCGAACCGTTGGCACTTAAAGCATCTGAGAGGATTGGGCACGTATGGCCTAACACGAAGTTTGATATAACCGGCCTCGACGGACTCGGGGAGGACACTTGAACCGAAAGTGAGTATCAGGTGTTTCGTATTGATCTCTTTACCGTCTCGCCTGATCTTAATTCGCTTTACATTTATGACATTCTGTTCACTGAAACCCTCCAAGAGTTCAGCTTCAGTGAGCTCTAGCATGTCATCGTCCGAGACAACGCCGCGTGTGGTGTTCATGGTTCGGTGCGGAGTAACTGTTATTTGGGTCTCGCCAAATGAGACAAGTTTCGGAAGTTTCTCGTACTGTTTCTTATCGTGGAGCTCCAAGAGAAGATCACCACTTGTCATTCTCGACGCCTTATATCCTGTTCCAAAAACTTCAGTTAAAGACTTCGAAACAAGGAACGGTGAAATGTTACGCACTAGTTTGTCTGGGTTTTCTGAGTGGATTACATGATATCTAGGAAAGTTCTGGACTTGTCGTCCGAAAAACTGAAAGAGATCTTCGGTGCGCCCTCGTTTGTGAGGGCGATCAGGGAGTTTAGGAAAAGCGTTTTCCATGAGTACAGTAGGGTTTTCGGCCGCGATGCCGACCACCCACCATGGAGCCCAACAGGGGGACGTGACAGGAGTTCCTGCTAGAGAAACCCTGCCAACGCCAGCCGTACATCGCTGCTATAACCAAATACAGCATAACCAAGGCTGGCTAGCTACACAAGGTTAACCCTTGCCGCCGGGAGACTAGGAAGTTAGCAGAAGTGAAGAGAAGACAGGAAAGATGAAAAAGGCGAGAGAGAAAGACGAAGATTGGAGAGGAGGACAGGAAAAGGCGACTGCCGGTTTCCCCCGGGTGGGTCAGTCCGGGGGTGCCGTCTATGTGAAGCCGAGGCCGAAGAGGTGTGTTGCCTCCGCCGGGGGGCCTTAAAGGTCCAAACACCCAGCATCGGCTCAACCCCCAGGATCCCCTTTTCCCCAGACACGGCTAAGCCGCGCACGGCTACACGCGGGAGGGTCCAACCCTCGTGTGCTCGGGTCCGTGGTGTCGCAACACACCAAACGCCTGCTTGCGCAGACGCCCCTGCGGGGAGGATTACATGTTTTGTGGGAATTTCGGTGTCATTCCGACGGATCATGATTCTTTGAAGTTTGGTCACATTCTGTTCTGCAAAACCTTCAAGCAATTCTTCTTCACTAAGATCAAGCATGTCTCAAGCACGAACACTGTTCATCGAGCGGTGCGCCGTGACAGTTACTGCTATGTCACCAATGAATTTGAGGTCTGAAAGCTTTTTAAGTTGCTCCTTGTCTTTCAGTTCCAGAAGGATGTCGCCACTAGCCATCCTTGTAGCTTTGAAACCGGGGCCTAATGTGTCTCTTAGGGACTTCGAAACATTGAAAGGAGATAGTTTTCTGGCTGTTATATTACCGTCACTGTGGATCACATGGTACTTTGTAAAGTTGTCATAGCTTTTGAAGAAAAATCGAGTGGTTGCTTCGTTGCGCCCCTTTTTTAGAGGACGATCAGTTTGGGAAATGGAAGGAGTAGCCATAAAAAGTATTTGTCTTCGGCAGCAGCGCCAGCCGCCCACCACCGAGCCCAACATGGGGACGCCACAAGGCTTGTATCTCAAGACTTGCACACGCCAGCTGTACGCCACCACTATAACCGTACATGGTGTAACCAAGGCTGGTTAGCCACACAAGGTTAACCCTCGCCGCCAGGAACTTGATGATGATGATGATGTGTGGTGTTTTGTGGCGCAAGGGCCAGGTTTGGCCAAAGAGCGCCATGACAAATGGTACTGTTAACGATGTATTATGGAAGATGTGACTTGGCTGTAAAGTGGCCTAAAAATAGTCGCTGTAAAGTGCGTAAAATCTACGTGCTATAAAATTATGGCGATGATTAATGACGAAGACTGTGAAGATTAAAATCCATCGTAAAAGAATGATGCATTGTTTAAAATATTCGAGACGTTAAATTTCTTACAGCACTACAGCCTCGCCAGAGCCCTTGAACCACAAGGGCCTAGAGGCATGTGCTTATTCAAAATGATTATCGCAGCGGCATCCTCTGAAGAGAGGAAGCGCTACGAACGTGTGGGGCTAATAACATGCAACACAACATCTTTCAAAAAACCTAAGACGGCGTTGGTGTCAAAGAGTGGTTCTGGACCAAGTAACATAACAGGATGAAGGGGGATGTGGTGCCTGTATGCTAAGAGAAAATGTTTTTTTCTTTCGGGTTCGGCATCCCGACACTCCAGTAGGACGTGGAGGACGGTCAGCCTCTCCCCGCATCTACCACGGGTTGGAGGCTCGTTTCCCGTGAGTAAGAAGTTATGTGTGCCAAAAGTGTGTCCTATTCTTAGACGGCAGAATAGGACATCTGTCCGGCGGGATTTTGTTACATGAGGCCAGAAACCTAATTGTGGCTTTATTACATGCAGTTTATTATTTATTTCTTCGTCCCACATACGTTGCCAGTGGTTTCGTAGTTTCCTTCTTAAGAAAGGCTTCAGGTCTGTGACAGGGACCAAAGCAGTAGAGTTAACTGCATGCGATGAGATTGATGTGGCCATCTGGTCGGCTAGAACGTTTCCCTCGATGCCCCTATGTCCAGGCACCCAGCATATGATCACATGTTGGTTAGATATATATGCTTTGCACAGTGCGGAGTAGAGTTCAATAAATACTGGATTTTTGTGATTACAGAAAGACATCAAGGCCTTCACAACACTGAGGGAGTCCGTATATATAACTGATTTCGGGAGTTGTGATTTGTTTATATGCTTTACGGCCGAGAGCAGTGCGTAGGCCTCGCTTTACGGCCGAGAGCAGAGCGTAGGCCTCGCTTTACGGCCGAGAGCAGTGCGTAGGCCTCAGCCGTAAAGATACTAGTTTCCGGGTGCAGTACGTCGGATTCCGAGAAGGATGGACCGACGGCTGCATAGGATACCCCGTCGTGTGACTTTGATGCGTCTGTGTAGAACTCCGTGCAGGAGTATTTGTGCTGGAGTTCCCGGAAATGCATCTTGATTTCAATCTCTGGAGCATGCTTTGTGACTTCCACGAAAGATATATCACATTGTATGAGCTGCCACTCCCAAGGAGGTAGCAGCTTGGCTAGATGCATTAGGCGAAGCTCGAGGAGTGGAACGTGCATTTCTTCACTAAGCTCCCTCACTCGAAGCGTGAAAGGCTTTCTTACAGAGGGGCGATTACGGAAAAGTGTAGTGCAGGTCATATCGTTAACAGTGTTAAAACATGGATGTTGATGATTGGATTGTATTTTAAGGAATTATGTAAGGCTGATATAAGTTCTCTGTAGATGGAGGGACCATTCATTTGATTCCGCGTATAAGCTTTGAATCGGGCTCGTTCTGAAAGCGCCAGTGGCTAACCGGATACCTAGATGGTGAACAGGATCTAGCATCTTTAGCGCGCTCGGGGCGGCAGAGTGATAAATAACGGCGCCATAGTCTAGTCTCGATCGAATCAGGCTTTTATAGAGATTCATTAAGCACTTCCTGTCACTACCCCATGTAGTCTGGGATAGAAGTTTGATTATGTTCATTGTTTTTAGACATTTTTCTTTAAGATTTTTAATGTGGGGGACGAAAGTGAGTCTGTAGTCAAGTATGACACCTAGAAATTTGTGTTCTTTGTTAACAGGTATCTGTTGTCCATGCAGTTCTGTGCAAGGATCTGGAATATGTCCTCTCTTTCTTGTAAAAAGAACACAAGAGCTTTTGTTTGGATTGATCTTAAATCCATTCCTGTCTGCCCACATTGACACTTTGTTCAGGCCATGCTGTACCTGTCTCTCGCAGACTGCGAGGTT
Source organism: Dermacentor variabilis (assembly GCF_050947875.1). Lineage (NCBI taxonomy): Eukaryota > Metazoa > Arthropoda > Arachnida > Ixodida > Ixodidae > Dermacentor > Dermacentor variabilis. The sequence continues at coordinate 125,677,041 of NC_134578.1, read as the reverse complement.
ACAAGATTTGAAAGCTATTTGAATGTCGTCCACGTAAACAGAGTAAAAGATGGCGGGTGGTAGTGAAGCACGAAGCGTGTTCATCTTCACGATAAAGAGCGTGCAGCTAAGCACGCCTCCCTGGGGTACACCAGTTTCTTGTATGAAAGGACGTGACAGTACATTGCCGACTTTTACCCGGAATGTACGATTGGACAAGTAGTTTTTTATTATGTTTAGCATATTGCCATGAATGCCCATTTCTGACAAGTCTCTTAAGATGCCGTAACGCCACGTTGTGTCATAGGCCTTCTCCATGTCGAGGAATATGGATAAGAAAAACTGCTTGTGTACAAATGCGTCCCGGATATTTGCTTCTACACGTACAAGATGGTCAGTTGTTGAGCGCCCTTCTCGGAAGCCGCACTGATAAGGATCAAGCATTTTGCTCTGTTCAAGGAAAAAGATGGGTCGCCGATTTATCATTTTTTCAAACACCTTACAAATGCAACTTGTGAGGGCTATTGCGCGGTAACTTGCCATTGAGGAAGGGTCTTTTCCTTGTTTCAAAACAGGGACCACAATGGCTTCCTTCCACGCGATTTGAAGGTACCCTGCATCCCAGATGGTGTTGAAAAGTGTGAGTAGTGTAACTTGCGTATCCGTGTGTAAATTTTTGAGCATTTCATACATGATTCGATCCGATCCTGGTGCGGAGCTCTTGCATGCGCTCAAGGCAGCTCTCAATTCAGCAATACTAAAAGAACGGTTGTAAGGCTCATTCTCTCGACCTTTTCTTGTTAATGGCTTACGTTCTTCTGTTTGTTTGTATTTGAGAAAGGATTGTGTATAATTTGTTGCACTTGACACGCTCTCAAAATATTCCCCAAGTGAGTCTGCCTGATCTTGTAGGGTATCGCCTTCTGTGTTTACCAAAGGGAGTTTATGTGCTTGTCGCCCTCTTATCCTGTTGACCCGATACTCGATAGAAATTTCTGCCAACTTTCTCGGCTGGCCTGTCGGCGGGTTCGCCTGCCTTCGGATTTTACTTTTTTGAGGTTGACTAGATTCTCTGCAGTGGGAGAAGCGCGTAGCAACCCCCACGCCCTGTTCTTAGGCGTGTCCCATAGTGGAACGAGCGATCCTACAATCGTCGTTCCACTATGGGACACGCCGTTTGCAGGCCAAGCCTTTTACTTCTGATATGCATTTAAATGCGACATCTATTGTGAATGCTGTAAAAAACTCGACTGCAGCGTCAATTCCTAACGAAGACAGGTCAGCCCATGAGATACTAGTTAGAGATCGAAATTTCTCCGAATCAGCTGTCTCATTCTTCCACCTAGGAGCGTATAGTGGATATTCGATTTCTTTATATGATCTTAGCAGTATAGGGAAGTGGTCGCTACCGTAAGAGTTGCCGGTAACTTCCCATTCAAGTTCAGGCAGTACAGACGGGGAGACTATACTAAGATCTAATGACGAAAAGGATCGGTTTGCAAGAGAGTAATATGTGGGTTCTTTCTTATTGAGAAGGCACGCTCCAGAAGAAAAAAGGAACTGTTCAACAAGGCGACCTCGCGCATCTATACGAGAGTCGCCCCACAGGGAGCTGTGCGCATTGAAATCGCCAAGAACAGCATAAGGTTCTGGCAATTGATCGATCAAGGAGTGAAATTCATGTTTGTTCAGTTGGTAATGCGGGGGTATGTAAAGGGAGCAAATGTTGATAAGTTTGTTTAGTAGGACAACTCGAACCGCCACTGCTTCAAGGGGCGTTTGTAGCTGTAAAGGTTGACACGCAATACTTCTATGAGTAAGAATCGCAACACCACCCGATGATGCGACGGCATCATCGCGATCTTTGCGAAACGTAACATACGTACGGAGAAAGTTTGTGTGTTTATATTTTAAGTGTGTTTCCTGTAAACACAGCACTTTTGGATTATGTTTGTGGATGAGTTCTTGCAAATCATCAAGGTTTCTAAGGAGACCTCTGATGTTCCATTGAATGATTTGTGTATCCATGTTTAAGGTAAATTGGTACTGTGTTTACGGAAACAGAGTGGATGCCTTATATTACAGAGCCCTTTCGAGGCCCTGTAATAGGTGTTTTGTTCTTTCTGAAGCGTTCGAGCGATTCTCGACGCTCCTTAGGCGTTTGGTGCGCCTTGGGGACAGGTGCAGTGTCCATTGCCTCGTGTGAGGCGCCGGACAAGCGCTCTTGCGAGCGAGAGGTTTTCAGAGGGAGTCCCGCCTTGGAGGGCAAGACCCCTGCGCCCACCAGCGCGGAGGTCGATGTGGCTCCCTGAGGGATTTGGCTGCGCTGGCCGTTGCCAGCGCTGGAAGGGGCCTCGGAGGTTGGGGCAGCCTCGGCTGCACCCACCTTCGGGGTGGATGGTCCCTTCTCCTCGGTTGACGGAGCAGCGCTAGCTGCAACCGCCGCGGGGGCAGATGGCGTAATTGCCGACTCACTGCCTGTGGGTCGGACAGCCGCCGGAGGCCGTTGTGACGCTGCCCCCTTACGCGCCACATCGGCAAAGCTGCTCTTAGACAGGTATGACACCCGCCTGCGCGCTTCTTTAAATGAAATATTCTCTTTAACTTTTATCGTCACGATTTCTTTTTCTTTTTTCCATGACGGGCACGAGCGTGAGTATGCGGCGTGCTCGCCATCACAGTTGACACAGTGTAGAGCGCTTTCGCAATTTTCAGAAGTATGATCTCCGCCACTACATTTAGCACATGTCTGCCGGCCTCGGCAGTTCTGGGAACTGTGTCCGAAACGCTGGCATTTAAAGCATCGAAGAGGATTTGGGACATAGGGTCTGACACGTAGCTTTACATAGCCTGCCTCGATTGTCTCGTACAGGATGTTTGAGCCAAAAGTGAGTATAAGATGCTTTGTCTCGATTTCCTTGCCGTTGCGCCTTAGCATGATTAGCTTGACATTGATAACATTCTGTTCGGTCCAGCCTTCCATCAGTTCGGCTTCTGTCAGCTCCATTAGAACATCATCAGAGGCAACACCACGGCTCGTCTTCATAGTTCGGTGCGGGGATATAGCGACTCGAATTTCTCCAAATTTAACTAGATTATGAAGGCTTTCATGTTGCTTCGCGTCGCGGAGTTCCAGAAGGAGATCTCCACTAGCCATCTTTGATGCCTTGTAACCTGCACCAAGTGCTTCGGTAAGACATTTTGACACAAGGAAAGGTGAAATCATTCTCATCGTCTTTTCAGGTTTGTCGGAATGGATGATGTGAAATCGGGGAAAACTTTGTAATCTGTTGCCAAAAAACGTGAAGACATCTTCGGTGCGCCCTCGTTTCTTAGGGCGATCAGAAACTTTAGGGAAAGAAGTTTCCATGAGAATATATAAAAATTCGGCAACAGCGCCGACCACCCACCACGGAGCCCAACGAGGGGACGCGGCAGAGCTTGCATGCAAGTCTGCACGACGCCAGTCGTACGCCGCCACTATAATCCCAAATATGGTGTACCCAAGGTTGGACAGCCACACAGGGTTAACCCTTGCCGCCAAGAAGAAGGAAGTAAACAGAAAAGAGAAGAAGACAGGAAAGGTGGAAAGTAAGAGAAAGACGAAGGTTGTAGGAAGAGAGACAGGAAAAGGCGACTGCCGATTTCCTCCAGGTGGGTCAGTCTGGAGGTGCCGTCTATGTGAAGCCGAGGCCGAAGAGGTGTGTTGCCTCCGTCGGGGGGCCTTAAAGGTCCAAACACCCAGCATCGGCTCAACCCCCAGGATCCCCTTTTCCCCAGACACGGCTAAGCCGCGCACGACTACACGCGGGAGGGTCCAACCCTCGTGTGCTCGGGTCCGTGGTGTCGCAACACACCAAACGCCTGCTGACGCAGACGCCCCTGCGGGGGCCAGGAACTTAGAGTGAAAAAAAAGGATAAGAAAAGAAGTGGAGAGAAATAAAGGTGCAGAAGAAAGATTATAGATGGAGAGGGGGACAGGAAAAGGCGACCGCCGATTTCCCCCGGGTGGATCAGTCCGGGGGTGCCGTCTACGTGAAGCAGAGGCCAAAGAGGCGTGTTGCCTCCGCCGGGGGGCCTTAAAGGTCTGAACACCTGGCACCGGCTCAACCTCCAGGATCCCCCTTTCCCCGGACACGGCTAAGCCGCGCACGGCTACACGCGGGACGGTCCAACCCTCGTGTGCTCGGGTCCGTGGTGTCGCAACACACCAAACGCCTGCTGACGCAGACGCCCCTGCGGGGTGCTGGCTTACTTGGCGAATGTCATATAGGGCAAAATCTAAACTACGGACAGCTCGGTATTCCACCAGAGAGCAAGGTGCCAGGTGCACCAATGAAGTTTCCATATGTGTTTGTTGGGGATGAGGCAATTCCTTCACTGAAAAACCTCATGCGACCATACCCTGGTTCTGGCCTTGATGGTGAACGTAGGGTCTTCAACTACAGGTTGAGCCGAGCAAAGCGCACCATTGAGAACACCTTCGGCATCCTTGCTAACAGATGGAGAATTCTCCATCAGGATATCCGTGCAACTACACACACTGTCGACCTCATTGTGTGGGCAACAGTACTTCTGCTCAAATACCTCAGGACACTTGATGAGGACCTACGTTGTTTTAAGTACTGTTATGATAATGACGTTGACAGAGTTGGACCGGATGGTCAATTCATTTCCGGCAAGTGGAGATCAGACTTTCAAGGCAACCGTGGTATTCTTACAGATATCTCGCATGGGAATCGCATTTACACTGGCCATGAAAATTAGTGCGAGATGCCTTCAAGGCGACCTCCCACTCTCATGAGAGGCGTGTGCCATGGCAAGGCGACGTGCTGAGTGCAGGCTTGTGAAAGTGAGCGCAATCCCTAGTGTGCTCCCAATTATCGAGCATTGAGAGGACCTTACGGTAATGCTACCGTTTGTTATATTACCTTCAGAATTACAGCTTTGGAATCTCTTTGCCCATATAAACCAATGCAAAAGCCAAGCAACGGGCTTTTCAGCACATTCTGCTTGCCATGGCAGAGGCATGCAGTGCTTAATACAATTTGGTGCTTCTGCATATTTGTAAGATGCCATACATAGCATGATGCAGGGACAAAATGGATGCTGCATTGTAATTTTCGAAATTTGCACAGAAAATAGTCGATTCTGCGTGCTCTCACCGGGCCACTGCCTGCGCGAGCATCCGTGTATCGACAAGCTCATTGCATGTGGTTGCACAGCTGTTGGTACAGCCCAGTCGCAAACATTTCATGCCCCGACACAGCTGCAGAGCCGCACCACTTCTGTGTAAATAGCTAGTCTCTCTCAGTGCGTTCTGGTCAAGAACTCGAGAGGCCTCCCTCGTTATGGTGGCAGCACGGCACTAGGATGCGATAGCTGCTGTCACCCGTAAATCGGCTTCCTTCCTCCTCGTGTTCCCAATGGTGTCTTGTGTTCTGCAGCCCATTGCCACTGCCTGCGCTCGCATCCGTGTATCCACAGGCTTATTTCATGCGGTTGCACAGATGCTGGTACAGCCCAGTCGCAAGTATGTTGTTTTAGGATCAGGCTGCAGAATCATTTCATGCTGCAAAAGAGAAGTTCCTGCATTACCTAACCCTTGCATGAATGTTTCATGTTTATTGGTTATTCTTTGTTGTGTGTTTGTTCTTTGCTTGCTTGCTTGTTTGTGCTTTGTTTTCTTTATGATGCAGGCTCAAGTAAACGGAATCCTGGAGTTGCTGCTCAATTGACCGATTCTTTTGCATATCCTTTGGTTTTTGTCGGCTTTATAACTGTTGTGTTCAATCAATCAATTAATCAATCAAAAAGTAAGCTTTAATAAAACAAGCCAAGTAATGTGTACAAAAATAGTTGGACCAATAGCCTATGTGGGTAGTAGCTGATGATGATGATATGTAGTGTTTATTGGCGCAAGGGCCATGTTTGGCCAAAGAGCGCCAAGGCAGTGGTCATAAGTTCGCAATGTAGTTATGAGTTCTATGGGGTTAACGTAAAGTGGCTGTATAGGGGCCTTAAATATAGTCGCTCTAGAGTGCGTAAAATATATCTGTAATAAGATTATGTCGATGACAAATGACGTGTTCAATGTGCAATAAAACTCATCGTGAAAGAGCGATGCAATACAGAAAATATATTGGATGGTGAAATTACCTGTAGCACCACTGCCTCGCCAGAGCCCTTGAAGCACAAGGGCCTAGAGGCATGTGCTATATGAAACAGCTATCGCAGCGGCATCCTCTAAAGAGAGGAGACGCTACGAGTGTGTGGGGCTAATAATATCTATTACGACATCTTTCAGGAAGCACAGGACTGCGTTGGTGTCAAACAGTGGTTCTGGGCCGAGTAACATTACTGGATGAAGGGGGATGTGCTGCCGGTATGCTAAGGGAAAATGTTTCTTTCTTTCAGATTCGGCTTTCCGACACTCCAGAAGGACGTGGAGGACGGTCAGCCTCTCCCCGCATCTACCACAGGTTGGAGGCTCGTTTCCGGTGAGTAAAAAGTTGTGTGTGCCGAATGTGTGTCCTATCCTTAGACGACAGAATAGGACATCTGTCCGGCGTGATTTTGTTACGGAAGGCCAGAATCCTAACAGTGGCTTTATCACGTGGAGCTTATTATTTGTTTCCGCGTCCCATAGGCGTTGCCAGTGGTTCCGTAGTTTCCTCCGTAAGAAGGGCTTCATATCTGTCACAGGGACTGCGGCGGTGGAATTAACAGAATGCGATGCAACTGACGTGGCCATCTCGTCCGCCAGAACATTGCCTTCGATGCTCCTATGACCTGGCACCCAGCATATGATGACATGCAGGTTTCCTGTATACGCTTTGCACAGTACGGAGTACAGTTCATTAATTACCGGATTTTTGTGGCTACTGAAAGACACCAAGGCCTTCACAACACTAAGGGAGTCCGTATATATAACTGATTTCTGGAGTTTTGATTTATTTATTTGCTTTACAACCGACAGCAGTGCGTAAGCCTCAGCCGTAAAGATACTAGTTTCCGGATGCAGTACATCGGTTTCCGAGAAGGATGGACCGACGGCTGCATAGCACACCCCGTCGTGTGACTTCGATGCGTCTGTGTAGAACTCCGTGCAGGAGTATTTGTGCTGGAGTTCCCGGAAATGCATTTGGATTTCAATCTCTGGAGCGCGTTTTGTAACTTGCATGAAGGATATATCGCATTGTATGAGCTGCCACTCCCAAGGAGGTAGCAGCTGGGCTGGATGCATTGGGCGAAGCTCAAGGATTGGGACACGCATTTCATCACTAAGCTCCCTCACACGCAGCGAGAAAGGCTGTCTTACAGAGGGACGATTATGAAAGAGTGTAGCAGATGTCGTATCGTTAATGGTATTAAAACATGGATGTTGAGGATTAGAGTGGACTTTCAAAAAATATGTTTGGCTGATGTATGTTCTCTGCAGATGAAGTGACCACTCATTTGATTCTGCATATAAGCTTTCAACAGGACTTGTTCTGAAAGCTCCAGTTCCCAGTCGGATTCCTAGATGGTGGACCGGATCTAGCATCTTTAGCGCGCTCAAGGCTGCAGAATGATAGATCACGGCACCGTAGTCCAACCGTGATCGGACGAGGCTCTTGTAAAGATTCATTAAACATTTCCTGTCGCTGCCCCATGTTGTGTGGGATAACACTTTAAGTAAGTTCATTGTTTTTAAGCATTTGACCTTGAGGTACTTTATGTGTGGAATAAAAGTTAATTTCGAATCAAGTATGATGCCTAAGAACTTGTGTTCTTTGTTCACAGGAATTTGCTGACCATACATTTCGATACTGCGTTCTGCAATGAGGCCTCTCTTTCTTGTGAGAAGCAAGAAGAAGCAGGTTAACTTTAAATCCGTTTTCTTCTGCCCATTTCGACACTTTGTTCAAGCCCTGTTGAACTTGCCTCTCACATACTGTAAGATTGCAGGATTTGAAACCTATCTGTATGTCGTCTACGTAAACAGAATAAGAAATGGCTGGCGGTAATGAAGCACGAAGGGTGTTCATTTTCACGATGAAGAGCGTGCAGCTAAGTACACCTCCTTGAGGTACACCAGTTTCCTGTATAAAAGGTCGCGACAATACATTGCCGACTTTCACGCGGAATGTACGGTTGGACAAATAGCTTTCTATTAGGACGAGCATATTGCCACGGATGCCAATTCTCGACAAGTCCCTCAAGATTCCATAGCGCCACGTAGTGTCGTACGCCTTCTCCATATCGAGGAATACGGATAAGAAATATTGTTTATGTAGAAAGGCGTCGCGAATGTTTACCTCAATGCGCACAAGGTGATCGGTTGTGGACCGCCCTTTTCTGAAGCCACACTGAAAGGGATCGAGCATATTGTTGAGTTCCAGGAAATGTACAAGCCTGCGGTTAACCATTTTTTCAAAAAGCTTACAAAGACAATTTGTAAGAGCTCTAGGGCGGTAACTTGCCGCCAAGGAAGGGTCTTTACCCTGCTTAAGAACAGGGACCACAATTGCTTCTTTCCATGTGGATGGGAGGTATCCCGCAGCCCAAATAGTGTTGAAAAGTGTGAGAAGTGTAAGTTGTGTGTCAGTATGTAAGTTTCTGATCATTTCGTACATGACTCTATCAGGTCCCGGTGCAGAACTTTTGCATGTGGTCAAGGAAGCTCTCAACTCAGCAATACTGAACGGCTGGTTATAAGGTTCATTCTGTCTGGATTTTCGTATTATTGGCTTATATTCTTCTATTTCTTTGTATTTCAAGAAGATTGCGAATAATGGTTTGAACTCGACACGCTCTCAAAGCGTTCTCCAAGTGAATCTGCCTGATCTTCCAGTGTTTCACCTTGTGTGTTCACCAAAGGAAGTGAATATGTTTGTCGCCCTTTTATCCTATTAACCCTGTTCCAGACTTTGGCATCATCTGTATAGGAGTTGATACCAGATAAAAAGTTCTGCCAACTCTCTCTTCTGGCCTGTCGGCGGGTTCGCCTGCCTAGGGATTTTACTAGCAACCCCCACGCTTTGTTTTGTTTCTTACGAGCGATCCTGCAATCGTCGTTCCACCACGGGACACGCCGTTTGCATGCCAATCCATTTACTTGCTATCTACATTTAGTTGCGGCATCTATTATGAAGGCTGTAAAATATTCCACAGCAGCAGCAATTCCTAACGCGGACATGTCATCCCATGATATGCTAGTTAAGGTTCGGAATTTCTCCCAATCTGCTGTGTCAGTCTTCCACCTAGGAGCCTGTGATGATGATGATGATGATGATATGTGGTGTTTAATGGCGCAAGGGCCAGGTGTGGCCAAAGAGCGCCATGACAAGTGGTGATGTTGACGATGTATTATGGAGATGTGACTTGGCTGTAAAGTGGCCTAAAATAGTTGCTGTAAAGTGCATAAAATCTACGTGATATAAAATTATGGCGATGACTAATGACGAATACTATGAACATTAAAATCCATCGTAAAAGAATGACATAGAATTGAAAATATATGAGATGGTAAAAATAGCTGGAGCACTGTTGCCTCGCCGGAGCCCTTGAAACACAAGGGCCTAGAGGCAGGTGCTATATGAGAAGAATTATCACAGCGCCATCCTCTGAAGAGAGGAGACGCTACGAACATGTGGGACTAACAACATGCAATACAACATTTTTCAGATAACTTAAGACTGCGTTGGTGTCAAATAGCGGTTCTGGGCCGAGTAACATTAATGGGTGAAGGGGGATGTGCTGCTGGTATGCTAAGGGAAAATGTTTCTTTCTTTCAGATTCGGCTTTCCGGCACTCCAGGAGGACGTGGAGGACGGTAAGCCTCTCCTCGCATCTACCGCAGGTGGGAGGGTCATTTCCGGTGAGTAGAAAATTATGGGTGCCGAATGTGTGTCCTATTCTGAGACGACAGAATAGGACATCTGTTCGGCGTGATCTTGTTACAGAGGGCCAGAATCCTAACTGTGGCTTTATCACGTGGAGCTTATTATTTGTTTCCGCGTCCCATAGGCGCTGCCAGTGGTTCCGTAGTTGCCTCCGTAAGAAGGGCTTCAGGTCTGTGAAAGGAACTACAGCGGTGGAATTAGCAGAATGCGATGCAACTGACGTGGCCATCTGGTCCGCCAGATCATTACCTTCGATGCCCCTGTGACCTGGCACCCAGCATATGATGACATGCTGGTTACCTATATACGCTTTACACAGAACGGAATAGAGTTCATTAATTACCGGATTTTTGTGGTTAGAGAATGACGTCAAGGCCTTCACAACACTAAGGGAGTCCGTATATATGACTGATTTCTGGAGTTTTGATTTCCTGATATGCTTCACAGCTGACAATAGTGCGTAGGCCTCAGCCGTAAAGATACTAATTTCCGGATGAAGTACTTCGGTTTCCGAGAAGGATGGACCGATGGCTGCGTAGGACACCCCGTCGTGTGACTTCGATGCATCTGTGTAGAACTCCGTGCAGGAGTACTTGTACTGGAGTTCCCGGAAATGCATTTGTATTTCAATCTCTGGAGCATGCTTTGTGACTTGCACGAAAGATATATCGCATTCTATGAGCTGCCAATCCCAAGGAGGTAGCAGCTTGGCTGGATGCATTAGGCGGAGCTCGAGTAGTGGGACATGCATTTCATCACTAAGCTCCCTCACACGCATCGAGAAAGGCTGTCTTACGGAAGGACGATTATGGAAGAGCGTAGCATATGTCATATCGTTGATGGTATTAAAACATGGATGTTGGGGATTAGACTGGACTTTCAGGAAATATGTTTGGCTGATGTATGCTCTCTGCAGCTGAAGCGACCACTCATTTGAGTCTACGTATAAACTTTCAATGGGACTTGTTCTGAAAGCTCCAGTGGCCAGTCGGATTCCTAGATGGTGGACCGGATCTAGCATCTTTAGCGCGCTCGGGGCTGCAGAATGGTAGACCACGGCACCGTAGTCCAACCGAGATCGAATGAGGCTCTTGTATAAATTCATTAAACATTTCCTGTCGCTGCCCCATGTTGTGTGGGATAACACTTTCAGTAAGTTCATTGTTTTTAAGCATTTGACCTTGAGATTCTTTATGTGTGGAATAAAAGTTAATTTTGAATCAAGTATGATGCCCAAGAACTTGTGTTCTTTGTTCACAGGGATTCGCTGACCATACATTTCGATACTGGGTTCTGCAATGAGCCCTCTCTTTCTAGTGAAAAGCACACAAGAACTTTTGTTGGGGTTCACTTTAAATCCGTTTTCATCTGCCCATTTGGATACTTTGTTCAAGCCCTGTTGTACTTGCCTCTCGCATACTGTAAGGTTGCAGGATTTGAAACCTATCTGTATGTCGTCTACGTAAACAGAATAAAAAATGGCTGGCGGTAATGAAGCACGAAGCGTGTTCATTTTTAAGATGAAGAGCGTGCAGCTAAGTACACCTCCTTGGGGTACACCACTTTCCTGTATAAAACGTCGGGACAATACATTGCCGACTTTCACACGGAATGTACGGTTGGACAAATAGCTTTCTATTAGGAAGAGCATATTGCCACGGATGCCAATTCCCGACAAGTCTCTCAAGATTCCATAACGCCACGCAGTGTCGTACGCCTTCTCCATATCGAGGAATACGGATAGGAAATATTGTTTATGTAGAAAGGCATCGCGAATGTTTCCCTCAATGCGCACAAGGTGATCGGTTGTGGACCGCCCTTGTCTAAAGCCGCACTGAAAGGGATCGAGAATATTGCTGAGTTCAAGGAAATGTACAAGTCTGCGGTTAACCATTTTTTCAAAAAGCTTACAAATACAGTTTGTAAGGGCTATCGGACGGTAACTTGCCGCCAAGGAAGGGTCCTTGCCCTGTTTAAGAACAGGAACCACAATCGCTTCTTTCCATGTGAATGGGAGGTATCCCGTAGCCCAAATAGCGTTGAAAAGTGTGAGTAGTGTAAGTTTGGTGTCAGTATGTAAATTTATGATCATGTCATACATGACTCTATCAGGACCAGGTGCAGTGCTTTTGCATGTGTTCAAGGCAGCTGTCAACTCAGCAATATTGAAAGGCCGGTTATAGGGTTCATTCTGTCTGGATTTTCGTATTATTGGCTTACATTCTTCTATTTGTTTGTATTTCAAAAAGGATTGCGAATAATGGTTTGAACTCGACACGCTCTCAAAGTGTTCCCCAAGCGAGTCTGCCTGATCTTTCAGTGTTTGACCTTGTGTGTTTACCAAAGGAAGGGAATATGTTTGTCGCCCTTTTATCCTATTAACCCTGTTCCAAACTTTGGCCTCATCTGTATACGAATTGATACCGGATAAAAACTTCTGCCAACTCTCTCTTCTAGCCTGTCGGCGTGTTCGCCTGCCTTGCGATTTCACTTTCTTATAGTTAAACAGATTTTCCGCAGTGGGAGAGGCGCGTAGCAACCCCCACGCTTTGTTCTGTTTCTTACGAGCGATCCTACAGTCCTCGTTCCACCACGGGACACGCCGTTTGCATGCCAAGCCATTTACTTGTGATATACATTTAGTTGCGGCATCTATTATGAAGGCTGTAAAATATTCCACGGCAGCATCAATTCCTAACGAGGACATGTCATCCCATGATATGCTAGTTAAGTTTCGGAATTTATCCCACTCTGCTGTGTCAATCTTCCACCTAGGAGCCTGTGGTGGATATTCGTTTTCTTTAAGTGTTCTTAGTAGTACGGGAAAGTGGTCGCTTCCGTAAGGATCATTCGTAACTTCCCATTCTAGTTCAGGCAGTATGGACGGAGAAACTATGCTCAGATCAATTGAAGAAAAGGTATTGTTTGCAAGACAGTAATATGTGGGTTTCTTCTTATTCAGAAGGCACGCACCAGAGGAAAAAAGGAACTGTTCAACAAGTCGACCTCGCGCATCTATACGAGAGTCGCCCCACAGGGAGCTGTGCGCATTGAAATCGCCAAGTAGAACGTAAGGTTCTGGCAATTGATCAATAAAGGATTGGAATTCATGCTTCGTTAATTTGTAATGTGGGGGTATGTAAAGAGAGCTAATGGTGATGAGTTTGTTTAGGAATACAGCTCGAACCGCCACTGCTTCGAGAGGCGTTTGTAGCTGTAAAATTTGACATGCAATGCTCTTATGGATAGAAATGGCAACACCGCCCGATGATGCCATAGCATCATCGCGATCTTTCCGAAACGTGACATACGGTCGTAGAAAGTTTGTGTGTTGTGGTTTTAAGTGTGTTTCCTGTAAACACAGCACTTTTGGATTGTGTTGGTGGATCAGTTCTTGTACATCATCAAGGTTTCTAAGGAGACCTCTGACGTTCCATTGTATGATTTGTGTATCCATATTTAATGTAAATTGGTGCTGTGTGTACGGAAACGGAAGTGATGCCTTAGATTACAGAGCCCTTTCGAGGCCCTGTAATCGGGGTTTTGCTTTTTCTGGAGCGTTCGAGGGAGCCTCGCCGCTCCTTAGGCGCTTGGTGCGCCTTGAGGGTAGGTGTAGTGTCCATTGCCTCGTGTGAGGCGCCGGACACGTGCTCTTGCGAGCGAGAAGTTACTAGAGGGGGTCCCGCCTAGGAGGGCAAGACCCCTGCGCCCACCAGCCCGGAGGTCGATGGGGCTCCCTGAGGGATATGGCTGCGCCGGCTGTTGCCAGCGCAGGAAGGGGCTGGGGAGGCCGGGGTAGCCTCGGCTGCGCCAACCTTCGGGGTCGATGATCTCTCATTTGACGGAGCAGCGCTAGCTGCAACCGCCGCGGGGGCAGATGGCGTAGCTGCCGACTCACTGCCTGTGGGTCGGACAGCCGCCGGAGGCCGTTGCGACGCTGCCCCCTGACGCGCCACTTCGGAAAAGCTTTTCTTTGGCAGGTATGCAACCCGCCTGCGTGCCTCTTTGTACGATATGTTTTCTTTAACTTTGATTGTGACTGTCTTTCTCTTTTTTCCAGGACGGGCACGACCGCGAGTACGCGGCGTGCTCGCCTTCACAGTTTACGCAGTGGAGAGTGTTCTTGCAAGCTTCAGAATTATGTTCGTGGGCACTGCACTTCGCACAGGTTTGATGGCCTCGGCAGCTCTGCGAACTGTGGCCGAAGCGTTGGCATTTGAAACATCTAAGGGGATTTGGCACATATGGCCTAACACGGAGCTTGATGTACCCGGCCTCTACAGACTCGGGCAGAATACTTGAGCCGAAAGTCAATATAAGGTGTTTGGTCTTGATTTCTTTACTGTCACGCCTGATCTTAATTCTTTTAACATTGATTACATTCTGTTCACTGAAGCCCTCCAAGAGTTCATCCTCAGTGAGCTCCAGCAAGTCATCGTCCGAGACAACACCGCGGCTTGTGTTCATGGTACGGTGCGGGGTTACTGTTACTTGGGTCTCTCCAAATGACACAAGTTTCGGCAGCTTCTCATACTGCTTCTGATCTTGGAGCTCCAAAAGGAGATCACCACTTGACATTCTGGACACCTTATATCCTGTACCGAAAACTTCGGTCAAAGTCTTGGAAACAAGGAACGGTGAAATGGATCGCACTAGTTTGTCTGGTTTTTCTGAATGAATCACGTGGAATAGGGGAAAGTTGTGGACTTGTCGTCCGAAAAATTGAAAGATATCTTCGGTGCGCCCTCGTTTCTGAGGGCGATCAGGGAGTTTGGGGAAAGAAGTTTCCATGAAATATATAAAAATTCGGCAACAGCGCCGACCGCCCACCACGGAGCCCAACGGGGGGACGCGGCAGAGCTTGCATGCAAGTCTGCACGACGCCAGTCGTACGCCGCCACTATAACCAAATATGGTGTACCCAAGGTTGGATAACCACACAGGGTTAACCCTTGCCGCCAAGAAGAAGGAAGTAAATAGAAGAGAGAAGGAGACAGGAAAGGTGGAAAGTAAGGGAAAGACGAAGGTTGTAGGAAGAGAGAGACAGGAAAAGGCGACTGCCGATTTCCTCCAAGTGGGTCAGCCTTGAAGGTGCCGTCTATGTGAAGCCGAGGCCGAAGAGGTGTGTTGCCTCCGCCGGGGGGCCTTAAAGGTCCAAACACCCAGCATCGGCTCAACCCCCAGGATCCCCTTTTCCGCAGACACGGCTAAGCCGCGCACGGCTACACGCGGGAGGGCCCAACCCTCATGTGCTCGGGTACGTGGTGTCGCAACACACCAAACGCCTGCTGACGCAGACGCCCCTGCGGGGTAGGAGCCTGTGGTGGATATTCGTCTTCTTTAAGTGTTCTTAATAGTATGGGGTAATGGTCGCTTCCGTAAGGATTGTTCGTAACTTCCCATTCGAGTTCAGGCAGTATGGACGGGGAAACTATGCTCAGATCAATTGAAGAAAAAGTATTGTTTGCAAGACAGTAATATGTGGGTTTCTTCTTATTCAGAAGGCACGCACCAGAAGAAAGAAGGAACTGTTCAACAAGACGACCTCACGGATCTATACGAGAATCGCCCCAGAGGGAGCTGTGCGCATTCAAATCGCCAAGAACAACATAAGGTTCTGCCAATTGATCTATAAAGGATTGGAATTCATGTTTTGTTAATTTGTAGTTTGGGGTTACGTAAAGGGAGCAAATGATGATGATGATGTATGGGGTTTTATGGCGCAAGGGCCAGGAATGGCCAAAGAGCGCCATGTCTGTGGTAGTGGGTGTGCAGTGTAACTATGATTACTATGAAATTGGTGTGACGTGGCTGTAAAGGGGCCTTAAAATATACGCTCTACAGTGCGTAAAATCTATGTAATAAAATTATGGCGATGACATATGACCTGTACTATGAACATTTCGATGCATTTAAAAAGAATGATACAATAGGTAAAATATATCAGATTATAATAAATGCTAGAGCACTACTGCCTCCTTAGAGCCCTTGAAACACAAGGGTCTGGAGGCATGTGCTATACCGTACAACTATCCCAGCGGCATCCTCTAAAGAGAGGAAGCGCTAGGAATGCATGGGGCTGATAACATGTAGGACCACATCTCTCAGAAAACCTAGGACTGTGTCTGTGTTAAAAAGCGGTTCTGGGCCGAGGAACATTACTGGATGAAGAGGGATGTGCTGCCTGTAAGCTAAGGAAAAATGTTTCATTCTTTCAGATTCGGCTTCCCGACACTCCAGAACGACGTGGAGCACGGTCAGCCTCTCCCCGCATCTACCACAGGTTGGAGGCTCACTTCCGGTTAGTAGAAAATTATGGGTGCCAAACGTGTGTCCTATTCTGAGCCGACAGAATAGGACATCTGTTCGGCGCGGTATTGTAGTAGAGGGCCAGAATCCTAACTGTGGTTTTATCAGGTGGAGCTTATTATTCGTTTCCGCGTCCCACATGCGTTGCCAGTGGTCCCGCAATCTCCTTCGCAAGAAAGGCCTCAGATCTGTGACAGGCACCGCAGCGGTAGGGTTAACAGTTTGCGATGCGATTGACGTGGCCATCTCGTCCGCCAGAACGTTACCCTCAATGCACCTGTGGCCAGGCACCCAGCATATAATGATACGCTGGTTAGATATGTACGCTTTACACAAGACGGTGTAGAGTTCACTAAGTACAGGATTTTTGTGTGTATAGACTGACATCAAGGCCTTCACGACGCTTAGGGAGTCTGTATAGATCGCTGCTTTTGGAAGTTTTGATTTTCTTATATGCTTCGCAGCAGAGAGTAATGCGTAGGCCTCAGCCGTAAATATGCTTGTTTCCGGATGCAGTACGTCGGATTCCGAGAAGGATGGGCCGACGGCTGCATAGGATACCCCGGCATTTGACTTCGAAGCGTCTGTGTAGAACTCTGCACAGGAATGCTTGTGCTGGAGTTCTAGGAAATGCATTCTGATTTCGGCCTCAGGAGCGTGCTTTGTAACTTTTATAAAGGATATGTCACATTGTATCACCTTCCACTCCCAAGGAGGTAAGAGCTTGATTGTGTGCATTAAGCGATGCTCGAGGAGTGGGACATGCATTTCATTGCTAAGCTCCTTCACACGCAGCGAAAAAGGCTGTCTTATGGAGGGACGGTTGCTGAAAATTGTAGCGCACGTCATATCGGTAACGGTATCAAAACATGGATGTTCAGGATTAGAGGGTACTTTAAGGAAATATGTAAAGCTGTTGTATGATCTCTGTAGGTGGAGAGACCATTCATTTGATTCGGCATATAAGCTTTCAATTGGGCTTGTTCTGAAAGCGCCCGTGGCTAAATGGATGCCTAGATGGTGAACCGGGTCTAGCATCTTTAGCCCGCTTGGGGCGGCAGAGTTATATACCACGGCACCATAATCTAATCGTGACCGGATGAGGCTCTTATACAGATTCATTAGGCACTTCCTCTCACTACCCCACGTAGTCTGGGATAGAAGTTTCATTAGGTTCATTGTTTTCAGACACTTTTCTTTGAGTTGTTCAATGTGTGGGACGAAAGTGAATCTATTGTCGAGTATAATACCTAGAAATTTGTGCTCTTTGTTTACAGGAATCTGTAGTCCACACATTTGTAAGCAAGGATCCGTAACTAGGCCTCTCTTCCTTGTAAACAGCACACAAGAACTTTTTTGAGGATTGATTTTAAAACCATTTTTCTCTGCCCACCCTGACACCTTGTTCAAGCCATGCTGTACCTGTCTCTCGCATACTGCGAGGTTACAGGATTTGAAGCCTATTTGAATGTCGTCCACATAGACGGAATACAAGATGGCTGGTGGTAAGGACGCACGAAGCGTTGTCATTTTAACAATAAAAAGTGTGCAACTGAGCACGCCTCCCTGGGGTACACCAGCTTCTTGTGTAAAAGGACGTGACAGCACATTGCCGACTTTCACCCGGAAGGTACGACTGGACAAGTAGCTTTTTATTACGTTTAGTATATTACCATGAATGCCCATTTCTGACAAATCTCTCAAGATTCCGTAGCGCCAGGTCGTATCGTACGCCTTCTCCATATCGAGGAATATCGATACGAAGAACTGTTTGTGTACAAGCGCGTCACGAATATGTCCTTCAATACGTACAAGATGGTCGGTTGTGCAGCGCCCTTCTCGGAAGCCACATTGAAAGGGATCAAGCATTTTGTTTTGTTCAAGAAAATGGATGAATCGCCGATTTATCATTTTTTCAAATACCTTACACATGCAGCTTGTGAGGGCTATCGGACGGTAACTTGCCACTGAAGAAGGGTCTTTCCCTTCTTTCAAAACAGGGACCACAATGGCTTCTTTCCATGCCGTTGGCAGGTACCCTGCGTCCCAGATAGTGTTGAAAAGTGTAAGTAGTGTTACTTGCGTGTCATTGTGTAAGTTTTTGAGCATTTCATACACGATTGATGATGTGTGTGGGTTAGTGGCGCAAGGGCCAGATATGGCCAAAGAGCGCCATGTCCGTGTTAATTTGTTTGCAGTGAAATCATGAGTACTAAGAAGTTGGTGTGCCGTGGCTGTAGAAGGGCCTTAAAAATGGTAGCGCTAAAGTGCGTAAAATCTGTATAATACGATTATGGCGATGATTTATGAAGTGTACTATGAACAATAAGACAATTAAAAAGAATGATATGATGTCTAAAGATATATCAGGTTATATAAGATATGCTAGAGCACTAATGCCTCCTTAGAGCCCTTGAGACACAAGGGCCTGGAGGCATGTGCTATTTAAAACAATTATCGCAGCGGCATCCTCTGGAGCGAGGATGCTCTACGAATTTAATGGGCTTATGACGTGTAGAACTACATCTTTTAAGAAGTCGAGGACTGCCTTGGTATTAAAAAGCGGTTCATGACCAAGAAACATAGCCGGGTGCAGAGGGATGTAATAACGGTATGCTAGCGGAAAATGTTTCTTTCTTTCAGGTTCGGCTTTCCGACACTCCAAGAGGACATGGAGGACGGTCAGCCTCTCACCGCATCTACCACAGGTTGGAGGATCGTTTCCCGTGAGTAAAAAGTTGTGGGTCCCAAATGTGTGTCCTATTCTGAGGCGACAGAATAGGACTTCTGTTCGCCGAGATTTTGTTGGGGAGGGCCAGAAACCTAACCGGGGCTTTATAACGTGCAGTTTGTTATTTGTTTGCGCGTCCCACGTGCACTGCCAGTGACTTCGCAGTTTATTTCGTACGAAAGGCCTCAGGTCTGTGACAGGCACATCAGCGGTAGGGTTAACAGCTTGCGATGTGATTGACGTGGCCATCTCGTCCGCGAGAACGTTGCCTTCGATTCCCCTATGGCCAGGGACCCAGCATATTATGATATTCTGGTTAGATGAGTACGCTTTACATAATGCCGAATACAGTTCATTGAATACGGGATTTTTATGTTTGTAGAGTGACTTTAAGGCCTTCACGACGCTTAGAGAGTCTGTATAGATCGCTGCTTTTGAAAGTTTTGATCTTCTTATATGCTTCACGGCAGAGAGTAATGCGTAGGCCTCGGCCGTAAAGATGCTTGTTTCGGGATGCAGTACATCGGATTCCGAAAAGGATGGGCGGACTGCTGCATAGGATACCCCGGCATTTGACTTCGAAGCGTCTGTGTAGAAATCTGCGCAGGAGTGCTTGTACTGTAGTTCTAGGAAATGCATTCTGATTTCGATCTCTGGTGCGTGTTTTGTTATTTCTAAAAAGGATATGTCACATTCTATGACCTGCCACTCCCAAGGCGGTAACAACTTGGTTGGATGCATTAGGCGAAGCTCGAGGAGTGGGACATGTATCTCATCACTAAGCTCCCTCACTCGAAGCGAGAAAGGCTTTCTTACAGAAGGACGATTATGGAATAGTGTAGTGCAGGTCATATCGTTAACAGTGTTAAAACATGGATGTTGATGATTGGAGTGTATTTTTAGGGAATATGTAAGGCTTATGTAACTTCTCTGAAGATGGAGCGACCATTCATTTGATTCCGCGTATAAGCTTTCAATCGGGCTTGTTCTGAAAGCACCAGTGGCTAAGCGGATACCTAGATGGTGGATAGGATCTAGGATCTTTAGTGCGCTCGGAGCGGCAGAGTTATATACGACGGCACCATAGTCCAATCGTGATCGAATTAGGCTCTTATAAACATTCATCAGACACTTCCTGTCGCTACCCCATGTTGAGTGGGATAGAATTTTAAGTAGGTTCATTGTCCTTAGACATTTTTCTTTAAGATATTTAATGTGCTGTATAAAAGTAAGCTTGGAGTCTAGTATAATACCTAAAAATTTGTGTTCTTTGCTTATGGGTATTTGATGTCCACACAGTTGAACACACGGATCTGGAACCAGGCCTCTCTTTCTAGTAAAAAGAACACAAGTGCTTTTGTGGGGGTTGATCTTAAATCCGTTTTCGTCAGCCCACTTGGAAACCTTGTTCAGGCCCTGCTGTACCTGTCTCTCGCATACTGCGAGGTTGCAGGATTTAAAGCCTATTTGTATATCGTCGACGTATACGGAATAAAAAATGGCCGGTGGCAGTGAAGCACGTAGTGTGTTCATCTTAACAATAAAAAGAGTGCAGCTTAGCACACCTCCCTGGGGTACACCAGTTTCCTGCGTAAAAGGACGTGACAGTGCATTACCGACTTTTACTCGGAAGGTACGATTGGACAAATAGCTTTCTATTAGGGCGAGCATATTGCCACGGATGCCCATTCCCGACAAGTCTCTCAAGATTCCGTAGCGCCACGCTGTGTCGTACGCCTTCTCCATATCTAGGAACACGGATAGGAAATATTGCTTATGTAGAAAGGCGTCGCGAATGTTTCCCTCAATGCGCACAAGGTGATCAATTGTGGACCGCCCTTCCCTGAAGCCACACTGAAAGGGATCAAGCATTTGGTTTAATTCCAGGAAATGTATGAGCCGCCGATTAACCATTTTCTCAAACAGCTTACAAATGCAACTTGTGAGGGCTATCGGGCGGTAACTTGACGCCAACGAAGGATCTTTACCTTGCTTCAGAATGGGAATCACAATCGCTTCTCTCCATGCAAGTGGAAGATACCCAGCAGCCCAAATAGTCTTAAAAAGTGCAAGTAAAGTCAATTGTGTATCAGTGTGTACGTTCTTAATTATGTCGTACATAATTCTGTCGGGTCCTGGAGCAGAGCTCTTGCATGTGATCAAGGCAGCTCTTAGCTCGGCAATGCTAAAGGGACGGTTGTAAGGCTCATTCTCTCGACCTTTTCTTGTTAATGGCTTACGTTCTTCTGTTTGTTTGTATTTGAGAAAGGATTGTGTATAATTTGTTGGACTTGACACGCTCTCAAAATATTCCCCAAGTGAGTCTGCCTGGTCTTGCAGTGTATGTCCCTGTGTGTTTACCAGGGGGAGTGCATGTGTTTGCCGCCCCCTAATCCTATTTACTCTGTCCCAGGCTTTGGCCTCATCCCTGAACGAGTTAATACTTGATAAAAACTTGTGCCAGCTTTCTCTTCTGGCCTGTCGGCGGGTTCGCCTGCCTTGGGACTTTACTTTTTTAAAGATCATAAGATTTTCCACTGTGGGAGAAGCGCGTAGCAACCCCCACGCCTTGTTCTGATTCTTACGGGCGATCCTACATTCGCTGTTCCACCACGGCACAAGTCGTTTGCATGCCAGACCACTCACTTCGGATATGCATTTTGATGCGGCATCTATTATGAGTGATGTAAGATATTCCACAGCCGCATCAATTTCTAAAGAAGACATATCGGCCCATGAGATGTTAGTGAGAGTTCGATATTTCTCCCAGTCGGCTGTATCTATCTTCCACCTAGGAGCTCGTGGAGGAAGTTCATTTTCTTTAGATGTTCTTAGCAATACAGGGAAGTGATCGCTCCCGTAAGGGTTTCTCGTAATTTCCCATTCGAGTTCGAGCAGTAAAGAGGCGGAAACTATACTAAGATCTATTGACGAAAAGGTTCTGTTCGCAAGAGAGTAATATGTGTGTTCTTTCTTATTTAGAAGGCACGCTCCAGAAGAGAAAAGGAACTGTTCAACGAGGCGACCTCGCGCATCGATACGAGAGTCTCCCCACAAGGTGCTGTGTGCATTGAAATCGCCAAGAACAACATAAGGTTCTGGCAATTCATCTATGAAGGACTGAAATTCATGTTTGCTTAGTTTGTAGTGTGGGGGTATATAAATCGAGCAAACAGTGATAAGTTTGTTTAGCAAAACTATTCGAACCGCCACTGCTTCAAGGGCCGTTCGTAGCTGTAAATGTTGACATGCTATGCTCTTTTGGATTACAATTGCAACACCTCCCGCTGATGCGATTGCATCATCACGATCTTTGCGAAAAGTAACATACTGTCGGAGAAAGTTGGTGTGTTGTGTTTTTAGGTGTGTTTCCTGTAGACACAGCACTTTTGGATTGTGTTTGTGTATGAGTTCTTGTACGTCATCAAGGTTCCTAAGAAGACCTCTAACGTTCCATTGAATAATTTGTGTATCCATATTGAAGGTTAATAAGTGCTGTGTGTATGGAAACAGGTGATGCCTTAGGTTACAGAGCTCTTTCGAGGCCCTGTAACAGGGGTTCTGCCCTTTCTGGAGCGTTCGAGTGAGCCTCGCCGCTCCTTAGGCGCTTGGTGCGCCTTGGGAATAGGTGTAGTGTCCATTGCCTCTTGTGAGGCGCCGGACACATGCTCTTGCGAGCGAGAAGTTACTAGAGAGGGTCCCGCCTTGGAGGGCAAGACCCCTGCGCCCACCAGCCCGGAGGTCAATGGGGCTCCCCGAGAGATTTGGCTGCGCCGGCTGTTGCCAGCGCAGGAAGGGACCTGGGAAGTTGAGGCAGCCTCGGCTGCGCCCACCTTCGGGGTCGATGGTTCCTTCTCCTCGGTTGACGGAGCAGCGCTAGCTGCAACCGTCGCGGGGGCAGATGGCGTGACTGCCGACTCACTGCTTGTGGGTCGGACAGCCGCCGGAGGCCGTTGTGACGCTGCCCCCTGACGCGCCACTTCGGCAAAGCTTTTCTTTGGCAGGTATGCTACCCGCCTTCGTGCCTCTTTGAACGATATATTCTCTTTTACTTTTATGGTTACAATTTCTTTTTCCTTCTTCCAGGAGGGGCACGACCGTGAGTACGCGGCGTGATCCCCATCACAGTTTACACAGTGTAGAGAGTTATTACATTCTTCTGTTGCATGTTCAAGGGCACTGCATTTCGCACATGTTTGGCGGCCTCGGCAGCTCTGCGAACTGTGGCCAAAACGTTGGCATTTGAAACATCTCAAGGGATTTGGCACATACGGTCTTACACGGAGCTTCATGTACCCGGCCTCGATTGATTCGGGCAGGACACTTGAATTGAAGGTGAGGATTAGGTGCTTGGTCGCAATTTCTTTACCCTCGCGCCTTATCTTGATTCTTTTGACATTTATGACATTTTGATCACTGAAGCCCTCCAAGAGTTCAGCCTCAGTGAGCTCAAGCAAATCATCATCTGACACAACACCACGGGTGGTGTTCATTGTACGGTGCGGGGTTACTGTTATGGGGGTCTCTCCAAATGATACTAGTTGCGGTAGTTTCTCATACTGTTTTACATCGCGGAGCTCCAAGAGGAGGTCGCCGCTTGCCATCCTCGACACTTTGTAACCTGGACCAAAAATATCAGTTAGGGACTTTGAAACAAGGAATGGTGAGATGTATCGCACTGCTTTGTTTGGCTTTCGGAATCAATAACATGGAAGCGGGGAAAGTTCTGGGTTTGGCGTCCAAAAAACTTGAAGACATCTTCGGTGCGCCCTCGTTTCTGAGGGCGATCAGTAAGGGAGGGGAAAGAAGTTTCCATGAAAAAATGTATGCTTTCGGCAACAGCGCCGACCGCCCACCACGGAGCCCAACGAGGGGACGCGGCAGAGCTTGCATGCAAGTCTGCACGACGCCAGTCGTACGCCGCCACTATAATCCCAAATATGGTGTACCCAAGGTTGGACAGCCACACAGGGTTAACCCTTGCCGCCAAGAAGAAGGAAGTAAACAGAAAAGAGAAGAAGACAGGAAAGGTCAAAAAGTGAGAGATAAAGACGAAGATTCGAGGAGGGAGAGACAGGAAAAGGCGACTGCCGATGTCCTCCAGGTGGGTCAGCCTGGAGGTGCCGTCTATGTGAAGCCGAGGCCGAAGAGGTGTGTTGCCTCCGCCGGGGGGCCTTAAAGGTCCAGACACCCAGCATCGGCTCAACCCCCAGGATCCCCTTTTCCCCAGACACGGCTAAGCCGCGCACGGCTACACGCGGGAGGGTCCAATCCTCGTGTGCTCGGGTCCGTGGTGTCGCAACACACCAAACGCCTGCTGACGCAGACGCCCCTGCGGGGGCCAGGAACTTAGAGTGAAAAAAAAGGATAAGAAAAGAAGTGGAGAGAAATAAAGGTGCAGAAGAAAGATTATAGATGGAGAGGGGGACAGGAAAAGGCGACCGCCGATTTCCCCCGGGTGGGTCAGTCCGGGGGTGCCGTCTACGTGAAGCAGAGGCCAAAGAGGCGTGTTGCCTCCGCCGGGGGGCCTTAAAGGTCTGAACACCTGGCACCGGCTCAACCTCCAGGATCCCCCTTTCCCCGGACACGGCTAAGCCGCGCACGGCTACACGCGGGACGGTCCAACCCTCGTGTGCTCGGGTCCGTGGTGTCGCAACACACCAAACGCCTGCTGACGCAGACGCCCCTGCGGGGTGCTGGCTTACTTGGCGAATGTCATATAGGGCAAAATCTAAACTACGGACAGCTCGGTATTCCACCAGAGAGCAAGGTGCCAGGTGCACCAATGAAGTTTCCATATGTGTTTGTTGGGGATGAGGCAATTCCTTCACTGAAAAACCTCATGCGACCATACCCTGGTTCTGGCCTTGATGGTGAACGTAGGGTCTTCAACTACAGGTTGAGCCGAGCAAAGCGCACCATTGAGAACACCTTCGGCATCCTTGCTAACAGATGGAGAATTCTCCATCAGGATATCCGTGCAACTACACACACTGTCGACCTCATTGTGTGGGCAACAGTACTTCTGCTCAAATACCTCAGGACACTTGATGAGGACCTACGTTGTTTTAAGTACTGTTATGATAATGACGTTGACAGAGTTGGACCGGATGGTCAATTCATTTCCGGCAAGTGGAGATCAGACTTTCAAGGCAACCGTGGTATTCTTACAGATATCTCGCATGGGAATCGCATTTACACTGGCCATGAAAATTAGTGCGAGATGCCTTCAAGGCGACCTCCCACTCTCATGAGAGGCGTGTGCCATGGCAAGGCGACGTGCTGAGTGCAGGCTTGTGAAAGTGAGCACAATCCCTAGTGTGCTCCCAATTATCGAGCATTGAGAGGACCTTACGGTAATGCTACCGTTTGTTATATTACCTTCAGAATTACAGCTTTGGAATCTCTTTACCCATATAAACCAATGCAAAAGCCAAGGAACGGGCTTTTCAGCACATTCTGCTTGCCATGGCAGAGGCATGCAGTGCTTAATACAATTTGGTGCTTCTGCATATTTGTAAGATGCCATACATAGCATGATGCAGGGACAAAATGGATGCTGCATTGTAATTTTCGAAATTTGCACAGAAAATAGTCGATTCTGCGTGCTCTCACCGGGCCACTGCCTGCGCGAGCATCCGTGTATCGACAAGCTCATTGCATGTGGTTGCACAGCTGTTGGTACAGCCCAGTCGCAAACATTTCATGCCCCGACACAGCTGCAGAGCCGCACCACTTCTGTGTAAATAGCTAGTCTCTCTCAGTGCGTTCTGGTCAAGAACTCGAGAGGCCTCCCTCGTTATGGTGGCAGCACGGCACTAGGATGCGATAGCTGCTGTCACCCGTAAATCGGCTTCCTTCCTCCTCGTGTTCCCAATGGTGTCTTGTGTTCTGCAGCCCATTGCCACTGCCTGCGCTCGCATCCGTGTATCCACAGGCTTATTTCATGCGGTTGCACAGATGCTGGTACAGCCCAGTCGCAAGTATGTTGTTTTAGGATCAGGCTGCAGAATCATTTCATGCTGCAAAAGAGAAGTTCCTGCATTACCTAACCCTTGCATGAATGTTTCATGTTTATTGGTTATTCTTTGTTGTGTGTTTGTTCTTTGCTTGCTTGCTTGTTTGTGCTTTGTTTTCTTTATGATGCAGGCTCAAGTAAACGGAATCCTGGAGTTGCTGCTCAATTGACCGATTCTTTTGCATATCCTTTGGTTTTTGTCGGCTTTATAACTGTTGTGTTCAATCAATCAATTAATCAATCAAAAAGTAAGCTTTAATAAAACAAGCCAAGTAATGTGTACAAAAATAGTTGGACCAATAGCCTATGTGGGTAGTAGCTGATGATGATGATATGTAGTGTTTATTGGCGCAAGGGCCATGTTTGGCCAAAGAGCGCCAAGGCAGTGGTCATAAGTTCGCAATGTAGTTATGAGTTCTATGGGGTTAACGTAAAGTGGCTGTATAGGGGCCTTAAATATAGTCGCTCTAGAGTGCGTAAAATATATCTGTAATAAGATTATGTCGATGACAAATGACGTGTTCAATGTGCAATAAAACTCATCGTGAAAGAGCGATGCAATACAGAAAATATATTGGATGGTGAAATTACCTGTAGCACCACTGCCTCGCCAGAGCCCTTGAAGCACAAGGGCCTAGAGGCATGTGCTATATGAAACAGCTATTGCAGCGGCATCCTCTAAAGAGAGGAGACGCTACGAGTGTGTGGGGCTAATAATATCTATTACGACATCTTTCAGGAAGCACAGGACTGCGTTGGTGTCAAACAGTGGTTCTGGGCCGAGTAACATTACTGGATGAAGGGGGATGTGCTGCCGGTATGCTAAGGGAAAATGTTTCTTTCTTTCAGATTCGGCTTTCCGACACTCCAGAAGGACGTGGAGGACGGTCAGCCTCTCCCCGCATCTACCACAGGTTGGAGGCTCGTTTCCGGTGAGTAAAAAGTTGTGTGTGCCGAATGTGTGTCCTATCCTTAGACGACAGAATAGGACATCTGTCCGGCGTGATTTTGTTACGGAAGGCCAGAATCCTAACAGTGGCTTTATCACGTGGAGCTTATTATTTGTTTCCGCGTCCCATAGGCGTTGCCAGTGGTTCCGTAGTTTCCTCCGTAAGAAGGGCTTCATATCTGTCACAGGGACTGCGGCGGTGGAATTAACAGAATGCGATGCAACTGACGTGGCCATCTGGTCCGCCAGAACATTGCCTTCGATGCTCCTATGACCTGGCACCCAGCATATGATGACATGCAGGTTTCCTGTATACGCTTTGCACAGTACGGAGTACAGTTCATTAATTACCGGATTTTTGTGGCTACTGAAAGACACCAAGGCCTTCACAACACTAAGGGAGTCCGTATATATAACTGATTTCTGGAGTTTTGATTTATTTATTTGCTTTACAACCGACAGCAGTGCGTAAGCCTCAGCCTTAAAGATACTAGTTTCCGGATGCAGCACATCGGTTTCCGAGAAGGATGGACCGACGGCTGCATAGCACACCCCGTCGTGTGACTTCGATGCGTCTGTGTAGAACTCCGTGCAGGAGTATTTGTGCTGGAGTTCCCGGAAATGCATTTGGATTTCAATCTCTGGAGCGCGTTTTGTAACTTGCATGAAGGATATATCGCATTGTATGAGCTGCCACTCCTAAGGAGGTAGCAGCTGGGCTGGATGCATTGGGCGAAGCTCAAGGATTGGGACACGCATTTCATCACTAAGCTCCCTCACACGCAGCGAGAAAGGCTGTCTTACAGAGGGACGATTATGAAAGAGTGTAGCAGATGTCGTATCGTTAATGGTATTAAAACATGGATGTTGAGGATTAGAGTGGACTTTCAAAAAATATGTTTGGCTGATGTATGTTCTCTGCAGATGAAGTGACCACTCATTTGATTCTGCATATAAGCTTTCAACAGGACTTGTTCTGAAAGCTCCAGTTCCCAGTCGGATTCCTAGATGGTGGACCGGATCTAGCATCTTTAGCGCGCTCAAGGCTGCAGAATGATAGATCACGGCACCGTAGTCCAACCGTGATCGGACGAGGCTCTTGTAAAGATTCATTAAACATTTCCTGTCGCTGCCCCATGTTGTGTGGGATAACACTTTAAGTAAGTTCATTGTTTTTAAGCATTTGACCTTGAGGTACTTTATGTGTGGAATAAAAGTTAATTTCGAATCAAGTATGATGCCTAAGAACTTGTGTTCTTTGTTCACAGGAATTTGCTGACCATACATTTCGATACTGCGTTCTGCAATGAGGCCTCTCTTTCTTGTGAGAAGCAAGAAGAAGCAGGTTAACTTTAAATCCGTTTTCTTCTGCCCATTTCGACACTTTGTTCAAGCCCTGTTGAACTTGCCTCTCACATACTGTAAGATTGCAGGATTTGAAACCTATCTGTATGTCGTCTACGTAAACAGAATAAGAAATGGCTGGCGGTAATGAAGCACGAAGGGTGTTCATTTTCACGATGAAGAGCGTGCAGCTAAGTACACCTCCTTGAGGTACACCAGTTTCCTGTATAAAAGGTCGCGACAATACATTGCCGACTTTCACGCGGAATGTACGGTTGGACAAATAGCTTTCTATTAGGACGAGCATATTGCCACGGATGCCAATTCTCGACAAGTCCCTCAAGATTCCATAGCGCCACGTAGTGTCGTACGCCTTCTCCATATCGAGGAATACGGATAAGAAATATTGTTTATGTAGAAAGGCGTCGCGAATGTTTACCTCAATGCGCACAAGGTGATCGGTTGTGGACCGCCCTTTTCTGAAGCCACACTGAAAGGGATCGAGCATATTGTTGAGTTCCAGGAAATGTACAAGCCTGCGGTTAACCATTTTTTCAAAAAGCTTACAAAGACAATTTGTAAGAGCTCTAGGGCGGTAACTTGCCGCCAAGGAAGGGTCTTTACCCTGCTTAAGAACAGGGACCACAATTGCTTCTTTCCATGTGGATGGGAGGTATCCCGCAGCCCAAATAGTGTTGAAAAGTGTGAGAAGTGTAAGTTGTGTGTCAGTATGTAAGTTTCTGATCATTTCGTACATGACTCTATCAGGTCCCGGTGCAGAACTTTTGCATGTGGTCAAGGAAGCTCTCAACTCAGCAATACTGAACGGCTGGTTATAAGGTTCATTCTGTCTGGATTTTCGTATTATTGGCTTATATTCTTCTATTTCTTTGTATTTCAAGAAGATTGGGAATAATGGTTTGAACTCGACACGCTCTCAAAGCGTTCTCCAAGTGAATCTGCCTGATCTTTCAGTGTTTCACCTTGTGTGTTCACCAAAGGAAGTGAATATGTTTGTCGCCCTTTTATCCTATTAACCCTGTTCCAGACTTTGGCATCATCTGTATAGGAGTTGATACCAGATAAAAACTTCTGCCAACTCTCTCTTCTGGCCTGTCGGCGGGTTCGCCTGCCTAGGGATTTTACTAGCAACCCCCACGCTTTGTTTTGTTTCTTACGAGCGATCCTGCAATCGTCGTTCCACCACGGGACACGCCGTTTGCATGCCAATCCATTTACTTGCGATCTACATTTAGTTGCGGCATCTATTATGAAGGCTGTAAAATATTCCACAGCAGCAGCAATTCCTAACGCGGACATGTCATCCCATGATATGCTAGTTAAGGTTCGGAATTTCTCCCAATCTGCTGTGTCAGTCTTCCACCTAGGAGCCTGTGGTGGATATTCGTCTTCTTTAAGTGTTCTTAATAGTATGGGGTAATGGTCGCTTCCGTAAGGATTGTTCGTAACTTCCCATTCCAGTTCAGGCAGTATGGACGGGGAACTATGCTCAGATCAATTGAAGAAAAAGTATTGTTTGCAAGACAGTAATATGTGGGTTTCTTCTTATTCAGAAGGCACGCACCAGAAGAAAGAAGGAACTGTTCAACAAGACGACCTCACGGATCTATACGAGAATCGCCCCAGAGGGAGCTGTGCGCATTCAAATCGCCAAGAACAACATAAGGTTCTGCCAATTGATCTATAAAGGATTGGAATTCATGTTTTGTTAATTTGTAGTTTGGGGTTACGTAAAGGGAGCAAATGATGATGATGATGTATGGGGTTTTATGGCGCAAGGGCCAGGAATGGCCAAAGAGCGCCATGTCTGTGGTAGTGGGTGTGCAGTGTAACTATGATTACTATGAAATTGGTGTGACGTGGCTGTAAAGGGGCCTTAAAATATACGCTCTACAGTGCGTAAAATCTATGTAATAAAATTATGGCGATGACATATGACCTGTACTATGAACATTTCGATGCATTTAAAAAGAATGATACAATAGGTAAAATATATCAGATTATAATAAATGCTAGAGCACTACTGCCTCCTTAGAGCCCTTGAAACACAAGGGTCTGGAGGCATGTGCTATACCGTACAACTATCCCAGCGGCATCCTCTAAAGAGAGGAAGCGCTAGGAATGCATGGGGCTGATAACATGTAGGACCACATCTCTCAGAAAACCTAAGACTGTGTCTGTGTTAAAAAGCGGTTCTGGGCCGAGGAACATTACTGGATGAAGAGGGATGTGCTGCCTGTAAGCTAAGGAAAAATGTTTCATTCTTTCAGATTCGGCTTCCCGACACTCCAGAACGACGTGGAGCACGGTCAGCCTCTCCCCGCATCTACCACAGGTTGGAGGCTCACTTCCGGTTAGTAGAAAATTATGGGTGCCAAACGTGTGTCCTATTCTGAGCCGACAGAATAGGACATCTGTTCGGCGCGGTATTGTAGTAGAGGGCCAGAATCCTAACTGTGGTTTTATCAGGTGGAGCTTATTATTCGTTTCCGCGTCCCACATGCGTTGCCAGTGGTCCCGCAATCTCCTTCGCAAGAAAGGCCTCAGATCTGTGACAGGCACCGCAGCGGTAGGGTTAACAGTTTGCGATGCGATTGACGTGGCCATCTCGTCCGCCAGAACGTTACCCTCAATGCACCTGTGGCCAGGCACCCAGCATATAATGATACGCTGGTTAGATATGTACGCTTTACACAAGACGGTGTAGAGTTCACTAAGTACAGGATTTTTGTGTGTATAGACTGACATCAAGGCCTTCACGACGCTTAGGGAGTCTGTATAGATCGCTGCTTTTGGAAGTTTTGATTTTCTTATATGCTTCGCAGCAGAGAGTAATGCGTAGGCCTCAGCCGTAAATATGCTTGTTTCCGGATGCAGTACGTCGGATTCCGAGAAGGATGGGCCGACGGCTGCATAGGATACCCCGGCATTTGACTTCGAAGCGTCTGTGTAGAACTCTGCACAGGAATGCTTGTGCTGGAGTTCTAGGAAATGCATTCTGATTTCGGCCTCAGGAGCGTGCTTTGTAACTTTTATAAAGGATATGTCACATTGTATCACCTTCCACTCCCAAGGAGGTAAGAGCTTGATTGTGTGCATTAAGCGATGCTCGAGGAGTGGGACATGCATTTCATTGCTAAGCTCCTTCACACGCAGCGAAAAAGGCTGTCTTATGGAGGGACGGTTGCTGAAAATTGTAGCGCACGTCATATCGGTAACGGTATCAAAACATGGATGTTCAGGATTAGAGGGTACTTTAAGGAAATATGTAAAGCTGTTGTATGATCTCTGTAGGTGGAGAGACCATTCATTCGATTCGGCATATAAGCTTTCAATTGGGCTTGTTCTGAAAGCGCCCGTGGCTAAATGGATGCCTAGATGGTGAACCGGGTCTAGCATCTTTAGCCCGCTTGGGGCGGCAGAGTTATATACCACGGCACCATAATCTAATCGTGACCGGATGAGGCTCTTATACAGATTCATTAGGCACTTCCTCTCACTACCCCACGTAGTCTGGGATAGAAGTTTCATTAGGTTCATTGTTTTCAGACACTTTTCTTTGAGTTGTTTAATGTGTGGGACGAAAGTGAATCTATTGTCGAGTATAATACCTAGAAATTTGTGCTCTTTGTTTACAGGAATCTGTAGTCCACACATTTGTAAGCAAGGATCCGTAACTAGGCCTCTCTTCCTTGTAAACAGCACACAAGAACTTTTTTGAGGATTGATTTTAAAACCATTTTTGTCTGCCCACCCTGACACCTTGTTCAAGCCATGCTGTACCTGTCTCTCGCATACTGCGAGGTTACAGGATTTGAAGCCTATTTGAATGTCGTCCACATAGACGGAATACAAGATGGCTGGTGGTAAGGACGCACGAAGCGTTGTCATTTTAACAATAAAAAGTGTGCAACTGAGCACGCCTCCCTGGGGTACACCAGCTTCTTGTGTAAAAGGACGTGACAGCACATTGCCGACTTTCACCCGGAAGGTACGACTGGACAAGTAGCTTTTTATTACGTTTAGTATATTACCATGAATGCCCATTTCTGACAAATCTCTCAAGATTCCGTAGCGCCAGGTCGTATCGTACGCCTTCTCCATATCGAGGAATATCGATACGAAGAACTGTTTGTGTACAAGCGCGTCACGAATATGTCCTTCAATACGTACAAGATGGTCGGTTGTGCAGCGCCCTTCTCGGAAGCCACATTGAAAGGGATCAAGCATTTTGTTTTGTTCAAGAAAATGGATGAATCGCCGATTTATCATTTTTTCAAATACCTTACACATGCAGCTTGTGAGGGCTATCGGGCGGTAACTTGCCACTGAAGAAGGGTCTTTCCCTTCTTTCAAAACAGGGACCACAATGGCTTCTTTCCATGCCGTTGGCAGGTACCCTGCGTCCCAGATAGTGTTGAAAAGTGTAAGTAGTGTTACTTGCGTGTCATTGTGTAAGTTTTTGAGCATTTCATACACGATTGATGATGTGTGTGGGTTAGTGGCGCAAGGGCCAGATATGGCCAAAGAGCGCCATGTCCGTGTTAATTTGTTTGCAGTGAAATCATGAGTACTAAGAAGTTGGTGTGCCGTGGCTGTAGAAGGGCCTTAAAAATGGTAGCGCTAAAGTGCGTAAAATCTGTATAATACGATTATGGCGATGATTTATGAAGTGTACTATGAACAATAAGACAATTAAAAAGAATGATATGATGTCTAAAGATATATCAGGTTATATAAGATATGCTAGAGCACTAATGCCTCCTTAGAGCCCTTGAGACACAAGGGCCTGGAGGCATGTGCTATTTAAAACAATTATCGCAGCGGCATCCTCTGGAGCGAGGATGCTCTACGAATTTAATGGGCTTATGACGTGTAGAACTACATCTTTTAAGAAGTCGAGGACTGCCTTGGTATTAAAAAGCGGTTCATGACCAAGAAACATAGCCGGGTGCAGAGGGATGTAATAACGGTATGCTAGCGGAAAATGTTTCTTTCTTTCAGGTTCGGCTTTCCGACACTCCAAGAGGACATGGAGGACGGTCAGCCTCTCACCGCATCTACCACAGGTTGGAGGATCTTTCCCGTGAGTAAAAAGTTGTGGGTCCCAAATGTGTGTCCTATTCTGAGGCGACAGAATAGGACTTCTGTTCGCCGAGATTTTGTTGGGGAGGGCCAGAAACCTAACCGGGGCTTTATAACGTGCAGTTTGTTATTTGTTTGCGCGTCCCACGTGCACTGCCAGTGACTTCGCAGTTTATTTCGTACGAAAGGCCTCAGGTCTGTGACAGGCACATCAGCGGTAGGGTTAACAGCTTGCGATGTGATTGACGTGGCCATCTCGTCCGCGAGAACGTTGCCTTCGATTCCCCTATGGCCAGGGACCCAGCATATTATGATATTCTGGTTAGATGAGTACGCTTTACATAATGCCGAATACAGTTCATTGAATACGGGATTTTTATGTTTGTAGAGTGACTTTAAGGCCTTCACGACGCTTAGAGAGTCTGTATAGATCGCTGCTTTTGAAAGTTTTGATCTTCTTATATGCTTCACGGCAGAGAGTAATGCGTAGGCCTCGGCCGTAAAGATGCTTGTTTCGGGATGCAGTACATCGGATTCCGAAAAGGATGGGCGGACTGCTGCATAGGATACCCCGGCATTTGACTTCGAAGCGTCTGTGTAGAAATCTGCGCAGGAGTGCTTGTACTGTAGTTCTAGGAAATGCATTCTGATTTCGATCTCTGGTGCGTGTTTTGTTATTTCTAAAAAGGATATGTCACATTCTATGACCTGCCACTCCCAAGGCGGTAACAACTTGGTTGGATGCATTAGGCGAAGCTCGAGGAGTGGGACATGTATCTCATCACTAAGCTCCCTCACTCGAAGCGAGAAAGGCTTTCTTACAGAAGGACGATTATGGAATAGTGTAGTGCAGGTCATATCGTTAACAGTGTTAAAACATGGATGTTGATGATTGGAGTGTATTTTTAGGGAATATGTAAGGCTTATGTAACTTCTCTGAAGATGGAGCGACCATTCATTTGATTCCGCGTATAAGCTTTCAATCGGGCTTGTTCTGAAAGCACCAGTGGCTAAGCGGATACCTAGATGGTGGATAGGATCTAGGATCTTTAGTGCGCTCGGAGCGGCAGAGTTATATACGACGGCACCATAGTCCAATCGTGATCGAATTAGGCTCTTATAAACATTCATCAGACACTTCCTGTCGCTACCCCATGTTGAGTGGGATAGAATTTTAAGTAGGTTCATTGTCCTTAGACATTTTTCTTTAAGATATTTAATGTGCTGTATAAAAGTAAGCTTGGAGTCTAGTATAATACCTAAAAATTTGTGTTCTTTGCTTATGGGTATTTGATGTCCACACAGTTGAACACACGGATCTGGAACCAGGCCTCTCTTTCTAGTAAAAAGAACACAAGTGCTTTTGTGGGGGTTGATCTTAAATCCGTTTTCGTCAGCCCACTTGGAAACCTTGTTCAGGCCCTGCTGTACCTGTCTCTCGCATACTGCGAGGTTGCAGGATTTAAAGCCTATTTGTATATCGTCGACGTATACGGAATAAAAAATGGCCGGTGGCAGTGAAGCACGTAGTGTGTTCATCTTAACAATAAAAAGAGTGCAGCTTAGCACACCTCCCTGGGGTACACCAGTTTCCTGCGTAAAAGGACGTGACAGTGCATTACCGACTTTTACTCGGAAGGTACGATTGGACAAATAGCTTTCTATTAGGGCGAGCATATTGCCACGGATGCCCATTCCCGACAAGTCTCTCAAGATTCCGTAGCGCCACGCTGTGTCGTACGCCTTCTCCATATCTAGGAACACGGATAGGAAATATTGCTTATGTAGAAAGGCGTCGCGAATGTTTCCCTCAATGCGCACAAGGTGATCAATTGTGGACCGCCCTTCCCTGAAGCCACACTGAAAGGGATCAAGCATTTGGTTTAATTCCAGGAAATGTATGAGCCGCCGATTAACCATTTTCTCAAACAGCTTACAAATGCAACTTGTGAGGGCTATCGGGCGGTAACTTGACGCCAACGAAGGATCTTTACCTTGCTTCAGAATGGGAATTACAATCGCTTCTCTCCATGCAAGTGGAAGATACCCAGCAGCCCAAATAGTCTTAAAAAGTGCAAGTAAAGTCAATTGTGTATCAGTGTGTACGTTCTTAATTATGTCGTACATAATTCTGTCAGGTCCTGGAGCAGAGCTCTTGCATGTGATCAAGGCAGCTCTTAGCTCGGCAATGCTAAAGGGACGGTTGTAAGGCTCATTCTCTCGACCTTTTCTTGTTAATGGCTTACGTTCTTCTGTTTGTTTGTATTTGAGAAAGGATTGTGTATAATTTGTTGGACTTGACACGCTCTCAAAATATTCCCCAAGTGAGTCTGCCTGGTCTTGCAGTGTATGTCCCTGTGTGTTTACCAGGGGGAGTGCATGTGTTTGCCGCCCCCTAATCCTATTTACTCTGTCCCAGGCTTTGGCCTCATCCCTGAACGAGTTAATACTTGATAAAAACTTGTGCCAGCTTTCTCTTCTGGCCTGTCGGCGGGTTCGCCTGCCTTGGGACTTTACTTTTTTAAAGATCATAAGATTTTCCACTGTGGGAGAAGCGCGTAGCAACCCCCACGCCTTGTTCTGATTCTTACGGGCGATCCTACATTCGCTGTTCCACCACGGCACAAGTCGTTTGCATGCCAGACCACTCACTTCGGATATGCATTTTGATGCGGCATCTATTATGAGTGATGTAAGATATTCCACAGCCGCATCAATTTCTAAAGAAGACATATCGGCCCATGAGATGTTAGTGAGAGTTCGATATTTCTCCCAGTCGGCTGTATCTATCTTCCACCTAGGAGCTCGTGGAGGAAGTTCATTTTCTTTAGATGTTCTTAGCAATACAGGGAAGTGATCGCTCCCGTAAGGGTTTCTCGTAATTTCCCATTCGAGTTCGAGCAGTAAAGAGGCGGAAACTATACTAAGATCTATTGACGAAAAGGTTCTGTTCGCAAGAGAGTAATATGTGTGTTCTTTCTTATTTAGAAGGCACGCTCCAGAAGAGAAAAGGAACTGTTCAACGAGGCGACCTCGCGCATCGATACGAGAGTCTCCCCACAAGGTGCTGTGTGCATTGAAATCGCCAAGAACAACATAAGGTTCTGGCAATTCATCTATGAAGGACTGAAATTCATGTTTGCTTAGTTTGTAGTGTGGGGGTATATAAATCGAGCAAACAGTGATAAGTTTGTTTAGCAAAACTATTCGAACCGCCACTGCTTCAAGGGCCGTTCGTAGCTGTAAATGTTGACATGCTATGCTCTTTTGGATTACAATTGCAACACCTCCCGCTGATGCGATTGCATCATCACGATCTTTGCGAAAAGTAACATACTGTCGGAGAAAGTTGGTGTGTTGTGTTTTTAGGTGTGTTTCCTGTAGACACAGCACTTTTGGATTGTGTTTGTGTATGAGTTCTTGTACGTCATCAAGGTTCCTAAGAAGACCTCTAACGTTCCATTGAATAATTTGTGTATCCATATTGAAGGTTAATAAGTGCTGTGTGTATGGAAACAGGTGATGCCTTAGGTTACAGAGCTCTTTCGAGGCCCTGTAACAGGGGTTCTGCCCTTTCTGGAGCGTTCGAGTGAGCCTCGCCGCTCCTTAGGCGCTTGGTGCGCCTTGGGAATAGGTGTAGTGTCCATTGCCTCTTGTGAGGCGCCGGACACATGCTCTTGCGAGCGAGAAGTTACTAGAGAGGGTCCCGCCTTGGAGGGCAAGACCCCTGCGCCCACCAGCCCGGAGGTCGATGGGGCTCCCCGAGAGATTTGGCTGCGCCGGCTGTTGCCAGCGCAGGAAGGGACCTGGGAAGTTGAGGCAGCCTCGGCTGCGCCCACCTTCGGGGTCGATGGTTCCTTCTCCTCGGTTGACGGAGCAGCGCTAGCTGCAACCGTCGCGGGGGCAGATGGCGTGACTGCCGACTCACTGCTTGTGGGTCGGACAGCCGCCGGAGGCCGTTGTGACGCTGCCCCCTGACGCGCCACTTCGGCAAAGCTTTTCTTTGGCAGGTATGCTACCCGCCTTCGTGCCTCTTTGAACGATATATTCTCTTTTACTTTTATGGTTACAATTTCTTTTTCCTTCTTCCAGGAGGGGCACGACCGTGAGTACGCGGCGTGATCCCCATCACAGTTTACACAGTGTAGAGAGTTATTACATTCTTCTGTTGCATGTTCAAGGGCACTGCATTTCGCACATGTTTGGCGGCCTCGGCAGCTCTGCGAACTGTGGCCAAAACGTTGGCATTTGAAACATCTCAAGGGATTTGGCACATACGGTCTTACACGGAGCTTCATGTACCCGGCCTCGATTGATTCGGGCAGGACACTTGAATTGAAGGTGAGGATTAGGTGCTTGGTCGCAATTTCTTTACCCTCGCGCCTTATCTTGATTCTTTTGACATTTATGACATTTTGATCACTGAAGCCCTCCAAGAGTTCAGCCTCAGTGAGCTCAAGCAAATCATCATCTGACACAACACCACGGGTGGTGTTCATTGTACGGTGCGGGGTTACTGTTATGGGGGTCTCTCCAAATGATACTAGTTGCGGTAGTTTCTCATACTGTTTTACATCGCGGAGCTCCAAGAGGAGGTCGCCGCTTGCCATCCTCGACACTTTGTAACCTGGACCAAAAATATCAGTTAGGGACTTTGAAACAAGGAATGGTGAGATGTATCGCACTGCTTTGTTTGGCTTTTCGGAATGAATAACATGGAAGCGGGGAAAGTTCTGGGTTTGGCGTCCAAAAAACTTGAAGACATCTTCGGTGCGCCCTCGTTTCTGAGGGCGATCAGTAAGGGAGGGGAAAGAAGTTTCCATGAAAAAATGTATGCTTTCGGCAACAGCGCCGACCGCCCACCACGGAGCCCAACGAGGGGACGCGGCAGAGCTTGCGTACAAGTCTGCACGACGCCAGTCGTACGCCGTCACTATAACCGAATATGGTGTACCCAAGGTTGGATAGCCACACAGGGTTCACCCGTGCCGCCAGGAGAAAGGAAGTAAAAAGAAGAGAGAAGGAGACAGGAAAGGTCAAAAAGTGAGAGATAAAGACGAAGATTCGAGGAGGGAGAGACAGGAAAAGGCGACTGCCGATGTCCTCCAGGTGGGTCAGCCTGGAGGTGCCGTCTATGTGAAGCCGAGGCCGAAGAGGTGTGTTGCCTCCGCCGGGGGGCCTTAAAGGTCCAGACACCGAGCATCGGCTCAACCCCCAGGATCCCCTTTTCCCCAGACACGGCTAAGCCGCGCACGGCTACACGCGGGAGGGTCCAATCCTCGTGTGCTCGGGTCCGTGGTGTCGCAACACACCAAACGCCTGCTTGCGCAGACGCCCCTGCGGGGATTTCATACACGATTCTATCGGATCCCGGTGCAGAGCTCTTGCATGCGCTCAAGGCAGCTTTCAACTCGGCAGCACTAAAAGGGCAATTGTACGGTTCATTCTGTCGGCATTTATTGACGAGTGGCTTGCATTCTTCTATTTGTTTATATTTTAGGAAGGATTGCGAATAATGTTTTGAGCTTGATACACTCTCAAAGTGCTCCCCAAGTGAGTCGGCCTGATCTTTCAGTGTACCGCCCTGTGTATTTACTAGAGGGAGTGAATAAGTTTGTCGTCCTTTTGTCCTGTTAACCCTGTTCCAGACTTTCCCCTCCTCAGTATAAGAGTTGATACCCGATAAAAACTTCTGCCAGCTCTCTCTTCTGGCCTGTCGGCGCGTTCTCCTTCCTTCAGATTTTGCTTTTTTAAAGTTAATAAGATTCTCCGCAGTGGGAGAGGCGCGTAGCAACCCCCACGCTTTGTTTTGTTTCTTACGGCCGGTCCTACACTCGTCGTTCCACCACGGGACGCGCCGTTTGCATGCGAAACCACTTACTTCAGATATGCATTTAGACGCGGCATCTATAATGAAAGCTGTAAAATACTGAACGGCAGCATCAATTTCTAAAGAGGACATGTCATCCCATGAGATCCTGGTGAGAGTTCGGAATTTCTCCCAGTCGGCTGTATCGATTTTCCACCTGGGAGCCTGTGGTAGACATTCGTGTTCTTTATATGTTCTTAGTAGTATAGGCAAGTGGTCGCTTCCGTAAGGATTGTCGTTCACTTCCCATTCAAGTTCAGACAGTAGTGACGGGGAGACCTATTGAAGGAAATATTTTGTTTGCGAGAGAATAGTATGTCGCTTCCTTCTTATTCAGAAGACAAGCACCAGAAGAGAAAAGGAACTGTTCAACGAGACGACCTCGCGCGTCTGTACGAGAGTCGCCCCACAGGGAGCTGTGCGCATTGAAATCGCCGAGAACAACATAAGGTTCTGGCAATTGATCTATATAGGATTGAAATTCTTGTTTCGTTAATTTGTGATGTGGGGGTATGTAAAGAGAGCTAATGGTGATGAGTTTATTTAGGAGAACAGCTCGAACTGCCACTGCTTCGAGAGGCGTTTGTAGCGGGAAAAGTTGACACGCAATGCTCTTATGGATAACAATGGCGACACCGCCCGATGATGCGACAGCATCATCGCGATCTTCACGAAAAGTTATGTACTGTCGGAGAAAGTTTGTGTGTTTGGATTTTAAGTGTGTTTCCTGTAAACACAGCACTTTTGAATTGTGTTGGTAGATGAGTTCTTGTAGATCATCGAGATTCCTAAGAAGACCTCTGACATTCCATTGAATGATTTGTGTATCCATATTAAAGAAAAATTGGTGCTGTGTTTACGGAAACGGTGGTGATGTCTTAGGTTACAGAGCTCTTTCGAGGCCCTGTAACGGGAGTTCTGCCCTTTTTGAAGCGTTCGAGGGAGCCTCGCCGCTCCTTAGGCGCTTGGTGCGCCTTGAGGATAGGTGTTGTGTCCATTGCCTCTTGTGAGGCGCCGGACACGTGCTCTTGCGAGCGAGAAGTTACAAGAGAGAGTCCTGCCTTGGAGGGCAAGACCCCTGCGCCCACCAGCCCAGAGGTCCCAGAGGTCGATGGGGCACCCTGCGGGATTTGGCTGCGCCGGCTGTTGCCAGCGCTGGAAGGGGCCGGGGAGGTTGGGACAGCCTCGGCGGCGGCCACCTTCGGGGTCGATGGTCCCTCATTCTGGGTCGACGGAGCAGCGCTAGCTGCAACCGCCGCGGGGGCAGATGGCGTAACTGCCGACTCAATGCCTGTGGGTCGGACAGTTGCCGGAGGCCATTGTGGCGCTGCCCCCTGACGCGCCACTTCGGCAAAGGTTTTCTTGGGCAGGTACGATACCCGCCTGTGTGCCTCCTTGAAACTTATATTTTCCTTTACTTTAACTGTTACAATTTCCTTTTCTTTTTTCCAGGATGCGCACGCACGCGAGTACGCGGCGTGCTCCCCATCACAGTTTACACAGTGGAGAGCATTCTCACAAGCTTCAGATGTGTGTTCGAGGGCACTGCATTTTGCACATGTTTGGCGGCCGCGGCAGCTCTGCGAACTGTGGCCGAAGCGCTGGCATTTGAAACATCGCAGTGGATTTGGCACGTACGGCCTGACACGGAGCTTGATGTACCCGGCCTCGATTGACTCGGGTAGGACACTTGAATTGAAGGTGAGTATTATGTGTTTGGTCGCAATCTCTTTACCTTCGCGCCTCATCTTTATTCTTTCCACATTGACAACATTTTGCTCACTAAAGCCCTCCAAGAGCTCTGCGTCTGTTAGCTGAAGCAAATCATCGTCTGAGACAACGCCGCGGGTAGTGTTCATAGTGCGGTGCGGAGTCACTGTCACTTGAACGTCCCCAAATGACACGAGGCTGGGTAGCTTTTCAAATTGTTTCAGATTCTGGAGCTCCAAGAGGAGATCTCCACTTGCCATCCTTGTTGCCTTGTAACCTTGACCAAGAGCCTCAGTTAAAGACTTTGAAACTAGAAATGGGGAGATTGTGCGTACTTGTGTGTCTGACTTTTCGGAGTGAATCACGTGAAATCGTGGGAAGTTGGGTCTTTCACGACGAAAGAACTTGAATACATCTTCGGTGCGCCCTCTTTTCTGAGGGCGATCAAGGAGGGGTGGAAAGGAATTTGCCATAGGAGAACTTAATTTTCGGCAATAGCGCCAGCCACCCACCGTGGAGCCCTACAGGGGGACGCTACAGGTACTGTAAAAAACAGGTCCTGTAAACGCCAGCTGTACGTTATCACTATAAACAAATATGAGATAACCTAGGTTGGCTATTCACACAAGGTTAACCCTCGCTGCCTGGAAAAATTGGAAGTAAACGGAAGCTAGGAGAAGACAGGAAAGATGAAAAAGTAAGAGAAAGACGAAGGCTAGAGGGAGACAGAGACAGGAAAAGGCAACTACCGATTTCCCCCGGGTGGGTCAGTCCGGGGGTGCCGTCTACGTGAAGCCGAGGCCAAAGGGGTGTGTTGCCGCCGCCGATTGGCCGTAAAGGTCCAAACACCCGGCATTGGCTCAACCCCCAGGATCCCCTTTTCCCCGGACACGGCTAAGCCGCGCACGGCTACACGCGGGAGGGTCCAACCCTCGTGTGCTCGGGTACGTGGTGTCGCAACGCACCAAACGCCTGCTTGAGCAGACGCCCCTGCGGGGGTAAAGGGAGCAAATGGTGACGAGTTTATTTAGAAGAACAGCTCGAACCGCCACTGCTTCGAGGGACGTTTGTAGCTGTAAACGCTGACAGGAGATACTTTTATGAATTAAAATGGCAACACCGCCTGATGATACGACAGCATCATCGCGATCTTTGCGGAACTTGACATACGGTCGGAGAAAGTTTGTGTGTTGTGGTGTTAAGTGTGTTTCCTGAAGACACAGCACTTTTGGATTGTGTTTTTGGATAAGCTCTTGTACGTTATCAAGGTTCCTTAGAAGACCTCTGACATTCCATTGAATTATTTGTGCAGCCATATTGGAAGGAAATAAGTGCTGTGTGTATGGAAAGGGAGGTGTTGCCTTAGGTTACAGAGCTCTTTCGAGGCCCTGTAACGGGAGTTCTGCCCTTTCTGGAGCGTTCGAGGGAGTCTCGATGCTCCTTAGGCGTTTGGTACGCCTTGAGGATAGGTGTAGTGTCCATTGCCTCTTGTGAGGCACCGGACACGTGCTCTTGCGAGCGAGAAGTTACAAGGGAGAGTCCTGCCTTGGAGGGCAAGACCCCTGCGCCCACCAGCCCGGAGGTCGATGGGGCACCCTGCGGGATTTGGCTGCGCCGGCTGTTGCCAGCGCTGGAAGGGGCCGGGGAGGTTGGGGCAGCCTCGGCTGCGCCTACCTTCGGGGTCGATGGCCCCTTTGCTGAGTAGGCGGAGCAGCGCTAGCTACAACCGCCGTGGGGGCATATGGCGTAACTGCCGACTCACTGCCTGTGGGTCGGACAGCCGCCGGAGACCATTGTGGCGCTGCCCCCTGACGCGCCACTTCGGCAAAGGTGTTCTTTGGCAGGAAGGACACCCGCCTGCGTGCCTCTTTGAACGATATGTTTTCCTTAACTTTGATTGTGACTATGTCTTTCTCTTTTTTCCAGGACGGGCACGACCGCGAGTATGCGGCGTGCTCGCCTTTACAGTTTACACAATGGAGAGTGTTCTTGCAAGCTTCAGAATTATGCTCGTGGGCACTGCACTTCGCACAGGTTTGACGGCCTCGGCAGCTCTGCGAACTGTGGCCGAAGCGTTGGCATTTGAAACATCTAAGGGGGTTTGGGACATATGGCCTAACACGGAGCTTGATGTACCCGGCCTCTACAGACTCTGGCAGAATACTTGAGCCGAAAGTCAATATAAGGTGTTTGGTCTTGATTTCTATGCTGTCACGCCTGATCTTAATTCTTTTAACATTGATAACATTCTGATCACTGAAGCCCTCCAAGAGTTCATCCTCAGTGAGCTCCAGCAAGTCATCGTCCGAGACAACACCGCGGCTTGTGTTCATGGTACGTTGCGGGGTTACTGTTACTTGGGTCTCTCCAAATGACACAAGTTTCGGCTGCTTCTCATACTGCTTCTGGTTTTGGAGCTCCAAAAGGAGATCACCACTTGACATTCTCGACACCTTATATCCTGTACCGAAAACTTCGGTCAAAGACTTGGATACAAGGAACGGTGAAATGGATCGCACTAGTTTGTCTGGATTTTCTGAGTGAATCACGTGGAATCGCGGAAAGTTGTGGACTTGTCGTCCGAAAAATTGGAAGAGATATTCGGTGCGCCCTCGTTTCTGAGGGCGATCAGGAAGTTTGGGAAAAGAAGTTTCCATGAAATATATAAAAATTCGGCAACAGCGCCGACCACCCACCACGGAGCCCAACGAGGGGACGGGGCAGAGCTTGCATGCAAGTCTGCACGACGCCAGCCGTACGCCGCCACTATAACCAAATATGGTGTACCCAAGGTTGGATAGCCACACAGGATTAACCCTTGCCGCCAAGAAGAAGGAAGTGAATAAAAGAGAGAAGGAGACAGGAAAGGTGGAAAGTGAGGGAAAGACGAAGGTTGTAGGAAGAGAGAGACAGGAAAAGGCGACTGCCGATTTCCCCCGGGTGGGTCAGTCCGGGGGTGCCGTCTACGTGAAGCAGAGGCCAAAGGGGCGTGTTGCTTCCGCCGGGGGGCCTTAAAGGTCCGAACACCCGGCATTGGCTCAACCCCCAGGATCCCCCTTTCCCCGGACACGGCTAAGCTGCGCACGGCTACACGCGGGAGGGTCCAACCCTCGTGTGCTCGGGTACGTGGTGTCGCAACACACCAAACGCCTGCTGACGCAGACGCCCCTGCGGGGTGGGGGGGGGGGGTAGTAGCTGGTCCAATACAGAAAAGTACATATACAGGTCAACAAAATACATATCTGCTCAATCAGTAAGAAAATTTTTTACATGAACAAGTACTTTTGTTTTTTTTAGGGAAGAGCTATTACGTTTGGCTAGACAAGAAGAAATGTTTACATACAAGATAAAAATTTCTGGTTACATTTATTTCCACAGGCAAAGTGTTTCAAGTTATAGCGCCAAAGAACTCTATTAATCGTTCACCGTACACATTGATGCAATAATGAAGGTTTAAGTTAAAGTTAGTTGCTTGCCTGGTGTTTGCACGTGGGAAGTTAGAGATGGTGTTGGGTAAGGGATAGTTGGTGTTGAGTATTTTGTGAACTAAACAAGTGATCTTATAATTTCTTAACGCCGTGAAAGAAAGAATACGAAGGTCAGTAAGCAGAACGCTACTTGGGCGATGAACAGAGGAAAACGGTATTATTCTTAGGGCGCGTTTTCGCAACTGCACTGTAGGCGTTAGGTAAGTT
This sequence comes from Dermacentor variabilis, assembly GCF_050947875.1. NCBI lineage: Eukaryota > Metazoa > Arthropoda > Arachnida > Ixodida > Ixodidae > Dermacentor > Dermacentor variabilis. The sequence goes on along the minus strand of NC_134578.1, from coordinate 125,632,444 downwards.
TTATATGTTAGGCCCCATATTTCACAACCACAGCTCATGTGGGTATGAAACAAAGAAAAGTATACGCAACGAAGCAAGGCAAGAGGAAAATATTGCCGGGCACGGGCCAGTGTGTAACAGCTGAAAGCGAGTTTTCTACAGACAATGCTAATTTTTGTTGGTGCTGCCTTACTCGCATGTACTCCCTTCGATGAAACGGCTGGAAAACCAGACCATTGAAGCGGCACTATCAGCAGCCCCTGCCTGCCAGAGAGCGCGGTCCCCATGTGGATGATGGGGGAAATGCTGTTGCGCATCACCGCAACGGCAGTCGTGCTTGCACCTCGCGGACCAACAACCCTTCCTTTTCTTCCCAGATTCCTTTAGGTAGACCAGCTGAACTTTGGATTGCAGAACCAGCGTAAATTGCGGAGCTCAATAAACCTGCTGCAGCCGTGTTACCTGAACTTGTGTTCTGTTTTTTGCGACATTGCCATGCGGCTACTGCACCCCTCGCGAAAACTAATAAAATTGTCTGTGCACTACGCTAATGACGTCTTGCCTGCACTCCTTTGATCTCTCCACTACATCTTTTTATTTCACGACAGTAATTATCTGCATAATTGTGACGAATATGTACCATTGCATGGAATGCTACATCACACAAGGCCGCAAAGATAACTGCCAATTAAGGTTGTTGCTTGCTTTTTAGGGCATCTCTACACCTTGACAGCTGCTATGTACTCTGCTCCAACTTAGCTGCCTGCATCTCGGCTTAATTTGCTGTGCATTGTTTTGTTGGAAGGTTCTTACGTCGGACACCTTTTCTGTTTGATGTAGTTACCATGCCGAGACATTAAAAAGGAAACGGGAAACACTTGTGGCATTTTTGTTTTCTGTGGAAATGCTGCAGCACTGCTGTGGCATAACTCCACGCAGTGTGTTATCCACACGTAGCAGGTGTTGTCAGCCCATCTCTCTTTCTTCTGTGGTGGGATAAAATGCTGTAAGGCCCGGATGTGTAAAAAGGGTATCCTAAACTGGCAACTCCTTGAAAGGCACATCTATCAACACACCACAGCTGCCGTGAAATTCACATACTAGTTCCAGGCACTGATATGCCAAAAATATTTTTGATTGCAATCGGGGCAATGTTTTGCAACGTGTAATACAGTGTACAAGCCTTAAGTTAACTTCAGTCATGCATTCGATATTGCAGCTTACGCATCTACTTCAAAAACGTATTTCAATGTCCATGCTCACCCACTGACGTAATTTGCGTATCATCTCGGACATAATTTGCTATCCTACATGACCGCAAGAGCAGGTTATGCATTTCTTGCAAAAGTACCTCATGGTGTTAGGGCTTGTAAATGATTTCTTTATAAGTCAAGCTCCGTTATAGAAAGCAAGCATAATTCATTGCAGTTGAATGGCACATATTTGCAATGTATTTGGTAGTTTTGCCATCCTGCGAGGTACATTATTTTGAATATAGATTTTCTCGTTGACTGGCACATTGAAAGGCATCCATCTATGCTGTTACACTCAGCAGTGGGTGTAATGACACATAATTTTAGTGAGGCCTAGAAATAGTACGCGCCAGCATCATAACATACCCAAAACGCCATGCTCTGCTTGCACTTTTTTGTAAGCCCAGTTTTTTTTTTTTTATGCCAGAGCAATGGATGGCTGGCATACGTGTCAACAGCTTCCATTGTCGCATGGTTTCTCGATGTAACAAGTGCACTGAATTTTGGTATTTGAACAATAGGTCTATTGTGGGGCAGGAGTGAGCCCATAATAGACCACTTTATGAGCAACAGTAGGCTACGTGAGAGTATGGCAAGCCCTTTGCAGATTTGTAGTATCACACAAATACAAAGTCTCAACTGTGTTTTTAGCCCATTTTGTTGTTTCATTGAAGGGGAGTTCGGGACAAATATAACAATAAGTGGTGTCCTTATTCCCTATGGGGAGACTGAAGTTATGCAGCGGAGTGCACCAGCTGAAGCAGCTCGAGTTTTCATTGAAAACGCTGTCCTTGTGCACAGCAGGCCAGCGGTAGTAATTACAGACACGAATCAAGTTCACAAACCAATTTCTATGTGCAGTTCCTTGGCTCAGCGGTACAGCCCACTGTAATTTCCGACAGTGGTGACAAACTGAACAAAAAAACACCCGGATAAAATGCTCTTTGAAATCGACATTATTCTAGTTTAATGATCGAAATAGCAAAATGCAAGGCTGTGCTTCATGCATGCAAATACCGAATAAAAGCAACATGCTTTTATTCCAACATGTTTTTGTTGCCCGTCCGTGCATTGTTCCTAAACCATCCTTCGTTCTTACTACATTTCGCGATTTCAATCACGATGACGACACCTCTATTTTAGATACACTGGCTGATGCCTTCGACACCTTTGAAGTACTCAGCACATCAAGTGACGTGAATGTTCTCGTGACATATTTTGAAAATATTGTCAGGCCATGTATCGAAAACTTCATTCCCATCAAAACAAAAAAGAAAAATACTAAAATTCCTTGGATAAACAGCGATATACTACATCTTTCACGTCGTTTTCTCAGGCTTAGACGCTTGAAGGACTCCCATAACACCGTAGACACTGCTAGGTTAGCTAAGGCGAAGGAGGATCTTTGTACAAAAACCAAATCAGCCAAAGATTTCTTTTACAGCGTGCAGCTACCGCTTCTGTTGAAAAGTAACCCGCATAAATTCTGGGGATCCATTTTTCCTCGTGACAGCTCTTGTACATCCTTATGTGTGAAGAACGAAATGACTAGTGATTCACTATTAATCTCCAACGCCTTCAACGCATACTTTAAGTCCGTTTTTACTTGCAATAGTCATATTGCTCCTCCTTTTCCAAACATTCATCCAACTTGCCCCATTAATGATATCTGAGTTAGCACAGAAGGTGCCTGCCTTCAACCTCATACTAAATCTTGATACAAAGAAAAGTGAAGGGCCTGATGGAATCCCGAATTTGTTTCTCGTTCGGTATGCCTTATGGACTTCACGATACCTTACTCTTATCTTCAATAAATCACTAACTTCCGGCATAGTACCTTCATCATGGAAGATGGCTAAGGTGCTTCCGTTACATAAGTCAGGTAGTAAGCAGCATCTTTCTGCCGCACGGTTTACAATACGGAGCGGTGCACGCTGTGCCCATGTGGCTGTCCGCGCCGTACCTTGCACACACGCGCCACATTCCGCGATATTGACACATGACTCTGTGGCCTTAAATTGTCAGGAAGTTGGGGATTGGCCTGTTCATCTCTATGCGAACCACTTTAATTGGCGTTTTGGCGGTTAGCTAGCTTTTCGAAAATAACGCTCTTAACTTTACCATAGGGTTGCAGAGAAAATGACAGGGTGTCTGCCGACATGTAAATAGGCTACCGGTAAAAGTTCACAAAGGTGACTGGTGGGCCGACAGCGTCTACTGGCACTTTAACATGGTTTACGCGGAACCCTGCTACCATCAACTTCTTTGCTTGTGTGGCGTTCCTAGTGCAGACTAAAAACTGCGCCTCCCATGTGTTGCAATGCCAGCACGCTGTCGTCCCCAGCAATGGCCTCAATCGCGTCTATGAGGTCATAAATCGATACATCGCCCTCAGGGGCGTCAAACGTAAAACAGTTTTCCCGCATTGGGGTCTCACTACTCGGTCCCATCGTGCGGGGGGCGTGGCTGCTGGGAGTGTGGCCTCCGAGCCTTATGGTAGGACTGGTTGGACTCGTGTACAGCTGGGGCTGGACGCCGCTGTACCCTGGTTGTAGGGGAGCTCAGTACGTGGCGCTGGCTCCGCTGTGGTTGAAAGGTTGGTCGGCAGCTCGTAATTGGATTTCTCCGTTCTTTCTACGCATGCGCGAGGAGCAGTGGTCGCGAGAGAGAAATGTGGGGTCTTTCGGTCCTGGAGATTTATCTTCGCCTAGGTACTACAGAGAAGAAAGTTCTTAGCTCCGTTCGTCCCTAGCCGAGCTGGTAACACAATCGACAGAAAGCGTGGCCGGCAAGGCGAAGAAGCCGTGTCCAAAGTGAGTTTGTTGCTATTTTGTTGCGCCGGTAGCATATTAAATTTTTATAGTCGCAGGGGGATACGGTTGGACGTGATGCGTTTTCTCGCATTACTTTAATGGCAAAGCATTACGTCGCGATACATTGTTCATTAGTGTCGTTGAGCATACCACACACTTCAGGGGAATCACGGGAACGTAAACAGTTTATGCGTTCAACTGCCGTGCCCATGCATTAGTTCTTAATGTAACTGAGCATCCAACACACTTGGAGATTCGTGACAATGGAACATTTTGTACTCCGTATGTGAAAGTACTAAAACTTGCGTCGCCATGCAATCTGAGCCGTAGATCGTGGTTAGAGCTGTACAGCCACACTGGCAAAACACTATGCCCTGCGGATGAATACGTAACAAATGTATCCTAAAGAAAAATGGTCGTCATTTTGGCCGTCTGTCGGGGCCCCGTAGGGGGACAGAAATGCGATTGTTCAGGAAGCCGTACTGGCCATTGGCGAGAGATTGCCGTTCGCTCATTCGGTCGACGCGCTGAGCTTTCACGACTTCCGCATTGTGCAGCCGACATAAGTTTGTAATCTTGCTCGCGGCGTTACGATGCGGCACGATTTCCGCCAAACGCTCGTCGAAAGTGTCACCAATACGGCCCAATGGAGGTCTGGGTACTTATCGCTGCTATAATATGGGGGTCCCAGAGAGCAGTCTCCCCCAAAGCGACCTGGGCGTTTGATATGCGGCGGGCTTCGTGCCCGTCAAGCGTGTCCCCGGTATCGCTCCCGTGTATCCCTCAGCTGACGTCTGCAGCCTCATCCGCTTGATGCGTTAGGGGCTGGTTGTCGGACGACGCTTTTTTCACGATATCGAGGTGTGTTCCGCATCGTCCTCGGACGAGTCAAATACGAAAGCGCCGAAGGCGCGGGCGTGACCCGTCGCCTGGCGGCTTTGCGGTCTCAGCTACGTTGCAAGTGTCGGTCGGTCCACCAGCGCTGCAGGCTCAAGATAAACCGCAAGCCGCGATCGAGTCGAAACAACCAGTCTATCGAGAATGTTGCGTGCTTCTTGCCGCGTGGCGATACCCGACCCTGCGGGGAGGGCGCCGTAGCGAGCTCGAACGCTGTCGTCTCGGACTGTGCAAAGTGCTACACTTTGCGAGAACGAAGCGTGTTGGGGCGCCTGAAGGTGGCCTCGGCATCTCAAAAACGGCGTCCGGCCGGCTTCAAAGGCTGGACGCGCAGTTGAACGATTACCTGGGGGATCCTGCCAGTAATCATATGCTTGTCTCAAAGAATAAGCCATGCATGTCTAACTACACGCCGAAATAAGACGAAACCGCGAATGGCTCATTAAATCAGTTATGGTTCCTTAGATCGTTTCTTCCTACTTGGATAACTGTGGCGATTCTAGAGCTAATACATGCAGTGAGCCTGAAGCCCTTTGGGCGACGGGTGCTTTTATTAGAGCAAGATCGACCGGGTTTCGGCCCGTATTGTGTGGTGACTCTGGATAACTTTGTGCTGATCGCATGGCCGCGAGCCAGCGACGTTTCTTTCAAGTGTCTGCCTTATCAACTTTCGATGGCAGGTTACTTGCTTACCATGGTTGTTACGGGTAACGGAGAATCAGGGTTCGATACCGGAGAGGGAGCCTGAGAAACGGCTACCACATCCAAGGAAGGCAGCAGGCGCGCAAATTACCCACTCCCGGCACAGGGAGGTAGTGACGAAAAATAACAATACGGGACACTTTTGAGGCCCCGTAATTGAAATGAGTACACTCTAAATCCTTTAACGTGGATCAATTGGAGGGAAAGTCTGGTGCTAGCAGCCGCGGTAATTCCAGCTCCAATAGCGTATACTAAAGCTGCTGCGGTTAAAAAGCTCGTAGTTGGATCTCAGTTCCGAACGAGTAGTGCATCTACCCGATGCGACGGCTCGGAATGAACATCATGCCGGTCCTTTCTAGGTGCACTTCATTGTGTGCCCCGAGAAGGCCGGGGCTTTTACTTTGAAATAATTAGAGTGCTCAACGCAGGCGAGTCGCCTGAATAAACTTGCATTGAATAATAGACAAGACCTCGTTTCTGTTCTGTTGGTTTTTGGAATACGAGGTAATGATTAAGAGGGAAAGACGGGGGCATTCGTATTGCGGCGCTAGAGGTGAAATTCTTGGACCGACGCAGGACGAACTACTGCGAAAGCATTTGTTAAGAATGTTTTCTTTGATCAAGAATGAAAGTCAGAGGTTCGAAGGCGATCAAATACCGCCCTAGTTCTGACCATAAACGATGCCAACCAGCGATCCGCCTGAGTTACTCAAATGACTCGGCGGGCAGCTTCCGGGAAACCAAAGTGTTTGGGTTCCGGAGGAAGTATGGTTCCAAAGCTGAAACTTAAAGGAATTGACGGAAGGGCACCACCAGGAGTGGAGCCTGCGGCTCAATTTGACTCAACACGGGAAAACGTATCCGGCCCGGACACTGGGGGAATTGACAGATTGAGGTTGAAGGTTGAGGTGCGTGATTCCCAGCACCTTACAACCTTCTTAGAGGGACAAGCGGCTCCTAGCCGCACGAAACAGAGCAATAACAGGTCTGTGATGCCCTTAGATGTCCGGGGCCGCACGCGCGCTACACTGAAGGAAGCAGCGTGTCTTTATCCCTGTCTGAAAACACTGGGTAACCCGGGGAACTTCTTTGGTGATAGGGATAGGGGCTTGCAATTGTTCCCCTTGAACGAGGAATTCCCAGTAAGCGCGAGTGATAAGCTCGCGTTTATTACGTCCCTGCCCTTTGTACACACCGCCCGTCGCTAATACCGATTGAATGATGTAATGAGGTCTTCAGATCAATGTGCGGCGCGGCCTTTCGGTTGCGCCGGTCTGTTGGAAAGATGACCAAACTTCATCATTTAGAGGAAGTAAAAGTCCTAACAAGGTTTCCGTAGGTGAACCTGCGGAAGGATCATTACCTGATTGTGAAGGGTGACGAGCACCATTGTTTCTACCCCGTGTGGGTGAAGCAGCTCGCCGTGCCCGACACTTTCCGCCGCTGGGCCCGCTTGGACGTGGGCACGGCTGAACCCAAACATGCCGGGGATTGCCTGAATTTTGAGGGGCGCCCCGTGCCAAATTTGTGGCGACCAGGGGACGCCGGCTGCAACCTTGGACGCTTGGCTTGTCCGCGCCCGCGGGTAGAAAAGGCGTAACGCACTCTGGGTGGGCTGTCTGTCCGCCTCGGCGCTCTTGCGCGGAATGGGTGTAAGACGACCCGACCGGCTGCTTTGCCCAGTACGAGGGGAACGGCGAAGCGTGCGGTCGGTGAAGGAACTGACGGTCGAGAGCTAATGCCGCTGCCGCTTAGTACACACAGAACCGTCGTGCGAGCGCTCTCCCGTCCTCCGCGGCAAACGCTGCCGAGTCTGAAAAGGCTGGCGGCTGCCGGTCGCTTTCTGCGGCGAGTACGGAGTAACGACCCGACTTTCTTGCTGCCCAAGTACTAAAGGAACGGTGTGGAGCTCGGTCGGTCATGGAACTGGCGGTATGAGGGTGCGACTGCCAAGTACGAAAGGAACCGTGGCCTAAAGCGCTCTCCCGTCCTCCGCGGCAAATGCCACCGAGCCCGAAAGGGCCGCAGGCTGCCGGTCGGCTCCTGCTCGTGACGCGCGAGGTGTCGAGATCGCGGTTCAATGCGACGACGTCTGCAGGCTATTCGCCCCCCGCGAGGAAAAGCGGCGTTGCTGCAAAGTACCGAAGGAAACGCGGCTTTGCTACGTTTATCAAAGGAAGGAAACCCGGGGCTACGGTCCCCAGAGTAAGATGTAGACTCACTTCTGAGGAGTCGAGTACCGCTGATGACACGGACAGGGATCCAACTTGCCTTGTCAGTGGTCCCCCCAGTTCCTCTAGCTAAAGTATCTCTGTAAATGACATTTCCGATTCCGACCATCGAATCGCACCGCCCGGGGACCATTTTAATACTCCTGCTGGAAAGAAAGGGCGAAGGTGGTCGGTTATCAACGTCAAGCAGGGAGAAATTGCAAAGAGAACTGGCTGGCTGGCATCCGTCCCATGAGCAGGGGAGGCTTCACTGGGGGTTGGGCCCGCCCCATCCAGTGGCTTCCTACCATCAGTCTCGTGTGGTTCGGGCGCAAAACTGAAGGACCGCCAGTAGAGCCATCTGCGACCTGGTCAACAGTCGACGGGGGCAATGCCGAGAGTCAGGTTTTCTGACTCTTCGGACAGCGATGGAAGCACTGGGATCGCGAACTCCGTTCAGGCTGGGGAGATGACAGTGCAGGCTGCTATCTCGGTTGCCCCAACTGACGGGGTGGGCAAGGGGATCGCTGGTGTTGCTATGGCGGCCGGATCTGTTGACTACAGACTGGCAGCCCTCGCGTGGAGCCGGCGCCCGCCTCAGTTTACGTGGTAGCGAGCGAGTCACTGGTGGTGTTGGTGGTGAGGACGGATTCGTCTGCCCTGAATGTTCGCGGTGTTTCTACTCCAAGACAGGCCTGGCCCTACACAGACGCCGTAAACCCTTCGAAGCATTCAACTTGGAAATCGACACGACCAGAATCAAAGCGAGGTGGACAAAGGAGGAGGATTCTCTCATGGCCCGTGTCGAGGCTCAGCTGACCAAACAGGATGTACGTAACATGAACGAAGCATTGCACCACCGTATCAAAGATCAAATGTTCGATTCTATTAAATCCCATAGAAGAAAACCGGCGTATAGAGCATTAGTTGCACAGTTCTTGGAACAATAACTTACAAATGAGAAGGGCTCGAACTCTTATGAACACGGTCCATCTGACATTGAACGTCCTAGTGGCATAACTGAAAATGATACGGTTGATGCTGTAGAACGAAACGAAAACTGGTATTCGGAAGCACTTGAGGAGCTTAGAGCTCTCACTCAAAAACAACCGCCGCGCTCATTTCAAGCGCCCCGACTTTGGGAAGTAACCAAACGCGTTGTCCAAGGTCAAAACATACACACAGACATAAACAATTACATACGTGACACTTTCTTTGACAATAGGCCAAGCAGGCAACAAATCAATAGGAAAACCCTGGATCCAGGTACTCTCAGTCATAGAAAACAAACACGTCAAATATATGCTCAAACACAACATAGATTCAAGAAACAGCAACGTCGCTGTGCCCGGGAAACTTTAGACGGTATACCAGAAACAAAAGTAGAAAACATTGGTCTGTTCCTAGACAGCTGGCAGGGCACAATAGAGAGAACGACTCCCACTGGTGTCCAGTCAGGCGTCTCTCAAAATAATGATTCTGTATTAATTCATTAGGTGTCATAACCGCGCAAGACATAAAGGCTGCCATGCCGTCTGCAAACACTGCTTCTGACCCCGACGGCCTTTCTGCTAAAAGGTTCCGACAGGTGCAATCCACGGTACTACGCGTACTCCTTAATCTGCTGATGTGCCTCAAGGGGCTCCCAGTTTGCTTAAGAGGGGCAAGAACCATTTTTCTACCAATGATAGCGGAAGCTTCCCGGCCGGGTGACTTCCGGCCTATAACTATTTCCCCACTCTTACTTAGACTTCTACATAAAATATATGCCAGCCGTATAGTTCGAAGAGCGAAATTCGATTATCACCAGCGAGCATTCATTCCGGTAGATGGCTGTGCAGAAAATATAGTTCTATTATCAACTGCAATAGACGAAGCCATACGTAGACAGCGGCCTCAATATATGGCCTCTATAGATGTCGCTAAGGCTTTTGATTTTGTTTCATTCGACGCCATCATACATCGCCTTGAATTAAAGGGCTTTTGTGTCGAATTCATCAATTACCTCAAAGACTTCTATGAGATGGCGACGACTGTTCTCAGCTACGAGAACTACACCCGACTGGTTCATCCCTCCAGTGGGGTTCGCCAAGGCGACCCACTCTCACCTCTGTTTTTCAACATGGTTATCGACGAATGGCTGCAGATGCCCACTTGTAGAACCGCCTTCCAAAGTGATGAGCTGTCACTGGACTGCATGGCATTCGCCGACGACGTTATAATAATGACTTCAACACTCCAACTATGTCTGGACATGCTGCAAAACTTCCTTTCCAATAAAGGAATGACGATCAACACTAGGAAAAGCTTTTCGCTGAGCCTGCATCCATCTGCCCGGGACAAGAAAACTAAAATCCTTACAAATCAAACCTTTCACGTTGGCACCAAACAAATAAGTCATACCTCGATATAACGAACACGCATATAACGAATTATTGAATATGTCGAACTCTTCCGGAATATTTTGTCAAACACATGTATTTTTAACTTCCTATAGCGAACGCGGTTTGGCATAAAACGGATATAACGAACTTCGCAACGCTAAGCCCTACCTCACTTTAATAGCAGGCAGCAGGCTTCGTTGCACTACAAGTGTGTTGTGCGGCGCAGCAAACGTTCAGGACTACCTCGCAGGCGCTGACAGCGCCACAGATGCCACGTCGTCATCGAGAGTTGACAGCCAAAGAAATCGTCCGCATCTCACAACCGCTGACAGCGCCGCTTCAGCAGCGGCGGCAGCGGCGTGATCGAATGTTGCTTTTGCGTTTTAGTGTTAGCAGTGGCGTGGCCGTCGTAGCGTTGTGTGGAGGCTCTTTCGGTGGTCGTGTCGAGTGCGGTGCGCGGGTGTAGCGTAGTGCTGTGATGGCGATGAATGTGAAAAAAAGAGTGGCACTGACGTTAAAGACCAAGCTCGAGATGATTCAACGTGTCGACAACGGCGAAAAGAAGTGCATTCTTGCGGACTTATTTGGCATACCAAGGAGCACTTTGAGTACCATTGTGAATGCGATCAACACCAAGAAGCAGGCCGCGATAACGCAGTTCTTTGTGCATAAATAAATGAACGTGACCCAATTAAGCATCGTTCGAGTTGCTGTGCCTTCTCTGATTGAATTTTGCTCCTCTTGCATGTACTTTTTACGAAATATTATATTACGAATTATGGATATAGCGAACTAATTTCCGACTTTTTAACTGTTCGTTATAACGAGGTTTCACTGTGACAGCATCTACAACCACCTCAACATGGAAGTATCGGGGAGTGTCCTTCGACGCCACTGGTCGCAGTGCCCTACCCGTTCACAAAGAAGCACTTGAGATGCTACAACGCATCTCATAAGCAGCTCTGAAGCCACAGCAAAGATTAGTAGTTTTAAGGCAGTACTTACTCCTAAGGCTCTATCACCATCTGGTGTTAGGCCCAGTAACCGCAAAACTTCTGCTAAAAATAGATGCCTCCGTTCGGGCAGCCACACGACGATGGTTAGTCCTGCCACATGATGCTCCTTTAGGTCTCTTCTACACAGCAATCTCCCATGACGGACTCGGTATCTCATGTCTCAGAACTTTAATCCCCGGTTTAAGACTTCGTCGTTATTCTGCAGTAGCAGATTCTTGCTCGAACACATGTAGGGCCGCCTCCGCAATGAGGCTTATAAGGACATCCACAACACAAGCCACACAACTCTGCAAATACAAGGATACATCCATAACAACATCTAAACACAACAAGAAGTTCTAGTACAGCAGTTATTATAGCAATGCATATGTCCATGCTCTGAAGGGCGTGGCCGACGCTCCAGGATCTTGAGATTGGATCCGTGAAGGAACCACCTTTTTGAGGGGGGAAAGAGTTCATCGACCTGTTGAAGGTTCGGTCGAACTCACTATCCCACCTAACAGGTACAAAAACAGGCCGCGATGTCGATAAACAATGCCGGGCCGGATGCAACTCATCCGAGAGCCTGGGTCACATCCTTCAGGAATGCCATAGGACACACCATACAAGAATAGCCAGACACGACGACATAGTAGCATATGCAGGTAAAAGATTGGGGGAGGCCGGCTGAAACGCCAAAGTTGAGCCTCGATACAAAACGGACCAGGGCATAAGGATCCCTGATCTGGTACTCAAAAGGGAGAACCGATCTGTCCTTCTGGACGCCCAGGTTGTTGGAACCAGGATCCCCCTTTCTGACGCACATGCTGCCAAATGCACAAAATACAATGATCCCTCGCGACTTAAACAGATATCATCAGTGGCTGGGTAGCCTCCCATAGAAAGTTCCGTCACACTAAATTTCAGGGGGGTTTGGACTAAAGAGAGTTTCAAGTCTTTAATCGACCTAAGTCTGAACAGCAATGACATTAACATGATGACCATCCATTGTCCACAGGGGGACTTCGATGCTTTCTGGCGCACAGCCGGAAGACCACGGTCTTATGATGGGTGAAGCACGCGTTCATGCACAGTCACCTCTCCTCTAAGCTCTCAACAGCACCGGGTAGTACTGCCCTCAACCAGTACTAAGTTCTTGTGGTGGTGTCTGTCGGCTGGATTGTGCCCTGTTGTCAGTCACTGGATCCCTCTTATCAGTGCTGGCCTTACGTCCTAGCCGACAAGCCATTACAGGATTGAAAAATAGTCAAGTGCCTTGTCATCTAATTAGTGACTCGCATGAATGTATTAACGAGATTCCCACTGTTCGGCGGATATTTACAAAATATCATAACTCAAATACATAATATTACCATCAAATCGAAGAAGACGACGTTTTCGAACGCACATGTACGAGCGCGTCGGCTCCCGTTTCTCCAAACCTTCTGGACAAGATTTCTTGCCTCAACCCACAGGAACTGTGCATCAATCGACACAGTTTACTCCAAGGAACAGGCGGCTACCGAAATCTTACCGGTGAGTGGATTTTTCGGACTTCTTCCAAACTTTTCCACCGCACGCCACGTTGGCGCGCAGCTACGCCTAACGAGCAAAACCATACGGGGCGGTCCGGCAGGCGTCGAGCCTAGGCCCAGCGCGTCGTCGAGCTAGAAAATGGCCTCCAACCCCAATACCTCGGTTGTAGAAGGCATGGAAATCAATCCTACGGAAGCGGAGTGCTCAGGATGGCTCGAAGTCGTGAGCAAGAAGAAGAAACTTGCCGAGCGGTGTGATCCTAACGCGCCCACGTCAGCGAAAGGAAGCGGTAATGGCGGCGCCCGTACTGCCGCACCACAGAAGGTATTGAGGCGAGTTCTGGAAGCTTCCAGAATCGCGAACCTTCCTAGGAATCACTTTAAGACCATTATAAGGCCTCGTGGAGGGCTGGATGTTAAGAAGACGGACCTTGTTATTTTCAAGCGTGCGCTCGCCAAGGCGACTTCCCTAACAGCGGAGCAGGTGTTCGACGACACGTTGTGCAAGAACCCCTTCCAGAACATTCTCGTGGTTGCCACACTGTTCGAGGCGAACGCGCGCGCCTACGCCAAACTTCAACAGATTTGTATGGCAAGTGTCGTCATAGAAGTGGCGGCCTACGTGGCTGCGTCGGACGACACATGTAAAGGAGTGATCCGCGGAAGCAACGTGGACATAAGTGACGCAGAACTGACGGAGATGATCGTCAACCGGAGAAACCCCGGCGCTCTGGGGGTTCGAAGAATTAAGAAGACAACAACAGTGATCGTGTTGCTCGACGGACACAAGGTCCCCCTAAACGTCGTATGTGATGGCGTTCGCTACCCTTGTTCCTTGTATCGCAGGCAAGTAGACGTTTGTTATGCGTGTGGGGAATTGGGCCACAGGTCCGACGTTTGCCCGAAGGGCGAAGACCAGAAAAAATGCCGCGGAATTAGCATGCTCACACCATCAGAGGATCATCAATGTGATCCCAAGCGCGCCATCTATGGTGGGGCACACCAAACGGCAGACCGCAAGTGCAAGCAGCGCTTCCAGGTCCCATACATCGTGCGCCAAAGACGGCGGCGCCGCAGGCGCGCACGAGCAGCGGGCAAGGCCGGGAGAGCAAGGCCGGGAGAGAAACCCTTGTACTCCCCCCACCGCAACATATCCGCATCGAGAGGACGCTCCCGCTCCCGATCCAGAGGGCGATCCAGCAGATCACGCTCTAGAGGGCGCGACAATAGCAGCAGACGCTCCCGTTCTAAGGACGATCGGGTTCCAGGGTCCGAATCCAGGAACCAATGACCTGGGCGGACAAGGCCAGGATGAACATCCCAAGCGGCAAAAAAAGGTAACACAGGGCATCTCGCCGGAGCATAAAAGAGAGCAATCTGAGATTTAACGCTTAAGAAGGAAAATGCAGAGCTAAAAGAGGTACTACGAACGCTGAGGGCTGAGTTCGAGCTCTTCCGTAACTCGCGCGAACCCTGCGAAGTAGCCTTACCCATCCCAGTTCAAGCAGAAGGGTCGAATAAGCGCAAAGCTATTTCCCCCCCCCTCCCCCCGCGACCACGGAAAGAGAGCCAATGCAAACTGACCAGTCCCCCGCTCAGGACCCTAAGCCAGAGCCAAACATAATCGCGTCCTTGAAGGTAATTGAGGTATCGCTCACGCAGATGAGAGAGACCTTAGCTATTCAATCTAGCACTGTCGAGCATATGGACAGTAGCATCTCTCACCTAACACGTAGAGTTGGCATCCTCGAGTCTAAAATGAAAATGATAGACTCTAGCAAAATCAAAAGCATCACCACTGGCACTATTGCAAAAGCTAAGTACAGCAGGATCCCGATAACACGAGTCCCCTGCAGGCTCTGCTAGTTCAATAGAAATCAAAATGGCGGGACAAACCGGAAACCTGATTATCTGGCTGTGGAATTGCGCCAGCTTCTTAAGTCGCAAGGCTGCTCTATTGCTTAGAACGACAGAAAGCTGAGCTAGTTGGTAAGGATTCATTAGGCAAATAGAAGTGATGCATGCAGACAGGACACAAGAGTAGAGAAGTGGACAACACGAACGAAGACTATCAACTGAAGGGAGCACTGAGGCGAAAAAAAAGAAAGACAGAAAACTCATCTGCGCATGCAGATGAGTTTTGTTGTCCACTTCTCTACTCTTGTGTCCTGTCTGCACGCCTCACTTCTATTTGCATAATGCTCTATTGCTGCTCATCAAAGCACAAGCGATAATGCCACACGTCCTGCTCTTGCAAGAAATACTTAGGCAGAAGATAAATTTATCGGGCTACCGTTCGATTAGCCAAAAAGGAGAAAATGGCAGAGGTATCGCCACATTCGTTAGGAAAGACACCTCTTTTCAGGAGCACGAAGTGAAAATTTGTAACTCGGATAAGAAATTCGGTCTCGAGGCACAGTTAATCGAAATCATCCCCCACGGAAAAATCCGACGTAACATTTTCATTCTCAACTTGTACAGCTCTCCTTCCGCTCACAAGCATAATCCCCGCTCACTACTAAATAGGGTCGCAACCGCTGCGAAATGGCAGCCCTTAATAGTCGCAGGAGATTTCAACGCTCCCCACCCGGTTTGGGGTTATGTAACACGAACAAAGAAAGGGGCCAACCTTAGTGCAGCTAGTACAGACCTAAACCTGACGCTGGTCTCGGACCCACGTTTCCCCACGAGGCTGGGAAACGCGGTCGCCAGAGACACGACGCCTGATCTCAGCTTTACTAGAAATGCTGTGGCCACGTGGTCCAACTTACAGGAGAACTTGGGGAGCGACCACTGCATAATAGAACGCAGGATGGAAATAAAAGCAGCTTCTCCCAAAACCTATATATACACAGACTGGGACCTCTTTAGGAAAATAAGAGGTGAAGATGAGGCCGTATACGACACGTTCAGTGAACTGCTTGTACAGATACAGATGGATGTCGAGAAGGCCACCACGGAAATAGTTACGGATATTGATGCCTAAGGGATGGACGCAAGGTTAGCGCATCTCCTGGAAGCCAAGCGCTCTCTCCTCGAGAGATGGAAGACACAGACTCAATCGCAGGCTACGGAAAAAGATAGCGGAGCTCAATAAACTCATTGAGGAGCATTGCTCCGAAATTAATAAACAGTAATGGAGAGACGCCTGCCCGGCGGCGGATGGCAAAATGCGCAAAGGAGGCAAATGGACCTTCTTCAAACATCTCTTAGACGATGGACAATCCAAATGTAATCAAAGACTAGTCATAGATCGATTAATTAATAAGAAAAAAATGGAAGGCATCTCAGAGGCCTCCATATTTCGGAAACTGGCGAACAAATACCTTCCAATAGGCCAAAGCCCATGTTCTCCCCTCCCTCAGTATGAGGGCGCGCCTGCCCTAGATCTGGACGTCCCCTTCTCGGAAGCTGAGATCAGGGAAGTGCTGCACAATTTAGACGGAAGGTCTGCCCCAGGCCCCGACGGAGTTACAAACCGGCTCTTAAGAAATTTGCACGACAAAGCAAGTCAAGCTTTAGTGAAGGAGATAAATGAGGTATGGAAGGAGGGCGTTGTACCGGAGAGTTGGAAGAAGGCCACAGTGGTCTTACTCCCCAAGCCAGGTAAATCACCCAGCTTGGAGAACCTCCGTCCTATCTCCCTAACTTCTTGCATTAGCAAAGTAGCGGAACATGCAGTGCATAACAGGATATCGAGACATATTGAGCGCAACGAACTATTCCCGTATAATATGGTTGGTTTCAGGCCCTTGCTGTCAACGCAGGATGTCATGCTCCTGCTCAAAACACATATAATCGACTCTCAAAGCAAAGATGTAAAAGGGGTCCTCGCACTGGATCTATCCAAGACATTCGATACAATTGCACATGACTATAACCTTCAGGAGATATCGGCCTTGAACTTAGGAGTTAAGTTCATTTCCTTCGTTGCATCCTTCCTCGAGAGCAGGAAGGCGGCCACAAAGTTGAGGCAATCAGTCTCGGAATATTTCACACTCGGAAACAGGGGTGCTCTCCAATGGGCAGTTATCTCACCCCTTCTGTTTAATATAGCAATGCGCATGTTATCGGAAAGCCTTGCAGCAATTCCTTACGTAGGTCATGCATTATATGCTGACGATATTACAATCTGGTATCCTGGAGGATAGGAGGCTACGGTCGAACAAGCTCTACTGGAGGCTCTGGATGTTACAGAGTCGTTCTTGGAAGGTACGGGACTGGCACTCTCGCCTGGAAAGTCGGCACTCCTGCTGTACAGACAGGCTAGACGAAGTGCCAGGGGACTCACCCCACTCCCATCAGGTGCCCATTAGCGTTCGTACCAGAGATGGGCGCACCATCCCGAGAGTAGACTCTCAAAATACTAGGGCTTTCAATAAACTCAAAGGGATGCAATGCTAAGTCTATAGCCCAACTCACCACGAAAACTGAGAACATTATTATATTAATTATGAGAGTGTCTAACAAGAACGGCGGCATAGGCGAGGATATACTCCTTAGGGCTCACCATGCTTTCCTCATCAGCGATGTCATTTACATAGTCGCGGCCCTCAATTGGAGGAAAACCGAAATGGATAAATTAGACACGCTTATGTGCAAAAGTATCAAAACGGTCATCAGCGTGCCAATCACGGCTAGCACAGAGAAATTCATGACATTGAAAGTACACAACACAACTTCGGAATTAATAGAAGCACAAAGATCAGCACAAAGATCAGCACAAAGTATTAGATTATCGAACTCCAAAGCAGGCAGAAGACTTCTGGATGCGGCAGGCCTCCGTCCTAGCTTCAATCAGGGAAATACCACGCAACTTGATATTCAGACAAGGAACTCCTGTATTGTAGACCCTTTTCCAAGAAATGTCCACCCCCAACACAATAAAGGTCGAAGGTTAGCGAGGGCTAGAATTTCCTTAAAGAACATATCCGGAGCGGAGACCTTTGTTGACGCAGCGCGACACGCTAGTGCCAACAAGTTCCCCGTAGCCATAGTCAATGACAGGGGAGAACTCCTCTCGGCAGCCTCGTTGAAAACCTCCTCGGTCGATGTGGCGGAATAGGCTGCTATAGCTCTCGGATTACTGGACTCAAAACGCACTACGGTGTACACGGACTCCCGAGCAGCCGTTAGAGCGTTCGCATCGGGATTGATATCCAAAGAAGCAGCCAGGATTCTAAAAGGCAAGCACCCCTCTGACCTTGTTCCCCACATAATCTAGTTCCCAGCTCACATGTGACCAGACGTATTACCGGGTCACCTGAATCCCAATGAGATAGCCCACGACCGTGCGCGAGGTTTCGTATGCCGCGACGGGATGGTGTCTCGGGTGAGTTTGGGAGAGCTCGTCCACAGTGATCCACTGGTTACTTTTCATGAAATCACCTCTCATTACAGAGGGAATAGGCAGAGTTTTCCTTTCCCCCATCATAAGCTCAACAGGCCACAAGCTAGCACGCTCCGCATGCTCCAGACGGGGTCCTACCCCTCCAGGGGGTTTTTCAACATGCTCCACCCGGACATCGATCCACTCTGCCCAGATTGTGGCACTGAATTTAGCTCATTAACTCGCATGCTCTGGCAGTGCCCTGTGTTGCAGGATTTTAACCGCGAAGAAGACTGGACGAAGGCCATGACAGACCCAAAACAAGACGTTCAGCTCCTGGATGTCCAGAGGGCCCGTGAACTAGCGGAGAGGCATGGCCTCTCTGTTCCGACATGGGAGTAGCCAACGGCTGGGTAGGGACCTGCAGGCCCCCGCTTAGCTCCTCAAGGACCCCAATAAAGTCGTTTGCTGCTGCTGCTGCCATCAAATGAATTAGAGCATGTTCACAATAAGTGATTCCGCCACCCCCCCCCCCCTCCAAAAGAAAAATTAATAATAACAATGTTGAAGACTACTACCACAAATCTCGTATTACTAAAATCCACGATACGCAAGAACACCCCAGACCGTTCCAGTTACAAAAAAGCATGACAACATGCACAGCCTAGGCAATAAGACCTACCGCCGTATTCACAAACCAACCTCACCCTTATCTTTAGTGTTCCTTACCTTTTCGGCTCCTTAACGCGTTTCAAGAATAGACCTTGCTCTCAGCGGCCCCCTTAAGCCCAAGTTAATTTCGCGACGGGGGAGCCTCCTTAAGGTAGCATCTGAGGTGCCTTAACGGCTCCTTATCCATTACAACATGGCGGTGCGCTACGACGACAACCTCAGCGAGTTCATCGATTTTGTGAACCGTGCGGAAGAAATCGAGGACAACCAAGCCTACAGTTTTGTGCAGCCATTGCAGCGGAACCTTAGGGATCGCCAGAATCCCATGGAGGTGTTCAATGATCAGGAGTTTTTAGCGAGATACCGTTTCTCGAAGGCAGCTGTGCTCGAGCTGCTGTCCATGTTGCCGCTGCATCAGAACACGGACGGACGTGGTTGCCCTGTGCCGCCGCTGTTGCAACTGCTCGTGACACTTCGTTTTTACGGCGCGGGAAATTTCAGGTTGTGTCAGGAGACCTGGTTAACGTGTCGCAGCCAACTGTTTCCCGTGTTGTCACGCGGGTGTCTACAATGATTGCCGGAACACTGTTCCCTGCGCTTGTCAAGTTCCCCGACATGGGGAAATTGCATGAAGTCATGCACCAGTTTTATCAGAAGGCGAAGTTTCCCAGGGTAACTGGTTGCATTGATTGCACCCACGTGCGGATCAAAAGTCCAGGCGGAAACGACGCCGAAGTATTCAGAAACAGGAAGGGATATTTCTCATTCAATGTGCAGGTAAGTGAAATACGCGCTCTTTTATGCGGCAGACAGAGGCACTTTTTCCAATATCTTGGCTTTTAGAAGTCTTTACAGCATGGCCTTGTCTTGTTTTTAGCCCAATTCAGGTTGAGCGAACAGGGCAAAAAGAAAAAAAATAGAGGCCAAGACGAGAATATCTCTCTCTCATTTTTTTCTATTTACTCACCCAAAGTTGCGTGAAAAACATGTCTCTGTCGCTTTTTTCCCGTTTACTCAAGCAGACTTGCGCTTAAGATTGTTCCAGACAGAAGTACGGCCAATACAGTAATGCGCTGCCGTTGCTAACGCTTGTCAAGGCTGCATTTCCTCTATGGTAGTGGTTATCGTTGTTGTGCTTTTTAACCTACGTGGGCCTCCCATTACAATGGTAATAAACACAGCAGGGAATAAACAAAAATGTCCGTGACTTCGCCAGTTTATCAGGTTGCGAGCTCCATAAAGCTAAATATCTGCTTCACTCAATTTTCTCAAACAGAAATTTATAGTAATCCATTAATGTTAAAATAGGAGATTTTTTAGGACGCACTTGACCGCTATTGTAACAAGGACATTGCTGGTACTCTTCATATAAACTTGAAAAATTATCTGCAGGTAATAAAGAGCAGTTGCAAAAAAATCAAGTTCATTCTTCTTTTGGCGTGTTTGCAGGCTATCACAAGACCTCAACTTGAATTCTTTGATTTGGTTGCAAGCTGGCCGGGCTCAGCACACGACAGCAGAATTTTTGACAACAGCAGTGCAAGAGCTCGATATGAAGAGGGGACTATACCTGGCGTACTCCTTGGAGACATGGGGTATGCTTGCCGACCATACCTCATGACACCAATAAAAAATGCTGGAAGCACAGACAGCCCAGAGTACAGGTGTGTATGACTGCGTGATCACAGTAACATAGAGCAATACATGAAAATATGCAACATCTTTTTATTCAGGTATAACAAGTCTCAAATCCGGACACGGAACACCGTCGGAAGGGCTTTCGGCATCTGGAAATAGAAGATTCCCATGCCTTGATATGAAATTACAAATAGAAACAAAAACATCTGCCATTGTCATCACGGCGTGCGCAGCTCTGCACAACTTTGGCCGGAACTGTCAAAGTGATGAACTGCCTCCTGACCCATGCAACATTCAGCAACCCTCCGCAGCTTCACAAGCTCAAGGACCACAGCCCGTTGACTCAGCGAGTGGCTTCAGAACACGAGCACGTCTTATTCAGCAATATTTTTCCTAAAATGTTCCAGAGCAAAACACAATGCATATTCAAAATAAAAGATTTTGTCCCATTTTATTCACTGCCTTTTTTTACTGCAGCTATTTTCAGCTGGAGAAGCTCGAGCTTCGCTTTCCTGGTCGCACACTCGAGCTCGTGTAGCTGCTTCGATTGCTTCATGTGAAGCGCATGTTCCGCACGCATTAGTTTCATCTTTAGTACGTCCTCCCGCTTCTTCCGCTTGCTGTCCTCTTCAACACCTTGAATGCGGGCACTGAGCTCTTCTTCAAGGGCTGTCCTTTTCGTTGCAAATATTCTGCGTTGTACAACAGAAATCGAGCCTCGCGGGGTAGCCTCTGACGGTGCAGCCGGTAGTGGGGAAGGCAGCTGCGGGTCGACTGGTCCTGCTGACACCTCAGCTGTGACTGCTCTATTTTGTGTGTCCTGGCAGCTGTCATCAACAGGGCTTGCCGGCGAATCCCACTGATATATGTTATCTGCGAAGACATTTGCAACTGTTAGCTTTGAACACAACTTATGATAACAATATGCATAAAGACTAACTGTGTGAACACAAATTTTGCTTCCACTTATCCGAGTGAGCAACTACAAGCACTTGCGACACTATAGCTCATATACTATACAATATCAAGGACTGGGCTGAATTAATGAATATGTATGTGCTTCATCAAATGCAATAAATTATTAATGTTACCGCCCATCTAGTTTAGCTGGCTTTTTCTCCTTTTGGATTTTTACTCGCACAATAGCAATAAGTGGAAGCAGTTCACTCTGTACCCCTGTTGAAATCTTTAAAGCACACAGCAGGAATGGGGGCATACTCCTGGGGTTTCTTAAAAGCTGGCTCTTTTGCTAGCTATGTGATAGGCAAGGTTGTCTGGTAGCATTGATACTGCTTTGCGCAGGGCACTGCTGCCAACAACAGTGCACCCTTTTGTTGACTCGAATGCAGTGCCTCGATGTATGAAGCACTGCAACTAGTCACAGCTCTGTTTTCTTCGGGGACTTGCACAGTGCAGAGGAAGTAGCACATGCACTATACTAGTGGCAGACTT
Organism: Dermacentor variabilis; assembly: GCF_050947875.1. Classification (NCBI taxonomy): domain Eukaryota; kingdom Metazoa; phylum Arthropoda; class Arachnida; order Ixodida; family Ixodidae; genus Dermacentor; species Dermacentor variabilis. The sequence goes on along the minus strand of NC_134578.1, from coordinate 125,610,585 downwards.
ATGTGCATTTCAAGTACAAGCCTCGTGATTTTCACTGCACAAATGAACAAAAAGCTACCAGCAGGGAGCAATCATTGTCACCACGTCAAATGTTTGGACAGTGCACATACAAGTGTTGTGAGCCACTTGTTTGGCTAAATGTAAACAATAAATGTGCAAGCAGTGAATGTTTACAGGGTTTCCTCTCTGAATGAGAGATTTTGGTGCAACTCCTTTGCTCATCTGTGCTCGCCCAGTACGATCAACCACTTGCTTCCAAAAAGCTGCCGTCGCAATTCGCATACCATCGGGCGGTTCCAGCGACTCCACTTGCATCGGTTGGAGCAGCGAGACGACACTCGGGGTTACTTGCGATCCAACAGTAAAGACGTGGCGCCCACGGTCACTGTCGACCGGGTTGTGCACCCGCGTCGACATATGCGTTGCGGCAGCTCCAACTCGCTCCAACTCGTCGGTCAGTTGGCTCGCTGGCGCGCTGCCACCTCCTGAAAAGACACCACGACGTTGCTTATACGCCAATCATTTCTGAATTAACTGCACTCGGCTAGCGTCGTGCTAAGCGTGAACATGCTTTAATCATTACTTTTGCGATATTTGCGTGAATGGCAGTGGACTTGTCGCCGTCTACGGGCAGCAGCTAATTTGGCGACGGCCAGTGTGGACTCGAGCTCGCGTTTATGTGAACACGCGCTTGGTACACGCCGTTAAGCCACGGCCACGCGAGAACGCTTAAAAAGTGCGTGCTTGCGTTCGAGAGCGCGACATCTACAACAATAGAAATTAAAAGTCTCGAAGCAAGGTGCGAACAATCACATGCCATATTTCAACGAAGTAACTTATTCTGGCACGGCGACGGAGCTGACGCGGCTAAGCCGCTGTAGGCATACATCAAGGAGCCTCACTATCGGCAAGATGTAGCTTTACTCAAGCAAAAGCAGCGAGTAGCAAAACGGAACAGAGAGAACACGAGCTCACCTGTAGTAAACACTTCCTTCATGTCGTCGGCCTTCCCTTTCCTCCACTTTTCTTTTAAATTATCCCAACATTTGCGCAGTTGCGGTTCGGTGCGAAATCGAACATTGGGCCGGCAGTTGTATTCGTCCGTGATCTGCTTCCACGTCTTCTTTTTTTTGTCCAAGTTTCTGTCCAAGTTTTGTCCAAGTACGAGGTCCTTGTACTTGCTTACCAGATCGATAAGCACGCTTCGCTCCTGCTCGCTAAAATTTATTCTTTTTTCCCCTCCATTACAATTTTTCTTCTTGAGAAATTATTATTACACAAAAGTAGACAACAGAAGAAAGAAAAACACGAAAAGAAAAAGTCCAAACAATAAGAAGCACCGACCGGGTTCGCAAAGTAAACACACACAAAAAAGGGACAACCTGAAAAGCAGCAAGCATGCTTAAGCATGTTGTTGTGACGGCACGCCGGCAACGCTGCATAGTGGCCAGCCGAAAACAAAGTTGAGTCAACAACGGGTAAACTTTCTGTCTAAAGTTGGCGGTGCTTGCTTGTAGGAGTGCTGGGGCTCAGTTTTATTAGTATTTTATTGCAGGAATAAATTTTACGTATATACACAGAAGAATAAAGCGTAAGAATGGACATAGCCTCGCTCCCGTGTCACACACTTATTCAGATAAGGGCGCCTTTCGGAAGGTGGCCTTAAAATGTCTTAAGGTGGGTCTTTGAAGGGCGCCTTAACCTTTCCTCACACTTTAAGTTCTCCTTACGAAAGGCCACCTTTACGAGTAAGGAAAGGAGCGTTTGTGAATACGGCGGCTAGTATCGGAAAATGCTGGCAGTTTGACCAAGTGATATATTTTTTAAAAAATGATCTCACCCTGGTGATCTATACACAATCAACAACTGAAACTATTATTCACTTTTAAAAGTATCGCAACATATACCATAAGGAAATGAAGTCCAACGAAAAACTCTTGCAAAACTTGAGATAATTCACCCACTATATATATGCATGTACTTATATATATATGTGTGTGTGTGTGTGTGTGTGTGTGTGTGTGTGTGTGTGTGTGTATCATAAAATCTGTTGAAAAATACAATTCTCAGTAACTAAAATAACAAAAAATTAAAACTAGGAGCAAGAACAAGGAATATATATAAAATTATGCATACTTATATACACAGTTTAGAGGTACTTAAAAGTGAAACATAAAATAGTCATACTTTTTAAAATACAATACTACTACTACTGGGCTCTTCCATTTATCGACTGCAGCATAGCATAGTGTTTATATATATTTTTTTTAAAGTTTTAATCTCCCACACAAAGAATTTCATACCGTGTAAAAAAGACAATTTAAACATTAAAAGAAATCTATCAATTGCCTCCTTCTTAAAGATATTTTCAAAGCACTTTGCAGGTAGACAGAGAAACCAAGAAGCACTGAAGAATGACGCCATCTGTATTGAAGAATCAAGCCCTAACATGACAAGAAGCAGGACACCGGAAATAATACAATCAAGAATTCAGAAACAAATTACAAGTTAAACAACAATCAAATAATATTCAATAAATGCCCCTGAATTCCTTGTCCCTTCCTTTGGTCGTGGCCAGCCGGATAATAGCTGTATCCCTATCACCTCTCTACTTTTTTTCTTTTTGCTCTTCTTTCTCTTTTTCTTTCATTATTTTATTCTTCGTTTTTACTTCTTTTTCAATCCCGTTATAGTCAGTGGCACGGGAGGGACTCATTTTTTAATTTATTTTAACATACCTAACAGGCCCTATGGGTGCATTGTGTAAGGGGGGTTACAAAATCAAGGAAAAAAAAGAGTAAACAACCTTCTAAAGTGTAATACAAAAGATACGCCTCAATGTAGGGCTCATCAACATTACTACCAAAAACATGAAAGAAAGGAACAACTGAAGTAATGAAAGGCCGTAAAGGTACACTTAAGGAAACAACACGAGTAAAACTTAACGTAAGGTACTAATACTAGAAAGTAAAATACACGAAAAATCAACATATCAGGGAGTACAATTCTTGAAGGGATATTTAGGGAAACAGACGCAACAAAGCAATAATATATACAGGGCATGAAAGTGAACACGTGACGCAGCATAAAATAGCAATTCATAGAAGCGAGATAGCAATGCATCAATAAAAAAAATCACAAGAAGCTCGAAGGACACTGCCAAGTTTAAGAAACAAGATAAAGTGATTTGTAAGTGCTATTATGAAAAATGCTCGTGTAGGAGATGACGAAATTTTTCTTGATCTGACTCGGAAGCAATGTGATCAGCCAGATTGTTCCACAAGCGAGTGGCCGTAGGGAGCGCGGAAAGGTTAAAAGCATGTGTCGTACCGTACATACGCGCAAAACTGAAGTCGTTATTTAATCGGCGAGACGTGTTCGAGGCGATCTGGATATGTAGTGTGGATTGTGTGGCATTATAAACATAATTGTGAAACAAGGATAACAGAGCGATATTACGGCGAAGAACTAAAAGCTGTATGGAATGATCGAGTTTCATTTGCGTTACGCTGGAGCGATGGCTATAATTACGTGAAATGAAACGGGCAGCTCGGTTTTGGACTGATTCTAGCATGTCGATTAAGTAGGTGGGATGCGGGGACTAAATCGATGATGCATACTCAGTGGCGTAGCTAGGTCGTCTGGCACCCGGGGCCCATAGGTCTTCTGTCACCACCCCCCCGGGTGTAGCCGGCGGAAAGAGGGGTGTCTTCAGACGCATATGACACCCCCCCCCCTCCACAGGCCCCTTGCACCCGGGGCCCACGGCCCCTCGGCCCCCCCTATTGCTACGCCACTGTGCATACTCGAGCTGTGGGCGAACAAATGTCTGATAGGCCAATTTGCGGATGTTGGAAGGTGAATTACCCAGATTACGACGTAGCTAACCTAATGTCCTTTAAGCTTTTGCGCAAACGGCTGCAATGTGGTCTGTCTAGGAGAGGTTTTCGGTTAGGTGAACACCCAAATATGTATACGATACTGTATATAACAATTCTTTATTATTAACGTTGTACAAAAATGTGAGTTGTCACGCTTACGACTAAAAGAAATTACCTGACGTTTTGATACATTTAAAGCCATTAACCAGGTGTTACACAATTATGAATTAGGCTAAGGTCATTTTGAAGGGCCAGGTGGTCGTCAGTACTGTTAATTGATCTGTAAATAATGCAGTCGTCAGCGAAAATACGTAAGTGAGAAGAAACATTAAGTGGCAAATCATTTATGTAAATTAGGAAGAGTAAAGGGCCCAAAACGCTGCCCTGAGGCACACCAGAAGTAACGTAAGTAGGAGACGAAGCGATATTATTAACTACTGTGAACTGTTGACGATTCGAAAGAAAATTACGAAGCCATCTTAGAGTGAAGGAGTTAATTTTGCAATAAGGCGACAATGAGCTACATGATCAAATGCTTTGGAAAAGTCAAGGAAAATGCAATCGGTCTGCTGTTTATTGTTCATGTTAAGGTGCAGGTCAGTCGTGAATTCGAGTAACTGTGTCTCACATGATAATCCTTTTCTGAAACCATCTTGATGGCGAAAAAAGAAATTATTGGACTCTAGGTGATTATAAATATGAGAAGCAACTATATGTTCGAGCATCTTGCAGCAAATTCAAGTCAATGAAATTGGACGGTAATTTTCCGGGGAGTTTTTATTTCCAGTTTTAAATATGGGTATGATTTTGGCCATTTAACCAGTCATTGGGTAGCTGTCCCAATGACAGACTGCTTGAATATATGGTACAGAATGTTACTGGATATAGAAATGCTATCTTTAATATCTTGGAACTAATATTATGAATACTAGATGAAGTAGATAACGTCAAATTATTAATAAGACAGGCAATTCCCTCCACCGAGATTTCAATACTTTCCATGAATTGCCAGTCATAATCAGCAACATCAGGAACATTGGTATGATCCTCGCGGCTGAAAATCGACGAAAAAAACGTATTAAACGCAGAGGGGCATTCATTGTCAGAGAGAGGAGTATTTGTATCGCTTTGTAAGGCTATTCGGTTAGAGTCACAGTCAGGTGATATAACTCGCCAAAGCTTTCACGGATTCGAATGTAAGAGATAAGGTAAATCTGTGGAGAATTATTTATCTTTAGCTGCAGCTAAGGGAGAACAGTACGTTTTTAAGCAAAGCCTGTACCTTTCCCACGAAGGAGCATTATTGACGCGTTTAGCGGTATTGTAGAGACGTTTCTTTTTATTCCTGAGCTTACGTAGGGCATTATTAAACCAAAGATTTGTTTCGTCATTTGTTATCGAGATCAACGGGATATATTTGTTAATTAGAGCGGACATTTTATTCTTGAAACATACCCAGTTATCTTCAACCGAGCGATTATGAAAAGAAGGAAGTAGCGTGCGGTAATCATTATTATTATTTTTTATTTATTTATTTATATAATTTTTCTGTTTTCCTTAATATTTGCGCCACATTAAAGTACGTCCCTATCTACTACTATCATCATGGTCGGCTCCAGCACCTCCGGCAACTGGTTCGCTCGGGAGCGGGTTTTTTCTACCTCACAGCAAACAATGAGTGAGTACAGCCTCCAACTTTTGTACTCCTCTTCTTTAAAGTGTTCGCGCACATGGTGTTAGCAAAAAACGCACGGAAATCGGCCGAGAAATTAGTGAAAACTCCATTTTTGTAAACAAGCCGTGGCGGTGATGATGATGATATGTGGTTTTTAATGGCGCAAGGGCCAGTTATGGCCAAAGAGCGCCATGCCCATGTTAATGAGTTTGCAATGAAATCATGAGTTCGATGAAGTTGGTGTGACGTGGCTGTAGAGGGGCCTTAAAAATGTTCGCGCTAAAGTGCGCAAAATCTGTACAATAAGATTATGGCGATGTCTTATGACGTGCGCTATGAACATTTAAGGTGCATTTAAAAAGAATGATACGATGTGTAAAAATATATATGGTTATAAGATATGCGAGAGCACTGTTGCCTCCTTAGAGCCCTTGAAGAACAAGGGCCTGGAGGCATGTGCTATGCAAAACTGTTATCGCAGTGGCATCCTCTGGAGCGAGGATGCTCTACGAATTTAATGGGCATATAACGTGTAGTACGACTTCATTTAAATAGTTGAGGATTGCCTTGGTGTCAAAAAGCGGTTCCTTGCCGAGAAACATAGCCGGGTGTAGAGGCATGTTATAATGGTAAGCAAGCGGAAAATGTTTCTTTCTCTCCGTTTCGGCTTCCCGGCATTCCAGGAGCACGTGGAGGACGGTAAGCCTCTCACCGCATCTGCCACAGGTTGGAGGTTCACTTTCAGTAAGCAGGTAACTATGGGTGCCAAATGTGTGTCCTATTCTGAGGCGACAGAATAGGACATCTGTTCGCCGAGATTTTATTGGGGAGGGCCAAAAACCTAACTGGGGCTTTATAACGTGCAGTTTGTTATTTGTTTGCGCGTCCCACGTGCACTGCCAGTGATGTCGCAGTTTATTTCGTAAGAAAGGCCTCAGATCTGTCACAGGCACATCAGCGGTAGGGTTAAGAGCTTGCGATGTGATTGACGTGGCCATCTCGTCCGCGACAACGTTACCTTCGATTCCCCTATGGCCAGGGACCCAGCATATTATGATGTTCTGGTTAGATGAGTACACTTTACACAATACCGAATGCAGTTCATTGAATACGGGATTTTTATGTTTGTAGAGTGACATTAAGGCCTTCACGACGCTGAGAGAGTCTGTATAGATCGCTGCTTTTGGAAGTTTCGATTTTCTTATGTGCTTTACAGCAGAGAGTAGTGCGTAGGCCTCGGCCGTAAAGATACTTGTTTCCGGATGCAGTACATCGGATTCCGAAAACGATGGGCCGACGGCTGCATAGGATACCCCGGCATTTGACTTGGAAGCGTCTGTGTAGTACTCTGCGCAGGAGTACTTGTGCTGGAGTTCTAGGAAATGCATTCTAATTTCGGCCTCAGGAGCGTGCTTTGTAATATTTATAAAGGATATGTCACATTGCATCACCTGCCACTCCCAAGGAGGTAAGAGCTTGGTTAGGTGCATTAAGCGATGCTCGAGGAGTGGGACACGCATTTCATCGCTAATCTCCTTCACACGCAGCGAGAAAGGCTGTCTTATGGAGGGGCGATTGCTGAAAAGTGTAGCGCACGTCATATCGGTAACGGTATGAAAACATGGATGTTCAGGATTGGAGCGTACTTTAAGGAAATATGTAAAGCTAATGTATGATCTGTGTAGGTGGAGAGACCATTCATTCGATTCGACATATAAGCTTTGAATCGGGCTTGTTCTGAAAGCGCCAGTAGCTAAGCGGATGCCCAAATGGTGGACAGGATCCAGCATCCTTAGCGCGCTCGGGGCGGCAGAGTTGTACACTACGGCACCATAATCCAATCGTGACCGAATTAGGCTCTTGTAGATATTCATTAGACACTTTCTGTCACTACCCCACGTAGTCTTAGATAGAAGTTTCATTAGGTTCATTGTTTTTAGACATTTTTCTTTCAGATATTTAATGTGTGGAATGAAAGTGAGTCTGTAATCAAGTATAATACCCAGAAATTTGTGCTCTTTGTTGACAGGTATTTGGTGTCCACACAGTTCTAAGGAAGGTTCCGGAAACAGGCCTCTCTTTCTTGTAAAAAGAACGCAAGTGCTTTTGTGGGGGTTGATTTTAAATCCGTTTCTGTCTGCCCACTTGGAAATCTTGTTCAAGCCCTGTTGCACCTGTCTCTCGCATACTGAGAGGTTACAGGATTTGAAGCCGATTTGAATGTCGTCAACGTAGACAGAATAAAGAATGGCAGGTGGTAGCGAAGCACGAAGCGAGTTCATCTTCACGATGAAGAGCGTACAACTCAGCACGCCTCCCTGTGGTACACCTGTTTCTTGTGTGAAAGGTCGCGACAATACGTTGCCGATTTTCACTCGGAAGATTCGATTCAACAAATAGCTTTCAATTATTTTCAGCATATTGCCACAGATGCCCATTTCCGACAGGTCTCGCAAGATGCCGTAGCGCCATGTTGTGTCATATGCCTTCTCCATGTCAAGGAATATTGACATGAAAAACTGCTTATGTACAAATGCGTCCCGAATATATCCTTCAATGCGTACAAGGTGATCTGTTGTCGACCGGCCTTCTCTGAAGCCACACTGATAGGGATCCAGTATATTATTGAGTTCAAGGAAGTGTATGAGTCTGCGATTAATCATTTTTTCAAAAACCTTACACAGGCAGCTTGTAAGGGCTATTGGGCGATAGCTTGCCGCCATGGATGGGTCTTTCCCCGGCTTCAAAACAGGGACCACAATTGCTTCTTTCCATGCAGTTGGAAAGTATCCCGCAGCCCAAATAGTGTTGAAAATTGTGAGTAGTGTAACTTCGGTGTCATTGTGTAGGTTTTTGATCATTTCATACATAATTCTGTCAGAACCCGGTGCAGAGCTCTTGCATGATCTCAAGGCGGCTCTGAACTCGGCAATACTAAATGGACAGTTGTATGGTTCATTCTTTCGACATTTTCTTATGAGTGGCTTACATTCTTCTATTTGTTTGTATTTTAGAAAGGATTGCGAATAATTTGTTAGACTTGACACGCTCTCAAAATACTCCCCAAGTGAGTCCGCCTGGTCTTTCAGTGTATCACCCTGTGTGTTTACCAGAGGGAGTGAATATGTTTGGCGCCCTCTAATCCTATTCACCCTGTTCCAGGCTTTGGCCTCATCTCTAAACGAGTTAATACTCGATAAATACTTCTGCCAGCTTTCTCTTCTCGCCTGCCTACGGGTTCTCCTGCCTTGAGATTTTACTTTCTTAAAGTTAATAAGATTTTCTGCAGTGGGAAAAGCGCGTAGCAACCCCCACGCTTTGTTCTGATTCATACGGGCGGTCCGACATTCGCTGTTCCACCACGGTACACGTGGTTTGCATTCCAAACCACTTACTTCGGATATGCATTTAGATGCGGCATCTATTATGAACGCTGTAAAATACTCCACAGCGGCATCAATTTCTAGAGAAGACATATCAGCCCATGAGATGCTAGATAGATTTCGAAATTTCTCCCAGTCGGCTCTATCTATCTTCCACCTAGGAGCTTGTGGAGGAGATTCATTTCCTTTGGACGTTCTTAGCAGTACGGGGAAGTGATCGCTCCCGTAAGGATTGCTCGTAACTTCCCATTCGAGTTCGGGCAGTATAGACGCGGAAACTATACTAAGATCTATTGACGAAAAGGTTCTGTTTGCAAGAGAGTAATATGTGGGTTCTTTCTTATTTAGAAGACACGCACTTGAAGAAAAAAGGAACTGTTCAACGAGACGACCTCGCGCGTCTGTACGAGAGTCGCCCCACAGGGAGCTGTGCGCATTGAAATCGCCAAGAACAACATAAGGTTCTGGCAATTCATCTATGAAGGACTGAAATTCAGGTTTGTTTAGTTTGTAATGTGGGGGTATGTAAAGTGAACAAATAGTGATGAGTTTGTTTAGCAGGACAACTCGAACCGCCACTGCTTCGAGGGCCGTTCGTAGCTGCAAACGTTGACACGCTATGCTTTTTTGAATTACAATGGCAACGCCACCCGATGATGCGAGAGCATCATCGCGATCTTTACGAAAAGTTATGTACTGTCGGAGAAAGTTTGTGTGTTTGGATTTTAAGTGTGTTTCCTGTAAACACAGCACTTTTGGATTGTGTTGGTAGATGAGTTCTTGTAGATCATCGAGATTCCTAAGAAGACCTCTGACGTTCCATTGGATTATTTGTGTGTCCATATTGGAAGTAAATAAGTGCTGTGTGTACGGAAACGGTGGTTATGTCTTAGGTTACAGAGCTCTTTCGAGGCCCTGTAACGGGAGTTCTGCCCTTTTTGGAGCGTTCGAGGGAGCCTCGCCGCTCCTTAGGCGCTTGGTGCGCCTTGAGGATAGGTGTTGTGTCCATTGCCTCTAGTGAGGCTCCGGACACGTGCTCTTGCGAGCGAGAAGTTACAAGAGAGAGTCCTGCCTTGGAGGGCAAGACCCCTGCGCCCACCAGTCCAGAGGTCGATGGGGCACCCTGCGGGATTTGGCTGCGCCGGCTGTTGCCAGCGCTGGAAGGGGCCGGGGAGGTTGAGACAGCCTTGGTGGCGGCCACCTTCGGGGTCGATGGTCCCTCATTCTGGGTCGACGGAGCAGCGCTAGCTGCAACCGCCGTGGGGGCAGATGGCGTAACTGCCGACTCACTGCATGTGGGTCGGACAGCCGCCGGAGGCCGTTGTGACGCTGCCCCCTGACGCGCCACATCGGCAAAGGTTTTCTTGGGCAGGTACGATACCCGCCTGCGTGCCTCCTTGAAACTTATATTTTCCTTTAATTTAACTGTTACAATTTCCTTTTCTTTTTTCCAGGATGGGCACGCCCGCGAGTATGCGGCGTGCTCCCCATCACAGTTGACACAATGTGGAGTCTTCTGGCATGTTTCGGAGGAATGTTCAGTGTCACTACACTTGGCACATGTCAGCCGGCCTCGACAGTTCTGTGAACTGTGGCCGAACCTTTGGCACTTAAAGCATCTGAGAGGATTGGGAACGTATGGCCTAACACGAAGTTTGATGTAACCGGCCTCGATGGACTCGGGGAGGACACTTGAGCTGAAAGTGAGTATCAGGTGTTTTGTTTGGATTTCTTTTCCATCTCGCCTAATCTTGATTCTTTTGACATTTATGACATTTTGTTCACTGAAGCCCTCCAAGAGTTCAGCCTCAGTGAGCTCCAGCAAATCATCGTCCGAGACAACGCCTCGGGTGGTATTCATCGTGCGGTGCGGGGTTACTACTACTTGGGTCTCTCCAAATGATATTAGTTTAGGCAGTTTCTCAAATTGTTTCTGATCGCGGAGCTCCAAGAGGAGGTCACCACTGGCCATCCTCGACGCCTTATAACCTGGGCCAAAAACTTCGGTAAGGGTCTTAGATACAAGGAAGGGGGAGATTGTTCGGACTTGTTTAGCTGGTTTTTCTGTGTGGATCACATGAAAACGAGGAAAATTGTGGACTTGGCGTCCGAAAAACTGAAATACTTCTTCGGTGCGCCCTCGTTTCTGAGGGCGATCAGGTAGTTTAGGAAACGCATTTTCCATAGGTACAGTTAGGTTTTCGGCCGCGATGCCGACCACCCACCATGGAGCCCTACAGGGGGACGTGACAGAAGTTCCTGCAAGGGAAACCCTGCCAACGCCAGCCGTACATCGCTGCTATAACCAAATACAGCATAACCAAGGCTGGCTAGCTACACAAGGTTAACCCTTGCCGCCGGGAAATTAGGAAGTGAGGAGAAGTGATGAGAAGACAGGAAAGATGAAAAAGGCGAGAGAGAAAGACGAAGATTGGAGAGGAGGACAGGAAAAGGCGACTGCCGATTTCCCCCGGGTGGGTCAGTCCGGGGGTGCCGTCTACGTGAAGCCGAGGCCAAAGGGGTGTGTTGCCGCCGCCGAGGGGCCGTAAAGGTCCAAACACCCGGCATTGGCTCAACCCCCAGGATCCCCTTTTCCCCGGACACGGCTAAGCCGCGCACGGCTACACGCGGGAGGGTCCAACCCTCGTGTGCTCGGGTACGTGGTGTCGCAACACACCAAACGCCTGCTTGCGCAGACGCCCCTGCGGGGAAGCCGTGGCGGTGGCCATTACCCACTGAATAAGCAGTTTTGCTCATAACTACTTCAAAGGAGGGTGAAACCAGCAACAGAAGATTCCTCGAGAGGCACGGACCATCATACTAACCAAATGCATCCTTGAAACCGCCGGAGCAACGCACAAAAAACGAAAAAACAGTGTCGGAAAAACATCGTGTTCCCGCCAACACAGGGCGCCGCCACCTTGGATTTGCCTTTTTTCGGGCAAGAACAGCTGTAACTCGGCCAATTTTTGTGCTACAGAAATAATTCTGGTGTCTTTGGATTCAGGAAAAAGAGGACATAGTGGTAGGAAAACTCGCCGGTTTTTCGGAGTTGCGCATCATTAAAAGCAAAACTCTTCTAGCTCAAAGGTTGAAAACCTGCGGCCCATGGTTGAAATCCTAGTTGGCCGAGATCCGCTAAAATTGGCGGAAGTGGTTCTTTTTTGGCCAAAGTGCTGCTAGCGGTTTCCTGAGCCCACTGGAAGCCTCAGATGCCCCATAAAGACATCTTGCTTGCGAAATTCGCCCACGGTGTGCAATTTAAACCGGCGTTGTTCACAAAAATGGCCGAACTGCTTCTTTTTTGGCGGAAATGCTGCTAGTTCTTTTCTGAGGTCACTGGAGCCACATATACCCCGTCGAGGCAATTGCTGGCACGTTTCGCCAAAGGTGCGTAACGTAGCTAACGTTGTCAACAATAGTCCTGGAGGGACGAAACTAATGGAAAAATCAGCGGAAGGCCTTGACCAAAATTTCCAACCTTACAGGTGGAGATGAAGAGGTCGCGTATCAAATCGAGGCAATCCTGACCAGTCAAGATTGAAAACCCTCATTATCAAACAAGCGCAAGAACTCGCATTCCAAAAAGGAAGAAAGAAGAACTTCAAAAGAGGAAAGTTGAACTCGAACAAAGCACAACAGTGAAAGAAGACTCCACAAATCAGGGTCAGAGAGAAACATCAACCCAAGGAACTCCAAAGCCAACATATGCAGTTATAGTTAGCTCCAACATTTTACAGAAGAAATGGCAGAGCTAATCAAGAAAAAAGTTGACCTCCTTCAGACAGTAATAGAAGACGCCTCAATGCGACAAGGAAGGGAAGGAATTATCATGACCACGTCATCCAAAGGAGAATCAGACAAATTGATGCGAATCTTTGAAAAAGACAAGGATTTGAGACCACTGACAGTCAAGCAACCAAAAGAAAAAAGGGTACATGTCAAGGTGGTTGGAGTTGAGGAGGAAATCGACACGAAAACCCTCCCTGAGAGGATCACCTCTCATAACCACCTGAATTGTTCTGCAGAGGACGTGACTGTAAAGAAAACGTGCAAAGGAATGAACGGCAAGAGTCATCCTTGGTCTAAACCGTAAAGGAGTAGACGCAATGGGCCCAACAAAAGTCTTGAACGTGGGTTGGACAAGATGCGCAGTGTTTGACCTCATCTTGCTTCCATGTTGCACTAAATGCGCCTCATATGGACACACCGCATTTGACTGTGATGGAACACTACACTGTGCAAATTGTGGAAGGAACGGTCAGCATCACCAAGACTGCGACGCAGACCCGCACTGTAGAATATGCTCGTTGGAAGGCCTGGAGGACACAAAGCATTCCATGATGGCGTGGGAGTGTCCCATGTACATGGACAAACTACAAACTGAAGAAAGACGAATTCGGTCGCGCTTGAGATAAAGCGCAGTGAAGTAACCATGGCTAACAGGCTAAACACGTCAACACAAAGTTATTCAGCAATCACCACTAAAGAAAATATACATTAGAGGCATAGAAAGGATGATAGTGTATGTTAGTCCAGTTTGGTATGGTCAAAAGAGAATAAACGAAAAACTAAAATCAATCCAGCGAATTCCCCTCATTCTAATCACCAAAGCCTTCAGAACCGCATCAAATAATTCAATAAATATATTATCTAACATTGCGCCAATAACTTTGACAATAGAAAAAGAAATACAGGTTTACGAAATACTTAAACAAGGAAAAAACTTTATTTGGAAAGACAGAATATTCACGCAGGAAGAGATAACAGACAAATATGATCTGTGGGAGTTCCACCCAGCTGGAAATGTTTCCTTTCCATCAATAAGTGAGTGAGGTAAAGTAGATGTTAAGATTTTTTTCAGACGGCTCAAGAAGGGAGGAAACAGTAGGGGCAGCATTTATTGTGTATATTTCGACAGGACAATCAATAACAACGAAACAATTTAGGCTGCCGTCATATTCGTCTAATTTTGAAGGAGATGCAAGGGCAATCCTTAAGGCTGTTGAACATATCCAAACAAATTACACAGCATTGACATGTCAAATTCTCACGGACAGTTTTTCTTCCTTACAGGCATTGAGTAACCATTGTTATGATTAAGAAGAAATTGAAGGACAATTCAGAAAACAATATGACATTTTCAAAAGTGAAAGGACACAGTAAGAATAAAGGAAACGATGCGGCTGACTTACTTGCAAAAGAGTGAAGTGAGCATGGAGATCCATTACACTTACCAGTGACCAAAACATTCATAAAAAACAACTAAAGAGCTCACTAAAAGAAAAATGGAATTAATTATGGCAAGAAGAGGGGAAGAATAGTTATGCCTTCTAATGGATAAAACATTGCAAACTTATTCAAGTAGATTTTATTGCAACCTATTATACTTCGCAAGCGATTACGGGACATGGGAGATTCCCATTCTATTTCGAGCGGTTTAGTATTAGAGAAACATTAAATTGTGTGTGCCAAAAATCTTGTTGTAGTTTTGACCATTATCTCGAGGATTGTGAATTAGTAAGAAATGAAAATAAATAAATTAGAACGCCATTTAGGCAAATCACTAGCGAAAAAAAAACCAGAATTAATCACGAACGAGAAAATAAGGGAAATCTTAAAGTAAATAGTCAGAAAGGTTAACGATAATATTTAGCAAGTATAACAACATTTGAAACTTGAAATTCAAAACATACATTCTATACAGAGCATTAAGCTAGCATATTCAAGTTTGCACAGGCGGAGGACAGAACGTCCAAGGTGGAGGGAGTATCCCCTGCCACTCGGCCGCGCAAACAGCTTCATGGACACCAATAGGAAAATTTATTTTGTCACACTTTATTTAAAGAAAACAACCATACACTTCATTATCATTTTTTCTTTAATCATAGCTCAAGTTTGAGCTAATTTCTACAAATACAAAACATGTTAAAAATACCAAATAATTAGTATATTAAATAACAAATGTGTTCTTATGTTTTACCAGGCACAGGAAAAGAACGAAATCAACCATGGAAGATCCGGCCAACAAATCCAGAGGAAGACCCGCACCAAATTAACGCAAGCAGGCAATGAAAACAAGATAAAGTTGTTAGTCAAGAGGAGTTCCATGTATATTTTGTATTTAGTTAAAAGTTATATGTTTATTCAATAAAAGCCCGCTCCTCGCCCGTTCCCTTGGCCGTGGACGCTGATGGTGATACACTCTACCTTCCTTTTCCTTTTCTCCCTAACTACACCTCCATTAAACCCACTTCCCTATCCTATTCCTACCTTATCTCCATCTCTCTTCTCTTCTACCTTCTTTCAGACCTAAATATCTATTTTATTCTTTTACTTTTTATTCAAAATATCTATTTGGGATTATGCCATTTTATTTCATTATATATTAGGCTTTCCTTTTCCACCTGCGATACAGTACCGGTGCAGGTTAAAGCATCCACTCACTCTGCCTCTCTCACTTTCTGTCCCTATCTACTAGGGCCCGTGTCAAAAAGGTTCCGCCCCACTACACTTGGTGGAGAGTCGGCGTCAGCGAAAAGCCATAGTAGCAGCTCAAAGAAAATCTAGCCAAACAAAAAGAAACCGAAGGCGAAAACGACATCCCAAGAGCACAACGTTCCAGAGGATGTACATGAGGAAGAGCAACCGAGAAAGGGGAATGGTGTCACCGAGTACACCCAACCAAAAGAATAACGACCCCATGAAGCAAGACAAAAGCAAAACCAGCACTTTGGTGAAACCGAACAGCAAGACGGTGTTTCAGGAGTAACCACATGGAATAGCGAAAATGAGCACCAAGCTAAAGATGACGGGAACCAAGAAGAAATTTTGGAAGCCAACCTCGAAGAAGACAGGGCTTCCCAGGTCTCAACGGTAACCAGCAAAGTTGACAAAAACACCACTCTTTCAAGACTTTCCAAGATAGACAAAGCGAAAATGAAGGCGCTGATCAATATTTCCACCTTAATGGGGGGAGACGAAAAGGTCACGCAAATGATTGAAACAATCCTGACAGAACCGTCAAAAATGTTAACAATCATCATGGAGCAAGCACAAGAGATTGCTTACCAAAAAGGAAGGATTCAAGAGCTCGAGCGCAGGTCCTCGGATGAAAGAATTTCAAGAAAAGAAATTCATTAACAAGAAGAGAAGAAAGTCTGCCGACAGAAGCAAGCCCGAAACCGACCTACGCCCTTGTCGTCTCATCTGCGTCACTACAGTAGAATGAAGTGGCCGCGCTCATCAGGAAGAAGGTTGATCCTGTGACCCTTGGATTGCAGGATGCAACGATCAGAAATGGGCGAGAAGGCGTCATTGTCACGACCTCATCAAAAGAAGCGTCCAACAAGCTTCTTAACCATTTTCAAAAGGACAACGATCTCAAAAATCTGACAACCAAGCTACCTAAAGAAAATCGACATCAAATCAAGGTTGTCGGACTCGAAGAAGCCACACACATAGAAACTCTCCAAGATAGAGTAATCATGCAAAACCATCTGTCTTATACTCCAGAAGACCCGGAAATAGAAAAAAACCTGGAAGGCAAGACAAGGAGCAACGGTCGTTTTCGCCCTAAATCGCAATGGGATTTCCGCCATCGGAACGAGAAAGTTCTTGAACATCGTTTGGTCAAGATGCCCCATCTTCGACCACATCTTCTACCCAAGGTGCACCAGGTGTCCCTCCCATGGGCACACGGCTTTTGAATGTGACCGGCCTTCCCGTTACACCAACTGTGGGCAAAGAAGACAACAACAGAACGACTGTGAGGATGACCCCCAATGCAGAATCTGCGAAGGTGAGGGAATCCAGGATTTTGATCATTCTATGATGTCTTGGGAGTGTCCTTGTTATGTTTCGAAAATTGAAGTACAGAAAAAGAGAATCATGGCACGCCTTAACTAAAACTTCGGAGCGCAAACATGACTTCTAACGCTTTTGACAGCAAACTTCCAACACATCCTAGATCATATACATTAGACATCATACAAGTAAACTTAGCACGGTCATATAAAGTATCAGAATCACTAAAATTTTATCAATAAGAACATAGACAAGACATTTCTGCGGTACAGGAACCATATGCATTCGCAAATAAAATAGTTGGATTCCCCATAAAAGATAGGATTATAGCACATAAGGTTATCCGAAAGTGGCAATAATTATACACACTCAAGAAATAATTAGCTTTCCAATTTTAGTAGAAGATAACATAATAGTAATGAGAATAAAGGACAAAAGCAAGGACATTTTGTTACTTAATTGTTATTGGCCACCTACTGGGGATAATTCACGATATTTATCAAAATTAGAGAACTTGTTAAATTCAATTCATTACACAGAACTTTTAATAGCCGGTGACTTCAATGCCAAAAACACCGCATGGGGAAGTAAACTGAATGACACAAGGGGTGATGACATTCTAGAATTAGTAATTAGGAATAACCTAACAGTCTTAAACAATAGGAACTCTCCTCCAACATTTAAAACATCAACGGCAAAAGGATGGATTGACGTATCGATCTTAAACACCCCATTCGAGTCCGATATCACTAACTGGGAAGTCCTAAACGACTTCAACAATAGTGACCACTAGTATTTAAAAATTGAAATCCATGTAGGACAAAATCCGGAAGAGGAAATACACAGAATTACTCTTACGGAAAGGAAAAAGATTTTGGACGTAGTATTAGATCAATGTTTTGCAGACAACAACAAATTTAATAGTATGAAAGAAGTAGAGGACAGCCTTGATATATTTTACTCCAAGATAAATAGTCTAGAAGTAAAATATACTAAAAAATTGAAAGCTCCTAAAAACAAGACGAATGCATGGTGGACAGTGGAGAGTTCGAGCGATGAGTTCGAGCGATGAGGAGGAGTTATCAGAGAGCTAAAGGCGAGATAAGAGAATCATATAAAAAAGAATATTACACAGAACATGACATATGCAATAACGTGCTTAGCAAAGCAAAAGAATGAAACTGGGACACTTTCTGCGCAGCTAGTTAAAGAATCATTTTAACCTCCCTTATAATATGGCTGGTTGGAAGGAGTGCGCAGCCTTTCTATATTTATTTTTTCATTGAGTTAGTTAGTTAAATGGGGTTTAATGGCGCAAAAGCAGCTAAGGCTATGCTGCGCCAAACACGAGGTATTTTAAAATCCTGTTTGTGAAGGAAAAGGCTTTGTTAATAACCTATATTTTATGCAAAAATCCAGTGTCATGTAGAAATTTACGGACGTCACATAATGGGACTAGCGGATCATCACCTAAAATCAGAGCAGGGTGTAAAGGTATGTGTAGTTGATATAATTTGTGCAAAAGTGTTCGTCTGTGTGTTTCAGTCTGCGTACATGTGAGTAATATGTGCATAACTGTCAGTGGCTGTTGACATTTCTCGCATGTTGGTGTGTCTTCTTTCGTAAGTAAGTAATTGTGTGTGAGGTGTGTGTGCCCAATGCGTAGCCGGCATAAAACTACTTCGATGAACCGCTCTTGATGATAACACGACTTCCACTCGCCAACTATGGGTTTCGTGAGATGTAGTTTGTTGTCAGCACAACGGTCCCATTCGCGTTGCCATTTCGCCGTTAAGGCCTTTCTAATCGCACGGATGCTATCTTTGTATGGAAGTGTTGTGTTTGTTATATCTTTGTTCGCTGCCATCGATGCACACCCATCGGCTGCCTCGTTCCCCGGTATCCCAACATGACTTGGTACCCAGCAGAAGCGGATTGATCTCCCATATTTATTCAGCGCGACCATGTTTAGTATATCCCCTAACAAGGGTTCACACTCAGATTTCAGATTTAGAGCTTTCAGTGTACTTAAGGAATCAGTGTATATGACTGTGTTTTTGTGCTTGCCAGTGATAATCTTTTTAACTACTACCCATACAGCATAAACTTCAGCAGTGAAAACCGAAGCATGTTTTGGTAGACGAATACTTGTTTCCCAATTGTCTGTTACGGCCCCTACGCCCACGTGTTCTTTTGTTTTGGAGCCATCCGTGTAGAATTCCATGTGATTTTGATACTTCTCCTGAAGAGCACGGAATTCTTGTATGATGTGTTCGTGTGGAGTGTCTCTTTTCTTTAAATGTGTTAGTGTCCAGTCACACAACTGTGTGAAATGGTACCATGGGGCCAACCGTTGTGGTTTCTTGGCAACCTGGAGGACTTCGTGGGGAATGTCATAATCCCGAGAGTACTGCTCATACCGCAGGACAAGTGGCCTAATCATATTCGGTTTATTTGTGTAGTGTAAGCGTGAGTTGCACTGTGTAAGGATGTTGTAGCATATGTGTTGTGGTGATGACTGAATTCTTAGTACGTAGGAAAAAGTGAGTAATGCTCTGCGCTGCTGTAAGGAGGGTTCATTACACTCAACATATAAACTTTGAATGGGTGACGTTCTGTAGGCACCACTTGCCAGTCGCAATCCAAGGTTATGTACTGGATCAAGTAATTGGATGTAGGACTGCCTGGCTGAACCATAAACCACGGAGCCGTAGTCTAAAAGGCTACGTACAAGAGACCGGTAAATACGTAAAAGACAGGTTCGGTCGGAACCCCAGTGCTTATGAGACAAAACTTTTAGGATATTCAATGCTTTATTTGCCTTAATTTTTAGTGTTTTAATGTGGGCTAGGAAGTTTAGTTTTTTATCAAACATTACTCCCAAGAATTTACATTCTTGTTTTGCCGGCAGTGCGACATCATTCAATTTTAGAAGCGGGTCTAAGTACAATCCTCGTTTTTGCGAGAATAGCACTGTAACGGTTTTTTGAGTAGAGAAACGGAAGCCATTTTTTTCAGCCCACTCCATTAGTTTATTAATAGTTATCTGGAGCTGCCTTTCACATGTATGTAAGTTTGAGGCGCGGCACGCTATTTGCAGATCATCGACGTATATGGAGTGCATGATAGAGGGGGGATTGCTTTGTTAACAGAGTTCATTTTTACTATAAAGAGTGTTGTGCTTAGTACGCATCCTTGTGGCACACCATTTTCCTGAATGAATACACGTGACAGCACCGTTCCTAAACGCACCTGGAATGTTCGGTCCGACATGAAATCGGCTAGACATTTCAGCATTCTACCTCGGATTCCTAAATCTGCTAAGTCCCTTAATATACCAAACCTCCATGTTGTGTCGTACGCCTTTTCTAAGTCAAAGAAAACAGTGAGACAATATTGTTTGTGTAGGAAGGCCGCACGTATCTCGTCTTCTAGCCGGACTAGGTGATCTGTTGTGGAGCAACCTTTCTTGTATCCACACTGATGGTTATCTAGCATGTTTTCTGTGTCAAGGACGTATGTCAATCTTATGTTGATGATGGCCTCATAGGACTTTGCAAGACAACTTGTGAGTGCTATGGGTCTATAACTGGTTGCTGTTGTGGGAGACTTTCCGGCTTTCAAGAACGGGATTATGGTAGCTTTCTTCCACTCTTTGGGCATTTTCCCCGTTTCCCAGATTATGTTGAAGAAATGAAGCAGGGTCTCAACTGCTTTAGGGGATAGGTGAGCTAGCATTGCATAGTGTACCCTGTCCGGACCGGGTGCTGTTTTTTTGCCACTAGTAAGGACTCTGTTGATTTCTGGAAGTGTTAGAGGGCCATTATACAGTCTTTCTGAACTTCCTGTGGTCGGAAGCTTTAGTTTTTCTGCTAGTTGTTTATGTTTCAGGAATGCAGCAGAGTAGTTTTTCGAGCTTGATATATCATGGAAATGTTGCCCTAATATGTCTGCTTGTTCTTCTAGATTTGTTTGTGTGCCTGGAGGTGACAGTATGGGGATAGTGTAAGAAGCGTAATCGCCTCTAAACTTGCGAAGCTGATCCCACATTTGTTTGGATGTTATTGAACTATTTACAGACGATACATAATTTTTCCATGACTGTCTTTCTGCTTGTCTGCGTGTGTATCTGGCTTTCGCTTTTGCTTTTTTGAAAGAGAGTAGATTATCTTGTGATGGGTATCGCCGAAAGATACCCCACGCTTTGTTTTGTAGTTTTTTTGTTTGCGTACATTCTTTCGTCCACCAGGGTTTTAGGTTTTTTCTTAGGAAGCCTGACGATTGTGGGATTGTTTCTGCTGCTGCAGCAAGTATACAGGCGGTGATCTGATCGTTCATTTCATCTATGGTTAGCTCATCTGATATGTTATCCAGAGTGGCCTTTTCGGTAAAGAGGGGCCAGTCTGCTAGATGGAGTTTCCAACGGGGTGGCCTCAGTGGGATGGTAGGAAAAGTAGATGTTCTTTTAATGATAGCGGGCATATGGTCACTACCATAGGGGTTCTGAATAACATTCCACTGAAAATCGCAAAAAAGAGATGGAGAGCACAGTGCTAGATCTAAGCAACTCATAGCTCCTGTGCTTGGGGAGTAGTAAGTAGACGCACCTGTGTTTAAAAGGCATATGTCATTTGTTAGGATAAAATCTTCAAGCGTTTGACCCCTGTTGTCAGTAGTTTTACTACCCCATAACGTGTTATGCGAATTAAAATCACCGCCTATTAAAAATGGTTCAGGTAGCTGGTTTAAAATTAACTCTAGGTCTCTTACGGTAAAATCTGAATGCGGCGGAATGTATACTGAACAAATGGTGATGGTTTTGTGAGCTAAAACGGTGACAGCAACGGCTTCTATGTGAGTGTTAATGGGAATTTCTCTGGCTGCTATACCAACTGGCAGAACAATGGCTACACCACCTGACAGCCGGTTCGCCTGACTGCGGTCGCGCCGTACAACAGTGAAACCTTTTAAAAAGTTCTTGTGTTTTTCGCCTAGGTTGGTTTCCTGTAAGCACAGGGCCACAGGAGAGAAGTTTATTAACAGGTCTTTTATGTCACCTAGGTTATGAATGAAACCTCTACAATTCCAATGGATCATGAAAGCCATTATGAAATTGAAAGGTAAAAAATTATATTAACGAGTGAATGGGAGATAAGAAAGATGTTAGGTGACATGGATCTGAAGAAGGCAGATACAAACAGAGCGATAACCCTTAGGTTATCGCCTTCTTATTTTGAGTTGTTATTGGGATTTTGTCCCTCTTACCGCGCTCGAGGGAGCGCTTGTCCTTCGGTGTCGGGGACACCGGGGTTTTTGTTTCGACCTCCATTGCTCTCTCTGAGGCGCTGGAGGACCGAGAGTTTGGCGTCGAGACACGTGTCTCGGGCCTTGGAGTTCGCTTGATCTTAGGACCCTGCGGGACTGGTGTCTGCAGGGCCGTTGAAGAGGGCGGAGCAGTACTGACTGCTTCCACCACGGGGGCGGGAGGAGTCACTGCGGCACCACTGCGCGTGGGCTCGGAGGACTCCGGAAGCCTCTGTGACGCTGCCCCCGCCTGCGTCACATCGGCATAACTGCGTCGCGGAAGGTACGACAGTCGTTTTCGGGCTTCAAAGAACGATATTTTTTCTTTGACAGTTAGTGCTATTACTTCTTTTTCTTTTTTCCAGCATGGGCAAGACCGCGAGTAGGCTGGATGGTCTCCTTTGCAGTTAGTACAATGTGGGGAAGAAGTGCAGTTTTCAGATTGATGATCAGTTGAGCTGCATTTAGCACAAGTTGTTTGTCCTCGGCATGCATGTGAAGCATGTCCGAATCTTTGGCATTTGAAGCATCGTCTGGGGTTTGGGATATATGGTCTCACATTGACTTTGACATATCCGGCATCGAGTGAAGTAGGCATTTCGCTTGTTCCAAAGGTGATGATGATGATGATGTATGGGGTTTCATGGCGCAAGGGCCAGGAATGGCCAAAGAGCGCCATGTCTGTGGTAGTGGGTGTGCAGTGTAACTATGATTACTATGAATTGGTGTGTCGTGGCTGTAAAGGGGCCTTAAAATATACGCTCTAAAATGCGTAAAATCTGTGTAATAAAATTATGGCGATGACATATGACTCGTACTATGAACATTTAGATGCATATAAAAAAATGATATGATAGCTAAAATATATCAGATTATGAGAAATGCCAGAGCACTACTGCCTCCTTAGAGCCCTTGAAACACAAGGGTCTGGAGGCATGTGCTATACCGTACAACTATCCCAGCGGCATCCTCTAAAGAGAGGAAGCGCTAGGAATGCATGGGGCTAATAACATGTAGGACCACATCTCTCAGAAAACCTAGGACTGTGTCTGTGTTAAAAAGCGCTTCTGGGCCGAGGAACATTACTGGATGAAGAGGGATGTGCTGTCTGTAAGCGAAGGAAAAATGTTTCATTCTTTCATATTCGGCTTCCCGACACTCCAGGAGGACGTGGAGTACGGTCAGCCTCTCCCCGCATCTACCACAAGTAGGAGGCTCACTTCCGGTGAGTAGAAAATTATGGGTGCCAAACGTGTGTCCTATTCTGAGGCGACAGAATAGGACATCTGTTCGGCGCGATTTTATAGTAGAGGGCCAGAATCCCAACTGCGGTTTTATCAGGTGCAGCTTATTATTTGTTTCCGCGTCCCATATGTGTTGCCAGTGGGCTCGCAGCTTCCTTCGCAAGAAAGGCCTCAGATCTGTGACAGGCACCTCAGCGGTAGGATTAGCGGCTCGCGATGCGATGGACGTGGCCATCTCGTCCGCCAGAACGTTACCCTCAATGCTCCTGTGGCCAGGCACCCAGCATATATTGATACGCTGGTTAGATATGTACGCTTTACACAAGACGGTGTAGAGTTCACTAAGTACAGGATTTTTGTGTGTATAGACTGACATCAAGGCCTTCACGACGCTTAGAGAGTCTGTATAGATCGCTGCTTTTGGAAGTTTTGATTTTCTTATATGCTTCACAGCAGAAAGTAATGCGTAGGCCTCAGCCGTAAATATGCTTGTTTCCAGATGCAGTACGTCGGATTCCGAAAACGATGGGCCGACGGCTGCATAGGATACCCCGGCATTTGACTTGGAAGCGTCTGTGTAGAACTCTGCGCAGGAGTGCTTGTGCTGGAGTTCTAGGAAATGCATTCGGATTTCAGCCTCAGGAGCGTGCTTTGTAACTTTTATAAAGGATATGTCACATTGTATCACCTGCCATTCCCAAGGAGGTAAGAGCTTGGTTAGGTGCATTAAGCGATGCTCGAGGAGCGGGACATGCATTTCATCGCTACGCTGCTTCACACGCAGCGAGAAAGGCTGTCTTATGGAGGGACGATTGCTGAAAAGTGTAGCGCACGTCATATCGGTAACGTTATGAAAACATCGATGTTCAGGATTGGAGCGTGCTTTAAGGAAATATGTAAAGCTAATGTATGATCTCTGTAGGTGGAGAGACCATTCATTTGATTCCACATATAGACTTTGTATGGGACTCGTTCTGAAAGCGCCAGTGGCCAGTCGGATTCCCAGATGGTGGACTGGGTCTAGCATCTTTAGCGCGCTCGGGGCGGCAGAGTTATACACAACGGCACCATAATCCAATCGAGACCGAATTAGGCTCTTGTATATGTTCATTAAACACTTCCTATCACTACCCCATGTAGTCTGGGATAGAAGTTTCAATAAGTTCATTGTTTTCAGACACTTTTCTTTAAGATGTTTAATGTGTGGGACGAAAGTAAGTTTATTGTCGAGTATAACACCTAGAAATTTGTGCTCTTTGTTTACAGGTATCTGATGTCCACACATTTCCAAGCAGGGATCCGGGACCAGGCCTCTCTTCCTTGTGAACAGCACACAAGAACTCTTTTGAGGATTGATTTTAAAACCATTTTTCTCTGCCCACCCTGACACCTTGTTCAAACCATGCTGTACCTGTCTCTCGCATACTGCGAGGTTACAGGATTTGAAGCCTATTTGAATGTCATCCACATAGACGGAATACAAAATGGCCGGGGGTAAGGAAGCACGAAGCGTTGTCATCTTAACAATAAAAAGTGTGCAACTGAGCACGCCTCCCTGGGGTACACCAGTTTCTTGTGTAAAAGGACGTGACAGCACATTGCCAACTTTCACCCGGAAGGTACGATTGGACAAGTAGCTTTTTATTACGTTGAGCATATTATCATGAATGCCCATTTCCGATAAGTCTCGCAAGATGCCGTATCGCCACGTTGTGTCATACGCCTTTTCCATATCGAGAAATATCGAGAGGAAGAACTGTTTATGTATAAATGCGTCCCGGATATTTGTTTCTATACGTACAAGATGGTCGGTTGTGGAGCGCCCTTCTCGGAAGCCACACTGATAGGGATCAAGCATTTTGTTCTGTTCAAGCAAATGGATCAGTCGCCGATTTATCATTTTTTCAAACACCTTACACATGCAACTTGTGAGGGCTATCGGGCGGTAGCTTGCCACTGATGAAGGATCTTTGCCTTGTTTTAGAACAGGGATCACAATGGCTTCTTTCCATGCGGTCGGAAGGTACCCTGCGTCCCAGATAGTGTTGAAAAGTGTAAGTAGTGTCACTTGCGTGTCATTGTGTAAGTTTTTCAGCATTTCGTACATGATTCTATCAGATCCTGGTGCGGAGCTGTTGCATGCACTCAAGGCATCTCTCAATTCGGCAATACTGAAAGGACGGTTGTAAGGCTCATTCTCTCGGCTTTTTCTTGTTAAAGGCTTACGTTCTTCTATTTCTTTATATATGAGAAAAGATTGCGAATAATTGTTTGAACTTGACACGCTCTGAAAGTGCTCCGCAAGTGAGTCTGCCTGATCTTGCAGTGTATCGCCTTGTGTATTTACAAGGGGGAGTGAATATGTTTGTCGCCCTCTAACTCTATTTACCCTGTTCCAGACTTTGGCCTCGTCTGTAAACGAGTTAATGCTCGATAAATACATCTGCCAGCTTTCTCTTCTGGCCAGTCGGCGGGTTCTCCTGCCTTGGGATTTTACTTGCTTAAAGTTGACTAGATTTTCTGCAGTGGGAGAAGCGCGCAGCAACCCCCACGCTTTGTTTTGTTTCTTACGAGCTATCCTGCAGTCTTCGTTCCACCACGGGACCCGCCGTTTACATGCCAAGCCATGTACTTCTGATATGCATTTAGATGCCATGTCTATAATGAAGCCTGTGAGATACTGCACAGCAGCATCAATTCCTAAACAAGACATGTCATTCCATGAGATATTAGTTAAGTTTCGGAACTTCTCCCAGTCGGCTGTATCGATCCTCCACCTAGGAGCCTGTGGTAGACATTCTTTTTCTTTATGTGTTTTTAGCAGTATGGGGAAGTGGTCGCTCCCGTACGGATTCTTGGTGACCTCCCATTCGAGTTCAGACAGCATACAAGGGGAAACTAGGCTGAGGTCAATTGAAGAAAATGTTCTGTTTGCGACAGAATAATATGTGGGTGTCTTCTTATTCAGCAGACACGCACCGGACGAAAAAAGGAACTGTTCAACGAGGCGACCTCGCGCATCGATACGAGAGTCTCCCCACAGGCTGCTGTGCGCATTGAAATCCCCAAGCACAACGTAAGGTTCAGGCAATTCGTCTATGAAGGACAGAAATTCATGTTTAGTTAATTTGTAATGGGGGGGTACGTAGAGCGAGCAGACAGTGATAAGTTTGTTGAGGAGAACAGCACGAACCGCCACTGCCTCAAGGGGCGTTTGTAGCTGCAAACGTTTACACGCTATGCCTTTCTGAATAACAATGGCAACACCGCCCGATGATGCGAGAGCATCATCGCGATCTCTGCGAAACGTAACATACTGTAGCAGGAAATTTGTGTGTTTAGATTTTAAGTGTGTTTCCTGTAGACACAGCACTTTTGGATTGTGTTTGTGGATGAGTTCCTGCACGTCATCAAGGTTTCTAAGAAGGCCTCTGACGTTCCATTGAATTATTTGTGTATCCATATTGGAGGTCAATAAGTGCTGTGTGTACAGAAACAGAAGTAGAGATTATGGAAATTACAGAGATTAAATTACAGAGCCCTTTCGAGGCCCTGTAACGGGAGTTCTGCCCTTTCTGGAGCGTTCGAGGGAGCCTCGCCGCTCCTTAGGCGCTTGATGCGCCTTGAGGATAGGTGTAGTGTCCATTGCCTCTTGTGAGGCGCCGGACACGTGCTCTTGCGAGCGAGAAGTCACCAGGGAGAGTCCCGCCTTGGAGGGCAAGACCCCTGCGCCCACCAGCCCGGAGGTCGATGGGGCTCCCTGGGGGATTTGGCTGCGCCGGCTGTTGCCAGCGCTGGATGGGACCTGGGAGGTTGAGGCAGCCTCGGCTGCGCCCACCTTCGGGGTCGATGGTCCCTTCTCCTCGGTTGGCGGAGCAGCGCTAGCTGCAACCGCCGCGGGGGCAGACGGCGTAACTGGCGACTTACTGACTGTGGGTCGGACAGCCGCCGGAAGCCTTTGTGTCGCTGCCCCCTGACGCGTCACATCGGCAAAGCTTTTCTTGGGCAGGTATGAAACCCGCCTGCGTGCCTCTTTGAAAGATATGTTTTCTTTAACCTTGATTGTAACTATTTCTTTTTTCCATGATGGACAGGACCGCGAGTACGCGGCATGTTCCCCATCACAGTTCACGCAGTGGAGAGAGTTCTCACAAGCTTCAGAGGTGTGTTCGTGGGCACTGCATTTTGCACAGGTTTGGCGGCCTCGGCAGCTCTGCGAGCTGTGGCCGAAACGTTGGCATTTGAAGCATCTCAGGGGGTTTGGCACATATGGCCTAACACGAAGCTTGATGTACCCGGCCTCTACAGACTCGGGCAGATTACTTGAGCCGAAAGTCAATATGAGGTGTTTTGTCTTGATTTCTTTGCTGTCACGCCTGATCTTAATTCTTTTAACATTGATGACATTCTGGTCACTGAAGCCCTCCAAGAGTTCATCCTCAGTGAGCTCCAGCAAGTCATCGTCCTAGACAACACCGCGGCTGGTGTTCATCGTACGGTGCGGGGTTGCAATTACTTGGGTTTCCCCAAACGACACTAGTTTTGTCAATTTCTCATATTGTTTCTGATCGCGGAGCTCCAAGAGGAGATCACCGCTTGCCATCCTCGACGCCTTATAACCTGGACCAAAGACTTCAGTCAATGTCTTAGAAACAAGGAATGGTGAGATAGTTCGCACTGGTTTAGCTGGTTTTTCAGAGTGGATCACGTGAAAACGAGGGAAGGATTCTTTTTGCCGACCAAAAAACTGGAATACATCATCGGTGCGCCCTCTTTTCTGAGGGCGATCAGGAAGCGGAGGGAAAGAGGTTGCCATAAAGGGATTGAATTTTCGGCAATAACGCCAGCCACCCACCGGGGAGTCCTACAAGGGGACGCTACAGGGACTGTAAGAACAGGTCCTGCAAACGCCAGCTGTACGTTATCACTATAACCAAATATGAGATAACCTAGGTTGGTTATTCACACAAGGTTAACCCTTGCTGCCTGGAAAATTGGAAGTGAGAGGAAGATAGGAGAATACAGGAAAGATGGAAAGTAAGAAAAAGACGAAGGTTGGAGGGAGAGCGAGAGACAGGAAAAGGCAACTACCGATTTCCCCCGGGTGGGTCAGTCCGGGGGTGCCGTCTACGTGAAGCAGAGGCCAAAGAGGTGTGTTGCCTCCGCCGGGGGGCCTTAAAGGTCCTAACACCCGGCATCGGCTCAACCTCCAGGATCCAAGTTTCCCCGGACACGGCTAAGCCGCGCACGGCTACACGCGGGAGGGTCCAAGCCTCGTGTGCTCGGGTACGTGGTGTCGCAACACACCAAACGCCTGCTGACGCAGACGCCCCTGCGGGGTTCCAAAGGTGAGTATAACATGTTTGGTGGGGATTTCTTGGTTGTTTCTGCGGATTACTATTCTTTGTACTTTTGTCACATTTTGTTCTTGGAAACCCTCAAGGAGTTCCTCATCGCTCAATCCAATAAAGTCTTCTTCAGAAATCACTCCCCGGCTTGTGTTCAGTGTTCTATGTGGTGAAATCGTCACTGTGGCGTCGCCAATACTGGTAAGGTCAGTGAGCTTCTCTGCTTGGTCTTTATCATTCAGTTCTAGGAGGAGGTCCCCGCTAGACATTTTGGAGGCTTTGTACGTGGGTCCGATTTTTTCTTTCAGGCATTTGGCTACAAGGAATGGTGAAAGTTTTCTTACTGGCATGTTGCTTTCGCTGTGTACTACATAGAACTTGGGGAAGGATGGAGCGTTGCTCCGAAAGGAGAAATGGAATGGTACTTCGGTGCGGCATCTTTTCAGACGCCGATCATAGACGACAGAGGTTTGTGCTGCCATAGAAAATGAGTATGTTCGGCAACAGCGCCGACCGCCCACCACGGAGCCCAACGAGGGGACGCGGCAGATCTTGTGTACAAGCCTGCACGACGCCAGCCGTACGCCGTCGCTATAACCAAATATGGTGTACCCAAGGTAGGATAGCCACACAAGGTTAACCCTTGCCGCCGTGGAGAAAGGAAGTAAATGGAAGAAAGAAGAAGACAGGAAAGGTCAAAAAGTGAGAGATAAAGACGAAGATTTGAGGTGAGAGAGACAGGAAAGGGCGACTGCCGATTTCCCCCGGGTGGGTCAGTCCGGGGGTGCCGTCTACGTGAAGCAGAGGCCAAAGAGGTGTGTTGCCTCCGCCGGGGGGCCTTAAAGGTCCAAACACCCGGCATCGGCTCAACCCCCAGGATCCCCCTTTCCCCGGACACGGCTAAGCCGCGCAGGGCTACACGCGGGAGGGTCCAACCCTCGTGTGCTCGGGTACGTGGTGTCGCAACACACCAAACGCCTGCTTGCGCAGACGCCCCTGCGGGGATTTTTTCATTGACTTCTATGTTTCTCGTCTTCGTACACGGGGCATGCTACCTAATTCTACCGGTCGATTCGACACTTTGCCCCCCGCAGGGGCGTCTGCGTCAGCAGGCGTTTGGTGTGTTGCGACACCACGTGCCCGAGCACACGAGGGTTGGACCCTCCCGCGTGTAGCCGTGCGCGGCTTAGCCGTGTCTGGGGAAAAGGGGATCCTGGGGGTTGAGCCGAAGCTGGGTGTTTGGACCTTTAAGGCCCCCCGGCGGAGGCAACACACCTCTTTGGCCTCGGCTTCACATAGACGGCACCCCGGACTGACCCACCCGGGGGAAATCGGCAGTCGCCTTTTTCTGTCCTCCTCTCCAATCTTCGTCTTTCTCTCCCACTTTTCCATCTTTCCTGTCTTCTCTTCACTTCTCCTCACTTCCTAGTTTCCCGGCGGCAAGGGTTAACCTTGTGTAGCTAGCCACCCTTGGTTATGCTGTATTTGGTTATAGCAGCGATGTACGGCTGGCGTTGGCAGGGTTTCTCCAGCAGGAACTTCTGTCACCTCCCCCTGTTGGGCTCCATGGTGGGTGGTCGGCATCGCGGCCGAAAACCCAACTGTACCTATGGAAAACGCGTTTCCTAAACTACCTGATCGCCCTCAGAAACGAGGGCGCACCGAAGAAGTATTTCAGTTTTTCGGACGCCAAGTCCACAATTTTCCTCGTTTTCATGTGATCCACACAGAAAAACCAGCTAAACAAGTCCGAACAATCTCCCCGTTCCTTGTATCTAAGAACCTTACCGAAGTTTTTGGCCCAGGTTATAAGGCGTCGAGGATGGCCAGCGGTGACCTCCTCTTGGAGCTCCGCGATCAGAAACAATTTGAGAAACTGCCTAAACTAGTATCATTTGGAGAGACCCAAGTAGTAGTAACCCCGCACCGCACGATGAATACCACCCGAGGCGTTGTCTCGGACGATGATTTGCTGGAGCTCACTGAGGCTGAACTCTTGGAGGGCTTCAGTGAACAAAATGTCATAAATGTCAAAAGAATCAAGATAAGGCGCGAGGGTAAAGAAATTGCGACCAAGCACCTAATCCTCACCTTCAATTCAAGTGTCCTGCCCGAATCAATCGAGGCCAGGTACATCAAGCTACGTGTAAGACCGTATGTGCCAAATCCCTTGAGATGTTTCAAATGCCAACGTTTTGGTCACAGCTCGCAGAGCTGCCGAGGCCGCCAAACATGTGCGAAATGCAGTGCCCTTGAACACGCAACTGAAGAATGTAAGAACTCTCTACACTGTGTAAACTGTGATGGGGATCACGCCGCGTACTCACGGTCGTGCCCCTCCTGGAAGAAGGAAAAAGAAATTGTAACCATAAAAGTAAAAGAGAATATATCGTTCAAAGAGGCACGAAGGCGGGTAGCATACCTGCCAAAGAAAAGCTTTGCCGATGTGGCGCGTCAGGGGGCAGCGTCACAACGGCCTCCGGCGGCTGTCCGACCCACAGTCAGTGAGTCGGCAGTCATGCCATCTGCCCCCACGGTGGTTGCAGCTAGCGCTGCTCCGCCAACCGAGCAAACGGAGCCATCGACCCCGAAGGTGGGCGCAGCCGAGGCTGCCCCAACCTCCGAGGCCCCCTCCAGCGCTGGCAACGGCCTGCGTAGCCAAATCCCTCTGGGAGTCCCATCGACCTCCGGACTGGTGGGCGCAGGGGTCTTGCCCTCCAAGGCGGGACTCCCTCTGAAAACTTCCCGCTCGCAAGAGCACGTGTCCGGCGCCTCACAAGAGGCAATGGACACTACACCCATCCTCAAGGCGCACCAAGCGCCTAAGGAGCGGCGAGGCTCCCTCGAACGCTCCAGAAAGAACAAAACCGCTATTACAGGGCCTCGAAAGGGTTCTGTAATCTAAGGCATCCCGTCTGTTTCCGTAAACACAGCACCAATTTATTTTAAATATGGATACACAAATCATTCAATGGAACATTAGAGGTCTCCTTACAAACCTTGATGATTTGCAAGAACTCATCCACAAACATAATCCAAAAGTGCTGTGTTTACAGGAAACACATTTAAAATCCAGACACGCAAACTTTCTCCGTACGTATGTTACGTTTCGCAAAGATCGCGATGATGCCATCGCATCATCGGGTGGTGTTGCGATTCTCACTCATAAAAGTATAGCATGTCAACCTTTACAGCTTCGAACGCCCCTTGAAGCAGTGGCGGTGCGAGTTGTTCTGCTAAACAAACTCATCACTATTTGCTCGCTTTATATACCCCCGCATTACAAATTAACTAAACATGAATTTCAGTCCTTTGTAGATGAACTGCCAGAACCCTATGTTGTTCTTGGCGACTTCAATGCGCACAGCTCCCTGTGGGGCGACTCTCGTATAGATGCGCGAGGTCGTCTTGTTGAACAGTTCCTTTTTTCTTGTGGTGCGTGCCTTTTGAATAAGAAGGAACCCACATATTACTCTCTAGCAAACAGAACCTTTTCTTCAATCGATCTCAGCATAGTTTCTCCTTCTATTCTGCCTGAACTTGAATGGGAAGTTACGAACAATCCCTACGGAAGCGACCACTTCCCCATACTATTAAGAACACTTAAAGAAAACGAATATCCACCACAGTCTCCTAGGTGGAAGATTGACACAGCTGATTGGGACAAATTTCGAACTCTTACTGGTATCGCATGGCATAACATCTCCTCGTTAGAAATTGATGCTGCTGTGGAGTATTTTACAGCCTTTATAATAGATGCCGCATCTCAATGCATGTCACAAGTAAATGGCCTCTCGTGCAAACGGCGCGTCCCGTGGTGGACCGACGATTGTAGGATCGCACGTAAAAAACAGAACAAAGCGTGGGGTTTGCTACGCGCTTCTCCCACTGCAGAAAATCTTATAAACTTTAAAAAAGTAAAATCCGAAGGCAGGCGAACCCGCCGACAGGCTAGAAGAGAAAGCTGGCAGAACTTTTTATCCGGCATCAATTCGTACACAGATGAGGCGAAAGTCTGGAACAGGGTTAGTAGGATAAGAGGGCGACAAACATACTCCCTGCCTTTGGTAAACACACAAGGCGAAACTCTGCAAGACCAGGCAGATTTACTTGGGGATCACTTTGAGCGTGTTTCGAGCTCAATCAATTATTCCCAGTCCTTTCTTAAACATAAAGAAATAATAGAACGTAAGCCAATCATACGAAAATCCAGGCAGAATGAACCGTATAACCGGCCTTTCAGTATTGCCGAGTTGAAAGCTGCCTTGAACACATGCAAAAGCACTGCACCGGGACCTGACAGAGTCATGTATGACATGATCAGAAACCTACAAACTGACACACAAGTTACACTACTTACACTATTCAACAATATTTGGGCTTCCGGATACCTCCCATCCACATGGAAAGAAGCGATTGTAGTCCCTGTTCTGAAGCACGGAAAAGACCCCTCCTTGGCGGCAAGTTACCGTCCGATAGCACTAACTAATTGTCTGTGTAAGCTTTTTGAAAAAATGGTAAATCGCAGACTTATACATTTCCTCGAGGTCAACAATATGCTCGATCCTTATCAGTGTGGATTCCGAGAAGGGCGGTCGACGACCGATCATCTTGTGCGCCTGGAAGGAAATATCCGCGATGCCTTTATACATAAACAGTCTTTCCTATCGATATTCCTCGACATGGAGAAGGCATATGACACGGCATGGCGTTACGGTATCTTGCGAGACCTGTCTGAAATTGGCATCCGTGGAAATATGCTGAACACAATTGAAAGCTATTTGTCAAATCGTACCTTCCGAGTAAAAGTCGGCAATGCACTGTCACGTCCCTTTACGCAGGAAACTGGTGTACCCCAGGGAGGCGTGCTGAGCTGCACTCTCTTTATCGTTAAGATGAACACGCTACGTGCTTCACTACCACCTGCCATTTTTTATTCCGTATACGTAGACGATCTACAAATAGGCTTCAAATCCTGCAACCTCACAGTATGCGAAAGACAGGTACAGCAGGGCTTGAACAAGGTTTCCAAGTGGGCAGACGAAAACGGATTTAAGGTCAACCCCCACAAAAGTTCTTGTGTTCTCTTCACAAGAAAGAGAGGCCTGGTCCCAGATCCTTGTGTAGAACTGGGCGGACAACAAATCCCTGTCAACAAAGAACACAAATTCCTTGGTGTTATTCTTGACTCCAGGCTCACTTTCATACCTCACATAAAACATCTTAAAGAAAAATGTCTTAGAACAATGAACCTACTTAAAATCCTATCCCACACAACGTGGGGTAGCGACAGACAGTGTTTATTGAATATTTACAAGAGCCTAGTTCGATCACGGTTAGATTATGGTGCCGTAGTATATCACTCTGCCGCACCGAGCGCACTTAAGATGTTAGACCCCGTTCACCATCTGCGTATCCGTCTGGCCACTGGCGCATTTAGGACAAGCCCTGTTGAAAGCCTATATGTAGAGTCAGATGAGTGGGCACTCCATCTTCAGAGAACAAACATCAGCTTAACGTATTTTCTCAAGGTTCGCTCTAATAAGGAACATCCGTGTTTCACAATCGCTAACGACTTGACGTGTGAAACACTTTTTCATAAGAGACCCTCTATGAGACTTCCTTTCTCACTGCGTGCAAGAGAACTTAGCACAGAAATGGATTTCCCAGTTCTCGAACAACGCCTAATGCCTCCAGCTAAGCTAGTACCGCCCTGGGAGTGGCAGCTGATAGAGTGTGACACATCCTTTGTAGAGGTCACTAAACATGCGCCAGAGACACATATCAAAATGCATTTCTAGTGTACGAGTGCACGAGTACCAGTACAGGTACTCGTGCACAGAGTTTTACACAGACGCTTCTAAGTCGCATGCCGGGGTGTCCTACGCAGCCATTGGTCCGTCCTTCTCGGAATCCGGTGTACTGCACCCTGAAACAAGTATATTTACGGCTGAGGCCCATGCACTATTGTCGGCTGTGAAACATATCAGAAAATCAAATATTCAAAAAACAATTTTATTTACAGACTCCTTAAGTGTCGTTAAAGCCTTGAAGTCACACTGTAAACACAGAAACCCCGTAATAATCGAGCTGTATTCCATTCTCTGTAGAGCATACATGTCTAACCAGCATGTCATTATATGCTTGGTGCCCGGGCATAGGGGCATTGAGGGCAACGTTCTAGCAGACCAGATGGCCACATCAATTTCATTGCATGCAGCTAATCCTACTGCTTCGGTCCCTGTCACAGACCTGAAGCCTTTTTAAGAAGGAAACTGCGAAGCCACTGGCAACGTAAGTGGGACGCAGAAGTACATAACAAACTGCACGTGATAAAGCCACAATTCGGTTCTTGGCCCTCCGTAACAAAATCACGGCGAACAGATGTCCTATTCTGTCGCCTCAGAATAGGACACACATTTGGCACACATAATTTTTTACTCCATGAAAATGATCCTCCGACCTGCGGTAGATGCGGGGAGAGGCTGACCGTCCTCCACGTCCTCCTGGAGTGTCGGGCAGCCGAATCTGAGAGAAAGAAGTATTTTCCCCTAGCATACCGGCAGCAGATCCCCCTTCATCCCGCAATGTTACTCGGCCCAGAACCGCTATTTGATACCAACGCAGTCCTAAGTTTCCTGAAAGATGTTGTCCTGCATGTTATTAGCCCCACATGTTCATAGCGGGTCCTCTCTTCAGAGGATACCGCTGTGATAGCTCTTTCGTGTAGCACGTGCCTCTAGGCCCTTGTGTTTCAAGGGCTCCGGCGAGGCAACAGTGCTCCAGCCATTTTTACCATCTCATATATTTTCAATGCTATGTCATTCTTTTACGATGGATTTTAATGTTCACAGTATTCGTCATTAGTCATCGCCATAATTTTATATCACGTAGATATTATGCACTTTGCAGCAACTATTTTTAGGCCACTTTACAGCCAAGTCACATCTCCATAATACATCGTCAACATCACCACTTGTCATGGCGCTCTTTGGCCACACCTGGCCCTTGCGCCATTAAACACCACATATCATCATCGACACTTTGCGATCCATCCCGGCCTGTGCCATATGAAAATTTTCAGTGGGCCTTGCGGTAAAGAAAAATAACTGACAGAAATGCGCGTAGTAGCTTACACTTGTGCACGGGCTTGAAACGAAGGCCTCAAAGAAGGTCACCTTGACCGGTCGCATTCTGACGGAAGTAAGCATTCCCCTTGCGCGTGTTTTCCGCTCGCCTGTTCCGTTCTCTACGAGGTTGCCTTCAATGGTTTCGCCTTACAAACAAGTTTGCACTCGGGTCTCGTTTCTACGCGACAGCGTTTCGTTGGCAATGAAAAACTGAGGCTTCGCGAGTTCATTCGTGAGATAGAGAGCATAGAGTCCTAGACAGGCTGACTTTTATAAAATTGCCCACGCTGTTGCTGAAGTTACCAATGTCGGCAGGGTGCCCACAAGGCAGTAGTACAATGGAGTGAAGTGAAGGACATCCCTTGTCGGCCTTTTGGCTAAGATTGCTGCCCCGGGCCGAGAAGGTTTTCCGCGAGTTGATATCGTTTTCACGGAGGCCACGTCGGGGCTACAGCGGACCTCCAGGGAGCCCACAAGCGACCGCCGACGACGACCGAGCCGCCTGCCTGCCTACCCCAAGCGCCATCTGACGAGCCGCGGAGCAACCCGGCGCGCACCCGCCCCGCCAGCCGAGCGGCCCATGACTACGGGATCCAGCGCGTTTTGCCAGCGCCCCCTGTAGAGCCCCCGGCTAACCCTTCGCCCAAGCGGAGCCAGCGCCATCTGCTGAGCTCTCCTACTACCAGGGTGCCGCGGCGTCCAGCGCCTGCTGTACACTACAAGTTTAACTAGTCCTGATACGAGCCTCGGAGGAGCCAAGCCAGCAGCAGCATGGCAACGCCCCTTAGTTTGCAAACCGGCTGTGAGATCCCATCGCGGCAACGTTCTTTTTTTTTTTGTTTAATGCTCCAAATGGAGACATTTCAATTGATGATTTAATTGATGGTGTTGAAAGCACAGCTGGTAAAGACAGCATCTTGGCACTGCAGCATACGGGTGGGGCTGAGTTCCTAGCATGCACACGCAATGCAACGCGAGCAACCAAATTAATGGTGTCGGAGGGTTTCTTTGTTAACCACGTTGAAGTGCTGGTAGTTGCTGTCGGCCCACCTGTGACTTTCGTCAACGTGTATCGGTACCCAGTGTACTTGTGGGCTCAACTGTCCTTTTCGTTGCAACAATATGGCAAAGTGAAAAGTGCCTCTTACGCGAAAGTAAACAACCGAACGAACAAATTGAATGGTGTACGAGTTGTCCGCATAGAGATGACTAGACTAATACCAAATTTTCTAACCATCCAAGGGTATCGAGTGATGTGCGAATATCGAGGCACGCGCTGCGTGTGCGCGAGCTGCGGGGATGATACCCACATGGCGAGCGCATGCACAGCCCCTTTCTGCAAGAGATGCGGCGCATTTGGGCACGAGGACGCGGAATGCGACGAGGAATGCAGAAAGTGCGAGGGTCGCCACGGTACTAGAGCGTGCTTTCGGAACAAAGCCTACGTGAAGTCGTACGCGGGGGCGGCGTGGGCACTCCCGAGTACGGACGTATCAGCAGCGCGTAATATAGAATCAGACAAAGATTTCCCAGTTCTGCCAGCGTCTGCAGGGCTGCAAGTGTTAGACGCACGCGAATCGAAGCTTCAAAACACCGGACGAGATTACGGGAAGAGCGATGGCCAATCCCAAAGCGGCAACAGCAGCAAGGAAGCGTCTAAAACACCAAGCACTGAATCTAAAACGAACACGTGGTCCAGTTCGGCCGAAACGGAGGGAAGCGAAAAAACAGAAGAGATAACACAAAGTAGCGCTTCAGATAATATGAGCGAGAGCAACCCATTCAAAGAGACCGACACTAACGCAACACAATATGTAGAAAAAAATAGAAAGTCCCGCGACAAAGCCGGCTTCCCAGCGCAAGTGCAAAAACCCAAACCACAGCGTCCTAAGCGACCGCAAGAGTCAAAAACCAACGGACTAAACGCGCAAACGAAAATAAATTTTGAGGAGGAGCCAATTGTGAGCAGTGGTCGGTACTCAGTACCAGAAATGGAAAAGCAGGCAGAAATGCCGCCGCCTCCCTCCCCTCTAGCAACGCCGACAGTAGATGTCAAAAGCCCAGCAAACAAAGGGCCAACGAACCACCACAGCAGGCACGAAGCGAAAACCACGACTACAAGCACACTTTCAACAAAAGGGAATAGACAGCGTTCTAGATCCTTGGGCAAAAATGAAAAACAAGATCAAAAACGGGAAAAAAAACGCGAAAGCCCGAACAAGTAAAGGAGAAAGAAAGGGGAGGTATCAAGCAGTGAGGGAGATACGAAAACAACGACCATCAAAAAACCTAGGAAAAATTCTCCCTCGATTGAGACAGCGGATTTCTCTGGAAGCGAGATGGAATTCTCTTCGCAGGGAGGGGCAAGCGAAGAAAACGCGGTGCTTTAAGCCCACACACACACAAAAAAAAAAGGAAAGATGCATAAGAATGCTTTGGCGGTACAGGCGAGACGGAGCCGCGCACGGAACATTGTCACTAGATAAGCATTGCGGCACTAAGCACACGAGCAACAGGAAGCTGCGACGGAGTGCGCGGAAAAATTCACATGCAAAATGTTTCGGCCATGAGCAATAAGGAAAACCGGATTAAAACCAAAACGGACACAAAACGCAAATGTCCCCCGCTTTCTCTTACCCTGTTTATCGCACTTATCTGTTCTTCAATGGAAAGTCTCCATTGCGCGACGCTTAACGTCAGAGGCCTCCGCAACATCGAAAAACAGAGGCAACTGATTTGTTTTGCCCGAGAAAACTCCATAAATATTTTATTTTTACAAGAAACGAATATGCGCACACCACAAGACGTGATATCCTTCCATCAAACGAACGGAGTCGAAGCCTTTTTTTTCCTCACACACAACAAATCATGTGGAACACGCATTGTGTTTGGGTCCGGTCGTTTCCGAAACAGAAAATTTTGTACGTACGACACTAAAGGCCGAATTATCTGTCTGGACATGTTCCTAGGCAATCAGAAAATCAAAATAATACATGTTTACGCACCAGTAACAAAAAACTTAACTGATAATTTTGTAAAGACCTATGGGATTATATACCCACCAAATCACCTTCCGCGGCGGTGGGAGACTTCAACTGCGTCCTGGACGCTTTACGCGACATCCGGGGCCCAGGTCAGGGCAGACCCTAGTGCTACTCCATCTGTGTTGAGCGTCGCACTTGTGTCGCAAATGGGACAGCCGCACCAGCAAATTTCTAATTACGGCCTTCGAGAAAAATAAATGAGAGCAAAAGAAAGAAACAGAAGGGAGAATCGGCAAATTATATGTCTAAGAAATAGAATTTTTAGTGATCCGATGTTTCTGAACGATTGTCTGCTGTAATGAGCCACTTGGGGGGCGGGAGGCGGTATGATTAGGCGTGGCTTTTGCAATGAATGGTGAAGCCCACTCAAAGCCAACACTGGATTTTAGAGTTCACCACCGTTTGGATCCGTAAACCAAAGCGCCGATGCAAGCTCGCCCTGGCGAAATCCGCTGCCCTAGTGGAAGAAAGATTCCCTATGAAAGAAAAATAGAGTGGCCGATTTCTGGCAACTACTGTGCAGCCTTTGTGTGCACATTTTCGGAGCAGTGAGACCGAGCGCCTCGAAAACAAACTTGTCGTATGGCGAAGTGTGGCGCAATATATTCAAGGGTTCAAAGGTGCCTCAGCTTTCCAAACTGTATGTTATGAAGACCTGTTGCTACCTTTTCATCATCATCATCATCATCATCATCATCATCATCATCATCATCATCCTGGCTACACCCACTGCAGGACAAAGGCCTCTCCCATAATTCTCCAAGTACCCCGGTCACGTGCTAATTGTCGCCATGTAGTGCCTGCAAACTTCTTAATCTAATTTGCGCTCCTAACTTCCTGCCAGCCCCTGCTACGGTTCCCTTCTCTTGGAATACAGTCCGTAACCCTTAATGACCATCGGTTATCTTCCCCCCACATTGCATGCCCTACGCATGCCGATTTCTTTTTCTTGGTTTCAACTAAGGTGTCATTAAGTAGCATTTGTTCCCTCACCCCTCAATCTGCTCTATTCTTATCCCCCGTAACACTACACCCATCATGTTTCTTCCTACACCAATCATCCTTCTTTCCAAAGCTCGTTGCGTCGCCCTCAATTACCTTTCGGTAATCCTTAAAACATTTCGTCGGGGCACTCGTGGCATCTTTTTTTGTTTAAATAACGCTAATTTTGTCAGTTTTGGAGGAAAACTCAATAAGCTGTGTGCGATTGTGTCCCCGGCGCCGCTCTCAACAAGATGGCGGCGCCCAGGCTTTTTGCCTGCTGGTTCGGCTGAACGCAGAACACGCCTGAAAATTAGTGAAGCCGCATCGATGGGGCAAAGAGTAGCGCAGTGAAGCACATGGTCGTGCGAAAAACGCAAATATAGCCAAAAATACAAAAGAAAGAAGCCAAGAAAGAAAAGAAATGGAAGGACAACGCGCCCACCTGTGCAGACTGAAAGACACTTGCGAACTCGGCTCGTGAATGCGCCACCACTCTCCAGCTTTGAACGCATCGTTTTTCGAAACACCAACAAGACGTGGAGTGAATCGGGCGCAACACACCAAAAGGAGAGAAGAGAGGAGGAAACAGAAATATTAAACAAAGCTCCACTCTTTAGGAACGGATCTTGTTTGTCCTTGTAACGGGGCTTTTCCACGCTCTGTCCACCCCTTCAACCCCATTACCATTATTTTCGTGCCATGCATAGGGGAATAGCTGTAGCAGGTTTATGCCACACTTTCCTGGGCAGCAGGTTTCTTAGGGTAAACTGCTGCTTAGCATTTTCTGTCAGTGC
Source organism: Dermacentor variabilis (assembly GCF_050947875.1). Taxonomy (NCBI): domain Eukaryota; kingdom Metazoa; phylum Arthropoda; class Arachnida; order Ixodida; family Ixodidae; genus Dermacentor; species Dermacentor variabilis. Next base: position 125,569,992 of record NC_134578.1, on the reverse strand, counting down.
AGCATATCTTTCAGACCAAGCCAGCGCGCACGAGAAAAGGTTTCCTCGTGTCCCGCCGCTCCTCTTGCGACAACAGAGTGCCACCCGCGAGTTGGTAGAGCTCTGGGTGGAGCCTATACTCCCCCGGTATCCATTGTCGCCTTGGATACCGGCCTAATGGCGACGCATTACTGCCAAGACCGAGACTTTGCCCTGGCGCGCGGCCTCTGCTACGCCCAGTCTTATGCCATTTCGAAAATGTACAGTCGACCGACCCTTTGGCAGTACCGCGAGAGCATCGACCTACCGGCCAGCGAGTTGTGACAACGCGAAACGACGAGACGAGAGGCGCACCAACGTCAATCGAAGTGCAAGTTTCGCATGTGTCACGCCAGTACGACACAGCCCCACCCAGCAATTACAATTCGGCGCAAGCCTATTACCGGCCTATTGTAGATAGCAGCGTTCATTTCTTGCGCCACAAAAAGACTCCTGCAGGCATGTGCGCGCTAGGCCGGTAAACATACAGGGGACCAACACAGCGACAAACACGAATATAGAACCACCCTACATAGCGGGCGGCGGCGTTCGAAATCGGGTAACCCAGTAAAGGGCAGTGGGACACCGCGCAACAACTCCCAGGCGTTGATTCACCCCGCAGACTATCGGGCGTCGGGTCGGGGAACACCTGTACCCACCAATAATGTGCCAGTGGGTGTCGGACGGTGGGTTTCCAACCAGCCACCTACCGTAGCCGTGGCGAACGCCCAAACCACTTGGCCACGGATGCGGTATCTTGCGTCACAGTTTCTAACTAGAAATCATAAGCGTGGCAGTTTTGGCGAGTTGGTATGTCATAACTGTTTAAGGCTAGTAGCGCAGCTCAGGACGAGCAAAAAAGGAAGTAGGTAGGGGTAATCAACGGGAGCGGAAAACAGGGTGAGCGCTATTGATTACCCCCGTTGATTACCCCTACCTCTTTCCTTTTTTGCTCGTCCTGAGCTGCGCTACTAGCCTTAAACTAGAAATCATTGATTGCCGCACACCGAAGCACCCGCCACGTGAGCGCGACTTTGGCGAAATTCGTGGGAACCCGCAAGCAGACAGCAGAAGTTTGTTTGTTTGTGTTTGTGTTGGGTTTAATGGCGCATAAGCAACTCAGGCTATCATGCGCCAAACGCAAGGTCAAATTTCTTTTTTAAAAAGTTGGGTCACCTCAGCGACGATCCTTGTCTGGGCAAGGATTTCGAGGATCCCAACAAACTAAAGACCTCAATCTTCTTCTCATATATGAGAAGGTGGGTGAGGTGTATATCAAGATGAAGTTGGGAATAGGCTCATTTATAGTTTTTCAATGATACCTGCTTCTCTTAAGAATCTAATAACATGTGTGGTATCCACAAGTGCGTCTTCGCCTAAAATTAATGCTGGGTGAAAGGGAATGTGCTGATTATAAAACGAAGTAAAGTGTTTTTTCCTTAGTGTTTCGAGTTTTACGCATGTTAATAAGATGTGGTTTACAGTAAGTTCATTTCCGCATTTTTCACAGCAAGGCTTGTCTTGTTTTGTCAGGAGGAAATTGTGTGTAAGGTGAGTGTGTCCTATGCGAAGACGACATAAAATTACTTCGATGAAGCGTTCTTGGTGTGAGCATGTCTTCCATTCTTTTATTACAGGTTTTACTAGGTGTAGTTTATTGGTTTCTTCATTATTCCATGTAGTCTGCCATTTATTCCTCAGTTTATGGTTCACTAATTTCATACAGTCCTTGTAAGGGATTCTTGTTGGGGTGATTTTTTTATGTCGAGCTTTCGCTGCGCATTCATCTGCTTTTTCGTTGCCACTGATTCCGACGTGACTGGGCACCCAGCAAAATTTTATGTTGTGTCCTTTTCTATTGGTTTTTCTTATGTTATGTAGGATGTCGCCGATTAATGGTGTAATTGCATTTCTAGGGTGAAGTGCTGTTAGTACGCTTAGTGAATCTGTGTAAATTATGCTGTTTTCAATGTTCTCATTTAATATTTTTTCTACAGCTAAAGAAATTGCGTAGCACTCTGCAGTAAAAATGGATGCACACTGAGGTAGGCGTACCGTTTTTTCCCATATGTTTTGTATCGCGGCACTGCCAACGTATCCTGCCGATTTGGAGCCATCAGTATAAAACGCTGTGTAGTCCACGTATTTTTCGTTTAGTGCTAAAAATTCTTGTATTATGTGTTCATGTGGTGTTTGTTTTTTTTGAAGATGTGTTAATGTGAAGTCACACACTGAAGGCTGGCAATACCAAGGTGGGAGTGGATCGTGTTTTCGGGCTATCTGAGGCAGTGCGTCCCTTATATCTAGTTCTTGGCATCTTTCCTCGAAGCGGAGAAGAAGTGGTCTTATTGCTTGGGGTTTGTTTGCAAATAGTATTCGTGATGGGCACCTTGTAACTATTGGGTAGCAGATGTGTTTCGGCAGTGAACGAATTTTTAGGATGTATGAGCATGTAAGCATGGTTCTTCTGTCGGAAAGGGGTGGTTCATTTGTTTCTACATATAGACTGTGTATAGGAGACGTCCTGTATGCACCAGTTGAAAGACGTAAACCTAAATTATGTACTGGGTCAAGGCGGTTCAAATATGACTTCCTTGCTGAGCCATACACTATGGACCCATAGTCTAAGCAGGAGCGTATAACAGAACGGTAGATGTGTAGCAGGCATACCGTATCAGAACCCCAGTGTTTGCGTGAAAGGACCTTAAGTATGTTCAGGGATCGAGATGCTTTCTTTTTCAGCGCGTTGATGTGCGGAAGGAAGGTGAGTTTTTTGTCAAAAATTATGCCTAGAAATTTGTGCTCGTTTTGGACAGGTAATGTGGCTTCGTTCAGGTGTAGGGTGGGGTCTGTTTGTACTCCTCGTTTGAGTGAAAAGAGTATGACCACGGTTTTCTGTGGAGAAAAGCGGAAACCATTTCTGTCTGCCCATGTTGCTAGTTTATTTATTGTAATCTGTACCCGTCTTTCGCATGTTGATATGTTTGATGATGTGCAGGCTATCTGAAGATCATCGACGTATACTGAATACATAATGGACTTGGGGATTACTTTACTAATGGAATTCATTTTGATAATAAAAAGTGTTGTGCTTAAAATACACCCCTGAGGTATTCCATTTTCCTGAACGAAATTTTTCGACAGGGTTGAGCCTAGGCGCACATGGAACGAACGGTTAGACAAAAAATCTTTTATGCAGTTCAACATCCTGCCGTGGATGCCAAGATCGGCCAGATCTTTAAGAATCCCGAACCTCCAGGTTGTGTCATATGCCTTCTCTAAATCGAAAAAAACAGCAAGGCAGTGTTGGTTGTGTATAAATGCTTCTCGTACTGTGTTTTCAAGACGAACTAGATGGTCATTAGTGGATGATCCCTTTTTAAAACCACATTGATGGATATCGAGCAGCTCACGGATTTCTAGCATGAAGGTTAATCTAATATTCAGGACATTTTCGAAGGACTTCGCAAGGCAGCTGGTAAGGGCTATAGGCCTATAGCTACTGGGGGAGGTTAATGGTTTTCCGGGTTTCAAAAATGGAACAATTATAGCTTTCTTCCATGCTTCAGGTATCTTCCCCGATATCCAAATTTTGTTAAAAAAATTTAAAAGGGCTTTTACGGCATGTTCAGAGAGGTGGCCTAGCATTTGGTAATGTATTCTATCGGGGCCAGGTGCAGTTTTTTTACCAGTGGACAGTACCCTATGGATTTCTTGAATTTTAATTAAAGTATTGTATGGTTCATTTCTGCTGCTATTTATCGGTAGTCTTTGTTTCTCAGCTGTCTTTTTGATTTTTAGAAATGATTCTGTATAGTGTGATGAGCTGGAAGCTGCTGAGAAATATTCACCCAGTATATTTGCCTGTTCTTCTATGCTTGTCTGTATACCGGGGGCTGTGAGAAGTGGAACTGTAAATGGGGAATAGCTGTTATTTAGCTTTCGTACCTTCTCCCACATTTGTTTTGATGTGGTTGAGCTGTTTATAGAGGACACGTAACTTTTCCATGAATTTTTTTCAGCACTGTGGCGGATATATCGAGCCTTTGCTCTCGCTTTTTTAAAGGTTATAAAGTTTTCTGCTGTTGGGTATCTGCGAAATATTCCCCAAGCTTTGTTTTGTTCTTTTTTCGCTTCTCTACATTCTTGTGTATACCAAAATTTCTGATATTGTTTTACTATTCCGGACGACTGAGGTATAGCTATGGTTGCAGCATCAATAATACAGTTTGTAAAAGCTTCATTTAGTTCGTCTATGGTGAGATTATCTGACACAATTTTTTCTAGGCTGGCTTTCTCTTCAAAAAGGGCCCAGTCGGCTAAATGGAGCTTCCACCGTTGTGGTTTTGTCGGGATTACTTCCGGTGAGGATTTTAAGCTGATTAGTACAGGTAGGTGATCACTTCCATATGGGTTGTCTAGTACGTCCCATTCTAATTCAGTGAAAATAGAGGGTGAACAAAAGGAGAGATAGATGCAGCTCATTTTTCCTGAGCTAGGTGAACAATAGGTTGGTTTTCCAGTGTTTAGTAAACATAGGTTATTACTCATTATAAGATCCTCAATAATTTGGCCTCTTTTATCGGTTTTGTCACTACCCCAAAAGCTAGAGTGCGAGTTAAAATCTCCGACTATCAAATATGGCTCGGGTAACTGTTCTATAAGGTGCTCCAGTTCATCTATAGTTAATCCTAGATGTGGCTCCAGGTATAGACAGCATAATGTAATTATTTTAAATGTGTGCAGGATGGCTGCCACAGCTTCTAATTTAGTGTTAAGATGGTGTTCTTTAGCTGCGATCCCCTCTTTAACTATAATAGCAACGCCACCTGAGAGCCTGTTTGCGTGCTCTCGGTCGCGGCGGAAGACTTTATACTTTTTGAGTATGTTTTTATGTTTGGAACCTAAGTTTGTTTCTTGGAGACATAGGGCCACGGGGGAGAGGGTGGTCAGTATGTCTTTTATGTCATTTATATTATGTAAAAGTCCCCTGCAATTCCAGTGTACGAAAGCCATTTTGTATTATATGTGTGGGGTGAAAGAGGATCTAAGTTTTGTTTTCAGGCCACTTGATTGGGAGCCTATCTTTATGGTGGCGATCCAAGGAGCCCCGCCGTTCACCCGACGTCGACGGTACAGGGTTTCCTTGACTTGTGTCCATTGTATCCTCAGATACGCTGGACACCCGTGCCGGACGCACGGTTTCGTTCGAGTTGGGCCTCGCCGTGTGGGGAGGGACCCTAGAGCCTGCTGACCTGGGGGTCTGCACGGCTTGTTTTTGACGTAGTGGCGCAACGCTAGTTGCGTCCACTGTGGGCGCTGGAGTCTCTGCCCGAGCCTCACTCTGTGTGACCTGGGCAGGCTGGGAAGGCCGCTGTGTTGCCGCGCCCTGTTGCAGCACAACGGAATAGCTTTTTTTTTGCACCAATGAAAGTCGCTTTCGCGCTTCCCTGAAAGTGATATTTTCTTTTACTTTGAGTGTGATGATCTCTTTTTCTTGTTTCCATGTTGGGCAGGCACGCGAGTAGGCAGGATGATTGCCCTCGCAGTTTATACAATGGTGTAATTCAACTTCACAGTTTTCTGAAGGGTGATCATGGGAAGCACACTTAGCGCATGTTGTTTGGCCCCGGCAGCTCTGTGAGCCGTGGCCGTACCTTTGGCATTTGAAACAGCGTCGCGGGTTGGGTATGTACGGTCGGAGTTTCAGATTGGTGTAGCCTGCCTCCACAGATTCAGGCAGTGTGCTCAATGCGAACGTAAGGACGAAGTGCTTTGTTTCGATTTCCTTGTTTTCCCGTCTGATCTTTATTCTGTACACATCTGTGACATTTTGTTCTTTTAGTCCGTTAAGGAGTTCTTGTTCGGTCATATACTTAAGGTCATCGTCAGAAATGACGCCACGAACGGTATTCAGTGATCGGTGAGGGCTGATTGCTACGGGAATGTCACCAAAGGCTGTTACTCCTGAAAGTTTCTCGTACTGATGTTGGTACAACAATTCCAAAAGAAGGTCCCCATTTGCTAGTTTCTTTATTTTATATCCTTGTCCAATGGTGTCGGTTAGGGTCCTTGTAACATTGAAGGGGGAGACATATCGTGCAGAAATTTCCGAATGCTCGCTATGAACCACGTGGAATTTGGGAAAGTTGTTTTTGGTTTTCGTGAAGAACTGGGCAGTGACATCGGTGCGCCCTCTCTTGTTAGGAGGGCGATCGCTTGAAGCAAAAGAGTTGGCCATAAAAATTGTATTTTTCGGTCGCGGTACCAGCCGCCCACCACGGAGCCCAACGAGAGGACGGGACAGCAGCTTGCAACCAAGCCCTGCCCACGCCAGCTGTATACTGCGGCTATAACCCAATATGGCGTAACTCAGGGTAGTTAGCCACACAAAGGTTAACCCTAGCCACCAGGAAAGGAAGGAACAAGAAGTAAAAAGAAGACAGGAAAGATGGAAAAGTGGGAGAGAAAGACGAAGAATGGAGAGGAGGACAGGAAAAGGCGACTGCCGATTTCCCCCGGGTGGGTCAGTCCGGGGGTGCCGTCTATGTGAAGCAGAGGCCAAAGAGGTATGTTGCCTCCGCCGGGGGGCCTTAAAGGTCCAAACACCCAGCATCGGCTCAACCTCCAGGATCCCCCTTTCCCCAGACACGGCTAAGCCGCGCACGGCTACACGCGGGAGGGTCCAATCCTCGTATGCTCGGGTACGTGGTGTCGCAACACACCAAACGCCTGCTGATGCAGACGCCCCTGCGGGGGACAGCAGAAGTAATGACCTCCCTAATGACGTCACACGCAAGGTGGCGTGATATTTAACCGGCTGATTAATGGGAAATCGAGTTCAGTTTGTGCATTGCGTTCGCCTAAGGTAAAGAACATAAATGCGAGTGCCACAGCAGCCAAGTCGAAGTTTAGGATCGCGTGCCATATTTCATTTCTTGCCTTTTACTCCTGGCCTGCGTGGCCCTAGCGCGCATGCACAGGAAAGTAATGAAATAGTGAAAATACAAAATAATGCGGTGCGCTTGTATCATATCTCTTTTGTGTGATTTGTTCTTTGTGGACTACAGCGGTGTGCGTTATGAGAAAATTTCAGTGTCCTTCTACTGTAACCAGCGAAGCTATATTTAAAACCACATTGATTTGTATGGTTATTGCTACATACTGCGTGTTCTTTTTGTTTTGTTTTTTCGCTACCAACAAACGGTTATCGCAACCGCGATCGGTTGTGCTGCTATGCTGGACGCGTTCTTGCCAACGGTTGGCTCTATACGCGACCCGTGACGCGTGGTCGGCACATGCAAGCAGTCAATTGCAAACCGTTCCAAGGCGAAGGATGCACTCCACTTGCCGCCGGGAGCGCTAGTTCGACGATTGTACGTTTTGACCCTCGAGGAAGCGCCGCCATCCCACGTTTTCTGCAATACGATAAGATTCAGAGCGACCGCAGCCACTTGTCTTTGTCAATATCTCGGGCACACTTTTTTTTTAATCCAGATCCTCAGACGAGCCCGTGTTCGCGCGCACTTGCTCTCTCCGATAAGCAGCGAAGCTCGGTTGGGGTGGTGTCGGCCCTTGCGCATGCGCTGCTGAGCTCGTCGCTTCGCCGGCCAGTCGACGCTGGCGCGGTACTGGTAATGAACTTCGACGTGCATGGTGAAACGTCACTTTGTATTGCCACTGTAGAGTAGCAATGCAATGTGTTTACGAACAATTGGAGAAATGAGAGAGCGGGAACTGTCTACAGTTCATGCCCCTGTAGAGTCATGGAAATGTTCCTCCAAGCAATAGGTTTGAAAATTTGCGCCTATGAACATGAACTAAACAAAGAAAACGGTGTGTAGCCGCCTTCGCTTCATAAAATTCCTGTACGAAGAAATTTACGTAAGCAAGTGACAGCGCGAACGAGAGAAACCATGTGAAGAAGAATGGCTGCCTTTTACGTGAGCTCGCATCAAACCAGACGATAGACTAATTTTAGCCGTTCATTTTGATTAGCCGAATGTAAACCGGAATAATTTCTCCACGCGGTCTTCAGATTTGAAAGGGAATCAATGACATCATTTTTTTTATTTTTTTTTGTTCTTTCTGAACCCAAATGAATTCAGAACGCCATTTCAATCTTAGATTTCATTAGATACCGTCACTGGTATGCTGCAAAATCACGCATTGTGTTACGTCACCCGTGGTATATCTGACTAACATGCTGTGGTGTTAACCTTCATGATCACGGCATTAAAATTGCCGGTTCCCAAACTTTAATCGCGCCGATGATGAACCGATATGCTGGATTCTTGTAATGATTTTATAGAAAGCGCTTGTTCTATGGCTAGCTTTAAGAAAATAAAAACATCATTCAGGAATGTATAACTCAAAACAACAAAAAAATCTGCAGGCAATTCATACTACCATGAGAATACTAAGAATACTGAAAAAGATGAAATCTAAACATGCTGCAAGAAGCCAACAAATGCAATTGAACCAACGAATTGAAATGAAATTATTTCATCAAGACATGCCCCGAAAAACGTGGCCACTTTCAATAGTCATTTAAACCTGTGCTTTCTTTACGACGGATAATAATTATCTTCCAATGGCGGATGTGAAAATTTCAGAGCACGGTATTTTCGAAATCTCCAGGCCCCGGATGCGTTCTTTTTATATTGTTGGTGGTGTATTGGTGCAGATGGAGAAAATTTTCGCGCACCTAATTTATAAACATGTAGTTCATTTTCTTGAAGAACGCAAAGTGTTGACAAACGACCAACCAGGACACAATTAAATTGGTATTACGCACGATTTCGCAGCCGCAGTAACAAAAGGATAACAAGCAGACGTTCATTTCATGGTATGGATTTCACGTCTCACACAATAAAAAAAAAAACTACTACACAAATTAGGTTTTCCCAAACTGGATGGTTTCGATCAGCTTTTAAACAGCTCTTCCTTAAATTGAGTTGGCGTTGATTGAGTAGGTGTGGGCCTCTGTTGTTTAGGATTTTTGTAAATGACATCATTACTGGATAGATGCGGACGACTGCGTGATGTATAAAACAGTTTGTTCACTTGATGATAAAGGGAGAACCTAAAAAAAATAACCATATCGTGGTGTGATAAATGGCAGATGAGTACTATTATTGGAGGAAAAAAAAAAGAAAACGGCCTCGTACTAAGGAGCCACTCCTCTTAGATGTGAAGCTCCACACAAATAGTTTTTCTTGAGACGCTCTATAAAGTTATATACAACTCCTTAAACGCAGTACCCGTAGACGAAGACAAATGTCCAAACTGGAAAGAAAGCATGAAATTCGCGGCGCCCGTTTGCTGTAAAACAACTCGCAACATTACGCAAAGTCCGCTACCACGTCAGCCGGGGCGGCCACACAACGCGCGCGCCTAAGCCATATATAGGGACTGCAAATGCTGCAGTTCATTTGCAATACTGCAAATGACATGTTCCCCCTATGCCCTTCTATAAATGTTAGTATTATTTTACGATCCTTGCTTACTTTTCCAATTTTTTCTTTAATTTTCTGTATGTATGTACTGTAAAAAAAAATTCTTCAGTTTACGGTCAAAGTTGCAGGTAAAACGTTGCCGGACACTTTTCCGTTAAATGAAAAACGGTGTTTCCGTAGAACGGACAGGCCGTAAAAATTATTTCCGTTAAATGGAAAATGGTGTTTCCGTAGAACGGACAGGCCGTAAAAATGATTTCCGTTAAATGGAAAACGGTGTTTCCGTAGAACAGACAGGCCGTAAAAATTATTTCCGTTAAATGGAAAACGGTGAGCTCCATAGTTGTAATCACAGAATTGACTGTATTTTGCAAATAAGAAAAACGGTGAGTTCCGTAAAACGGAAATGCTGTAAATTGAGACCCGTACTTGTGATTATAGTACATGACCGTACTTTGGTAATGAACAAACGGGGACTTGAATGCTCGTGTTCTCGAGCCAAATTGTTTCGTTCATTGGAATAAGTTATTTTGGGCAATGAACCACCCAAATCGTACATTACAACGTGGATAACTTGCAACATCATTTAAGATATAGCTGGAAATGGGGCAGTAATCATAGCACACAGGAAATACACCACACAGAACATGCTGTGTTTGCATGTTTCCCCCTAGTGTGATTGTTTTCTACACCGCTTATTCTTCGTGTCAGTGTTGTCATGTTGCACTTGGGTTCTACACCCAACATGTACACAGCATACATACAGATTTGTGTTCGAGAAACAACAAGCCACTTGAATCGGAAAAAACCTGTGTTTATTCTGCTTTACTGAAATAAGCAGGGTGTGAGACCGGGCTAGTTGGTAATCCATGCTGAAGTGACCAGCGCAAGAGTGAACTCGGGGCACTAAAAAGGTGACAAGAACAGGTGCGAACTTCCAACTGGTGTTTATTACGAAAAGGCATGCATATATACTCTTGTGCACTTGATCATAATCAGTTACAAGAGCGCACTAAGGCCGCCCCTAGGCCTAAGGCGGCCTCCCACATACAGACCCCAGGTATGCGAATTCTTTAATTTCAACGCTAGGGATGATTTGCTAATGCAGTTGCCTTATGCGTTATCTGCCCCGTCAGTGATGGGCCTAGTGCTTTCTTGTGCGTTGCTTGCTATTATTTCTGTTTTTTCAGAGTGCATGACATTTGCATTGGGAGTTGTGGATTCCAAGGAAACCCTCTCTCCCTTTTGTACTTTTGTATTATGTTCCTGTAGTCTCATATTTAGGCATCTTCCCGTTTGTCCCACGTAACGCTGCCCACAGAAAAGAGGTGTGCTATTCACTACTCTCCCTGAGCATTTCGACGAAACCTTTTCTGTGATCAATGTTGCATGAAATTGATTGTCTACTGACAGGGATGGTTTTGGCACATAACTGAGATAACTTCTTGGGTGCGGGAAAAACGACCGAAACTCCCGCCCTTTCGCCTATTTTCTTTAGTTTATGCAAGATAGCGTGAATGTATGGGATGACTGCTAGATTCCTGCGAACAGTATCACATAGGTGTAACTAAAGAAAATAGGCCAAAGGACTGCAGTCTTGGTCATATCTTCCGCGCCCCGCAAGCTATCTAAGTTATGTGCCAAAACCAGCCCTGTCAGCAGACAATCAAAATCATGCAACATTATGCAGAGAAAGGGATTCATCAAATGCTCAAGAGGAATAGTGTATAGCATACCTCTTTCCTGCGGGCAGCGTTACGTGGGACAAATGGGAAGCTCCCCAAACTTGCGACTACAGGAACATAATCGGAAAGTACAAAAAGGGAAAGAAGGTTTCCTTGGAATCCATTGCTCCCAATGCAAATGTCATCGACTGTTTGAAAAAACAGAAATAATAGCAAGCAGTGTGAAAGAAAACACTAGACTCATCATTGAGGCAGCGGCTATTGCAGAATGCAACTGCGTTAGCAAGCCATCCCTATAGCACTGACTGTTAAAGAATTTGAATATCTGGGGTCTGTATGCAGGAAGCCGCCTTAGGCCTTGGTGCGCTCGTTTATTTGTGATGGCCATGTTGACTTGCACGATTGTAACAGATTATGATCAAGTGTGCAAGAGTACATATACATACCTTTTTGTAATGAACACCGGTTGGAAGTTTACGTCTGTCCTTTTCGCCTTTTTAGTGTCCCGTGTCCACTCTTGCGCAAGTCCTTTCCGCATAGACACTAGAAATTGGCTGACTAGAGGAAGGATTGGTTGAGACTTGGAATGACTGGCTGCTCGCAGAGGCCTTCGGCTTTGCCTGAAAAGAAAGAAACACCAATCAATTAAGGCTGTTCAATTATTTACCATCATCATCACTATTGTTACTCAGATAAACAATGATTCACAACTGATAAACAAGTATTCACAACTGTCACTACAAGTGCTCTTGTCAAAAGAAATGGTTCAGACTCAGCCATGTTGGTATATATTCATTCGTAGCCTTATAGCATAAAAAGCTTCAGATAGAAAGGACCCAAGTCAATTGATGGTTTGCTTGGATGTCACATGCACATTATGACATTCGGAGATTACATCTCCCATATTTAGGTAGAGCTGCCATGGCCACATACTGCAGACCATAGCTTTCAACTTTCACTGCTCCATTAAACAACCTTGCAGATTTTACTGTTTCCCAAAACAATGAAGCACTCTTGAAACAAGCGCAAACCATGCATGTTGTTTACTTCCGACCCAGAACAAGCAAGCCAAAGATATTGTCCAGCTGACAGGCTGGTAGAATAGCAACAATAGCAACAATACAAAAAAACCATGCTTGCACCACAACTGTGTCACAACAGCTGTCAGCCCCTTTCGGATATGGTTTGTGTCACGGAAGAAGTATCAATGTGTAATATTCTTTTTAATGATGATGATGATGTATGGCGTTTTGTGGCGCAAGGGCCAGTTATGGCCAAAGAGCGCCATGTCTGTGCTAATGAGTTTGCAGTGTACTTATGATTACTATGGCGTTGGTGTGAGGTGGCTGTAAAGAGGCCTTAAAATATACGCTCTAAAGTGCGTAAAATCTGTATGATAAAATTATGGCGATGACGTATGACTTGTACTATGAATATTTAGATGTATTTAAAAGGAATGATACGATAGGTAAAATATAGCAGATTATAAGAAATGCTAGAGCACTACTGCTTCCATAGGGCCCTTGAAAACACAAGGGCCTGGAGGCATGTGCTATTCAGAACAATTATCGCAGCGGCATCCTCTGGAGCGAGGATGCTCTACGAATTTATTGGGCTTATAACGTGTAGAACTACATCCTTTAAGAAGTCGAGGACTGCCTTGGTGTTAAAAAGCGGTTCCTTACCAAGAAACATTGCTGGGTGAAGAGGTATGCAATGACGATATGCAAGAGGAAAATGCTTCTTTCTTTCAGGTTCGGCTTCGCGACACTCCAAGAGGACGTGGAGGACGGTCAGCTTCTCACCACATCGACCACAGGTTGGCGGTTCGTTTCCAGTAAGAAGAAAATTGTGTGTACCAAATGTGTGCCCTATTCTGAGGCGGCAGAATAGGACATCTGTTCGCCGTGATTTTGATGGGAAGGGCCAAAAACCTAGCTGTGGCTTTCTAACGTGCAGTTTATTGTTTATTTCTGCGTTCCACATGCGTTGCCAGTATTGTCGCAGTTTCTTACGCAAGAAAGGCTTGAGATCTGTGAACGGGACAGCAACTGCAGAAGAAGTGTTTAGTGATGTGAGTGATGTGGCCATTTTATCAGCCAGTACATTGCCCTCGATACCTCTATGGCCAGGTACCCAGCATATTATGATGTTCTGGTTAGATGAGTACGCTTTACACAATACCGAATACAGTTCATTGAATACGGGATTTTTATGTTTGCTGAGTGACATTAAGGCCTTCACGACGCTGAGAGAGTCTGTATAGATCGCTGCTTTTGGAAGTTTCGATTTTCTTATGTGCTTTACAGCAGAGAGTAGTGCGTAGGCCTCGGCCGTAAAGATACTTGTTTCCGGATGCAGTACATCGGATTCCGAAAACGATGGGCCGACGGCTGCATAGGATGCCCCGGCATTTGACTTCGAAGCGTCTGTGTAGAACTCTGCGCAGGAGTGCTTGTGCTGGAGTTCTAGGAAATGCATTCGGATTTCAGCCTCAAGAGCGTGCTTTGTAACTTTTATAAAGGATATGTCACATTGTATCACCTGCCACTCCCAAGGAGGTAAGAGCTTGGTTAAGTGCATTAAGCGATGCTCGAGGAGCGGGACATGCATTTCATCGCGAAGCTGCTTCACACGCAGCGAGAAAGGCTGTCTTATGGAGGGACGATTGCTGAAAAGTGTAGCGCACGTCATATCGGTAACGTTATGAAAACATGGATGTTCAGGATTGTAGCGTACTTTAAGGAAATATGTAAAGCTAATGTATGATCTCTGTAGGTGGAGAGACCATTCATTTGATTCCACATATAGACTTTGTATGGGACTCGTTCTGAAAGCGCCAGTGGCCAGTCGGATTCCCAGATGGTGGACTGGGTCTAACATCTTTAGCGCGCTCGGGGCGGCAGAGTTATACACAACGGCACCATAATCCAATCGAGACCGAATTAGGCTCTTGTATAGGTTCATTAAACACTTCCTATCACTACCCCATGTAGTCTGGGATAGAAGTTTCATTAAGTTCATTGTTTTCAGACACTTTTCTTTAAGATGTTTAATGTGTGGAACGAAAGTAAGTTTATTGTCGAGTATAACACCTAGAAATTTGTGCTCTTTCTTTACAGGTATCTGTTGTCCACACATTTCCAAGCAAGGATCCGGAACCAGGCCTCTCTTCCTTGTAAAGAGCACGCAAGAACTCTTTTGAGGGTTGATTTTAAAACCATTTTTCTCTGCCCACCCTGAAACCTTGTTCAAACCATGCTGTACCTGTCTCTCGCATACTGCGAGATTACAGGATTTGAAGCCTATTTGAATGTCGTCCACATAGACGGAATACAAGATGGCCGGTGGTAAGGAAGCACGAAGCGTTGTCATCTTAACAATAAAAAGTGTGCAACTGAGCACGCCTCCCTGGGGTACACCAGTTTCCTGTGTAAAAGCACGTGACAGCACATTGCCGACTTTCACCCGGAAGGTACGATTGGACAAGTAGCTTTTTATTACGTCGAGCATATTACCATGAATGCCCATTTCCGATAAGTCTCGCAAGATCCCGTATCGCCACGTTGTATCATACGCCTTTTCCATATCGAGAAATATCGAGAGGAAGAACTGTTTATGTATAAATGCGTCCCGGATATTTCCTTCAATACGTACAAGATGGTCGGTTGTGGAGCGCGCTTCTCGGAAGCCACACTGATAGGGATCAAGCATTTTGTTCTCTTCAAGGAAATGGATCAGTCGCCGATTTATCATTTTTTCAAATACCTTACAGATACAACTTGTGAGGGCTATCGGGCGGTAGCTTGCCACTGAAGAAGGATCTTTGCCTTGTTTTAAAACAGGGACCACAATGGCTTCTTTCCATGCGGTCGGAAGGTATCCTGCGTCCCAGATAGTGTTGAAAAGTGTAAGTAGTGTCACTTGCGTGTCGTTGTGTAAGTTTTTTAACATTCCGTACATGATTCTATCAGATCCTGGTGCTGAGCTCTTGCATACGCTCAAGGCAGCTCTCAATTCGGCAATACTGAAAGGACAGTTGTAAGGCTCATTCTCTCGACTTTTTCTTGTTAATGCCTTACGTTCTTCTATTTGTTTATATCTGAGAAAAGATTGCGAATAATTGTTTGAACTTGATATGCTCTGAAAGTGCTCCGCAAGTGAGTCTGCCTGATCTTGCAGTGTATCGCCCTGTGTATTTACCAGAGGGAGTGAATATGTTTGTCGCCCTCTAACTCTATTTACCCTGTTCCAGACTTTGCCCTCGTCTGTAAACGAGTTAATGCTGGATAAATACTTCTGCCAGCTTTCTCTTCTGGCCTGTCGGCGGGTTCTCCTGCCTTGGGATTTTACTTGCTTAAAGTTGACTAGATTCTCTGCAGTGGGAGAAGCGCGTAGCAACCCCCAGGCTTTGTTTTGTTTGTTACGAGCGATCCTACAATCTTCGTTCCACCACGGAACCCGCCGTTTACATGCCAAGCCATTTACTTCTGATATGCATTTAGATGCAATATCTATGATGAAGGCTGTGAGATACTGCACAGCGGCATCAATTCCTAAGGAAGACATGTCATTCCATGAGATACTAGTTAAGTTTCGGAACTTTTCCCAGTCGGCTGTATCGATCTTTCACCTAGGAGCCTGCGGTAGACATTCCTTTTCTTTATGTGTTTTTAGCAGTATGGGGAAGTGGTCGCTCCCGTAAGGATTGTTGGTAACTTCCCATTCGAGTTCAGGCAGTATACAAGGAGAAACTAGGCTGAGGTCAATTGAAGAAAATGTTCTGTTTGTGAGAGAATAATATGTGGGTGTCTTCTTATTCAGCAGACACGCACCGGAAGAAAAAAGAAACTGTTCAACGAGACGACCTCGCGCATCGATACGAGAGTCTCCCCAGAGGCTGCTGTGCGCATTGAGATCGCCAAGAACAACATAGGGTTCTGGTAATTGATCTATCAAGGACTGAAATTCATGTTTGTTTAGTTGGTAATGCGGGGGTATGTAAAGCGAGCAAATGGTGATGAGTTTGTTTAGAAGGACAGCTCGAACCGCCACTGCTTCAAGGGGCGTTTGTAGCTGTAAAGGTTGACACGCTATACTTCTGTGAGTGACTATGGCAACACCGCCCGATGATGCTACGGCATCATCGCTATCTTTGCGAAAAGTTAGATACTGTCGAAGAAAGTTTGTGTGTTTGTTTTTTAAGTGTGTTTCCTGTAAACACAGCACTTTTGGATTGTGTTTTTGTATAAGTTCCTGCACATCATCAAGGTTTCTGAGAAGACCTCTGACATTCCATTGTATGATTTGTGTATCCATATTTAAAGAAAAATTGGTGCTGTGTTTACGGAAACGGAGGTGATGCCATTAGGTTACAGAGCTCTTTCGAGGCCCTATAACGGGAGTTCTACCCTTTCTGAAGCGTTCGAGGGAGCCTCGCCGCTCCTTAGGCGCTTGGCGCGCCGTGAGGACAGGTGTAGTGTCCATTGCCTCTTGTGATGCGCCGGACACATGCTCTTGCGAGCGAGAAGTTACCAGGGAATTTCCCGCCTTGGGGGGCAAGACCCCTGCGCCCACCAGCACGGAGGTCGATGGGGCACCCTGCGGGATTTGGCTGCGCTGGCTGTTGCCAGCGCTGGAAGGGGCCCGGGAAGTTGGGGCAGCCTCGGCTGCGCCCACCTTCGGGGTTGATTGTCCCCTCTGCTGTGTTGACGGAGCAGCGCTAGCTGCAACCGTCGCTGGGGCAGATGGCGTAACTGCCGACTCACGGTGTGTGGGTCGGACAGCCGCCGGAGGCCGTTGTGACGCTGCCCCTTTACGCGCCACATCGGCAAAGCTGCTCTTAGACAGGTATGACACCCGCCTACGTGCCTCCTTGAAAGATATGTTTTCTTTGACTTTGATTGTCACAATTTCCTTTTCTCTTTTCCAGGACGGGCAGGACCGCGAGTATGCGGCATGCTCGCCATCACAGTTTACACAATGTGGAGTGTTCTGGCATGTTTCGGAGGAATGTTCATTGTCACTGCACTTAGCACATGTCAGCCGGCCTCGACAGTTCTGTGAACTGTGGCCGAACCTTTGGCACTTGAAGCATCTAAGAGGATTGGGCACGTATGGCCTAACACGAAGTTTGACAAACCCGGCCTCGATGGACTCGGGGAGGACACTTGAACCGAAAGTGAGTATCAGGTGTTTAGTCTTGATCTCTTTTCCATCTCGCCTCATCTTAATTCGCTTAACATTTATGACATTCTGTTCGCTAAAGCCCTCCAAGAGTTCAGCTTCAGTGAGCTCTAGCATGTCATCGTCCGAGACAACGCCGCGGGTGGTGTTCATCGTACGGTGCGGAGTTACTGTTATTTGGGTCTCCCCAAATGAGACAAGTTTCGGCAGTTTCTCATACTGTTTCTTATCGTGGAGCTCCAAGAGAAGATCACCACTTGTCATCCTCGACGCCTTATATCCTGTTCCAAAAACTTCAGTTAAAGACTTCGAAACAAGGAACGGTGAAATGTTAACCACTAGTTTGTCTGGGTTTTCTGAGTGTATCACATGATATTTAGGAAAGTTCTGGACTTGTCGTCCGAAAAACTGAAAGAGATCTTCGGTGCGCCCTCGTTTGTTAGGGCGATCAGGGAGTTTAGGAAAAGCGTTTTCCATGAGTACAGTAGGGTTTTCGGCCGCGATGCCGACCACCCACCATGGAGCCCAACATGGGGACGTGACAGGAGTTCCTGCTAGAGAAACCCTGCCAACGCCAGCCGTACATCGCTGCTATAACCAAATACAGCATAACCAAGGCTGGCTAGCTACACAAGGTTAACCCTTGCCGCCGGGAAACTAGGAAGTGAGTAGAAGAGATGAGAAGACAGGAAAGATGAAAAAGGCGAGACGGAAAGACGAAGATTGGAGAGGAGGATAGGAAAAGGCGACTGCCGATTTCCCCCGGGTGGGTCAGTCCAGGGGTGCCGTCTACGTGAAGCAGAGGCCAAAGAGGCGTGTTGCCTCCGCCGGGGGGCCTTGAAGGTCCGAACACCCGGCATCGGCTCAACCCCCAGGATCCCCCTTTCCCCGGACACGGCTAGGCCGCGCACGGCTACACGCGGGAGGGTCCAACCCCCGTGTGCTCGGGTACGTGGTGTCGCAACACACCAAACGCCTGCTGACGCAGACGCCCCTGCGGGGAATATTCTTTTTACTCAAGCAGTGAAAATTGAAAGTTACGGTCGTGAATGCATCAACATACCCTTTCCATCTTCATAAAAAGTTATAATATTGCAGTGTTCACCGAAAAATTTGCCCTTTTTGTAAAGAAGCCTGCAATTATGTCTGGACCCCATACATGGCTCTGGCAGGCAGTACTGTTTATTCTGTCCGTTTCTTGACTTGCAATCCCATAACGAAACAAATAATGCAACATATTTTTCCACATTGCATTGCTTCATGTGAATGTGTTTAATTCGGGAAATTTCTGAAATGAATCAAGCCTCTTCTAAAAAATTTTAAAGTTGAGTAATTCATTAACATGCCTAAACATGAGCACTTCCCATAGATGTTGAGAGCCAATGAGGACAGAGCTATTTACTCAAATTTATACGACTCATGGCAACAGGATGGCCAAATTCCGTGCTGTTAGTAAATGCAAAGAAAAAAAACTTTGGTCAATTTATGCAATGTTTCTTTCCAAAATTTTTCTTCTTTATACCGTAGTGGGGATACTCTGTGGTAATTAGTTGGAATTAATGCTATTGGCCTGCAGTCTGGTACAAAATATTTTTAAAGCCGCAGCGACAACACTATTTCCTTCGGATCTATCCAAAATGCAGATTCGGTAAAATCCAGGGAAAATGCTTCTAACTAAACAGGTAATTCTATATTGTTTTTTTTTTGCGGAGACACCTTTTTTTTTTCTTGGAAAACTAAGGTTAATTTCATTGTCGCCAGGCTGGGGCAGCAAAATAAATTTTTAAATCAAAATTAAGAGTGATCGCCAGGCATGTCCAGTTGAATTTATCTGAACATGCCCTACTGTCTGCAGTACACATGTTGCCACTTTAAAGGCCTGCAAGAAGGCACCAGTTATATTTTCTAGGGCAAGAAGGCAATGAAGTATGTTACTTAAGGCAATTACTCACAGGAGTCCTGGATCAGTAGAAGAAAATTTAAAGACTATAAATTGTTTAGAAGACTTAAGTCACATAAAAGTACCATCATTGCATTGTGCTAAAACTAACCTAAGAGACTGAAACCTGACATGATAAAAATGGAGCTTGAGAATGAAGGCTTGCTCAACAAGCAGCAGAACGACAAAAAATGATATGCATGATAAATTTTAAAAAAACGCGCTGTTGAGGACGGTAAAGAACTAGGCACCATTACAAAATTTGTAAATATGCAAGCATAGGATGGAGTCAGTTGGCGCAAGCCATATATATTTACAGATTACTAGGAAAGGCCTTCGTCCCGCAGTGGACATAATGTATGTGAGAGTACTGTGCCCCTTCGATTATGCAGTCCCAGACTGTCCGCAAACCACCTGCGGCTTCTGGTCTGGCTTGCATTGACAGAAGGGCGCATCACAGTCATGTGATCGCGCTGCCTGGGACTGTCCAAGGTTTTGTTTGAAAGCACCGTGATTGGAAGTCGCTCTCCTGGCTGCTGTTGTCTGCTATTAGCTACTTAAATTATGGGGTTTTACGTGCCAAATCCACTTTCTGATTACGAGGCAAGCCGTAGTAGACTCCGGAAATTTCGACCACCTGGGGTTCATTAACGTGCACCTAGATCTAAGTACATGGGTGTTTTCATATTTTGCCCCATTGATATGCGGCCACCGTGGACGGGATTCAATCCCGTGACCTCGTGCTTTTAGCTACTTGTAGATGGCGCCCTACCCAGCAAATTCAGTAGCGTGGTCATCAAAATGGTGCAGTCTCAGAGGCCATGTCGCCGACACAACCATAAAGCTTGCATAATGGAATCGCAGCCTGAGCACACTGAACATGTTAACAAAGCTCAGTTTACATTGTGCTCTCGCTCTTCGGGCCCCTTAACTGCTGTATTTAAGCCAGCTCATTAATTTTCTGTAAAATTTAAGCGTCATTGCCACACAAAAATAAGCAAAAACACGGTTGTGCCACATCACTGTTCACCCGCAAAGCACAGGCCGATATCCTCAAAGCTCGTGAAACCGTCTACTAAGGGCCTGACGTGTGTCTAGGACAGATCGCGTCTACACTGTCTACTAATCCTGCACATCCAAAAGCAAAATTTCGAATTTGGGTAACAGAAGCAATCAGCACACATGTCAACAGCAATCGGTGAAGCTCTGATTATACAGGTTGTCCCACGTAACTTGAGCCAAACAATAAGAATACGCAAATGTGACGTAGCTCGACAGAACCAAGGTAACATTGTTTGCCGTCACATGGAGATACTTAGATATTTTTTAATTCCACCACAATAAATACTTCATCTTCGTTAATTAATCAACTTTTCAAATATTATAATTAGATTAGAAGTGTCCATGAGAAAATTGTAGAGCAACATGAAAAGCTCCCCATAGATTTCTGTTGTTCGAGGCATGCTGCGTAGAAGTGTTTTTTCGAGAAAGAAGCTCGCGAATACACGCAAAGTGCTGCGAATGGACAGTCACGCAACAATTTAGTGTGTATTTGCAGGCTTCTTTCACGCTAGGAAAAACACTTTTATGTAGCATGTATTAATCATAATATTTGAGAAGTTGATTAATTACAGAATACTGATGATTTAATCTGGCAAAATGAAAAAGAAAATGAGTATCTCGAAGCGCGGGCAAACAACATTGCCTTGGTTCTGTCCAGTTATGTGGCATTTGCATATTTTCAATGTTTGGCTCAAGTTACGTGAAACACCCTGTATGCCACGCCAGCTACCAGCATTAAATATCTACATGCAATATGATACGTTTCCTCGTCCACCAGTTTCACTCATATGAACAGCGAAATCTACCTGTTTACTATGCATATAGCAATGAGCATGACAGATTTCACGAAACACATCAAGAAAAGCTAGCATTTGCGCCTGATCACTGTGCTTTGCCTTAAAAAAACACAAGGACTAAGGTTGCAGCAATTAGACCACTCATGAAAACCTCGTATTATGGCACACAAAGCATCGATTTAACGGAAGCGATAGCTGAGTGCATGATATTTGCTGTCTGGAACGCGCTAAGTACACATAAACACACAGCCTCTTTTGAAACATGGCGTCAAGCCCGCATGCATCTTTTTAAGACAGCCGCCGTCCGGTAGCTACTTGCATATGTCTGAACAAATATCTGCTGACAGCTCTGAGACTTCTGGTAAAACGAATGTGATACTGGCTGCTCTCGGACTGGTGGATGGGGCTTCCGAAGCTGATTGAGAAAATCGAATGCGGGACAGCAGTGCTAAGCAGTCCAGGACTGTCAAGGACTGATAATCGAAGAGGCCCACTAATGCTTTGTGTTCCTATCCTATGTAATCTCTTCATACTGATCAGCTCAAGCTGCATGGCAAAGAAGTCTCTTGTTAGTGCTCTGAAGACAAGCCTCGTGCCCAAACATTGGCTATAGAGACGACCATCGTTCGACAACTGTTGATCTGTTCATAGAAGTGAAAATTCCGCGACAAACTTTTCAATGAAGTAATATGATGATGAACTTGTTTCACAAAACTTCATAAGTACACCTGACCTTTGACTCACTTTTGCATGTAAGTAAATATTATTAAATTGTCGCTGTGAACAGTTGTCCCCGACTGCTGTACATTTGTGATAAAAAATTAACCGTATTTGAAAGTTTGTATAATTAGCCAGGAGAGCTGCACTTGCTGGATGGCTCATCACTTAATTTGGAAAAAAATTCAGCAGTGAGCAGCAATTGTATCACTAATGACCTTGAACATCTTTTATAATTATTAATTTGTAAACACCTGTTGTCGAACAACCCACCTACTGAAGTTTTGAACACATTGTACACAATTATAGCACATACTACACGAAATAAGATCTGTAATAGACCTTACCAAATACAATATTAGTGTGGCGGCAGGTCAAATGGCTCTTTGCAATGCTTGCGTCCTTCCTGGGAGAACAAAAAACGACATTAGGCTTACACTGACAGCGCCAAACCACATAATTTAAGTTGCAAACAAGTGCCCCAGAACATAGGAAGTTCTAATTAGATATGGTCAACCTGCTTAACCATGTCACAGACATGATATGACAGAATGTACTTTTATGGAGCCTCAACTCTATGAAATACATGCTAATACAAACATGCTAGTACACAGAATCAAATTGGATGCATGAAAATTCTCAGTAAACCTTTATTTCCTCGCAACTACAAGTTACTCTTTGTGAAGTGCAACAAGTGAGTGTCTAACCTACACTAAGAAGGTGGGAAATTCGGGATCCTTTCTGGTGAATAACTAACCATATCTCTACCGGTACCCAGCAATACAAAGGTGAATTGTAAGTATTATATTGATTAAAGAAACAGTTCAGTGCTACCAAGCAAGTACAATAAATTATTTCGAATTCATCTTCATGTCAGGCTAATCAAGTTAATTTTCTTTAGATCACATGAGAGAATGGTTCGAAAAAAATATTGGAATCTGTCAACAATGTTGAAGTAATTTTATGATGGCCTGCAGATAGCAGTTGTTGAAATAAGACCTGGGGCAGGGGGAGAAAAGACAAAGAAGTGTGATAAAACAAAATGGGGCCTGTGCTGAGCAGCTACTAAATGCAGTTTTATTAAATTATGATGTGCAAAACAGCAGATGTAAGAGATGCGAGACCCTCGGGTGGTATTTTGCAATGTTGTTATGGGAAATTGTTTCAAGGAGCATGACTCCTTAACCCTTCGAGGGTCAATGACGTAAATATACCGCACCGCGAAGTACAAAAATGGTCGATGCCGTATACTTACGGCGCTGTCTGTAGGTTTAAAAAGCGCGACAATTTCCTAACCTTTTCTTTCCTGTCATGTGCTGCCATTATGTGGAAATACAGGGAATTCCTTTTGCACGCCTCGCTCTCTCAGTTTTCGTTGCATGGTTTGTTTTAGCGCTAGTTTGCTCCTGCGCGTCTATGTACTACCGCTTGCGCATTGGCGTGTGCGCGGGCGGGTGGCGGTTTGGGTTTTGTTTTCGCAGGCCGTTTCGGCTTCTTGCGCTTGCAAAACTGATGGCTATCTCGTTACTAATCACTCAAAAGGCTACTGCTTGTTTCTCGCTCATTTAGTGCTCGCAGGGGTGCGCATAGGAAGGATGCTGCCATGCATGCGCTTCTGTTGCTCCTTTTTTTTTTTGAGACTCGCGAAAACTAATTGCATCTGGTTGGCGATAAGATGAAGATTAGTGGAAGTTTGTCACACGTTTTGCTTTTTTTGATGGGCACACAACCGCACAGTTTTCTTGAGTGCGTGCACCTACACAGTTCGATTACGCTATGGATGTACCATCATAAGCAATATGAAAGGGAACACAGGAACGCGTGGCAAACAGCCTCGAAACAGACTCGGAGCGATACGCGGATGGCGCTGTGAAAAACGAAGGGGGAAAGGAGAGCGCTCTTCCACTAACTGTTGGCACTCCCACCACGCTGGCATTTCTACAAAGGAGCAGCTTACGTCATGGATCGTCCGACAGCCGATAAGACGGTGATCGTCGCCAGTGACTTACACCGATTCACTTTCTTTTCTTTCATTCTCTTTTTTTGTTCGTGCAACCGCTTGATAGTACTCCGAGAAAAAGTTTGCCCTGTATTTCAAACCGATTATTTATGTGAATCGACACACTCGGTTGTCAGTGGCACCTCGAACAGCGGCGACGCTCGAACCAATGACGACAGAGGAATAGAATAAAGAAAAATTAAAAAAAAAAGAACATTGACAAACTGTCTCTCGTGCGACTGTTGCACGAAGTTCGTTCAGAAAAAATTCACGTCGCACACTGCATTGGCCCACGCAGAGCAATCAACTCTGAATTTGTAGCCTCAAGATGCCTCGAGTGCCTCCTAAAGAGCGGGAAGATATAATAGAAATGTCTAAAAGAGGTGATACGCAGCGCAATATTGCTCTCGTGACAAGCCGCCCACTGAAAACGGTCAACCGGATTATCCAGGCTTACCGAGACGAAGGACGCATAAACGATGCGCTGCACCGCACACGACCTCGATCAACAACGAACGACCAAGACCTTTGCATTGTGGCTGCCGTCAGCGACAAGCCATTTCAAAGTGCAAAAGACGTTCGAGGTGCTGTTGGCTTGAACAACTTGAGCGACAGCACGGTACGACGAAGGCTTAGAGAAGCAGGACTGCAAAGTCGCATCGCCGCAAAGAAACCTCTGCTCACCACAGCCAACAATGTGGCTCGCCTGAGGTTCGCTACTGAACACCGCAGCTGGAGTGACAGTGGGTAGAAGTATGTAGTTTTCTCTGATGAGTCCATGTTCTCGAGCCGCTGGGACCAACGAAAGAGAGTGTGGTGGACCGCCAACACATGCTTTAGTCCGCAGAATATCCAGGAGGTGGCCGCCAGTGGACACGTGTCTGTGAACGTCTGGGGGGCGATTTCCCACGCAGGCCTAGTCCCACTGGTGAGAAATGATGGGAGGTTCACCAGTGCTGCGTATTGCACTCTGCTCGAGCACCAGATGATCCCCTATGTGTTGAAAGGGCCGCACCTGGATGGGTGTTATTTTTTCCAGCAGGACTTGTCTCCCGTTCACACATCGAAGGACGTGGCGCGCCTTTTGGAAGAGCGAGGGGTAATGCAACTTCAGTGGTGTGCGAAGGGTGCCGACACGAACATTATAGAGCACGTTTGGGGCCGTATGAAAGTGAACCTTTCGAAGAGCTCACTAGAATTGGCGAACTCCGACCAACTATGGGAAGCAATAGAACATGAGTGGAAGCCCTCCTTCAGCGTGATACCGCATTCATCGAGGCTCTCTACGCGTCTTTGCCTCAAAGAATGGAGGCCCTCGTTAAGTCGACGGTGGCATGACGCGTTATTAGGCCACCAACAAACAAAGCAAAGGACGAGGATAAGCTGCGACAGCGCTATTGCCTTATTTCATTTGCTTCAATATCTTTTTAATATTCGGCAAGCGCCAATAAACTTACTTTGAACTCACCCTTAAAGATAATTTTTTCCCGGTTTAGAAGATTTACCATAAATCAATATCGAAGTCCGGAAATGTGCTATCTTTTGTAATGATTCGTCGCAAAAGGTTACCAGTGACGCAATATCGAACAGTGTTATCACTGTCTGCTGGCGATGTGAAATTCCGCGCTTTGCAGACGCATGACGGGAGTGCGAACAGTTGTTAGAACAGCGTCCCCCTTTCCACTTTGTTTCCGACGGTGGCCGCTGCGTATCACCCATATAGCTGGGTCTGAGGGTGTTTTCTACGCGTTCCTGTGTTCCCTTAGATATTGCTCATAATAGTACGTATTAGTGTAAGAGCAGGAACATTTGAGTCTTGCAAAGTATTGTCGTGTGCACATTTTCAAAGCCTTGAACTATAACAATGTAACAAATTTTTTACTCTTATAGGTTTATTTCCTTTTTATTATTGTTATTCATGAATAAAGAGTACATATATACCAACGCAAAATAATCTTTTTCTGGCTTTACGGACACCCTACAAAAATTACGGAAAATTTTTTTTGAAATAAGTCCCTAAGAATTGGAATCTGCAATAAAGAAAATCGACCCTGGGCTGTCGAATATGGCGAAAAAGATCGACCCTCTAAGGGTTAATTATATTCATGTAATCTTTAGAAACGGATGGCATAAAGGACATACTTGTTGACAGTTTCATAGCGAGTCATGAACACGATGCACGCGGGAGTTAAAGAAGCATCTTTAAAAAATGCTCTAGAAACTTGCAAAAAGCAAGTTTCTATAACCTCTCACAACACCGAGCTTCACCTACAAGTGTTGTAACATTTCCTTGCAACGTGCAGCATTGTTTTCACAGACATAGTTTGAATCACTGCGTCACAAGCTCTGGAAACAAAAGCGCATACATAAGTGCTAAACAAGCACATATGATGCCCTACCCCTACTGCACAGACACATTTATCTACACCAACACATGCAGATGGATTATGTCATCCATTTGGTAGCTTCTGATCATGTTCCAAAGCATGAATCTCATAACTGCAAATTCAATAAGAATGTGACACCGACTGATTACTTGGGGACAACACGAAAAGACGGGAGAAGGCCAAACAACACGAGCGTAGGCTAAGACTTTTGGTTAATTGCACACACACACACACACTCACACACACACTCACACACACACACACACACACACACACACACACACACACACACACACACACACACACACACACACACACACACACACACACACACACACAAACAAATATTAGGCCTATTTGTCCTGCTTAGTTGCAGCTGCAGGACAGCGGGATGTTGTAAACAACCACACAGTTGAACTGCTGCATGTGCCTCTTGCTACACTTTGCGTCAAGGCCTGGTCTGATTCACCTTTTTGAACCCAGATTTTGAGACTATGGCTGACCTTCTGAATGCGATCTCACAGTGGTCACACCACTGTAGGCCAATGTTAGACCTAGGTATAGAAGTTCTCCTCGACTTGTTGAGGATGCTATTTCGTGCTTCTGTGACAGAGCTTCACAGCCGAACAGTGCGCTGATGCGAAAGGCAGAATTCCCTCCTTAAAAGACGGGGCACAGATGCAGTGCACATGACACTCACCAAAGAAAACAATGAGGTCAAGAAATGGAAGATCACTGTCTAGTGGTAGTTTTCCAGTAGAACACGTTGTGGGGCTACTTGGTGAAGAGCTTTCAGAAGATGAAGCGCCAACAGAGACAACACAGTAAGAAAGAACAAAGACAGGACAAGGTGCTACTTGCAACTGTTTATTGAGGTCAAAGGCAGCTGAATATATAGCCATGGGGAGAAGGGGAAGAAAAAAACAGAAGCATTGCTTGTGTGAAGGCGCACGCACGAGAACACAGAAGATGAAGGGAATCATAAGATTAGCCAAAATCTAAAACTTATCTAAAAACATGCAATCATTTGTGTAAATATTTAGACACAGGCATGCTGACACAGACATCCTCTCTATTCTTAATCTGGTTGGCCTCCAACAGTTCACGTGCCACAGTGTATTTGCTTTTAAGCACGATCGTTGTATCCTGAAGCCTTGCTTCACATACTTACTTATTCGCATTCCTGCAGGCCTTGCAATAAGTGGCAAGTTTGAGCCATAACTATTTTTCAGCGAAAGCTTGTGCTCCCACAGGTGTTCGCTGATACATCAGCCAGTTTGTCCGATATACTCTTTCCCACACTTCCACGGTATACGACCGGTTCTTCACACTTCACAAAAGGATTTGTATGTTTAATAGAACACTCTACTTTTAGAGTCATGAGATCCAATCAGGCGGCAAAGTAGCAAGCTTTCGGGGCGCAGCAAACACTACAGGAATTTTATATTTTATGGCGACGTGTTTAAGATTACGCGCCACTTCGTGAGAATACGGTATCGCCACTGGATACGGCAGAAATTCCTTGCAGGCACGAGGTCGGTATACCGACCCTGCAATTAATTGTTGCAGTATAAGTCTATGCACTCCAAGACTGTTAAACGTGCGATTGCCACTATGTGCCTTGAATTTACCCTTAGAGGATTGTGCTGTCATAAGGCACACAAAACCTTTGACGAACAGATTTTGAAGTTGAAGAAAGCCGCCTTTCCTTGTTTGGTTTTGAGCAAAGTTTCAGAGGCGTTGTTGAAAAAGGTGCAAAAAGAAAGAAACTGAAGCAGTGAAGAAGGTCAAACATTGGAAAAG
The DNA here is from genome assembly GCF_050947875.1 of Dermacentor variabilis. Lineage (NCBI taxonomy): Eukaryota > Metazoa > Arthropoda > Arachnida > Ixodida > Ixodidae > Dermacentor > Dermacentor variabilis. The sequence continues at coordinate 125,541,941 of NC_134578.1, read as the reverse complement.
AAAGCTAAACCAGTGCTGATACCATATTCTCACAAAGCAGCGCATAATCTTAAACATGTCATCGTGAAATACAAAATTCCTGTGGTTTCTTCCGAGCCCCAAAAACTTGCTACTTTGTGCCGTCTGATTGGATATGATGACTAAGAAAGTAGAGTGTTCTAGTAAACGCACAGACCCTTTTGTGAAGTACGGAGAAGGGGTCGTATACTGCATACCGCTGAAGTGTGGGAAGGAGTAAATCGGACAAACTGGCCAATGTATTAATGAACGCCTGCAGGAGCACAAGCTATCACTCAAAAATGGTTATGGCTCAAACTTGCTGCTTCATTGCAAGGCATGTGAGAATGAGAATAAGTAAGTACGTGAAGCAAGGCTTCCTGATACAACAATCATGTTTAAAAGCAATGACACTGTGGCACGTGAACTTTTGGAGGCCAACTAGACTAAGAAAAGAGGGGACGCCTGTGTCGACACCCCGTCTCCGACTATTTACAGAAATGAACGCATGTTTTTAGATAAGTTTTAGATTTTCGTTAATCTTATGATTCCCTTCATATACATCTTCCATATTTTTGCACATGTGCATTCACATAATCAGTGCTTCTTTTTTTTTTCTTCCCGCTCTCCCCATGGCTATATATTCAGTGCTTTTGACCTCAGTAAACAGTTGCAAGTAGCGCCTTGTCCTGTCTTTGTTCTTTCTGACTGTGCTGTCTCTGTTGGCACTTCATCTATTGAAATGTAGTTTTCTCCCTTCCATGAGCTCATCTAGCACTGTAGAGAAGACAGAAAACAAATCACTCAACCCATTTAGTAGCCTTACTTCACGTCACATAGGGTAGAAAGTTTCCAATGAAGTAGAATACCTTTACTACGCTGGTTCTTACAGCAGCTAGTGTTTTACGACTAGCTGACAGTGTTCTCGGCAGTGAAAAGTCGCAATTAAAGTGGTTGAGCAACTTTTTAATGTCTCCTACAAAGTGCCACGCATGTTCAAGTAAGCAAAACTACTACTGAAAGGCAAGCTCCACTATCTGGGCCTAAAGATTTTCTGTGGTGAGCATCAAGCTGGAGCTATTCCCTGCACTCAAAGGTGTATTTAACTTTTCTATAGGTGCACCTGAACAGTGAAGCATGTTGTTGCTACAGGAACACCAGAGAGCACATTTAGCACTTGGTACCACCCCGACGTGGAGGGGAGCTTCCATAACCAAGTACAATGTTTGCTTTTAACAGTGCGTTCACACTGCCTTTTAGCATGCATTGCCAAGAAGCATTTAATGGAGTTTAGCTGACGTCTCAGGTCAGACAACTTCGAGAAAGCCAAGGCCTATGACTGTTATGCAATCTGTACACAAAGGCAACCATCAATTCAAGCAAATTGCTCAGAGAGTTGAAACTACCTTTTTATTTTCAGTGCCAAGCAATCTGGGCACGTACAAAATGTTAACCGGACCAGGGCAACACGTGAAGTTTACATCAAAAAGTATGTGCTGGAGTTCACAGGTACTACGGTTGGTGCTGTTTACAATATCCCACTGTCCTGCAGGCGCAATTATGTAGGACAAACCGGCCGACGACTCAAGGATTATCTTACAAAACATGCACAGACCCTTGACACAACATGGGGGAGCAACATAGCTATTGATGCTGCTTTGTGCAGTTGTACACCAAATTTTTAGCAGTGAAGTATCTTCATGACACATTTTCATAGCAGACATAACTTTCAGAATAGCTCCCACTATGCTAGCGTGTCATCACTTAACCTGCTTGGCAAATTGAAGTATTCAGATCAACCTGCCGGAGCGTTCTGAATTGGGCTGCTTGGTGCATGTTTAGAAAGGAACCGAACAGGGCTACAGACAGGACAAAGGGAATATGTTGCTGTGTACAACGCTATCACTTCATACTGGCAGTAGCACTGTTCGTTCCCTTTTAAATATTCATATCTTTTGGTCGCCTGACCACGCAACGCAGCTGCGTGCTCAGGCTATAATTTTACATTGTTACGTTGCCTTCCAATGTTGCACTTAATTACATCATCGCATACTCACCTGTTATAGTTAGCTCAACACTAGCTCACAGTGAGCTTATTCGTGGCTAATCTTAGTTACCACGGAGCCCATGCATGACAGTGCTAACGATCAGTGTGCAGTGTTGTTGCATACTCATTAAGCCAACACTAGACAAAAAGTTATTTTATTGGTGCGTGTTTTATCTGTTGCTTTAAATCTTGAACTCTGGCACTATAAGTGTTTTTTAAACACCACTCATATGTGCAACCAAGTCAGGTATGAAACAATATCCCTTTCAAGTCGACGTGCTCATACTGAACCGATTTGTTGCCACAGGAAAACAAATCATCAATTATCCTTTGAATTCATCTGCAAAAATTACTCTACTTGCATAGGCCTCGTCATTCCACCAACATTTGCAGTCACTGTCTATTAAGACTGCATATGCAAGACAGATATACAATAGAATGGCACAGCTTACCAGAACAAAGAGCACCACTAGACAGACTGCTGTGGCACACTTTGTCAGGCCCGCTGGCTGAGAAACTGAGCACAAACCGGCACACAGACATCCTTCACTGGTGCAATAGCTGCAATTGAAGCAAATAATATCAGGTATTTTCAGACCGGTCGTCCACAGTAAAGCAAAAACATTTTCATATACAAATACTCTTGCACATAAGCTTGTCACCGAATTACCGATTGCTGTGGTATTGTTTGGTGTCTTCAATTGTATCGTTCAACACATTTAAAAAAAGACTTCATGAAGCACCTTCTATTCGGCAAAACAGCAGACATCTTGCTCTACATAACTCACAACATGTATTTTAGAATAATTATTGTATTGATGCCTATATGCTGAAAATTAGTCTACGCAACTAGAGACAGTCAGTATTAGAACCAGCCTTTAACATCAGTGTTGACACATCTTTTGATTTTTTTATACCAGTTTGGAACATTTGTAACTTTGGATGTCCATTACACACTTTTGGGCACCGCTATTCTGGGTCAAGGTTACGTTAAAAATTACTTATCACATGCACTTGCTTTACAATTACGGCCGCAGATGGGCAAAATTTACGTGGCAATCCACTCCCAGATTACGTTAAATGCTGACGTATTGCGTCAGAACGTTGATAGTCAGCCTGGTAGCTGTCAGAAGTAGAAACAAAACAAAAACAAAAATTCGCGACATATCTGATGCCGATTACCAGCTAGCAAAATAATCAATTTCTTCTCCGGCGACCCTTAATGGGTATCACGCGGACACTTTCAAGTACGATCGCGCACGATTGCTCGGGCTCGATCCCAAAGTGTTCCAAGGCACCGTGTTACACCAGTGTTACGTAACACTGCAGATCGCACGAGGTTACGGCAGCAAGCACGCTACACCGTCCATTCATTGTGATGTAGGGGCATCGCATGCAACATGCTCTATGAGGTCTTCATAAACAAGCAGACTTTCAATTCCAGAAGCAGTCTTTCAATTACGGATATGAACACAGCGATTATGTACGCCAAGCACACTGCGTCCTAAGCTTAAGGAAAAATAGAATTTCGCTGTGATGCAATGCGTCGCCGAATACGGCTAACATAGTGTTACACCGCGCCGTGAGAGATTGCTAAGGGGAACAGCAACTTCACTTTATTTTGGAATGCCAAGAACACATCACAACACATTGCAAAACTGGAATGCCAACGTCAGTAAACCAGCTGCCACATATAGCCGATAACGAACTGCTACAGACGACATCGTCGCTGATGTTGCCTACGCGCCTCAATGTACTCTATATGATATCAGCACAACAAACGCTACATCATTTATCACAGTCTCTCAATGCCGCGGCTTTATCAATCCTCATGGCGAAGCGGGAATGTCGTTACAGGGCATTGACAGGGCATGCTCACACAACACAGTTGAGCCCATCACCGGCCATCGCGGTGCATTTCGCACGCGCGACGTGCACCAACAACAAAGAAGGACACTTAAATCACTTACTTGCGTAGCGGTCCATCGTCGATTCCTTCTCATTCTCTCAGTGAAATCCCAAATGCAACAGGTATACCACCACCGCACACCGCCATTTCCAGCCGCTGTCCACTCTGTACTGTTGAGGCGGAGAAATGGAACCCGTCGTGTAGAAGCGATGAAGGGTGGTAAGCAGCGCCACCGCTGAAACCTCTTCCGTTTGTGCGTGCGTACTACGATTCGCCTATGAATAATCTTCAAGCAGCGTTACCTATGGTGATATTATGTAACTGCTGGTAAACGTGGGCGGTGTCTTTTGTTTATATTCGTTGCGTGTTGATTTTTCGCTCTTAACATGCTCAGTTGCCCTCCACATGAAATTACGGACGGTTCTCCGTATTTCAAAAACAGAGCTCACGTCCGTTTTTTTACGTAGAATTCCGCCGTTTTCATGAAACTGAACGGTCTACGTAATTTTTACGGCAGGTTTGACCGTAAAATTACGGAAATTTTTTACAGTGTGGATTTAAGTTGTCAGGATTGTTATTACCTCGTAATGTTGACAGACTATCTGTTATAATTTTGTAACTGTCTCTATTACGTTGTTCTGTTATGTATTCTAACGCTTTGGTTATTGCTATAGCTTTAGCAAAAAAACTATTATTATGCTTTGCCAATGCATACTGTTTTGTTGTAATTATTTCAGAAAACTTTCTAAAAACTATGAATGCTGCTCCTGGGTTAGTTGTATCAGAAGATCCATCAGTAAATACGTTATAAGTAATAATCTTATCTATTTCTGTTCTGAAGTATTATCTTACTTTGTTTGCAGGGTGAATTTTCCATTTATCTACAATATTTATTCTATTTTGTGAACGTTTCGTTGTTCCAAATATCTCTACGTAATATGTTAAACATTTCAATTTCTTTCTCTATTCTCAATTTCACTGGTGGTATACTTGCTAAAACATTTAATGCACAGTTAGCAACTGTTTTATAGGCCTTTGTTATTGCTAATAAAGGTTTTCTTTGAATGGATGTTAGTTTCTTAACAATAATTGTTATATTTCTGTACCATATTGGGGAAGCATAACTTATTATCCGTTCTATACCCCTTTTGTATATGTCTCTCACTTGTTTGCCTTTGATACCTCTGTTTTTACCAGTAAACCTATTTAAATTATTGGTGAGACTCAAAACCTTTTCTTTTATATATTCTAGATGTTGAGTAAATGTAACACTTTCATCGAAGATTACCCCTAGAATTTTTAGTTCCTGTACCAGTTGAATTTTATCGCCTCCTAATTTTAGTATTGGAGGCATTTTCTTGCATCTTCGTTTTAGAATCACGTATTGAGATTTTGCAAGGGTAAAATCAATATTCTTTGCTTTCCCCCAATTTTCTACTATTTGCAGTTTATTTGTTCCTGAAGTTTTATTTTCAAGTCCCCTTTTGTTATTATTGTTATATCGTCTGCGAACGCTTGTAAATAAGCTCTTTCGCGAAGTTTCTTAATAGATCTGATGTCATGAGTGTCCATAATAGCGGGCTTAGAGGTGATCCTTGCGGAGAGCCCTGCTTAAGAGGAAGCTTTAGCTCGGACCCAACTCCGATGCTGCCTATTCAAATACATGTAAAACGCAAAAAGGCCGTTGTAGCCCTTGCGCCATAAATACTAATTAATTAATTAAAAACGCAAAAACGTTTTTATGGGATAACCCCTGGGCCGATTTTGATTAAATTTGTTGCATTTGAAAGAAAAAGTTAAATTCTAGTGACTGTTGGAAGCGGAATTTCGATTTAGGACTTGAATTTTCTTATAACGATTTTCAAATATTTGACCGTTTGAAAAAAATAGAAGCACGAAGTTTACAAATTCATAGCTCTGCATCAAGATCTGATATCGCGGTTCTGTAAACGGCATCCATTAGATCATTCAAAGCGGACAAATTCAATATGTCATTTTACATCTTACGTGAATTTGTAACGTTGGTTACAATGGTTTTGCAAAAGTTGTATTTCCCTATGATTAAATTTTTTTATATTCATGTGTAACATATCAATTTTGTCCGCTTTAAATGTACTATTACATGCAATTCACAGAATTGTATTATCATTTTTAGTGGTTGAGTTACAGAGTTGTCAACTTGATAGTTATGTTTTTTGAAAATTTACGATTTTTGCCAATTTTTAATAAAAAATTGACGACCTAACTCAAAAATTCGAAACGAACAGTCACTAGATTTTAAGTTTGTCTTTTAAATGCAAGAAACCTCGTCACATTTGGTGCAGTGGTTGCCGAGAAAAACGAATTCTCCTTTTACATGTATTCAGATAGGAGCACTCGAGCTAAAGCTTCCTCTTAAGCTTGTGCTTTAATTCTACTTCCCCATTTTTTATATTATGGATCTATCCCTCATTGTTGCTGCCAGTACATCGGTCAGATTATCTGGGCATTTATGTTGGGTGAGATGTTCTAATATAATTTTTATGTTAATAGAATTGAATGCATTTTGCTATCTAATGAAATCAATAGTACTGCTTGCTCATCTAATATTGCTTGAGTTACCTTCTTTTTTATACTCTGTAATGCATGTGTTGTGCATGTTAAGTGTTTAAAACCATATTGATTTCTTAATAATAGTTTCTCTTTATTCAAAAAATATATTCTATCCTTAAGGAGCTTTTCTAGTACTTTACCAAAAATGGAATTAATAGCAATTGGTCTAAAATCTCCATGATCTTCAAGACTTTTCTTTTTTGGAATTAATATTATTTTTGACTTTGACTTATTTTGACTTTGGAACGTCGGCCATCGGCTCAATCTGAGAGCGATAAAACACACGTAATGTGTGCAAAACTGCTGCTACACAAAGAAATTAACTAACCATTAATTGAACAGAGAAGAAGATACTAACCATTAATCGAACACTCGATCGACCCTCAATTCAGCAGCGCCTGATTAAAGTCGCAATATAGGAGGTCTATTTCAGTCGCTGGTCGTAGTCGCAGCTGTCACTGAATGCACCAACCACAGCGTAAGGCCTTCGGGTTAACCCAATCGGCTTAATCCTGTTTATTGGGGGCGAGCTCCACCACTGGAAAATCTGGCGCCACCGTCGGCGTGACGTGGCATGAAGGATCACGTGGACACGGCGCCCGCGTGGGCTGCTTCGGAAGCGCCGAAGCGACCTGAAAACAATAGTTTTCCCACTTGCGCTGCGGTTCTGATTAAGTGGGGAGGCTTTCCTGCCTTCGGTGTCTGCTTGACAACATCTGAAATCACTATAATCGGTAGTGGCTACTTTTGGAGGCGTGTAGCATGGTAGGCTACTTACTGCTCGGTGCCGCAGTGCCAGACGTACGCAACGGAGCCCGGTGCCAGCCTTATTCACACATAGCCGCAGTACAAGAAGCTGCGTGAAGCTTCGCCCGCGAAACTTAGAAGCGGCAGACAGCCATCGGCTACAACTCGGGTATGCAGCAAGCACAGACACAACGAAGATTTCTGCTACGACGCCGGGTCGGCGATATTCGGTGAGTAGAAGAAAACGCGCACTGAGACCCTCGCCCGCGATCGCTGCTCGGCGTGTGTGTATATATATATATATATAATTATACTTAAATTTAGGTGCACGTTAAAGATCCCAAGATCCCCAGGCAGCGGCGTAGCAACAGGGGGGGGCCGGGGGGCCGTAGGCCCCGGGTGCAAGGGGCCAGTGGGGGGTGGGGGGGGTTGTCATGTACGTCTGAAGATACCACTCTTTCCGCCGGCTTGACTGGGAGGGAATTGCAAAGAATGCTCCGGTATCCAGTAGCCCGAGCTTATGCACCCGATGCGCTGCGCCGCAGAATTGTCGGGTGCAGCTCTATCAACACCCCACGAAATAATTGAACGAATGTGCGGGCTAAAAAAATTTAATGCGTGAAATGGTCGCTGAACTACTCGCCTAAGCGGAAGGTTTCATGTGGGGTGCGCTCGTGCTGTGCGTTCATGCTGGGAGCAGGAGTCGCTAAACATACAGGGAGGCGTTGTAAGGCGTTTGGGATCTTGGGTCCCTCTTCCGTTCAGAAAGCGCAGCGAAGACGAACAAAGACAGCAGCAAGAGGGCGTTCAACCAGCGCGCCCGGCGCTCGCTTTTACGGCGAAGCGTTCGTTGAGAGCGATTTTGCATAAGTGGGGCCGTCAAAAGTCGCTAATGGGATTCTCTGGATCGTGTTCAGACTCGATTCGGCCGAAGAGCTTGGCGGCGTATGACTCGACAGGCTGTAGTCAAGGGCCCGCCGCGATGGCCGGCTCGCTTTTACTTTCCCTCTCCCGCTCGCTCCGAGAAGGCGCTGCGCAACCTGCCGCTATGTTTCACGCTTTCCTTCTTACCCTCTAAAGTTTCAGAAAACTGTTGTTGTTGTGTGACTTCATGACACAAGTACAGTGTCTGTATCAGCTGCACATAATTTTATTTAAAGAAAGGTGAATTTTGTAATGATATTTCCCGATCGAGATTCTATGAAGTTATGTCTTTTTGTGATTACTAGGAACTCGGTAGCGCGAAAAATACGGCAGATAAGTAATAACCATATCCTTAATAATCCCGTAATTAGTACTTATAGAGGAAGCACCTAAATTCGAGAATTGAGGACTCAAATTCATATTATTAACTAAACAAAAGCTTCCTACACAAAATCGTTTTGGGTGCTACAACCTACAGTACTTTGGCACTGCGGGCGGCGCCCAGTATATGGTAGCAGCGAAAGAAATATTAAATAGTGGACCAGTGACGTTGATCCCTCAATCCTCTCCATTGCGAGTGCAGACCAACAGTAGTGCAAGCTTTCGCTGGCACGGGCTTCGTCGCGGCCTTTTCTTTCTTTTTTTTTTTTTATGGTGACGCCAAGAATCGACGCGAAGCGTGCTCTATTCTGTTCCGAATCTTGCGGTGGTACGGCAGCTCGGATAATCACGTTTTCCGTATAGCTGCAAATGAAAACAAGGCGTTATTGATCAGAATGAAGAGAACTCGTAATTGTCATAGCATTGGCGACCGCGCAGCGGGTAGGCAGGTAGCGTTTTCTAATGGGGTGGGGAGATCAGCGTCACTGACAAACAATTTAATTTTCGTTTTCGTTCAGGGCTGCCCACAGACAACATACTGCGTGCCATAATACATACGACGATTTTAGTTAAGTTGTTGTTGGGCAAGATATGAATGTCGGGCTTCAATTTTGCAAATGCAATATTGCCGCTAAAATTGGTAATTAAAACTTTATAATAAAGATATTTTTGTTACTTGTGACGTGAGGTATGTTTTCCACGATGCCGCATTTGTATTGGCTGCCAAGCCTTACAGTCTGACAGAAGATGTGCACATGGGCTTATCACACGTTATCAGTGCAGCAACCTGTGTTATTTGGCGCAGGAAAAACAGCCTGTATAGTTGCTGTATTCGCGATCTCTGGGAAAGAAAGCGAAGGAGACGGGGACACGGGGAACGTGCGCGGTATCCAAGGCGGCTGTACTGGTGCTGAAACCCCGAAATTTTCGATATCCTCGCCTTCCTCGACTACATCAGGGGGGGGGGGGGGACAGAAGACCTATGGGCCCCGGGTGCCAGACGACCTAGCTACGCCACTGTCCCCAGGTGGTCGAAATTTCCGGAGTCCTCCACTACGGCGTGCCTCATAAAAGTGGTTTTGGCCCGTAAAACACATCATTTAATTTGTTTTTGCCATAGAAAGGGATCGGTAAGAAGCATATATAAAAAAGGCGTATATGTTCATGTTTGTTTTATGAATTACCGCACTGGATTACGAAAGAGAAGCAGCGTGAAATCGCCCGCTGAGAATACCGATAAACATATACAGTGCGATCGCTGCATTGAGACTTCATTCTGTTATGCACCATTTGGTTATACAGACAGTCCGCGATAAGAACATATTTCACAAAGCTTGCGCTCAGCGACTGCCTACCTTTCACGCAAGAAGCCGGTTCGGGAGACTCCATCGCTGCGACCGCGTGCAGTGGCGTTTACTGTACGTACGTATTCGGTAAAGAGATAGCGCCTGTAAACGATTCTGTGCTTCCAGTTTGCCAAGATTACTAAATATCGACAGTTATATAACGAAGGAATAATTCTGCTCCGCGGTTCTATTGCTGTGAGCTGCATGGTGCCACGAGGTGACTGCATGCACTTCGTTATAAAGGCGTTCGACTACAGCTATGCCTGTATTCGATCGATGTTTCTAATAAATGTAATAAATGCGAAAATATCACAATTAAAAGACACCAAACAGTTTGTATTGAGGGTTATACATATGTATATACGCTTTATTGCCGAGAGCATGCAGCTTGTCCTTGTACTACGTGGACAAAGCCGTGTTTGTTGTAGAATATATATTCTACAACAACTATGCTGATGCTGATTATGTCAGCATAGGTAAAGCGGTATACCGCTTTACCTATGCTGACGTAATCGTGTGGTACGGAGACACTCTATGTCTGGTATGTTGAATTGACGCAGCATCCGGTTCTTTTGCTTTTGTCATATGTATACATATATAGCGACACGTCGGTATAGATGATATTAATGTTTATTTTGTCGAACGCTGATGGCAAGACTACGAATACTCAACGTTCATACATTTCCGCTGGTGTATATGACAATTCATACACGTGGTAAATATTTTACGCAATCGCGATTGAAATTCAAAAACGGTTGAAGGCAAACTACAACATAATGTACAAGCGTTGACACCCTCTTAGATCTGACCACGGTGTAAGAATATTATGAGCTGTGATCTGACCTGGGCTGAATTAGAGTGAAAACTGCATTACGAAAACGGCGGGGACGGTGGTCTTTCGTGCAAGTCGTATTCCTCGTTTCCGTTGCAGCTTTCATGCATCGAAATATGACGTTTGGGTGCGACTTCGTAAGGATATAAATTGTGAGCACGCATCCGAGCTAAAATCCTCTGTTCCAGCTCGCTCAGGTCTTCGAGAGACGAATAATACGTTCTCACTCCTACGGCTGCACTTGTCTGCCTCAACTAGTGCCGCCCTATAAGCGCTATCGCGCTCGCCTATCCCAGTCTTCAGCATGCTTCCGGTGAACCACTTCATCGTCACTGCAAATCGAAAAATTATGATAAAAAATTTTCCACGGCGTTTTCCACATAATTACTACCTTTATTCTATGTTACTACTTCATGATTAGACGCTCCAGCCGGTAAGCTTTCCATTGCACTAAGAAAGTGGTTACCATGAAATTTAGTCGTCAGTCGCTTTAACGATTAGGCCGGGCACTGATAAACATTTTCTTATATGTAAATTAAGGACAGCTGCTTAAGCCTTTCGTAAACGAGTATTTATAATGATCTAAACAAGCCGTTTATTTGCAGCGCAGCATACAGACGCACTTTCGTCCCCGTGTGCTGTGCTCATCGGTCGTGGACGAAGCACGAAAATAAAACCGAATGAACAAAAGAAAACTGAAATTTCGGTGGCTACAATTGTCACTTTATACGAGAAATAAACATATGCAACACCCACCTTACCATCGTAAAGAACAAAATGAATTAACGTCGAGAAAAAAAAACTCGTTACTAGCGCCGTCTAAACTTATCTACCACCATGGGCGGCCGTGTCTTTTAGATAGGTCTGCATGTGTGGTAGGGCTTTGTAATAGACGCTGTAGTGAGACATTTTGCATAGGTGTTCTGTGATATTACTAGTAGCTGTTTTATTATATCTATATTATATTTATAGTAAACTATAGTTATATCCGCGGGGACCGTGGTTTGTGCTGACAGTTTGTCGGTCGTGAACGAGCGTTCCTCGTGTGCCTCGAAGCTTCTTCGCCTGCACGACGATCGGTTCCAAGTACAAGACTGTTTGCATGTATACAGTACACAGAAGATAAGGAGCGGGCAGCGCTGCCTGTGGTACTTATATGAGATTTGAACCACAAAGCACAACTGACTTCAAAAAGGACGACGTCGTGATGGAGTATTGGGCGGACGAAGATGGAGGAGGCGAGAACTTTTACCCGGCCAACGTCACTGCACTCGCGGGTAAGCCGACGCGTCGCCGCCGCAGGCCATTTCCACCTAGAGTAGGGGTCTAAACACGTGGCCCACCGTGCTGTTTTTATAGTTTGCCTTCTTTCATTTGAGTTCTGTTTTAATCATTGTCAGACACCCTTGAGGACCTTCTGTGGAAATTGAAGAACTCGCGACACTCATTTTCCAGAGTGATATTGGGAAAGCTGCACAAGGACAACTTGGTAAATTTTTTTTCAATTATATTTTACAATGGTGCTGTGTGAACGCGTACATTAGTTTTGGTTGGTTATGCCAGTGGTAAAACAACATCTAATGCATAGTGACTTGAGTGCATCTTGCACATTAAGCTCTTTCGGTTTTTAGCTATATTTGATTCATGTATGGTTCACTGTACCATCCTCACTATTGCATGGTTTGCCTCGTCGTATATGTGAATGCTCTGGTAAAAGAAATGCCCTTGAACTGCAGTGTGGTACAGTCACAGTGCATAGTTGCAGATAGTGATTGCTGACGTCATGCTTGCTGGCCTGTCTCTGTCTTTGCACAAACAATTTAGTAACAAGGCTATGATTTTGGCTGCTACCTGGCGCCTTGGGAATGTGCATGAGACCTCTCTACCACACATGCACACGCATTGTGCGGTAGAGAGGTCTTTGTTTCTTTCTCTTCAAAGTTTTGTTACACATGAATATTGCAGTTATCAGGTTGAGGCACCGAAAAATGTGCATACATTGCACTCCTGCTATCTTATTCAAGCTGCGTATACCTTAAGGGCTCCTATGTCGTTTGTGCGGAATTCCTGGTAACTACATTCCAGTAGTCTTTCTTCATGGTTGGCTGGCTGCCTGGTCTTGGTCCGTCAGGTTGCACATGTTGCATAATGGGGTTGATGGGTCACCGTATCTGCTCTTGTGAGGTTGACAGTGACCAAGTGACCGCATAAGCTTCAGTGTTTCACTGAAGATATGCTGTGCACCCACTCTGTTTGCATGATTGGCACAGTTGTAGTCTTGTTTTTTTTTTTTTCACACATACTTTGGGAACCATATGGTAATGAAATAAGCCCTTATTTTTCTATATCATCAACCTACTAGGTTTCTTGCGAGGGTTACTTTGCTCTACAGTTAAAGCTTACATAGCAAAACAGGTGCAGCTGCTGTAGTTTATTGCTGAGTTATCAAAGTTCAGTTCAGCAGTAAAATAAATACTGCACTGCAGCACGATCTTGCAGTACTTTCTGTTGTTCAGAACTTTTCAAGGGATGAAAGATTGATGTATAGTGCTGTGGCCTGCTAGTACAGATATACACTGAAAACGTTCAAAAGCACTGCTTTGGACCAAAAATAATTTACTAGTGAGGTGTGCACCTGCACATATTATATTGTTCACGATTATTATTATTATTATTATTGCTGTTATCATAATTATAATTATTACTATTAGCACCCAAAATTTGCTGCAAAATTGAGAGCAGAAATGCAGCTTGGCAGACCATTACTGCTAAGTTTAAGCATACCATTTGCATCAAGCCATCGCTGTAGCCTTCTTGGTGGAAGTTGACTATTTGTTGTGATGTACTCTTGGCGTCAAGTAAAACATGAAGATTGGAGCGCATGGCCAAACTATAATGGAAGGTGTAGTGCGCACCGTCCGGTCATCACCATTGACAGGAGTGCAGATACTGTTGACAGCACTGCACAAGGATGCTCTACCTGTGCTGCAATATTTTCGTTTCTGTTTTGGTTCTCTTTTACTTGAATGCAAGAAAACAAAAATAAAAGGAAACGGAAGCACAAATATTGCAGTATAGGGCGAGCATCATCACAGTGCGACGAAACTGTATGTCCTATCGGTGTCAATCGAAATGTGAACAGCCGCGTCATCTTTTCTTGCTTTCAAATAAAAGAGAACCAGAACAGAAACAGAAATATTGCATCATAGGTGGAGCATCATTGTGCAGTGCGGTCAAACTGGATGTGTGTGCGTGTCACTGGTGCTGACTGGACGGTACACGCTATACATTCAATTATGCTTTGATCATGCGCTTCACAGTTTGCGTTTCATTTGACGACAGTATCTTCATAGGGGGTTGTAGCTTCCTTTTGTGCATTAAGTGGCTTGTGCAGTTGTCTACTTCTGCTATTAATTTGTTCTTATTTATTCTTCCTAGGTGCTGCAATGCTGTTGGTAATAATGCCCTGATTATAAGGCCCCAGATCTTATACATTTGTAAAAATGCTGCATAATTGCATGATACATAGTTGCAAAAACTTGGCTTTGGAGGCCATAATGTGGTGCTTTATTGACCTTGTAGAGTGTAGCAGCAGAACTGTTTCAGAATGTGCAGCTGCTACCTTAATGATGGCAAGTGCTTTTCCAATGCATAGGAAGAGAGGCCTGGATGAAATCAAAAGTGACATCTAGCCTGGTCAGGGCAATCTTTAAGTCAAACCCAAACATAACAAAAGGGGAAGAGGAAATAAAAGCTGGCCAGCTGTGATTAGTGCCACGCTGACAACCTTATCGCACCACATGTGCCATTTTCTTATTTATTTATTCCACCTGAAAGCGCAGTTAATTTCCCCCGTGATTTCTTCAGCTTTACCATGTCTGTGGGGCTGCTAAAAAAAAGAAAAGTCAGTTCCCCTGTTTCCTCTCATTCAACCGCACACACTTTTGTTGCAGTGGTCAGTGTTGGCTGCTGGGAAAGTCCCTGCAGATATGAAGATAAGAATTAGATCCCGATGCCTGCATAAATGTTGTTGAGGAGATGTGTTAAGTCTTATCGTGCATGCCTTTTTTATGGTTAAGGCTGATGAAGGGCTCTCCAAGAGAGAACAGAGGAAGAGGAAGCGAGAAGCTGCCAGGAAGGAACTGGGCAATATACTTAAGGCATTCAAGCAGTCGGAGAACTCGGAACTGGTACGCAATATTTATGTGAGCCCAGCTACCCATTATTACTCTCAACATTCAAACCTGATGGCGATGCTGAAGCAACATTTTGGTTAAAGCTTAAAGTAGCTGTTT
Organism: Dermacentor variabilis; assembly: GCF_050947875.1. Taxonomy (NCBI): domain Eukaryota; kingdom Metazoa; phylum Arthropoda; class Arachnida; order Ixodida; family Ixodidae; genus Dermacentor; species Dermacentor variabilis. The sequence continues at coordinate 125,526,871 of NC_134578.1, read as the reverse complement.
ACATTGCTGCTTCATTATCCTGTCTGTGATATGATGAGGGTGCTGTGATTGTGCCTTTTACTTTGTTATTAGTAGTCTTTTCTTTCTCCACATTTTCATTCAATATACAGGTCTGTGTAATTTGGCCTTCTGGCAGCACAACATATCACTAATCTCAACTTGACACGACTAGCATACACGAGCCTGCACACATAAAAAAAGAGTAGTGTGCAATATTTAATGTTACTTTCACCTGTTCATCAGTAAACCATACAAGGGATTGTTAAAACTAGAAATTATTTGCATTAGCATGTGCAAATAAAGAATTGTATGTGGTGTGCAGAGGTAATGGCAATAACTTTGTGGGAAAATAAGAAAAAAAAACATGCATCACTTGCAATGCACAAATGGTGCCAAAGTACGTCATAACAGAAACTGTTGCCTTGATTTCCTTGGCTAGTACAAAATCCAACTTGGCGCTTTATAGGTGGTCATGCATGCAAAAGTTGCATTAGCATAATCAAGACAACCTGCCATTGCAAGATGTCATTATTACCATCATTTTACCTGACTACTAATAAGAAATCACTGGTATATACTGGGATTTTTAGTGTGTAGCTTCCTTTGTGATCTCACAAGCGACACACTGCGTTGGAAAGTAATTGCAGTAAAACAAGTTGTGGGGCTAGTTGGTGCATAGCTTTAAAAAAAATGAAGCACCAACACTAACGGCACACTAAGAAGGAACCTAAATACAGGACAAGGCGTTTCCTGTCTTTTCGTTCCTTATTAGTGTGCCGTTACCGTTGGCGCTTCATTTTTTGAAAAGTAATGCCACAACATGTGGATGGGTGAGATTTTAGGCACCTTTATGGCTGGCTTATGTTGGCCTATCTCATTTAATACCAGTGCAGGTGTTGCCTGGTTTGCCAGAAGTGCACTGTCGATTGGCTGATACACATTTATGGATTTTTATTGCAGCACATATTTCGTTTGATTCTGGTTAACACTGCTAATCGAGATAACTTGGTGATGTCTGGTTCTCATTTCTGGTAGTAAATTATTGAACTAAGTGACTTCTTCATAGTTTGTATCGTTATTGTATTGTTCATAGCACAGTTCAAGTATTATTCATAGTTTGCTCTTGAGAAGTCTTGTCATTCTCCCAAGGTTCATGGTGTTATGTATTATTGCAGTTTCAAGACTTAGAAGATGAAAGCAAAGGATCTGTTGATAATCATACTAAAAGCAAGAAAGATAAAAGAGCTTCCCATGAAATTGAGTGGAAGAACATGAAGCAATTGAGGACCTTGAAAAAAAACTACTAAATATAAAAGCTGAGAAAGAGGAGCTTGCTCGGCTGTTGGAAAAGGAGCGAGAGAGCTCAAGAAGGCTGACGGATGCCTTCCTCAACAAGATTGGTAAATTGCAAGCTCGTGTTTGTGATGAGTGTTGACGTTCGCTGGTATGTGAAATGACCGAGAACAAATGAGCGGACACACAAACACAAACTTCAACAATCGCTTTATTGGAAACAGATGCGCACACAGGCATGCAAAACATGCTCACTTGCAAACAAAAATGCAATGCCCACAGAATATCGCGTTCAGAAAAAAACAGTTCTTGACAAAGCAAGCGAAGGCATGCTCACGCATTTATCATTTAGGCTTGCTGTTCGGGCTACTTCAATGACCAGCCTAGTAAGTCCATCTCTGTGTCTCGGCACATCAAAGCCTTTGTTAAACAACGGCTCACTGCCACATGTCTTGCAACAGAGCCAACCAACCACCGCATGCTTTCTTATGTTGTTGCTGTGGTTTCACAGTTTGTCTTTTAGGCAGCGTTCCATATGGCCTACCTAGAACTTTCCGCATGAAAGTGCAATATGATGCACATATTCAATGCAGTATTCAATGAAAGCAGTAAAAGCTGGGGATAGAAAGGAGGGTGAATAGACACAAACGAAGCAAGAAACATACGTGCAGCTACATGGGCATGCACTGTAGAGTGTCATATACTCAATAAATGGGTGCATATCTATGAGTCAAGTATAATACAGAAGCTTCTATGTTTTCTCTTAAAGGTGCACTGACGCAATTATTAAAAAATCTATTTACACCTGTGATCAAGTACTTGGGAAAAGCAACCAAGACGAGCATGCTCGGACACCGCAGGTGTGCACCGGGTCGCCGATTCCAGAGGGTCTTGATCCAATTGAGCATGAGGGCCTCGTCCATATGGCCCTTTTTGTTCACGCAAACGACAACATCCCGTGTGAAAGCCTCGTTCGGGAGCGCTTCCTCTTGAAGATTATGTATGGGGGCAGCTTTCTGCCGAACAGAAACGAGGTCTTGTTCTATTATTCCATGCAAGTTTAATCAGGCGACTCGCCTGCGTTGAGCATTCTAATTTTTTCAAAGTAAAAGCACCGGCCTTCTCGAGGCACACAATGAAGTACACCAAGAAAGGACCGGCATGATGTTCAGTCCGAGCCGTCGCATCGGGTAGATGCACTACTCGTCTGGAACTGAGATCCAACTACGAGCTTTTTAACCGCAGCAGCTTTAGTATACGCTATTGGAGCTGGAATTACCGCGGCTGCTGGCACCAGACTTGCCCTCCAATTGATCCTCGTTAAAGGATTTAGAGTGTACTTATTTCAATTACGGGGCCTCAAAAGAGTCCCGTATTGTTATTTTTCGTCACTACCTCCCTGTGCCGGGAGTGGGTAATTTGCGCGCCTGCTGCCTTCCTTGGATGTGGTAGCCGTTTCTCAGGCTCCCTCTCCGGTATCGAACCCTGATTCTCCGTTACCCGTAACAACCATGGTAAGCAAGTAACCTGCCATCGAAAGTTGATAAGGCAGACACTTGAAAGAAACGTCGCTGGCTCGCGGCCATGCGATCAGCACAAAGTTATCCAGCGTCACCACACAATACGGGCCGAAACCCGACCGATCTTCGTCTAATAAAAGCACCCGTCGCCCAAAGCGCTTCAGGTTCACTGCATGTATCAGCTCTAGAATTGCCACAGTTATCCAAGTAGGAAGAAACGACCTAAGGAGCCATAACTGATTTAATGAGCCATTCGCGGTTTCGCCTTATTTCGGCATGTACTTAGACATGCATGGCTTAATCTTTGAGACAAGCATATGATTACTGGCAGGATCAACCAGGCAATCGTGCAACTGCGCGTCCAGCCTTTCAAGCAGGCCGGACGCCGTTTTTGCGATGCCGAGGCCACCTTCAGGCGCCCCAACACGCTTCGTTCTCGCAAAGTGTAGCACTTTACACAGTCCAAGACGACGGCGTTCGAGCTCGCTACGGCGCCCACCTCGCAGGGCCCGGTATCGCCAAGCGGCAAGAAGCACGCAACTTTCTCGATAGACTGGTTGCGTCAACTAGATCACGGCTTGCGGTTTCTCTCGAGCCCACAGCACTGGTGGACCGACCGACACTTGCAACGTAGCCGAGACGGCAAAGCCGCCAGACGACGGGTCACGCCCGCGCCTTCGACACTTTCGTATTTGACTCGTCCGAGGACGACGCGGAACACACCTCGATATCGTGGAAAAAGCGTCGTCCGACAACCAGCCCCTAACGCATCAAGCGGATGAGGCTGCAGACGTCAGCTGTGGGATCCACTGGAGCGATACCGGCGACACGCTTGACGGGCACGAAGCTCGCCGCATATCAAACAGCCAGGGGCGACTGCTCTCTGGGACCCCCGTATTATAGCAGCGACAAGTACCCAGACCTCCATGGGGTCGTATTCGTGCCACTTTCGACGAGCGTTTGGCGAAAATCGTGCCGCATCGTAACGCCGCGAGCAAGCTTCAAAGCTTACGCCGGCTCGGCTGCACAATGCCGAAGTCGTGAAAGCGCAGCGCGTCGACTGAATGCGCGAACGGCAATCTCTCGCCAATGGCTAGTACGGTTTCTTGAACAATCGCCTTTCTGTCCCCCTACGGGGCCCCCGGCCGATCGATTCGAGGCACGCTAGCGCGGCCCTTTTGCCATTTCCGAGCACGAGTGCGACCTACGCGGGCGGCGTGCTCGACGCCCCGGCTGACGTCGTTTCGGGCTTTGTCTCTTCGCGCGCTCGCGCCAACGTCGCGGCCACCGACGACGTCTGCCCCGTTCTCTCCCGGTTCCCGGCGTGCTATTGGCGGCGAGGAGTTACGGAGTCGCCATCTATCGCAAGTGCCTCGCTGGCGTAGTATGAGGGACCACGCGGCGCGCTCCTCATAGGTTTTGCTGTCAGCGCTCACTGAAAACACCACGCGCGAGCTCTCCCGGACATTTCCGTAAGTACTTTCGAAACGAGAGAAGTTGTTTACTGTCTAAATAATAATCTTGGGCAAACTGAAAGTACACAATCGTTTACAGACGCTATCTCTTTACCGAATACGTACAGTGAACGCCACTGCGCGCTGTCGCCGCGACGGAGTCTCCCAAACCGGCTTCTTGCGTGAAAGGTAGGTAACCGCTGAGAGTAAACTATGTGAAATATGTTCTTATAGTGTTTGTATAACTAAATGGAGCGTAATAGAAAGAAGCCTCAATGCAGCGATCGCGCAGATTCGCAGCGACCGACTGCGCGTCTGCATGCGCGTCTGCGTACTGTTTCGCTTTCTCCTCGCGCGCGTTCTCGCACCGTGCCATGAGCTTTAGGCCGCAGAATATGAGCATTTGACAGTATACAAGCAACCATTGTTGCGTGGCAGCTATCAGAGCTGTTCAAAAATAATTTCACTGTAGAGACTTCGACGCCGACGGGCGACTGTGATGTCCCGTCGCAACGATTTGATCTTTTTTTGTTCTTCTAAATTCTTTGACTTTTCAATATTATGTGTCGAGTTGCGTCGCACTGTATGTAATCCAGTGCTTTAATTCATAACACAAACATGACCATATGCCTTGCTTTTTTTTAATGTGCTTCTTACCGCTGCCTTTCCGCTCCACTGAAGTTGCTAGTATCTATAGCATGGACAAGTTGATAAACCAAACCGTCATAACATTAGCCGTGCAGCAGACTCGGGCGAGCGTCTCAGTGCGCGTTTTCAGAACATCGCAGACCGGGCGCCGTAGCAGAAATCTTCCTCGCGTCTGTGCTTGCTGCATACCCGAGTTGTAGCCGATGACTGTTTGTCGGTTTTATGTTTTGCGAGCCAAGCTTCACGCAGCTTCTTGTCCTGCGGCTACGTGTGAATAAGGCTGACACCGGCCTCCGTTACGTGCGTCCGGCCCTGCGGCAACGAGCAGTAGCCTACCATGTTGCGCGCCTTCAAAGGCAGCCACTACCTATTGTAGTGCTTTCAAGCTTTGTAAAGGAGACACTCGAAGCGGGAAAATTTCGCCACTAAATGAGGACCGCAGCGTACGAGGGAATTCAAACTCGTTTTTAGCTCGCTTCGGCGCTCCCGAAGCAGCCGACGCGGCCGCTATGTCCACGTGATCCCTCCTAGCACGTCCCGCCGACGGTGGCGCCAGCTTTTCCAGTGGTGGAGCTGGAGGCCAATAGTGAAGCCCTCTGCACGGTGACGCCGGCTCAGTCGTCAGGGGTAGCACACTCTCAAGTTCAACAAATGGCCACAGAGGGCGAAAAAATCGACCGCGCGCCGCTGCTAACAAAGCCGACCTAGTAGCGTCACTTCGGGATGCGTTCGTTAGTTCCAACATTTCCCGGTAGAGGCGTCGTAATAAGCGCAATTTTATCTTAAACTTTCTCTTACAATTACCGAAGCATTTTCTTTTACATAAAAACAGGGCAAAATTATCATTGCTAATTAGATATTGTACTCTTTGTTAGTAAGTTTATTGTTTCTTCGCCATTATAAACGCAAATAGCGTTCAGCATCATCGATCTTTCACGTGACCTCTGGCCTGGATTTAAAATTTTTACCGGTATTTCCGAGTGCACGGCGGCATAGATTCATTCGTTTGTACACTCAAGACTGGTTGCTTCTTTGTTTCTAAAGCTAGTTTCTTGCGCTTCGATGTCTCGCGTTATTTGACTTGGGGTGAAGTTACGTGTTTGCAAGCGGACATGTAAGCCCGGCAGTTGGGTTTCGGTCGTGAGCCATTCGGAACAGATCTGCATCGAAACGGGAGCTGGATTTTGCTGCGGCTGACAACGGCAATAACGGTGAGTCGTTTAACACCGCTGCTTGAATCGTTGTATAATATCCGTCTCATTACCTTCCAGGCGGGCACAAGTTAACGAACTAGATCCTGCATTACATATGGGCCATGAGGATCTTTAGTTCATGTTTCCTAAATAAACCTTTACTTGCGAGGCTGTCGTTTGGTTTACACACACAACCAGGAAAGAAAGAGCGATATCGGAACGCGCGTCTCATTTTTCATGTTATTGTAGCCGTGGTTGTAGGTGACTGAGTAGCCTTATCAATATACATATTAAACTTTTTTTTCGAGTCCGCCGGCAACGTCTTTCGTCCACAAAACCGAATAATCCTTTGGTAAAATGATGTGAAAGTACACAATTTAATGTATTAAACAGTTGCAAGCATGATAATTCACCCATATTTCGTACTTGTTGGTTCCAAATGTTCTTGCTGCTCAGATTGGTTTACCGTAGGGCATTTATTTTTGCAGTAGTGAAGCGGTGCATCACGTTCGTGCAGAAAAATAATGCATCAGTTCTAATAGCTTCATGATTTTCATGCATTTGCTTGTGGAACTAGCAGTGTGATCACTTCTAGTGTATAAATGAACCAACAAATGTTCTCATTTGTGATCTTAATAGTACTTGCGCTGTTGACATGCATTGTAGTTAGGCAGACATCAATTTTATGGACAATAGCAATATTTATTTAACATGCTGCTTAAGCACCCTAGAACAGACAGTGTACATTTGCATGTGTTCTGTAGTCACAAATCATTACAACATATATGTCACACCTTTTTGCATTTCATATTGCAAAACTTTGCTTTTTCAATTTCTGATTCAGTCAAAATTTCTGTTCCAGACATGCAGTAATGAGGACGGCACCAGTATAAAGCAATACACTCCAGGCACTAAACAGAAGCTGCTGCCTGCTACAACCAGGTCATTGTGTGGACATTGGCTACTACTACAAGGTAAACAACACATGGTTCAGAAATAAATATGTTTGATATATGCTGTATTGGCTTGCTGTTTGCAGCAGATATGAATGTTTGTTCATATTTATGGTTCAGTATAATTGGTTCGAACATATAAAACACATAAATTTGGCTAATCTGTGCTGTATCTCATGTGTCACCGTTTTGCCCTAACAGAGTTTATGCCAATCACATCTTGGTCATCACAGGAGCTCCTATCTGCGCCAACAGGAAGGGGCTGGAGCCGAATTTGCAAGGCTTTTACACCAAGAACAAAGAAGCACATGCAGAAGAATATGAATGAGATATCAAGTCTGCAGAGGACTGTGTCAAGACTGAAAAGAGCTTCAGCCACCATTTCACCAGCACGGACATTTGGCTGAGTCATCCAGGTAACTCAAAAAGGACTTTCTAGAAATTCTTCGTCTTCAGATGCACCTGCAACATCTGACCAAGCACGGACCACGCTGGCCAAAAGATCGAGTTCCATCAGTTTGCCCTTAATCAGCTTCCTAGCCATGTTAATTCCGTTTGTGCCAAGTGTAATTTTTCTCCTATAAATGCAAGCTTTCTCATTGCCCATTTTTGTTAGAGGTCATTCATCCTCATCCAGATATAAAGGTCAACCGATTCTTCGCTGATACTTAATACCAGTCACTGTCTAGCAGCCTAACATATACGTAGCAGTATCTTCTAGTGTATGTTGTCATGCGCAATTCCTCTCCTGAAATAGCTGATGCAGCATCGGCATGCGTCTTGCATTAACCTATGCACATGTGCTATACACCATTTTACTTTTCTTGATGTTTTTAGCCTTCAATGCTTGCAGAGCAGAGTGACTTCTCTCTTGAATGCAAGCTTTCTCATTTTCCATATTCCTAGTCTCGTTGATGATTGCTCCTCTTCCTTGATAGCCTGGGTCTTTGTGCAAGCTACACTGAAGTGATTGATTGCAGAATCTGGTTTTGCTGCCACACTTGGTTGTGGTAACTGTGTTACGTTTCTCAGATGTGGGGGCCTGGTCAGTTGCATTGGTAAGCAGTCCCTCGAGGTAGGCATTTGCTCCTGCAGTCCACAAAGCGACATAGACTCCCAGTATACACACACCGTAACTGGCGCGCCCCGTTCGTTCTGGCCTGGGCAAATTGTGCTTGTGGCCTACCTCGGCCATGATTTGCTCAAAACGGAGACCAGCATATGTGCTTACATGGTTCGAAGTGTATGAAGTTGATAGCCGTATGGGTGGAAAGGCCGGCAAGAATGGCTGCCGAAGGTGATCCCCACAGAAGCGACTTGTCCACATTGCGACAAAGTGGGACACAAAGTGTGAGCCACACATAGCGGTCCCCGAAAGAAAATAAATGTGCAGGTTGGAAAGGAGTTAACGCTAAAATGCCGGGTAGTCCATGTCGCTGTGTTGGTTGCTGCAGATGCCTGCGTCACCTGATTGCTTCGCAATGGAAATTACTCATCTTCAACGGCAACTGTTGGTTCAAACAGGTGCGAGGCTGTGCCCAATCTGTTTGTACCGCAGGTTGTCGCTCGTTACCAGACCACCACATGTGACAAAGGCAAGCATTATGCCTGTAAGATGGTTAGTAGCCAATGTATAATGTATTGTCTGAACCTCATGCGGTGACTGATTGCTGTTTAATTTTGCTGTTATGTCACTTGGTTACGGTCGCAGTTTTATGTTTTTCGAATATTGCGACCTGGTCGGTTGCACTGGGAAGCAGCCTCTCGTAGTAAGCCTTTGATCCTGAGTCTGCACAGCGACATAGACTCCCAATTTACGCACACCGTGATTCGTGCTCCCCGTACACCCTTTCCTGCTGCAGCCATGGGCAAATTGTGCCTCTGGCCTTTCTCGGCCGCGATTAGGCGTGAACGGAGACCAGCATAAGTGCTTACATGGTTGGACGTGTATGAAGTTGGGCGGAAAGGTCCGAAAAAGTGGCTGATGAAGGTGATGCCCACGAAAGCGACTTGTCGATATTGAGACAATGTGGGACACCAAGTGTGAGCCACACATTAGCGGCCTCCAAAAGAAAAGAAACATGCAGGCTGGAAAGGAGTCAATGCTAAAATGAAGGGTAGTCCATGTCGCTGTGTAGGCTGCGGCAGCAGATGCCTGCGTCACCCGAATGCTTTGCACTGCAAGTTGCTCATCTTTAACAGCGACTGTCGCTGCAAACAGGTGGAACACTCTGTCCAATCTGTTTCTGCTGCTGGTTGTTGCTCGTTACTAGACCACCACGTGCGACGAAGGCAAGTATTACGCCTGTAGGTAGGCGGCTGAATAACGGCTGTAGGTAGGCGGTAAGAGACCCGTGTATGTGAATGCTCACTGTTGCCATATGGTTTGTAGCCAATGTATAATATGTATTGTCTGAACCTTATGTGGTGATTGATTGCTGTTAATTTTGCTGTTATGTCACTTGGCTACGGTCGCAGTGTTATATATTTAGAATATTGCGGCCTGGTCAGTTGCACTGGGAAGCAGTCTCTCGAAGTAAGCATTCGCTGCTGCAGCCTGCACAGCGACATAGACTCCCAATTTTCATGTACCGTGATTCGTGCTCCCCCTTCGCGCTTTCCTGCTGCAGCAATGGGCAAATTGTGCCTCTGGCCTTTCGCGGTCGCGATTAGGCATGAACGGAGACCAGTATACGTGCCTACATAGTCCGGTGCGTATGAAGTTGATAGCCAGATGGTTAGAAAGGCCCGCAAAAGTAGCTGATAGAGGCGATGCCCACGAAAGCGACTTGGTGTCTCACATTGTCTCACTATGGACAAGTGTGAGCCACACATTAGCGGCCCCCGAAAGAAAAGAAACGTGCAGCTTGGAAAGGAGTGAACGGCTAAAATCTGGGGTAGCCCATGTCACTGTGTAGGCTGCGGCAGCAGATGCCTGCGTCTCCCGATTGCTTCGCAATGCAATTTGGGCATTTTTAACGGCGACTGTCGCTGCAAACAAGTGGCACACTCTGTCCAATATGTTTCCGCTGCTGGTTGTTGCTCGTTAACCTGACTACCACGTGCGACGACGACGGTGAGCCGTTTACGCTCGCGTCAATGATTCCAGCGTATCTCGACATGCAAATTTTATTTCTGCTATTGCACGAGAATGTACACTGCTTGTCTTCTGCCAATAAAGTCGCGCGTTCTGTTCACTCACTTGTGGCTTGTTTGTATGGGCGTCAGTAGAGGCTCTTGGCAATTAGAACGCACCAGCTACGCGGCAGCGAAGGCATTGAAGCATGCTGCATAGCCTGCAGGGCAAGCACGGTGCGTACCAGCGTACGCGACCGGCAAAAAACGGCCATATTGAATATTGCTCTAAAAAAAAAATTTGCACTTCCGCTTCCGGATTGAGCAACGTCATCTGGCGTCCGCCAAAGTAAGTTCCATGCGCTGCCGCTGCTTATTTTCGAACCACGGCGGAAGGTACAGTTTCCCTTCTCTAAGTTGGTTCTTTATTCTATGCTCGTGGCCGTGCGGCGGCTTGTAAGCAAAAGTTGCGGGTAAGGCGTCGAGCTCCCGCCGCCCCGCCTCACGTGGTTTCGGACTTTTGTCTCTTCGAGCGCTCGCAACCATGTCGGGGCCGACACCGACGTCTGCGTGGTCGTTCAACGATTCCCGGTGCGACACAATGCAGAGTCGTGCAGGGTGCCAGCGACTCCGTCGTGGCCGTGCAGCTCTGTGTACGCATAAGTTTCGTGAAGGGTATCGAGCTCCCGCCGCCTCGGCGGACGTGGTTTCGGATTTTGTGTCTTCGAGCGCTCGCAGCGATGTCAAGGCGATCGCTGACGTCTGCGCGGTTTCCGGTGTGCTATAATGCAGCATTCTGTCGCACGACACCTCGTGATTGCCGAGGCCAGCACGGCAATTTACTAAAGCGAGCGCATTGCGCCCAGGCGGACGCGGCAGCGGACATTGTGTTTCCGGGAGTGCTCTTGCTGTAAAATTTAAACGGGTGCAGCTGCGCGAGCAAATGTACTTATTTTCTCTCTCTCCCTTTGACGCGACTGTAATTTTAATTAAAATGCAATTGGAGGCGGGAGCAGCCTGATGAGAGTAGGTGGACTTCGGCACACCTTGTAGTTCAGAAATTGTTTTGAAGCTTTGAGGACATACACCTTCGCGCCATCTGCTTTCCCCGTCTCTTTGGCACTTGATAGTGTGTGCTGCATGCTCTGCATTCCAAAGAAACACGCCTGTTTGTCTCCCTCTCTCACGTTCTTTTTTTAGCTGCTCTTGTAGAAGCTGCTATGGTGTTTACTCGCTGTAAAATAGAATGCTTGCGCAAGCCAACAACCTTTGCCGTGTTTTTTTTTCTCTTCCCCAGACGTTTCTGCCATTTTTCACTGGCTCTCGTTCTTAGTATGCAGTGGAGCTAGCTCGCGCCATCTACCTTTCTTTGTGTACGGCGATGTCAGTAAGTTTTCCTAGTTCCGTACACAGATGGTGAAAATGCGTTTTCGCGCCAGTTTCGAACGACCTCGCTGTACTCATGTTTCTCATGTAAATGTTTCAAAGGGGTTCGCAAAAGGGAGTGGTCCTTTTTTCTTGTGCAAGGCTGGGCTTTCCAGCTGTGTTTAAGCTATGCTAGGATGTGACCGTACACACACATATTTATATATATATATATATATATATATATATATATATATATATACACACGGCAGTGGTAAAGATGATAAGGTAGCACTTATTTTTAGAATACCTGTGCTTCACGTGGCGATCTTCCCTCTATGTTTTCGTTTGGAAGGCGCGCGCAGCCTTTTCTATATTTAGTTTTTCATTCACTTCTACGTTGCTCGTCTTCAACATGGGGCATGCTACCTAATTCTACCGGTCGATTCGACACGTTGCGATCCGTCCCGGCCTGTGCCGTATCAAAATTTTCAGTGGGCCTTGCGGTAAATAAAATGAAATGAAGGAAATGCGCGTAGTATATTACACTTGCGCACGGGCTTGAAACGAAGGCCTCAAAGAAAGTCACCTCGAGCGGCCGCATTCAGACGGAAGTAAGCATTCCCCTTGCGCGTCTTTTCCGCTCGCCTGCTCCGTTTTCTACGAGGTTGCCGTCGTTGGTTCGGCCTTACAAACAAGCTTGCACTCGGGTCTCGTTTCTACGCGACAGCGTTTCGTTAACAGCGAAAGACTGAGGCGTCGCGAGTTTATTCGTCAGATAGAGAGCATAGAGTCTCTAGACAGGCTGAATTTCATAAAATTGCCCACGCTGTTGCTGAGGTTACCAATGTCGGGAGGGCGCCCACAAGGCAGTAGTACAATGCAGTGAAGTGAAGGACATCGCTTCTCTGCCTTTTGGCTAAGATCGCTGCCCCTGGCCGAGAAGTTTTCAAGTCGTCACGGTTATCCCGGAGGCCGCGTCGGGACCACGGCGGACCTCCAGGAGACTACAAGCGCCTGCTCGGTTCAACCCGCCCGCCCGTCTGCCTGCCCGAGCGCCATCTGCCGAGCAGCAGAGCAAGCCGGCGGGTCTCCCCAGCGCCTACCGAACGGCCCATGATCATGGGAGCCAGCACCCCTGCCAGCGCCCCCTGTCGAGCCGTCGGCCAACCCCTTGTCCGCAGCGGAGCCAGCACCACCTGGTGAGCTCCCCCCACAACCAGAGTACAGCTAAAGCCCCTCAATTTTTCAAAAGTAGCGCCATTCTTAGATCTTTCCGCCACCCCGCTCACCCTGGCGCTTCTTCCTCAACACCTCCTGTTTCCCCAGCCTCCTCCGCTCCCCCATTGGCCAATCTGTCACGTGGAAGCAGGCGCCGCGCTTTTGTATATTTTTTCTTTCCAGCGCGCTCCGACCTCCATTGTTGGGCCTGCGCGAGGAAAGTACGGCAGGCGGACTGACGGAGTGCGTTGGCATAATAGAATGTGTTATGGCCGAGAACTTAATTGCGATGCCGCGCTGCTGCGCCTTCGGTTGGCGCAACAGACACAGCGAGGGCAAAAAGCTTTTTTGCTTTGCCATCCGGCGGGCGCAACGCAAAAAGTGTGGATTCACAGTATCGGGCGGGCTGACTTCGAGGAAGTGGCAAAGAACGCAAGGCTTCGTGAAGTGCCACGGCTCCACACAATCTCTTCTTTTGAGCCTAGTTGACACCTTCCGCTTCGAAAAAGTGTATGTGTTCATGCTCTGCGTGGTTTTTAGCGCGTTGAAGTTGACTTCTTTTTTTCGAATGTGCTCTCTTTGTTTCATGTAGTTTCGTCTTGTGGTGAAAGTTCACGCATCTGCAGCTGGCCTGTGACATAGAAGAGACTTTATACTGGGTGTGTTTTGAGCTCCACCAGCAGTTAGCACATTCTCGATGCTTTTGCAAGGCTCGCTATGACTTATGGATGCAGTCTTTTAGCTTCGAGTGTACGCCCGCATGTATTGATTTGGTTCGTGGCGATTAACGTTTTTAACGTCCCGAAGCGAATAAAGCTCTGATGGAGGTCGTAGTGCATGGCTCCGAATAACTTTATCTATGTCGCCAGGGGATGTTTAACGAGCACTTTGATCGTAGAGTCGTACGTGGGCCGGTAAATTTCTTGTTGGCGTATCATAATCCGCGCGCGCGCGCTAGCGCTGCTTTAGTAGGCGCCTCAGCGCGATTGTATTTCTTCAATATATTTTATTTACTGGTTGTAACAACGTGTCATTATTTCGTACTATTGACGGCGCCTCCAGGGCACCAAAGCTGCAACGGGAGCACTAAAGCTAGAACGAGGACTGGATGGAGCTCGTCGAAGCCTGCGCATGCCAAGTGAGTATAGGATAGGCTGTCCGCTATAGCGGACAGCCAATTGTGTATGCGAACACTCCCTGCGCCGCCTGCTTTATTGTAATGTCACGTGCTCTTCAGAGGCCTCCGTGAGCTGTTACATGTGCCCTCCTGGAGCACTACTTGTAAAAAAAAAAACCAATCTATCGTCACGATTACCAAAGCACCCCGCAATGCAAAATAGCGGCCCTGTTGCCAGGCATCGCTGACCGCAGACAGTCGGAATCTCTCACGCGCCGGCCGAAGAAAAGTATCCTGCAGGTACGTAAATGAACCTACGAAACCACGTACACATACTTTCACGCTGCCAAAACCTGAAACTTTGGTAATTACGCGCGTGTTTGAGCACACCGCGTGCTTGCGTCGTGTTTCGGCAACACGAACTATCAACGTGCGCGCGCTTTATGCCTGAAATACGCCTTTAATAATAGTCCTTTTCTCTATTTACTCCACAATTCAAACACGACATTATTAAGGCCAGTTACCGACTGACGAATTCAACATCTTTATTGAAAAAAACTGCTCCGCAGGCCTCGAACAAGCTTTTCCGCGGATTTCTTCCCGTAGTGTGTTAGCCGTCGTCTGCTACGGCAGGCCCACCACCGGCGGCGCCACTGTCGAGGCCGCGCCGAGCGGAGGAGGAGGGAAGTGAATGGCGTTATTTTGGGAGATTGAGGGGCTTTAAGTACAGCAGCGTTCCAGCGCCTGCTGTACGCAACGAGTACAACTAGTTTCAACTATGAATCCCGGAGGCCACGCTCCCAGCAGCCACGCCCCCCACGCAATGGATCAAAGCTGTGAGACCCCGATGCGGCAGAAATGCTTCAGGTTTCGACGCCCCTGAGGGCGACATCTCTGTAGATGACCTGATTGAAGCCATTGAGGCGACTGCGGGGGACGACTAGCACTACAGCACATGGGAGGTTCAAAATTTCTAGTGTGCACAAGGAACGCCACACAGGCGACTAAGCTCATGGTAGCTGAAGGCTTCCGCATAAACCACGTGAAAGTGCCTGTTGGCGCTGTCGGCCCCCCAGTCACCTTCGTGAATGTGTACAGATACCCCATTTACATGTCGGCAGACACTCTATCGCTCGCTTTGCAAGCTTATGGCAAAATCAAGAGTGTCGTTTTCGCAAAAGTGGCTAATCGCCAAAATAAGCTTAACGGTGTTAGAGTAGTGCGAATAGAAATGTGCAAGCCGATTCCAAATTTTCTAACAGTGCATGGCTACAGGATCATGTGCGAATACCGAGGAATGCGGCGCGTTTGCGCAAGATGCGGTGCTGACAGCCACATGGCCACAGCATGCACTGCGCCGTATTGTAAACGATGCGGCATTTTTGGCTACGAAACCGAAGGCTGCGACGAAGAATGCCATAAATGCGGAGGCAGCCACGGAACAAAAGCCTGTTTCCGCGGGAAAGCATATCCTAAGTCGTATGCAGGTGTGGTTGGGCGACACGCCCACAGAACAAGAGCACGCCAGAAACAACTGAGCCAGGCCTTCCCGCCGATAGCTGAAAGTTCTGCGCCAAAATTGCAAGTTCTCCAGTCGAGCAACTTAAGCTCCAAAAAAGATAACGCACGACTTCTGGCTAGGCACAGAAAACACCCCAGCAAGTGACAGTGACACATGCACAGATACAGTTGCGCGACAACCGCAAAACTTCACCCAAGAAAATAGCCACGATAAAGCAATGAAAGACGCCGCACCCCGCAATCTAGACTTAACAGATACATATAGTACCAGGGAAACAAGCGAGCCGCAATCCGCAATGCAGACAGCAGACTCAGAAAGCGAAGGCGGCAAGGAAAAAACAAATGAACCCAAACAAACCACTCCCGGACGAAGCAGCACTTTTGAAGATAAACCAATTGTGAGTAGCGGGAGGTACGACATCCCGGAGGACAACACGCAGAAGGAAAAGCTCCCTTTCGAAGCACAAAAAAAAACAGAATGAAGGAATAACTATCGAGGGACCAAACAGAACCGTCCCCCCCCCCCGAAAGGACAGCCGAGAATGAGCGAAGACAACCCAACTGGGAAAGGCACACAAATAGGACGCAGCGGCCGGGTCCCAACCGCACCGACCGTAGGCGCCCAGACAACAGCCCAGCAAAGAGATAGGTCTCGATCAGGCAGAAGGGGAGGCGAAGGAAAAAAATTACCGACGATTACGTTACTTCCTAATGCGAAATTTGAGCGCAGCAAATAAGCTGTTTCACCTTTTCGATAGATTGAGGCAAAGAAATCGAGCAACACATGTATGCGCTATCACAGAATTTTTTTTTTCATTTTTCACACGTATTCCTTTAACAAAGACTCCACTAGGAAAGCTTCTGCTTCGGCGGCACGCACCTCTGGATTCTGACGGCGACGGCGCTGGGCCTCTGCTCTGGCAGCTCGTTTAGCAGCAGCAGCAGCAGCAGCAGCAGACGGAGGACTTCCATCGGTCGTCTCGCTCATGGCTCAGAAAGAACTAGCAGATAATTTCGCAGTGGCGAACGGCAGCGGCAATTTCGGCTCGGGCGGTGCACATATACAGATCCGCCGCCACCGATCTGGCTCTCTGATTGCCACCGCACAGGGCGAACGGCAGCGGCAATTTCGGCTCGGGCGGTGCACATATACAGATCCGCCGCCACCGATCTGGCTCTCTGATTGCCACCGCACAGGGGTTGCATTGGAGGAGGAGCGAAGAAAGGAATTAAGTTCGAGCCGGCGCTTTGACAACCGGAGACTCGCAGGAAGAGGGGGGAGGGGGGCGGCGTGTACACCCAGCGGCAAACGATGGGGGCAGAAGCGCGCGCAGCAAGCGGACAACACGATAAAGGGAGGAGGGAAGAGATAGCAGCGACTGACTGATGCCGCTGACGCCGATAGTGAGTCAACCCCAGCTGCGGAGTTGGTTTCAGGGACAACGCCGCCGATGCCGACACAAACAATATGATACCCTCGCTTCCGCAGCGCTAAGAACCAGGTCTAGCCGTGGGAAGGTGGTCACGTATTCGTCGACGTGCCGGGGCCTACGTGAAATAACCGGCGCGTCGGCAACTGAAGAGCACCCTATCCGCCACACAAGAACAGGGGGGGGGACCCTTTCCTCCTCTTTCTGCATGGCGGCGACGGTGTTCTATGCAGTCACGTTATCTTGACTCTCTAGCGGCGTCAGCGGCATCCAGCGGTATCAGTCGGTCGCTGCTAGCGCTGGGGGGATGAAAGGGGGGCGGAGCTGGTTACGAGGCCGACGACAACGCCGACGACGACGCGAAACCCAGGAACGGACGCCAAAGAGCTACGCTCTAAAAAAACACGCCAAACAGCGACCAAGCCAAGACACCCAAAGGCGTACAAAAGAAGAACAAGTAAGCAGCGATGGTGAACTAAAAATGTAAAAAAGGTTCCGAGAAAGGGCTCCCCTCCGCCAGGAAAAACAGCCATGCACACCGGAGAGAGCGATATGGACGTCACAGAAACTACAACACGCGGGGGAATGCCCGCGCCATAGTCGAGTCATGACGTCAAGCACGGCTGCAAAGCACGAGCGCAAGAAAACAACGACGAAAAAAAAAAAACTCAAGACCCCCCTCCCCCCCCCACACGCACACTTCCCTTCTGGTATGCTCGAAGGCACGATAAAAAAAGACAGCGCCAGTGAAAGAGTATGTTCACCCCCCCTTTCCACTGCTATGTTATAGATACCGCCCGCAGAGACGAGGCCCGCTGAATACACCCTCCCCCATCGCTTCCTTTAGATCGCCCACACAAGTCTGTGTCAAAGTCCGCCCATTGGACGGCCGTAACAACCAGATTCCACCAGTGAAGGGAAAAGGACCGCCCCGTCCCAAGCCCCACCCCCCCCCGTCTTTTTTTTTTTCTAACTCCTATGTTATCAAACGTGCTGGGAGAACATGGTTTATTTGAAATTCGCGACCCTAAACGTCAGAGGTTTCCGCGACAAAAACAAACAGCTCGAGATTTTAAATCTCGCAAGAGAAGGTATTGATATTCTTTTTATCCAAGAGGCAAATCTGAGAACCCCGCTTGACGTGGCAACATTTAAACGCGACTTCCAAGTGGATGCTTTTTTTTCACTAACAAACGCCCGAGCGTGTGGCGTCTGGGTCATTTTTGTAACAGGCAAGTTTAGAAGACGTGCGCATTGTTTCTATGGATCACATGGGCGGGCTTTGATGACAGACATCTACATAGACGACAGGAAAATCCGTTTCGTAAACATTTATGCCCCGGCAACACGATCCGACACGAATGCTTTCTTCAAAGCCCTCCACCCGCAACTCCTCGAAAACATACCGCACGTCCTTCTTGGAGACTTTAACTGCGTCATTAACTCCACCAGGGACATCAGAGGCCCCGGACAAGGAGGTTCAACTTATAATTCAAAAGAACTCAGCAAAATCCTTCGCCACCTGTATCTCACGGACGCTTGGGTCTACCTCCATTCGAACAGTTCGAACCCACCCGCATTTCCACCAGAACAACAAGTAGAATTGACAGGATATATATCCCTGATTACCTCGTCTCAAAACTTGAGACTTGCGCGGTCGCAAAACTCCCGACGCCACTGAGAAAAAGAACTGACCACCTCCTAGTAGTCTGTATGATCCGGGGCCTCCCAGGGTCAGCAGCGAATATCGGAAGTTGGCGAATAGACAATGCACAACTACAGGATGGCACCAGCAAAGAAAACTTCAAACACTAAGAACAATAACCGGGCAAATGGCAGAAATGAGCCCGGCAGCCTGGGAAGATCTAAAGGGGAAGTGGACGGCGGCATTACAAAGCGAAGGCAAGGCGCGGCACAGAAGGTACACCGCCGAATTTAAAGAATTACAAATAAGGATGCAAATCATACAGAGGGCGGAACGCATAACCGCCAGCACCGGATCATACTCACAGATACTGCAAAGAAAGTACGACCGCCTCTTGGAAAAAAGAACAAAAAACATACAGCAAGAATCACGTCAACTACAGACCATCACAGAATAAAATAGCAACCGCGCAGGGAGTAACGACCCGAAGGAAATAACAGAAGCGATAAGAGAAGACTGCACAAAAACAAACGACCAAACAGAAATACAAAGCATTTTCTTAGCCCACTTTAAAAAACAGTTCGAGGCAGACCAAACAGAAACCGATAAAGACGCAAGGAACTTTGATAAGCTGTGCGAAAAGTTGCAGCGCCTCGACCAGGTTGAAAGAACCAACTTTTGCAATGACGTCACAACCAAGGAACTAAAAACACTATGCAAAACATGACACAAGAATCAGCCCCAGGATGCGATGGCATAACCACAGGGTTCTATGTAACCTTCTTTGAGGAAGTAGGAGAAGCACTTTGCCACATGATTAACATGATATTACGTGAAAAGAAAAAAAAAAACCTCCTTTGGGAAAGGGCGGATCATACTTTTGCTCACAGAAGGTGCCCAACCGAACAGCCCCCAATCGTGGCGTCCAATCACATTACTCAACACAGACTACAAGATTACAGCGGCAGTATTAAATAATAGAATCAAACACGTCCTTCCTAAGATAATATCCCCCTACCAAACATACGCGGTCCCCGGCAGATCCATTTTTGCAAACCTGACACTAACAAGAGACATATTCGAATACGCGACAAAAAAACAGATAAGCGGTGCATTCCTTTCCTTAGACCAAGCAAAAGCTTTCGATAGAGTAAACCACAAGTACTTATTCACAGTAATGGAATATCTCCTTTCCCAAAGATTTTATTGAGATAGTTAAGCTTCTTTATAGCGACCTGGCATGCAACATATAGATAAACAAGATCATTACACATAATTTTAACTATAAGAAGGGAATCCGTCAAGGATGCCCGCTAGGACCAACTCTGTTCGTCATCTCAATAGAACCCTTGATAACTAGCATAACCGGAGAAGAACGCATCCGCGGCTTCCCAATGACAGGTCGAGAAGAAGTAAAGATCATGGCTTATGCGGACGATCTCTCCATCTTTGTACGCAACGAACTAAGTGTTTGGTACTTTCGGACGATCTTTACAGAGTACACAACGCTGTCCGGCGCCTCGTTAAACGAAGAAAAAAGCAAGGCGCTCATATTCGGCTCCTTCCCACCGTGCGCTATAAGAAACTTGCAACGAGTTGACACCGTGAAGGTCCTTGGACTGTACTTCACACAAAACGGGGTGGCACAGACCACATGGGAGGTTGCCATCGCAAAAGCAGAACAGGCATCATACCACCTACAGCAAGCGGAACTAACACTGACAGAAAAAGCCCTTGCAGTAAGGAAAGGACCATAGCTTGCGGCGTCGCCAACTACGCAAGTCGAATAGGCATTATGCCAAGCAAAACAATCAACAAGCTAAATAGAATGATTACGGCCTACCTATGGGACAACAAGCCCCCCCCCCCCCCTTTAATAAGGAACATTCTGCAACTCGCGACGTCGAGCGGAGGTCGCGGTCTCCTCCACGTCAAACAACCACCAGACTCCTAGCTCTAAAGACGGCACGATTCTTAAGTAACTCAACCGACTACATTGGCAAGAGCCTAATGCGGTACTGGAATAGCACGAACCGAACTCTTCTTGACTACAGCAGAACCCCAGGACCCCAGGCCGAGTCCCCCTCTGAATTCTACAAGGCCGCAGTCATCACCAAAGCGATGTTAGAAAAAGAGGCACCGGACATCAAAATAGATACTGACTCGCCCGCCCGAGTCACCGAAATACTAACAGAAAAACAACTGTCAATGGAGGATACAGCAAAAATGAACTGCATAAAGAAAAATCACCAAAAAAAAATGAGACTCCCCAAGGAAGTACAAGAATTCGAAGTCGAAAGGAATTGGCAACTGCTTCCAACACGACAGAGACTGTACCGAATGGGCATCGTGCCAACCGACCGATGTCCCAATTGTAAACACACCGAAACAGTGGACCACGCCCTATATGAGTGTGCCGCCGCGAAGATAGTATGGCGGTTAGTTTCAAACGTTTTTGGCGTACGGACCCAGTCGCCTCAAAAGAAAACTAAGAGCAGATTTGACAACTTGGTGCTGGCCTGCACTATGTTCATTATTTGGAAGCGAAGATGCCTTGCGGAAGTAAGGAAAACGCCGGTGAGAGCGGCATACCCCGCCCTCCAGAGGATAAGTCTACTTTTGTGGGACCACCTAAATGAGGAAATCGGAGCCAACGGGGAGGAAAGCTTCCCCAGGCATTGGCACACAAAGCTTTTTATTTATAAAAGCGGGCAACTTACATACCCCATATTACCGTACTAGTAACCCCTCCAACCTACCACGAGGAAACAGATTAATCTGCGGCAGCATGTAGCGTAGAGCACTGTCTCCAACGTTGCAAAGGTAGCCGCTAGTAGGAATATGCACAGGAGCTATGAGACACAATGATGTTCACTGTCTCCCTTTTGTTTCAATGACTGTTTGTTCTGGCTCTTGAGCAGCCTTAGAAATGTATAAAGATTCACATAGTCTGTTTGTAAAAAAAGCTCAACAACATGTGAATGTGATGGAAGTACCACAAAAGTGTATAGAAACAAGTGAACTGTGTATTGTGAGTCTGTGATGACATGAAATCTGTTGTTGGATGAATAAACCTTTGTAGTAGTTCAATGCAGTGTAGTAGATGATGATGATGTGTGTTATTTTGTGGCGCAAGGGCCAGGTTTGGCCAAAGAGCGCCATGCCAAGTGGTAGCGTTAACGATGTATTATGAAAGATGTGACTTGGCTGTAAAGTGGCCTAAAAATAGTCGCTGTAAAGTGCGTAAAATCTACGTTCTATAAAATTATGGCGATGACTATGAACATTAAAATCCATCGTAAAAGAATGATGCATTGTTTAAAATATGCGAGATGTTAAATTGGTTACAGCACTACTGCCTCACCCGAGCCCTTGAACCACAAGGGCCTAGAGGCATGTGCTATTCAAAATAACTATCGCAGCGGCATCCTCTGGAGAGAGGAAGCGCTACGAACGTGTGGGGCTAATAACATGCAACACAACATCTTTCAAAAAACCTAGGACGGCGCTGGTGTCAAAGAGTGGTTCTGGACCTAGTAACATAACAGGATGAAGGGGGATGTGGTGGCGGTATGCTAAGAGAAAATGTTTTTTTCTTTCGGATTCGGCTTCCCGACACTCCAGTAGGACGTGGAGGACGGTCAGCCTTTCCCCGCATCTACCACAGGTTGGAGGCTCGTTTCCCGTGAGTAAAAAGTTATGTGTGCCAAAAGTGTGTCCTATTCTTAGACGGCAGAATAGGACATCTGTCCGGCGGGATTTTGTTACAGGAGGCCAGAAACCTAATTGTGGCTTTATTACATGCAGTTTATTATTTATTTCTTCGTCCCACATGCGTTGCCAGTGGTTTCGTAGTTTCCTTCTTAAAAAAGGCTTCAGGTCTGTGACAGGGACCGAAGCAGTAGAGTTAACTGCATGCAATGAGATTGATGTGGCCATCTGGTCGGCTAGAACGTTTCCCTCGATGCCCCTATGACCAGGCACCCAGCATATGATCACATGTTGGTTAGATAAATATGATTTGCACAGTGCGGAGTAGAGTTCATTAAATACTGGATTTTTGTGATTACGGAAAGACATCAAGGCCTTCACAACACTGAGGGCGTCCGTATATATAACTGATTTCGGGAGTTGTGATTTATTTATATGTTTTACGGCCGACAGGAGTGCGTAGGCCTCAGCCGTAAAGATGCTAGTTTCCGGATGCAGTACGTCGGATTCCGAGAAGGATGGACCGACGGCTGCATAGGACACCCCGTCGTGTGACTTTGATGCGTCTGTGTAGAACTCCGTGCAGGAGTATTTGTGCTGGAGTTCCCGGAAATGCATTAGGATTTCAATCTCTGGAGCATGCTTTGTGACTTCCACGAAAGATATATCACATTGTATGAGCTGCCACTCCCAAGGAGGTAGCAGCTTGGCTGGATGCATTAGGCGAAGCTCGAGGAGTGGAACGTGCATTTCTTCACTAAGCTCCCTCACACGCAGCGAGAAAGGCTGTCTTACGGAGGGACGATTGCGAAAGAGTGTAGCATATGTCATGTCATTAATGGTATTAAAACAGGGATGCTGAGGATTTGAGTGGACTTTCAGAAAATATGTATGGCTGATGTATGTTCTCTGCAGATGAAGTGACCACTCATTTGATTCTACATATAAACTTTGTATGGGACTCGTTCTGAAAGCGCCAGTGGCCAGTCGGATTCCTAGATGGTGCACTGGGTCTAGCATCTTTAGTGCGCTCGGGGCGGCAGAGTGATAAATCACGGCACCATAGTCTAGTCGCGATCGAATGAGGCTTTTATATAGATTCATTAAACACTTCCTGTCACTACCCCACGTAGTCTGGGACAGAAGTTTCATTATGTTCATTGTTTTCAGACATTTTTCTTTAAGATGTTTAATGTGGGGGACGAAAGTGAGTCTGTAGTCAAGTATGACACCTAGAAATTTGCGTTCTTGGTTTACAGGTATCTGTTGTCCACGCAGTTCTATGCAAGGATCTGGGATAAGTCCTCTCTTTCTTGTAAAAAGAACACAAGAGCTTTTGTTAGGATTGATCTTAAACCCATTCTTGTCTGCCCACATTGACACTTTGTTCAGGCCATGCTGTACCTGTCTCTCGCAGACTGCGAGGTTACAGGATTTGAAAGCTATTTGAATGTCGTCCACGTAGACAGAGTAAAAGATGGCGGGTGGTAGTGAAGCACGAAGCGTGTTCATCTTCACGATAAATAGCGTGCAGCTGAGCACGCCTCCTTGGGGTACACCCGTTTCTTGCGTAAAAGGACGTGAGAGTGCATTGCCGACTTTTACCCGGAAGGTACGATTTGACAGATAGCTTTTTATTATATTAAACATATTACCGTGGATGCCCATTTCTGACAGGTCTCTTAAGATTCCGTAACGCCACGTGGTGTCATACGCCTTTTCCATATCGAGAAATATCGATAGGAAGAACTGTTTATGTATAAATGCATCCCGGATATTCCCTTCAACACGCACGAGATGATCGGTTGTGGAGCGCCCTTCTCGGAAGCCGCACTGATAAGGATCAAGCATTTTGCTCTGTTCAAGGAAATGAATGAGTCGCCGATTTATCATTTTTTCGAACACCTTACAAATGCAACTTGTGAGGGCTATCGGGCGGTAACTTGCCACTGAGGAAGGGTCTTTGCCTTGTTTCAAAACAGGGACTACAATGGCTTCCTTCCAGGCGGTTGGAAGGTACCCTGCATCCCAGATGGTGTTGAAAAGTGTGAGTAGTGTAAGTTGCGTGTCATTGTGTAAGTTTTTGAGCATTTCATACATGATTCTATCAGATCCTGGTGCGGAACTCTTGCATGCGCTCAAGGCAGCTTTCAACTCGGCAGCACTAAAAGGGCAATTGTACGGTTCATTCTGTCGGCATTTATTGATGAGTGGCTTGCATTCTTCTATTTGTTTATATTTTAGGAAGGATTGCGAATAATGATTTGAGCTTGATACACTCTCAAAGTGCTCCCCAAGTGAGTCTGCCTGGTCTTCCAGTGTATCTCCCTGCGTGTTTACCAGGGGGAGTGAATGTGTTTGCCGCCCTCTAATCCTATTTACTCTGTTCCAGGCTTTGGCCTCATCCCTAAACGAGTTAATACTTGATAAAAACTTGTGCCAGCTTTCTCTTCTGGCCTGTCGGCGGGTTCGCCTGCCTTGAGACTTTATTTTTTTAAAGTTCATAAGATTCTCTGCAGTGGGAGAAGCGCGTAGCAACCCCCACGCCTTGTTCTGATTCTTACGGGCGATCCTACATTCGCTGTTCCACCACGGCACACGTCGTTTGCATGCCAGACCGCTCACTTCCGATATGCATTTTGATGCGGCATCTATTATGAATGATGTAAGATATTCCACAGCAGCATCAATTTCTAAAGAAGACATGTCGGCCCATGAGATGTTAGTGAGAGTTCGAAATTTCTCCCAGTCGGCTGTGTCTATCTTCCACCTAGGAGCTTGCGGAGGATATTCGTTTTCTTTAGATGTTCTTATCAGTATAGGGAAGTGGTCGCTCCCGTAAGGATTGTTCGTTACTTCCCATTCGAGTTCGGGCAGTATGGACGGGGAAACTATGCTAAGATCTATTGAAGAAAAGGTTCTGCTTGCTAGGGAGTAATACGTGGGTTCCTTCTTATTCAGTAAGCACGCACCTGAAGAAAAGAGGAACTGTTCAACGAGACGACCTCGCGCGTCTGTACGAGAGTCGCCCCACAGGGAGCTGTGCGCATTGAAATCGCCGAGAACAACATAAGGTTCTGGCAATTGATCTATATAGGATTGAAATTCTTGTTTCGTTAATTTGTAATGTGGGGGTATGTAAAGAGAGCTAATGGTGATGAGTTTGTTTAGGAGAACAGCTCGAACCGCCACTGCTTCGAGAGGCGTTTGTAGCTGTAAAGGTTGACACGCAATGCTCTTATGGATAACAATGGCGACACCGCCCGATGATGCAACAGCATCATCGCGATCTTTGCGAAAAGTTATGTACTGTAGGAGAAAGTTTGTGTGTTTGGATTTTAAGTGTGTTTCCTGTAAACACAGCACATTTGGATTGTGTTGGTGGATTAGTTCTTGTACATCATCAAGGTTTCTAAGGAGACCTCTGACGTTCCATTGTATGATTTGTGTATCCATATTTAATGTAAATTAGTGCTGTGTGTACGGAAATGGAAAGATGCCTTAGGTTACAGAGCCCTTTCGAGGCCCTGTAATAGGTGTTTTGTTCTTTCTGAAGCGTTCGAGCGATTCTCGACGCTCCTTAGGCGTTTGGTGCGCCTTGGGGACAGGTGTAGTGTCCATTGCCTCTTGTGAGGCTCCGGACACGTGCTCTTGCGAGCGAGAGGTTTTCAGGGGCAGTCCCGCCTTGGAGGGCAAGACCCCTGCGCCCACCAGCCCGGAGGTCGATGGGGCTCCCTGAGGGATTTGGCTGTGCTGGCCGTTGCCAGCGCTGGAGGGGGCCTCGCAGGTTGGGGCAGCCTCGGCTGCGCCCACCTTCGGGGTCGATGGCTCCGTCTGCTCGGTTGGCGGAGCAGCGCTAGCTGCAACCACCGTGGGGGCAGATGGCGTGACTGCCGACTCACTGACTGTGGGTCGGACAGTCGCCGGAGGCCGTTGTGACGCTGCCCCCTGACGCGCCACATCGGCAAAGGTTTTCTTTGGCAGGTATGCTACCCGCCTTCGTGCCTCTTTGAACGATATATTCTCTTTTACTTTTATAGTCACAATTTCTTTTTCCTTCTTCCAGGAGGGGCACGATCGCGAGTACGCGGCGTGGTCCCCGTCACAGTTTACACAGTGTAGAGAGTTCTTACATGCTTCAGTGGCGTGTTCAAGGGCACTGCATTTGGCGCAAGTTTGGCGGCCTCGGCAGCTCTGCGAGCTGTGGCCAAAACGTTGGCATTTGAAACATCTCAAGGGATTCGGCACATACGGTCTTATACGAAGCTTGATGTACCCGGCCTCGATTGACTCGGGCAGGACACTGGAGTTGAAGGTGAGTATTAGGTGTTTGGTCGCAATTTCTTTTCCGTCTCGCCTTATCTTGATTCTTCTGACATTTATGACATTCTGTTCGCTGAAGCCCTCCAAGAGCTCAGCCTCAGTCAGCTCCAATAAATCATCATCGGAGACTACGCCACGGGTGGTATTCATGGTACGATGAGGAGTTACTGTTACTTTGGCGTCACCAAATGAAACTAGATTGGGTAGATTTTCATATTGTTTCTGGTTGCGGAGCTCCAAAAGGAGATCGCCGCTTGCCATCCTGGATGCTTTATAACCTGTACCAAAAACTTGGGTAAGAGACTTGGACACGAGGAATGGAGAGATTGTTCGCACGGGTTTGCCTGGTGTTTCAGAGTGCACTACATGGAAACGAGGAAAAGTTTCTTTTTGGCGGGCAAAAAATTCAAAGACATCATCGGTGCGCCCCCTCTTGAGGGAGCGATCGGGTAATGGGGGGAAAGAAGAAGCCATAAGAGATTGTAATTTCGGCAGTAACGCCAGCCACCCACCGTGGAGTCCTACAAGGGGACGCTGCAGAATCCGTAAAACAGGGCCTACAAGCGCCAGCTGTACGCTACCGCTATAACCAAATATGATATAACCAAGGTTGGCTACTCACACAAGGTTAACCCTTGCTGCCAGGAAGGTCGGAAGTAATAAAGAAATGAGAAGGAGACAGGAAAGGTGGAAAGCAAGAGAAAGACGAAGGCTGGAGGGAGAGAGAGACAGGAAAAGGCAACTACCGATTTCCCCCGGGTGGGTCAGTCCGGGGGTGCCGTCTATGTGAAGCAGAGGCCAAAGGGGTGTGTTGCCTCCGCCGGGGGCCTTAAAGGTCCAAACACCCAGCATCAGCTCAACCCCCAGGATCCCCCTTTCCCCAGACACGGCTAAGCCGCGCACGGCTACACGCGGGAGGGTCCAACCCTCGTGTGCTCGGGTACGTGGTGTCGCAACGCACCAAACGCCTGCTGACGCAGACGCCCCTGCGGGGAGTGTAGTAGATCAAAGTGTAGTTGAAATGCAGCTGGGTTGACTGGCCTTTACTACCTCTATCTTTGTGGAGGCGCCCGGATACCTCCCCGGTTATAGCAGAATCTTTTACCTACCCCTGACCCAGCCCTATCTTTCTAGGCCCACGGACCCCTGATGCCACCTGGTGGCCCCTGGACGACCCACACTGGCCCTGCTTCCTGGTCCTATCCTCCTCGATTCTCCTCGCCCGCCGGCTGCGCACGGCACGCTTTTCCTTCTGGGCTCCCGCGGGCGGGCCGCAGGATTCTACGGAGGTGTGTTATTTTGGGCCAGTTGCGCGCCCCAGTGGGGTTGAAAATTTTGAGAAATGCTAAAACAGCATCGATAATGCTGGAGGTAACGTTTATGAGGAAGTTCGTTTTTTCTTAAAGCCGTATGAACGGGATATACCGAGGTAAAGGGAGCTTTGAGGCGAGTTGTATACTCCAGACAATTTTTCAGCCACATGATCAGATGCTTTACTTCATGCGTCTGATCTAGTATTGCTTGTGACACATCCCTTTGTTTGTGGCTTATTAAGCGAAAGCCTTAGACCTCTGTTTCAAGGTACCGTTGTGAGCTACAGAAAATATCACGTGACCGAAGGAAGGCGGGAAGGGAACCAAAGCATGTGCAGCTGCGTATACGAGATGATTAATGATTAGCAAAGTGATGATTGTGATAAGATTAAGATGAATTCGGGTGTATTAAGGAGGTTTAAGGTAGATTAAAGTCGATGAAGGCGCATTAGGGTGAATGAAGTGGATGAAGGTGTATTAGGGTGGATGAAGGTGCGTTGAAGTGCATTAAGGACGATTATAGTAGATTAGGGTGGATTAAAGTGCGTGAAGAAGGATAAGGGTGGATTAAGAAGGATTAAGGTCCATTAAGGAGGATTATGGTGGGCTAGGGTGAATTAGAGTGACTGAAGTAGGATTAGGGCGCATTAAGGAGGATTAGGGTGTACTAAGGTAGATTAATGTAGATTCGGGTGGATTAAGGTAATTAAGGACAATTCTAGTGGATTAGGGTGGATTAAAGTGAATGAGGGAGCATTAGGGTTGATTAAGGAGGATTAAAGCACATTAAGGATGCTCAGAGTATATTAGGGTCGATGAAGGCGGATTAGATTTTGTAGATTATGGTGGATCAAAGTGAATGAAGGAGGATTAAGGTCAATGAATGCGGATTCGGTGGATTAACGTGCATTACGAGTATTATGGTAGACTAATCGGCCTTTATACTCAGTGAACCCTAATCTACCTTAATACAAGCTAAGCAACCTACATCGCCCCTTATGCACCTTAGCCTATCCTATATGTCCTTAACCCGCCTTTATCAATACGAATCCATTATAATCCACCTTCATCCTTATTCATGCACCTTAATCCAACTTAATCCTGCTTAATAGTTCCAATCTAGCTTAATACACCCTAATTCACCTCTATCAAACATAATCCAGCTCCATGGTCCCTAATCCACCTTAATCTACTCTAATCCATCCTAATCGGTCTTAATCCTCCTTTAGCAACCCTAATTCACCTTAATCCACATTAATCGGCCTTAATCTCCCTTTGCCCACCTTAATCCTCCCGAATCCTCGTTCATGCACCCTAATCCAAGCTAATCGGTTTTAAAACCCTTTCATCAACCCTTCACGTTAATCCACCATAATCCGCCTTAGTCCTCCTCCACCCACCTTAATCTTAATTCATGCATCTTAATGCACTCTAATCAACCCTAATCCACCTTATTTCAATCACTAATGATTCATTAATTAACTTGGGTAATCATTCTCTTATACAGGGGTGGACATGCTTTGGGTCTCCTCTGGCCTTCCTTGGGTCACATGAAATTTCCAGTTTACAACGCGACCTTGACATACAGAGATCTAAAGGCTTTCGCCTTAAACTTAAAAAGAAATCAATGTTGACAAGCTAACGCTCATCACCTGCAATACCACGGGTATACTTGCCACTAATTTTTTCAGGGCGCAAGGCAGAATATATAATGCTGCACTTCCAACTGAATAACAACAGTTAGCGACGTGCGAGGTGATGGAGCCGCCCCAGAATACTAAGCATACTTAAGAGAACCGCAACAAAAACGCTGGTGAGCAGGCCGGAAGAATGAAAAAAAATATGCAGCATTACGGGATGCTTTGCTACGAGCTATAAGAAAGACGCCTCAGATCGCAAACAACGCTGTTCTTTGCCGGAACAAAGTTCTTTCGGCCAATGTCATGCAGCCACTGCTTCCTGCGCAAGCCGTCACGCTTTCCTTGTGATATCATAAAAACGGCATAATCCTCTTGAGGCTTTTTGCTGCAGTTATATGTGCAAAAGCACGACATAGGGCTACCACATAGAGCAGGAAACAGCGTACAACGTTCGCTACGCAGCGCTTAAGTGCCGAGCCAGCCTTGCTCAGGAGGAAAATGGCGCGAACGAAAATGAAAAACACAAGCAAAACTCAAGATCCGCGCGTTTCCAAGGGCAACGGCAGGCAGACCAATCGTCGTGCTGAAAAACGGGGGCAAAAATGGTTGCCGCAGGGGGAACGCACAAGGGGCGAGGAGGTCGCGCGGCGGCGGCAGAGTTCAAAGAGTGTCGCTACTTTCAAACTATGAAGGGACTTTACCTGCTAGAGACTCCTGCTCTGCTCGGCTCTGCGGCGTGGCCACTGCTTGAAGCCCGGTGCTGCCTGCCTGCGGGGTGCCTGTTGGTCCTGCCGTCAAACCTGGTGCTGTGCTGGGGCACAACCGGCTGGCCCCTGCCCTCGCCATCGTCCACCATGGGCCTGGCCTTCTTCCTGCCATCCCTGGTGCCCCCCTAGCCTCCGTTCCTGGCCTCCTTTAAGGAGAGCCGCCGGGTCTGGAAGGTAAGCCCATCTAATGGATCCTGGGGGCCGCGGCCGCACGGCCCATGACTACAGCGTGGAGGATGGCAACCCCAACACCCCTGGGCAGGAGCGCTAGCCGACCCCCGAGGATGGCACCCTCACGGTGTTCTTCCCCGTGCCCTACACGGTCCGGTGCTGCGAGGAGGGATGCCGAGCCGCCTACGCTGCGGCCAAATGGTCAGTGCGGCGGCAGTCCCTCCAGCGGCACCTCGAACTTGAGCACGGTGCCAGAATCTGGTGCACCATCAACGTGTGCAGTATCTAGGGCGATACACTGAGGCTAAGACCAGCTTCCCACGCCTGTCTGGCTGCAGTCAACTAGACCGCCCCCCCCCCTGCTGCCCTCCCACACCAGTGTGGCAGTTGCGCTATGTCCTTCCCCACAAGGAGGGGCTTGAGCAACCACGAACAGTGGCCGAGGAGGAGGCGGCAGTAGCAGCCAGGCGTGAACTCGCCGCGGGTGCTGCCTCTGGTGCGTCGGAACAGGACGACGACGGCACCCCCCAAGAGAGCAGGATAGCACCGAGAGTCCAGCTGAGGACCCTCCCGAACCACCAGTAGCGGCCACCGAGCAAGCCGCCGACAAGGAGCCGTCTCCTGTGGCGCCGCAAGGAACACCCTGGCAAAGCAGCGATGACGAGATGGCCTACGCACCCTCGCAGCGGACACCAGTCCAATCAGGGCGGACTGCGGCCTCGGCCACTCCTTCTCCAATGTCATCGCTGCTGTCCAACCGAGGCAGCCCAGGAGCACCAGCTTCCGAGGCTCACGAGCCGGCGGCCACGCAGGAGCGCTCCCCAGGCACAGCAGCGTCGCAGGACCATGACAGAAGCACCCAGGACTTCAGGACCCAGGAAGAAGATGCTGGTACCCGCGGCCAGAGGGAAGTTCATGCGCGTTAGCAGATGAGACGGCAGAGCTGCGGGCATTGGGCCGGTTGCCTGAGTGTGCTGAGGATGATGATGTATGGCGTTTTGTGGCGCAAGGGCCAGTTATGGCCAAAGAGCGCCATGTCTGTGCTAATGAGTTTGCAGTGTACTTATGATTACTATGGCGTTGGTGTGAGGTGGCTGTAAAGAGGCCTTAAAATATACGCTCTAAAGTGCGTAAAATCTGTATGATAAAATTATGGCGATGACGTATGACTTGTACTATGAATATTTAGATGTATTTAAAAAGAATGATACGATAGGTAAAATATAGCAGATTATAAGAAATGCTAGAGCACTACTGCTTCCATAGGGCCCTTGAAAACACAAGGGCCTGGAGGCATGTGCTATTCAGAACAATTATCGCAGCGGCATCCTCTGCAGCGAGGATGCTCTACGAATTTATTGGGCTTATAACGTGTAGAACTACATCCTTTAAGAAGTCGAGGACTGCCTTGGTGTTAAAAAGCGGTTCCTTACCAAGAAACATTGCTGGGTGAAGAGGTATGCAATGACGATATGCAAGAGGAAAATGCTTCTTTCTTTCAGGTTCGGCTTCGCGACACTCCAAGAGGACGTGGAGGACGGTCAGCCTCTCACCACATCGACCACAGGTTGGCGGTTCGTTTCCAGTAAGAAGAAAATTGTGTGTACCAAATGTGTGCCCTATTCTGAGGCGGCAGAATAGGACATCTGTTCGCCGTGATTTTGATGGGAAGGGCCAAAAACCTAGCTGTGGCTTTATAACGTGCAGTTTATTGTTTATTTCTGCGTTCCACATGCGTTGCCAGTGTTGTCGCAGTTTCTTACGCAAGAAAGGCTTGAGATCTGTGAACGGGACAGCAACTGCAGAAGAAGTGTTTAGTGATGTGAGTGATGTGGCCATTTTATCAGCCAGTACATTGCCCTCGATACCTCTATGGCCAGGTACCCAGCATATTATGATGTTCTGGTTAGATGAGTACGCTTTACACAATACCGAATACAGTTCATTGAATACGGGATTTTTATGTTTGCTGAGTGACATTAAGGCCTTCACGGCACTGAGAGAGTCTGTATAGATCGCTGCTTTTGGAAGTTTCGATTTTCTTATGTGCTTTACAGCAGAGAGTAGTGCGTAGGCCTCGGCCGTAAAGATACTTGTTTCCGGATGCAGTACATCGGATTCCGAAAACGATGGGCCGACGGCTGCATAGGATACCCCGGCATTTGACTTCGAAGCGTCTGTGTAGAACTCTGCGCAGGAGTGCTTGTGCTGGAGTTCTAGGAAATGCATTCGGATTTCAGCCTCAGGAGCGTGCTTTGTAACTTTTATAAAGGATATGTCACATTGTATCACCTGCCACTCCCAAGGAGGTAAGAGCTTGGTTAAGTGCATTAAGCGATGCTCGAGGAGCGGGACATGCATTTCATCGCTAAGCTGCTTCACACGCAGCGAGAAAGGCTGTCTTATGGAGGGACGATTGCTGAAAAGTGTAGCGCACGTCATATCGGTAACGTTATGAAAACATGGATGTTCAGGATTGTAGCGTACTTTAAGGAAGTATGTAAAGCTAATGTATGATCTCTGTAGGTGGAGAGACCATTCATTTGATTCCACATATAGACTTTGTATGGGACTCGTTCTGAAAGCGCCAGTGGCCAGTCGGATTCCCAGATGGTGGACTGGGTCTAACATCTTTAGCGCGCTCGGGGCGGCAGAGTTATACACAACGGCACCATAATCCAATCGAGACCGAATTAGGCTCTTGTATAGGTTCATTAAACACTTCCTATCACTACCCCATGTAGTCTGGGATAGAAGTTTCATTAAGTTCATTGTTTTCAGACACTTTTCTTTAAGATGTTTAATGTGTGGAACGAAAGTAAGTTTATTGTCGAGTATAACACCTAGAAATTTGTGCTCTTTCTTTACAGGTATCTGATGTCCACACATTTTCAAGCAAGGATCCGGGACCAGGCCTCTCTTCCTTGTGAATAGCACACAAGAACTCTTTTGAGGATTGATTTTAAAACCATTTTTCTCTGCCCACCCTGACACCTTGTTCAAACCATGCTGTACCTGTCTCTCGCATACTGCGAGATTACAGGATTTGAAGCCTATTTGAATGTCGTCCACATAGACGGAATACAAGATGGCCGGTGGTAAGGAAGCACGAAGCGTTGTCATCTTAACAATAAAAAGTGTGCAACTGAGCACGCCTCCCTGGGGTACACCAGTTTCCTGTGTAAAAGCACGTGACAGCACATTGCCGACTTTCACCCGGAAGGTAGGATTGGACAAGTAGCTTTTTATTACGTTGAGCATATTACCATGAATGCCCATTTCCGATAAGTCTCGCAAGATCCCGTATCGCCACGTTGTGTCATACGCCTTTTCCATATCGAGAAATATCGAGAGGAAGAACTGTTTATGTATAAATGCGTCCCGGATATTTCCTTCAATACGTACAAGATGGTCGGTTGTGGAGCGCGCTTCTCGGAAGCCACACTGATAGGGATCAAGCATTTTGTTCTCTTCAAGGAAATGGATCAGTCGCCGATTTATCATTTTTTCAAATACCTTACAGATAAAACTTGTGAGGGCTATCGGGCGGTAGCTTGCCACTGAAGAAGGATCTTTGCCTTGTTTTAAAACAGGGACCACAATGGCTTCTTTCCATGCGGTCGGAAGGTATCCTGCGTCCCAGATAGTGTTGAAAAGTGTAAGTAGTGTCACTTGCGTGTCGTTGTGTAAGTTTTTTAACATTTCGTACATGATTCTATCAGATCCTGGTGCTGAGCTCTTGCATACGCTCAAGGCAGCTCTCAATTCGGCAATACTGAAAGGACGGTTGTAAGGCTCATTCTCTCGACTTTTTCTTGTTAATGCCTTACGTTCTTCTATTTGTTTATATCTGAGAAAAGATTGCGAATAATTGTTTGAACTTGATATGCTCTGAAAGTGCTCCGCAAGTGAGTCTGCCTGATCTTGCAGTGTATCGCCCTGTGTATTTACCAGAGGGAGTGAATATGTTTGTCGCCCTCTAACTCTATTTACCCTGTTCCAGACTTTGGCCTCGTCTGTAAACGAGTTAATGCTGGATAAATACTTCTGCCAGCTTTCTCTTCTGGCCTTTCGGCGGGTTCTCCTGCCTTGGGATTTTACTTGCTTAAGGTTGACTAGATTCTCTGCAGTGGGAGAAGCGCGTAGCAACCCCCAGGCTTTGTTTTGTTTCTTACGAGCGATCCTACAATCTTCGTTCCACCACGGAACCCGCCGTTTACATGCCAAGCCATTTACTTCTGATATGCATTTAGATGCAATATCTATGATGAAGGCTGTGAGATACTGCACAGCGGCATCAATTCCTAAGGAAGACATGTCATTCCATGAGATACTAGTTAAGTTTCGGAACTTTTCCCAGTCGGCTGTATCGATCTTTCACCTAGGAGCCTGCGGTAGACATTCCTTTTCTTTATGTGTTTTTAGCAGTATGGGGAAGTGGTCGCTCCCGTAAGGATTGTTGGTAACTTCCCATTCGAGTTCAGGCAGTATACAAGGAGAAACTAGGCTGAGGTCAATTGAAGAAAATGTTCTGTTTGTGAGAGAATAATATGTGGGTGTCTTCTTATTCAGCAGACACGCACCGGACGAAAAAAGAAACTGTTCAACGAGACGACCTCGCGCATCGATACGAGAGTCTCCCCAGAGGCTGCTGTGCGCATTGAGATCGCCAAGAACAACATAGGGTTCTGGTAATTGATCTATCAAGGACTGAAATTCATGTTTGTTTAGTTGGTAATGCGGGGGTATGTAAAGCGAGCAAATGGTGATGAGTTTGTTTAGAAGGACAGCTCGAACCGCCACTGCTTCAAGGGGCGTTTGTAGCTGTAAAGGTTGACACGCTATACTTCTGTGAGTGACTATGGCAACACCGCCCGATGATGCTACGGCATCATCGCTATCTTTGCGAAAAGTTAGATACTGTCGAAGAAAGTTTGTGTGTTTGTTTTTTAAGTGTGTTTCCTGTAAACACAGCACTTTTGGATTGTGTTTTTGTATAAGTTCCTGCACATCATCAAGGTTTCTGAGAAGACCTCTGACATTCCATTGTATGATTTGTGTATCCATATTTAAAGAAAAATTCGTGCTGTGTTTACGGAAACGGAGGTGATGCCATTAGGTTACAGAGCTCTTTCGAGGCCCTGTAACGGGAGTTCCACCCTTTCTGGAGCGTTCGAGGGAGCCTCGCCGCTCCTTAGGCGCTTGGCGCGCCGTGAGGACAGGTGTAGTGTCCATTGCCTCTTGTGAGGCGCCGGACACATGCTCTTGCGAGCGAGAGGTCACCAGGGAATTTCCCGCCTTGGGGGGCAAGACCCCTGCGCCCACCAGCCCGGAGGTCGATGGGGCACCCTGCGGGATTTGGCTGCGCCGGCTGTTGCCAGCGCTGGAAGGGGCCGGGGAAGTTGGGGCAGCCTCGGCTGCGCCCACCTTCGGGGTTGATGGTCCCCTCTGCTGTGTTGACGGAGCAGCGCTAGCTGCAACCGTCGCGGGGGCAGATGGCGTAACTGCCTACTCACTGTGTGTGGGTTGGACAGCCGCCGGAGGCCGTTGTGACGCTGCCCCCTTACGCGCCACATCGGCAAAGCTGCTCTTAGACAGGTATAACACCCGCCTACGTGCTTCCTTGAAAGATATGTTTTCTTTGACTTTGATTGTCACAATTTCCTTTTCTCTTTTCCAGGACGGGCAGGACCGCGAGTATGCGGCATGCTCGCCATCACAGTTTACACAATGTGGAGTGTTCTGGCATGTTTTGGAGGAATGTTCATTGTCACTGCACTTAGCACATGTCAGCCGGCCTCGACAGTTCTGTGAACTGTGGCCGAACCTTTGGCACTTAAAGCATCTAAGAGGATTGGGCACGTATGGCCTAACACGAAGTTTGACATAACCGGCCTCGATGGACTCGGGGAGGACACTTGAACGGAAAGTGAGTATCAGGTGTTTAGTCTTGATCTCTTTTCCATCTCGCCTCATCTTAATTCGCTTAACATTTATGACATTCTGTTCGCTAAAGCCCTCCAAGAGTTCAGCTTCAGTGAGCTCTAGCATGTCATCGTCCGAGACAACGCCGCGGGTGGTGTTCATCGTACGGTGCGGAGTTACTGTTATTTGGGTCTCCCCAAATGAGACAAGTTTCGGCAGTTTCTCATACTGTTTCTTATCGTGGAGCTCCAAGAGAAGATCACCACACTTGTCATTCTCGACGCCTTATATCCTGTTCCAAAAACTTCAGTTAAAGACTTCGAAACAAGGAACGGTGAAATGTTACGCACTAGTTTGTCTGGGTTTTCTGAGTGTATCACATGATATTTAGGAAAGTTCTGGACTTGTCCGAAAAACTGAAAGAGATCTTCGGTGCGCCCTCGTTTGTGAGGGCGATCAGGGAGTTTAGGAAAAGCGTTTTCCATGAGTACAGTAGAGTTTTCGGCCGCGATGCCGACCACCCACCATGGAGCCCAACAGCGGGACGTGACAGGAGTTCCTGCTAGAGAAACCCTGCCAACGCCAGCCGTACATCGCTGCTATAACCAAATACAGCATAACCAAGGCTGGCTAGCTACACAAGGTTAACCCTTGCCGCCGGGAAACTAGGAAGTGAGTAGAAGAGATGAGAAGACAGGAAAGATGAAAAAGGCGAGACAGAAAGACGAAGATTGGAGAGGAGGACAGGAAAAGGCGACTGCCGATTTCCTCCAGGTGGGTCAGTCTGGAGGTGCCGTCTATGTGAAGCCGAGGCTGAAGAGGTGTGTTGCCTCCGCCGGGGGGCCTTAAAGGTCCAAACACCCGGCATCGGCTCAACCCCCAGGATCCCCTTTTCTCCAGACACGGCTAAGCCGCGCACGGCTACACGCGGGAGGGTCCGACCCTCGTGTGCTCGGGTACGTGGTGTCGCAACACACCAAACGCCTGCTTACGCAGACGCCCCTGCGGGGGAGTGTGCTGAGGAGTGGGCACGGTTCGAAAACATTATTGACCGTGCCATCGCAGCCGCAACAAAACATCTGCGGCTGCCAGTGGGGGACTCGCTCCAATCACGGAGGCGCGAGGTGAACACCGACAACCCTCAGCAGATTCAAACGCTATACAGAAGGAGCCGGCGCCAGGCAGTGCGGCTAATCACTGAAAGCCCGTCGCATCTCTGCCCAATCGACCCCCAGGCGCTACAAGACCACTACTCGAACCTCTCTCTTGTCGCCAACAACCGTGGATACCAGCATCCTGAGGTCAAGGCTTCCGGCCACCGAAGAACTGGACTTGTGCGCCTTTACACCGGATGAAGTCACAGCCAAGCTCCGTAAATGCGAGAGTACAGCTCCAAGGGAGGACCGCCTCACGTACCACCACTGGAGGCAAGTGCACCCCGAGGGCTGGTTGCTGGCGGCGGTATACAACGTATCCCTACAATACCGCCGCACGCCCCTGAGCTGGAAGTCGACAAGGACAATCCTGATCAACAAGAAAGGCGACCGCGAGGACCCCACAAACTGGCGACCCATTGCCCTTGGTCATTGCCAAACTCTATGCTGGGTGTCTCACCACCCGGCTACAGAGGTGGTTGGGCGACCATGCGGTAGCGTCCAGGTGTCAGAAGGGCTTCCTACCGCACGATGGTGTGTTTGAACACAACTTCGTGCTGCAGGGATGCCTGGATGATGCCAGGACAGGAGGTGGGGAGCTGTGCGTGGGGTTATTCGATTTTGCCAACGCCTTCGGCTCGGTCGCCCATCAGGCCCTCGTCGACGCTGTCCGCGGCGCCGGCGCGGGGGAGGCCTTTGCTACCATCGTTGAAGGCCTTTACCGCGCCAACACCACCTGCGTCGTGGCAGCAACTGGCACAACAGAGCCAATCACCATCGGAGCCGAGCTGAGGCAGGGCTGTCCTCTGAGCGGCCTGCTTTTGAACCTGGTGGTGGACCCGGTCATCCGTGCAGTACAGGGAGGCGATAGGCAGCACAACATCCTTGCCTACGCCGATGATCTGACGCTGCTGGCCGCGGATCCCACCACCCTGCAGGGCCACTTAGACCGCGTGACTGCCCTGTCGGCCCGGCTTGGGCTGCGACTGAACGCCGCCAAGTGCCGGTCTCTACACCTGTCTGGTCACCACCCCGTGGGTACACGGCCCACTCTTTCACCGTGGGTGGCGACCCGATTCCGGCTCTTGGCGACTTCGAGGGACACAAGTTCCTGGGCCGTCCAATGGGGTTCAGGGTGCTGCCGGACGAGACGACGGTCGACGAGGCCATCCACCTGGGCAGAAAGCTGCTCTCCTCCATGCTCGCCTTATGGCAAAGGCTGCCATAAAAACATTATTGTATCAAGCCTTAAGCTTTATCATGCGGGTGGGCCTTGCAAGCAAAAAAGTGGCCGCGCCTAGTCGAGGAGCTCCGCCCGCTCGTGAAGACCCTGTACGTGCCAGCCAGAGCTTCCAATTAATACTTGTACGGAAGCTCCAAGGATGGCAGTGCAGGGATCCCACTTGCGGCGGAGCTCAGCGACATCTGCCGTGTGAATAAGGACTTCAAGCTGCTGACGTCGACCGACGTGGAAGTCAGGGAGCGTGCAGCAGGGGACTTAGGGGGCGTCGTGTCAAGGCGGCTAAGACGACCCGCGAACACCGAGGACATGGAGGCCTACCTCTCAGGCGAGACGGATGGCGACTTGCGACAGACGTCCACACAGGTGCAGTCTGTGTGGTCGGAGGCCCGGAAAGCCTCCCGTCGCCTGAGAGATCTTGGACCATGGGGCCCGCATCAACTGCGGAGATGCCTCCGTGTCAGCGACGAACCGCCACAAGCCGGTCAAGAACATCTGGGCGCTCCTCTCCGCCGAAAGGGACAGATCTCTGCATGACAAACCGAACCAAGGCAAGGCGATGGCGTGTGTGGCGGCCGACTCGCCAACCTCCCACTTCATGAGGTCCGGCCGCTACACCCGCTTCATTGATATGCGCTTCGTACATCGAGCCCGGCTAAACCTCCTCCCTCTCAATGCCACAAGCGTCTGGGCACCCGCAGCCGACAAAAGATGCAGGCGCTGCGGGTACAGGGAGGAGACACTGCCGCATGTACTCTGCCATTGCATGCGGCAGAGCCGGGCCATGACGGAGCGTCATAACGCCATCTTCGCCAGAAAAAAGGCTGCCTTGGGGAGGTTTACAGTCATCGCAGAAAACCAGGTCGTCGGAACTACATCACTCAGGCCCGACCAGGTACTGTCCCGTGGAGAGGAGGCACTGATACTGGACGTCTGTTGCCCTTTTGAGAACAGGCTGCAGGCGTTCCAAGACGCCCGGAAGGCTAAGAATTACGGCCCCGTACAGCGTCATCTCCTCCGGCGGTTCCAACGCCTGACGGTTGACGCGATTGTCGTCGGCTGCCTTGGCACCTGAGATCAGGGGAACGATCGTGTGATACGCAGGCTGTGTAGTAGGCAATACATATAAACTATGAAACGCCTGTGCATCAGCGACACCATCAACGCCTCCACAAAGATTTTTAAAGCCCACATAGGCACATCTTAATGATCTTACGTTTTTAGAGAAGCGTTTTTTCGCCCTGTTTACACTTTTACAGTTTTAGCCTTTTATTACTAACACCACTAAGTAGATTTTTAGTCATTTGTTTGCCTTTTAGATTATACACCTTTTATCCGTTTTTCCTTGGTTTTGTAACCGTCCCAATGGCGGTGCTAAAGGTGCTGCTTAATTTGCTGATGCTACAGAATAGACTAAAAATCTTTTTTTGCCAAGCCCGCACAATTTTTATACCGAGGAAACCTGAGGCATCCACTCCGTCAGACCATCGGCCCATCACGATTTCTCATGTATTGGTCCGTCTGCTGCATAATATTTACTTCAACCGACTTATAACCGAGCTCAAACTCGATGAGAGGCAAAGAGCCTTCATCCCTGTCGACGGATGTGATGATGATGTGTGGTGTTTTGTGGCGCAAGGGCCAGGTTTGGCCAAAGAGCGCCATGACACGTGGTAATGTTGAAGATGTATTATGGAAGATGTGACTTGGCTGTAAAGTGGCCTAAAAATATTCGCTGTAAAGTGCGTAAAATCTACGTGCTATAAAATTATGGCGATGACTTATGACGAATACTATGAAGATTAAAATCCATCGTAGAAGAATGGTGCAAATTATAAAATATATAAGATCGTAAAATTACTTGCAGCACTGCTGCCTCGACAGAGCCCTTGAAAGACAAGGGCCCAGAGGCATGTGCTATACTAAAGAGATATCGCAGCGGCATCCTCTGAAGAGAGGACGCGCTACGAACATGTGGGGCTAAAAACATGCAAGACAACATCTTTCAGAAAACTTAGGACGGCGTTGGTGTCAAATAAAGGTTCTGGGCCGAGTAGCATTGCGGGATGAAGGGGGATATGATGCCGGTATGCTAAAGGAAAATGTTCCTTTCTTTCATATTCGGCTTCCCGACACTCCAGGAGGACGTGGAGGACGGTCAGCCTCTCCCCGCATCTACCGCAGGTTGGAGGCTCATTTCCAGAGAGTAAAAAGTTATGCGTGCCAAATGTGTGTCCTATTCTTAGACGACAGAATAGGACATCTGTCCGGCGTGATTTTGTTACAGGAGGCCGGAAACCTAATTTTGGCTTTATTACATGCAGCTTATTATTTGTTTCCAGGTCCCACAAGCGTTGCCAGTAGTTTCGCAGTTTCCTTCTTAAGAAAGGCTTCAGGTCTGTGACAGGGACTGCAGCGGTAGAATTAACAGTGTGTGACGCAATTGATGTGGCCATCTGGTCCGCTAGAACGTTACCCTGGATGCCCCTATGGCCAGGCACCCAGCATATAATCACATGCTGTTTAGATACATATGCTTTACATAAGACGGAATAGAGTTCAATTATTATAGGATTTTTGTGGTTACAGAACAATATCAAAGACTTCACAACACTTAGGGAGTCCGTATATATAACTGATTTTTTGAGTTTTGATTTCCTTATATGCTTCACGGTCGACAATATTGCGTAGGCCTCAGCCGTGAAAATACTAGTTTCCGGATGCAGTAAATCGGATTCTGAGAAGGATGGACCGACGGCTGCATAGGACACCCCGTTGTGCGACTTTGATGCGTCTGTGTAGAATTCCGTGCAGGAATGCTTATGCTGGAGTTCGAGGAAATACATTTGGATTTCAATCTCTGGAGCGTGCTTTGTAACTTGCATGAAAGATATATCGCATTGTATCATCTGCCACTCCCAAGGAGGTAGCAGCTTAGTTGGAGGTATTAGGCAATGTCTGAGGAGTGGGACATCCATTTCAGCGCTAAGCTCCCTCACACGCAGTGAAAAGGGCTGTCTTACAGAGGGACGATTGCGAAAGAGTGTAGCATCTGTTATATCGTTAACGGTATTAAAGCACGGATGTTGAGGATTAGAGCGGACTTTTAGAAAGTATGTTTGGCTGACGTATGTTCTCTGCAGATGAGTGGCCACTCATTTGATTCTACATATAGACTTTCAATGGGACTTGTTCTGAAAGCGCCCGTGGCCAGTCGGATTCCTAGATGGTGAACCGGATCTAGCATCTTTAGCGCGCTTGGGGTGGCAGAATGATAGATCACGGCACCATAGTCCAATCGTGATCGAATGAGGCTCTTGTAAAGATTCATTAAACATTTCCTGTCGCTGCCCCATGTTGTGTGGGATAAAACTTTCAGTAAGTTCATCGTTTTTAAGCATTTGACCTTGAGATACTTTATGTGTGGAATGAATGTTAGTTTACAGTCGAGTATGATGCCTAAGAACTTGTGTTCTTTGTTCACAGGTATTCGCTGACCATACATTTCGATACTG
Organism: Dermacentor variabilis; assembly: GCF_050947875.1. NCBI lineage: Eukaryota > Metazoa > Arthropoda > Arachnida > Ixodida > Ixodidae > Dermacentor > Dermacentor variabilis. The sequence goes on along the minus strand of NC_134578.1, from coordinate 125,484,677 downwards.
GGATCTGCAATGAGCCCTTTGTTTCTTGTAAAAAGCACACAAGAACTTTTGTTCGGGTTCACTTTAAATCCGTTTTCGTCTGCCCATTTGGACACTTTGTTCAAGCCCTGTTGTACTTGCCTCTCACACACTGCAAGGTTGCAGGATTTGAAACCCACTTGTACGTCATCGACGTAAACGGAATAGAAGATCGCTGGCGGTAATGCAGCACGAAGGGTGTTCATTTTCACAATAAAGAGCGTGCAGCTAAGCACACCTCCTTGGGGTACACCAGTTTCTTGTATAAAAGGTCGCGACAATATATTGCCAATTTTCACGCGGAATGTACGTTTGGACAGATAGCTTTCTAGTATGTTTAACATATTTCCACGGATGCCCATTCGCGATAAGTCTCGCAGGATCCAATATCGCCACGTTGTGTCATATGCCTTTTCCATATCAAGAAATATCGATAAGAAGAACTGTTTATGTACAAATGCATCACGGATATTTGCTTCAATGCGTACAAGATGATCAGTCGTGGACCGCCCTTCTCTGAAGCCACACTGATAGGGATCAAGCAAATTGTTCAGTTCAAGGAAATGTATTAGTCTACGATTAATCATTTTTTCGAATAGCTTACAAAGACAACTTGTAAGAGCTATCGGGCGATAACTTGCCGCCAAGGAAGGGTCTTTACCCAGCTTCAAGATGGGAATAACAATAGCTTCCTTCCATGAGGATGGAAGGTACCCGGCAGCCCAGATGGAGTTGAAAAGTGCCAGAAGTGTCATTTTTGTGTCTTCGTGTAAATTCTTAATCATGTCATAGATGATTCTATCAGCTCCCGGTGCAGAGCTTCTGCATGTGCTCAATGCAGCTTTAAGCTCGGCAATATTAAAAGGACGGTTATGTGGTTCATCCGGACGGCATTTACGATCAAGTGTCTGAAGTTCAGCTATTTGTTTATACTTCAGGAATGATCTAGTGTAGTGTGTGGAACTTGATACATACTCGAAGTGTTCGCCCAAAGCGTTGGCCTGGTCTTCCAAGGTAGTTCCTTGGGAGTCAACTAAGGGTAATGGGTGGATGTGCTGCCCCTTTAGCTTTCGTACACCATTCCAAACTTTAGACTCTTGAGTGTAGGATGTGATGCTCGAGAGAAACCTCTCCCAGCTAGCCCTCCTTGCCTGTCTCCGGATGCGCCTTCCTTGCGATTTGGCCAGTTTAAATTCAATGAGGTTTTCTGCTGTCGGGTAGCGACGCAGCAAACCCCACGCTTTGTTTTGTTTCTTTCGTGCGAGTCTGCACTGTTCGTTCCACCAGGGGACCCGTCTTTTACAAGAGAGATCCTGTGTTTGTGGAATGAACTTTTGAGCTGCGTCGAGTATAAAACAAGTAAAATATACTACTGCTTCATCTATGTTAAAATTACTGATAAAATCTCGTGATAAGTATGTGGATGCGTTAAAATGATCCCATTCGGCGGAGGCTAGGTTCCACCGGGGGGCGTGTGGAGGGCATTCGTGTTGATGTATTAAATTTAACGTTATAGGGAAGTGGTCACTTCCATAGGGATTCTCGGTTACATGCCATTGTACATCAGGGAAAATTGAGGCAGAGCCAATTGACAGGTCTATTGAGGAATATGAATTATGATAACTGTTAAAATACGTTGGTTCCTTTTTGTTGAAGAGGCATGCACCGGAATTTAGAAGGAAATTTTCAATAAAACGACCTCTCGCGTCACATCGCGGGTCTCCCCACATGGTATTGTGGGCGTTAAAATCGCCTACGATGAGGTAGGGCTCCGGGAGCTGATCAATCAGGCTATAAAAATCGCTTTTTCGGAGATCATAATTTGGGGGTATGTATATGCAACATACAGTGATTTGTTTATTAAAAAGAATTGCCCGGACTGACACTGCCTCAAGGGGCGTCTGAAGGGCGACATGATGACATGCTACTGACTTGTCAACAACTATAGCTACACCGCCAGCCGAGGCGTTCGCCTCGCTGCGGTCTTTACGATAGATTGTGTAATGTCGGAGAAAATTTGTGTTCGTAGGTTTCAGATGTGTCTCTTGAACACACAGCAACTTGGGATTGTGTTTGTGTAGAAGTTCGCTAATGTCGTCTAGGTTATGGAGGAGTCCTCTAACATTCCATTGTAGTATTTGTGTATCCATTATGGTATATGTGTTCGGTGCTGTGTGTTTAAGAGACAGAGGTTAGCTCACGGGCCTTTTGTCTGGCGCCGTGACCGGAGTTTTGTCTCTTTTGGAGCGATCGAGAGCACCTCGCCGCTCCTTAGGCGCTGGTGGCGCCGTCTTGCTGGTGGTTGTGTCCATCGCCTCTTGCGAGGCGCTGGACACGCGCTCTTCCGAGCGCTTCGTTTGGCGTGAAGGCCTTGGCACGTTGGACGAGGCCTTTGGGGTCACCTGCCCGGGGGTAGATGGCCCCTTCTGTTGGGTTGGCGCAGCAGCGCTTGCTGCAGCCGCCGGGGGGGCGGATGGTGTCACTGCCGCCTCACTGGATGTGAGTCGGACAGCCGCCGGAGACCGTTGTGGCGCTGCCCCCTGACGCGCCACTTCGGCAAATGTGTTTTTGGGCAGGTAGGATACCCGCCTGCGTGCCTCCTTGAAAGTGATATTTTCCTTTACTTTTATGGTCACAATTTCTTTTTCTTTTTTCCAAGACGGGCAGGACCGCGAGTACGCGGCATGCTCGTCATCACAGTTGACACAATGTGGGATATTCTGGCAGGTTTCAGAGGAGTGTTCATTTTCACTACACTTGGCACAAGTCATCCGGCCTCGACAGTTCTGTGAGCTGTGGCCGAACCTTTGACACTTGAAACATCTCAGGGGATTTGGCACATATGGCCTAACACGAATCTTGAGGTACCCGGCCTCGATGGTGTCGGGCAGAACACTAGAGCCGAAAGTAAGTATTAGGTGTTTCGTCTGAATTTCTTTTCCTTCCCGCCTCATATTAATTCGTTTGACACTGATGACGTTCTGATCACTCCAGCCCTCCAGGAGTTCAGTTTCAGATAGCTCTAGCAAATCAGCATCACAGACGACGCCGCGGGTGGTATTCATGGTACGGTGTGGGGTAACTGTAACGGGAACATCACCAAAGGACACTAGTTTAGGAAGTTTTTCATGTTGTTTCTCGTCACGAAGCTCCAGTAGGAGATCGCCGCTTGCCATTTTCGACGCTTTGTAACCAGGTCCAAAGACTTCAGTCAGAGATTTCGATACCAGAAAAGGTGAGATCATTCTCACCGTCTTTCCAGATTGATCAGAGTGGACGACGTGAAAGCGGGGGAAGTTACATGTTCGGTTGCCCGAAAATTGAAAGACTTCGGTGCGCCCTCGTTTAGGAGGGCGATCAGGAAGTGGGGGAAAAGAATTTTCCATGAATAGGCATAATAAATTCAGCAACAGCGCCGACCACCCACCACGGAGCCCAACGAGGGGACGCCGCAGAACTTGTATACAAGTCTGCACGACGCCAGCCGTACGCCGTCACTATAACCAAATATGGTGTACCCAAGGTAGGATAGCCACACAAGGTTAACCCTTGCCGCCGTGGAGAAAGGAAGTAAATGGAAGAGAGAAGAAGACAGGAAAGGTGAAAAAGTGAGAGATAAAGACGAAGATTCGAGGAGGGAGAGACAGGAAAAGGCGACTGCCGATGTCCTCCAGGTGGGTCAGTCTGGAGGTGCCGTCTATGCGAAGCAGAGGCCAAAGGGGTGTGTTGCCTCCGCCAGGGGGCCTTAAAGGTCCAAACACCCAGCATCGGCTCAACCCCCAGGATCCCCCTTTCCCCAGACACGGCTAAGCCGCGCACGGCTACACGCGGGAGGTTCCAAACCTCGTGTGCTCGGGTACGTGGTGTCGCAACACACCAAACGCCTGCTTGCGCAGACGCCCCTGCGGGGTGTCGACGGATGTACTGAAAATATTTTGCCTCTGGCTATAATGATCGACGAGGCCAGGCACTCACGTGTTCCGCTTCTGATGGCCTTCGTCGATATAGCAAAAGCTTTTGATAAGGTAGTACACCCTGCAATCCTTCGTGGATTAAGACGGAAAGGTGTACGCGAGGACTTGATACGATACATAAAAGGCTTCTATGCAACAGCGTCAAAAATTCTCGCATACGGGGATAGTTCTTTGTTAGTCCACCCAGTTGCTGGGGTACGACAGGGGGATCCCCTTTCGCCACTTTTCTTTAACCTGCTAGTAGATGAATTTCTCGAGGGGCTCAACCCTGAGCTATCCTTCCGGTGTCAGGGTCTGCAGGTTTTGGCTATGGCTTTTGCCGATGACCTTATTTTGGCTGCGAGCACACAAATTGGGCTCAACGAGCACATAAGGAAACTCGAGAACTTTCTTCAAAGAGAGGCCTTAGAGCAAACGCAGACAAATCCTCCACGTTGGTGATCCTACCCTCTGGCAAAGACCACAAATTAAAAATCTGTCCCTACATAAAATTTCGAATTCACGGGAACGACGTGGCCTCTCAAAACTGCCCTTCTTTTTGGCGATATCTCGGTATTACCTTCTCGGCTACCGGGAGGATACAGGGACCGATAAGGCATGAGCTAGTGGCACTAGTTCAACGACTATCCAGCGCTCCTTTAAAATCACAGCAAAGATTGGTGATTCTTAGAGACTACCTTATGCCAAGATTGACACATCGCCTAACTCTGGGTCTCAGGATCTGGAACTCTGGATCTCAGCAAGAACATTAGCAGCAATAGACAGAACAATAAGGTCCAGCATACGAAGATGGTTGGCATTGCCGCTTCACGTTCCCATGGGATTCTTTTATGCAGCGATCGAGCAGGGGGTCTCGGAATTACCTGCATAAGGACGACAATTCCGGCTCTACGGCTTAGATTTGCGAAGATGATGCACTCGTCCAACTGAGCCTGCACATTTGCGGCAACCCGAAGGACAGTAACGGATGCGATCCATCAGGCGGAACGTTTGTGTATCTAAGGGACAAATCCAAAGGAGTCAGTCCGCTTTTGGACTTCGCAGTTACACATATCAACCGATGGGAGATCCTTGGAAGGCTGCAAAAATGCAAAGGGCTCAACCTACTGGCTTAGAGAGGGAACATCGGTCCTCAAGGGCGAGGAGTTTATCGACCTCAGGAAATTCCACATTGGCACGATGCCTAATGTGAGCCGCCTGAAAGGAGGGCGAGATGTGCCGAAGAGATGCAGGGCAGGGTGCGAGTCAGAAGAGTCTATGGGTCACATTCAGCAAAAATGTCACTGAACGCAGCACACAAGAATAGAAATGCAACATAGTCAAATACCTGTCCAAAAGGTTGAAGGACTTGGGCTGGCAAGTAAAAGTGGAGCCGCACTATACCACTTCACAGGGCACTAAAATTCCGGACCTGGTGACCAAAGGGATTCCCAGGCTCTAATTCTTGATGTTCAGGTGGTGGGGACGAGGGTAGCTCTTGCACAGGCCCATGAATCTAAGACGAACAAATATAAAAGCCCGGATCTGCTGCTGTCCATGGACCCTAGGCCGACAGTGTCCTCGGTAACTATGTCCTACAGAGGAGTCAGGGCAATGCAGTCAGTGGGAATACTGAAGGACATAGGAATGGGTATTCACGACTCTAAGATTATGACGATCTGATGCCTGCAAAGGGGGCCTTCGCTCATTCAGAAGGCACCAACAGATGACCTCCGTGAGAAGGGATAGGAGCTTGAGGGGGGTGTAGACATCCCACCACATTTCTAGTCGCCAGTCGCGACACTGTTGGTCCACCTACCTATTAGACGATAATGTTCCACGCCTGGACTCTTGGCTGCGTCCGAGGGAGAGGAAGTTTTCGTAGAACGGAACACGCTCGAAGGACGTACCTCGGCCAGTCAAAACCCAAGATGGGAAAAAAAAATATGCAAATGCTTTGTCATCTAATTAGTGACGCGCATGAATGGATTAACGAGATTCCCACTGTCCCCATCTACTAGTTCTACCACCAGGGGGCCAGGCGAGCGGACCCGCGTGCACAAGGCTCCTGCTTTTCTGCCGAAAAACATGAGTAAATCCTGTTGTACATCATTCTAAACTATTGAAATAGTTTCGCGAACATGCCAGGAGCACAAGCATACCAAAATTATAAATATTGGCATCATATTTTGTTAATTATTAGAAGTTCATAATTCCCACGTATGGGGGCTCATATAGGCAATTCCCGGGTGCAGGAAACAACCGTATTTAATCCGTTGCCATCTAAATAAATACCCAACATGGAGACCTAGAATTTCACCTACGGCTTCCTTGCAGGGTAGACTCCATAACTGCAACAATAGTTTGGGTGAATATTTAAGCAATTTGCATATTTTCTTCGTCAAACTTGAGTAAACAAAGCGAGGCTAATTCAAGCACCGTATCACAGACAAAAGAAATCCTTTCCCATCCGCCTTTATAAAGTGCAATAGACAAAAAATATTTATACAAACGTATTCATTAGACACCCAGGAACAATTCCCAAGTATCAGTTTGCACGTACTGATTGTTGAATTGCTAGAATTTGCATGCAAACTTTGGGTATTTTCCACTCTTTGTTTGTGTGGGCCGCCATGTTGGGAATCCGAGTGTACTAAGAGTGTGGGTAGGGAACCAAAGCTTGGATACCCGTAGGGCACGGACAACCTCGAGAGCCATGCGGTGAGACATCCACAGTTTTCAAAGGAACAGAAGGCACTAGAGCAGGGACAACCTATATCTAAAAAAAAAAAAAAAGAACTGCATTTCATAGACAATTTATTGCAGTGAAGCATCTCCATCTTACAAAGGGGCAATTGTGCACATTTTATGAGTTCACATACATCAAACTGAAACCACATGATGTAAGAATACGCAACCAGAAAACGTTGCAGTGAAGCATCCTCATTTTCAAAAAAGCAATTTGAAAAAAGAAACCAGTTTAACAACAAAGAACTCAAATAAATCGATGACAGTGACCTGAGTAAACCAGCATGGAAAAAAAAAAGAAAATGGGGAAATCATCGAAAACAAAGACCTCGCAGTTGCCCAAGCCTCACGGGAGAAACAACGGAGAAGCTCAAATCTCCAACAACAAGGAAGACCCACGCAATGTGGTATCATCGTCAATCTCCAAGAAACCACTGAACAAAGCACATTTCCTGAAAGACGCCAAACAGAAATCCTCTGAAACATCCCTTCCCAGTCCTAACTATCCACAAGATGCATGGGGTGAACACGTAGACTGGGACACCACAGGAGAAGACCTTACGGAGGGTGAAGAGGTAACAGTCAGTGTATGCAGGGAAGCATCATTACAGGAAAGGCAAGAAAACGGGCCCACTTCACTTGCACGCGGAAGAGGAAACCTCCGACAGTACTGTGACGAATGAAGCTGATCACAACGAGGTGGGCGAAGCATCGCAAAGGCTGAATAAACAAAGCGTTAGCACTCACGCAAACCGTGATTGTGATGAAGCATCGACAAGGAAAACCAGGCAAGTAACAACTGACATTCATGTCAATGAAACAACTTTCTACAAGGCTCTCATGCAAGCACAAAGTGAAGGAGCAAAATCAGCAACATGTGCCGAGCTAATGAAAGCATTTCAGGAAGTGAAAACACTTCTTTTTGACTTGGCATTGCAAAAAGAGGCCCTCAGCACGCAACTCCAACTACTTAAGGACAGAACCCAGTGCCATTCGGACAAGCCAACCTACTCACAAGTGGTAGGAAAGCATCACTCTGCCGAAAGGACCCGAACGATTGACACCGAATGTGAGTCCTCTATCTTGTTTTCAAACCCAGACGAAGCGCTAACTCCAAAACAAATAGTGGAGACAGTAACAAAGAAGATCGATCCAGCTTCTTTCAACCTCACAAATGCCCAAATCAAAACACAGGGCCCTGGAGTTCGAATCACTTCGACTAACAAAAGACCAATGGAGGACATCCAAGCAGAGATAAAGCGGCTTCCCGTAGCCTCCAAGATTGAAATTCACGTCGCAAGCCCCAAGAAACTTTCCTTCAAGATTACAGGGATTGATCAGGGAACACAAAAACAGGACATTCCCCCATAAATAATGGCCCAATATCAGCTCACAGGAAGTCCCTTCGACATCGAGGTGATAACACAGTATGTCAACAGGAAGCAAAATCACATCACAGTCATCAAGACGACAGTAAACATTTGGAAACAACTTAAAAACAAAGACTCCCTCAACATTGGTTGGCTTAAAGTAGCTCTCTATGACAACAATCACTAAGTAATCTAGATTTTGCGCAAGGTTTGGGCGTCCTGAAAAATATTGCAGGAGCAATGTGAGATCTTGCATTTCTTGCACAAAGAATCATCCGCCAGAAGAGTGCCGATCAGAAGAACAATTTTGCCCAGCACGCCATTGAGAGGGCAAAGAAGATTACACGCATTCAATGGAGGACAAAAAATTCCCAGCAGCAAAAGAATGGCGTTCTCGCCTGGTGTCTCAATGGCACTCGTACTGAACAACTCAGCAAGACGTGGTAAGAACATTCGGTGACGGTGGATCGCAGGAGTAAATTACTCTTCGAAAGACAAAACAGTAATTACTGTTAATATCTCTCTATTTTATCTCTTTCTTTTTTAATTTTGTGTTTGTTGTTTAGGAAAAAAAATGGCAAGCATAAAGACAACATTAAGCAAGGAAAAATTTAAAATAATTCAAATTAATTTGCAAGGGCATTTAAAGCAAATCAATCTTTAAGTCAATATCAAAAAGATAAATCACATGATATTTCATTAATTCAAGAACCTTATAATCTAATAGAAAAAATTATTGGTTGCCCAATGAAACATAAGATATTAGCTTCAAAAGATAACCCGAAAGCCGCTGCAATACTACATTCAGAAAAAATTCCAGTTTTCCCTCTAATCTTAGTCGACAAAATAGTGGTATTCAAAACTAACCTAAATAATAGGGACACCTTAATTATTAACTGTTATTTCCCTCCCAAAGAAAAAATACAGCATCTCTTAGCTAGAATTGAGGAAATATTCCAAACAGCACACACGAGGAATATAATGATTACAGGAGATTTTAACTCAAACAATATTCCATGGGGAGGTAACAGTACAGATGATAGAGGAGAGGAACTACTTGAATTCATAATTAAAAATGAACTAATTTTAAATAATAGAAATAGTGAACCCAGCTTTGACTGTAACAGAGGAAAAAGTTGGATCGATGTAACAATGGTATCTTAAAGTATGTACACAGATATAACAAAAATGGAAAGTTACTGAAGATTGAACTGGAAGCGATCATAATACATAAAAATTCAACTATGTGGGACAAAATGCGCTCCAGTATTTAAAACAACAAAGGAAGGAGAAAGAAAAGCGCTAGAACTCCTAAACATCGACTGGGAAAAAGAGACAAGGAAACTTAATTCTACAGGTGATATAGAAAATATTGTGAATAAATTCTATAATACATTAGATGAACTATTCAAAAAATATCAAAAGAGATTCACGAAGGAGAAAAAACCAGGCAAAATATGGTGGACCACACAGTTAGAAATACAAAGAAAAAAATTGCAGGACCCTTAAGCTTCGCCTTCAAGAGTGGAACGCGACAGCGTTCCCGTCGACTCGACAAGGGGTGTAAGACAATGGGCTACGGCGCAGCGACTACGCGCCCCGCATCGGACGCGGTGAGCGTCGGGCAACGCAGCGTTCGGCGCGACAACGAAATGTGCGCCTGAGCAAGCGACGCATGCCTGAGCCTTAGAAACAGCTCGTTTCTAAGGCAACACCGCGTTCACTAGAGGCGCTTTTAATTAATTAATTAATTAGTATTTATGGCGCAAGGGCTACAACGGCCAAAGAGCGCCAGCAACGATGTTTAGTAGTGCAGTAGAATTTTATAAACATGTCAGCAGGTATAGTGGGTTGCAATGCCTGTAATGTACTGCGGTGGCTGCAAAGGCCTACGAATTAGAAACATAAGGCTTGCATTTCTTGGGAGAATTTAGGATGATCATGTAGGATTTCAGGTAGCGTAGAGAAGATGAGTTTAAAAGCGGTAAGATATATTCTTCAAAAAGTTCACATCATTAAGATAACTGAACAGCCGGTCGAGGGGGAACATCGGCTCAGCCGATAGGAAAAATGCAGGGTGCATGGGTAAATTGGTGCGGTAAAGTTCAGGAAAGTATTTTTTTCGCGTAGCTTCCATGCCAGGGCATTCTATAAGAACGTGGATGACTGTGAGTTGATTTCCACATCTAATGCAGACCGGTGGATCAGTACCTGTTAGCAAGTATGAGTGAGTTGCATGTGTGTGTCCTATCCTCAGTCTCGACATCATTACTTCCTCCTTTCTATGCCTGTGTACAGGTGTTTGGGTAATGTAGGGTTGGATGATGCGAAGTTTGTTATTATTTTCTGTGTCCCAAGCTTCTTGCCATGCGTGACGCAGTATTCCTCGAACGACAGGTTTCATATCTGTATATGGTACATAACTTAAATCTATTTGGGGCCTTAGACCTGCTAAGGCCGCATTTGCGTCTGCCGCTTCATTACCAAGTATACTAGTATGGCCAGGTACCCAGCAGATTATAATATGTAGCCCTCTCTTGTAGGCTAAGGTTAAGCTGCTGATGAGAGTGTTTATCACCGGATTCTTTCATTGTTTTTCAAGGTGTATTGACCGGACCACACTTAAGGCATCTGTGTATATTATCGATTGATTGATCTGTTTTGTTGTTATTTCTTTAACTGCGAGGAGTATAGCGTGAGCTTCAGCAGTGAAGATACTTGTGTATTTGTTTAATCTTAAATGGGCTACAAAATCTGGACCAATTGCAGCACATGATGTTGTTTCAGCAGTTTTTGAAGCATCAGTGTAAAATTCTGGACACTTGTACTTACTCTGTAGTGATAAGAAGTGTTGTTTTACAGCTTCTTGGGGTGTATGCTTTTTGTTTGTTTCTGTGAACGAGAAGTCACAATGTATGGTGACTGATTCCCATGGTGCTACTAACTCGTTAGTGTTATGCAGGTGAACGTCCGACAGCAGTATGTTGTTTTCTTGACATAGCGACTGTGTTTTCAATGGAAATGGCTTTGCTAATGATGGCCGCTTTGCAAAGAGGGTTTGCGTTTCTGTGCTCTTCAACATTTTGTAACACGGGTGTTCTCGGTTGGAACTAATCTTAAGTGCGTACATAAAACTACAGTACTTACGTTGGCGGTCTAGGTTCCACTGATTAGCTTCTACGTGCAAACTTGGAACAGGGCTAGTACGGAATGCACCTAGGGCTAGTCGCATGCCAAGGTTATGTACAGGATCCAGAATTTTTAAAACAGAACGTGAAGCTGATTGGTAGACAATGTTCCCGTAATCGATACGTGTTCTAATCAAACTGTTATACAGCGAGAGCAAGCATTTCTTGTCAGTTCCCCACGACTGGTGCGAAAGAATTTTGAGGATATTCATAGTTTTTAAGCATTTCATTTTTATGTTTTTTATATGTTGCACAAACGAGAGCTTATCATCCAATATAACGCCAAGAAATTTCTGCTCCTTTTTTACACTAAGCACATACCCGTTCATCGTAATATTCGGTTCAGGATGTATGCCTCTTTTCCGAGAAAATAACACGCATGTCGTCTTTTCTTCATTAAAGCGAAAGCCATTCTTGTCCGCCCATTTTGAAAGCCTGTTCACTCCCAGCTGAATCTGCTTCTCGCATATGGACAGATTGCATGATTTAAAACTTATCTGTATATCATCTGCAGATAGTGAGTAGGATATAAATGGTGGGAGTGTTTTTTGTAGTGTGTTCATTTTAACTAAGAATAGTGTGCAGCTGAGCACTCCTCCTTGTGGAACACCGTTTTCTTGCACAAAGACTCTCGACACTGCAGTTCCCACCCTTACTCTGTACTTTCGTTCCGACAGGTAGCTTTTTATTATATTAAACATGTTGCCTGACACGCCATACGACGCGAGGTCTTGCAATATGCCATACCTCCAGGTAGTGTCAAGCTTTTTCGAGATCAAAAAATACTGATAGACAGTATTGCTTATGAACAAATGCGTCTCGTATATAACTCTCAAGTAGAACTAGGCTATCTGTTGTACACCTTCCTGGCCTAAAACCGGCTTGGTGGGGATCCAGAATTCTATTGTATTCCAAAAAGAACATTAATCGGCGGTTTGTCATTTTTTCAAACACCTTACATACACAGCTCGTTAGAGTGATAGGTCTGTAGCTCTGTACATAGGAGGGGTCTTTTCCATGCTTTAATATTGGCACTACTATAGCTTCCTTCCAGCAGGACGGCAATCGACCACTGCAGCAAATTTTATTGAACAGGTATAAGAGGCATTCAAGTGTTTCCTCGGGTAGGTGCTTGACCATCTCATAATTAATACTGTCTAATCCTGGCGCAGTTTTTGCAGTTGTGCAAAGCTATTTTTAATTCTTGCATCGTGAATGGGCAATTGTACCCATCGCTATGGGATTTTCGGAAGGAGAAGGGTATTGACTCAGCAAATTTTTTATATGTTAGGAATGCTTTTGTGTAATTCGCGCAACTCGATATGTGCTCAAAGTGTTCGCCCAAAGCATCTGCTTGCCCTTCTAATGTAGACACAGTGTCATTTACCACGGGCAAGGGTAGTGTGGTATTCCCCTTCAGCCTTCGAACCCTACTGTACACTTTCTGGCTATCTTTGTATGAGTTTATTGAGCCGATATAATTTCTCCAACTATCTCTCTTGGCTTCCCAACGAATGCGTCTTCTGTTTGCTTTTGCACGTTTGAAATGTATAAGGTTTTCTTCTGTTGGATATTTGGAAAACGTACGCCAGGCTTTGTTTTGTTCTTTTCGTGCTTGCTTGCACTCTTCATTCCACCAGGGCTTAGGATTCACTATTTTACCAGAGGTTTGTGGTATCGATTGTTTCGCGGCATGAATAATGTGCTCAGTTATATAGGCGGTCGTTTCTTCAATGTCAAGCTGCCTTATGGATTCAAGGGATATACATGCGAGCTCTTTGAATTCTGCCCAGTTTGCAGCGTTTAGTTTCCATTTTTTTGGATTCACAGGTGGGTCATACGTATGTATTGCCTCTAAGAGAACTGGAAAATGGTCACTTCCAAAGGAGTCTGTGAGAGCTCTCCATTCAAACAATGGCAGAAGTGTTGCAGAGCCAACCGCCAGATCTATTGAGGAGTAGGTGTTATGTGTAATGCTATAATAAGTCGGGAACTTTTTGTTAAACAGGGATGCTGCGGAGGACAGAAGGAATTTTTCAATTACGCGGCCTCTTGCATCACAACGTGAGTCCCCCCAGAGTCCACTATGAGCATTAAAATCACCAACCACAATATACGGCTCAGGAAGCTGGTCTATTAGTTTTTCAAACTCAGTAATGTCGAGCCTCTTGTCTGGTGGGATGTACAAAGAGCATACAGTAACAAGCCTATTAAGCAAAATAGCTCGTACGGCTACTGCTTCATAAGGCGTGTTAAGTTGGAGATTTTGGCATGCAACAGTCTTTGATATTATTATTGCCACGCCACCTGATGCAGCATGTCCATCATCACGGTCTTTACGAAAAATTCCAAACTGAGTTAGGAAGTTCGAGTCACTTGATTTTAAGTGCGTCTCCTGAACACAGAACACTCTAGGCTTATACGTAGACAATTCTTTGACGTCATCTAGGTTATGCAAAAGGCCTCTGGCATTCCATTGCAATATCTGAACACCCATTATGACAAAGGTGTTTTTGGGAGTGTTCTGTGTAGAGTGATTATCTTATTTAGGCTTTGGTGGAATTACTCGAGGGTTTTTTTCTTTTTTACGTCCCTCAAGCAAGCTGCGCTTGTCTTTTGGTGCCACTGGCACCGATGTACTTGCGTCAACCTCCATCTCCTTCTGGGAGGCGGTGGAGGCGGGGTCACGAGGCTCTGAGAGTCGTGTCTCGGGCCTCGATTTTTGCACAGTAATGCAGCCCTGCGAGAGCAAGGTCTGCGTGTTGTTGGATTCGGCAGCACTGGGTGCTGCCTGTGTGGGGGCAGAAGAAGTCCCCCGTGGTTCACTGCGTGTGACCACGGCTGGCTCTTTAGGCCGTTGTGAGAGGGCCCCCTGCCTCGTCACAGCGGCAAAACTTTCGTTGCGGGGAAATGTAAGTCGTTTTCGTGCTTCAGAGAATGTGATGTTTTCATTTATCTTAAGGGCAATGATTTCTTTCTCCTTTTTCCAGATTGGGCATGATCGTGAGAATGCAGGATGATCCCCTTCACAGTTCGTGCAGTGTGATTCAGCATTACAATTATCTGATGGATGATCGTTAGAACTGCATTTGGCACACGTTAATTTTCCTCTGCATGTCTGAGAGCTGTGCCCGAACCTCTGGCATTTGAAGCAACGTCTAGGATTGGGGATATAAGGCCTCACACGGATTTTCACATAGCCTGCTTCGACTGAGTCTGGTAGTGTGGTGGAGCCGAATGTTAGGATTACATGTTTTGTAGGGATTTCGGTGTCATTCCGACGGATCATGATTCTTTGAACTTTCGTCACATTTTGTACTGCAAAACCTTCAAGCAATTCTTCCTCACTAAGGTCAAGCATGTCTTCATCAGAGATTACCCCACGAACGCTGTTCATCGAACGGTGCGCCGTGACAGTTACTGCTATGTCACCAATGAATTTGAGGTCTGAAAGCTTTTTAAGTTGTTCTTTGTCGTTCAGTTCCAGAAGGATGTCACCACTAGCCATCCTTGTAGCTTTGAATCCTGGGCCTAATGTGTCTCTTAGGCACTTCGAAACTTTGAAGGGAGATAGTTTTCTGGCTGTTATACTGCCGTCACTGTGGATGACATGGTACTTTGCAAAGTTGTCGTAGCTCTTGAAGAAGAATCGAGTGGTTGCTTCTTTGCGCCCCCTTTTTAGAGGACGATCAGTTAGAGAAATGGATGGAGTAGCCATAAAAAGTATTTGTCTTCGGCAGCAGCGCCAGCCGCCCACCACCGAGCCCAACATGGGGACGCCACAAGGCTTGTATCTCAAGACTTGCGAACGCCAGCTGTACGCCACTACTATAACCGTACATGGTGTAACCAAGGCTGGTTAGCCACACAAGGTTAACCCTCGCCGCCAGGAAATTAGAGTAGAGAAAAAAAGATAAGGAAAGGAGTGGAGAGAAGGAAAGGTGCAGAAGAAAGATTATAGATGGAGAGGGGAACAGGAAAAGGCGACTGCCGATTTCCCCCACGTGGGTCAGTCCGGGGTGCCGTCTATGTGAAGCAGAGGCCAAAGAGGCGTGTTGCCTCCGCCGGGGGGCCTTTAAGGTCCAAACACCCGACATCGGCTCAACCTCCAGGATCCCCCTTTCCCCAGACACGGCTAAGCCGCGCACGGCTACACGCGGGAGGGTCCAACCCTCGTGTGCTCGGGTACGTGGTGTCGCAACACACCAAACGCCTGCTAGCGCAGACGCCCCTGCGGGGAGAGGCGCTTTTGTACCGCTTCGAAGCATCGAACTCGTGGCTCAGTGGTAACGTCTCCGTCACACACTCCGGAGACCCTGGTTCGATTCCCACCCAGCCCATCTTGGAAGTTGCTTTTTATTTATGAAGTGCCTGCCGTGATTTATCGCTCACGGCCAACGCCGCGGACGCCGACGACACCGGCTTTTCTGCGACACGAGCTCCTTAACGCTATCGCGTTAAAACAGTCAAGGCAATGAAAAGTTGAGTTGAGTTGGGGTTAATGGCACATAAGCAGCTTAGGCTATCATGCGCCAAACACTAGGTATGGATTCTTTCAATAAGTTGGGACACCTCAGTGAGTCCTTGTCTGGGCAAGAGCCCGGAAAGTCCCAACAAGTTAACTAAGGACTTCAGCCTTCTTCTCAGGGATGAGAAGGTGGATGAGGTGCTCTGTAATATGTAGTTAATATGTAGTTAAGTTAGGTTTTAAAGTTTTAAGAGAAGTCCAGCTTCTTTTAAAAAGCTAAAAGCACATGATACTTCAACAAGCCCATCTTCTCCTAAAATCAAAGCTGGGTGAAAAGGGATATGTTCTTTGTAGAATATGGTAAAAGACTTCTTCCTCAGTGGTTCAAGTTTTCTGCATGAAAATAGGATATGGTTAACTGTTAGTTCATCTCCACATAGTTCACAGTTCTGTGCATTTCATAGACAATTTATTGCAGTGAAGCATCTCCATCTTACAAAGGGGCAATTGTGCACATTTTATGAGTTCACATACATCAAACTGAAACCACATGATGTAAGAATACGCAACCAGAAAACGTTGTAGTGAAGCATCCTCATTTTCAAAGGAGCAATTTGAAAAAAGAAACCAGTTTAACAACAAAGAACTCAAATAAATCGATGACAGTGACCTGAGTAAACCAGCATGGAAAAAAAAAAGAAAATGGGGAAATCATCGAAAACAAAGACCTCGCAGTTGCCCAAGCCTCACGGGAGAAACAACGGAGAAGCTCAAATCTCCAACAACAAGGAAGACCCACGCAATGTGGGATCATCGTCAATCTCCAAGAAACCACTGAACAAAGCACATTTCCTGAAAGACGCAAAACAGAAATCCTCTGAAACATCCCTTCCCAGTCCTAACTATCCACAAGATGCATGGGGTGAACACGTAGACTGGGACACCACAGGAGAAGACCTTACGGAGGGTGAAGAGGTAACAGTCAGTGTATGCAGGGAAGCATCATTACAGGAAAGGCAAGAAAACGGGCCCACTTCACTTGGACGCGCAAGAGGAAACCTCCGACAGTACTGTGACGAATGAAGCTGACCACAACGAGGTGGGCGAAGCATCGCAAAGGCTGAATAAACAAAGCGTTAGCACTCACGCAAACCGTGATTGTGATGAGGCATCGACAAGGAAAACCAGGCAAGTAACAACTGACATTCATGTCAATGAAACAACTTTCTACAAGGCTCTCATGCAAGCGCAAAGTGAAGGAGCAAAATCAGCAACATGTGCCGAGCTAATGAAAGCATTTCAGGAAGTGAAAACACTTCTTTTTGACTTGGCATTGCAAAAAGAGGCCCTCAGCACGCAACTCCAACTACTTAAGGACAGAACCCAGTGCCATTCGGACAAGCCAACCTACTCACAAGTGGTAGGAAAGCATCACTCTGCCGAAAGGACCCGAACGATTGACAACGAATGTGAGTCCTCTATCTTGTTTTCAAACCCAGACGAAGCGCTAACTCCAAAACAAATAGTGCAGACAGTAACAAAGAACATCGATCCAGCTTCTTTCAACCTCACAAATGCCCCAATGAAAACACAGGGCCCTGGAGTTCGAATCACTTCGACTAACAAAAGACCAATGGAGGACATCCAAGCAGAGATAAAGCGGCTTCCCGTAGCCTCCAAGATTGAAATTCACGTCGCAAGCCCCAAGAAACTTTCCTTCAAGATTACAGGGATTGATCAGGGAACACAAAAACAGGACATTCCCCCATAAATAATGGCCCAATATCAGCTCACAGGAAGTCCCTTCGACATCGAGGTGATAACACAGTATGTCAACAGGAAGCAAAATCACATCACAGTCATCAAGACGACAGTAAACATTTGGAAACAACTTAAAAACAAAGACTCCCTCAACATTGGTTGGCTTAAAGTAGCTCTCTATGACAACAATCACTAAGTAATCTAGATTTTGCGCAAGGTTTGGGCGTCCTGAAAAATATTGCAGGAGCAATGTGAGATCTTGCATTTCTTGCACAAAGAATCATCCGCCAGAAGAGTGCCGATCAGAAGAACAATTTTGCCCAGCACGCCATTGAGAGGGCAAAGAAGATTACACGCATTCAATGGAGGACAAAAAATTCCCAGCAGCAAAAGAATGGCGTTCTCGCCTGGTGTCTCAATGGCACTCGTACTGAACAACTCAGCAAGACGTGATGATGATATGTAGTGTTTAATGGCGCAAGGGCCAGATGTGGCCAAAGAGCGCCATGACAAGTGGTGATGTTGGCGATGTATTATGGAGATGTGACTTGGCTGTAAAGTGGCCTAAAAATTGTCGCTGTAAAGTGCGTAAAATCTACGTGCTATAAAATTATGGCGATGACTAATGACGATTACTAAGAACAATAAAATCCATCGTAGAAGAATGATGCAAAATCAAAAATATGTAGGATGTTAAAATTACTTGGAGCACTGCTGCCTCGCCAGAGCCCTTGAAAGACAAGGGCCTAGAGGCATGTGCTATACTTAAGAGATATCGCAGCGGCATCCTCTGAAGAGAGGACCCGCTACGAACATGTGGGGCTAAAAACATGTAGGACGACATCTTTCAGGAAATTTAGTACTGTGTTGGTGTCAAATAAAGGTTCTGGGCCGAGTAGCATTACGGGATGTAGGGGGATGTGCTGCCGGTATGCTAGGGAAAAATGTTTCCTTCTTTCAGATTCGGCTGCCCGACACTCCAGGAGGACGTGGAGGACGGTCAGCCTCTCCCCGCATCTACCACAGGTTGGAGGATCATTTTCAGTGAGTAAGAAGTTGTGTGTGCCAAATGTGTGTCCTATTCTGAGGCGACAGAATAGGACATCTGTTCGCCGTGATTTTGTTACGGAGGGCCAAGAACCTAACTGTGGCTTTATCACGTGCAGTTTGTTATTTACTTCTGCGTCCCATTTACGTTGCCAGTAGTTTCGCAGTTTCCTTCTTAAAAAAGGCTTCAGATCCGTGACAAGGACCGAAGCAGTAGGACTGACTGTATGCAATGAAATTGATGTGGCCATCTGGTCTGCTAGAACGTTACCCTCGATGCCCCTATGTCCAGGCACCCAGCATATAATGACATGCTGGTTAGACATATACGCTATACAGAGGACGGAATAGAGCTCAGTAATTACGGGGTTTCTGTGTTTACAGTGTGACTTCAAGGCTTTTACGACGCTTAAGGAGTCTGTAAATAAAATTGTTTTTTGAATATTTGATTTTCTGATACGTTTCACAGCCGACAATAGTGCATGGGCCTCAGCCGTAAATATGCTTGTTTCAGGGTGCAGTACACCGGATTCCGAGAAGGATGGCCCAATGGCTGCGTAGGACACCCCGGCATGCGACTTAGAAGCGTCTGTATAAAACTCTGTGCACGAGTACTTGTACTGGAGCTCCAAGAAGTGCATTTTGATATGTGTCTCTGACGCATGTTTAGTGACCTGTACAAAGGATGTGTCACACTCTATCAGCTGCCACTCCCAGGGTGGTATTATCTTAGCTGGAGGCATTAGGCGTTGGTCGAGAACTGGGACATCCATTTCCGTGCTAAGTTCTCTTACACGCAGTGAGAAAGGAAGTCTCACAGAGGGTCTGTTATGAAAAAGTGTTTCACATGTCAAGTCGTTAACGGTTGTGAAACACGGATGTTCCTTATTAGAGCGCACTTTGAGAAAATAGTTGAAGCTGATGTAAGTTCTCCGAAAATGGAGTGACCACTCATCGGACTCAACATACAAACTTTCAACAGGGCTTGTTCTAAATGCGCCAGTGGCCAGACGGATTCCCAGATGGTGAACGGGGTCTAACATCTTAAGTGCGCTCGGTGCGGCAGAGTGATATACTGCGGCTCCATAGTCTATTCGCGACCGAACTAGGCTCCTGTAAAGATTTAACAGGCACTTCCTGTCGCTACCCCATGTTATGTGGGATAGGATTTTAAGTAGGTTCATTGTTTTTAGACATTTTTCTTTAAGATGTTTTATGTGAGGAATGAATGTGAGCCTAGAGTCAAGAATAACACCAAGGAATTTGTGTTCTTTGCTGACAGGAATTTGGTGTCCGCCCAGTTCTACACAAGGATCTGGGACCAGGCCTCTCTTTCTTGTGAAGAGAACACAAGAACTTTTGTGGGGGTTGACCTTAAATCCGTTTTCGTCTGCCCACTTGGAAACCTTGTTCAAGCCCTGCTGTACCTGTCTTTCGCATACTGTGAGGTTGCAGGATTTGAAGCCTATTTGTATATCATCTACGTATACGGAATAAAAAATGGCAGGTGGTAGTGAAGCACGTAGCGTGTTCATCTTGACGATAAAGAGAGTGCAGCTGAGCACGCCTCCCTGGGGTACACCAGTTTCCTGCGTAAAGGGACGTGAGAGTTCATTGCCGACTTTTACTCGGAAGGTACGATTTGACAAATAGCTTTCAATTGTGCTCAGCATATTTCCACGGATGCCAATTTCCGACAGGTCTCGCAAGATCCCGTAACGCCATGCCGTGTCATATGCCTTCTCCATATCGAGGAATATCGATAGAAAAAACTGTTTATGTATAAAGGCATCGCGGATATTTCCTTCCATGCGCACAAGGTGATCGGTTGTGGACCGCCCTTCTCGGAATCCACACTGATAAGGATCGAGTATATTGTTGAGCTCAAGGAAATGTATAAGTCTGCGATTTATCATTTTTTCAAAAAGCTTACACAGACAATTAGTTAGAGCTATCGGACGGTAACTAGCCGCCAAGGAAGGGTCTTTTCCCTGCTTTAGGACAGGAACCACAATCGCTTCTTTCCATGTGGATGGGAGGTATCCCGAAGCCCAAATAGTATTGTATAGTGTAAGAAGTGTAACTTGTGCGTCAGTATGTAGGTGTCTGATCATGTCATACATGACTCTGTCTGGTCCCGGTGCAGTGCTTTTACATGTGTTCAAGGCAGCTCTCAACTCGGCAATACCGAAAGGCCGGTTATACGGTTCATTCTGCCTGGATTTTCGTATGATTGGCTTACGTTCTATTATTTCTTTATGTTTAAGAAAGGACTGGGAATAATTGATTGAGCTTGACACACGCTCAGTGCTCCCCGAGTGAATCTGCCTGGTCTTGCAGGGTTTCGCCTTGTGTGTTTACTAAAGGGAGGGAGTATGTTTGTCGCCCTCTTATTCTACTAACCCTGTTCCAGACCTTGGCCTCATCTGTATACGAGTTGATACCTGTTAAAAAGTTCTGCCAGCTCTCTCTTCTGGCCTGTCGGCGGGTTCGCCTGCCTTGAGATTTTGCTTTTTTAAAATTGATAAGATTCTCCGCAGTGGGGGAGGCGCGTAGCAACCCCCACGCTTTATTTTGTTTCTTACGAGCGATCCTACAATCGTCGTTCCACCAGGGGACACGCCGTTTGCCTGCCAATCCATTTACTTGTGATATACATTTAGTTGCGGCATCTATGATGAAGGCTGTAAAGTACGCCACAGCTGCATCGATTTCTAAAGAAGACATATCAGCCAGCGAGATGTTAGTAAGAGTTCGAAATTTCTCCCATTCAGCTGTATGTATCTTCCACCTAGGAGCTTGTGGAGGAAATTCATTTTCTTTGGATGTTCTTAGCAGTACGGGGAAGTGATCGCTCCCGTAAGGATTGCTCGTAACTTCCCATTCGAGTTCGGGCAGTATAGACGCGGAGACTATACTAAGATCTATTGACGAAAAGGTTCTGTTTGCAAGAGAGTAATATGTGGGTTCTTTCTTATTGAGAAGGCACGCTCCAGAAGAAAAAAGGAACTGCTCAACGAGACGACCTCGCGCATCAATACGAGAGTCTCCCCACAAGCTGCTGTGTGCATTGAAATCGCCAAGAACAAGATAAGGTTCTGGCAATTGATCTATCAAGGACTGAAATTCATGTTTGTTTAGTTGGTAATGCGGGGGTACGTAAATCGAACAAATAGTGATGAGTTTGTTCAGTAGGACAACTCGAACCGCTACTGCTTCGAGGGCCGTTCGTAGCCGTAAACATTGACACGCTATGCTTTTTTGAATTACAATGGCAACACCGCCAGATGATGCCATAGCATCATCGCGATCTTTGCGGAAAGTTATGTGCTGTCGAAGAAAATTTGTGTGTTTTGGTTTTAAGTGTGTTTCCTGTAGACACAGCACTTTTGGATTGTGTTTTTGAATGAGCTCTTGCACGTCATCAAGGTTCCTAAGCAGACCTCTGACGTTCCATTGAATAATTTGTGTATCCATATTGAAAGTAAATATGTGCTGTGTGTATGGAAATGGAGGTGATGCTTTAGGTTACAGGGCTCTTTCGAGGCCCTGTAACGGGAGTTCTGCCCTTTCTGGAGCGTTCGAGGGAGCCTCGCCGCTCCTTAGGCGTTTGGTGCGCCTTGAGGACAGGTGTAGTGTCCATTGCCTCTTGTGAGGCGCCGGACACGTGCTCTTGTGAGCGAGAAGTTACCAGGGAAGGTCCCGCCTTGGGGGGCAAGACCCCTGTGCCCACCAGCCCGGAGGTCGATGGGGCTCCCTGAGGGATTTGGCTGCGCCGGCTGTTGCTAGCGCTGGAAGAGGCCGGGGAGGTTGGGGCAGCCTCGGCTGCGCCCACCTTCGGGGTTGATGGTCCCTTCTGCTCGGGTGGTGGGGCAGCGATAGCTGCGACCACCATGGGGGCAGATGGCGTAACTGCCGACTCACGGCTTGTGGGTCGGACAGCCGCCGGAGGCCGTTGTGACGCTGCCCCCTGACGCGCCACTTCGGCAAAGCTGGCCTTAGGAAGGTATGCAACCCGCCTGCGTGCCTCTTTGAATGATATGTTTTCTTTTACTTTGATTGTTACTATTTCTTTTTCTTTCTTCCAAGACGGGCATGACCGCGAGTATGCGGCATGCTCGCCATCACAATTTACACAGTGGAAAGCATTCTCACAAGCTTCAGAGGAGTGTTCGTGCGCGCTGCATTTCGCACATGTTTGGCGGCCTCGGCAGCTCTGCGAGCTGTGGCCAAAACGTTGGCATTTGAAACATCTCAAGGGATTTGGCACATACGGTCTTACACGGAGCTTGATGTACCCGGCCTCGATTGATTCGGGCAGGACACTTGAATTGAAGGTGAGGATTAGGTGCTTGGTCGCAATTTCTTTACCCTCGCGCCTTATCTTGATTCTTTTGACATTTATGACATTTTGTTCGCTGAAGCCCTCCAAGAGTTCAGCCTCAGTGAGCTCCAGCAAATCATCATCCGAGACAACGCCGCGGGTGGTATTCATCGTGCGGTGCGGGGTTACTACTACTTGGGTCTCCCCAAATGATACTAGCTGTGGCAGCTTCTCAAATTGCTTCTGGTCGCGGAGCTCCAGGAGGAGGTCACCGCTAGCCATCCTCGACACCTTATATCCTGGGCCAAAAACTTCGGTAAGGGACTTAGATACTAGAAATGGGGAGATTGTTCGTACTTGTTTAGCTGGTTTTTCTGCATGGATTACATGAAAACGAGGAAAATTGTGGACTTGGCGTCCGAAAAACTGAAAGACTTCTTCGGTGCGCCCTCGTTTCTGAGGGCGATCAGGCAGTTTAGGAAAAGCGTTTTCCATAAGTACAGTTGGGTTTTCGGCCGCGATGCCGACCACCCACCATGGAGCCCAACAGGGGGACGTGACAGGAGCTCTTGCTATAGAAACCCTGCCAACGCCAGCCGTACATCGCTGCTATAACCAAATACAGCATAACCAAGGCTGGCTAGCTACACAAGGTTAACCCTTGCCGCCGAGAAACTAGGAAGTGAGGAGAAGTGATAAGAAGACAGGAAAGATGAAAAAGGCGAGAGAGAAAGACGAAGATTGGAGAGGAGGACAGGAAAAGGCGACTGCCGGTTTCCCCCGGGTGGGTCAGTCCGGGGGTGCCGTCTATGTGAAGCCGAGGCCGAAGAGGTGTGTTGCCTCCGCCGGGGGGCCTTAAAGGTCCAAACACCCAGCTTCGGCTCAACCCCCAGGATCCCCTTTTCCCCAGACACGGCTAAGCCGCGCACGGCTACACGCGGGAGGGTCCAACCCTCGTGTGCTCGGGTCCGTGGTGTCGCAACACACCAAACGCCTGCTGACGCAGACGCCCCTGCGGGGTCAGCAAGACGTGGTAAGAACATTCGGTGACGGTGGATCGCAGGAGTAAATTACTCTTCGAAAGACAAAACAGTAATTACTGTTAATATCTCTCTATTTTATCTCTTTCTTTTTTAATTTTGTGTTTGTTGTTTAGGAAAAAAAAATGGCAAGCATAAAGACAACATTAAGCAAGGAAAAATTTAAAATAATTCAAATTAATTTGCAAGGGCATTTAAAGCAAATCAATCTTTAAGTCAATATCAAAAAGATAAATCACATGATATTTCATTAATTCAAGAACCTTATAATCTAATAGAAAAAATTATTGGTTGCCCAATGAAACATAAGATATTAGCTTCAAAAGATAACCCGAAAGCCGCTGCAATACTACATTCAGAAAAAATTCCAGTTTTCCCTCTAATCTTAGTCGACAAAATAGTGGTATTCAAAACTAACCTAAATAATAGGGACACCTTAATTATTAACTGTTATTTCCCTCCCAAAGAAAAAATACAGCATCTCTTAGCTAGAATTGAGGAAATATTCCAAACAGCACACACGAGGAATATAATGATTACAGGAGATTTTAACTCAAACAATATTCCATGGGGAGGTAACAGTACAGATGATAGAGGAGAGGAACTACTTGAATTCATAATTAAAAATGAACTAATTTTAAATAATAGAAATAGTGAACCCAGCTTTGACTGTAACAGAGGAAAAAGTTGGATCGATGTAACAATGGTATCTTAAAGTATGTACACAGATATAACAAAAATGGAAAGTTACTGAAGATTGAACTGGAAGCGATCATAGATACATAAAAATTCAACTATGTGGGACAAAATGCGCTCCAGTATTTAAAACAACAAAGGAAGGAGAAAGAAAAGCGCTAGAACTCCTAAACATCGACTGGGAAAAAGAGACAAGGAAACTTAATTCTACAGGTGATATAGAAAATATTGTGAATAAATTCTATAATACATTAGATGAACTATTCAAAAAATATCAAAAGAGATTCACGAAGGAGAAAAAACCAGGCAAAATATGGTGGACCACACAGTTAGAAATACAAAGAAAAAAAGTCAAGGCAATGAAAAGTTGAGTTGAGTTGGGGTTAATGGCACATAAGCAGCTTAGGCTATCATGCGCCAAACACTAGGTATGGATTCTTTCAATAAGTTGGGACACCTCAGTGAGTCCTTGTCTGGGCAAGAGCCCGGAAAGTCCCAACAAGTTAACTAAGGACTTCAGCCTTCTTCTCAGGGATGAGAAGGTGGATGAGGTGCTCTGTAATATGTAGTTAATATGTAGTCAAGTTAGGTTTTAAAGTTTTTAGAGAACTCCATCTTCTTTTAAAAATCTAAAAGCACATGATACTTCAACAAGCCCATCTTCTCCTAAAATCAAAGCTGGGTGAAAGGGGATATGTTCTTTGTAGAATATGGTAAAAGACTTCTTCCTCAGTGGTTCAAGTTTTCTGCATGAAAATAGGATATGGTTAACTGTTAGTTCATCTCCACATAGTTCACAGTGCGGTTTGTCTTGCTTTGTTAGAATGAAGTTGTGTGTTAGGTGTGTGTGTCCTATGCGAAGACGGCACAGGACCACTTCTTTGAAACGTTCCTGGTGTGTACAAGATTTTCATTCGCCTAACACAGGTTTTAGCAGGTGTAATTTGTTGTTTGCTTCATTGTTCCAAGCAGACTACCATTTTTTCCTTAGTTTATGATGTATTAACTTCATGCAGTCGTTAGGAGGTATCTTTACTTTTGTTATTTCTTTGTGCCGGGCCTGTGCCGCACATGCGTCTGCTCTCTCATTGCCACTAATTCCGACGTGGCTCGGAACCCAGCATAATTTAATGTTCAGTCCTTGTGTGGTGGCTTTTATTAAATTGTGTATAATGTCTCCTACTAATGGCCTGACTGCATTTTTGGGATGAAGAGCTGTGAGTGCACTTAGGGAGTCTGTGTATATGATACTATTTGCGAGGTTCTCCTTTACTATTTTCTGTATTGCTATAGAAATGGCGTAACATTCGGCAGTGAAAATGGATGTGTACTGCGGAAGTCTTACTGTTTCTTCCCAGTTCCCTTGGACGACTGCACTTCCAACATGGTCCTTTGTTTTCGAACCATCTGTGTAAAAATCTGTGAAACTGCTGTATTTTTCTTTTAGTGCTAGGAATTCCTGAATAATCTCTTGTGGCGGAGTTCGGGCTTTACGGAACTGTGTTAAAGTAAGGTCGGAAGCTGTCGGAAAGATGAACCATGGGGGTAGTGGATTTTGTCTGTGGGTAATGCCAGGTAAAGTGTCCAATATGCTAAGATTCTGGCACATCTCTTCAAATCGCAGGAGCAGTGGTCTTGTAGTTTTTGGTTTGTTGTTGAAAAGTACTCGGGAAAGGCATTTTGTTGCAAGTGGGTAGCAAATGTGTTTTAGTAGAGATTGTATCTTGAGAATATATTTACAGGTTAGAGCGGCTCTTCTAGTTTCTAGTGGGGGTTCGTTTGTTTCTGCGTAAAGGCTGGTTATAGGAGACGTTCGGTATGCACCACATGAAATACGCAAGCCTGAGTTATGTACTGGGTCTAATTTTTTAAGGTATGTTGGTCTTGCTGAGCCATACACTATGCAGCCATAATCTAAGGAGGAACGCACTAAGTGACGATAAATGTGTAGAAGACATGTTCTGTCAGAACCCCAATGTTTATAAGACAGTACTTTGAGTATATTTAGTAACTGGGAAGCTTTCTTTTTCAGGGTGGTTATGTGTGGTAGGAATGTGAGCTTTTTGTCAAAAATTATGCCTAAAAATTTGTGTTCATTCTTTACTGGAAGTACGGTTTCATTTAGGTGTAGGGTGGGGTCAACCTGTAGGCCTCTTTTGAGTGAAAAGAGGACAGCAACTGTTTTTTGGGGTGAAAATTTAAACCCGTTTTTGTCTGCCCAAATCGCGAGTTTGTTCAATGTGAGTTGTATCTGTCTCTCGCATGTTGGTAAGCAGGAGGATGTGCATGCTATTTGAAGGTCATCAACATATACAGAATACATAATGGACCTAGGAATTATTTTTGCTATGGAGTTCATTTTTACTATGAAAAGTGTCGTACTTAAAATACAGCCCTGCGGCACTCCATTCTCCTGGACGAATTTCTTCGACAGAGTTGCACCAAGGCGTACATGAAATGAACGGTCGGAGATGAAATCTTTCAAGCAGTTCAGCATCCTACCACGAATACCAAGTTCTGCTAGGTCGCGAAGAATGCCAAACCTCCAGGCGGTATCGTAAGCCTTATCGATATCGAAAAAGACTGCTAAACAGTGTTGCTTGTGTACGAATGCTTCTCGCACTGTATTTTCTAGGCGAACGAGATGATCAGTCGTTGAACACGTTTTTTTAAATCCGCACTGGTGGATGTCAAGGAGTTCACGTGACTGAAGAGTGAACGTCAGCCTAACGTTTAGGATACTTTCGAATGATTTTGCCAGGCAACTTGTGAGGGCTATAGGCCTATAACTACTAGGGGTGGTTGGTGGTTTTGCAGGTTTCAGGAACGGTACAATCACGGCTTTTTTCCAAGCCTCCGGAATTTTACCCGATACCCATATTTTATTGAATAATTGCAGAAGTGCGTTTACAGCAGCGTCTGAGAGGTGAGCGAGCATTTCATAATGTATTTCATCAGGGCCGGGTGCCGTCTGTTTACCTGCCGACAGTACTTTTTGGATTTCGTGAAATGTGATTAATGCATTATAGGGCTCATTCGTAGAGCCACTTGTAGGAAGTTTTTGTTTTTCGGTTGTATGTTTGTGCTTCAGGAATGATAGTGTAGTTAGAGGAACTTGAAACATGAGAAAAATGTTCCCCTAGTACGTCTGCCTGTTCCCCTATACTTGTTTGTGTGCCAGGAGCTGTTAATAACGCAATTGTGAAAGGGGAGAAGCTGCCATTTGATTTATGGACTTGTTCCCACATTTTTGTGGATGTGGTTGAGCTGTTAATAGATGATATGTAGTTCTTCCAGGATGTTTTCTCAGCGTCTCGACGGATGCGGCGTGCGTTGGCTTTCGCCTTTTTAAAATTTACAAGATTATACTGGGTTGGGTATCTACGGAATATGCCCCACGCTTTGTTTTGTTTTTTTTTTGCTTCCCTACATTCTTGCGTGTACAAGATTTTATGATTATGTCGAACCACTCCTGAGGACTGAGGAATAGCTAGCCGCGCGGCATCAATAATACAGGTTGTGAACAATTTGTTTTGATCGTCGACATTTAAATCTTTCGAGAAAACTTTTTCCAGGCTGGCCTGTTCTTGAAACAGTGCCCAGTTTGCTAAGTGTAGCTTCCAACGACGTGGTTTGCTTGGGATGGTTTGTGGTGGGGATGATAAGTTAATTTTTACAGGAAGGTGATCACTTCCATAGGGGTTGTCAACGACATCCCATTTAAAATCTGTAAAAAGTGATGGAGAGCACAGTGACAGATCTAGGCAACTCATAGCTCCTGTGCTTGGGCAACAGTAAGTTGCCGCACCAGAGTTTAATAGGCATATGTCGTTGGTTAGAATAAAATCTTCAAGTGTTTGGCCCCTGGTGTCAGTTTTACTACCCCATAACGTGTTATGTGAATTAAAATCACCACCTATTAAAAATGGTTCAGGTAGCTGCTCTAAAATTATCTCTAGATCTCTTACGGTAAAATGTGAATGTGGCGGAATGTACATTGAACAAATGGTGATGGTTTTGTGAGCTAAAACGGTGACAGCAACGGCTTCTATGTGAGTGTTAATGGGAATTTCTCTGGCTGCTATACTAACTGGCAGAACAATGGCTACACCACCTGACAGCCGGTTCGCCTGAGTACGGTCGCGCCGTACAACAGTGAAACCTTTTAAAAAGTTCTTGTGTTTTTCGCCTAGGTTGGTTTCCTGTAAGCACAGGGCCACAGGAGAGAAGTTTATTAACAGGTATTTTGTGTCACCTAAGTTATGAATGAGACCTCTACAATTCCAATGGATCATGAAAGCCATTATGAAATTGAAAGGTAAAAAATTATATTAACGAGTGAATGGGAGATAAGAAAGATGTTAGGTGACATGGATCTGAAGAAGGCAGATACAAACAGAGCGATAACCCTTAGGTTATCGCCTTCTTATTTTGAGTTGTTATTGGGATTTTGTCCCTCTTACCGCGCTCGAGGGAGCGCTTGTCCTTCGGTGTCGGGGACACCGGGGTTTTTGTTTCGACCTCCATTGCTCTCTCTGAGGCGCTGGAGGACCGAGAGTTTGGCGTCGAGACACGTGTCTCGGGCCTTGGAGTTCGCTTGATCTTAGGACCCTGCGGGACTGGTGTCTGCAGGGCCGTTGAAGAGGGCGGAGCAGTACTGACTGCTTCCATCACGGGGGCGGGAGGAGTCACTGCGGCACCACTGCGCGTGGGCTCGGAGGACTCCGGAAGCCTCTGTGACGCTGCCCCCGCCTGCGTCACATCGGCATAACTGCGTCGCGGAAGGTACGGCAGTCGTTTTCGGGCTTCAAAGAACGATATTTTTTCTTTGACAGTTAGTGCTATTACTTCTTTTTCTTTTTTCCAGCATGGGCAAGACCGCGAGTAGGCTGGATGGTCTCCTTTGCAGTTAGTACAATGTGGGGAAGAAGTGCAGTTTTCAGATTGATGATCAGTTGAGCTGCATTTAGCACAGGTTGTTTGGCCTCGGCATGCCTGTGAAGCATGTCCGAACCTTTGACACTTGAAACACCGTCTTGGGTTCGGGATATATGGTCTGACGTTTACTTTTACGTACCCTGCATCCAGAGTGGTAGGCATTACGCTTGTACCAAATGTGAGTATGACATGTTTGGCGGGGATTTCTTGGTCGTTTCTACGGATTACTATTCTTTGTACCTTTGTCACATTTTGTTCCTGGAAACCTTCCAGCAGTTCCACGTCACTTGAGCCAATAAAGTCTTCTTTAGATATTACTCCCCTGCTTGTATTAAGTGTTCTGTGGGCTGAAACAGTCACTGTCGCGTCGCCAATACTGGTAAGTTCAGAGAGCTTATCTGCTTGATCTTTGTTATTCAGTTCTAGGAGGAGGTCCCCGCTAGACATTTTGGATGCTTTGTATGTTGGTCCGATTTTGTCTTTCAGACACTTCGCTACCAGGAAAGGAGAGAGTTTCCTTACCGGAGTGTTGCTTTCACTATGCACTACATAGTACTTTGGAAATGTTGGGGCATTGCTTTGAAAGGAAAATTGAAATGGTACTTCGGTGCGGCATCTCTTCAGACGCCGATCATAAACAATAGAGGCTTGCGCTGCCATAGGAAAAAGTATGTTCGGCAACAGCGCCGACCGCCCACCACGGAGCCCAACCAGGGGACGCGGCACAGCTTGTGTACAAGCCTGCACGACGCCAGCCGTACGCTATCACTATAACCCAATATGGTGTACCCAAGGTAGGATATCCACACAAGGTTAACCCTTGCCGCCGTGGTGAAAGGAAGTAAATGGAAGGGAGAAGAAGACAGGAAAGATGTAAAGTGAGAGATAAAGACGAAGGTTTGAGAAGAGAGAGATAGGAAGAGGCGACTACCGATTTCCCCCGGGTGGGTCAGTAAGGGGGTGCCGTCTACGTGAAGCAAAGGCCAAAGAGGTGTGTTGGCTCCGCCGGGGGGCCTTAAAGGTCCGATCACCCAGCATCGGCTCAACCTCCAGGATCCCCCTTTCCCCGGACACGGCTAAGCCGCGCACGACTACACGAGGGAGGGTCTAACCCTCGTGTGCTCGGGTCTGTGGTGTCGCAACACACCGAACGCCTGCTGACGCAGACGCCCCTGCGGGGGCAATGAAAAGGAGATATAAAAAGACATCTACAAAAATCAGTGTTACAGAGAACATGATTCGTATTTAGAAAATTTGGCAAATGCAAAGAGTAAAACTTGGGATGATTTCATATCTAAAGTAAGAAAAAATTCTTTTAATTTAGCATACAAGTTGTCCAGAGATCAGCTAAAAACTCCAACAATAATTAGTAGCATACAAAAAGAAGACAACTCGTCAACAGGAACGTTAAAAGAGACTGTAGAATATATTTTGGGAATATTATATACAATCACCGAACTAGGAGTCGAAAATGAAGAAATTTTGAGTAAAGAACCAAATAAAATCCAAGAGGACAAACATGATGTTCTATTTACGGAACAGGAAATAGATTCGATTATATACAAATTGAGAAAAGATATAGCAGTAGGCCCGGATGGGCTAAGAACAGAGACAATCCAAATGATGTATAAGAAACAAAGAATTCTTTCAGGGCCTCTTTAACAGTTGTTGAAAACGGATGTATTTTCCAAAAAAATGGAGAGAGTCAAAAATTATATTAATTCCAAAAAAGAAGTTTTGAAAAACCTGGAGATTTTAGACCAATTGCTATTAATTCGATTTTTGGTAAAGTTTTAGAAAAGCTCCTTAAGGATAGAATATATTTTTATTTGAATAAACAGAAAATACTATTAAGAAATCACTATGGTTTTAAACACTTAACATCCACAACACATGCATTAGGGAGTATAAAAAAGAAGGTAACGCAAGCATTATTGGATAAGCAAGCAGTACTTTTAATTTCATTAGATATCAAAAATGCATTGAATTCCATTAACATAAAAAGTATATTAGATTAGCTAACCCAACATAAGTGCCCAGATAATCTGATCGATTTACTGGCAGCAATTATGAGGGACAGATTCATAATATACAAGAACGGCGAAGTAGAAATATAAGATTAAGCAGGGCTCTCCACAAGGATCACCTCTAAGCCCGCTATTATGGACACTCATGATGGCAGATCTATTAAAAAACTTCCCGAAAGTGCTTATTTACAAGCGTTCGCAGACGATATTACAATAATAATAAAAGGGGATTCCAAAAGAAAATTTCAGAATACAGCAAATAAAACTCTGCGAATAGTAGCAAATTGGGGGAAAGCAAAGAATATTGAGTTTACCCCGGCAAAATCTCAATACAGAATTTTAAAAGGAAAATATAAGAAAAGGCCTCCAATACTGAAATTAGGAGGCGACAAAATTCAACTAGTACAAAAGCTAAAAAGTCTAGGGGTAATCTTCGACGAAAGTTTTACTTTTGATGATATGTGGTGTTTAATGGCGCAAGGGCCAGGTTTGGCCAAAGAGCGCCATGACAAGTGGTGATGTTGACGATGTATTATGGAGATGTGACTTGGCTGTAAACTGGCCTAAAAATTGTCGCTGTAAAGTGCGTAAAATCTACGTGCTATAAAATTATGGCAGTGACTCATGACGAATACTTTGAACATTAAAATCCATCGTAAATGAATGATGCAGAATAAAAGATATAAGAGATAGTAAAATTACCTGGAGCACTGCTGCCTCACCGGAGCCCTTGGAACACAAGGGCCTAGAGGCGCGTGCTATACGAAAGAGCTATCACAGCGGCATCCTCTGAAGAGAGGACCCGCTATGAACATGTGGGGCTAATAACATGTAATACAACATCTTTCAGGAAGCCCAGGACTGCGCTGGAGTCAAACAGCGGTTCTGGGCCTAGTAACATTACTGGATGAAGGGGGATGTGCTGGCGGTATGCTAAGGGAAAATGTTTCTTTCTCTCAGATTCGGCTTTCCGACACTCCAGAAGGACGTGGAGGACGGTCAGCCTCTCCCCGCATCTACCACAGGTTGGAGGCTCGTTTCCGGTGAGTAAAAAGTTGTGTGCCAAATGTGTGTCCTATTCTTAGACGACAGAATAGGACATCTGTCCGGCGTGATTTTGTTACGGAGGGCCAAGAACCTAATTGTGGCTTTATCACGTGCAGTTTGTTCTTTACTTCTGCGTCCCACTTACGTTGCCAGTGGTTTCGCAGTTTCCTTCTTAAAAAAGGCTTCAGGTCTGTGACAGGGACCGAAGCGGTAGGATTAACTGTATGCAATGAAATTGATGTGGCCATCTGGTCTGCTAGAACGTTACCCTCAATGCCCCTATGTCCAGGCACCCAGCATACAATGACATGCTGGCTAGACATATACGCTCTACAGAGAATGGAATAGAGCTCAGTAATTATGGGGTTTCTTTGTTTACAGTGCGACTTCAAGGCTTTCACGACGCTTAGGGAGTCTGTAAATAAAATTGTTTTTTGAATATTTGATTTTCTAATGTGTTTCACAGCCGACAACAGTGCATGGGCCTCAGCCGTAAATATACTTGTTTCAGGGTGCAGTACACCGGATTCCGAGAAGGATGGACCAATGGCTGCGTAGGACACCCCGGCATGCGACTTAGAAGCGTCTGTGTAAAACTCTGTGCACGAGTACTTGTACTGGAGCTCCAAGAAATGCATTTTGATATGTGTCTCTGGCGCATGTTTAGTGACCTCTACAAAGGATGTGTCACACTCTATCAGCTGCCACTCCCAGGGCGGTACTAGCTTAGCTGGAGGCATTAGGCGTTGTTCGAGAATTGGGACATCCATTTCCTTGCTAAGTTCTCTTGCACGCAGTGAGAAAGGAAGTCTCATAGAGGGTCTGTTATTAAAGTGTGTTTCACACGTGAACTCGTTAATGGTTGTAAAACACGGATGTTCCTTATTAGAGCGAACCTTGAGAAAATACGTTAAGCTGATGTTGGTTCGCTGAAGATGGAGTGGCCACTCATTTGACTCTACATATAAACTTTCAAC
The DNA here is from genome assembly GCF_050947875.1 of Dermacentor variabilis. Classification (NCBI taxonomy): domain Eukaryota; kingdom Metazoa; phylum Arthropoda; class Arachnida; order Ixodida; family Ixodidae; genus Dermacentor; species Dermacentor variabilis. The sequence continues at coordinate 125,451,075 of NC_134578.1, read as the reverse complement.
AGGGCTTGTCCTAAATGCGCCAGTGGCCAGACGGATACCCAGATGGTGTACGGGATCTAACATCTTAAGCGCGCTCGGTGCGGCAGAGTGGTATACTACGGCACCATAATCTAACCGTGATCGAACTAGGCTCCTGTAAATATTCAATAAACACTGTCTGTCGCTACCCCACGTTGTGTGGGATAGTACTTTACGTATGTTCATTGTTCTAAGGCATTTTTCTTTAAGATGTTTTAAGTGAGGAATGAAAGTGAGCCTGGAGTCAAGAATAACACCTAGGAATTTGTGTTCTTTGTTGACAGGAATTTGTTGTCCGCCCAGTTCTACACAAGGATCTGCGACCAGGCCTCTCTTTCTTGTGAAGAGAACCCAAGAACTTTTGTGGGGGTTGACCTTAAATCCGTTTTGGTCTGCCCATTTGGACACTTTGTTTAAGCCCTGCTGTACCTGTCTTTCGCATACTGTGAGGTTGCAGGATTTGAAGCCTATTTGTATATCGTCTACGTATACGGAATAAAAGATGGCAGGTGGTAGTGAAGCACGTAGTTTGTTCATCTTAACAATAAAGAGAGTGCAGCTGAGCACGCCTCCCTGGGGTACACCAGTTTCCTGGGTAAAGGGACGTGACAGTGCATTGCCTACTTTTACACGGAAGGTACGATTGGACAAATAGCTTTCAATTATTTTCAACATATTTCCACAGATGCCCATTCCCGACAAATCTCGCAAGATCCCGTAGCGCCATGTTGTATCGTATGCCTTCTCCATATCGAGGAATATGGAGAGGAAATACTGTTTGTGTACAAAGGCATCGCGAATATGTCCTTCAATGCGCACAAGATGATCTGTTGTTGACCGCCCTTGTCTGAAGCCACACTGATAGGGATCGAGTATATTGTTGAATTCAAGGAAGTGTATGAGTCTGTGATTAATCATTTTTTCAAAGAGCTTACACAAACAATTCGTAAGAGCTATTGGACGATAACTTGCTGTCAAGGAGGGGTCTTTTCCGTGCTTCAGGACAGGAACGACAATCGCCTCTTTCCATGTAGATGGGAGGTATCCCGCAGCTAAAATAGTGTTGTAAAGTGTGAGTAGTGTAACCTGTGTGTCAGCATGTAAGTTTCTGATCATATCATACATGACTCTGTCAGGTCCCGGTGCAGTGCTTTTGCATGTGTTCAAGGCAGCTCTCAACTCGGCAATACTGAAAGGCCGGTTATAGGGTTCATTCTGTCTTGAGTTCCTAATTATTGGCTTACATTCTTCTATCTGTTTATATTTGAGAAAGGACTGAGAATAATGGGTTGAGCTCGACACACTCTCGAAATGCTCCCCAAGTGAGTCGGCCTGATCTTTCAGTGTTTCACCTTGTGTGTTTACGAGAGGAAGTGAATATGTTTGTCGCCCTTTTATCCTATTAACTTTGTTCCATACTTTGGCCTCATCTGTATAGGAATTTATACTTGATAAGAACTTTTCCCAACTTTCTCTTTTAGCCTGTCGGCGGGTTCTCCTGCCCTGGGACTTTACTTTCTTAAAGTTAATAAGATTCTCCGCAGTGGGAGACGCGCGTAGCAACCCCCACGCTTTGTTCTGTTTTTTACGAGCGATTCTACAATCGTCGTTCCACCACGGGACACGCCGTTTGCATGCCAGGCCATTTATTTCTGATATGCATTTTGATGCGGCGTCTATTATAAAGGCTGTAAAATATTCAACAGCAGCATCAATTTCTAACGAGGACATGTCATCCCATGATATACTAGTTAGGGTGCGGAATTTCTCCCAGTCAGCTGTGTCAGCCTTCCACCTAGGAGCCTGTGGTGGATATTCGATATCTTTAGGTGATCTTAGTAGTATGGGGAAGTGGTCACTTCCGTAAGGATTGTTGTTAACTTCCCATTCAAATTCAGACAGTAGTGACGGGGAAACTAGGCTAAGATCTATTGAAGAATATGTTCTGTTTGCAAGAGAGTAATATGTGTGTTCCTTCTTATTCAACAGGCACACACCAGAAGAGAGAAGGAACTGTTCAACAAGTCGTCCTCGCGCATCTATACGAGGGTCGCCCCACAGGTAGTTGTGTGCATTGAAGTCGCCAAGAACAACATAGGGTTCTGGCAATTCATCTATAAAGGACTGAAATTCATGTTTAGTTAATTTGTAATGTGGGGGTATATAAAGCGAGCAAATAGTGATGAGTTTGTTTAGCAGAACAACTCGCACCGCCACTGCTTCAAGGGGCGTTCGAAGCTGTAAAGGTTGACGTGCTATACTTTTATGAGTGAGAATCGCAACACCACCCGATGATGCGACGGCATCATCGCGATCTTTACGAAACGTAACATAAGTACAGAGAAAGTTTGTGTGTTTGTGTTTTAAATGTGTTTCCTGTAAACACAGAACTTTTGGATTGTGTTGGTGGATGATTTCCTGCACATCATCAAGGTTTCTAAGGAGACCTCTGACGTTCCATTGTATGATTTGTGTATCCATATTTAATGTAAATTGGTGCTGTGTATACGGAAACAGAAATGTTGAATTAGATTACAGAGCTCTTGCGAGGCCCTGTAACCGGGGTTTTGCCTTTTTTGGAGCGCTCGAGGGAGCCTCGCCGCTCCTTAGGCGCTTGGTGCGCCGTGGGGATAGGTGTTGTGTCCATTGCCTCTTGTGAGGCGCCGGACACGTGCTCTTGCGAGCGGGAAATTACCAGTGAGGGTCCCGCCTTGGAGGGCAAGACCCCTGCGCCCACCAGCCCGGAGGTCGATGGGGCTCCCTGTGGAATTTGGCTGCGCCGGCTGTTGCCAGCGCTGGGAGGGGCCGGGGAGGTCGAGGCAGCCTCGGCTGCGCCTACCTTCGTGGCCGCTATCGGCCCTGCGGGATCGCTGCCCGTAGCGCAGGTTGCCACAGATGACTCTTGTGGGGCCGGCAACCCAAGGGTAGCCTGGCCTGGTTGCTGGTTGGATGGAGTAGGCTTACCTACTTCCACCCTGGGGGCAGGAGCCAAAGGTACCTGCTCGCTGTACGCGGGCTGGGTACTTGGCAATGGCCGCTGCGACGCTGCCCCCCGGCGCGCCGCATCAGCATAAGGTGTGCTGTGGAAAGGTGAGCACCGTTTACGGGCTTCCTTAAACGAGATGTTTTCCTTGATTTTAAGGGTGATTATATCTTTTTCTTTCTTCCAGTTCGGACAGGAGCGTGAGTAAGCTGCATGGTCACCACTGCAGTTCACACAGTGAGGTGTGCCACTGCAGTTGTCTGAGGGGTGGCCCTGGACTCCACACTTTGCACAAGTTATTTGACCACGGCAGCTCTGCGAGCCATGGCCGAACCTCTGACATTTGAAACATCGTCTAGGGTTGGGGATAAATGGTCGTACATTTAACCTGATGTATCCTGTTTCAATGGTGTCTGGCAGCACGCTGGATGAAAATGTTAGGATAAGATGTTTAGTGGGGATGTCCTTGTTGTCTCGTCTAATTGTAATACGTTTTACGTCAGTAACATTTTGTTCTCTCCACCCTTCCAGGAGTTCAGTTTCTGTCAAGTCTTGGAGGTCTGCCTCTGACACGACTCCCCGTGAGCTATTCATTGTTCGGTGTTGTGTAACAGAAATAGGAATGTTACCAAATGTCACGAGACTGCCAAGCTTCTCGTACTGATGTTTCTGAGGGATCTCAAGGAGAAGGTCGCCGCTAGCCATTTTCGTTACCTTATAACCTGACCCTAAGGCTTCGGTCAAAGATTTTGCTACGGTGAATGGCGAAATGAATCTGGCTTGCTTTTCAGGATTTTCACTATGGACAACATGGTACTTCGGGTAGTTCTCTTTTATGCGGGTCAAACATGTGCTGAAGTCTTCGGTGCGTCCCCTCTTCTGAGGGTGACGATCAAGTAGGCGGGGAAATGCGGGTGTTTCCATGGTATTTCGGTTCGTTTTCGGCAGCAATGGCGGCCACCCACCACGGAGCCCAACATGGGGACGCTGCAGGTCTTAACGCGTAAGGCTGCAAGCGCCAACCGTACATTGCCACTATAACCTAATATATTTTACCCAAGGGAGGGCAGATACACAAGGTTAACCCTTGCCGCCGTGAAGAAAGGAAGTAATGAGAAGTGAGGAGAAGACAGTAAAGATGTAAAAGTGGGAGAGAAAGACGAAGATTTGAGGGAGAGAGAGAAAGGAAAAGACAACTACCGATTTCCCCCGGGTGGGTCAGTCCGGGGGTGCCGTCTATGTGAAGCAGAGGCCGAAGAGGTGTGTTGCCTCCGCCGGGGGGCCTTAAAGGTCCAAACACCCGGCATCGGCTCAACCCCCAGGATCCCCCTTTCCCCAGACACGGCTAAGCCGCACACGGTTACACGCGGGAGGGTCCAACCCTCGTGTGCTCGGGTACGTGGTGCCGCAACACACCAAACGCCTGCTGACGCAGACGACCCTGCGGGGAAAGTTTTACTTTTATTCAACATCTAGAATACAAAAAACGTCATGACTCTTACCTATAATCTGAACAGGTTTACTGGTAAAAACAGAGGCATCAAAGGCAAACAAATAAGAGATATATACAGAAGGGGAATAGAACGTATAATAACTTATGCTTCCCCACCATTATGGTACAGAAACATCTCAATAATTGGTAAGAAACTAACATCCATTCAAAGAAAACCTTTATTAGCAATAACGAAAGCCTATAGAACAGTTGCTAATAGTGCACTAAATGTTTTAGCAAACATACCTCCAGTCAACTTGACAATAGAGAAAGAAATTGAAATGTTTAACATATTACATAGAGAGAAACCATTTATTTGGAACAATGAAACGTTCACAAACTAGAAAATAATAAATATGGTAGACAAATGGAAAATTCACCCTGAAAATAAAGCAAAATTTCACTTCAGAACAAAAGTAGATTTGACTGTAACCTATAACATTTTTGCGGACGGATCGTGTGATACAACCAACCCAGGAGCAGCATTCATAGTTTTTAAAAACTTTTCAGAAATAATTACAACAAAACAGTATGCATTAGGTAATCATAATAATAACTTTGAAGCTGAAGCTATTGCAATAACTAAGGCATTAGAATATATAACAGAACAACATAATAAAGACAGTTACCAAATTATAACAGATAGTCTGTCAACATTACAAGGAATTAACAATCCGGACAACTTAAATCCATACATACAAAAAATAAAGGAAGAAAATTTGAGAAATAAACAAGGATCATAAAATAATATTTATAAAAGGGCATCGTGGGAACATGAGCAATGAATATGCAGATGACCTAGCCAAAAAAGCCATTCGATATGGTGAAAAAATAGATTTACCCATATGCAAAAAGTTGATTAGTACTCAGTTAAACCAACAAATATATAAGAAATGGAATATTCAATGGAGTCAAGAATCCAATTATTAGAAAAGCTACATCAAAGATTGGATTACAAATATCACTGAAATTCCTCTCTTATTCTTTGCCAACCATAATATTTCTCAATTTATGACAGGCCATGGCCGGTTTCCGCACTACCTCCAGAGGTTCAGAATCAGACAAAATAGAATGTGTACTTGTGGAGAAGAGGCGGACTCATTCGATCATTATTTAGAAAATTGTGAAATGGCCAGGAATTACCGTGATAAATTGAAAATGAAATTTGGACATAGATACAGTAAGAAAAAAGTCGAACTACTAAAGGACAGGGAGGCACTTTCGATTTTGGAGGAGATGGCTGAAGAGGTAAATAGCAAGATCTAGGGAAAAGGAAAGGAAAAAAGGGAAAGGGAGGGAAGAGAGAATTTTTATTTTTTTCTTTCTTCCCAGTTTCTTTTCATTTGAAGAAATAAATAAAGAAACAAAACAGACACATCATCTGTTATGAAGCAAACGACCTAGGAAACAAATTAACCGTAAAACCCCTGGCACATGCAATCGATTAGAGCCCAACAAAAGTCCAAAAGGACACTCCTTCATTTTCAATATAAAACAACCTCTCATCCCCAAATACTTCATTCCCCTGACGAATCTATTAGGCAGTACAAAAAAATGAAATGAAAATACACTTTCGGTATGACGGCCAAGGTTACTACCGAAGAACAACATCGAGAGATTGAGTTCTCCAAATCGGTATGACGGCCTTGGCTACCACCGAAGCAGTTCCAACAAGTTCCTAAGCCTTGAAACGGTAAGACGGCTGCGGCTACAAGCAGCTACCACCGGAGTAAAGGCATTCACAGTAATCAAAGGAACATCATATGGACAAGTTTTGATACTTCAAAAAGATAAATGAAAAAATCTGACACGATCGGTATGACGACTATTGCTACCACTGAAGGAGAACATCAACTGCTCATCTCTCGGCATGACGGCCTTGGTTAACACCGAAGTCAGATAAATAACAACTGTCGAGTCCTCGATTGAAACGGTAAGACGGCTACGGCTACCACCCGAGTAAAGAGAGGCTCAGAGAGATGAACATCCATATAAAGATGTTGGATACTTACAGAAATTGAACTCAAATTGTGTCAAAACTGCCTACTCTTTGTGGTCTATAAAACTGGAATTGAGGGATGTAAGATTACATGGTCAGAAGTGACCCCCTGGGCTGGAGATGTCATACTGTATAGTGAGAACAGAACCAAATCAAGCACTCCTCTAGAGTCTGAGCTTCCCAATCCTATTAGCATTGTAATACATATTATAGAAATTTTAATTGACTAGGACATTATTCAATAACCTAGAATATAAAGGATATAAGAAAGGATGAAAGATAGACATGGAAAGAAATTTAGTATCAAGTAAATAAACTAAAAAACAAGACAAAAAATGAAGTCAGACCATTAGTTTTAAAAAGAAAAGAAGACGAGATAACACAAATTCAGGTATGCACACTCTGGTGTAAGGAAGAAAGAGGCGGAGAAGGGATCGTACACGGAAGGTACGATTGGACAAAAAGCTTTCAATTTTCAACATATTTCCACAGATGCCCATTCCCGACAAATCTCGCAAGATCCCGTAGCGCAATGTTGTATCATATGCCTCCTCCATATCGTGGAATATGGAGAGGAAATACTGTTTGTGTACAAAGGCATCGCGAATACATCCTTCAATGCGCACAAGATGATCTGTTGTTGACCGCCCTTGTCTGAAGCCACACTGATAGGGATCGAGTATATTGTTGAATTCAAGGAAGTGTATGAGTCTATGGTCAATCATTTTTTCAAAAAGCTTACACAGACAATTTGCAAGAGCTATCGGACGATAACTTGCTGCCAAGGAGGGGTCTTTTCCCTGCTTCAGGACAGGAACCACAATCGCCTCTTTCCATGCAGATGGGAGGTATGCCGCAGCTAAAATAGTGTTGTAAAGTGTGAGTAGTGCAACTTCTGTATCAGTATGTAAGTTTCTGGTCATATCATACATGACTGTCAGATCCCGGTGCAGTGCTTTTGCATGTGTTCAAGGCAGCTCTCAACTCGGCAATACTGAAAGGCCGGTTATAGGGTTCATTCTGTCTGGATTTTCTAATTATTGGCTTACATTCTTCTATTTGTTTATATTTGAGAAAGGACTGAGAATAATTGGTTGAGCTCGACACGCTCTCAAAGTGCTCCCCAAGTGAGTCTGCCTGATCTTGCAGGGTATCGCCTTGTGTGTTTACCAGAGGGAGTGAATATGTTTGGCGCCCTCTAATCCTATTGACCCTGTTCCAGGCTTTGGCCTCGTCTCTAAACGAGTTAATACTCGATAAAAACTTCAGCCAACTCTCTCTTCTGGCCTGTCGGCGCGTTCTCCTGCCTTCGGATGTTGCTTTTTTAAAGTTAGATTCTCCGCAGTGGGAGAGGCGCGTAGCAACCCCCACGCTTTGTTTTATTTCTTACGGGCGGTCATACATTCCTCGTTCCACCACGGGACGCGCCGTTTGCATGCTAAACCACTCACTTCGGATATGCATTTTGAGGCGGCATCTATTATGAATGTTGTAAGATACTCCACCGCAGCATCAATTTTTAAGGAAGACATGTCAGCCCATGAGATGCTAGTGAGAGTTCGAAATTTCTCCCAATCAGCTGTCTCAATCTTCCACCTCGGAGCTTGTGGAGGATATCCGTTTTCTTTAGGTGACCTTAGCAATATAGGGAAGTGGTTACTGCCGTCAGGGTTGTCGGTAACTTCCCACTCAAGTTCAAGCAGTACAGACGGGGAGACTATGCTAAGATCTATTGACGAAAAGGTTCTGTTCGCAAGAGAGTAATATGTGTGTTCCTTCTTATTCAACAGGCACGCACCAGAAGAAAAAAGGAACTGTTCAACAAGACGTCCTCGCGCATCTATACGAGGGTCGCCCCACAGGAAGTTATGTGCATTGAAATCGCCAAGTACAACATATGGTTCTGGCAATTCACCTATAAAGGACTGAAATTCATGTTTGCTTAATTTGTAGTGTGGGGGTATATAAAGCGAGCAAATAGTGATAAGTTTGTTTAGCAGAACAACTCGAACCGCCATTGCCTCAAGAGCAGTTCGTAGTTGTAAACATTGACAGGCTATGCTTTTTTGAATTACAATTGCAACACCGCCCGATGATGCGACAGCATCATCGTGATCTTTGCGAAAGGTAACATACTGTCGAAGAAAGTTTGTGTATTTTGATTTTAAATGTGTTTCCTGTAAACACAGCACTTTTGGATTGTGTTTATGGATAAGTTCTTGCACATCATCGAGATTCCTAAGAAGACCTCTGACATTCCATTGAATGATTTGTGTATCCATATTTAAAGAAAAATTGGTGCTGTGTTTAAAGAAACGGAGGTTATGCCTTAGGTTACAGAGCTCTTTCGAGGCCCTGTAACGGGGTTCTACACTTGCTGGAGCGTTCGAACGAGTCTCGACGCTCCTTAGGCGTTTGGTGCGCCTTGACGACAGGTGTAGTGTCCATTGCCTCCTGTGAGACGCCGGACAAGCGCTCTTGCGAGCGCGAGGTTTTCCGAGAGAGTCCTGCCCCGGAAGGCAAGACCCCTGCGCCCACCAGTCCGGAGGTCGATGGGGCTCCCTGAAAGATTTGGCTGCGCTGGCCGTTGCCAGCGCGGGAAGGGGCCTCGGAAGTTGGGGCAGCCTCGGCTGCGCCCACCTTCGGGGTCGATGGTCCCCTCTGCTGTGTTGACGGAGCAGCGCTAGCTGCTACCGCCGCGGGGGCAGATGGCGTAACTGCCGACTCACTGCTTGTGGGTCGCACAGCCGCCGGAGGCCGTTGTGACGCTGCCCCCTTACGCGCCACATCGGCAAAGCTGCTCTTAGACAGGTATGACACCCGCCTACGTGCCTCATTGAAAGATATGTTTTCTTTGACTTTGATTGTCACAATCTCCTTTTCTCTTTTCCACGACGGGCAGGACCGCGAGTATGCGGCATGCTCGCCATCACAGTTGACATAATGTGGAGTGTTCTGGCATGTTTCGGAGGAATGTTCATTGTCACTGCACTTGGCACATGTCAGCCGGCCTCGACAGTTCTGTGAACTGTGGCCGAACCTTTGGCACTTGAAGCATCTAAGAGGATTGGGCACGTATGGCCTAACACGAAGTGTGATATAACCGGCCTCGATGGACTCGGGGAGGACACTTGAACCGAAAGTGAGTATCAGGTGTTTCGTATTGATCTCTTTACCGTCTCGCCTGATCTTAATTCGCTTAACATTTATGACATTCTGTTCACTGAAACCCTCCAAGAGTTCAGCCTCAGTGAGCTCTAGCATGTCATCGTCCGAGACAACGACGCGGGTAGTGTTCATGGTACGGTGCGGAGTTACTGTTATTTGGGTCTCCCCAAATGAGACAAGTTTCGGCAGTTCCTCGTACTGCTTCTTTTCGTGGAGCTCCAAGAGAAGATCACCACTTGTCATTCTCGACGCCTTATATACTGTTCCAAAAACTTCAGTTAGAGACTTCGAAACAAGGAACGCTGAAATGTTACGCACTAGTTTGTCTGGGTTTTCTGAGTGAATCACATGATATCTAGGAAAGTTCTGGACTTGTCGTCCGAAAAACTGAAAGAGATCTTCGGTGCGCCCTCGTTTGTGAGGGCGATCAGGGAGTTCAGGAAAAGCGTTTTCCATAAGTACAATAGGGTTTTCGGCCGCGATGCCGACCGCCCACCATGGAGCCCAACAGGAGGACGTGACAGGAGTTCCTGCTAGAGAAACCCTGCCAACGCCAGCTGTACATCGCTGCTATAACAAAATACAGCATAACCAAGGCTGGCTAGCTACACAAGGTTAACCCTTGCCGCCGGGAAACTAGGAAGTGAGGAGAAGTGATGAGAGGACAGGAAAGATGAAAAAGGCGAGAGAGAAAGACGAAGATTGGAGAAGAGGACAGGAAAAGGCGACTGCCGATGTCCCCCGGGTGGGTCAGTCCGGGGGTGCCGTCTACGTGAAGCAGAGGCCAAAGAGGTGTGTTGGCTCCGCCGGGGGGCCTTAAAGGTCCGAACACGCAGCATCGGCTCAACCTCCAGGATCCCCCTTTCCCCGGACACGGCTAAGCCGCGCACGGCTACAAGCGGGAGGGTCCAACCCTCGCGTGCTCGGGTACGTGGTGTCGCAACACACCAAACGCCTGCTTGCGCAGACGCCCCTGCGGGGGAGAAGAAGACGGGATGTCCTCGGTCTCGCAGGCGACCGCGGTGGTGGCCCCCGCGCTCGCCGGGGACCTCGGCGGGCGGGCCCAGGCGCGGCTCTGCGAGATCGCGAACGAAATATATCTGTTCTGTTCCAACGCGGCCAACAAGGTGCCCGTCGCCACGAGGAACTGCATAACGACTCGGGTCTATGAGATCATGGCCCTGTGCCCCGACCTGCGGGCGACATAATGGAGCGACCTCCGACCTGATGGAGCGTGGCGCGGCCATCGCCCTGCGGGGCGAGCTCGTCGAGACGCGCCGGGAGACTGCGGAGTTGCAGAGGCGGGCCATCGTCGCCGAGAAACGCCTTGAGGGGTCAATCGTCGTGGCCCCTGATCCCTGGGGTGCGGGACGCGATCCCGGCGCGACCGAGGCGGCTCGCGGTTCGGGTCCTGGCGTTCCGGCTGCGGCCGCGGACGCTGTGAGCTACGTCGCGGCGCTGAGGGCGTCGCCCGCGGCGGGAGCGAGCGGTGTCGGACCGGCCGCGGCGGCGGGCGACGGGGGCGCGCGGACGGCACCGATGTTCGAGCACGTGGCATTCCTGACGCCCGCGACACCGACGACGACACCGGCGAGGGACGTCCTGCGTCTCCTCAAGACAAATATCGTTCCGGCGGCCAAGAACATCAAAGAGGTCAGGCTGCGGCACACCAGGTACGGCCTGATGGTTTTTTTCACACACGCGCGAATCCATCGACAACCTCAAGGCGGCGATAGCAGAAAACTCCACGCGGGCCTCGTTGCTAGTACGCGTGGGTGAGCAACGCAATCCGCACGTTAAATTCAGTGGGGTAGACCCGGACGTCGCGCCCGACGAATTTGTACGCGTCTTAAACAACAGAAACCAGGGCCTCAACCTGGACGTTAACACGTGCAAGGTGCGCGCGACGTGCAGGGAGAGGTCCGGTACGTGTGCTTACGTCGCAGAGGTCGACCCGGACGCATTCGCGCGTGTAATGAAGCGGCCCCGACTGTCAGTGGGATGGTTATGAAAATGATATACATCCTTGTCTTGTGTAAGAAATGCGCTATTACAATGGTACTAATGCAGGGCATATGACTTACTGTATGAGCAGTCACAGAAGAGTTGCGGCAGCGGATGGAAATTATGGTCGTACTACACATGTTGCGAAGGCCTGGTCTGGCTACTGCATTTTCGCACTGTTGTGGGGGCTGGTGCCATAAGATGCATTTTGGTGCGCACCTATGTTTTGCCTCAAGTGGGACTTTCTCCTTCTGTAAGCTGTCTTGTTTCCCTCAAAACGAATCTTTCTGCTGATATAAGCCTTTAGATGCTCCGATACGCACTTTGGCTGCTCTATACGGTTGTTCCAAAACGGCTTCAGCCAATCAAATATCTGTAAACTTGGTTATGACTTCCAGGTTTCTGTTTCATGATTACAGCATTGCTGCAAACAAGTTGGTGGTGGCATTATCTATCACTGCATAACAATATGCCAACAGTAATAGTATACAAGATAACTCGGGAATACCCATTCGAATCTTTGTTTCATGTCAGTGTGTGGAAAGAGTTTAGAAGACAAATATTTGTACAATATTGTTAGATACATTTCGCTTTTTTGTTTGTGTAGGACGTCGGGCAAATATACATCCCAGCAGACAAGCCAGTCAGTGAGCCCTGGAAGCCAGGCAGTGAGTCCAGCAAGCCAGGTGCCAAGACCTGCAAGCCCAGCAAGCCATCTGCCGAGAACTGCAATTCAGCCAGTGAGGCCAGCAAGCCCAACTGCTAGCTCTCAGCCGAATGCACAGGAGCTTCTTGGCAACGTTGTGCAATTTGAGGATATAGATCGGGACGTTTTGCTTGACGGCTGTGTGCACTCGGACATAATCTTGCAAACACCCTCCCGGCCACCACTTTGCCAGCTGCAAACCCATGCAGTTCCAACTGCTGCGCTTGGAAGTCTTCAAATAAATGATTTTATCCCCAGCGTAAAGGCAGCAAAAGAAAACACAATGAGAATACCAAAACAGACACACATTTCGGCGACCTTTGCGAAGCTCTAAAGAAAACGAGCATTTCGGACTGTGTCTGGCCCAATACATGGAGCGTGTGCCTGCATAATAATTAATTAATTATGGGGTTTTACGTGCCAAAACCACTTTCTGATTATGAGGCATGCCGTAGTGGAGGACTCCGGAAATTTCGACCACCTGGGGTTCTTTAACGTGCACCTAAATCTAAGTACACGGGTGTTTTCGCATTTCACCCCCATCGAAATGCGGCCGCCGTGGCCGGGATTCGATCCCGCGCCCTCGTGCTCAGCAGCCTAACACCATAGCCACTGAGCAACCACGGCGGGTGCGTGTGCCTGAAGAAAGGCAGCTAGAACTGAAAATAAAAATGTTCGAACTAGTAAGAGAATTTGCGGACTACTAACTTAATTTTTCATTGGTGTGCTTTCAATGTAGAAGGAAAGGCTTAATGCATTACACAGTGAACCGTTAAATAACGGGAAGAAAGGATGTGAAAAAAAGTAACATATAGCCGTCACCAAACCAGTTCTCTTGTACTGCAGCTAAATATAGGCTTTTATTACCTATTTATTACTTATTTACAGAGTAAATGTGCGGGGGAGTGTTAGTTCTTTGAATATGCAGCCAGTATGCTTAAAGGGATCCTAAAGGCAAATATGAAGTCAAGCTAATGCAATACAGTGCTCGTCAATATTGAGAAATTGCGCTAAATGCAGTCTATGACTTCATTAACTTCTTTCTTGCTGAAATATTTATTTATAATCTAGTTATGGGGAAAGATGTTACTGAAAACAAAGGTTGTAACGAATTCTTGCAGAATGTCATAAATTTATTACTTTACCATTGCAACATTAGAGAGTGTTAGTTTAGGGGACGCAAGTGGCTTACGTACGCAAGAACTAGGAGCGATGGTACTGCGCATGCGCAGACCCCTACGTCTAGGTCTGCACATGCGCATTACCGTCAACCCCTGCTCTTGCGCACGCAAGCCGCTTGCGTCCCCTAATATAAAACTCTATTATGCTTATACGCAGCATATGCACTTGAAATACGTCAACGCGTAGGCATAGATACGAAAAAATTTTCTTCTGTAAAAGACAAGGTGCCTCTCCAGCATTACATGCATTTTGTACAGTGCTAACCAAACAAAGGAGGCGCTCTTAGAAATTTCTATGTCTGGGTGCCATGCCGTGCTGTACAAAACCCTTCACGAAATGTATCGCGCCAGACACACCCAAATGGTTCATGAAAGGCACCAAAGGAAACAAATTTAGGTCCGCGTAAGAAACCTACTTTTATATAGTGTACATATAGAGCCTGCGTGCAACCAAATTCTCACATTTCGAATGGCAGGAAATGCATCCTCAACATCTCGTAGAAATAGACCCATATACAAAAAATGACACCATTACCACTGGTTTGAAGCGACATGGGACACTGCACGTGTTGCTCCTCGACATGGCCTCGGAGAGCAGTGATGAGCAGCATACTCAGAGTGCCTGAAGTGGCCAGTCTCACTACAATTTGGCATGCATTCGCTGGCTTCTTTCACTCTTGGAAAAACAATTATGTAGTATGAGCTGAGCAACAGAAAGCTCTATGTCTTCCTTTTTTATGTTGCTCCACAATATTCACACTGACACTTTTCATCTAACTATATTAATTACGGATTACATTAAGATTACATTAAATATTCTCAATATTTCCAGGCGACCGCGAACGTTGCCTTGGTTCTGTCTAGCTAAGTGGCATTTGCATATTTATAAAGTTTGGGTCAACCAAAGAGAAACACCCTGTATAGTACTATTGCAGCCTGCTTGGGCAAAGGGAAATTTTATTGTAGTTGGCCTTTCACTTATACTTTTTACAACACAACTACTTCACACAAAAAAATATACAAAGACAATTGTAACGCTGCATGGAGAATACATTTTCTCCTCGGCCGGGGGATGGGGCGGCTAGTGATGATGATGTATGGCGTTTTGTGGCGCAAGGGCCAGGTATGGCCAAAGAGCGCCATGTCTGTGCTAATGAGTTTGCAGTGTACTTATGATTACTATGGCGTTGGTGTGAGGTGGCTGTAAAGAGGCCTTAAAATATACGCTCTAAAGTGGGTAAAATCTGTATGATGAAATTATGGCGATGACGTATGACTTGTACTATGAAAATTTAGATGGATATAAAAAGAATGATACGATAGGTAAAATAGATCAGATTATGAGAAATGCCAGAGCACTACTGCCTCCTTAGAGCCTTTGAAACACAAGGGCCTGGAGGCATGTGCTATGCAAAACAATTATCGCAGTGGCATCCTCTCGAGAGAGGAGGCGCTACGAATTCATGGGACTAATAACATTTAAGACCACATCTCTCAGAAAACCTAGCACTGAGTCTGTATTAAAAAGAGGTTCTGGACCAAGAAGCATTGCAGGATGAAGAGGAATGTGCTGTCGGTATGCTAATGAAAAATGTCTCTCTTAGATTCGGCTTCCCGACACTCCAGGAGAACGTGGAGTACGGTTAGCCTCTCCCCGCATCTACCACAGGTTGGAGGCTCACTTCCGGTCAGTAGAAAGTTATGGGTGCCATAAGTATGTCGTATTCTTAAACGACAGAATAGGACATCTGTTCGGCGCGATTTTGTTGTAGAGGGCCAGAGTCCTAACTGTGGCTTTATTAGGTGGAGCTTATTATCTTTTTCCGCGTCCCACATGCGTTGCCAGTGGGCCCGCAGCCGCCTTCGCAAGAAAGGCCTCAGATCTGTGACAGGCACCTCAGCGGTAGGGTTAACGGCTTGCGATGCTATAGACGTGGCCATCTCGTCCGCCAGAACGTTGCCCTCGATGCTCCTATGGCCAGGCACCCAGCATATAATGATATGGGGGTTAGATATGTACGCTTTACACAAGACAGAATATAGTTCATTAAGTACTGGATTTTTGTGTCTATAGGGTGACATCAAGGCCTTCACGACGCTTAGGAAGTCTGTATATATCGCGGATTTTTGAAGTTTCGATTTTCCTATGTGATTTACAGAAGACAGTACTGCGTAGGCCTCGGCCGTAAAGATACTTGATTCGGGATGCAGTACACCAGATTCTGAGAAGGATGGGCCGAAGGCAGCATAAGACACCCCGGCATTTGACTTCGAAGCGTCTGTGTAGAACTCTGCGCAGGAGTGCTTGTGCTGGAGTTCAAGAAAATGCTTTCGGATTTCTATCTCTGGTGCGTGTTTTGTTACTTCTAAAAAGGATATGTCACATTCAATCAGCTGCCACTCCCAAGGTGGTAACACCTTGGTTGGATGCATTAGGCGAAGCTCGGGGAGTGGGACACGTATCTCATCACTAAGCTCCCTCACTCGAAGCGAGAAAGGCTTTCTTATAGAAGGACGATTATGGAATAGTGTAGTGCAGGTCATATCGTTAACAGTGAAGACATGGATTTTGATGATTGTAATGTATTTTCAGGAAATATCTCAGGCTGATGTAAGTTCTTTGTAGATGGAGGGACCATTCATTTGATTCCGCGTATAAGCTTTCAATCGGGCTAGTTCTGAAAGCGCCAGTGGCTAAGCGGATACCTAGATGGTGGACAGGATCTAGGATCTTTAGTGCGCTCGGAGCGGCAGAGTTATATACGACGGCGCCATAGTCCAATCGTGATCGAATTAGGCTCTTATAAACATTTATCAAACACTTCCTGTCGCTACCCCATGTTGAGTGGGATAGAATTTTAAGTAGGTTCATTGTCCTTAGACATTTTTCTTTAATATATTTAATGTGCTGTATAAAAGAGTCTAGTATAATACCTAGAAATTTGTGTTCTTTGTTGATAGGTATTTGATGTCCACAGACATGAACACAATGATCTGGAACCAGGCCTCTCTTTCTAGTAAAAAGAACACAGGAACTTTTGTGGGGGTTGATTTTGAATCCGTTTTCTACTGCCCACTTAGAAACCTTGTTCAAGCCCTGCTGTACCTCTCTCTCGCATACTGTGAGGTTGCAGGATCTGAAGCCTATTTGTATATCGTCTACGTATACCGAATAAAAGATGGCCGGTGGAATCGAAGCACGCAGTGTGTTCATCTTAACGATAAAGAGAGTGCAACTCAGCACCCCTCCCTGGGGTACACCAGTTTCCTGCGTAAAAGGACGTGACAGTGCATTACCGACCACGGATGCCCATTCCCGACAAGTCTCACAAGATCCCGTAACGCCATGCTGTGTCGTACGCCTTCTCCATGTCGAGGAATATTGATAGGAAAAACTGTTTATGAATAAATGCATCGCGGATGTTTCCTTCAATGCGCACAAGGTGATCGGTAGTCGATCGTCCTTCTCTGAATCCACACTGATTGGGATCGAGCATATTGGCGAGTTCAAGGAAGTGTATAAGTCTGCGATTATTCGTTTTTTCGAAAAGCTTACAGAGACAATTTGTAAGAGCTATCGGTCGGTAACTGGCCGCCAAGGAAGGGTCTTTACCCTGCTTAAGAACAGGGACCACAATCGCGTCTTTCCATGAGAATGGGAGGTATCCCGCAGCCCACATAGTATTGAAAAGTGTGAGAAGTGTAAGTTGTGTGTCAGTATGTAAGTTTCTGATCATGTCATACATGACTCGGTCAGGTCCCGGTGCACTGCTTTCGCATGTGTTCAATGCAGCTTCAACTCGGCGATACTGAAGGGCTGGTTATACGGTTCATTCTCTCTGGATTTTCGTAAGATTGGCTTACGTTCTTCTATTTCTTTAAGTTTCAAAAAGGATTGGGAATAGTAAATTGAGCTCGACACGTGCTCAAAGTGCTCCCCAAGTGAGTTTGCCTGAGCTTGCAGGGTATCGCCTTCTGTGTTTACCAAAGGCAGTGAACATGTTTGCCGCCCTCTTATTCTGTTAACCCTGTCCCAGGCTTTGGCCTCATCAGTAAACGAGTTGATACGCGATAGAAACTTCTGCCAACTTTCTCGTCTGGCCTGTCGGCGGGTTCGCCTACCTTGGGATTTTACTTTTTTAAAATTGCTAAGATTCTCCGCAGTGGGAGAAGCGCGTAGCAACCCCCACGCCCTGTTCTGATTTTTACTAGCGATCCCACAATCGTCGTTCCACCACGGGACACGCCGTTTGCACGCCAAGCCATTTACTTCTGATATGCATTTAGATGCGACATCTAATATGAATGCTGTAAAGAACTCGACTGCAGCATCAATTCCCAAGGAAGACAGGTCAGCCCATGAGATACTAGTAAGAGATCGAAATTTCTCCCAATCAGCTGTCTCAATCTTCCACCTAGGAGCATGTGGTGGATATTCGTTTTCTTTCGGTGATCTTAGCAGTATAGGGAAATGGTCGCTGCCGTAAGGGTTGTCGGTAACTTCCCATTCAAGTTCAGGCAGCACAGACGAGGAGATTAAGCTAAGATCTGTGGAAGAACAGGTTCTGTTTGCAAGAGTAATATGTGTGTTTCTTCTTATTCAATAGGCGTTTGGTGCGCCTTGAGGACAGGTGTAGTGTCCATTGCCTCCTGTGAGACGCCGGACAAGCGCTCTTGCGAGCGAGAGGTTTTCCTAGAGAGCCCTGCCCCGGAAGGCAAGACCCCTGTGCCCACCAGCCCGGAGGTCGATGGGGCTCCCTGAGAGATTTGGCTGCGCTGGCCGTTGCCAGCACTGGAAGGGGCCTCGGAGGTTGGGGCAGCCTCGGCTGCGCCCACCTTCGCGGTCGATGGCCCCGTCTGCTTGGTTGGCGGAGCAGCGCTAGCTGCAGCCGCCGCGGGGGCAGATGGCGTAGCTGCCGACTCACTGCTTGTGGGTCGGACAGCCGCCGGAGGCCGTTGTGGCGCTGCCCCCTCACGCGCCACTTCAGCAAAGCTGGCCTTAGGAAGGTATGCAACCCGCCTGCGTGCCTCTTTGAATGATATGTTTTCTTTTACTTTGATTGTTACTATTTCTTTTTCTTTCTTCCAAGACGGGCATGACAGCGAGTATGCGGCATACTCGCCATCACAATTGACACAGTGGAAAGAATTCTCACAAGCTTCAGAGGAGTGTTCATGCGGGCTGCATTTCGCACAAGTTTGGCGGCCTCGGCAGCTCTGCGAACTGGCCAAAACGTTGGCATTTGAAACATCTCAAGGGATTTGGCACATACGGTCTTACACGAAGCTTGATATACCCGGCCTCGATTGACTCGGGCAGGACACTTGAATTGAAGGTGAGTATTAGGTGTTTGGTTTGGATTTCTTTTCCATCTCGCCTCATCTTAATTCTTTTGACTTTTATGACATTCTGTTCACTGAAGCCCTCCAAGAGCTCAGCCTCAGTGAGCTCCAGCAAATCATCGTCCGAGACAACGCCGCGGGAAGTATTCATCGTGCGGTACGGGGTTACTACTACTTGGGTCTCCGCAAATGATACTAGCTGAGGCAGTTTCTCAAATTGCTTCTGATCGCGGAGCTCCAAGAGGAGGTCACCGCTAGACATCCTAGACACCTTATATCCTGGACCAAAAACTTCTGTAAGACACTTAGATACAAGGAACGGGGAGATTGTTCGCACTTGTTTAGCTGGTTTTTCTGCGTGGATCACATGAAAACGAGAAAACTTGTGGACTTGGCGTCCGAAAAACTGAAAGACCTCTTCGGTGCGCCCTCGTCTCGGAGGGCGATCAGGGAGTTTAGGAAAAGCGTTTTCCATAAGTGCACTTGGGTTTTCGGCCGCGATGCCGACCACCCACCATGGAGCCCAACAGGGGGACGTGACAGGAGTTCCTGCTAGAGAAACCCTGCCAACGCCAGCCGTACATCGCTGCTATAACCAAACACAGCATAACCAAGGCTGGCCAGCTACACAACGTTAACCCTTGCCGCCAGGAAATACGGAAGTAATAAGAAGTGAGGAGAAAACAGAAAAGATAAAAAAGGTGAGAGAGAAAGTCGTAGATTGGAGAGGAGGAACGGAAAAGGCGACTGCCGATTTCCCCCGGGTGGGTCAGTCCGGGGGTGCCGTCTATGTGAAGCAGAGGCCGAAGAGGTGTGTTGCCTCCGCCGGGGGGCCTTAAAGGTCCAAACACCCAGCATCGGCTCAACCTCCAGGATCCCCCTTTCCCCAGACACGGCTAAGCCGCGCAAGGCTACACGCGGGAGGGTCCAACCCTCGTGTGCTCGGGTACGTGGTGTCGCAACACACCAAACGCTGCGGGGGGCGGCTAGTGGCGGTGATGCACAGAAGGATGTGCATAATTATGTTTCTTCCAGCAGCTTGCTGAAACGGGAATGCTTGCCTTACAAATTCAGCAGTGATGCTTAATTTAACTAAACGAATTTTACATGCTGAGAAAATATGATTATGGGGCTTGCGGTGCCGGGGGCAGCGATTAATTTTGACCACCTCGGCTTGTTAAGCATTCACCCAATCTATGGTACATAAACATATTTGCATTTCCCCCTCAATGAAATGTGGCCGCAATGGCTGGGATGTTTGTATCAGGCCAAGCTTTCAGAATGAACTCGTACGAAGTAGCCTGCTACCAAATGCACGTCTGATTCTCATGCTGAAACAAGACAAATGTGGTATGTGCATGGGATGCTACTGAATCAGCTTAGACAATGTTTCAGTAACAACTGCTTATTACAAGACATGCGCATTGGAATGCCTTTCCCAAAGTGAAGCACATAGCTGTTGATGCGACTGCAAACATTCCTTTCTTTTTCAACACGAATACTAGTAGTCGAACGCACTTATAACAAGATTCAAGTGTCACGTAAATTACATTGCTATGTAACTGATATTTGACAAGCCGGATTCCATGAAAAAATCAAAATAGGGGGATGGAAGAGCTGTTGTGAGAAAACAATGGCGGAGAGGCAAGTGCGCCACCACGTTCCTCCATCAGGCTGCTGATTGTGTTCATTCGTTTAACCGCTTCTTGGGCGCTCTGATCTCATGTACTAAGCCGCGGCTGTCGGCGTTATAGAATGGCAATGCTGTAACTGCTAAGAGGGGTTACAGGTGGCAAGTGATATGCGAGCTCCGGCAAGGCATCGCTTTGGTGGCCCCAAAAGGGGCATCTTAAAAAAAGAATGCGAGAAGGTTGCGGCGGCAGCTGTGAGGCGAGATCGCCACAAGAATCCCGCCACGTACTTCTCACTGGCTCGTACGAGTAAACTTTATGTCCGTCAGCCTTGCATGCTTTATGCAAAGCTTACCGGCACGCTTCATTAGGGCATCCAAGTGCTCCACGTAGTGCAATGAAAGGTTCCTCACGAAAACAAATCATCAGAGGCACTGCACCATCTGGCGGGCCTCCTGTGAAGATGACGTTCAGGCAGCCTGCCCTACCAAGTCATCGCTGCCGTCGTCGCCATCGCTATCCAATGGAAGCACGTTTGGGACGGTCACCTCATCGTTTAGAAGCACTTACTTTTCACATCTATAGCCATGTGTTTTCTTTTCACTCGCAACATCGTGCGTTGTCGGTGATCAGTGGGCGATCTGTTTCAACGGCAAGTCAGAGAAGGCTGAGAAACCACGAGGCCAGGAATAATTGCTCCGCAGCTAACAAAGACGAACACGAGCGATTAAACTCTTTGCATAACTGCGCTGAATGAGGAGCCAGCGAACAATCTGAGAGCAGCGCAGTTGGCGCGGTCCGTTCATTTTTCAAGGGGTGGTGCGGCTTAGAGCTATGGGCGCTGCCCATTCGTGTTCGGAGGAGTGCCAAGAGCGACGGGAGAGAGGTGCACGAAGAGGGCTAGGAAATGAGCGCACGGCAGCTGTTGGGGCAGCGGGCCATCGTTCAGCAGCTCGAATTTCTCGTTCTCATTTTCTTTCTTTTCAAAGGTTTCGCATTTCACAACCTCCCGGCATGAACACCCAGCAGCTAGACTTCATCGTTGGCACTGTAGTAAGCGGGTTATTTCACCATGGAAAACATACAAAAGTTGACTGTGCAGCTGCTTGTCATTGCTATAACCGAGATATTGTTAAAATCGGTGTCGCTATAGGTGGGTTCAACTGTACATGCTATAACATTCACGACTGCTGCATCACCTGTACACAGCACTGCAAGATAGGCTGCCATTGGCTACTGCCCTGCGTTATTAATCTGTTTCATTATGCAATGTGTTTTGAAGTGGGCGTGTTGACTTTGCAACTGTAGTAACGTTTCGAGTGCTTCGCGTTGACCAGGTGGAGAATGCAAGCCTTTGTAGCATTCCCTGGGTAATGAACTGCATCAAAAGTCTATTGTGAGCAAATCATTTCTGCTGAAGCCCAGAAAGTGGAGGGACGTTCATAAAAAGGAAAAGACCCTCCTGGTTTTTTGAGTTTGCCTAATTGTTCTTTTATAGAACACTAGTATATTCATTTTGAGTGTACTTTATTTCAGCGCAATATCATGAATATTTTTCTAGTCTGACAATGTTCTTTCTTTCTTTTTCAATATGTATTAACAAGCGCAATAAAATTGTATGTACCTAATAGTATGCTTCCCGATATTCCTTCTAAAGTGTAACAATTGTTGGCTATACAGTGCGGTGCTGTGAAATAAAATATAGTACAGCAATTTTGTATGGCGCAAAACTAAAATGTGAAGGTGAGGGAAGAGAGTTTGTTGGGAATCAACACAAGAGTCACCATGCGCAAAGGAATGAGTGGAGGAAGCTTTCGAAGAAGTGTGTTGATGATTTACAATTAATTTGGAATATGTTTCGTATTTTGAAATAAATCTGCACACTTGAAGCAATTATGCATCTTTGCACTCTTGTCACGTTGTCAGTGATTCTATAGTACAAGTTGGCAAAGGACAACCAAAGACAACCATTCAAACGTTCAGATTGTAATGTTTCTGGAATCTGATGCTGTCATTTTGGCAGTGTCGGGAAAGACCCGCTTGCTAAGTTGATGATGATGATGTATGGAGTTTTTTGGCGCAAGGGCCAGGTATGGCCAAAGAGCGCCATGTCTGTGCTAATGGGTTTGCAATGTACTTATGATTACTATGAGGTTGGTGTGACGTGGCTGTAAAGGGGCCTTAAAATATACGCAATAAAGTGCGTAAAATCTGTACAATAAAATTATGGCAATGACGTGTGACTTGTACTATGAACATTTAGATGCATTTAAAAAGAATGGTACGATAGGTAAAATATAGCAGATTATAAGAAATGCTAGAGCACTACTGCCTCCATATGGCCCTTGAAAACACAAGGGCCTGGAGGCATGTGCTATTCAGAACAATTATCGCAGCAGCATCCTCTGGAGCGAGGATGCTCTACGAATTTATTGGGCTTATAACGTGTAGAACTACATCCTTTAAGAAGTCGAGGACTGCCTTGGTGTTAAAGAGCGGTTCCTTACCAAGAAACATAGCTGGGTGAAGAGGTATGCAATGACGATATGCAAGAGGAAAATGCTTCTTTCTTTCACGTTCGGCTTCGCGACACTCCAAGAGGACGTGGAGGACGGTCAGCCTCTCACCACATCGACCACAGGTTGGCGGTTCGTTTCCAGTAAGAAGAAAATTGTGTGTACCAAATGTGTGCCCTATTCTGAGGCGGCAAAATAGGACATCTGTTCGCCGTGATTTTGATGGGAAGGGCCAAAAACCTAGCTGTGGCTTTATAACGTGCAGTTTATTGTTTATTTCTGCGTTCCACATGCGTTGCCAGTGTTGTCGCAGTTTCTTACGCAAGAAAGGCTTCAGATCTGTGACCGGGACAGCAACTGCAGAAGAAGTGTTTAGTGATGTGAGTGATGTGGCCATTTGATCAGCCAGTACATTGCCCTCGATACCTCTGTGGCCAGGTACCCAGCATATTATAATGTTCTGGTTAGATGTGTACGCTTTACACAATACAGAATACAGTTCATTGAATACGGGATTTTTATGTTTGTAGAGTGACATTAGGGCCTTCACGACGCTTAGAGAGTCTGTATAGATCGCTGCTTTTGGAAGTTTTGATCTTCTAATATGCTTCACAGCAGAGAGTAATGCGTAGGCCTCGGCCGTAAAAATGCTGGTTTCCGGATGCAGTACATCGGATTCCGAGAAGGATGGGCCGACGGCTGCATAGGATACCCCGGCATTTGACTTCGAAGCGTCTGTGTAGTACTCTGCGCAGGAGTATTTGTACTGCAGCTCTAGGAAATGCATTCTGATTTCAGCCTCAGGAGCGTGCTTTGTAATTTTTATAAAGGATATGTCACATTGTATAACCTGCCACTCCCAAGGAGGTAAGAGATTGGTTAGGTGCATTAAGCGATGCTCGAGGAGTGGGACATGGATTTCATCGCTAAGCTCCTTCACACGCAGCGAGAAAGGCTGCCTTATGGAGGGGCGATTGCTGAAAAGTGTAGCGCACCTCATATCGGTAACGGTATCAAAACATGGATGTTCAGGATTAGAGCGTACTTTAAGGAGATATGTAAAGCTGATCCTCTGTAGGTAGAGAGACCATTCATTGGATTCGGCATATAGGCTTTCAATCGGGCTTGTTCTGAAAGCGCCTGTGGCTAAACGGATACCTAGATGGTGAACAGGGTCTAGCATCTTTAGCGCGCTCGGGGCGGCAGAGTTATATATCACGGCACCATAATCTAATCGTGATCGGATTAGGCTCTTATAGAGATTCATTAGGCACTTCCTGTCACTACCCCACGTAGTCTGGGATAGAAGTTTCATTAGGTTCATTGTTTTCAGACACTTTTCTTTCAGATGTTTAATGTGTGGGACGAAAGTGAGTCTATTGTCAAGTATAACACCTAGAAATTTGTGCTCTTTGTTTACAGGTATCTGTTGTCCACACAGTTCTAAGGAAGGGTCCGGAACCAGGCATCTCTTTCTTGTAAACAACACACAAGAACTCTCGTGAGGATTGATTTTAAATCCATTTTTCTCTGCCCACCCTGACACCTTGTTCAAACCATGCTGTACCTGTCTCTCACAGACTGCGAGGTTACAGGACTTGAAACCTATTTGAATGTCGTCCACATAGACAGAATACAGAATGGCCGGTGGTAAGGAAGCACGAAGTGTTGTCATCTTAACAATAAAGAGTGTGCAACTGAGCACGCCACCCTGGGGTACACCAGTTTCTTGTGTAAAAGGACGTGAGAGGACATTGCCAACTTTTACCCGGAAGGTGCGATTGGACAAGTAGCTTTTTATTACGTTTAGCACATTACCATGAATGCCCATTTCTGACAAATCTCTCAAGATTCCGTAGCGCCAGGTCGTATCGTACGCCTTCTCCATATCGAGGAATATCGATAAGAAGAACTGTTTGTGTACAAACGCGTCACGAATATGTCCTTCAATACGTACAAGATGGTCGGTTGTGCAGCGCCCTTCTCGGAAGCCACACTGATAGGGATCAAGCATTTTGTTTTGTTCAAGGAAATGGATGAGACGCCGATTTATCATTCTTTCAAAAACCTTACACAGGCAGCTTGTAAGAGCTATCGGACGATAGCTTGCCGCCATGGATGGGTCTTTCCCCTGCTTCAGAACAGGGACCACAATTGCTTCTTTCCATGCAGTTGGAAAGTATCCTGCAGCCCAAATAGTGTTAAAAATTGTGAGTAGTGTAACTTGGGTGTCATTGTGTAGGTTTTTGATCATTTCATACATGATTTTGTCAGAACCCGGTGCGGAGCTCTTGCATGATCTCAAGGCAGCTCTGAACTCGGCAATACTAAATGGACAGTTGTATGGCTCATTCTTTCGACATTTTCCTATTAGTGGCTTACATTCTTCTATTTGTTTGTATTTGAGGAAGGATTCTGAATAATTTGTTGAACTTGACACGCTCTGAAAGTGCTCCCCAAGTGAGTCTGCCTGGTCTTGCAGCATATCACCCTGTGTGTTTACCAGAGAGAGTGAATATGTTTGTCGCCCTCTAATTCTATTTACGCGGTTCCAGACTTTCGCCTCATCTGTAAACGAGTTAATACTTGATAAAAAGTTCTGCCAACTTTCTCTTCTGGCCTGCCTGCGGGTTCTCCTGCCTTGAGATTTTACTTTCTTAAAGTTGATAAGGTTCTCTGCAGTGGGGGCGGCGCGTAGCAACCCCCACGCTTTGTTCTGTTTCTTACGAGCAATCCTACATTCGTTGTTCCACCACGGGACACGCCGTCTGCATGCCAAACCACTTCCTTCAGATATGCATTTAGATGCGGCATCTATTATGAACGCTGTAACATACTCCACAGCAGCATCAATTCCTAACGAGGACATGTCATCCCATGATATACTAGTTAAGTTTCGGAATTTCTCCCAGTCTGCTGTCTCAATCTTCCTCCTAGGAGCCTGTGGTGGATATTCGTCTTCTTTAAGTGTTCTTAATAGTATGGGGAAATGGTCGCTTCCGTAAGGATTATTCGTAACTTCCCATTCGAGTTCAGGCAGTATGGACGGGGAAACTATGCTCAGATCAATTGAAGAAAAGGTGTTGTTTGCAAGACAGTAATATGTGGGATTCTTGTTATTCAGAAGGCACGCACCAGAAGAAAAAAGGAACTGTTCAATAAGACGACCTCGCGCATCTACACGAGAGTCGCCCCATAGAGAGCTGTGTGCATTGAAATCGCCAAGAACAACATAAGGTTCTGGCAATTGATCTATAAAGGATTGGAACTCATGCTTCGTTAATTTGTAATGTGGGGGTATGTAAAGAGAGCTAATGGTAATGAGTTTGTTTAGGAGTACAGCTCGAACCGCCACTGCTTCGAGAGGCGTTTGTAGCTGTAAAAGTTGACAGGAAATACTTTTATGAATAAAAATGGCAACACCGCCTGATGATACGACAGCATCATCGCGGTCTTTGCGGAACTTAACATAAGGTCGGAGAAAGTTAGTGTGTTGTGGTTTTAAGTGTGTTTCCTGTAGACACAGCACTTTTGGATTGTGTTTTTGGATAAGCTCTTGCACGTCATCAAGGTTCCTAAGAAGACCTCTAACGTTCCATTGAATAATTTGTGTATCCATATTGAAGCTTAAAAGTGCTGTGTGTATGGAAACAGGTGATGCCTTAGGTTACAGAGCTCTTTCGAGGCCCTGTAACAGGGGTTCTGCCCTTTCTGGAGCGTTCGAGTGAGCCTCGCCGCTCCTTAGGCGCTTGGTGCGCCTTGGGGATAGGTGTAGTGTCCATTGCCTCTTGTGAGCCGCCGGACACGTGCTCTTGCGAGCGGGAAATTACCAGCGAGGGTCCCGCCTTGGAGGGCAAGACCCCTGCGCCCACCAGCCCGGAGGTCGATGGGGCTCCCTGGGGAATTTGGCTGCGCCGGCCGTTGCCAGCGCTGGAAGGGGCTGGGGAGGTTGGGGCAGCCTCGGCTGCGCCCACCTTCGGGGTCGGTGGCCCCGTCTGCTGTGTTGACGGAGCAGCGCTAGCTGCAACCGCCGCGGGGGCAGATGGCGTTGCTGCCGACTCACGGCTTGTGGGTCGGACAGCCGCCGGAGGCCGTTGTGACGCTGCCCCCTGACGCGCCACTTCGGCAAAGCTAGCCTTAGGTAGGTATGCAACCCGCCTGCGTGCCTCCTTGAAAGATATGTTTTCTTTAACCTTGATTGTAACTATTTCTTTTTCTTTTTTCCAAGACGGGCACGACCGCGATTACGCGGCGTGCTCGCCATCACAGTTCACGCAGTGTGGAGCGTTTTCGCATGTTTCAGAGGTGTGTTCTTGGGCACTACATTTGGCACAAGTTTGGCGGCCTCGGCAGCTCTGCGAGCTGTGACCGAAGCGTTGGCATTTGAAACAACGCAGTGGGTTTGGCACGTACGGCCTAACGCGGAGCTTGATGTACCCGGCCTCGATTGACTCGGGCAAGATACTTGATCCAAAAGTAATTATTAGGTGCTTCGTCTGAATCTCTTTACCATCCCGCCTGATCTTAATTCTTCTGACGTTGATCACATTTTGTTCGCTGAAGCCCTCCAGGAGTTCTGCTTCAGTCAGCTCAAGCAAATCATCATCTGACACAACACCACGGGTGGTGTTCATTGTACGGTGAGGGCTTACTGTTATGGGGGTCTCCCCAAATGACACTAGTTGCGGTAGTTTCTCATATTCTTTTACATCGCGGAGCTCCAAGAGGAGGTCGCCGCTTACCATTCTCGACACCTTGTATCCTGGACCAAAAACATCATTGAGGGACTTTGAAACAAGGAATGGAGAAATGTTTCGCACTGCTTTGTTTGGCTTTTCGGAATGAATAACGTGGAAGCGGGGAAAATTCTGGGTTTGGCGTCCAAAAAACTTGAAGACATCTTCGGTGCGCCCTCGTTTCTGAGGGCGATCAGCAAGGGAAGGGAAAGAAGTTTCCATGAAATATATAAAAATTCGGCAACAGCGCCGACCGCCCACCACGGAGCCCAACAAGGGGACGCGGCAGAGCTTGCATGCAAGTCTGCACGACGCCAGTCGTACGCCGTCACTATAACCGAATATGGTGTACCCAAGGTTGGATAGCCACACAGGGTTAACCCTTGCCGCCAGGAGAAAAGAAGTAATAAGAAGAGAGAAGGAGACAGGAAAGGTCAAAAAGTGGGAGATAAAGACGAAGATTCGAAGAGGGAGAGACAGGAAAAGGCGACTGCCGATGTGCTCCAGGTGGGTCAGTCTGGAGGTGCCGTCTATGTGAAGCCGAGGCCGAAGAGGTGTGTTGCCTCCGCCGGGGGGCCTTAAAGGTCCGAACACCCAGCATCGGCTCAACCCCCAGGATCCCCTTTTCCCCAGACACGGCTAAGCCGCGCACGGCTACACGCGGGAGGGTCCAACCCTCGTGTGCTCGGGTCCGTGGTGTCGCAACGCACCAAACGCCTGCTGACGCAGACGCCCCTGCGGGGGCTTGCTAAGTTGAAACCAGTTACAAAACAGCATGGTCTTTATTCAGTCAAAGCTTGCCTTACAGTTCACCAGCTGCTCGAGTCCTCGTGATAGAGTATTGATGCCCTGACATCCTAAAAAGAATGAATAGGTGCCGCATAGGACTTGCTATTGATTTTCTGCCCAGCTTGCAAGGGCACTTCCATAGACATTTTTTTAATAATTTGAGCTGATCACAAGTCCGGTGTGGCTCTTGCATGGGAACAGGCCATTCGGCTCTAATATTTTCAGTCATGCTTAACCTCTGCGACTCTTCAGTACCAAAACAGCGAACAGCAGTCTTTTTTCATAATGTATTGATTCACGCATTCATCTGTTCTTTCTTTACAAATCACTGCATTCATTACTGCACTACATTCGTTACAGAAGCTGCTTTCAGAGTGGAAAACAATGCCATAAGTAGAAAAAGTTCAAGATGAACAGGCGCCTACAAAAAGCACTCAATAATACAGGCAGAAGGCTAATTTAGTAGGCCTTTCTAACATGATGGGTTGGTGTCAGATGTGTGCAGTGTCTGCGCAGTGGCGTGGAACCCTAGACATTGGCACCCAGGGCAGTGGCCTGCTGCGATGGCCCCCTGCACTCTGGTTTCGAGTCGTGAAGCAGTTTCATCCTCGTAGCTTGCTCAGCCGGGAGTTTCCTCTGTAGCTAGTGAGTAATTGTTTAGTTGTTTTTTTAAGTGTCCAATGTGACCAGTGCATCACACAACTCCCAATTAGGCATATTACATGGAAACGTACATTTACATGTTTATTTTGTACTAACAGACAGCGAAGCATGAGCTTGCAATTTCTTTTTTCATTTGAAAAAAAACTTAATAAGTGAACAGCAAATATTTTTGGCAAACTAATCTCCAGATTAACGTTACAGAAATAAGCAGACACATAGACTAAAGAAATACGAACTTTGACCACACTAAAAGGCCTGTAGCAATATGTGTACGCATAGTGTATGCAGGGCCAAGTTTGTTGCAGATCGCACATGTAGCTGCACAGGTATATACAACACTAGATTATCCGCATTTTAAAGTGAAGTTCACCGAAGCAACTCGGAAGGATGAATATAGAAGGGAGAGGAATCTGAGAATGAGCCAGAAATAGTAGGCCACTAGACGAAGAACATAGTCTCAGTATAATGTGTTGTATTATAGAGCTGCCATGACAAAATTAAAGCACAAATTTATGCTAATCCCGCACTATTCGCTAGCACAGTTGGCCCTGGTGGGCAAGTATTTCTACAGCAGTTGCGAGCGCTACGCAGATGTATCTGCAGAACATTTTATGTACCCCTAATGATGCCACTGGTTCCACATCTGTATAAAGCACCTTTTTGAAGGAAACTGTTCGAATACTGATAGATGATGATGTGTAGTGTTTTATGGCGCAAGGGCCAGGTATGGCCAAAGAGCGCCATGACAAATGGTAGTGTTAACGATGTATTATGGAAGATGTGACATGGCTGTAAAGTGGCCTAAAAATAGTCGCTGTACAGTGCGTAAAATCTACGTGCTATAAAATTATGGCGATGATTAATGACGAAGACTGTGAAGAATAAAATCCATCGTAAAAGAATGATGCATTGTTTAAAATATGCGAGACGTTAAATTGCTTACAGCACTACAGCCTCGCCAGAGCCCTTGAACCACAAGGGCCTAGAGGCATGTGCTTATTCAAAATAATTATCGCAGCGAAATCCTCAGAAGAGAGGAAGCGCTACGAACATGTGGGGCTAATAACATGCAACACAACATCTTTCAAAAAACCTAAGACGGCGTTGGTGTCAAAGAGTGGTTCTGGACCAAGTAACATAACAGGATGAAGGGGGATGTGGTGCCTGTATGCTAAGAGAAAATGTTTTTTTCTTTCGGGTTCGGCTTCCCGACACTCAAGTAGGACGTGGAGGACGGTCAGCCTCTCCCCGCATCTACCACAGGTTGGAGGCTCGTTTCCCGTGAGTAAAAAGTTATGTGTGCCAAAAGTGTGTCCTATTCTTAGGCGGCAGAATAGCACATCTGTCCGGCGGCATTTTGTTACAAGAGGCCAGAAACCTAATTGTGGCTTTATTACATGCAGTTTATTATTTATTTCTTCGTCCCACATGCGTTGCCAGTGGCTTCGTAGTTTCCTTCTTAAGAAAGGCTTCAGGTCTGTGACAGGGACCGAAGCAGTAGGATTAACTGCATGCAATGAGATTGATGTGGCCATCTGGTCGGCTAGAACGTTTCCCTCGATGCCCCTATGTCCAGGCACCCAGCATATGATCACATGTTGGTTAGATATATATGCTTTGCACAGTGCGGAGTAGAGCTCAATAAATACTGGATTTTTGTGATTACAGAAAGACATCAAGGCCTTCACAACACTGAGGGAGTCCGTATATATAATTGATTTCTGGAGTTGTGATTTATTTATATGCTTTACGGCTGACAGCAGTGCGTAGGCCTCAGCCGTAAAGATACTAGTTTCCGGGTGCAGTACGCCGGATTCCGAGAAGGATGGACCGACGGCTGCATAGGATACCCCGTCGTGTGACTTTGATGCGTCTGTGTAGAACTCCGTGCAGGAGTATTTGTGCTGGAGTTCCCGGAAATGCATCTTGATTTCAATCTCTGGGGCATGCTTTGTGACTTCCACGAACGATATATCACATTGTATGAGCTGCCACTCCCAAGGAGGTAGCAGCTTGGCTGGATGCATTAGGCGAAGCTCGAGGAGTGGAACGTGCATTTCTTCGCTAAGCTCCCTCACACGCAGCGAGAAAGGCTGTCTTACGGACGGACGATTGTGAAAGAGTGTAGCACATGTCATGTCATTAATGGTACTAAAACAGGGATGTTGGGGGTTTGAGTGGACTTTCAGAAAATATGTATGGCTGATGTATTTTCTCTGCAGATGAAGTGACCACTCATTTGATTCTGCATATAAACTTTGTATGGGACTCGTTCTGAACGCGCCAGTGGCCAGTCGGATTCCTAGATGGTGGACTGGGTCTAGCATCCTTAGTGCACTCGGGGCAGCAGAGTGGTAAATCACGGCGCCATAGTCTAGTCGTGATCGAATGAGGCTTTTATAGAGATTCATTAAGCACTTCCTGTCACTACCCCACGTAGTCTGGGATAGAAGTTTATGTTCATTGTTTTTAGACACTTTTCTTTTAAATGTTTAATGTGGGGGACGAAGGTGAGTCTGTAGTCAAGTATGACACCTAGAAATTTGTGTTCTTTGTTTACAGGTATCTGTTGTCCACGCAGTTCTATGCAAGGATCTGGGATAAGTCCTCTCTTTCTTGTAAAAAGAACACAAGAGCTTTTGTTAGGATTGATCTTAAACCCATTCTTGTCTGCCCACATTGACACTTTGTTCAGGCCATGCTGTACCTGTCTCTCGCAGACTGCGAGGTTACAAGATTTGAAAGCTATTTGAATGTCGTCTACATAGACAGAGTAAAAGATGGCGGGTGGTAGTGAAGAACGAAGCGTGTTCATCTTCACGATAAAGAGCGTGCAGCTGAGCACGCCTCCTTGGGGTACACCCGTTTCTTGCGTAAAAGGACGTGAGAGTGCATTGCCGACTTTTACCCGGAAGGTACGATTTGACAGATAGCTTTTTATTATATTAAACATATTACCGTGGATGCCCATTTCTGACAGGTCTCTTAAGATTCCGTAACGCCACGTGGTGTCATACGCCTTTTCCATATCGAGAAATATCGATAGGAAGAACTGTTTATGTATAAATGCGTCCCGGATATTCCCTTCAACACGCACGAGATGATCGGTTGTGGAGCGCCCTTCTCGGAAGCCGCACTGATAGGGATCAAGGATTTTGCTCTGTTCAAGGAAATGAATGAGTCGCCGGTTAATCATTTTTTCGAACACCTTACAAATGCAACTTGTGAGGGCTATCGGGCGGTAACTTGCCACTGAGGAAGGGTCTTTGCCCTGTTTCAAAACAGGGACTACAATGGCTTCCTTCCAGGCGGTTGGAAGGTACCCTGCATCCCAGATGGTGTTGAAAAGTGTGAGTAGTGTAAGTTGCGTGTCATTGTGTAAGTTTTTGAGCATTTCATACATGATTCTATCAGATCCTGGTGCGGAACTCTTGCATGCGCTCAAGGCAGCTTTCAACTCGGCAGCACTAAAAGGGCAATTGTACGGTTCATTCTGTCGCCATTTATTGATGAGTGGCTTGCATTCTTCTATTTGTTTATATTTTAGGAAGGATTGCGAATAATGATTTGAGCTTGATACACTCTCAAAGTGCTCCCCAAGTGAGTTGGCCTGGTCTTGCAGTGTATCGCCCTGTGTGTTTACCAGGGGGACTGAGTATGTTTGCCTGCCTCTCATCCTATTAATTCTGTTCCAGGCTTTGGCCTCATCCCTAAACGAGTTAATACTCGATAGATACTTTTGCCAGCTTTCTCTTCTGGCCTGTCGGCGGGTTCTCCTACCTTGGGATTTTACTTTTTTAAAGTTGGCAAGATTTTCTGCAGTGGGCGAAGCGCGTAGCATCTCCCAGGCTTTGTTCTGATTCCTACGTGCAATTCTGCATTCAGTGTTCCACCACGGGACATGCCGTTTGCATGCCGAGCCGCTTAATTCACGTATGCATTTAGATGCGGCATCTATTATAAAGGTTGTGAAGTACTCCACAGCAGCATCGATTTCTAAAGAAGACATGTCGTCCCATGATATACTAGTTAAGTTTCGGAACCTCTCCCAGTCTGCTGTGTCAATATTCCACCTAGGAGCATGTGGTGGATATTCATTTTCTTTAGGTGATCTTAGCAGTATAGGAAAGTGGTCGCTGCCGTAAGGGTTGTCGGCAACTTCCCATTCAAGTTCAGGCACTACAGACGGGGAGACTATGCTAAGATCTATGGAAGAATAGGTTCTGTTTGCGAGAGAGTAATATGTGTGTTGCTTCTTATTCAACAGACACGCACCAGAAGAAAAAAGGAATTGTTCGACAAGACGTCCTCGCGCATCTATATGAGGGTCGCCCCACAGGTAGTTATGCGCATTGAAATCGCCAAGAACAACACAGGGTTCTGGCAATTCATCTATAAAGGACTGAAATTCATGTTTGCTTAGTTTATAATGTGGGGGAATATAAAGCGAGGAAATAGTGATAAGTTTCTTCAACAGAATAGCCCGAACCGCCACTGCTTCAAGGGCCGTTCGTAGCTGTACACGTTGACAGGCTATGCTTTTTTTAATTATAATTGCGACACCGCCCGATGATGCGACAGCATCATCGCGATCTTTGCGAAATGTGACATACTGTGGAAGAAAGTTTGTGTATTTTGATTTCAAGTGTGTTTCCTGTAAACACAGCACTTTTGGATTGTGTTTATGGATGAGTTCTTGAACGTCATCAAGATTCCTAAGTAGACCTCTGACATTCCATTGAATGATTTGTGTATCCATATTTTAAATTAAATTTGTGCTGTGTTTACGGAAAGGGAAGGGATGTCTTAGATTACAGAACCCTTTCGAGGCCCTGTAATAGGGGTTTTGCTCTTTCTGAAGCGTTCGAGCGAACCTCGGCGCTCCTTAGGCGTTTGGTGCGCCTTGAGGACAGGTGTAGTGTCCATTGCCTCCTGTGAGACGCCGGACAAGCGCTCTTGCGAGCGAGATGTTTTCTGCGAGAGTCCTGCCCCGGAAGGCAAAACCCCTGCGCCCCCCAGCCCGGAGGTCGATGGGGCTCCCTGGGGGATTTGGCTGCGCTGGCCGTTGCCAGCGCTGGAAGGGAGCTGGGAGGTTGAGGCAGCCTCGGCTGCGCCCACCTTCGGGGTCGGTGGTCCCCTCTCCTCGGTTGATGGAGCAGCGCTAGCTGCAACCGCCGCGGGGGCAGATGGCTTAGCTGCCGACTCACTGATTGAGGGTCGGACAGCCGCCGGAGGCCGTTGTGACGCTGCCCCCTGACGCGCCACTTCGGCAAAGGTTTTCTTTGGCAGGTGTGCTACCCGCCTTCGTGCCTCTTTGAACGATATATTCTCTTTCACTTTGATCGTTACTATTTCTTTTTCCTTCTTCCAGGAGGGGCACGACCGCGAGTACGCGGCGTGCTCCCCATCACAGTTTACACAGTGGGGAGCGTTCTCACACGTTTCAGTGGTGTGTTCTTGGGCACTACATTTAGCACAAGTTTGACGGCCTCGGCAACTCTGCGAACTGTGGCCGAAGCGCTGGCACTTGAAACAGCGGAGTGGGTTGGGCACGTACGGCCTAACGCGGAGCTTGATGTACCCGGCCTCGATTGACTCGGGCAGGACACTTGAACCAAAGGTGATTATTAAGTGCTTCGTTTGAATCTCTTTACCATCTCGCCTTATCTTTATTCTTCTAACATTGATAACATTTTGCTCACTGAAGCCCTCCAGGAGCTCCGCTTCAGTCAGCTCAAGCAGATCATCATCGGAAAGAACACCGCGGGTGGTGTTCATTGTACGGTGTGGCGTTACTGTTATGTGGGTCTCCCCGAATGACACTAGTTTCTGTAGTTGCTCATATTGCTTCTGGTCGCGGAGCTCCAAGAGGAGGTTACCGCTTGCCATCCTGGACACCTTGTAACCTGGTCTAAAAACATCAGTCAAGGACTTTGAGACAAGGAATGGTGATATGTTTCGCCCTGCTTTGTTTGGCTTTTCAGAGTGAATGACGTGGAACCGGGGAAAATTCTGGATTTGGTGTCCGAAAAACTGAAAAACATCTTCGGTGCGCCCTCGTTTCGGAGGGCGATCAGGAAGTTTGGGGAAGGGAGTTTCCATGAGAATATATAAGATTCGGCAACAGCGCCGACCGCCCACCACGGAGCCCAACGAGGGGACGAGGCAGAGCTTGTGTACAAGCCTTTGGTTTGGTTCATTTCAATTGTGTTGAATTTCCCAGTGTGATCCCGACCGTACTCTCGGCCCGTGTCTGCACATTTGTATGATCTCTGGTTGTTGATCTTCACTGGATACTTCGAATTTAACTTCAAACCATGCAGGCACGTCATAACAAAACTGACAAAAATAAAAAAGAAGTGTGAAATGCACATCATCTCCCGAGGAAACTGCGTGCATATGGCTTGCTATACTGAAAACGCTAGCTCACACTAAATTAATACTTGTTACGCAGCTCCAATGCAAGCACTTTTTCAGACTTGTCTAGACATTGACACCACAGTGCAGTTGTCTATGAAATATATATAAGCTGTGCGTGGCATGCCCCTAAGCCTGCTATCAGGTCTAGCCTCACGAGTATCATTGTCATTAACGTCACAAGATAACTATTATCTGCTTTGCTGATGAAGAGCCTTGATGGTGCAGTTCAGGAAAGTAGCAAGGAACCATTGAACAAAAAGAACTTCAACAGTAGCAAAAATAATTCTCAGGACAGACTTGCAAATTGAAGATTTGCGCCTTGCTGCTGCACATATGTATGAGTGGACTTTAGTCACATAACTGGCCAATACAATTCTGTCATTTCAGGATTCCTTCATTGTAATAAGCACACTCAGCATGCTTGAGTTGGGTAAAAACGACATGTAGTGTGAAGGACAAGGACAGTCAGAGACGACATACGCTGCCCTGACTTCCAACAATTTTATTGTGTTGCCACATCATGTGTATATAGGTTTTAGGAAAGGTATTATGGCCGCGCCTAACCACCGACGTCGCCCGCTATGTCAGAACATGCCGAGACTTTCAGCGACGCAAGACACCACCAACAAGGCCAGCTGGATTACTACAGCCAATCGAGCCATCTCGCCGACCATTCCAGCAGATCGGGATGGACTTGTTGGGACCCTTTCCGACGTCAACAACCGGAAATAAGTGGATCGTCGTGGCGACGGACTACCTCACCCGCTTCGCTGAAACTAAAGCATTGCCAAAAGGTAGCGCAACCGAAGTGGCGAATTTGTCGAAAACATCCCGCTGCGACATGGCGCCCCAGAAGTCCTAATCACCGACAGAGTAACGGCGGAGCTCACCCAACCCATTCTGCAACAGTCAGACAAGGCACAGGAGGACAACGGCCTACCAGCCGCAGACGAATGGTCTTACGGAGCGTCTGAATAAGACCCTCGCCGACATGCTAGCAATGTACGTCGACGTCGAACACAAGACCTGGGATTCCGTCCTGCCGTACGTAACATTCGCTTACAACACGGCGGTGCAAGAAACAACCCAGATCACGCCGTTTAAGCTGGTTTACGGCAGGAACCCGACGACGACGCCCAACGCCATGCTGTCGCACGTCACTGAGGAGGAGAATCTTGACGTCGCTACCTATCTCCAGCGCGCCGAAGAAGCTCGACAGCTCGCCCGCCTACGGATGAAGAACCAGCAGCGTACCGACAGCCGACACTACAACCTCCGACGACGCTTCGTCGAGTACCAGCCCGGCGACCTTGGATACGTCGACGAGGACTGAGAAACTATTGCGACGCTATTTGGGGGACCCTACAAGGTCATCCGACGTATTAGCGCGCTGGACTATAAGGTCGTGCCAGACGGTATTTCGCATTCACAGCGGCGCCGCGCACGATCTGAAGTGGTCCACGTGGTGCGTCTTAGATCCTTTTACGGACGCTGACGAACTTCCTTATTTTTGTTGTTTCCGTTGCTGCGAGTGATTTTCTTTATTACATTCGTTTGTTTGCAGCATCGGGTCGATGCTTTTTAAGAGGGGGTATTGACACGTGAACTTGTCCTTATCGGGCGACCACGTTTCGCCGCCTAACAAATGTTATCGCACAGCGCGGGACGCGCCTGCATGCATCGGAAGTTTCTGGAATGATATCGATGCTTCTATCCGCTGTCTGTTGTCGCCGAACCTTGTGTTATCTGATTTCATCGTGTGACGCGAATGGTGTAGAACGTTGTGGAAGACACGCGGGTCCCAGCGATTAGTATGGAACATTCGACGACTGCTGTATGAAGCCCGGAATACATGGAGCGTTTTTGAGGCGATTTTCGCCTCACGGCGCCGATTTGACGCCAGGCGTCGAGAAAAACGCCCGCCGCCGCCGATCAGGACTGGCTAGATTTTGACGCGGCGCGCACGCGTCTGACTCTACCGGAAGTGCCTGTCGGAGCCACTTCCATCTGTTTTCGGCGGGAGTGGCCAGCCGTCTCACCGTTTCTTGCCGTCCCTTGAACACTTCGCGCGCGTGCGCTGGTCAGCACCATGGCTACGTCGGCGAAAGCATCACGCGTGGAGTTTAACGACAAACTTATAGGCGCGATAAAGAAACGTCCCATACTGTGGGACAGCACAAGGAAGGATTTCAAGGAGCAGAGGACGAGGATGGCGGCGTGGGTAGAAGTGGCCACCGAAGTTGGATGTGACCCGGAAGCACGGAGTAAGAAATTTAGGAGGGGAAACTACCGTCAGCGCGAGCGAGCGCGGGCGACCAGATAAGGTCACAATTGTATGCGCCGACGGGGCTGTATACAGTGGCGGCGCCATGCGGCGCGTCCGAGAAGCTGCAGCGACAAAAAAAATGCAGCGCTGGGCAGGCGGCTCCGGCGCGCTCTCAAGGGCGGTAATTACTGTCCAGGCCGCCAGCACGATAACGGCTCCGCGGGCTTGTGACTTTTTCTGGTCGCCGAAAACAGCGGAGTTTCCACTCCTAAATGTTTCTTGCTCCGTGTTGTCTGAAGTCCGACGATGCGCCTGTACCACATTTTGTAAAAACATGATTATTTGCAGCTGTGCTATAGCATTACAAGTTATTTTACTTCAAAGAAGTTTCTTCGAGTGCACGTCGTCTATTAGTAATTGAAAGAATATCACATGAGAGAACATTTGCTAAATCTTGTTTCAAAGGTGCATACACACCCAACTTAAGTGCCGCATTCACTGCTTCATTGCCTTAATTCACCATAACACTAAATAATGCTGCCTCAAAAGAAAGTGTGACAATGAATGAAAAAAACGGGACCATATTGCAGTTTTCTTGTGCCTCATGCGACCTGTGTATAACTGTAGTATCGAAGCCACCATTGGGCTATTTATGCCGGAATAGCGTGACCAAAGGAATTCATTTTTAAACTATGCATTGGTCGTAGACAAATACGATGTGGTGACTTATGTTTATAATGCCTCATGAATCATTACAAAGAAAACACACTATCAAGAAAAGGTGTTTAAAACTTAGTTTTTTAGAGGCCGGAACGAGAAGTATGTACTGCAGAAAACAAT
Source organism: Dermacentor variabilis (assembly GCF_050947875.1). NCBI lineage: Eukaryota > Metazoa > Arthropoda > Arachnida > Ixodida > Ixodidae > Dermacentor > Dermacentor variabilis. The sequence continues at coordinate 125,412,320 of NC_134578.1, read as the reverse complement.
TTTCTCTTGCTTCGTTGTCACTCAATCACAGCATAAGATAGTATATTGAGCCATCGCTGGGCATGAAAAGCAGTGCAAGAACACTTCAGTTCGTCTTTTTTTTTCCACCAACACAAATAAAACAATGCCATATTTTTACAATGGCATTCAATACCTTGCTCTGCTCAGCCGGTAGTTGAATAACCTCTGGATTGGCAGCATGCCTTTGCCAGGGAATGGACGCAAAAAATCTGTCCTCAATTGGAATGCTTCGTCCCCGACAAAACCATGCGGCGCAACCTTCTGGCTTTTTGGAAGGCGTGCTGCTGCTGGTAGGGCCACGATGCCATCGTTGAGCTTTTTTCCAAATGTGCACGATTTGAAGACTCCGCCGTCACTTTGTCGGCCTGGTGCACCGACATCTACCATCATGAACTTGTAATTTGCATCCACGATGGCCATCAAAACAATGGAGAATGTCCCCTAATAAAATGAGAACCTTAGACATGCATGAGCACCCCTTGTATATCTATGACATCTGGTTCAGCTTATGGAGTGAACAGTACCTTATAGTTGAAAACGATGCTTCCAGAATTTGGTAGTGCAGTAATCTGGACGTGCTTTCCGTCTACTGCTCCTACACAATGAGGAAAGTTCCAACGCCTGCTGAATTCTTGTGCAGATTCCTCCCATTGCACAGGCCCTGGCTCCTAAATGGGAAAAAAAAGAGCAAACCTGAATATTTGGGCGAATGGTTTGGAAGTTACAGATGCTAAAAATGGTCTTGCTTTCTGAATTAGTTCATTTAAGCCACTACAATGCTCTTCGCTTTTGCCCTTTTGGCTCTTTCATGCAAATTACAGTTTGCTACATCGCCTATTAAAGTTCCACAACCAGAGTCGGGAACAGAATAAGGAGAGAAATACATACAGGCAGGTAGAGCGGCTCCAAGTGCTTCCAGATCACTCTGCAGGCATTGTGAATCACAAGCCGACATGTTGCTGGCGCAACTCGAAATGCGAGTGCTATCTGCTTGATTGCCATTCCCGAGGATAGGTACCTGTGTACAAGAAGAAAGTAGTTGAAAAGTTGTGTGAGAGCGTCACTGCAGTCACAAGTGCTACAGTACCTGAGGGTTATAGCAAGTCTCTCTTCAGAGCAAAGAGTCTCCCGGCAAACAAAATTCCTCCTCAAGTCACTGCGGACAATGCTGTGCAGTTCGTCAAATTGCTTCGGACTCATCCGATAGTATCGGAAGAACATGTCTTCATCTGTCTTCATGACCTGAAACTGCAATGGGAACAGTGAAACAAAAATTACCAACTGACACCAAATATTTACCCCACCCTTCATCATTACACAAATGGTAGGTGACGTACAGAGATGTGGAGCTTGTTTTGTGATTATTGTTATTGCAGTGGGCATTTTTCTAGCGACGCGGACCTCAGTTTAATAATAATAATATTTGGGGTTTTACGTGCCAAAACCACTTTCTGATTATGAGGCACGCCGTAGTGGAGGACTCCGGAAATTTTGACCACCTGGGGTTCTTTAACGTGCACCTAAATCTAAGCACACGGGTGTTTTCGCATTTCGCCCCCATCGAAATGCGGCCGCCGTGGCCGGGATTCGATCCCGCGACCTCGTGCTCAGCAGCCCAACACCATAGCCACTGAGCAACCACGGCGGGTGGACCTCAGTTTACATCGTCCCGTTTTATAAAGTCACACCGCCAGCCTCTCTTCCAAGTACTGTTTCTTAACAGCGTGTGTTGACATTAACGCAAAATAGGGTGTGGTACACACCAAGCGCAACAAAGTGTCTTCGAGTGCATTCTTAGCTCTTGGATGCGAATCTTAATCAATGCGAAAACGCCGCAGGCGCTGAAGCAAAACTGGTCAAGGGTACGTTGGCCTACGCTGGGGTTGTCAACGACATCCCATTCAAAATCTGTAAAAAGTGATGGAGAGCACAGTGACAGATCTAGGCAACTCATAGCTCCTGTGCTTGGGCAACAGTAAGTTGCCGCACCAGAGTTTAATAGGCATATGTCGTTGGTTAGAATAAAATCTTCAAGTGTTTGGCCCCTGGTGTCAGTAGTTTTACTACCCCATAACGTGTTATGTGAATTAAAATCACCACCTATTAAAAATGGTTCAGGTAGCTGCTTTAAAATTATCTCTAGATCTCTTACGGTAAAATGTGAATGTGGCGGAATGTACATTGAACAAATGGTGATGGTTTTGTGAGCTAAAACGGTGACAGCAACGGCTTCTATGTGAGTGTTAATGGGAATTTCTCTGGCTGCTACACCAACTGGCAGAACAATGGCTACACCACCTGACAGCCGGTTCGCCTGACTACGGTCGCGCCGTACAACAGTGAAACCTTTTAAAAAGTGCTTGTGTTTTTCGCCTAGGTTGGTTTCCTGTAAGCACAGGGCCACAGGAGAGAAGTTTATTAACAGGTCTTTTATGTCACTTAAGTTATGCATGAGACCTCTACAATTCCAATGGATCGTGAAAGCCATTATGAAATTGAAAGGTAAAAAATGATATTAACGATTGAATGGGAGATAAGAAAGATGTTAGGTGACATGGATCTGAAGAAGGCAGATACAAACAGAGCGATAACCCTTAGGTTATCGCCTTCTTATTTTGAGTTGTTGTTGGGATTTTGTCCCTCTTACCGCGCTCGAGGGAGCGCTTGTCCTTCGGTGTCGAGGACACCGGGGTTTTTGTTTCGACCTCCATTGCTCTCTCTGAGGCGCTGGAGGACCGAGAGTTTGGCGCCGAGACACGTGTCTCGGGCCTTGGAGTTCGCTTGATTTTAGGACCCTGCGGGACTGGTGTCTGCAGAGCCGTTGAAGAGGGTGGAGCAGTACTGACTGCTTCCACCACGGGGGCGGGAGGAGTCACTGCGGCACCACTGCGCGTGGGCTCGGAGGACTCCGGAAGTCTCTGTGACGCTGGCCCCGCCTGCGTCACATCGGCATAACTGCGTCGCGGAAGGTACGACAGTCGTTTTCGGGCTTCAAAGAACGATATTTTTTCTTTGATAGTTAGTGCTATTCTTTTTCTTTTTTCCAGCATGGGCAAGACCGCGAGTAGGCTGGATGGTCTCCTTTGCAGTTAGTACAATGTGGGGAAGAAGTGCAGTTTTCAGATTGATGATCAGTTGAGCTGCATTTAGCACAGGTTGTTTGGCCTCGGCATGCCTGTGAAGCATGTCCGAACCTTTGACACTTGAAACACCGTCTTGGGTTCGGGATATATGGTCTGACGTTTACTTTTACGTACCCTGCATCCAGAGAGGTATGCATTACGCTTGTACCAAATGTGAGCATGACATGTTTGGTGGGGATTTCTTGGTCGTTTCTACGGATTACTATTCTTTATACCTTTGTCACATTTTGTTCCTGGAAACCTTCCAGCAGTTCCTCGTCACTTAAGCCAATAAAGTCTTCTTCAGATATTACTCCCCTGCTTGCATTAAGTGTTCTGTGGGCTGAAACAGTCACTGTCGCGTCGCCAATACTGGTAAGTTCAGAGAGCTTATCTGCTTGATCTTTGTTATTCAGTTCTAGGAGGAGGTCCCCGCTAGACATTTTGGATGCTTTGTATGTTGGTCCGATTTTGTATTTCAGACACCTCGCTACCAGGAAAGGAGAGTTTCCTTACCGGAATGTTGCTTTCACTATGCACTACATAGTACTTTGGAAATGTTGGGGCGTTGCTTTGAAAGGAAAATTGAAATGGTACTTCGGTGCGGCATCTCTTCAGACGCCGATCATAAACAATAGAGGCTTGCACTGCCATAGGAAAAAGTGTATGTTCGGCAACAGCGCCGACCGCCCACCACGGAGCCCAACGAGGGGACGCGGCACAGCTTGTGTACAAGCCTGCACGACGCCAGCCGTACGCTATCACTATAACCCAATATGGTGTACCCAAGGTAGGATATCCACACAAGGTTAACCCTTACCGCCGTGGAGAAAGGAAGTAAATGGAAGGGAGAAGAAGACAGGAAAGATGTAAAGTGAGAGATAAAGACGAAGGTTTGAGAAGAGAGAGATAGGAAGAGCCGACTACCGATTTCCCCCGGGTGGGTCAGTCCGGGGGTGCCGTCTACGTGAAGCAGAGGCCAAAGAGGTGTGTTGCCTCCGCCGGAGGGCCTTAAAGGTCCGATCACCCAGCATCGGCTCAACCTCCAGGATCCCCCTTTCCCCGGACACGGCTAAGCCGCGCACGACTACACGGGGGAGGGTCCAACCCTCGTGTGCTCGGGTCCGTGGTGTCGCAACACACCAAACGCCTGCTGACGCAGACGCCCCTGCGGGGTTCAGGTTAATGACGTATCACGAATAACACTTCATCGTGCGTTGGTTCGTCCGTTCACTAAGTGACGTACTTGTCGTGAACAGAGTTGCACTGAGGTGCATGCATTCATGATGATGATGATGTATGGGGTTTTGTGGCGCAAGGGCCAGGTATGGCCAAAGAGCGCCATGTCTGTGCTAATGATTTTGCGGTGTAATTATGATTACTATGAAGTTCGTGTGAGGTGGCTGTAAAGAGGCCTTAAAATATACGCTCTAAAGTGCGTAAAATCTGTATGATAAAATTATGGCGATGACGTGTGACTTGTACTATGAACATTTAGATGCATATAAAAGAATGATATGATAGGTAAAATATATCAGATTATGAGAAATGCCAGAGCACTACTGCCTCCTTAGAGCCCTTTAAACACAAGGGCCTGGAGGCATGTGCTATGCAAAACAATTATCGCAGTGGCATCCTCTCAAGAGAGGAGGCGCTACGAATTCATGGGACTAATAACATGTAAGACCACATCTTTAAGATAACTTAGCACTGTGTCTGTATTAAAAAGCGGTTCTGGACCAAGAAGCATTTCAGGATGAAGAGGAATGTGCTGTCGGTATGCTAATGAAAAATGTCTTTTTCTCTCAGATTCGGCTTCCCGACACTCCAGGAGGACGTGGAGTACGGTCAGCCTCTCCCCGCATCTACCACAGGTTGGAGGCTCACTTCCGGTGAGTAGAAAATTATGGGTGCCAAACGTGTGTCCTATTCTGAGACGACAGAATAGGACATCTGTTCGGCGCGATTTTGTAGTAGAGGGCCAGAATCCTAACTGTGGTTTTATCAGGTGGAGCTTATTATTCGTTTCCGCGTCCCACATGCGTTGCCAGTGGTCCCGCAATCTCCTTCGCAAGAAAGGCCTCAGATCTGTGACAGGCACCGCAGCGGTAGGCTTAACAGTTTGCGATGCGATTGACGTGGCCATCTCGTCCGCCAGAACGTTACCCTCAATGCTCCTGTGGCCAGGCACCCAGCATATAATGATACGCTGATTAGATATGTACGCTTTACACAAGACGGTGTAGAGTTCTCTAAGTACAGGATTTTTGTGTGTGTAGACTGACATCAATGCCTTCACGACGCTTAGGGAGTCGGTATAGATCGCTGCTTTTGGAAGTTTTGATTTTCTTATATGCTTCACAGCAGAGAGTAATGCGTAGGCCTCAGCCGTAAATATGCTTGTTTCCGGATGCAGTACGTCGGATTCCGAGAAGGATGGGCCGACGGCTGCATAGGATACCCCGGCATTTGACTTCGAAGCGTCTGTGTAGAACTCTGCACAGGAATGCTTGTGCTGGAGTTCTAGGAAATGCATTCTGATTTCGGCCTCAGGAGCGTGCTTTGTAACTTTTATAAAGGATATGTCACATTGTATCACCTTCCACTCCCAAGGAGGTAAGAGCTTGATTGTGTGCATTAAGCGATGCTCGAGGAGTGGGACATGCATTTCATTGCTAAGCTCCTTCACACGCAGCGAAAAAGGCTGCCTTATGGAGGGGCGGTTGCTGAAGAGTGTAGCGCACGTCATATCGGTAACGGTATCAAAACATGGGTGTTCAGGATTAGAGCGTACTTTAAGGAAATATGTAAAGCTGTTGTATGATCTCTGTAGGTGGAGAGACCATTCATTCGATTCGGCATGTAAGCTTTCAATTGGGCTTGTTCTGAAAGCGCCCGTGGCTAAACGGATGCCTAGATGGTGAACCGGGTCTAGCATCTCGAGCGCGCTTGGGGCGGCAGAGTTATAAACCACGGCACCATAATCTAATCGTGACCGGATGAGGCTCTTATACAGATTCATTAGGCACTTCCTGTCACTACCCCACGTAGTCTGGGATAGAAGTTTCATTAAGTTCATTGTTTTCAGACACTTTTCTTTGAGTTGTTTAATGTGTGGGACGAAAGTGAGCCTATTGTCGAGTATAATACCTAGAAATTTGTGCTCTTTGTTTACAGGAATCTGTTGTCCACACATTTGTAAGCAAGGATCCGGAACTAGGCCTCTCTTCCTTGTAAACAGGACACAAGAACTTTTTTGAGGATTGATTTTAAAACCATTTTTCTCTGCCCACCGTGACACCTTGTTCAAACCATGCTGTACCTGTCTCTCGCATACTGCGAGGTTACAGGATTTGAAGCCTATTTGAATGTCGTCCACATAGACGGAATACAAAATGGCTGGTGGTAAGGACGCACGAAGCGTTGTCATTTTAACAATAAAAAGTGTGCAACTGAGCACGCCTCCCTGGGGTACACCAGTTTCTTGTGTAAAAGGACGTGACAGCACATTGCCGACTTTCACCCGGAAGGTACGACTGGACAAGTAGCTTTTTATTACGTTTAGCATATTACCATGAATGCCCATTTCCGACAAATCTCTCAAGATTCCGTAGCGCCAGGTCGTATCGTACGCCTTCTCCATATCGAGGAATATCGATAAGAGGAACTGTTTGTGTACAAGCGCGTCACGAATATGTCCTTCAATACGTACAAGATGGTCGGTTGTGCAGCGCCCTTCTCGGAAGCCACACTGAAAGGGGTCAAGCATTTTGTTTTGTTCAAGGAAATGGATGAGTCGCCGATTTATCATTTTTTCAAATACCTTACACATGCAGCTTGTGAGGGCTATCGGGCGGTAACTCGCCACTGAAGAAGGGTCTTTCCCTTCTTTCAAAACAGGGACCACAATGGCTTCTTTCCATGCCGTTGGAAGGTACCCTGCGTCCCAGATATTGTTGAAAAGTGTAAGTAGTGTTACTTGCGTGTCATTGTGTAAGTTTTTGAGCATTTCATACATGATTCTATCGGATCCCGGTGCAGAGCTCTTGCATGCGCTCAAGGCATATTTCAACTCGGCAGCACTAAAAGGGCAATTGTACGGTTCATTCTGTCGGCATTTATTGACGAGTGGCTTGCATTCTTCTATTTGTTTATATTTTAGGAAGGATTGCGAATAATGTTTTGAGCTTGATACACTCTCAAAGTGCTCCCCAAGTGAGTCGGCCTGATCTTTCAGTGTATCGCCCTGTGTATTTACTAGAGGGAGTGAATAAGTTTGTCGTCCTTTTATCCTGTTAACCCTGTTCCAGACTTTCCCCTCCTCAGTATAAGAGTTGATACCCGATAAAAACTTCTGCCAGCTCTCTCTTCGGCCTGTCGGCGCGTTCTCCTTCCTTCAGACTTTGCTTTTTTAAAGTTAATAAGATTCTCCGCAGTGGGAGAGGCGCGTAGCAACCCCCACGCTTTGTTTTGTTTCTTACGGGCGGTCCTACACTCGTCGTTCCACCACGGGACGCGCCGTTTGCATGCGAAACCACTTACTTCAGATATGCATTTAGACGCGGCATCTATAATGAAGGCTGTAAAATATTGAACGGCAGCATCAATTTCTAAAGAGGCCATGTCATTCCATGAGATCCTGGTGAGAGTTCTGAATTTCTCCCAGTCGGCTGTATCTATTTTCCACCTGGGAGCCTGTGGTAGACATTCGTTTTCTTTATAAGTTCTTAGTAGTATAGGGAAGTGGTCGCTTCCGTAAGGATTGTCGTTTACTTCCCATTCAAGTTCAGACAGTAGTGACGGGGAGACTAGGCTAAGATCAATTGAAGAAAATGTTCTGTTTGCAAGAGAATAGTATGTCGCTTCCTCCTTATTCAGAAGACAAGCACCAGAAGAGAAAAGGAACTGTTCAACGAGACGACCTCGCGCGTCTGTACGAGAGTCGCCCCACAGGGAGCTGTGCGCATTCAAATCGCCGAGAACAACATAAGGTTCTGGCAATTGATCTATATAGGATTGAAATTCTTGTTTCGTTAATTTGTGATGTGGGGGTATGTAGAGAGAGCTAATGGTGATGAGTTTGTTTAGTAGGACAACTCGAACCGCCACTGCTTCAAGGGGCGTTTGTAGCTGTAAAGGTTGACACGCAATACTTCTATGAGTAAGAATGGCAACACCACCCGATGATGCGACGGCATCATCGCGATCTTTGCGAAACGTAACATACGTACGGAGAAAGTTTGTGTGTTTAGATTTTAAGTGTGTTTCCTGTAAACACAGCACTTTTGGATTATGTTTGTGGATGAGTTCTTGCAAATCATCAAGGTTTCTAAGGAGACCTCTGATGTTCCATTGAATGATTTGTGTATCCATGTTTAAGGTAAATTGGTGCTGTGTTTACGGAAACGAAAGTGATGCCTTAAATTACAGAGCCCTTTCGAGGCCCTGTAATAGGTGTTTTGTTCTTTCTGAAGCGTTCGAGCGATTCTCGACGCTCCTTAGGCGTTTGTTGCGCCTTGGGGACAGGTGTAGTGTCCATTGCCTCGTGTGAGGCGCCGGACAAGCGCTCTTGCGAGCGAGAGGTTTTCAGAGGGAGTCCCGCATTGGAGGGCAAGACCCCTGCGCCCACCAGCCCGGAGGTCGATGGGGCTCCCTGAGGGATTTGGCTGCGCTGGCCGTTGCCAGCGCTGGAAGGGGCCTCGGAGGTTGGGGCAGCCTCGGCTGCACCCACCTTCGGGGTGGATGGTCCCTTTTCTTCGGTTGACGGAGCAGCGCTAGCTGCAACCGCCGCGGGGGCAGATGGCGTAACTGCCGACTCACTGCCTGTGGGTCGGACAGCCGCCGGAGGCCGTTGTGACGCTGCCCCCTTACGCGCCACATCGGCAAAGCTGCTCTTAGGCAGGTATGACACCCGCCTACGTGCCTCCTTGAAAGATATATTTTCTTTGACTTTGATTGTCACAATCTCTTTTTCTCTTTTCCAGGACGGGCAGGCGCGCGAGTATGCGGCGTGCTCGCCATCACAGTTGACACAATGTGGAGTCTTCTGGCATGTTTCGGAGGAATGTTCAGTGTCACTACACTTGGCACATGTCAGCCGGCCTCGACAGTTCTGTGAACTGTGGCCGAACCTTTGGCACTTAAAGCATCTGAGAGGATTGGGCACGTATGGCCTAACACGAAGTTTGATATAACCGGCCTCGATAGACTCGGGGAGGACACTTGAACCGAAAGTGAGTATCAGGTGTTTCGTATTGATCTCTTTACCGTCTCGCCTGATCTTAATTCGCTTAACATTTATGACATTCTGTTCACTGAAGCCCTCCAAGAGTTCAGCTTCAGTGAGCTCTAGCATGTCATCATCCGAGACAACGCCGCGGGTGGTGTTCATGGTACGGTGCGGGGTTACTATTACTTGGGTCTCCCCAAATGACACAAGTTTCGGCAGCTTCTCATACTGCTTCTGATTTTGGAGCTCCAAAAGGAGATCACCACTTGACATTCTCGACACCTTATATCCTGTACCGAAAACTTCGGTCAAGGACTTGGAAACAAGGAATGGTGAAATGGATCGCACTAGTTTGTCTGTCTTTTCTGAGTGAATCACGTGGAATCGAGGAAAGTTGTGGACTTGTCGTCCGAAAAATTGAAACAGATCTTCGGTGCGCCCTCGTTTCTGAGGGCGATCAGGAAGTTTGGGGAAGGAATTTTCCATGAAGATGTATAAAAATTCGGCAACAGCGCCGACCGCCCACCACGGAGCCCAACGAGGGGACGGGGCAGAGCTTGCATGCAAGTCTGCACGACGCCAGTCGTACGCCGCCACTATAACCAAATATGGTGTACCCAAGGTTGGGTAGCCACACAGGGTTAACCCTTACCGCCAAGGAGAAAGGAAGTAAACAGAAGAGAGAAGGAGACAGGAAAGGTGGAAAGTAAGGGAAAGACGAAGGTTGTAGGGAGAGAGAGACAGGAAAAGGCGACTGCCGATTTCCTCCAGGTGGGTCAGTCTGGAGGTGCCGTCTATGTGAAGCTGAGGCCGAAGAGGTGTGTTGCCTCCGCCGGGGGGCCTTAATGGTCCAAAACACCCAGCATCGGCTCAACCCCCAGGATCCCCTTTTCCCCAGACACGGCTAAGCCGCGCACGGCTACACGCGGGAGGGTCCAACCCTCGTGTGCTCGGGTCCGTGGTGTCGCAACACACCAAACGCCTGCTGACGCAGACGCCCCTGCGGGGGTGCATGCATTCAGGACGGTTGCACTCCCTTCGAAGTAACATTTGCGAGACATGACTTTATTAGTGAAGTCATGATCGCGCAAAGAATCCCCCCGCCATGACGCGGCCGAAATTGCGCCAAGTGAACTGATGTTTTATCCATAGGTTAAAATGATGTGAAACGGCATTCGAGTTGCAAGTTAACAGTTTATTTTCACATAGATGCATTACAGATTTGCCTTTGCAGTCACAAGTCGGTGTGCACCATTTATTGTCTCATTGCGTAAATAAACGCACCAGCCTAAGAGTCCTACAGCAAGCGCGTCTCAATTAGGCATAATGACTGTTGAAACTAATAGTGGCATAGACGAGCAAGCGAACGACTATATGAGCGCGCGAACGAGCGAGCAAACGACTAAACGAGCGTGCGAACGAACGAGCTAACGACTAAGCACGAACGACGACTAAACCAGCCAGGGAACGGGCGGGCGACCGTACGTTTTCTTTGCGAGGGCTCCACCACCGCATCTTAAGCTTCGCACACTTTAAAGCTCACGCGAATTAGCACATACGTCTCAATTACCTATGATGCGGTCGCTCGACGACGAACGCACCGCGTAACACGGTTTCGGGAGAGCACGCACGCTTTTCATCGGTGCCTCTGTATCGCAAATCCACCGGGCGACCGCCAACGAGGAACACGAACAAATCTGGCAAACAAAGCTAGTCTATCTAAAGAAGGCTAGTAAGTAACCACAAAAGGCAGAGAGTTGCTCTCCTGAGGCGCTTTCATGATCGAGACTGAAATTTTATCAAAAGGACTGCGCTGAATCTTAATAATTTCGTAATCACGTTATCACACCCAACCTCGCGTGCCCGCGAACTCAAGCCGGTTGGCGTTCAAAACGATTAAGCGCACCAAATATGACTAACACGACCACGTAGTGCGCATATAAGCAAAGCAGACGTTGCGTAAAAATCATGTTAAAGCGTGCGTACAAATGACAACATGCACAGTGAACTGTGCAATATCTACTACGTTATTGCCCGCAGCACAATACGCAAGCCTGGCACATATAATACTCAGAGAGCCACAACTTGCATCACATAGTCGCGCGGAGGAAGTTGGTCGGAAGTTCTCCCTCCCGATTCGGTGAAGCCATGTCTTCCTTCTTAACGCGTTGCGCTTACCGGAAGGTATCGCGAACATATTCTTGCCTTTGCTAAAACTATATTGGCATCCAAACGCGCAGCAGGTCATGGTAACAGAAAATGACGTGAAGCGACGTCGCACTTGCCACAAAACATCCTTCAAGGCGTTCACAAGATCAAAACAACACAGAATAGGAACGGAAGGAATGCCGCCAACAAGCGCCGCTTCTCGAACAAAGATGGCACTGAAGCGCCACTGTAAACAAACGAAGCCGGCGCAAGGGGCCACGTGATGCCATTAGGCCAATAGCGACGCGGCTTCGGCCAGGGCGCTGGAGGAGGATGCGGCGTTCTTCAAAGCGTGGCACTACTTTACGAAGTTTAAGGGGCTTTAGTTCCACTCCCTCTCCCCCTTTCTCCCATGCCGCGCACGCCGCTCACTTTTTTTTTGTTTTTACCCGTAAGCGGCGCGTTTTTTTTATAGCGCGCTTGTTAGGGCGCGTTAGCTCGCAAGCAATGCGCGCGCTACGTCGCGCGTTGGCATTGCTTGCCAGCTGGCGTGTGGTGCGCCGTGGGCTATGCGTTGGCACGCACGCAGTCTTGCCCATACTTATACCAGCATGTGCCGGGACATAAAAAAAATTCCACTTCCAACACAACAGATGTTTAGTCTCGCTTTATTGACGTCGTTTCCGAAAACATATTTTTCTTACAACGTGGTGTGACACACGCTCAAAAAATGAGCAAAAGTGAAAGGTGCATGACATATACAAGAGTACTAAAGACAAAAGTTCACAGATGGTGAAATAACAAAAGAAAGCGCTAGAAAACGCGAAGGCCGTTTCATCTACACACATAAAAAAACAAGATTTTTATATAACGTCCTCAAGACCTAAATGTAGACGAGCTCCTGATATGTGCACTAAGATATTGCACAAAATTGGACGACGTGTGTGACATAGTCATGACAACTATTAATAATAATAATATTTGGGGTTTTACGTGCCAAAACCACTTTCTGATTATGAGGCACGCCGTAGTGGAGGACTCCGGAAATTTTGACCACCTGGGGTTCTTTAACGTGCACCTAAATCTAAGCACACGGGTGTTTTCGCATTTCGCCCCCATCGAAATGCGGCCGCCGTGGCCGGGATTCGATCCCGCGACCTCGTGCTCAGAGTCATGACAACTATAAGAAGGGAAAACTCACTGGTAATGGCAAAAACAATGACACGCAAAATACCTGAAAGATAAAATAAAATGCTAACATTGTTTCATTGAGAGCCATACCAAAAGAAAGCTTACTTATAAATCTGCACGAAAGTATATGAAATGCGTGACATGTTCTTTACTGCTGAACAAATTGAAAAAAAAAAACATGGCAGAAAAAAATAACACTGTACTAAAAACAAACACACATTATCACATTATTTTGCACTCGGCCACAACTTGAGTAACGGTGGCAAGGGGAACAGAAGGTAGTCGGCTTTTGCAGCCGCACATAGAAAACATTCGTAGAAAGGCTTATTCCTCAATCCAAGACCAGGTAAGACAAGTCAACACTACTTTCTACCCGAATGCAATGCTCAGCAATAAAATTACGTCACTTAAGGCACTAAGCCCTATTGAAAAAATTTGTATGAGAATTTTACGAGAACTTCTCTACGCTATTATTGCTCCGTAGACTCAACGATGTCGTATGTCACATGTGTACGAGAGGACATCGTCACTGAACGAGATCGTTCTCGTATGGGTACATTAAACGAGATTATTGTCGCATAGCTATGCTTGACGAGATAGTTCTCGCACGTCTATGCTCAACGATATCGTTCTCGTTTGTGTATGCTACATGAAAATGTTCTCGTTCAGCTATGAAAAATGACACTATTCTTGTTTAGCTGCATTCTACAGGTGTTCTCATTTGTGTTGAATGAGTTCTTTTGTGCAATATCTTTGGTGAAGTTCCACACAGTAACATCTACTGACAACATTACAGCGAGTTAATTTCTATCACATGAGTCGGCCGATATGCCAGCTCGGAGACAAAGAGGACACTTTTTAGGGCACACAATTAACACAAACCATCTTTATTTTGCATCCCGAAGCATGGTGGCCAGGTGCTTGTTCAGGTCCTTCAGCCTCCTTGCCTCTGTATCCACAGTGCTCGGCGTTTTTGACACAAAGTGCTCGTATGCCTCTGCAAAAAAATGTAAACAAAGCAGCCGGCCCTGTTAGATTCTAACAAGCCATTGGAACTAACATGCACAATAGGTGGCTCCACTGCATAACTGAATGGGCTGGTTCTTGCATGATATTGTGTGTAAAGCGTGAAAATCTCACAGAGAAACAGGAAAAAGAGAACACGGAGGCTTATGAGTTTTCTACCTATGTAAAGTGATATTTCAACATTAACCACAGCAGTTGAAAGCAAGTGCTCGTCCTCGCTTTGTCTTGCTCCCGTCTCTGTTAAATGTTCGTGTTTTACAAACAATATAAATGGCTGCAGAATTGCAATACAAGACCACAGAAATAGTCTAATACTTTTCCACAAGTATTTTACATTAAATGAACAAGTATAACATGCTCATGCAAGTGAATACACAGATAGCACAGCTCTTTGCTACCGCACTGCGGAATATGCAGACGGAAAACACTGCATAGATGCCACTGCAGAATTGTTTATAGGAAAGATTAATTCACCTTTAATACTACTATAGAAACTAAATGATAGTTTTTGTGAAAGAGTTCTAGTTTAAGGCCTAAACAAGCTCCATGGCAGTTTGCGTTTAAGCAGTGTAAGCATCCTCTGAAAACATGTACATGAGGAACACTGCAGAAAGAGCACTTTAAGAAAAGAACACGAGTGTATTTATCACCAAGGCCAACCCTTGTGTCTTTTTAAATATTTATCAAAAGTCAAACTCAAAACTGATACTGAGGTGCAAGGTGTCCATATCATATTACCTTGTAAAAGCACCGTGGTGCCTGGATGTTGTGGGACCAACTCGGACGTGGAGATCAGCACTGATCAGCAACACTGCAGTCTGCTTACAGCTTTTCTGCAGGCCCAGCCACACCTGCATTAAAACAAGTGAGCTTGGTGTCACAAGAGTACTGTATTTACCGGCATAATGATCGCACTTTTTTGTAAAAAAATGGTCGAAAATTCAGATGTTATTCAGATCATTACGCCGGTTAAATTTCCTGCAAAAAGAATTTTTTTTATCCCGCGTTTGCTGCGGGATGGCAACAGGTCAACAAATAGGTGGCTGCCACTGAGTGTAGTACGGGACACCAAAACAAAAATGGCGGCCGGCGCAGCAAGCTGAACACACCAAATGCGCCGAACGCGATTTTTTTTCTCGCGAGTACATTACATGCATTGAAAGTTTCTTCCGTATCCGTAATGAATAATATCATTAATATCAGTAAGTCTGTGGCAATAACGTAACCATGTCCACTATGAGGGGGCAGAAACAGATGGGCGCGCTTAGCTGCCAGTGACGTAAAAAGACACGGCGGGCATGCTGCAGAAACTGCGGCATCTGTCTTCACTACTATCCTAATACAGCACGTTTCCGCTAAGGGTGGGCGAATATCTTAGCTGTGTTACAAGTGTTACAAGATTTGTTGCGTGCCCACGAGTGCAGATGAGAAGAATCGAAAGGTACCTTTTTTGTTGTTCTTGACCACAACTATTACAAAGCCTACACATAATGAAGGCAATTTTGGTAGTAGCTTTTTCGTCATGGACGTGCGGAAAGTGATGAAAGGAATGAAATCGGGCATCTGCTTAAGAATGTTTGGTGCGTGCAGACTGCTTGGTTTGTCTTGAAGAGTTGTTCGCGTAGCATCCGACAGATGGTAAGCGCTATCATTAATAGCTAGACTTGGCACATGACAGATAGCTGCGGCAAGTTCGGAGTGTGATCAACACAGCAAATAAAAAAAAATCGAATTTCGACGACAAAATTCAGGGCTGCGATCATTACGTTAGTGCGATCATTATGTTAGTAAATACGGTAAATATAAAAAGTGACACTGTGAACAAAGCAATACTTATTAGGTATAAATAAGAATGAAATGCTGATATTCGCCCATAGAAAGCTTTAAGTAACAAAGCCTGCGAGATAAGAAAAATGCAATGTATGGGCCATCTGTACAAGAACATTAATCGAAGGTCCCTTCAATTTTTTAGTCCCTTCTCCTCATGCATAGATGGCAGTTGGGTTAAGTAAACTGGGCCAGATTACCACATAGTGTAAGCAAAGGTGGTCACTTTGTGGGCCAATTATGATAGCATAGCACGACACGCATCCCTAGTCGTTTTAATGTGTTCTGTAATGCTAGCCATCTTGTAGGCCCTACAGTGTCAAAGCATCCATAACCCTAACAGCGTTACCCAGTAGGGATAACCAATAAGTGTCCACAGCAGCACAACTCAGCATATCTATCAGGAGGCTTTTGTTACACTTTTACAACTCTCCTCCTATGGCTTCATCCCAATTTTTGTCAATACAAGCTTGAAGCATCTGCACAAGCTGAACGCACCAGGGCACCATAAGAAATACCACATCTTTCTACCAAATTCCGTGTTTAATATAAGACTGGCAAGTTCACTATCATGTGTAGAACAAACCAAATTGTTCTGGAATCAAGTAATCTTCCACTACCTGTGAAAAAAAAAAGGATGCAAGAAAGAGTACGTAGAGCACAGGGGTGTTGATGGATATTAAAGGGACCCTGAAACGCTTTTGACGATTTTCTACAAACGTATTGAGTCGTTAAAGTAGGTCCTTCTGATCATTAATTGACACATCTAAGTGCTCCGCGTAACGCGTGTAATTTATTATAAGGTTTTAAATATGCACATCGCTGCCGATCGCAGCGCACTGCTCGGCGGAATTTTAAGCCGCCCCTACCCATATGACAGAAATCACCCATACGATGTCAGTGGGGCGAACTATCCGATTGGCTGACAAGGGCGCGTGATCGATAATTTTTCCAACTTTATGGTAAACAAATGATCTTCGTAATAGTTGGAATGTTAGTTAATTTGTTTTTATGAAAAGAAAGTAACATAAAGACAATGCAAAAGAATAATTTTTCAGTACACTTAAGCACTTCCGGCACACACCATGTGTCGTCGTCTGCTTGTGTTACAACGTATTCCATTTTGAAGAGAGCTCCGTGGTCAGAGTAGGTCCCAGTCTTTTCGCGAGCACTATGATTCGACTTTGTTGCCTTGTGGACTGCAGACGTAGCGACTGGCAATATGTCAAGCTGCGACATCGTGTCCCTCTGCAAGGCAGCGTACGAGCGAACTGGCTGCTGCGCATCGGACTGCCGCTATCCGATCGGCGCCAGGATTTGCGCGTTTGTGGCCGTCACTTTACACCGGAAGATTACTAACGCAATAGCGTTTCCCGAGTCCGGTATTAGGGAAAGCGCAAGCGCAAGGGGACAGAGTCTGGCCGCTTGACTTTGCCGTAACGGGATGAGCCATGAGATGAGCAGAAGGGCAAATGCGAATGCTCTGTACGGTGCAGCCACCTGGTGGCACAGAGCTCAACCATACACAGTAGCAGCAACGAAGTGTATTCTTTGCTGCTGGTGTGTATTTTTCGCAGCAGTGTAATTGTTTTTATAAATGTTTAAAATGTTTTACACTTGGTTAGAGCAATATTAGCGCTTTGTTTGGCTGGTTAAGCGCTGCACCAACAAGTGTATGGACCGTGCAGACCGATCAGGCCGCTCACGTACGTCTACGCTTAAGTTCCTTCTTCAGCTTGAGTTTATGCCTGCAGTCATTTGCCGAAATGACCAGCTTGCCTGTGGTTACCGGAATACAAGACACGTTCGGCGCTACGACAGAATGCTCGCAACGCACGCTCCTTCGAAAGCTCTCGCTTGGGGTCGACGGCCAAGCGGCTAGCGGAGCAGTCTCGCGCGGGCGAGGGCGGGCTCCAAAACAACCGGAAGTGGACGATGTTCAGCGTCACGATGCGACGTCACCAGTGAAGGTGGAGCTTAGCCCCACTCGCTCGGCGAGCGAGTTGAGGAGGAAAAGCATGGCTAGGGAGGAGGGTAGCTTCTAATCGCTTGTAGCTCCATTAATATGTAATGCTTCACTTAAATTGTGGTGTGAATGTTCCACTTAAGCTGTACCCTACGCGTCTACAAAATTTGTCCGAACCGTTTCAGGGGCCCTTTAAATACCACTGTCGTGCAGTAGACACTACGTCGGCAAAACAGGCCAATGTATAAATGACTGGATTTGCAACCATGTTAACTGAATGCTCAGGTCATTTTGTGGTCACTTGGTAGTGGAAAGCTCACTTGCATTATTTTGTTTGAAAACTGTGCAACTGTGGCAATGTATAAGGACCATAGTGCTGGCGAAATTCGTTAAGATTTCCTTATATGTGTGACAGGGAATCTGCAAGTTGGCTCCACCTCCAGTGGACTATCAGACAGCAAGACTGCTTATTTATCATTGTAAAAGAAGCGTCATAGTAGCCGTGCCATGTGTCCTTTTTGCAGTTGTGTGAGCAACATGCATTTTCGATTTATCTGTTCGTGCCCTTCCACCTCTCGCTTTATAGTGCTGTGCAAGCAGTAAAATTGGATGGTTGTTAGACTTATGTCCTGTCACTTCCTCACTTTTGTTATGAATTGTGCATTAAATAAGGCTTTTTTTGGTGAAAGAGTGCTACTTTAAGGCATAAACAAGTTCCATGGCGGCTTGCATTTAAGCATCTTCTGAAAACATGTACATGAGGAACACTGCAAGAAGAACGCTTTAAAAAAAGAACACGAGTGTATTTATCACCAAGGCCAACTCTTGTGTCTTAGCATATTTCTCAAAACTGATACTGAGGTGCAAGTTGTCTATATCATATTACCTTGTCAAAGAAGCAAAGCACAGTGGTGCCTGGACGTTGTGAGGCCAACTCAGACGTAGAGATCAGCACCAGCACTGATCAGCAACACAGTAGTCTGCTTACACTCTTTCTGCAGGCCCAGCCACATCTGCATTAAAACAAGTGAGCTTATTCTCACAAGAGTATAATATAAAAAGTGACACTATGAACAAAGTAATTCTTATTAGGTATAAATAGGAATGAAATGCCGATATTCACCCATAGAAAGCTTTGAGTTAACAAAGCCTGCAAGATAAGAAAAGTGCAATGTATGAGCCATCTGTGCAAAAACATTAATCGAAGGTCCCTTTTTTTCGCTTCTGTCCTCCTCGTGCATAGATGGCAGACAGGTTAAGTAAACTGGACCAGACTGCCACGTAGAGTAAGCAAAGGTGGTCACTTCTTCGGGGAGCAGCCTACAGGCTGCTTCTTGAAAGAGTATTAGAAAATGCGAATAATGCATGTATGCATTATTCACAAGAGGCCTTGTTTCTCTGAGAATGCCACAGCCAATCACAATTTCAAATTGACCATATTAATATGCATGCAAAGTACAGCATGGCTTTGAGGGTACCCCAGACTACTGAAATTCACATCAGCCAAGTTCAGCGGACAACACCTTAATTATGCCTCTAGAAGTTGTGCATTTTACTGCAATTAAACAGAATAATGAGGAAGAGAAAGTGAGGGAGATGGTGCCACTATAGCATAGTTCAAGCTCTCTCCCACATCATGTGCAGAAGGGCAAAGAATGCCCAGCTATCTGGTTATACTCGCACCTGTGACCACTGCACCATGTTTACTGACATGCGTAACAAGCAGTTTGTGATACCACGTTATTACATCCTGCAACTGACGTGACATCAGAGATCAGCTTCAAGCTTGACGCTATGCTATACTAGGGACAGATAATGAACTGGCTACATTAAGATCTAAAGCAAAAGTGTTGAACATTGTTTGCCAGACCTGCCAGCCTCTGCACTTCATATTTTGCAAAAACTCAAGACAGAAATCCTGTGTTGGAAAGACAGCACGCACTTTCCTAAAGCTTTCTCTCAGCGCCCACATTTTTCTATGCATACATTATTAACCATTATTTACCTTGACACGCTGTACACAAACAGCACACTTGGAAAAGCAGAAACTAATCGGGAAAGTTGGCATGTACCAAATACACGAACAGAACCTAGAACACATAAATGGCTGTGACTGTTTTGTACGTACCTTGTCAAAGCAGGCAGATCAGATGCTTTGTCGTGCTGTTCAGGCTGCATAGTGCCGCAGTCTATTTTGTGGTGCAGAGATGCCTCCGTCTCTTGAAATTGTGACATCCCTAAACAATAAATGTTCAGCTTATTGTAATCACTGCTGAATCTGCAAACTTGTGATCTAACAACACCGCGTCAAATTGTGAAAAGCTCTCGTACAGCCAGCTACAAGAAGCTGCATCCGCTTAGACAAATTAAATATTTCATTCTTACCTCACAGGCAGTTATTCAACGTGTCAAAGGCACGAAAACAAACAGAACACTAAACACAACAAATACAGGTTGCCTTGGCGACAATCTATAAGCATCAAAGTTTGCATACAAGCTAAAATCTTCTCACGAGTCAGATCATTTGGATGCCGTCTCGCGTTCACGTTAGATGTGAAAACATTTGCACAACACATCAACGTACTTCTAGAATTGTCTATACGATTTCTTTCTGAGAAATTACGTACAGAAGCAGTGAGATTCCCTGCTTGAATTTTTGTGCCCGTTCAGACCAAGCGATGCCCCGGCGCTAGCATACTTCATAACAAAAAGAAAATAAACAATAGATGAAGCTCTCAACAACATCAATCTCGGGGTAATTTTCGTGAAACATTTTGCTAAATGTGCACTACGATATCTAACGAACATTAGGGAATCACTCTTACTGTTTTTGTAGCTGTACTAATCTTCTGCTGCGCATGACAAGGTACACTACATGAACCATAAGAATGCGCTAGGCGCCGGACTTACCTTCTGAGGCGAGTGCTCCTTCGTGTCCGTTCACGCCGCATCGACTGCACCAACAGTCCTTCCAGCGTAGTGTTGAATTGCGGTGAACTACAGCACGCGATAGCACAACTATCAACACATTCTTCCGTGCACTGTGAGCCCAGGCGGGAGCGGCGAGAGTACACCAGCTTCTCATGAGCCGGGCACAAAGAAAGCGCGTGTGGACCGCACTACGATAACCAACAACGGCGCACCGCAAGAAACATACAGCGAGCTAATAGCATCGCACAGGACCCAGGATCGTTAATTCACACAAAAAAGGAGCACATGTTCTCTAAGCACCGCATAAATATGATCAAACGATCAGTACCACATCGACCGCCCGGTCCGCCGCAATAACGTTTATAGATCTCTTTAAGTGCCCCAACTCCTAGCCTATGCGCACCATTTAGCCCGCTGCCGTTCCCGCCACCGCAGCGCTGCCATCGACCTCCGCGCCAAGCGTCCGAGCGTCGTCTGCTATAGCCTGGCACGATTATGGGTGTTTGTCGCGGCACTCGGCATTTACATGGTGCTCGCTGAATAAAGCAGCCGTTATTTCTTGCTGTTGTTGTTTAAGCTGAAGTATAATATTTTACAGACACCATACCTAGGGGTACAGGTCCGAAGAAAGGAATGAGATCAAAAAAAAAGTGGGTCTACAAACCAAAGTGCGCACGCAATGTTAACGCTCGGTGACCCACACTTCGCCGGTACTGGAGTCTCCGTGAGCGCAAAACTTGGACCGGACGCAAAAGACCTCGACCGCCAGCCACGTGCACGAGGACAGTAACAAGGCACACGCAGTGAGAAAATAAAATCGGCTACAGCACAAGAAGCGCAAACACCCGCAACTAACGTGCGCATATCAGCAGAGCAGCACCGCTCACTTGGTGCAGAGCTCGACCGCAGCGCCCACATAGTCCCAGGAACTAGTCGCGCCTTGCACGAAAGGAAGAGTCGTGCCACTGAGAAATTATAAGTCTCGGTCCGAAATGAGGGGAAATGACGTCTTTTGTTTACTTCGCCGTCTGTGGTTCCGGTAACCGTGATCGCATGGGTAGCGTGGGTAGTACAGGCGTATTATTTCAATGTTCTTGCGTGTTTTAGGCGACCTTTTTCAACAACTTTGCTGACATTGCTTTCAACAGCGAGGACAGCCTATGGAGCAGCCATATCAACCGGACAGGGCCGTAAAATCTGAAGTTCGCAGCACATCGTGGTTTGGTTTGTGAATGTTAGAAGGTGTTCGTGTTTCTCAGCGGCGTAATCGACGACAGATTTGGCGTCGAGTGGTGTACACTTTGTTCAGGCTTGTTGTGCGCCGTTCTACGGATGTGTACTGTTAATGAGTGGTGTTGTTTGTGCTTCGGAAAATTGTGCCGCGCCGGCGGGATTTGCTTTCTTGTAAAAACACCCGTACCGTCTTTGGCGAGTGCTTTCGGAAACTGCTCGCCTTTTGTGCGTGTGTGTGTGTGTGCGCGCGCGCGCTTCTGATATGCGTCGAATGCGTTGGAACGTCCGTACAGTCTTTCGTGAGTGCTTTCGGAAACTGCTCGCATTCTGTCTGTGTGCGCGCGCGTGACATTCGTCGTTATTGCGATTTGCAAAGGGGTTTTTCATTTGGTGACTGCGTCCGCGAACGCCAGGATGTGATACACGTTCGTCATTTAAAGACCCTGCTTCAGTGTAGGGTCACTTACATTTTGGTTGCTTGGAGGTCAGCTTTCAACACATGGCAAGGCATTGCAGTGCGCTTAACCATCGTTGGCACACGAACTGCTTTGTCATTTCTCCTTTAAATTCAAATTCAGTTTTGTGTAGTATGTAGGCAGATAATGGTCACCAAGTTGCGACGCTCATCTCGTTTTTTGCCACTGCTGTGCACATATGAGGATTTTTTACTAGGTCAAGCTCTCTTAGCAAGTTGTGAAACACTTAGTGCAAATAATTTTTCACAGCAGTAACTGTGATCATGACCACAATTGATCACATGACATATTTAGGGATTGTTATTGTTATTACCATATTTTTTTATTTATTTGTGACAAAGTGCGATGGATTTTGACTGCTATTTTGGCTATCTGTTCACCAACCTATTACACTGTTTTCTGGTTGTGCTTTTTATTTTTATATGTGGGCATGCATGGCCAATCCCATGCCGACCTTCTACAATTTGACATAAACAGGCACTAACATGCTCTTAGCAGATTTGTATTTGACAGTATTGTGGTTGACGCACTTGGCTATTTGAAAAATATGCAGGTTCAAGTTCGCCCATTACTACCTCTGACTGATATCTCTGATGCAAAGCAATATTATTAGGATGTGACAAAGTGCATGCATAATTTGTCACTGATCAAACTTCCTGCAATAGACTTTGCCAACTCGTCCTTGTTAGTTAGTTTGGGTTTAGTGGCACAAAGGCAACTAAGGCCATGCTGCGCCAGTCACAAGACAAAATAAAGAGAACCGTTAGGGCAGGTAAACCTGCATTACATTATAGGTGGTGTAAATAACCAGTCTTTTCTAAAAACTCGAAGAGGTTAGGAAATGGCACTAGGGGGTCATCTGCTAGTAATAGGGTAGGGTGTAATGGGATGTGCAATTTATACAGGCTGTGTAAAAACCTCCGTCTCAGTGTATCGATGTGTGGACATGTTATTAAGATGTGCATGACTGTAAGAGCTTCATTACATTTTTCGCAAGTTGGCGGGTTTTCTTTTCGGAGAAGGAAATTGTGCGTCAGATGTGTGTGTCCAATTCGAAGTCGACACAAGATCACCTCGTAGAATCGTTGCCGGTGACTGCATGATTTCCACTCTCCAATGACAGGTTTAATTAGATGAAGCTTGTTGCCTAAACATGTGTCCCAATCGCGTTGCCATTTTGACATCAAGGCCTTCCGAATTGCATTGACACTGTCTTTATATGGAAGTGCTGTATTTTGAATGTTTTTGTACGCTGCCATTGATGCGCATCTATCCGCCGCTTCGTTACCCAATATTCCAACATGGCTTGGTACCCAGCATAACTTAATTGATCTGCCATATTTGTTTGACGTTAATGCATTCAAAATATCGCCTAACAAGGGTTCACTTTGGGATTTCATGTGTAGAGCCTTCAGTACGCTTAATGAATCTGTGTATATGACAGTGTTTTCAAGTTTGTCAGCAATGATCTTTTGAACTACCGTCCATATCGCATACACTTCGGCTGTGTAGACAGAGGCATGCTGAGGTAATCGAATACATGTTTCCCAATTTTCTGTTACAGCCCCTACACCCACGTGTTTTTCCGTTTTAGAGCCATCAGTATAAAATTCTATGTAGTTTATGTACTTGTCTTGAAGAGAGCGGAAATCTTGTATAATGTGTTGATGTGGTGTGTCTCTTTTCTTTAGATGTGTTAGTGTCCAATCACATAACGCTGTGAAATCACACCACGGGGGTAAACGTTCTGGCTTTCTGGCAACCTGGAGGACTTCCCGAGGGATGTCATAATCCCGACAGTATTCCTCGTATCGCAAGATAAGCGGCCTAATCATGTTTGGTTTATTTGTGTAATGTAAGCGTGAGCTGCACTTTGTGACGATGTTGTAGCATATGTGCTGTGGTGAGGATCGGATTCTGAGTATGTAGGAAAAAGTTAGTAGCGCTCTGCGATGCTGTAAAGGAGGTTCATTACATTCAACATGTAAGCTCTGTATAGGTGATGTTCTGTAAGCACCGCATGCTAGTCGTAGTCCTAAGTTGTGTACTGGATCAAGTCGTCGGACGTAAGATAGTCTGGCTGAACCATATGTAATGCTACCATAGTCTAATATGCTACGCACCAAAGTGCGGTAAATGTGTAGCAGGCATTTACGGTCAGAGCCCCACCGTTTCCGGGAGAGGATTTTTAGAATGTTAAGTGCATTGTTCGCTTTGATTTTAATACTATTTATGTGTGCGAGAAAGTTCAACTTTTTATCAAACAGAACACCCAGAAACTTGTGTTCTTGTTTCACGGGTAGTGTGGCATCCTGTAGTTTAAGGATGGGATCTGGTTGTAGGCCTCTTTTTTGTGTGAAGACAACACTAATCGTTTTTTCACTTGAGAAGCGAAAGCCGTTTTCAGAAGCCCACAGCGTTAGTTTGTTTAGTGTAATTTGAATTTGTCGTTCGCAGGTTGCCATGTTCGATGCACGACATGCAATTTGGAGATCATCCACATATAGTGAATGCATTATAGAAGATGGAATTACATTATTGAGCGAGTTCATTTTTACCACAAACAGTGTTGTGCTCAATACGCATCCCTGAGGTACTCCGTTTTCCTGAATAAATACGCTGGACAGCACCGTTCCTAAACGCACCTGGAATGTTCGATCGGACATGAAATCAGCTAGACATTTAAGCATTCTGCCGCGGATCCCTAAATCCGCTAAATCCCTTAAAATACCGAACCTCCATGTTGTGTCGTACGCTTTTTCAAGATCAAAGAAAACTGTGAGACAATATTGCTTTTGTAGAAAGGCCGCACGTATCTCGTGTTCTAACCGAACTAGATGATCTGTTGTGGAGCAGCCTTTTTTGTACCCACACTGATGATTATCGAGCAGGTTCTCAGTTTCGAGGACGTATGCCAATCTGATGTTTATAATGGATTCATATGACTTGGCGAGACAGCTTGTGAGTGCTATAGGTCGGTAGCTGGTAGCTGTTGTAGGATGCTTTCCAGCTTTCAAGAAAGGGATTATAATGGCTTTTTTCCACGCATTCGGCATTTTTCCTGTTTCCCAGATTATGTTAAAAAAGCGGAGCAATGTCTTAACTGCTTTTGAAGATAGGTGTGCGAGCATTGTGTAGTGTATTCTGTCCGGACCTGGCGCTGTTTTTTTGCCAGTAGTGAGTACTCTGTTAATTTCGGAAAGTGTTAGGGGGGCATTATATGGTTTCTCGGAACTTCCTGCTGTCGGAAGCCTTTGTTTTTCTGCTGATTGTTTGTACTTTTGAAATTCAGTGGAGTAGTTAAGTGAGCTTGATATGTTATGGAAATGCTGCCCTAATATGTCTGCTTGTTCCTTTAAATTCGTCTGTGTACCTGGAGGTGAGAGAATGGGGATTGTATAAGGAGCGTACTCGCTTCTAAATTTACGAAGCTGATCCCACATTCTTTTGGATGTTATTGAGCTATTGATGGTGGATACATATGCTTGCCATGACTGTCTTTCGGCTTGCCTACGCGTGTACCTGGCTTTCGCCTTTGCTTTTTTGAAGTACAGGAGGTTATCTTGTGTTGGGTATCGCCGAAAGATACCCCACGCTTTGTTTTGTGCTTTTTTAGTTTGTGTACATTCATTCGTCCACCAGGGTTTTAGTTTTTTCCTTAAGAAACCGGAGGATTGCGGGATCGTCTGTTCTGCTGCAGCAAGTATGGAGGCAATAATCTTTTCATTCATTTCGTCTATTGTTTGCTCATCTGATATGTCATCGAGACTGGCCTTCTCGCTGAAGAGAGGCCAGTCTGCTAGATGGAGTTTCCAATGGGGTGATCTTAATGGTACTGTAGGGAAAGGAGATGTTCTTTTAATAATGCCGGGCATATGATCGCTACCATAAGGATTGTTAATAACACTCCATTTAAAATCTATCAACAGAGATGGAGTGCACAGCGCCAGATCAAGACAGCTCATAGCTCCTGTGCTTGGGGAGCAGTACGTTGCCGAACCAGTGTTTAAAAGGCTTATTTCGTTAGTCAGGATAAAATCTTCAACTGTTTGTCCCCTGGTGTCAGTTGTTTTGCTACCCCATAATATGTTATGAGCGTTAAAATTACCTACTATTAAAAAAGGTTTAGGTAGCTGGTTTAAAATTAACTCCAGATCTCTTACAGTAAAATGTGAATGTGGTGGAATGTACATTGAACAAATGGTAATGGTTTTATGTGCTAAAATCGTGACTGCAACGGCTTCTAAGTGAGTATTAATGGCAACTTCTCTAGCTGCAATGCCACTCTGTAGGACTATAGCTACACCACCCGAAAGCCTGTTCGCCTGAGTACGATCGCGTCGCACAACAGTGAAGCCTTTTAAAATGTTTTTGTGCTTTTCGCCTAAGTTTGTTTCTTGTAAGCACAAGGCCACAGGCGAGAAGTTACTTAACAAGTCTTTGATGTCACCTAAGTTGTGTAAAAGCCCTCTACAATTCCAATGAATAATAAACGCCATCTTGAAATTGGAAGGTAAAAAATGGCACTACGAAAAACTAAGAGGTAGGGTTATAGGTGACATGGATAAAAAGGCTAATACGAATGAGCGATAACCTTCAGGTTATCGCTTTCTTATTTTGGGTGGTTATTGGGATCTTGTCCCTCTTACCGCGCTCAAGAGAGCGCTTGTCCTTCGGTGTCAATGACACCGGGGTTTTTGCGTCGACCTCCATCGCTCGCTCTGAGGCGCTGGAGGATCGAGAGTTAGGCGCCGAGACACGCGTCTCGGGCCTTGGGGTTCGCTTGATCTTAGGGCCCTGCGGGACTGGTGTTTGCAGGGCCGTCGAAGAGGGTGGAGCAGTACTGACTGCTTCCACCACGGGGGCGGGAGGAGTCACTGCGGCACCACTGCGCGTGGGCTCGGAGGACTCCGGAGGCCTCTGTGACGCTGCCCCCGCCTGCGTCACTTCGGCATAACTTCTTCGCGGAAGATACGAAAGCCGCTTTCGGGCTTCAAAGAACGAAATTTTTTCTTTTACAGTTAGAGCAATGACTTCTTTTTCTTTTTTCCAGCAAGGGCAGGACCGTGAATAAGCTGCGTGATCTCCCTTGCAGTTAACACAATGTGGGGAAGAAGTGCAATTCTCAGATTGGTGTTCGTTGGAGCTGCATTTAGCACAAGTTGTTTGACCTCGACATGCATGTGAAGCGTGTCCAAACCTTTGGCACTTGAAACATCGTCTGGGGTTTGGAATATATGGTCTTACATTGACTTTAACATAACCTGCATCGAGCGAGGTAGGCATTACGCTTGTTCCGAAGGTGAGTATGACGTGTTTGGTGGGGATTTCTTGATCGTTTCTGCGGATTACTATTCTCTGTACCTTGGTAACATTTTGTTCCTGGAAACCTTCCAGCAGTTCCTCGTCGCTTAATCCAATAAAATCTTCTTCAGATATTACTCCCCTACTTGTATTGAGTGTTCTGTGGGCTGAAACAGTCACTGTCGCCTCGCCAATACTGGTAAGTTCAGACAGCTTATCTGCTTGATCTTTACTATTCAATTCTAGGAGGAGGTCCCCGCTAGACATTTTGGAGGCTTTGTATGTCTGTCCGATTTTATCTTTCAGGCATTTGGCGACCAGGAATGGAGAAAGCTTTCTAATAGGCGTGTTACTTTCACTGTGGACTACATAGTATTTGGGGAAGGATGGAGCGTTGGTTCGAAAGGAGAATTGAAACGGTACTTCGGTGCGGCATCTTTTGAGACGCCGATCATGGACAACAGAGATTTGAGCTGCCATAGGAAAGTGTGTGTGTTCGGCAACAGCGCCGACCGCCCACCACGGAGCCCAACGAGGGGACGCGGCAGGGCTTGTGTCCAAGCCTGCACGACGCCAGCCGTACGCCGTCACTATAACCAAATATGGTGTACCCAAGGTAGGATATCCACACAAGGTTAACCCTTGCCGCCGTAGAGAAAGGAAGTAAATGGAAAAGAGAAGAAGACAGGAAAGGTAAAAAAGTGAGAGATAAAGACGAAGGTTTGAGGAGAGAGAGATAGGAAGAGGCGACTACCGATTTCCCCCGGGTGGGTCAGTCCGGGGGTGCCGTCTACGTGAAGCAGAGGCCAAAGAGGTGTGTTGCCTCCGCCGGGGGGCCTTAAAGGTCCGATCACCCAGCATCGGCTCAACCTCCAGGATCCCCCTTTCCCCGGACACGGCTAAGCCGCGCACGACTACACGCGGGAGGGTCCAACCCTCGTGTGCTCGGGTCCGTGGTGTCGCAACACACCAAACGCCTGCTGACGCAGACGCCCCTGCGGGGAACTCGTCCTTGTTTGAAGTGTTTCCAATGTGCTATAATCACATTGCCATATTATTTTATTGCGTGCACAAACAAACATATAGCATTTTATTATGAAACTTTGATGGTACCTGACTCCTATATTGCAATAAAATCTTAGGCAGATCTACTCTGAACAAAGGATTCATTCTCTGATGATAGCTTTCGACAATATCATGGTGCTATCCAGTGCCTATTGGCTGGTCGAGGAATGCGTCATGCAAAGGCAGTAGTATCACCATAAGTGGTCATCCGAGAATATGTCCCCAAGCGAAAATCATTGCATCAAAAGTACCGACACCAGCTTTGATGGGGAAGTATATGTGTTCGTTGCATGAAATTCCAGAAGTTGAACTCTGAACATCTTATTTGCAGTGTAGTTTATGCTGGTATATATGTGTCACAATGGTTCAATGTGATCATACAGCACATTGATCACGCTCTTGCATGTACTACAAACAACTCATCATAAATCTCACTGTCATTAATGAGCTTTTGTATGCACTACGACTTGAGTACACACACTTTGTATGCAATTCATAGTCATCCTCAAAGATCAAGTTGCTCATACGACTACAGTGCGTACACATCACACGCCACCTCACACACGTCATACATAATCTCGTCAGGTCTACGCAACTCATCGCACACGTCATACAAGCTCTACGCATTCTTATCGCACATCGCATAAATCTCGTGCACTTCGTAAAAGCCTGCGTAGCACATCATACAGATCTCGCTCGTTTTCTACGAGAGCTCGTTCAATACGCATTTCATATCGTTCATTTCTCGTCAAATCTGTGCGACATGCATACATATCGTTCAATTTCTCGTCAAATCTGTACGACATGCATACATCTCGTTCAATTTCTCATACAAATTTTTCAATAGGGAGTCGTACCCCCTGGGCTCTCCTTTGTATAATAAACACGAACTGCAAAAATCTGCATGTAGGACACTTGTAATGCTCATGCTTTCCAGGAGAAAAAAAAAAGCGTATCATGCCTACACATGAAGATTGTTCGCGCGGTTTTGCCATCGAGGGTTACTGAGATAGTACACAAACAGTAACAGTAATTTATAAGCTGTTAGTAGGTTTGTAGAACGTGATACACAGAAAAAAGCACTGAGGGCGGCATGGAAAGCTGGGCAAGTTACTGAAGTTGCAGAATGAGACTTGGCACAGAAAAACACAAGTCACAGACCAGGTGACAATGAGGAGGAACACCTATTTGTGAGCTTTCTCTACCGGGAAGAGGCAAGTGTAGCACAATCAAGGCGCAACGACGTCCGGAGCCTCATGGAGCACACAAATGGACAGGGCTGTGTTCGTGTACATGCGCCTTCTGATGTCCTTGGGTCTGAGCGCTCACCTGTTGTCTTTAGGCACCCGGAACATTGCAGGACTTGTTTTGAGGTATTTGTGCACCACTGCACGATGCACGAGCGGTACGAGTTGTGAAACGGGTGAAACATCGCGGAGCACAAGCACACAGCTACCGAGGACCACAGAACTGACGAAACTAGCCACGTCGGTCAACGCACAGCAGCGCACGCATCTCGATGACAGTAGATAGGCCGCCGTTCCTGCGACCCGGTCGCAGGAGTGGAAAGGGGGGGTAAGCGTTATCGTGCCCTGGTCGTTCGAACGCTTAGGGCCCGAAAGCGTTAGGTTCACCCAAATAGTCGCTAAATAATGGTTTGGCTTGGCTCCGTATATTATTTTTAAATAGGTGGCGCTAAAGCGATGAACGCGACGATCGAGCCATGATCGAGCCCTGAATCGGTGCTTCCGTTCTGCCCGTGCGGTCTTCGCCTGTGTCCGTGGCTGTGGAGGAGTGATTGTAGCTGTTTGATGTCGTTAAATGTGAGAGCTTGTGGCGAAGTGATTGAGTATGGCCGTAGTAGTTCTGCCCATGTAGTGTTTTGCGGACTTCACCTGTGCCTGTGACTGATCGTGTTGCCCAATAGCTTTGTGGAAAGCGACGTGGTTTGTGTGGATGTCATCGCAGCGTTTGCCAGCTCCTCGGTGGCCCGTGTGCCAGTTATTGATGGCGTTGCCCAGTAGCTTTGTGGAAGTTGATGTACCTTGTGTGGATTTCGTTGCCGCTTATGACTGCCTTAATTATAGGTGGTCATGTGCACGCTGCCTTTTGAAGCGCGTCCGAGCGCGAGAAACTTCGCCGATTTTTTTGTAAACAACGTGGACGTCTCGAAATGTTAGCTAGAAATCAACCAGCAGCAAGCCAAGTCTTTATTTTGTGGTTTTTCGAGCTTATGCTCATGCGAACAGCAGAAGGACAAAAGGTCCGTTACATAATGTCAGTTCCATAAAATCAGCTTTGCCGCAATACAGTCATGTTATGCGGTGAAGCATACGTAATGTATTGCGGTAAAGTATATGAAAAACTAGGCAGGGACCACTGCGTTACTGGGGCGATTTTCTTGTATTATGGTCATGGCCGTGCGCGAACAAGGAAAAATCACTGTCGAAGCGCATGGCACAAACCTTGCCAATGCTTC
Source organism: Dermacentor variabilis (assembly GCF_050947875.1). Classification (NCBI taxonomy): domain Eukaryota; kingdom Metazoa; phylum Arthropoda; class Arachnida; order Ixodida; family Ixodidae; genus Dermacentor; species Dermacentor variabilis. The sequence continues at coordinate 125,381,302 of NC_134578.1, read as the reverse complement.
AATTGGAAAAAGAAAGAAAACGAATTGGAGTGGGTGATGCCAAAATCAAAGCCTTGACTTTTGTATTATCAAAGCAGTTCCGAGAATGGCCAATCATATTCCAAGCTCCTGCATTATTTATGATTGTTTAAAGTATATGCATATATTGTGCACCAGCCTTAGCACCAATTCTAATGTACTTTAATGATGTAAGTTTCATAACACGTGGCAAATATATAATTTGTGCTGTATGGTGTTGTGCTGTTTATAAGCGGCTGCTTTCATCTGGTAATGTGTACATTGGCTGGAACAGTTGATGCATCCTCCTTATAGAACTCATTGAAATGTGAACCACCTGTCAAGCCATCATTGTTCTTGCAGTTGTACACCAGATTTCACAAACATGGGGATAGTTATGATATAGAAAGAGTAGCTGAGGCTTAACATGTCCACATGCATGCACAGGAGTGCGGGAGTCGACCATCTACCTAACTCAGGTTGAATGTGCATACTTGAGTAACATGTAACACTTGTTGGGTGTCAGGTTTCTTTTATTGTTAGCCTAGTTTGTGTTTTTTCTCCCATTTGTAGGTTTTAGTGTGTGTTGCTGTGTATGTATATAATTGCTTCCAGAGTGGCTTTCTTGTTGCTAATAAATTTAGAGAAGGCAGCGTTCTTCATTTTGTGCATCAGGCAGCAAGTGAGCATGTTTCAAAGGATGTTGGATTTTGTTGCCATAAGCAACAAAAAGGCATAAGCATATAGACTGCTTGCTGGAGGTACTATTTATAGCATTAAGGATATTATCATGCTGATAACTCTGTGCACAATAATTAGAAAGATCACATCAGGTCTGATATGTCTTCTTGCCACCATGAAATCTTGTCAGATGCATAACACGGGACATATACCACAGATCTTGGCCAGCCATTCTCATTTGTGGTCTTGACCTCCTACCACTGAGCAGACTGGTCCAAGAGACAAAATATGCAACTTTTATCTGATTAAATGTACTGCATGTTGCACAAAATTAGATGTCAGGTGTTATTGTTGACACAGATACATATCTGTGAGCCTCATAAACTAATGTCAAAAGAAAGAGAGTAATACCCATGAAATGCACTCTTGGTAGGATGGCAGGACCATTCTCTTGCAGAGTTAAATAACAACCATGCAGCAATATCATGATATCAAGCTGAACAATAATTCACTCCAAGAATAGGTTTCTTCATGCAACATTGCACTGATAGTCTTGAAATACAATACCCATTGCTAACAGAAGGCCTTCCAAATTATGCATGACAGGAGGGCATATTTTAGGAAGCAAGAATGAAAACGGAGCCGGCTAACTATGAAAGTTGTTAATGCAACTCTGCAGAAGTTAGAAAAATGAACCAAACGGAATAGTTTAAAAGTAAGTGGTTTAGAGACAAAAGGCCGTTTTATTCCATGCCAGAAAAGCAAGCAGAGGTTGAAATGCTTTCCACATACATACCTTCAAGGTGCATGTACAGGGTCTGTCCTGAAAGTAATGTCAGTAAGGCGATTAAAAATCATTTATTGAATTTTTTGTTACAAAAAGTTTAAAAATCTTCAAAATACTCTCCTTTTGTGTCAATACATCGACTCCAGCGAGACTTCCAGCTCTCGAATGCGTTGTCATCCTCCGGAATGGCCTTTAATGCTGTGGTGCTAGCTGCTTTAATCACGTCCGCTGTCCCAAAATGATTGCCTTTCAGGGGTATTTTGAGGCATGGAAACAGAAAAAAGTTGGGCGGGAGCCAAGCCCGAGCTGTACGGGGGCTGGGGGATCGTTGGCCCCACTGCATTAACCATGTAGTCGGTGACGATGAAGGCACTGTGGGCCAGCTCATTATCGTGGTGCAACTTCCAGTTGTCTGCAATGTCCGGCCGGATATGTTGAACCCTGCGTTTCAGTCTTTCAAGGACATCCACATAAAACTTGGAGTTCACAGTGGTTCCAGGTTCTTTAAACTCATGATGAACCAGTCCGTGGATGTCAAAAAAAAACAATGAGCATGATCTTGATCTTTGATTTGCTCATCCTGGCTTTCTTCTGGGGAGGGCATGAGTGTGTGTGCCACTCAGATGATTGCCTTTTGGTGTCCAAGTCATATTCAAATACCCAAGTCTCGTCTTCTGTAATGATGTTGTCCAAAAATTTTCGCTCACGTTTGCACATGTTGAAATTTTCTTGGCATGTTTCAACACGGCATGACTTTTCATTGTCAGTGAGCACTTTTGGAACCATTTTTGTGCATGCCTTCCGCATGCCGATATCGTTTGTAACAATTTCATGAACTTGAGTTTTCGAAACGTTTAACGTGTCGGCCATTAAACGAACACTTAATCGTTGGTCTGAGTTCAACAGTTCTCTCGCTCGTGTCACATTGTCAGTCATAGTGGTCGTAGATGGCCATCCAGCGCAGTCCTTGTCGTCGCCCTCTTCCCGGCCTTCCAAAAGGCTTTGTGCCACTGAAACACTTGCCGATCTGACCAGGCATGTTCTTTATAAGCAGTCTTGAGCATAGTAACAGTTTCCGCAGCGGTATTGCCAAGTTTCACACAAAACTTGATCGCAAATCTTTGTTTTAATGAGCGCTGCATTTTCACTTGCACAAGAATAAAAAACAGCTCTCACAAACGGGCCCGTCCGACACTCCCCGATGTTCGGAGCACACTGACTGACGGACCGCTGCTTAGCTGGATTCCGTCACTGCTAGTTTCATCCAGTTAGACTGCTCTGACATACAGTCACATCACAATAAATTTACTGACATTACTTTCAGGACAGACCCTGTATGTGGTGATAGACAAGCTTTTTAGATATAAATGTTGGGAACCTGGATGGAGTTGAGGGACATGTACAGTAAAAACAAGATGTATAAGGTCAAAAATTAATTCTTTTAGTCAGAAATTGGTCAGTGGTGTCTGGCTTCTCTTGTTCCCTGGCCCTGGATGGTGAATACAAAGTCATATATATATATAGTTTTGTACAATCAAGCATAGAATCATTGCCTTCTACCTGAGCTAACGTATGGGGCAGAAACTTGGAGGTTTCTTGGAGACGAAAAAGGGCATTGTGTTGTCATGTTGGAAAGCACTTTTCCGGAGGAGGGTGTGTCAGCCACTGACATAAATTTTAATGAAATTTATACCAATATAGCTGACATAAAATGTTGAGCTGTCACGAAGTTGAATCAGTTTGGTTCGACAACAATCTCAAATGATGTTAAGGTGGAAAAAGGTTTTCTTTTATGCACCTTCTTCAGTGCAAAACACACAAGCTTAGGGAATCCATATCAGAACCATTGTGTCGGAATATAAATCATGGCTTCATGTTTCAGAATTTCTGCAGACACACCTTGACAGGCTGGGAATCAACGACCATTTCCTTGCTGCCAGCTCTCAGACTGTTGTACACTTCCTGCAGGAGCATAATCTGGGGAAAATGGGCAGGCTTTAGTATAGATGCAGAAGATTTATACAATTCTTTGCCGCAGGTGCATCTCTTGCAGTTTGTTAAGGACTGCATACACAAGCAAACAAGTTAGCTGGAATTTGCTGAAAGGTGTAAAATTCTTGTTGCAAACTTTCTGGAGCTTCTTGATTTCTATTTAAGGTCAATTTTGGTCTGTTGGGAAAGTAAAATATGTGTCCAGAATGCTGGAATCTGCATAGGTTCCGGTGTTGCACCAGTGCTCAGTAATATTTTAAGTTATGTTGACCAGAAAATAATCAAAACCTGAGTGGGCTTGCTCTTGAAATCTTCAGATACGTGGATGATTATTTGTTTTTCATGAGCAAATGATAACTTTCGCAGAGCTGTCATCGAAGTACTGAAGCTATTTAGAGAACAATAGCAAGGTTTCAACTTCACTTTAGAAGTTCCAGAAAAAAAAATGTGCTGCAACTTCTTATGTCAGGCTTACCTTTATGTGGGATCCCGTATGCTGGGGATGTCAGTTGAGAACTTCTAAGCTCCTTCTTGATTATAGGTCTAGCCATTCAAAACTTATTAAGTACAGTATTGCCACTCACGCAATTAGAGATGCCCCAACCAAGAGCTATCCTCACCTTATCCTTGAAAGTGTAAGGAATCTGGTGACAAGGCTTAATGAGGCAGGTTATTCAGTTTCAGTGGTTTTTTTATCTTGAAGCACGTTAATTAAGGAACTTAAGGTGCGACCAGGGTGGAAGAAGCTTAAGGAGTAAGAGCGGAACAAAGTTGCCATTATCCCCTCTATTAATTGTCACACAGGCAGAAAAAGGTGGCTTCTAAGTTTCAGGAGAGGATTGGGTTTTCATTTAAAGATAAGCTGAAGGGAATATATGAAGCAATAAACAAGCACATTCTTCACAACGGGTGTCTGAGCAGGGAGGACTGCAAAGTGAAATATAGCATACAGTTTGTCTCTTGCACACGAAATGTTGTTTATTCGATTCCTTTTTCTTGAAGCCTACAAAATATATATCAGTCAGACTGGAAGGTGCTTAAACATTCGACTAAGGAAGCACCATAGTTTTTTTAAGGGTTTTTGCGCATCCACACCTTTCTGTGCATTGTTGCAGCATTGGGCGTCATGCAGTTTTTGAAAGTACTATTCTGCTGTTCACACACTGTGAAAAGCTCTCACATGAATTAATGGAGGCTTATCACATTAGAAAGAAAAGCACACTGTGTGTTAGCCAGCCATCCATCTCGCTGCAAGATAGCGAGGTTGCCGTGTTAGATCTTAAGTAAAACCACTGAGTTGCATTGTGCCTTAGGAATTGTTTTTTTACATTGATTAATCAGCCGTGACATGTGTGTTGCCGTCAAAACATGTGCATTCGGTGATGTGAAGGTTGTTTTGGTATGTATCTGCATATGCTAGGGGGACGGGTGTTGGTCACGTGATGTGTGTTATATATTGGTTGTTTTCTTTCAATAAACTTCATTTGATAGTGCTGTATCCTGTCCCATTCTATTACTTTTGTCGGCATCTGTCATGCAGTAGCTGCCATGAAGCTTCAACAACTTGTCCAATTTTCTATCATATTTTCTATCGTATGGAGCATTAGAATTACGAAATGGGTGCCATGGTATATATATATATATATATATATATGTGTGTGTGTGTGTGTAAAGGTAAAATGGTGGTAAGGTGGGGTGGTAAAAGTAAAATGAAGAGATTTTCACATCATGACTAGTCCTTTTAACACATTTACCTACAAAATTAAAGACTCTTCTTATTAAGCACCTTGTACATAGGTATTCATATTACTAATAATCTTTCAATGCAAATGCATATCAACTTTTGAGTAATGCTAATAACTGAACACATGGCTTTTTGTGCTGCAAGTATTCTTGGGACTCCTGCTTCCCTTAAACTTATGTTGTATAATATGCTTGCAAGATCAAGACTGGAGTATGCTTCATCAATCCGGGATACACCGACAAAAAAACACAACTCTCATATTTAGTTGAAGCCATACAAAACCAACCTGTACATTTTATTGTAGCTGCTTATTCCCATGCCGCAAGCATATCAACAATTAAAAGTTGTCTTGATTGGCTAGGCAACAAGAAAACTTACCTGTTTATTTCACAAATTCTCAATTGAAACATGTTTTTATTACCTCCTTGTAGCTCATTGATATATATGTGTGTGCGTGTGTGTGTGTGTGTGTGTTCTGAGGCTGCCTTTTACAGGAATAGTAAAGATTGGTTTGGGAAGTTGGCACCTGTACCTCGAGGTTGTAGTTCATTCTCAATGAGATACAAGGAGGTAATAACGTATGTTTCAATTGAGAATTTGTGAAATAAGTGGGCAAGTTTTTTTGTTGACAAGCCTGGCCAATTAAGGCAAGTTTTAATTGTTGATATGCTTGCGGTATGGGAATAACCAGCTACAATAAAATGTACAGGTTGGTTTTGTATGGCTTCAACTAAATATCAGAGTTGTGTTTTTTGTCGGCGTATCCCGGATTAAGGAAGCATACTCCAGTTTTGATCTTGCAAGCATATTATACAGTATAAGTTTAAGGGAAGCAGGAGTCCAAGAAAACTTGCAGCACAAAAAGCCATGTGTTCAGTTATTAGCATTACTCAAAAGTTGATATGCATTTACACTGAAAGATCACTAGCAAAAAATCTGATAGGGCAACCTAATAAAAATTATATCAGTTTTTTTCTATTGCATTATGAAACGATGCAACTGATACACTGATAAAATTACTTTTAGTTCTATTCTGGACGTATATGTGCTATTCTGCTTGTACAAGTCTACTAGTGTATTCTTTTTATTAGTGTAATAGTGTATTCATATTAGTTTGCCAGATCTATAGTCTATCAGTATCTATGTGTGTTGTATAGGTGTAATGTGCTTCAAGGAGAAGCAAGCTTCCTCTTTTGCCCAAAAAATGAGTCAGAAATTTTGCATTTATATTATGAGAAAAGACAATACATATAAATCAAATATGAAGCCCAGGATTCAGAAAGGAAAGATTGGTGGAACAAATATACACCATACAACAGCTTAAAAAGAATAAAAATGTGATCACATTTAAAAGAGAAAAGATGTTTAGATTGGTTCACAACAAAGTTTAGCCTCTTTAAACAGGAGGTTATTGGCAATCAAGCCACCGAATTGGTTCACACGTACACCACAAAGATTATCAGACTTCACAATCTGGAAAGCTAGTGAATGGAAGTGGTGGGTTCTTCATTATTCATTACCATGCCTTCATGGCTTTTTGCTAGATAAGTATGTCAGACATTCCAGTTTGCTTACGGAGGGTGTCTATATACTTCTACTAGACACCGTCACTTCAGATGACCATAATGAGATCACCTGATCTTCTCTCGGAGTTTGTTGTGAGAGCACAGTCTTTGTTTGGATTGGGTGCAATGACATACAATGTACACCAAATCCTGCATCTTCCTAAAAGTGCGGCTAAACTAGGACCTCATTGGTCGCATTCTTCATTTGTATTTGAAGGCGGAAATGAACTTCTTGTGAAATTGGTCAGCGGAGCTAATGATGTTCCTTTACAAATATTGGAATGTTATGTACTTGCTCGAAAGTTACAGGCAGCTAAAGCTAGTTTAAATCTTTCACCAGAAGCAGTGAGTTTTTTTGGTGTACAGGAGAGGAGAGCTGGTCAGCAGACAGTTTTGTTAGGCACTGCAAAGCTGTGCCTCAACTTGGATGAAAGTTAAAAACAGGCTGTAGTCCACAACCGTGGCTGTGACTCAACAAGTGTCACTGAATATTAGCAAATGGTCATCAACCAACAAACATTCCACTCTGTCCAGTACACTTGAACTATAAAGACTAAAAACAGTGCATTTGTCAGCCTCCCGGGTGCGTTTTCTCTCATTTGTAGAATTCTTACTGGAGCAAATTCTTGCATAATTCTGAAATGCAAGAAACTATTTCCTGTTGAAATTCTCTATGCAAAGCACCTTTCAGTCTGCATCAGAAGAGAGGAGCCACTAGTTTACGTAACACCCAGCGAAGTTATGCGCCTTTATGTGTTTATAGAAATAGACAATATTTTTGAATGGACAATACGAAACCTTTATGAAAGACTAATTCCCATGCTCAAAACATGGCAACGATGAACAGTATGTCTTCAGCCATGGTACATGAATGTCTGGTAATAACAGGTTATAGCTTTAAAAAAAACTGTTGGTAACAGTGCACCACACTTTATGGCATTCTGTAATAATCAGCTTTTTCATGTTCGAATATATTAACCAAGCCAGAGCGATCAAAATTCTAGAGTGTTTATTTTTTCTTGCGTTAGCTTCTTGTTTTCCTAATGAACCAGCTAGCCCAATTTGCCACTCTTCATTATTGTACTCTTGTTGATTAAGTGCTTGGGGAATTGCATGGTCTGCATGTTGGCAGTAGTGATGCAGCTGCTGATGAACAGCTGCAGTAGCCAAAAAATGACAATATTTTACAGGACTTATGCACAGTTTCGGGTCGGTGTCCTTACATGTAGCGAAGGGCCCTACTTAACCACGTGACTGCCTTGAGTGGGTGATCACAGTGAACAAACAGTGGTTCACTAGCAGATGGTGAAGAGGTAAAGCTTCTCAGTCTGTATGCAGAGGCATGGAAAGCAGCTGAATGTTAAGTGAGCAGTTATGCTACTTGATACAACAGCATCATTTTCACACCATGCATCTGTCTGCCTCACTTTATTTACTCCTTTGACTCAATGTAGCTGGTGCAAGTTCATCCATTAACTGTGGCAGCATGACTAAGACACTATCTTTTTTCTGAATGAAACAAGCAAACTCTGAAATTTTATTTTAACAGTGTATTACGGTTTGAATCAAAGACTCCAAACACTATATATGAAGCCTGTTCTGATAGTCTTCTTTGCTTTTGCATGCTGAAGGCTACACAGGTTAAACTACTTTTACACATTTCGACGTGCGGTGGTTGAACTAGCACCCAGTGAAGAATTGTGTCTTCTAATTTTGCAATATGTGCACTGATGTTTAGCTGTTTTTGTTCATGATTATGTGGTTTTAAAAATGGTAAATCCATGTTCTTACTTGAATAAGTTCTCAGATCTGTACTCACTTTTGCTTAAATAATATTGCTGTATTGTCATGTTCTGATATATTGCTGTAGATCTTGTACCAATAGCAATGCTTGTCCTGTTTCCTTGCTTCCTGTCAGTGTGCCATGCCAGTTTGTTCTTTTTGCACAAGCTCACTTGTGTTCTGTCACATATCACAACACTTTTGGGATGAGTGCACAAATACATAGTCTAGAGAAAATAGCTTCATATGAAGTTGTAATATTATAAAAGCATATTCCAATTAGACCTGGTGTTCTATACAGCATCTGTGAGCAAAAATGGGCATGGTGAAGTTGGTACTTCAGTCTGTGTTCTTCCTCTTATGTGTTTGTTTGAATGTGGCTAAAGTTGCTTGCTTATTCTTTAGATAGTGGAGTGTAAAATAAACCCTAGTCATGTTTGTAGTCATGTTGCTTGTGTCTTGTCCTTGTTCCTTTGTGGATGGATGCATTAGCGTTGTTATAATTTTCAAATCAAGTAAGCACAAACTAGCCCAGAAAGTAGCTTTAATGAAATCACGTTGGTAGTGTCTAATTTATGGCATTCACAAACTCAGCCGGACATGTTAGAGCTACAGTTAGTATCCACAGTCTTGAAAGTGCTTTGTTTTGCTTTTGTAAATAAACTTTATTAGAACAGTAGGAAGATACCTATGAAGAAAGGAGTCAGACAAGTAGACACAATCTCTGCAGTGCTATTCACTGCGTGCTTGGAAGAAGTATTCAAGCTATTAAACTGGGAAGGTTTGGGAGTAGGGATCGACGGCGAACACCTCAGCAACATTCGGTTTGCCGATGACATTGTTCTATTCAGGAACACTGCGGACGAGTTACAACAAATGATTGAGGACCTTAACAGGGAGAGTGTAAGAGTGGGGCTGAAGATTAATATGCAAAAGACAAAGATAATGATAAATAACCGGGCAAAGGAACAAGAGTTCAAGATCACTAGTCAGCCTCTAGAGTCTGTGAAGGTGTACGTCTACCCAGGTCAACTAATCACAGGAAACCCTGACCATAAGAAGGAAATTCACAGAAGAATAAAAATGGGCTGGATCGCATACGGCAGACATTGTGAGCTCCTGACTGGGAGCTTACCATTATTATTGAAAAGGAAAGTATACAATCAGTGCATTTTATGGGTGCTGACATATGGCGCAGAGATTTGGAGACTGACAAAGAAGCTTGAGAACAAGTTAAGGGCCATGCAAAGAGGGATGGAACGAAGAATGCTAAGTATAACTTTAAGACACAGAAAGAGAGCAGTTTGGACAAGAGAGCAAACGGGTATAGATGATATTCTAATAGACATTAAGAGAAAAAAATGGCGCTGGGCAGGTCATGTAATGCGCAGATTAGATAACCGTTGGACCATTAAGGTGACAGAATGGGTACCAAGAGAAGGGAAGTGCAGTAGAGGATGGCAGAAGACTAGGTGGTGCGCCAAAATTAGGAAATTTGTGGGTGCTAGTTGGAATCGGTTGGCGCAGGACAGGGGTAATTAGAGATTGCAGGGAGAGGCTTTCGTCCTGCAGTGGACATAAATATGATGATGATGATGATGATGATGATGATGACAGTAATCCTGTTTTGGATATGCATTAAATGTTGCACATCCGTCTCGCAAAATTTGTAAATGTAATTTTGTATTAAAAGAACTGGAGCACACCTGCTACAAAGATGGACTGATACTTTTCTCATGCAACTTCCCCAATGTAATTTCAAAGGCTAGGTAACGCTGCTGTGCTTTGAAAACGTGTGCTTTAATTTATGTTGAAACATGTTTAGGATAATATATCTGCATACAAGCTGTAAAAAGTTTTGATAATTGCACAGTTTATGCACTTCATTTTTATTTGATACTCCAATATCCCAACTGTGTTTGTTAATCTGTTAACGTGGCAGGCAATGCATTCAGGGTTGTATATTCAGCTCATTTTAAAAACGTCTCTTCAGGCGTGTGGGCACCGGCATGTGTGCTATTTCTAACATGCTTTATCAGTGCCTCAATCAGATTTCTGTATGTCATATGATGATCTCTATCTGGGTTTAAAAGACTGATACGTACATCATGCTATTTGGGCTTGTAGGCAGCACAGTGAGATCTATCTGCTGCCTGCCAGTCTGGTAAAGAGTTCTATGGGTCAGGTAGGAATATATATCACTCTTAGAAGGACCCGTACTACCTATACATATTCCTAAGAGACTATAGAAATTTCTATCAGTCTTTTTTTTTTGCTAGAGTACTGATGTTAGGTTTTTAACTAGTGATGGCACTCCGGAGAGACATTAGTGGAGACATTGCCCCACTGGGCACGTGCAGCAGCTAAGCTCAGTGGGGGGGGGAGATATGGACTTTGCACCCGCTTGCGAGAGTAAAGATGACGTGGCATGGCGGCGGCGCCCTCTCCCCTCACGCAACACCTGGCGCGCTAGAGCGACGGCAGATGTACCCTTTCACCCGCTCTGCTCCGTAGAGGCACGCTCGCAATGTGGTCACAACCAATTGGATTTGAGGTTCCATTTCGCTGAGACGACAGACGCTGCCTTTTTTACTCAGTGGGCCATTTGTTTAGTCTGTTTGAACAGAAACAGACCTGCCAGAGTTTGGTTGTTTCACAACAAAACACACAGTCATCAACAGAAAGTTTAGTTTTCTACGTTAAGTTCTTTGCGAGATCTAAAATGAGAAAAATCAAGGGCCTAAACACTCAGCATTGTTGCATGCCAGAAGTGACAAAAGACAGATTTGTGAATTGGAGTTGTTAACATAAAAATTGTGTTTAGTCATGAAGAAAGCATTCAGTGAATTTTAGTAATTGCATGTGGATCAATATTAAGTTAGCTTATTCAGCAGAAGGAGGCAGTGGCACAAAGTAGCAGAATTTAAAACGCTAAAAGCATCCATTCAACGCAAGAACTAAGTTCAATGGAGGAGATTAAGTTAGTGAACATGACAATATAGTTGTGTTTTTCATGAGGGACAAGGTCTTATGGAAACCATGTTGACATTTGTTGTAGAAGTTTTGTGACACAATTTAGGATCATTATGGAGATTGAAATAAATGATGTTACAGGGAGGCTTGGCAATTGAGGCCAGCAATTGTTCCGCCCAAGTGTCTCTCATAATATTACTGCGGTAGATCACCACGTGCATTCTGTTCTAGAAGCTGAAAAGGTAATGCTAATCTGTGTAATGCATCTGTCGAATGCCGACAACAGTATGATGCTGATGTGGTGACAACGATGGCATGATCGACGATGGGATGACAATTCTAGAGTCATCACGATTGAGGCATAACGACTTTGGGATGATGAGTGCATGCCTGGCAACGACTGCATATTTACTACACAGCGTGAAGGCGGCAGCACCCGACGGCGTGATATTAGAACTAATTTGAAATGACAATGCCAATGATGACGACAGATTGAAGACTGTGAATGGTGAACAATGATGCGTCCACTTGGCAACTAAAGAACAACATATGAGGACAGCTAAGCATGTCTTATCTGAGTTGTGATTGCGAAAGCATTAATGCCCAATTGAACGCTGCTGAGCAGTCCTTCGAGTTTTACGCTGCAAGTGATGCACCCTAGAGCTACATTGGGCCCGAGCTAGCAAGCAGCAGCAGCCTGTGGTGCCAACACCGCATGCCACCGATGTGCTGCATGACCAGAGACCAGGAAACAGCAGTGGCCACCAAGGCCGGCAGGCACGTGCAGCAGTTAAGCCCAGTGGAGGGGGGAGATACGGACCAGGCGGCGGCTTGCGAGAGCAAGGATGACGTGGCGTCGCGGCGACGCCCTCTCCCCTCACGCAACACCTGGTGCACTATAGCGACAGCAGGTGTACCCTTTCACCCGCTCTGTTTTGTCGAGGTGCACTCGTGACGTGGTCGCAGCCAACGGGATTTGAGGTGCTGTTTCGCTGAGACGACAGACGCCGGCTTTTTTGCTCAATGGGCCATTTGACGCTTTCGCATAAATAATCGCTACAGAATACTGACAACGTGGTTATGTTGAGCTCGCGTTCACGCTTCATCTACACGGACCACCCTACCTGTGTACTTTTGGTACTGGGGCCAATTCTGTACCATGCAATACACTCAGCCATGGAGCACCCGCAACGATCACGCGATAGGCGAAAAACGCTGTGCTTTAAACATGCACCCATAGAGTGCCCCAATATTGCAACCAGCCGATCGGTGCATAGTGAAGCGTCCGCATGGCCGCGTTTGCCACGTGGCCGTGCTATGCGAGTGTGTGGCTGATATATCAATTGAGTAATCGAAAGACTGGTTCCGAATACATTTACTAATCAATTTGAGTCCGCGGCACTTTTATGTGCTGCTTTGAATAACTGCGTGTGGTACCACGGTTCCCGCAGTCACCCAATGCATGTGGCGCGTACTTTAGCAGCAGCGCTCGGCGTGTTTCGACTAAAGCAATTTCATTTCAATTCTGCTCGCCACTCATGGCGGCTGTAGCTGCTTATAGTTATACCGTACTTTGGTTATAAAGTACAGTAAGTCTAGTTAATAAATTTTATTGGGATGTGAGGTTTTATTTAGTTAAATCGAGAACTTCATCAAATTGAAACCACTTGATTAGATCACGCAACATGCCATAAAACTGATGCAAGAGCCAAAAATGTCGTTTTTGCCTACGTTCACACTTATTGTAGCAGTTGAGCATGTACTCTGCCTTAACAGAAGAAACGATTAAACATTCTTAAAAGCTATATGTCAGTGATACTAAAATCATCAGAACTCAATTAGACCTACTATACCCACATTTTTCTTTTTAATTATGGCAAATCAGGCAAGATATTAGTTGATTCTAGGTTTTCAGTGCTCATGAATGTGACAGTGAAAGTATTGAATGTCATGTAGTGTAATGCAACGAAAACAAGGACACAAGAAAAAACAAAACACAGACATAATTAGGCGCTTGTGTCTGTGCTTCATTTCTTCTTGTGTTCTTGTTTTTGCTGCGCTACACTACATGCTGTACGTTCCATGATGATCAACGAACAAGCCCACATTGCCGCCCCCGTGTAGAGAACAGGAAATTTCGTTATACACTTAAACTTTGATATATCAAAGTAGGTAAAATCGGCAATTCGCTTCGTTATATAGAAATTTCCTTGTATTGAAATTCGATCTGTTATGTAAATGAGTACAGTCGCCGATCGATTTTTGTTGCACGGGAAGGGGCCATGCAATTTTCCGAATTATTTGACAATAAAAAAAAAAGCAAGTTTGAATGAGAAAACATTTTATTTTGACGAATATAGGAGTCAGCGATGAATGATATACGGTTTCATGCCACGTTGATATCGTCACATCAGCGGTTCGTACGAATTAAGTGACGCCATATGCTTTCGCGTGCACTCCGCCCCCAAAGCGTCGCCCGGTCGCACTGCGACGACGCTATCATGAAAAGCGCCGGCAGCTGGGAGCGAATGCTTCGTCTGCTTTTCGTTCCAACGGGTCATCAAAACTCGAGATTGCGCAACCTTCATTACTAAACGTGCGGGAAAACAGCTTACATGATGCCACGCCGTCTTGGCATGCCCGCTCTTTCCACACGCAGCAGATTACCTCTAGAGCAGGGTGCGCGGATGCATATGCGCTCAGCCACGCTTACAGCCACTCGCAGTCATGGCCGACAAGCGCGCCAACTTACCCCCGCCCCCACTCCGCCCCCACGCGCGCGCTTGATCGCGTTACCGCGAGCTCGCTTTCCTTCCCCACTTTGCCATTGCTCGCGTGGGAAGGCCGCACTTACGAAGCCACCATCTTTCTTGTCCCACTCTCGCACTCTTTCACTCGCACCTTAAGCACAAGTGCGCGGGGCGCGATAGGATCTGATCGCACTTGGACTTAATTTATACGGAACATGATGCGGCTCCAAGCTGTTGTTCTTGTCGCGCTGCACGCAGTTTGAGAGGTGCGTTTGCAAGCAGCCGCTTGTAATTCAATCATTTGACTATCTGCGTCCGCGGAAGTTACCATTGATTAATTGTCTTGGCACTCCTCTGCGGCAGAAGCGAAATATCGTTATATTGAAATTGCACACAAACACACTTCTTTATATTGAGGCTCTAAATGCATGGTGTCCTATGGAGAAGAGGTTATGAAAAGTTAAATACTTCGCTATATCGAGAATTTCGTTATACTGAGGCTTAACTGTATAGAGATTTGAATTTATATACCTTGTTGTGCAGCTCCTTGGGTCATGGTTTCTATGACTATGACTCATATGACTCTGTATCTGTTGCGTAGAAAATCTCTCTCGCCCCGTTTCCCTACTGTTCTCCTTTTGGAGGAGGCCCCCTCTTGATGCTATCCTTGTTCCACTCTTGGCCCACATCATTTCATAATCGAGGCATGTAAGGACACAGTTCCTTATGCGATGCAGCTCTGACATCATGCGTACCATACAGAATTGTACGTGAGCCTGAGCCCATGCATAACCATTCTTCTGATCAAATGTTAATTTTTAGACTGACATCCTTTCCTCTTGCATGACAGTTATCTCTGCTGTATTGTTGCTGCTCTCTCATGTATGCATACCAATCAATTATCTTAGTCAATTTCTTCTTGAACATTGAGTCCAATCTTTGCCAACTTAAGTGTGTGTTGAATGTTAATTTTTTAAGACCTGTCTTCACAATCTGCCTCAACCTCACCCATTTTAGCATCCTCAATTCAGTCACTTCTCCATCCTGACTTCTAGGTGACTTTATTAAAATTGTTTAGGTTCCATACAGTATTGCTGGTCATGTATTGTCTTATAAGTTTATTAGACAGTGAAAATCTTCAACTTGACTGGAACCTGTGTAACGTAAATATCATAATGCATCTTTTCAGTTTTTCCAAACTATGTCAATTACGCTGATTCTGTGGGCTGTCCAAATTTTCCATGTTGGTGTTTTCAGTTATCACTGAACCAAGGTATCCGTCTTCTCTATGGTTTACCCTCAAGGCTTCCCTTTCATCTACTCTGAGAAATTGGCATGCGGCTACCAGATGTGGGCAGCTTGCCTCACAACACATGCACATGCTCAGCTACTTTTGCCAACCTTTGTGCTAGATGTCAATCAGCATGAGTGAAGCAGCGAGAATGGGTAATTATGAAATTAAGGCAGAGGTTCGAGCATTAAGGGAAGTCATACTTATGAGGTGAGTACATGTGAAGAAAAGTAGTCAGAAATGTTGGGAATTTGCAGTTTCCTGTCTATTGGTCTATTAAACTCTCCCTAGCTGTTTCAGTTATTTCATCATGTGTTGCAATTTTTAGTTGCAATATGTTCTTCTTAAGTGCTGCCACACTTACTACTAGAAGTTTGAGAACTTATATTTCTTATTCACTTGGTTCATTCATACCTACAAGCAGCAGTCTTTTCACTTTACATCATCTATTGAATGTAATGCCCAGATATGTTCTCAGTCTACTTCAGTGGGAGTCACTAACACAGTGAATGATCATGAAACATGTGTGTTCTTAGAAAGTGCCTTCATGTGATGCAGCTGTAAGTTAAGGTAGGGGATGCTTTGGAAAGCATGTTATGTGGCTTACATGAGAATTATTTTATGCCAGAAAGCACACAAATATTTGTGTTTATTTCTGGTGTTCTTCTTCCTTAATTACTTTCTTGATTCAGCGCATATATATGAAGCAAGAGATCTTGGCTTGTTCTTTCTTTACATTAGCAAATTACATTAATCATATAATAGCACACTTTACATAATTGAGCACATTAAAGGTACATGAACATGTACTTGTCTTTTTGAATATCCCAGCCTAATGTTTTAGTGTGTGCAGTTTGGACGTGATTCTTGAGAAGCACTACATCTGCTTCAAGTATATGAGGTATAATTGCTTTTGCTTAAAAATAATCCTAATCTTCCTTGATAGCTGTCCTTTTTTTACTAGACAATATAAGCATGGTGCTTAATTCCAAGATAAATATGCCTGCTGTAACTGTATGCATCAGTGTTTGACTATTCGTTACCTACTATTCCTATTAGAAAAATGTATTTGCCAACCTCCAATTATTTGCATTGAAGTAGTGAAGAGTTTGACGGCAGCCTGTCTGGTTTGGTGAAAAGAGGCACGGTAAGTAGTTTAAAATTAGATACTAACCATAAAAATGAAAAATAAGAACTGGTTCAACTGGAGCTTTGTTCACAATCTTTGCGAACAAGGCTTTCAAGTGGGAGCCGAAGCATCTATCTTGTATGCCCGATCTTCATTTAATTATTACTATTATTATTTGAATTCATCTAGCCCTAAAGAGGTGGCAATTTATTACGAATACTACTCTTTGCATTTTGTTTCCATTGCTGAGTTTTCTTTTTAAAAGTAACTTCATGCACCACACAAGTACAACTCAAACATCTTCATTCTTTCAAGGACGTCACACCTAGCGGAAGGTATTCTGCACTAACATAATTATTTTGAGATTTCCAGTAAATACGTAGTCCTCATAAAAAGTATCTAAATAATTTTGGCCTAAGCGGTTATACATTAACCATGTAGGCTTCATCAGCTTCTGACATCACTTGGTCTTGGCAAACTTGTGAGCTGACAAGTTTGAGCATGCAGTCACTTCCCTCCATATTTGTTTCGATGAAGGCTTGCCCTTTGGTGCTACTCTGGATCCACCCTCGTTTCCTGTGATTACCACTACGGGCTTCAAGGCACACACCCTCAGGAAGACTTTTCATGCACAAACCTGGTTCTTTCACACTTTTACTAAGACAGACATTGAAAGCAAGGATGGCATAGCAGGCATGTTGGTTACAGATGTACTTTATTAAATAGCTTTGTAAGTATTCATCTTGTGGACATTTCCATATCCTGTTCTGCTGAATTAGCTGGGGGAGCATGTCTCCTTCTCATGCATACCCCAGCCCAGCCAATCAGAACTTCAGCAGCGGATGAAATGGATATTTCCACTAGGTGGACACAGAATACATCCCCTGTGCTCTGTCCTATCTTATCTGTCCTATCTCCATGTATCTTACTCAGTAAACTACTGGTTCAGCATGTTGGTCACCTTAATCAATCTTCCAATAGCTCAGCACTTAAAAGGTATACAATACAAATAAGGCACTGTAAACCCAAGCAGTTAGGCTGGCGATTGCTGCTGTTATGCACCATACAGGCAGACGCAATGGCTTCACTGTAGCTTTCTAAGTTAACTTTACTGAACTTTGAATTTAGAGAAGGCAGAATATAAACACAGACTAGCATCTTTCTTATGTGCTTCACGCCTCTGCTTTTCTTGTGTTACTAAAATAAGTATGTTGAACCTAAATGAAGTAAAAGGAAAAGGAAATTGTCACACTAATTTCATTTCACTGTCTTTTTAAAGGTATAGCAAGATTTTTTAATTGCATTACGAGTGGTTACTTGTTTCGATCTTAATGTTCATTTTTCATACTCCAATTGGACTACAACTGTTCCCTCATCCACAGCTATCAAGGCCTTATGGCAACTTTGGAAGCTCTCTGAACTGAGTAAATGCTATGCATTGCATTATTTCTTAATACATTTTCATGGCTGCCTTTAACCTCTATAGTCCCTCATTAAAGCCAGCATCTCTCTTGTGACCACATTTAAAGAGCTTGTGGTAATGTATGCCTAACAAGAAAGATGGGTGCTTTGTAGTGCTAGTATGCTGTAAGTAAATTGTTTTATGCAAAAATTGCTGACATAATTGTCTGACAAATACTGCATCATGTTTGCTATTTTGCCTTCTGTTTCAAATTCACTGCATCTATACATTTTACCAGTGCATGAGTAGGGTTCAAGGCTGTTCTTTAAAATGCTCATGAGCACTTATCATGATCAGTTCCCCATATAAGTGGTTTTGCTGATGAGAATACAGGAATAGGAGCAAAATTGACATGGAACCAACATATAGATAACGTCTGCATGACTGCCTATCAAAAGTTATATTTTCTGAGAAAAAAACTGGAAGATGCATCACGTAATGTAAAACTTATTGCATACACCGCCTTCATTAGGATGATACTAGAATATTCAGCCGTTGTTTGGAGTCCCCATCAAGTGATGCTTAAGAGGAAGTTGGAAAGGATACAGAGTCTGGCGGCACATTTTATTTGTTCGACATATCGAAGGAAGGAATCGGTCACGCTTATGTTACAGCGTTGCAACTTCTATCTTCTTGAGGTACGTAGGAAAAAATATAGGCTGAAGGTGCTTTATCAAATAATGCAGGATCAACTTTAGATTGATAAGCTCAAATATCTACATGCTCCAGGCAAAAGATACCCGCGAACTAACCACGCCTACATCATAAAGCCGGACCATACCAACAGTGATACATATCGATACTCATTTTTCCTGGATGCGATAGAAATGTGGAACCAATTGCCAAACGCTATTGTTAGCCTAAAAGATGTCGCCGACTTTGAAAATGCTGCTGAGGCATATTTATGAAAGTTTTCGATTTAGTTTTAAAGTGCCAAGTGATATGTGCGACTTGATATTCATTGTACGTATTTTGATGAATGTCAGAAGTGTGCTGAACAGCATTCAAGTGAACATCTTATTCACTGTGAATTGACAAGTGTTAAGCAACTTTACGTACATTGACATTGTCTATATTTGATTTATGTAATTGTATTGTCCTCTCTGTTATGACCCTCTATGAGGGTTGACAGTATTAATAAATAAATAAATAGACAACGAGGAATGTGGGTAAGTACACTTTATTTTCAGCCCACGTTTTTTTAATGAATGGCTGTTATACTGCTAAAATCTGCACATTTAATAAAAGTACACTGCTCTGCTTCATCACTCCATGCTAAGTGCAAGTATCCTGTACCAGGAAGTCAAACCAAGACGTGGGATGTTCAGTCTGTGAAAATAAAAACAAGTTTGAAACATTAACGTGCAAAAACTAAAGCACACTCAAGAAAATAAACACAGCACAGGAACATATCCAATGAATCAGAATTACCTTTGAGAGCAAACATATAGTCTCTATGGCACAGTCATCATCAGCCTGGTTATGCCCACAGCAGGGCAAAGGCCTCTCCCATACTTCTCCAACAACCCCGGTCATGTACTAATTGTGGCCATGCCGTCCTTGCAAACTTCTTAATCTCATCCACCCACCTAACTTTCTGCCACCCCCTGCTATGCTTCCCTTCCCTTGGGATCCAGTCCGTAACCCTTAATGACCATCGGTTATCTTCCCTCCTCATTACATGTCCTGCCCATGCCCATTTCTTTTTCTTGATTTCAACTAAGATGTCATTAACTCGCGTTTGTTCCCTCACCCAATCTGCTCTTTTCTTATCCCTTAACGTTACACCTATCATTCTTCTTTCCATAGCTCGTTGCGTCGTCCTCAATTTGAGTAGAACTCTTTTCGTAAGCCTCCAGGTTTCTGCACCGTAGGTGAGTACTGGTAAGACACAGCTATTATATACTTTTCTCTTCAGGGATAATGGCAACCTGCTGTTCATGATCTGAGAATGCCTGCCAAACGCACCCCAGCTCATTCTTATTTGTCTGATTATTTCCGTCTCATGATCCGGATCCGCCGTCACTACCTGCCCTAAGTAGATGTATTCCCTTACCACTTCCAGTGCCTCGCTACCTATTGTAAATTGCTGTTCTCTTCCGAGACTGTTAAACATTATTTTTGTTTTCTGCAGATTAATTTTTAGGCCCACTCTTCTGCTTTGCCTCTCCAGGTCAGTGAGCATGCATTGCAATTGGTCCCCTGAGTTACTAAGCAAGGCAATATCATCAACGAATCGCAAGTTACTAAGGTATTCTCCATTAACTTTTATCCCCAATTCTTCCCAATCCAGGTCTCCGAATACCTCCTGTAAACACGCTGTGAATAGCATTGGAGAGATCGTATCTCCCTGCCTGACGCCTTTCTTTATTGGGATTTTGTTGCTTGCTTTATGGAGGACTATGGTGGCTGTGGAGCCGCTAAAGATATCTTTCAGTATTTTTACATACGGCTCGTCTACACCCTGATTCCGTGATGGCACAGTGAAGAAACCTTATTCCTCCGGCCTTTTTTGAGCGCGAGAAAATATGAAAGTGCATGCGTTCTCCCCATATTGTGTATCTGTCACCTTTTCACACACAACAAAGATGTTGTCTCAATGTGCCCAACTGTCTTTGCATATCCATTTCTCTGCTCTCATACCATGATACCTACAGTTAAAGGCTGTAGCAATGCTTAGCTTGAATGAACCAACACAAGCTACATGCACTGTGCTGTTGAACATGGCATTGTAAGTTAAGATTCATGCACAGCACATTCATGTGCTATAAACATTTGATTGTGATTGTAGGCGAGATAAATAAAAAGAAGGTATGTAAATAAGAATGTTCCCTAATAAGCTGTGCAGAAGTGCTCTCCCGTTTGGACAGAAGCCGAGCACAGCTGCAGTGAACAAGAAGCCAACTTATACAGCATTTAAAATCTAGGTTCTAAATGTGTTACAGATTTTTCTGAATTCATAGTCGAAAATCTAGGTGTTAAAGGTGACAAACATTTAAACAGGTCTCTATTCGAACTGGTAATGCTATGTGTCACCTAGTTTGATAAAATATACCATATCACTGGTCTCCCAAGCTAAGGCTGCTGTCCAGTTGCAAGTGCAAATCACTCAATTATGTCTAGGGCACGTTTGAGCAAAAAGCAGCCAAGATTACTGTGCCATTGAGGTCTATTTTCTGACATCTGATTTCTTTTCAGAAAGCCACCTCTCTAAAAAAAAAACTTCACAACAACATAACCCAAACCTTTCTTGAGAAAAGCCATCACACTGGTCCTTGAACACTAATTACGCAGTGGCTCCTTGTGATGCAATATTATGTACGTCAGCATCTTACAAAGTACAGGAAAATTTAATAATGGCAGCATGACAGGTACACAAAAAAGTAAAGGGATAAAACATCACACTGGCTGCCATGAGTGTTCATATCTCTATTTCAATGTGGATGTTTTTAGCAGTGAATACATGTTCTCATTAAACTGAGTCATAATATTACAAAAGCGAAGGGCAAGAGTCTTTACATTCTAAACTGACAAATGTGCTTTATTACGATTCACCGCAATACAGGAGGTATTTTGCAGTGAACGGTCACGTAAGGTTTTGGCTAACTACGGCGGGCACGTCCTGCAGCGTGGCCTCTTGTGTATTGCGGTAAAGCGTATTAATGTGACAAGAGCTAACCTGGCATGTATGGCTTTAGCCAACAAAAGTTCTCAAGACATCATGCATCCTGCCACGAAAATCTGCTTTGTTGAGAGTAGAACATTAGGTTCGTCACTGACAGAAACCATACATTCCAGATTCACGTAAATCTTTCCCAATATTGGCATGCTTCACCGCAACACACAAATATGTTGCGGTGATAACGGTGGTCGAACAGGCTGGTGCAAATGTTTCGACAGGGGAGCGTGCCTTCATCAGGGCAACTGCTTTCCTTGGCAGTTTTCATATACGTGAGACCCCCCCCCCCCCCACTTCCAACAGGGGAGATTTAGCTGGACCTTTGCCAAGAAATGTACCGACAAGCGTTTGGTAGTGGCTGGTAGAGATGCAGGTGTCTAAAAAGCGTTGCGAAATTCGGTTCCGTAAGGTTAGCTTCAACGCAATACAAATATGTTAAGCAGTTAGACATACATGTTTTGCGGTGAATCATAGCAAGGGTACCTGGCCTTTGATGCAAAGCAGCTTCCCAAGAGGCACGCTAATCCAGTGGCTAGTTATGCAGTTCCCCGCATGCAAGTGAGTTCCCTGCGTTCGGCGGTTTCTCAGTGACATACAAGATGACATTGATTGACTGTGTTGTAAATGGGCGACGGCACTATATGCTGATGCAAAAGCGTCGTTTCGCTTTCGAAAACACCTTGACTCGCATATGACCAAAGCAGTTGAACAGGAAACTACGAAATTACGTAGCTATTATGGAAGAAATCAACAGTTCAGAAAAAAAATGGCCGTGTAAACATTAACTGGCTTACGAGGTCGACAAACCAACGGTTCAAAGAATCGCAGCCACGTCCGAAAAAAAATAGCGCTGAAGGCCGGCCTGTACACTTAAGCGCCTCGGCGCGCGTAATGTAATAGGAGACGGCAGCTCCACAAGTACATCATTAAGGAACACATATATGTCGGTGAAAGCGGTCACTCTTCAGTTCTGACATGCTTCACCGCGTAACACTAGTCTACTGCGGCGAAGCTGACTTCAGGACGCCGATTTCTTCAACTCTTCTAGCGAGGCAGGTCCGTTTATCACGCTTGGCAACGTTTGACATTTTCTGCATTAATTTCGTTTGTTCTTTCTAATTTTATTATCACAGTGACCCTGTATCACGCAGTAGCAGAGCTAGTGCCGCGTCTTAGGTGCGTTAGGAAAGGTAAGCGTGTATGCAGCAGGCACGGCGGCATTGGCTCTTGTTTGGAAACTTCAAGAGACGCTCTTCCGCACAGCGATGCCATTTGTATTATTAAAAGAATGCAGGTGATGATTAAATGAGCCGCAGCAAAGCTGTAAAAAAGCAGTAGTAATGCTGTTCTAAGATCCTCTCGCTCGAGCGCGATGGTCTTAGAAAAAAAGCGCGATGCAACGCGATCTGACGGAATAGCTCGTCATGCCAGTGTTTTCTTACGTCCTCGTTCTTACGCGTACCCTCCCCTGAATCAGACTACTGAATGGTTCTGTGCACGCACTGACGATCCTGACGGAGGCAATCACTGACATGAGCAGCTCCATATAAGATGCCACGGCCCATTCCACATGCCGGCTGCAATTTGACGCGGCCATGAGGCAAAATATGCGCACAAGGTACCTAATGGTAACGCATCAAACAGCTCACAGCCCCAACCCTTTATTACACGCATATAGCGTGGAAAGATGAATTACTCACGCTCTAAGTGGGCACGGAATACGAACCGCTTCGCAGCGCAGCCGGCTCCGTAAGACAGACGCCATCAAAATGAGCGGATGTGACATCATGGGTTATAGCGGACGTGACGTCATGGGTGAACGTAGACATTTCGGGCACCTTTCGTCTGCTGTGCCCCGGGCACAGCAGACACGGCCCAGTAGATAACAAAAATAAAGCCGGGCCGGCGGGGACGGCACGGCGGCGCGGGCGCGTAGACAGCCGAAGGTGAGGAAGTTGCGAGGGTGTTACGAGAGAGGGCGTGGTGAGAGGAGTTGAGAGGGGGGAAGGGCTTGGCCACCTAGATCACGCGCGACGATCTACGAGGCCATGCAAGGGAAACGGATTTTTGCGTTCGCCCATTACAGAGATGGCGCCAATTTCCTGTGCCACCGAAACCGGGGAGTGTCCCCCCCCCCCCCTGCCCCCATCACGTAGTAAGACATTTAGGAGGTGAAACTGCCGTCAGCGCGAGCGAGCGCGGGCGACCAGATAAAGTCACAATTGTTGTATGCGCCGACGGGACCGTATACAGTGGCGGCGCCATGCGGTGCGTCGTAGAAGCCGCAGCGACAAAAAAAAAAATGTAGCGCCCGGGCAGGCGGGTCCGGCGTGTTGGTCCGGCACGCTCTCAAAGGCGGTAATTTCTTTGCAGGCCGCCAGCACGATAACAGCTCCGCGGGCTTGTGACCTTTTCTAGTCGCCGCAAACAGCGGAGTTTCCACTCCTAAATGTTTCTTGCTCCGCGACCCCCATGGATACTGGGCTTGGTCACCAAGAATAGAAGCGGCGCGTTCTCCCTCGCAGCAACGCTTCCTGCTTGCCGTCCACGCGAAGTAAATGAAAACTCTTTTTAACATTAGTTTTCAGCAACGAGAGCCACAAGCAATGTACAGAACGAAGCTCAGATAGAAACTCTGCGCAATCCGCACACCCGTTTCAGTCGCACAAGGTCGCCAGACGAACCATTTCCGGCCAACTATCTCCGCTGAACATCCACAAGAATATCGATACAATACTAAACATACCTGGTAATGTGTATAGACATATTACTGGGGTATTTATTGCATAATTTAGTAATTATAACACAAGCAAACAACATATACGCATTGTTCGTTCATTTAGTGGTAGCCAAAACATTTTTGCCTTGTCTGGCCACAGTGCAGCGGCGTTCGCCGCTCGTACGCCTCATGTAGCCTGGCCGGCATCCCGCCAGCGCGTTTTTTTTTTTTTTTTTTGGCATGCGATAATCGCAGGAGAAAAACGCCCCATGTAGCCCCCGCTCAACCCACTGACCAGATTTTGACGATCGCCGACTGTGTTCGCCGTTGTCGCCGTTCTTTGAGTGTAGCCTGTTCTTGTGGGCACAGGTTAGTTTCTTTCACAGTATTGCTACTTTGTTCTTTATACGTCATTACCACGTGACAATATACACAATTGAGCATGCACAGAAAAATGGAAGGCGGTCAGAAGGGTTGTTCTAACAGCAAATCATTACTTTAAGAATTATATTAAGAACGAGACATTAAACTAAGAACTGCATTACGTTGTATAGCAAATACCGAATATAATGCAGATAACTCATCTTTATTCAATAACTCACTGTTAAGATTAGATAACATGTGTGAATATTGTATATTAGTGTCCTTGAAAACTGAATTTAACAAAGGAAATAATCGTACAGTCTTGGTCAAAAAACTTGAACCCGCTGCGAACGGCCGGGGAGCAGCTGCGCTCCGCTATCGCGGCGCTGCCACCGCCGGCGGGCGCCGTTGCTCGCTTGCGTCGAGGACAAAGAGGGCGAGGGAAACATGTCGCTTACTCTCAAGCATCCTTTGATAACAGCGCTCGTGAAAAACTAGTGCGGCGTTCGTTCTGCCAGCTGCGAGGCCATCTGGTAGCCACCATGGTACGGCCCTTCATGCGAGTAAATGCCGTCGCCTGGGCGAGGTGCTTCTTGAGCAGTAGAGAAAGTTCATACAACGCGATATGGCATGAAAGCGTGCGGGGGGGGGGGGAGTCAATTTTTCTCTTATTTCTTTGTTAAATTCGTCTACATTGACGCACTTTCTTATGAAGAACAGGACAAAAAGCTTTTCGGATGACTGCATCAAGGAGAAATGGGCAGGGACAGCACACATTACGAGAAGGCAGCATGATGGTGGTCGATTAAGGTAACGGGGTGGACTCCAAGGGAAGTGAAACGTAGCAAGGGGCGAAAGAACGGCAGGAGAGCAGACGAGATTGGGAAGTATGCAAAAGTAAATTGGCCACAGTTGGCAGGGTTAAGTGAAGGTTATGTAACTAGGCTGAAAATTGCTTCCTCAACAGGGACACGTTCACAGAGCTCGCCGAAGGGTTACGGGGTGGCGCACCTTCTTGTCCAGATCAGCCCGTAGCTTCGCTTTACTGTATATTAGGAAAGCAACTTATTGTTTAAACACGCCAATAAACCAAAATTGATTGGATGGCATAAGTACCCGAACCGTTTTGCGACATGACCCAGGTAGCAGGATTTCCAAACTTGTTTTCCTGCTCTTACGCCTTTAAGAAATGTTTGAAAAGATGGCGGCAGAGATGACGAGTAAGTGCTTTTATTTTTTGCACAAGCAATATAAAAACCACAAACATGATGATCATGGTGTGTGTGGTTTAGTGGCGCAAGGGCCAGATATGGCCAAAGAGCGCCATGTCCGTGTTAATTTGTTTGCAGTGAAATCATGAGTACTATGAAGTTGGTGTGCCGTGGCTGTAGAAGGGCCTTAAAAATGGTAGCGCTAAAGTGCGTAAAATCTGTATAATAAGATTATGGCGATGACTTATGAAGTGTACTATGAACAATAAGACAATTAAAAAGAATGATATGATGTCTAAAGATATATCAGGTTATATAAGATATGCTAGAGCACTAATGCCTCCTTAGAGCCCTTGAAACACAAGGGCCTGGAGGCATGTGCTATTCAGAACAATTATCGCAGCGGCATCCTCTGGAGCGAGGATGCTCTACGAATTTAATGGGCTTATGACGTGTAGAACTACATCTTTTAAGAAGTCGAGGACTGCCTTGGTATTAAAAAGCGGTTCCTTACCAAGAAACATTGCTGGGTGAAGAGGTATGCAATGACGATATGCAAGAGGAAAATGCTTCTTTCTTTCAGGTTCGGCTTCGCGACACTCCAAGAGGACATGGAGTACGGTCAGCCTCTCACCACATCGACCACAGGTTGGCGGTTCGTTTCCAGTAAGAAGAAAATTGTGTGTACCAAATGTGTGCCCTATTCTGAGGCGGCAGAATAGGACATCTGTTCGCCGTGATTTTGATGGGAAGGGCCAAAAACCTAGCTGTGGCTTTATAACGTGCAGTTTATTGTTTATTTCTGCGTTCCACATGCGTTGCCAGTATTGTCGCAGTTTCTTACGCAAGAAAGGCTTGAGATCTGTGAACGCGACAGCAACTGCAGAAGAAGTGTTTAGTGATGTGAGTGATGTGGCCATTTTATCAGCCAGTACATTGCCCTCGATACCTCTATGGCCAGGTACCCAGCATATTATGATGTTCTGGTTAGATGAGTACGCTTTACACAATACCGAATACAGTTCATTGAATACGGGATTTTTATGTTTGCTGAGTGACATTAAGGCCTTCACGACGCTGAGAGAGTCTGTATAGATCGCTGCTTTTGGAAGTTTCGATTTTCTTATGTGCTTTACAGCAGAGAGTAGTGCGTAGGCCTCGGCCGTAAAGATACTTGTTTCCGGATGCAGTACATCGGATTCCGAAAACGATGGGCCGACGGCTGCATAGGATACCCCGGCATTTGACTTCGAAGCGTCTGTGTAGAACTCTGCGCAGGAGTGCTTGTGCTGGAGTTCTAGGAAATGCATTCGGATTTCAGCCTCAGGAGCGTGCTTTGTAACTTTTATAAAGGACATGTCACATTGTATCACCTGCCACTCCCAAGGAGGTAACAGCTTGGTTAAGTGCATTAAGCGATGCTCGAGGAGCGGGACATGCATTTCATCGCTAAGCTGCTTCACACGCAGCGAGAAAGGCTGTCTTATGGAGGGACGATTGCTGAAAAGTGTAGCGCACGTCATATCGGTAACGTTATGAAAACATGGATGTTCAGGATTGTAGCGTACTTTAAGGAAATATGTAAAGCTAATGTATGATCTCTGTAGGTGGAGTGACCATTCATTTGATTCCACATATAGACTTTGTATGGGACTCGTTCTGAAAGCGCCAGTGGCCAGTCGGATTCCCAGATGGTGGACTGGGTCTAGCATCTTTAGCGCGCTCGGGGCGGCAGAGTTATACACAACGGCACCATAATCCAATCGAGACCGAATTAGGCTCTTGTATAGGTTCATTAAACACTTCCTATCACTACCCCATGTAGTCTGGGATAGAAGTTTCATTAAGTTCATTGTTTTCAGACACTTTTCTTTAAGATGTTTAATGTGTGGAACGAAATTAAGTTTATTGTCGAGTATAACACCTAGAAATTTGTGCTCTTTCTTTACAGGTATCTGATGTCCACACATTTCCAAGCAAGGATCCGGGACCAGGCCTCTCTTCCTTGTGAATAGCACACAAGAACTCTTTTGAGGATTGATTTTAAAACCATTTTTCTCTGCCCACCCTGACACCTTGTTCAAACCATGCTGTACCTGTCTCTCGCATACTGCGAGATTACAGGATTTGAAGCCTATTTGAATGTCGTCCACATAGACGGAATACAAGATGGCCGGTGGTAAGGAAGCACGAAGCGTTGTCATCTTAACAATAAAAAGTGTGCAACTGAGCACGCCTCCCTGGGGTACACCAGTTTCCTGTGTAAAAGCACGTGACAGCACATTGCCGACTTTCACCCGGAAGGTACGATTGGACAAGTAGCTTTTTATTACGTTGAGCATATTACCATGAATGCCCATTTCCGATAAGTCTCGCAAGATCCCGTATCGCCACGTTGTGTCATACGCCTTTTCCACATCGAGAAATATCGAGAGGAAGAACTGTTTATGTATACATGCGTCCCGGATATTTCCTTCAATACGTACAAGATGGTCGGTTGTGGAGCGCGCTTCTCGGAAGCCACACTGATAGGGATCAAGCATTTTGTTCTCTTCAAGGAAATGGATCAGTCGCCGATTTATCATTTTTTTTTCAAATACCTTACAGATACAACTTGTGAGGGCTATCGGGCGGTACCTTGCCACTGAAGAAGGATCTTTGCCTTGTTTTAAAACAGGGACCACAATGGCTTCTTTCCATGCGGTCGGAAGGTATCCTGCGTCCCAGATAGTGTTGAAAAGTGTAAGTAGTGTCACTTGCGTGTCGTTGTGTAAGTTTTTTAACATTTCGTACATGATTCTATCAGATCCTGGTGCTGAGCTCTTGCATACGCTCAAGGCAGCTCTCAATTCGGCAATACTGAAAGGACGGTTGTAAGGCTCATTCTCTCGACTTTTTCTTGCTAATGCCTTACGTTCTTCTATTTGTTTATATCTGAGAAAAAATTGCGAATAATTGTTTGAACTTGATATGCTCTGAAAGTGCTCCGCAAGTGAGTCTGCCTGATCTTGCAGTCTGTCGCCCTGTGTATTTACCAGAGGGAGTGAATATGTTTGTCGCCCTCTAACTCTATTTACCCTGTTCCATACTTTGGCCTCGTCTGTAAACGAGTTAATGCTGGATAAATACTTCTGCCAGCTTTCTCTTCTGGCCTGTCGGCGGGTTCGCCTGCCTTGGGACTTTACTTGCTTAAAGTTGACTAGATTCTCTGCAGTGGGAGAAGCGCGTAGCAACCCCCACGCTTTGTTTTGTTTCTTACGAGAGATCCTACAATCTTCGTTCCACCACGGAACCCGCCGTTTACATGCCAAGCCATTTACTTCTGATATGCATTTAGATGCAATATCTATGATGAAGGCTGTGAGATACTGCACAGCGGCATCAATTCCTAAGGAAGACATGTCATTCCATGAGATACTGGTTAAGTTTCGGAACTTCTCCCAGTCGGCTGTATCGATCTTCCACCTAGGAGCCTGCGGTAGACATTCTTTTTTTTATGTGTTTTTAGCAGTATGGGGAAGTGGTCGCTCCCGTAAGGATTGTTGGTAACTTCCCATTCGAGTTCAGGCAGTATACAAGGAGAAACTAGGCTGAGGTCAATTGAAGAAAATGTTCTGTTTGTGAGAGAATAATATGTGGGTGTCTTTTTATTCAGCAGACACGCACCGGACGAAAAAAGAAACTGTTCAACGAGACGACCTCGCGCATCGATACGAGAGTCTCCCCACAGGCTGCTGTGCGCATTGAGATCGCCAAGAACAACATAGGGTTCTGGTAATTGATCTATCAAGGACTGAAATTCATGTTTGTTTAGTTGGTAATGCGGGGGTATGTAAAGCGAGCAAATGGTGATGAGTTTGTTTAGTAGGACAGCTCGAACCGCCACTGCTTCAAGGGGCGTTTGTAGCTGTAAAGGTTGACACGCTATACTTCTGTGAGTGACTATGGCAACACCGCCCGATGATGCTACGGCATCATCGCGATCTTTGCGAAAAGTTAGATACTGTCGAAGAAGGTTTGTGTGTTTGTTTTTTAAGTGTGTTTCCTGTAAACACAGCACTTTTGGATTGTGTTTTTGTATAAGTTCCTGCACATCATCAAGGTTTCTGAGAAGACCTCTGACATTCCATTGTATGATTTGTGTATCCATATTTAAAGAAAAATTGGTGCTGTGTTTACGGAAACGGAGGTGATGCCTTAGGTTACAGAGCTCTTTCGAGGCCCTGTAACGGGAGTTCTACCCTTTCTGGAGCGTTCGAGGGAGCCTCGCCGCTCCTTAGGCGCTTGGCGCGCCGTGAGGACAGGTGTAGTGTCCATTGCCTCTTGTGAGGCGCCAGACACATGCTCTTGCGAGCGAGAAGTTACCAGGGAATTTCCCGCCTTGGGGGGCAAGACCCCTGCGCCCACCAGCCCGGAGGTCGATGGGGCACCCTGCGGGATTTGGCTGCGCCGGCTGTTGCCAGCGCTGGAAGGGGCCGGGGAAGTTGGGGCAGCCTCGGCTGCGCCCACCTTCGGGGTTGATGGTCCCCTCTGCTGTGTTGACGGAGCAGCGCTAGCTGCAACCGTCGCGGGGGCAGATGGCGTAACTGCCGACTCACTGTGTGTGGGTCGGACAGCCGCCGGAGGCCGTTGTGACGCTGCCCCCTTACGCGCCACATCGGCAAAGCTGCTCTTAGACAGGTATGACACCCGCCTACGTGCCTCCTTGAAAGATATGTTTTCTTTGACTTTGATTGTCACAATTTCCTTTTCTCTTTTCCAGGACGGGCAGGACCGCGAGTATGCGGTATGCTCGCCATCACAGTTTACACAATGTGGAGTGTTCTGGCATGTTTCGGAGGAATGTTCATTGTCACTGCACTTAGCACATGTCAGCCGGCCTCGACAGTTCTGTGAACTGTGGCCGAACCTTTGGCACTTAAAGCATCTAAGAGGATTGGGCACGTATGGCCTAACACGAAGTTTGACATAACCGGCCTCGATGGACTCGGGGAGGACACTTGAACCGAAAGTGAGTATCAGGTGTTTAGTCTTGATCTCTTTTCCATCTCGCCTCATCTTAATTCGCTTAACATTTATGACATTCTGTTCGCTAAAGCCCTCCAAGAGTTCAGCTTCAGTGAGCTCTAGCATGTCATCGTCCGAGACAACGCCGCGGGTGGTGTTCATCGTACGGTGCGGAGTTACTGTTATTTGGATCTCCCCAAATGAGACAAGTTTCGGCAGTTTCTCATACTGTTTCTTATCGTGGAGCTCCAAGAGAAGATCACCACTTGTCATTCTCGACGCCTTATATCCTGTTCCAAGAACTTCAGTTAAAGACTTCGAAACAAGGAACGGTGAAATGTTACGCACTAGTTTGTCTGGGTTTTCTGAGTGTATCACATGATATTTAGGAAAGTTCTGGACTTGTCGTCCGAAAAACTGAAAGAGATCTTCGGTGCGCCCTCGTTTGTGAGGGCGATCAGGGAGTTTAGGAAAAGCGTTTTTTATGAGTACAGTAGGGTTTTCGGCCGCGATGCCGACCACCCACCATGGAGCCCAACAGGGGGACGTGACAGGAGTTCCTGCTAGAGAAACCCTGCCAATGCCAGCCGTACATCGCTGCTATAACCAAATACAGCATAACCAAGGCTGGCTAGCTACACAAGGTTAACCCTTGCCGCCGGGAAACTAGGAAGTGAGTAGAAGAGATGAGAAGACAGGAAAGATGAAAAAGGCGAGACAGAAAGACGAAGATTGGAGAGGAGGACAGGAAAAGGCGACTGCCAATTTCCCCCGGGTGGGTCAGTCCGGGGGTGCCGTCTACGTGAAGCAGAGGCCAAAGAGGCGTGTTGCCTCCGCCGGGGGGCCTTGAAGGTCCGAACACCCGGCATCGGCTCAACCCCCAGGATCCCCCTTTCCCCGGACACGGCTAGGCCGCGCACGGCTACACGCGGGAGGGTCCAACCCCCGTGTGCTCGGGTACGTGGTGTCGCAACACACCAAACGCCTGCTGACGCAGACGCCCCTGCGGGGCACAAACATCACTGCTGGTTTGTTCCGCGGCATGAAGGAAAGTTTGAAGGAAAAATAGAATCTCTCGAGTGTGTGCTTTTAGAAGGAAAGGCGACACTAATAACGTGTGAAGGCACCTTGCGCCTCGACTATGTCCTGAATGCGTCCTGGCAGTGAGGCGTATAAACGTGACATGAGGCTCCTGTCACTCTTGAGTTCTTCCCACACTCCATGGATCACAGACCAAAGGGCTTCCTTAGTTTCATTCTTAATAGTACGCCGCGAGATGCGGCGCTTCATCAGGCCCCAGATATTCTCGATTAAATTAATATCCGCTGCCTTGGGTGGCCATTCCAATGTCTGGATTCCAAGATCATCCAAAGTAGAGCGGACCAACCTAAAATAGAGGGAGGTCAGGGCATGTAATGAAAATGTAGGAACAATGATTTCACTAATAAAACATATTTGCAGATTAAATAACTACAATGCGGGAAAATAACTTTAGTGGTTTTCATGCTTTGAACTACAATGCAGATTCTTAATACCAGAAAACGGGGCTCTCCTTTCATAATGACTACCATCAAGTTTTCATTTTGATGTTGGCTCCTAAAGAAAAAAATGAAGATTTGGTTGGTTATATTTGGGTAACATTTATTTAGGATGTATTGCATATAAAAATGTCCACCCTGTTGTATATAGTGGCTGCACAAATCACAACGACCTATTTCTGCCTGCATTGGAAACAAATCTTTAAACTAAAAAAAAACACTTCATATACGCATCCTTTCTTTCTTTTTTTCACTTCGTTTGCGACGTCACAGAGCGTAGCAGCCGAAGGTAGCCAGCAACTGCTGTACTTACTTTGATGTATGAACAGGGCTCCTGTCATGCTGAAAGATAAAGAGGCCGTCGGGAAATGGTCCTTCGAGAACAAATGGAAGTAACACCTGCTGAAGTATGTCTACATATTCATTTGAAGTCAGGATACCGTCGATGCGATGGAGCGGTCCAAGTCCATCATGTGCAATAGCTCCCCACACGCTGATTCCACAGCGTCCA
Organism: Dermacentor variabilis; assembly: GCF_050947875.1. Classification (NCBI taxonomy): domain Eukaryota; kingdom Metazoa; phylum Arthropoda; class Arachnida; order Ixodida; family Ixodidae; genus Dermacentor; species Dermacentor variabilis. The sequence goes on along the minus strand of NC_134578.1, from coordinate 125,348,121 downwards.
CTGGCAGCTACTTGCTGGGTAAATCTTGCCTCATATCTGGAAGAAATCAATTGTTAAAATGACTTTGGAACAGCAGGATTCAAACTCAAACAACAGATTGAAAGTCCAGAATGATCACGAGGATTATTCCTGTCAAGATTCACTAAACTGGCACGTTCTCCATGGTAGCACAGGCTCACTCTTTTTGTATCTGTTGACACCATTTGTTTTAATCTGAATATTTTCTCGAATGCTTACACCCAGTTAAAATGCGTCCTCAAAGTATGCGCAAAAAATGGCTAAAACGAATTTATTCGACATCCGGAGTCATCGTATATTACTTCAAGCTCAATGTAAATTTAATTCCTCCGGTACATTTCAACAGTCATTCTGCAATTTGTTAATGAAGAAAAGTGCTTTTACCTTGTCCCCGCAATTCTCCACACGCGTTGTTGCTGATCCCAGCGGGTGACGAACGTCGACTCGTCGCTGAAAACGACGGATTTCCACTCGTCTGCACCCCACGCCTGGTGCTCACGCGCGAACTGTAGACGGGCTACTGCTTTTCTCTCGAGGAGTCGAGGCCTTTGACACGCAATACGACTACGAAGCCCCGCTGCGTGTAGCCTGCGGCGAATGGTTGGGATAGACGCTGCAAATCCTAGCTCTCGTCGAAGCTCCTGGAGGGTAACCGTCGGGTCGCAGCTTACTGTTGCCACGATCAGCAGGTCTTCTGCAGCCGTCGTTACAGGAGGCCTCCCTCCTCGTGGCGCGTCTTCAATCCGGCCCTCATCTCGATAGGCACAGACAATGCGGTCTACAGAGCGTTTGCTACAACCCACAGTCCTAGCGATATTCCGTCGGCTCATTCCTCCAATAGCAAGGCCGATTATTTTCAGCCTTTTGTCATGGTCAATTCGTACCATTTCTCTTTTGACGGCAGCTAGCAAACTGATGCGTGAACAGGTTGCCTCTCACTTGTAGAAAAGAACTTGTCGCACACTCAGGCGCGCAAAAAAAAAAAAAAAGCGATAGGGGAGAAAGGCCGCGTCATGTTTTTGATTTCTTTCATACGGAGCTGCTGCACATGCGCGTCCGGTGATTTTATTCCCAGACGATGAACCACAACCGCGCACTACAGACAACTACGAGTTCGCCGCTTCACTGAGATGAGCAAGCCATATTACAGCGCAGCTCTGTGTTGCCCGTTCGTGGGTTTAGCGCCGCCGTCGCCGTTCCCATCACTGTCGGCTTAACCAATTGGGAAAATGTGCCGGGGCAGCCATGAAAGGAGAGCGAACACGGCAGATTAAATACGGGGATAACAGAAAGAACAAGAAGAGAGCGAAGAGCGCGAAACAGAACGTAGACAAGCATGGTTTAAGACATTCTTACAGTCCTTGCAATGCAGCGGTGGCTCATCGGGCCTGAGAATGGCGCGGCCAGAAGCGTGGCGAGTGCGGTGGAACGCGACGATGGCGAAGCGGAAACTACCCGACAGGCTATCATGCCGTTTGCAGCGTATGCTGGATGAGCGGGCGGAGGTCTTTGGTGGCCGCTGTCAAACACGATACGCTCAAATTTCGCAATTCCGATTATTGTTATCAGCAGTTAATTTCTTTTTCGGAACCAAATTAAAGGGACAACGCTATGAATAGTCCTGTACATGCTCGAACAAGGGCACTTCGCGAGGATCCTGGCTAAGATCTGACCTCAGCAGCTGAATGTTATATCACTAAAATGTGCCGCAATGGCAGCTCGTATTTGCCATGATGGTCGTCACAAGTAGCAAATTAACCAAGAAAGCATAAGCTTCAGAGTGGCAGATTCATCTCTCGACGAAATCGAAGGGGGGAGCGTGCCTTCAAGGCAAAAAGTGTGGTCTGTGATTGCCCCGAACAATTGCAGCTTGCCCTTGCGTTTGACTGTAAACTAGCCAAGGTCTCTGGTTGATAGGGCGCTAGGGATAACCCTTTTTTAAGCTACCTGGGAAGCCCTTTCTCGTAGAGACGAACGACACCTCAGTACACTATATTTGAAATACTGCTTCCAGTGAACCCGCAACAGCGACAGCACCGCTGGCGTGACGCCTTCACTACACGTAAATGTTGTGATCTCGTGGCCATGGCCTACTTTACGCGACTAAAACGCGTAATAACCAATGGAAACGGGCTGAACTTGCACTGGCCTCATGTGTGCTCGAAAGTGGACCCTAACGACAATCGGGCAGTATGCAAGAAGACATCAAAAGGGCCACGTAGTGGGCACTTCTCAAAATGCCAAAAGAATGGGTCTAACTCAATCCGTTACTCAGGCAGCACGAACGTCTTCTAGACTCGAAAAGCTCCCATAATCTAACCGTGGGTTTATTTAAAAAACTTCAACGTCGAAAGCAATCGCGTGGTCGTTCCTTAGTGGGGAAGTGCGGTCTACGTATTTGAAATATTGCAACAGTGGTTACAGGCCCTTTCCGAAGAGAGCCCTTGTAGACGAAATTACTGCATCTTGTCCTTTTTAAAAGAACCATGAGTGAATTGCCTGCATATTACAATGAAACCTGGAACAACGCTACACAGCACTGAGAGATGTCAGGTTGATATTTTTTCTTTTGTGTTCATTGCACTCAGAAATACATTCAAAATGTATATCTTAAAGTATAGTGCGAAGGCTCTCACCTTTGAATGTGTAGGATAAAATTGTAATTTGAAATTTTGATGATTAGGACAAGTTTTCTACAATAATGCGCTGCATCGAAGCCGGGAAGTTTCGCCCTGGCGACCGCATTTACTCGCATGAAGCGCCGTACCACAGCGGCCGCAAGACGACCTCTCAGATGGCAGAACGAACGCCGCACTAGTTTTTCGCCAGCGCTGTCATCAAAGGATGCTTGAGAGTAAGAGACATGCTTCCCTCGCCCTCTTTATCCTCGACGCAAGCGAGCAGCGGCGCGCGCCGGCGGCGGCAGCGCCGCGATGGCGGAGCGCAGCCGCTCCCCGGCCGTTAACATCGGGTTCAGGTTTTTTGACCAAGACTGTACCTCCATAGCATGCTCAGAGCGCAGCACCTCGTCTCGACCTACTAGAGAGCGATTATTCGAAGGTTCCTCGATGCCGAACAAACTATGCTCTCCAAATGCTGAAACATTCACTCCCCCACACACTAAACAAATTCAATTTTTCATTAGAGCTGATGATGATGATCGAAGTTTACTGGCGCAAGGTCATCTAAGGCCAAAGAGCGCCAGGACATGTGTTTTCGTTTAGTAAAATTGTGGGTTTAGTGCTATGACCTAAAATAGAGGCTGTATAGAGGGCTGCACGCAAGAAAAATCTATAAATACTAGTGAATGAATTCGGAAATAGTTAGTTAGTTAGTTTGGGTTTAGTGGCACAAAGGCAACTAAGGCCATGCTGCGCCAGTCACAAGACAAAATAAAACGGAACGTAAGGGCAGGGAAACCTGCATTACATTATAGTTGGTGTAAATAACCAGTTTTTTCTAAAAAGTCGAAGAGGTTAGGAAATGGCACTAGGGGGTCATCTGCTAGTAATAGGGTAGGGTGTAATGGAATGTGCAATTTATACAGGCTGTGTAAAAACCTCCGTCTCAGTGTATTGATATGTGGACATGTTATTAAGATGTGCATGACTGTAAGAGCTTCATTACATTTTTCGCAAGTTGGCGGGTTTTCTTTTCGGAGAAGGAAATTGTGCGTCAGATGTGTGTGTCCAATTCGAAGTCGACACAAGATCACCTCGTAGAATCGTTGCTGGTGACTGCATGATTTCCACTCGCCAATTACAGGTTTAATTAGGTGAAGCTTGTTGCTTAAACAAGTGTCCCAATCGCGTTGCCATTTTGACGTCAAGGCCTTCCGAATCGCATTTACACTGTCTTTATATGGAAGTGCTGTATTTTGAATGTTTTTGCACGCTGCCATTGATGCGCATCTATCCGCCGCTTCGTTACCCAATATTCCAACATGGCTTGGTACCCAGCAAAACTTTATTGATCTGCCATATTTGTTTGATGTTAATGCATTCAATATATCGCCTAACAAGGGTTCATTTTGGGATTTCATGTGTAGAGCCTTCAGTACGCTTAATGAATCTGTGTATATGACAGTGTTTTCAAGTTTGTCAGCAATGATCTTTTGAACTACCGTCCATATCGCGTACACTTCGGCTGTGTAGACAGGTGCATGCTGAGGTAATCGAATACATGTTTCCCAATTTTCTGTTATGGCCCCTACACCCACGTGTTTTTCCGTTTTAGAGCCATCAGTATAAAATGCTATGTAGTTTATATACTTGTCTTGAAGAGAGCGGAATTCTTGTATAATGTGATGATGTGGTGTGTTTCTTTTCTTTAGATGTGTTAGCGTCTAATCACATAACGCTGTGAAATCACACCACGGGGGTAAACGTTCTGGCTTTCTGGCAACCTGGAGGACTTCCCGAGGGATGTCATAATCCCGACAGTATTCCTCGTATCGCAAGATAGGCGGCCTGATCCAGTTTGGTTTATTTGTGTAATGTAAGCGTGAGCTGCACTTTGTGACGATGTTTTAGCATATGTGTTGTGGTGAGGATCGGATTCTCAGTATGTAGGAAAAAGTTATTAGCGCTCTGCGATGCTGTAAAGGAGGTTCATTACATTCAACATGTAAGCTCTGTATAGGTGATGTTCTGTAAGCACCGCATGCTAGTCGTAGTCCTAGGTTATGGACTGGATCAAGTCGTCGGACGTAAGATAGTCCGGCTGAACCATATGTAATGCTACCATAGTCTAATATGCTACGCACCAGAGTGCGGTAGATGTGTAGCAGGCATTTACGGTCAGAGCCCCACCGTTTCCGGGAGAGGATATTTAGAATGTTAAGTGCATTGTTCGCTTTGATTTTAATACTATTGATGTGTGCGAGAAAGTTCAACTTTTTATCAAACAGAACACCCAGAAACTTGTGTTCTTGTTTCACGGGTAGTGTGGCATCTTGTAGTTTAAGGATGGGATCTGGTTGTAGGCCTCTGTTTTGTGTAAAGACAACACTAATCGTTTTTTCACTTGAGAAGCGAAAGCCGTTTTTAGATGCCCACTGCGTTAGTTTGTTTAGTGTAATTTGAATTTGTCGTTCGCAGGTTGCCATGTTCGATGCACGACATCCACATATAGTGAATGCATTATAGAAGATGGAATTACATTATTGAGCGAATTCATTTTCACCACAAACAATGTTGTGCTCAATACGCATCCCTGAGGTACTCCGTTTTCCTGAATAAATACGCTGGACAGCACCGTTCCTAAACGCACCTGGAATGTTCGATCGGACATGAAATCAGCTAGACATTTAAGCATTCTGCCGCGGATCCCTAAATCCGCTAGATCCCTTAAAATAGCGAACCTCCATGTTGTGTCGTACGCTTTTTCAAGATCAAAGAAAACTGTGAGACAATATTGCTTTTGTAGAAAGGCCGCACGTACCTCGTGTTCTAACCGAACTAGATGATCTGTTGTGGAGAAGCCTTTCTTGTACCCACACTGATGATTATCGAGCAGGTTCTCAGTTTCGAGGACGTATGCCAATCTGATATTTATAATGGATTCATAGGACTTGGCGAGACAGCTTGTAGTGCTATAGGTCGGTAGCTGGTAGCTGCTGTAGGATGCTTTCCAGCTTTGAAGAAAGGGATTATAATGGCTTTTTTCCACGCATTCGGCATTTTTCCTGTTTCCCAGATTATGTTAAAGAAGCGGAGCAATGTCTTAACTGCTTTTGAGGAAAGGTGTGCGAGCATTGTGTAATGTATTCTGTCCGGACCTGGCGCTGTTTTTTTGCCAGTAGTGAGTACTCTGTTAATTTCGGAAAGTGTTAGGGGGGCATTATATGGTTTCTCGGAACTACCTGCTGTCGGAAGCTTTTGTTTTTCTGCTGATTGTTTATACTTTTGAAATTCAGTGGAGTAGTTTAGTGAGCTTGATATGTTATGGAAATGCTGCCCTAATAAATCTGCTTGTTCTTTTAAATTCGTTTGTGTACCAGGAGGTGAGAGTATGGGGATCGTATAGGGAGCGTACTCGCTTCTAAACTTCCGAAGCTGATCCCACATTCTTTTGGATGTTATTGAGCTATTGATGGAGGATACATATGTTTGCCAAGACTGTCTTTCGGCTTGCCTACGCGTGTACCTGGCTTTCGCCTTAGCTTTTTTGAAATACAGGAGGTTATCATGTGTCGGATATCGCCGAAATATACCCCATGCTTTGTTTTGTGCTTTTTTAGTTTGAGTGCATTCATTCGTCCAACAGGGTTTTAGTTTTTTCCTTAAGAAGCCGGAGGATTGCGGGATCGTCTGTTCTGCTGCAGCAAGTATGGAGGCAATAATCTTTTCATTCATTTCGTCTATTGTTTGATGATCTGATATGTGATCAAGACTGGCTTTCTCGCTGAAGAGAGGCCAGTCTGCTAGATGGAGTTTCCAACGGGGTGGTCTTAATGATACTGTAGGGAAAGGAGATGTGTTTTTAATAATGCCGGGGTTATGATCACTACCATAAGGATTGTTAATAAGACTCCATTTAAAATCGATCAACAGAGATGGAGTGCACAGCGCCAGATCAAGACAGCTCATAGCTCCTGTGCTTGGGGGCAGTAGGTTGGCGCACCAGTGTTTAAAAGGCATATTTCGTTAGTCAGGATAAAATCTTCAAGTGTTTGTCCCCTGGTGTCAATTGTTTTGCTACCCCATAATATGTTATGAGCGTTAAAATCACCTGCTATTAAAAAAGGTTTGGGTAGCTGGTTTAAAACTAACTCCAGGTCTCCTACAGTAAAATGGGAATGTGGTGGAATGTACATTGAACAAATGGCAATTGTTTTATGTGCTAAAACCGTGACAGCAATGGCTTCCAAATGAGTATTAATGGTAACTTCTCTAGCTGCAATGCCGTTCCGTAGAACTATAGCTACGCCACCCGAAAGCCGGTTCGCCTGAGTACGATCGCTCCGTACAACAGTGAATCCTTTTAAAATGTTTTCGTGCTTTTCGCCTAAGTTTGTTTCTTGTAAGCACAAGGCCACAGGAGAGAAGTTACTTAACAAGTCTTTGATGTCACCTAAGTTGTGTAAAAGGCCTCTACAATTCCAATGCATAATAAAAGCCATATTGAAATTGAAAGGTCAGAAATGGCACTACGGAAAAGAGGTGGGATTATAGGTGACATGGATTAAGAAGGCTGATACAAATGAGCGATTACCTTTAAGTTATGGCTTTCTTATTTTGAACGGTTACTGGGATTTTGTCCCTCTTATCGCGCTCGAGAGAGCGCTTGTCCTTCGGTGTCAATGACACCGGAGTTTTTGTGTCGACCTCCATCGCTCTCTCTGAGGCGCTGGAGGGCCGAGAGTTTGGCGCCGAGACACGTGCCTCGGGCCTTGGAGTTCGCTTGATCTTAGGGCCCTGCGGGGCGGGTGTTTGCAGGGCCTTGGAAGAGGATGGAGCAGCGTCGGCTGCTTCCATCACGGGGGCGGGAGGAGTCACTGCAGCACCGCTGCGCGTGGGCTCCGAGGACTCCGGAGGCCTCTGTGACGCTGCCCCCGACTGCGTCACATCGGCGTAACTTCTTCGCGGAAGGTATGATAGCCGCTTTCTGGCTTCAAAGAACGAAATTTTTTCTTTTACAGTTAGAGCAATGACTTCTTTTTCTTTTTTCCAGCAAGGGCAGGACCGTGAATAAGCTGGATGATCTCCCTTGCAGTTAACACAGTGTGGGGAAGAGGTGCAATTCTCAGATTGGTGTTCGTTGGAGCTGCATTTAGCACAAGTTGTTTGTCCTCTGCATGCATGTCAAGCATGTCCGAACCTTTGGCACTTAAAACATCGTCTAGGGTTCGGGATATATGCTCTGACATTGACTTTAACATAACCTGCATCGAGTGAAGTAGGCATTTCGCTTGTTCCAAAGGTGAGTATAACATGTTTGGTGGGGATTTCTTGGTTGTTTCTGCGGATTACTATTCTTTGTACTTTTGTCACATTTTGTTCTTGGAAACCCTCAAGGAGTTCCTCATCGCTCAATCCAATAAAGTCTTCTTCAGAAATCACTCCCCGGCTTGTGTTCAGTGTTCTATGTGGTGAAATCGTCACTGTGGCGTCGCCAATACTGGTAAGGTCAATGAGCTTCTCTGCTTGGTCTTTATCATTCAGTTCTAGGAGGAGGTTCCCGCTAGACATTTTGGAGGCTTTGTACGTCGGTCCGATTTTTTCAGGCATTTGGCTACAAGGAATGGTGAGAGTTTTCTTACTGGCATGTTGCTTTCGCTGTGTACTACATCGAATTTGGGGAAGGATGGAGCGTTGCTCCGAAAGGAGAAATGGAATGGTACTTCGGTGCGGCATCTTTTCAGACGCCGATCATAGACGACAGAGGTTTGTGCTGCCATAGAAAATGAGTATGTTCGGCAACAGCGCCGACCGCCCACCACGGAGCCCAACGAGGGGACGCGGCAGATATTGTGTACAAGCATGCACGACGCCAGCCGTACGCATTCGCTATAACCAAATATGGTGTACCCAAGGTAGGATAGCCACACAAGGTTAACCCTTGCCGCCGTGGAGATGATGATGATGTATGGGGTTTTATGGCGCAAGGGCCAGGAATGGCCAAAGAGCGCCATGTCTGTGGTAGTGGGCGTGCAGTGTAACTATGAATACTATGAAATTGGTGTGACGTGGCTGTAAAGGGGCCTTAAAATATACGCTGTACAGTGCATAAAATCTGTGTAATAAAATTATGCGAATGACATATGACCTGTACTATGAACATTTCGATGCATTTAAAAAGAATGATACAATAGGTAAAATATATCAGATTATAATAAATGCTAGAGCACTACTGCCTCCTTAGAGCCCTTGAAACACAAGGGTCTGGAGGCATGTGCTATACCGTACAACTATCCCAGCGGCATCCTCTAAAGAGAGGAAGCGCTAGGAATGCATGGGGCTAATAACATGTAGGACCACATCTCTCAGAAAACCTAGGACTGTGTCTGTGTTAAAAAGCGGTTCTGGGCCGAGGAACATTACTGGATGAAGAGGGATGTGATGTCTGTAAGCTAAGGAAAAATGTTTAATTCTTTCAGATTCGGCTTCCCGACACTCCAGAAGGACGTGGAGCACGGTCAGCCTCTCCCCGCATCTACCACAGGTTGGAGGCTCACTTCTGGTTAGTAGAAAATTATGGGTGCCAAACGTGTGTCCTATTCTGTGCCGCCGTGGAGAAAGGAAGTAAATGGAAGAAAGAAGAAGACAGGAAAGGTCAAAATGTGAGAGATAAAGACGAAGATTTGAGGTGAGAGAGACAGGAAAGGGCGACTGCCGATTTCCCCCGGGTGGGTCAGTCCGGGGGTGCCGTCTACGTGAAGCAGAGGCCAAAGAGGTGTGTTGCCTCCGCCGGGGGGCCTTAAAGGTCCAAACACCCGGCATCGGCTCAACCCCCAGGATCCCCTTTTCCCCGGACACGGCTAAGCCGCGCACGGCTACACGCGGGAGGGTCCAACCCTCGTGTGCTCGGGTACGTGGTGTCGCAGCACACCAAACGCCTGCTTGCGCAGACGCCCCTGCGGGATTCGGAAATAATTCTGAAGATAAATATAAAGTATTAAATGCATTGGTTATAGGCACACATGGTAAATTATTGCGGATTGACCGAGTCCCTTGCTGTGCAACTCTTGCTCACGCCAGAAGTGCAAGGAGCTCAGACATACTTTTGTGCGTTAGATTGTACCTCACCTGTGAGGCAATATCTGATGGTTAGGATGGAATCAGATGATATCTGGAAAGTTAGCTTCAGCAAGATAATTAAGCACTCTTTTAAAGTTAAAAAGTGCATCCTCTGATAGGAACATCGATGGATGGGTTGGTATGTGGTGTGTGTAGAGTTCCTTAATATGAGCTACTCGCTCTCGGTGAAGTTCGGGACATTGAATGAGGACATGTAGGACGGTTAAGTTCTCAGCGCAGCGTGTGCACGTCGTTGGTTCAGTTGCAGTCAAGAGGTATTTGTGTGTGCCATAAGTGTGTCCTATTCTGAGTCGTGCCAGGGTGACTTCGGTGTGTCAAGCTTCAGTGGGAAAGACTTGGTTAATTGCGGTTTAAGCAGGTGCGTGTTGTGTTGTGTTGTGTTGGGTTTAATGGCGCATAAGCAACTCAGGCTATCATGCGCCAAACGCAAGGTCAAATTTCTTTTTTAAAAAGTTGGGTCACCTCAGCGACGATCCTTGTCTGGGCAAGGATTTCGAGGATCCCAACAAACTAAAGACCTCAGTCTTCTTCTCATATATGAGAAGGTGGGTGAGGTGTATATGAAGATGAAGTTGGGAATAGGCTCATTTATAGTCTTTCAATGATACCTGCTTCTCTTAAGAAGCTAATAACATGTGTGGTATCCACAAGTGCGTCTTCGCCTAAAATCAATGCTGGGTGAAAGGGAATGTGCTGATTATAAAACGAAGTAAAGTGTTTTTTCCTTAGTGTTTCGAGTTTTACGCATGTTAATAAGATGTGGTTTACAGTAAGTTCATTTCCGCATTTTTCACAGCAAGGCTTGTCTTGTTTTGTCAGGAGGAAATTGTGTGTAAGGTGCGTGTGTCCTATGCGAAGACGACATAAAATTACTTCGATGAAGCGTTCTTGGTGTGAGCATGTCTTCCATTCTTTTATTACAGGTTTTACTAGGTGTAGTTTATTGGTTTCTTCATTATTCCATGTAGTCTGCCATTTATTCCTCAGTTTATGGTTCACTAATTTTATACAGTCCTTGTAAGGGATTCTTGTTTGGGTGATTTTTTTATGTCGAGCTTTCGCTGCGCATTCATCTGCTTTTTCGTTGCCACTGATTCCGACGTGACTGGGCACCCAGCAAAATTTTATGTTGTGTCCTTTTCTAATGGTTTTTCTTATGTTATGTAGGATGTCGCCGATTAATGGTGTAATTGCATTTCTAGGGTGAAGTGCTGTTAGTACGCTTAGTGAATCTGTGTAAATTATGCTGTTTACAATGTTCTCATTTAATATTTTTTCTACAGCTAGAGAAATTGCGTAGCACTCTGCAGTAAAAATGGATGCACACTGAGGTAGGCGTACCGTTTTTTCCCAAATGTTTTGTATCGCGGCACTGCCAACGTATCCTGCCGATTTGGAGCCATCAGTATAAAACGCTGTGTATTCCACGTATTTTTCGTTTAGCGCTAAAAATTCTTGTATTATGTGTTCATGTGGTGTTTGTTTTTTTTTAAGATGTGTTAATGTGAAGTCACACACTGAAGGCTGGCAATACCAAGGTGGGAGTGGATCGGGTTTTCGGGCTATCTGAGGCAGTGTGTCCCTTATATCTAGTTCTTGGCATCTTTCCTCGAAGCGGAGAAGAAGTGGTCTTATTGCTTGGGGTTTGTTTGCAAATAGTATTCGTGATGGGCACCTTGTAACTATTGGGTAGCAGATGTGTTTCGGCAGTGAACGAATTTTTAGGATGTATGAGCATGTAAGCATGGTTCTTCTGTCGGAAAGGGGTGGTTCATTTGTTTCTACATATAGACTGTGTATAGGAGACGTCCTGTATGCACCAGTTGAAAGACGTAAACCTAAATTATGTACTGGGTCAAGGCGGTTCAAATATGACTTCCTTGCTGAGCCATACACTATGGACCCATAGTCTAAGCAGGAGCGTATAACAGAACGGTAGATGTGTAGCAGGCATACCCTATCAGAACCCCAGTGTTTGCGTGAAAGGACCTTAAGTATGTTCAGGGATCGAGATGCTTTCTTTTTCAGCGCGTTGATGTGCGGAAGGAAGGTGAGTTTTTTGTCAAAAATTATGCCTAGAAATTTGTGCTCGTTTTGGACAGGTAATGTGGCTTCGTTCAGGTGTAGGGTGGGGTCCGTTTGTACTCCTCGTTTGAGTGAAAAGAGTATGACCACGGTTTTCTGTGGAGAAAAGCGGAAACCATTTCTGTCTGCCCATGTTGCTAGTTTATTTATTGTAAGCTGTACCTGTCTTTCGCATGTTGATATGTTTGATGATGTGCAGGCTATCTGAAGATCATCGACGTATACTGAATACATAATGGACTTGGGGATTATTTTACTAATGGAATTCATTTTGATAATAAAAAGTGTTGTGCTTAAAATACACCCCTGAGGTATTCCATTTTCCTGAACGAAATTTTTCGACAGGGTTGAGCCTAGGCGCACATGGAACGAACGGTTAGATAAAAAATCTTTTATGCAGTTCAACATCCTGCCGTGGATGCCAAGATCGGCCAGATCTTTAAGAATCCCGAACCTCCAGGTTGTGTCATATGCCTTCTCTAAATCGAAAAAAAACAGCAAGGCAGTGTTGTTTGTGTATAAATGCTTCTCGTACTGTGTTTTCAAGACGAACTAGATGGTCATTAGTGGATGATCCCTTTTTAAAACCACATTGATGGATATCGAGCAGCTCACGGATTTCTAGCATGAAGGTTAATCTAATATTCAGGACATTTTCGAAGGACTTCGCAAGGCAGCTGGTAAGGGCTATAGGCCTATAGCTACTGGGGGAGGTTGGTGGTTTTCCGGGTTTCAAAAATGGAACAATTATAGCTTTCTTCCATGCTTCAGGTATCTTCCCCGATATCCAAATTTTGTTAAAAAATTTAAAAGGGCTTTTACGGCATGTTCAGAGAGGTGGCCTAGCATTTGGTAATGTATTCTATCGGGACCAGGTGCAGTTTTTTTACCAGCGGACAGTACCCTATGGATTTCTTGAATTTTAATTAAAGTATTGTATGGTTCATTTCTGCTGCTATTTATCGGTAGTCTTTGTTTCTCAGCTGTCTTTTTGATTTTTAGAAATGATTCTGTATAGTGTGATGAACTGGAAGCTGCTGAGAAATATTCACCCAGTATATCTGCCTGTTCTTCTATGCTTGTCTGTATACCGGGGGCTGTGAGAAGTGGAACTGTAAATGGGGAATAGCTGTTTTTTAGCTTTCGTACGTTCTCCCACATTTGTTTTGATGTGGTTAAGCTGTTTATAGAGGATACGTAACTTTTCCATGAATTTTTTTCAGCACTGCGGCGGATATATCGAGCTTTTGCTCTCGCTTTTTTAAAGGTTATAAAGTTTTCTGTTGTTGGGTATCTGCGAAATATTCCCCAAGCTTTGTTTTGTTCTTTTTTCGCTTCTCTACATTCTTGTGTATACCAAATTTTCTGATATTGTTTTACTATTCCGGACGACTGAGGTATAGCTATGGTTGCAGCATCAATAATACAGTTTGTAAAAGCTTCATTTAGTTCGTCTATGGTGAGATTATCTGACACAATTTTTTCTAGGCTGGCTTTCTCTTCAAAAAGGGCCCAGTCGGCTAAATGGAGCTTCCACCGTTGTGGTTTTGTCGGGATTACTTCCGGTGAGGATTTTAAGCTGATTAGTACAGGTAGGTGATCACTTCCATATGGGTTGTCTAGTACGTCCCATTCTAATTCAGTGAAAATAGAGGGTGAACAAAAGGAGAGATCGATGCAGCTCATTTTTCCTGAGCTAGGTGAACAATAGGTTGGTTTTCCAGTGTTTAGTAAACATAGGTTATTACTCAGTATAAGATCCTCAATAATTTGGCCTCTTTTATCGGTTTTGTCACTACCCCAAAAGCTAGAGTGCGAGTTAAAATCTCCGACTATCAAATATGGCTCGGGTAACTGTTCTATAAGGTGCTCCAGTTCATCTATAGTTAATCTAGATGTGGCTCCAGGTATAGACAGCATAATGTAATTGTTTTAAATGTGTGCAGGATGGCTGCCACAGCTTCTAATTTAGTGTTAAGATGGTGTTCTTTAGCTGCGATCCCCTCTTTAACTATAATAGCAACGCCACCTGAGAGCCTGTTTGCGTGCTCTCGGTCGCGGCGGAAGACTTTATACTTTTTGAGTATATTTTTATGTTTGGAACCTAAGTTTGTTTCTTGGAGACATAGGGCCACGGGGGAGAGGGTGGTCAGTATGTCTTTTATGTCATTTATATTATGTAAAAGTCCCCTGCAATTCCAGTGTACGAAAGCCATTTTGTATTATATGTGTGGGGTGAAAGAGGATCTAAGTTTTGTTTTCAGGCCACTTGATTGGGAGCCTATCTTTATGGTGGCGATCCAAGGAGCCCCGCCGTTCACCCGACGTCGACGGTACAGGGTTTCCTTGACTTGTGTCCATTGTATCCTCAGATACGCTGGACGCCCGTGCCGGACGCACGGTTTCGTTCGAGTTGGGCCTCGCCGCGTGGGGAGGGACCCTAGAGCCTGCTGACCTGGGGGTCCGCACGGCTTGCTTTTGAGGTAGTGGCGCAACGCTAGCTGCGTCCACTGTGGGCGCTGGAGTCTCCGCCCGAGCCTCACTGTGTGTGACCTGGGCAGGCTGGGAAGACCGCTGTGTTGCCGCGCCCTGTTGCAGCACAACGGAATAGCTTTTTTTTTGCACCAATGAAAGTCGCTTTCGCGCTTCCCTGAAAGTGATATTTTCTTTTACTTTGAGTGTGATTATCTCTTTTTCTTGTTTCCATGTTGGGCAGGTACGCGAGTAGGCAGGATGATTGCCCTCGCAGTTTATACAATGGTGTAATTCAACTTCACAGTTGTCTGAAGGGTGATCATGGGAAGCACACTTAGCGCATGTGATTTGGCCCCGGCAGCTCTGTGAGCCGTGGCCGTACCTTTGGCATTTGAAACAGCGTCGCGGGTTGGGTATGTAAGGTCGGAGTTTCAGATTGGTGTAGCCTACCTCCACAGATTCAGGAAGTGTGCTCAATGCGAACGTTAGGACGAAGTGCTTTGTTTCGATTTCCTTGTTTTCCCGTCTGATCTTTATTCTGTACACATCTGTGACATTTTGTTCCTTTAGTCCGTTAAGGAGTTCTTGTTCGGTCATATACTTAAGGTCATCGTCTGAAATGACGCCACGAATGGTATTTAGTGATCGGTGAGGGCTGATTGTTACGGGAATGTCACCGAAGGCTGTTACTCCTGAAAGTTTCTCGTACTGATGTTGGTACAACAATTCCAAAAGAAGGTCCCCATTTGCTAGTTTCTTTATTTTATATCCTTGTCCAATGGTGTCTGTTAGAGTCCTTGTAACATTGAAAGGAGAGACATATCGTGCAGAAATTTCTGAATGCTCACTATGAACTACGTGGAATTTGGGAAAGTTGCTTTTGGTTTTCGTAAAGAACTGGGCAGTGACATCGGTGCGCCCTCTCTTGTTAGGAGGGCGATCGCTTGAAGCAAAAGAGTTCGCCATAAAAATTGTATTTTTCGGTCGCGGTACCAGCCGCCCACCACGGAGCCCAACGAGGGGACGGGACAGGAGCTTGCAAGCAAGCCTTGCCCACGCCAGCTGTATACTGCGGCTATAACCTAATATGGCGTAACTCAGGGTAGTTAGCCACACAAAGGTTAACCCTAGCCGCCAGGAAAGGAAGGAACAAGAAGTGAAAGAGAGGACAGGAAAGATTAAAGGTAGAAGAGAAAGGCGAAGATGAGGGTAGAGAGAGACAGGAAAAGGCGACTGCCGATTTCCCCCGGGTGGGTCAGTCCGGGGGTGCCGTCTACGTGAAGCAGAGGCCAAAGAGGTGTGTTGCCTCCGCCGGGGGGCCTTAAAGGTCCGAACACCCAGCATCGGCTCAACCTCCAGGATCCCCTTTTCCCCGGACACGGCTAAGCCACGCACGGCTACACGCGGGAGGGTCCAACCCCCATGTGCTCGGGTACGTGGTGTCGCAACACACCAAACGCCTGCTGACGCAGACGCCCCTGCGGGGGTTTAAGCAGGTGCAGCTTATATTCAACTTCCTTGTCCCACTCAACTTGCCAATGATTATGGAGCGCCTTTCGTACCGCAGGTTTCATATCTCCACCAGGTACCCAGCATACATCAGTTGTATCCCGATGAGCCGCTTGTCCAGCATTTTTGTCCGCCATTTCATTGCCTGTGATCCCAGAGTGGCCTGGCACCCAGCATACAACAAGAGCAAGGTTTTGTTTATGCGCTACGTGGATCTGTTGAAGGAGCTGGTTAATTTCAGCGTTTCGGCTTGCTTTGCCACAGTACAGGGCTGTGACAACGCGTAAGGAATCTGTGTATATTATAGATTTTTCTATCTTGTGCTGTACTATATACTCAATAGTGATCAGAATACCGCAGGCTTCCGCTGTAAAGATGCTGCTATGTTTATGCAAGGTTTTAGTGTTGGAGAAGTTTGGGCCATGGGCTGCACATGATACCGAATTTGCAGACATTGAAGCATCAGTGAAAAATGCAGATCTGTACTTGCCTTCAACAGCCATGAAATGTTGCTGGATGAGGGCACTTGGACAACTCTTTTTCTTAAGCTCTCTAAAGGACAAGTCACAAGTGACAGGGCATTGCTCCCCAGGTGGGATGGGTTCAGCATTGTCACTTCATTGCAGATCTGTAAAATCTATTGCAAGTTTTCCCGCAACATATTTTACCGCGAGTGGGAACGGCGGCGCGTGAGAAGGCCGGTTTAAGTACAACTGATTTGTGGACAGATCATTTATGAGTGCTTTGCATGGATGCTGTTTTAGCGACATCGTTTTTATTGCATAGGTGACTCCGAGATTTGTGCGCTGATTAGCCAGTGCCCACTGATCCGACTCTGTATAGAGACTTTGGACAGGCCTCGTACGATAGGCACCAAGTGCTAGGCGGATACCTAAGTGTTAGGATCGAGTAGCTTAAGTGCTGTCTTTGAAGCCGACTGATAAACAATACATCCATAGCCTATGCGTGACAACACAAGGCTTTTAAAAAGAGATAGCAGACAGTGCCTATCTGTTCCCCACTACTGGTGAGATAAAATCTTTAAAATGTTCATGGTTTTAAGACATTTCAGTTTCAACTGTTTTATATGCTGCATGAAGGTTAGCTTACTGTCAAAGATTACGCCCAGAAATTTTTGTTCTGTTCTATTTATCAGGCTTCTCCCATGCATCGTAATGCAAGGGTACGGACATACCCCTCTTCGTCTAGAAAACAGCACACAGGAAGTCTTTTCTGCACTGAATCTAAACCCGTTTTGTCTGCCCATTTGGCCAGCCGATTAACATTTAACTTTATCTGGCGTTCACATATGGACAGATTGCAAAATTTAAAGCTGACTTGGATGTCGTCCACATAGACAGAATAAGACACCACGGATGGTATAGCAGAGCGGAGAGAGTTCATTTTAATTAGGAAAAGTGTGCGACTTAGCACTCCTCCCTATGGTACGCCGTTTTCTTTAACAAAAGTGCGCGAAATTAAATTGCCAATTAAGAATAATAAAAATAATAATAATAATACTTCATTGATGACTTGAGAATCATACAGTGGAAGAATCGGTCCTGCCAAAGCCGCAGTGGGCTTGAACGGCAGTGCCTGGCAGACAGCGACAGAGCCATCAGTAACACGTTATTAGAAAACAGTGAGAAAAAAAACACACACACATGACAGGCTTCTCATCATGCATTAATGTGTCTAAGAGCCTTTCTAAGACCATATTTCGTTTTCTCATCTTGTATGCTTTGAGGAATTAAATTAAACATTGCTGGGACATAATAGTTACGGAGTCTTCGACCATATCTCGTCTTACAGCGGGTTGTAACGTAAGGATTCTTTGGTCTCAGGGAACGAACAGGTACCAAAGGAATTTTATACTGACTTATCCAAAAATGCTTTAAGATAACAGTTTCCAGCAGCAAAGAATTGAAATCAGGTAACGACAAAGTTTTGAACACATCAGATTTGGGGGAGACATCATAAGCAACATGCTTCGGAATGCCACGAAGGACGGAGTTGACCCGGTTTACCAAATGTTGAGCGCCATGACCATATGTAGATATCCCATAGCGGATTACACTGTAGCATAAGGCATGCACTACAAGCTTTCGGGCAGACAATGGCATGTAAAATTTTATATTATGCAAAACACAAGACACTGCGCAAAGTTTTTGATAAATATATGCGAAATGAGAGTTCCAGGATAAATCACTGTCAAAAAAGACACCAAGGTATATAATTGAACAAGCGTATTGCACAGGGGCACACGCACAGGGATTGCATTGTGATGTGTGCAAATATAATGGGGACGATAGGGTAACTTGCTTGACAGGGTTGTGGAAACAGATTAGTTGAGTTTTGGACGCATTGATATTGACTACATTATTCTGAAACCAGTCCATCACTTTTGTTGCTGCCATTTGTAAAGAAGAGATAGCGTCAGTGTAACTTCGAGCGTGTGAAACAAGGACCAGTGTCATCAGCACACTGATATAATTTGACGTTCACAACATTAGATAAATCGTTAAAATATAAATTAAATAATAACGGACTTAAAATTGAACCTTGGGGGACGCCAGATTTAATTTCGGTCAGGTTGCTAGGAAATTTTCCAATAGACAAAAGTCCGTGCCTTTGAGAGAAGACGTTTTTCAGAAGCCGCAAAAACGCACCCCGAAAGCCTAGCAAAGAAAGTTTGGTAAACAGTATACTATGGCAGACGCTGTCAAACTCTTTGCTGACGTCTAGAAACAGTGCACAAGCAATCTGTGTTCAAACGCAGAGTTTAGTATATCGGAAAAATCTTCAAGCCGCAATTGCGTAACCCAATTCGGCACAAAACCATACTGGCTAGGAGACAACACGCCATGATGGCTTAAAAAACTGCTCATTGTCTTGAGCAGATGTTTTTCCAATATCTGCCCATTGCATGAAAGGATTGACATAGGCCGGTAGTTTTCGATATTGTTGCGCGCGGCACTTTTAAAAAGAGGAATGACCAGCGCATTTTTCATATTATCGGGAATGATACCAGTGGTAATAATATTGTTTAAAATATCTTTAAAATCTAAATAAATTAAAAATAAAATCTTTATTGCTTCGAATGCTCTGCGCAGCTCTAATATGGAAATACCATCAATTCCTGAAGACTTCTTTGGTTTGACACTGAAAAGGATTGATTTGAGGTCATGCTCCGAAAACATGGGAAGAAGGGCGGATTCTGAAATACTAGTTTGCAATGTGGAAATATCTGGATGAGGTCTCGCTACGCCAGACACTTTTGAAAAAAATGAATTAAAATCATTAGCGGTGGCAGTACCATTGAAGAAAAACGAGACATCATATCAACATGGCGATTAGCGTTTACATCACCACGTCTAAGATTGGTAATTAGGGACCATGTTTTCCTGCTGTCACAACGAGCGTCCGTGAATTTTGCTCGTAAGTTATTACGTTTTGCTAGACGTATCATAGCATTGACCTTATTTCGAAGCTCTTTGAACCGAAGCCGCAAATCAGTACACTTAGGACTTCTCTTTGTTCTCTTCGCGGCAATACAAGTCTTTTGCTTGTATTGCCGCGAGTATTTCTGTCGACATCCACTTTTGGTCCAAGTTACGTTGTTTCATTTTACAGACCCGTGTAGCTGCAAGCCGGAAATCGGTGAACAGTGTTACAAAGTTGTCATAGGCGTCGCTTGGAGGAATAGTCATCAAAAAGTTATGCCAGTCGTGATTCCTTACAAATTTTTCGAAAGCCAAGGGGTCAACAATTGAGATTTGTTTGACTTCGTTTGGAGAGACCAAGTTGGTAGTGTCATCTGTTAGAGAGCAGCAGACCATGTAATGATCAGCAAGTTTCGTTGTAATAACGGCAGATTTGACACTTAAGTTATGTGCACGTATATTTATATGACCTATGCAAGATGTGACAAGATGACCAGCAAGGAATTCTTCGCGTGTATGTTCACAGATCGTATTTTGCAAGCCCCCATTTGGAAATCACGTCCAAATAATTGCCAACTGTCGTTGCTGAAGGGCGTAGCATATCTATGTTGACATCTCCAATTAGGCAAACATGGTCCATTGACGACATCGAGGCCAGGGCGACATCAAGTTCATCCAGGAATATACGACCGTTGCAACACGGTGGGCGATAAACCGCAAGCAGAATTAGTGACAAGGAAGGTGCGCAAAGACGCACTGCCACAATTTCAGATTGGGAAAACGAGAAAATCAGCTCAGTTGTCGCCCATGTGTCCCGGATGAAAACCGCCACGCCTCCTCCCCTTTTAATTGGCCTAATGTATGAAAAACTTGGTATCCAATAATCTGATACTGATTGATGCAGGCGGACGGAATGTTAATCTCGGTAAGCACGATCGCATCGAAATAGGAGTTCAAAGGAGTAATTAAGGCCTGAAAGTGGTCCCAAGGTTTTCTAATACTGCGAATGTTGACATGAACAGTACGGAAGGCGCATCCATTAGGATTTGGAAAAAACTAAGAACCTCGTTTAGATTAGTACATGTCTTGAAGGCAACTTTGTTCATGCTCATGCAATACTCTCGAGATCAGATGCCTTATTGATATACAGAATAGGTGCATCTTCATCCCTGTTAGCTAGTATCCTGCCGTTTTTGGTCCAAACTAATTTAAATCTTGTTTCTTTGCCTTTCTGCCTTGCCAGCCGATACAGCTCCCGTTGGGCACCCGAAAGATTATCGTTGAAGTAAAGCCACGGAAAGGTACTGTCTTGAGCAAGTTCACGTAGGATTCCTCGTGCAGCAAGCATTGCTGTTTGGCCGAAACAGTGTGCATTTGCACAAGGACTACAGGAATGGTATTGCTGCGTGCGGGAAGGCGGTGAAATGCAGAAACATCGGTCAGTTTGAATTCGGAAATGTTTAGCTTCGCCGCCAGTTCTGACAAGAAGGAAGGCAAATCCTCGTTGGGGTTATATTGCAGGCCATGAATCTCAAAATTGCAGCGTCGGCTGTATTGCTCTAATACGCTAAGTTCAGAGCCAACCTTCACAAGCAGCTCAGCCTGGGCAACAAACTTAGAGGAGAGTTTATGTACTTGCGTGCCAAGCTCGCCGACTGCTATCTGGTTCGCAGTTACTATCGATGACACCGATTCATATTTAACAGCAAGGGAATCTAGCGACACTTGTATCTGCAGAACAGTTTCTGCAGTTTTTTTCTCCGATAGCTTTGAAGGTCAGTAGTTCTTCCACTCGACTAGCAAACATTTCGACTGTAGTCGTCAGCCGGTCCAGTTTCTCGTTTACAGTCAAAAAGTTGCTGTTCTAGTACTCCATCATCCGATTTATTACCTATTGCAGGTTGCTTGACGGCTTGCGTCTTGCATGCCGGGCATACCCAAGATCCCCGTTTTGCTGCCGACATTTTCGAAAAAGCTGATTCAGCGACCGTCGAGCAGTTTTTACCACGGTGGAAAGCTTCATTACAAACAGAGCACGTGAGAAACTTACCGTCTCGCGGCAATGGCTCAGCACAAGCGGTACAATCAGGCATTGTGGCGCAGTCGGCGGCAGAGAGCAAAATAGAAAAACGAACGCGGGCAGGTGGTCGTTTGAACTCTCTTGTCCACAGCAAAATAACAGATCAATACATGGTACCGCCTTGCCGCCGACTGCGACGGGAGTCAGCGAGAGCAGTCCTTTTGTAGACGGTAGTCAGACTTAATTGGGCTGCCGTGATCAGGTGACCAAGGCGATGGGAGCGACGTAGGGCGACAGGGAATAAAACCGATGTTGGTCCTTTGATATCTTGATGCGAAAATCGGCAATCCAGGCAGCCAACACGCGTCGATACGTGTTCGCTGATAGCCGGATCGGTAGCTTTGAGTGCGTGCGCAACCGGACAGCCTGTCGACAGCAAAATAACACATCAATACATGGTACAGCCATGCCGCCGACTGCCAATTACGCGGAACTCTTACGCGGAACTTCCTTTCAGACAAGTAATTTTGCAAGATCTTCAGCATATAACCACCAATTCCATAGGACGCCATGTCTTGCAGAATACCGTATCGCCAGGCACTATCATATGTCTTCTCAAGATCAAAGAATACAGATAGACAGTATTGGCTGTGTACAAATGCATCACGTATATATGATTCAAGGAGAACAAGATTATCGGTTGTAGGCCTTGCTCTTCGGAAGCTAGATTGTTGAGGATCCAACATACTATTACATTCCAAAAAGAACACAAGGCAACGGTTAATCATTTTTTCAAATACCTTAAGTAAACAGCTTGTGAGTGCAATTGCTCTGTAACTGCTAACTAAGGAAGGGTCTTTGCCGTGTTTGAGTATTGGCATTTGCCTCCTTCCGAGATGAAGGTATATGACCTGTTGCAAAAATCTTATTATAGAGACCTAATATGCAGTTTAGGGTCTCACAAGGCAGATTCTTGATTATTTCATGTTATTGCGCCATAACCTGGAGCCGAGCTGCCACAAGAGCTTAGGGCCAGCTTGAGTTCATGGATTGTTAGTGGTTTGTTGTATTCTTCTGAAGACAACTTGGTTGGACGCAGGGGGATATTTACAGCTATTTTTTTATGGTGTAAACTTTTTGGTATAATTTTCGGAGCTTGATACCCTATGAATGTGCTCACCAAGGGTGTTTGCTTGATCTTCTACAGTATCGCCAGAGCCAGTGATGAGAAGAAAAGAATTTGGATGTTACCCTTTTACTTTACCTACCCTATTATAGACTTTGCTAACATCCGTCTATCAGTTTATGGAGGATTCGTAGCGTGTCCAGCTTTCTCTTTTCGATACTCGGCGGATACGGTGTCCATTTCCCTTGCACCGCTTCAATTCTATTAGATTTTCTGTGGTTGGGTAGCGTGAAAATCTACTCCATGCTTTGTTCTGGAGCTTCTTTGCAGTTTCACACTCTTTGTTCCACCACGGTTTTGGATTTACTTTATCAGTGCAGGTTTGAGGTATGCAGTTTTTAGCAGAACAGAGGATATGTTCAGTGATGCAGGTGGTCAGTTCCTCTACACTTTACATGTGTTTCTGAATTTCGGCCAGTCTGCACTATGAAGTTTCCACTTTTTGGGGTAAGCTGGTCAATCGTGCCACTTTGTTGTTTCAAGGAGTGTTGAGAAGTGATTGCTCCCATATGGATTACTGATAACGCTCCTTTCCAGGTATGGAAGAAATGATGCTGACCGTATGGCTAAATCTATACATGAATACGTGTTGTGTGTGGAACTGTAAAAGGTTGGCTCTGCCTTGTTAAATAGACAGGTTCCAGAAGAAAGAACGAAGTTTTCTATTGCCCGTCCTCTCGCATCACATCTTGAGTCACCCCAGAATGCCCTGTGAGCATTGAAGTCTCCGATTACTATATAGGGTTCGGGAAGCTGGTCAATCAGTTTTTTCAAATTCTGCTGTGTAAAACCGTTCATGAGGCGATATATATATGGATGATGATGATGTGTGGTGTTTTATGGCGCAAGGGCCATGTATGACCAAAGAGCGCCATGTCTGTGGTAGTGAGTTTGCGGTGTAATTATGATTACTGTGAAGTTGGTGTGACGTGGCTGTATATGAGCCTTAAAACATACGCTCTAAAGTGCGTAAAATCTGTATAATAAAATTATGGCGATGACGTATGACTTGTACTATGAAAATTTAGACGCATTTAAAAAGGATGATAATGATAGGTAAATATATCTCATTGTAGGAAATGCCAGAGCACTACTGCCTCCTTAAAGCCCTTGAAACACACAAGGGCCTGGAGGCATGTGCTATGCAGAACAATTATCGCAGTGACATCCTCTCTCGAGAGGAGGCGCTACGATGATGATGTATGGGGTTTTTTGGCGCAAGGGCCAGGTATGGCCAAAGAGCGCCATGTCTGTGCTAATGGGTTTGCAGTGTACTTATGATTACTATGAAGTTCGTGCAACGTGGCTGTAAAGGGGCCTTAAAATATACGCACTGAAGTGCGTAAAATCTGTATAATAAAATTATGGCGATGACGTATGACTTGTACTATGAACATTTAGATGCATTTAAAAAGAGTGATACGATAGGTAAAATATAGCAGATTATAAGAAATGCTAGAGCACTACTGCCTCCTTAGGGCCCTTGAAACACAAGAGCCTGGAGGCTTGTGCTATGCAAAACAATTATCGCAGTGGCATCCTCTGGAGAGAGGAGGCGCTACGAATGCATGGGACTAATAACGTGTAAGACCACATCTCTGATGAAACCTAGGACTGTGTCTGCATTAAAAAGCGGTTCTGGACCAAGAAGCATTGCAGGATGAAGAGGAATGTGCTGTCGGTATGCTAATGAAAAATGTCTCTTTCTCTCAGTTTCGGCATCCCGACACCCCAGGAGGACGTGGAGTACGGTCAGCCTCTCCCCGCATCTACCACAAGTTGGAGGCTCACTTCCGGTTAGTAGAAAATTATGGGTGCCAAATGTGTGTCCTATTCTGAGACGACAGAATAGGACATCTGTTCGGCGCGATTTTGTAGTAGAGGGCCAGAATCCTAACTGTGGTTTTATCAGGTGGAGCTTATTATTCGTTTCCGCGTCCCACATGCGTTGCCAGTGGTCCCGCAATCTCCTTCGCAAGAAAGGCATCAGATCTGTGACAGGCACCGCAGTGGTAGGGTTAACAGATTGCGATGCGATTGACGTGGCCATCCGCGTCCGCCAGAACGTTGCCCTCAATGCTCCTGTGGCCAGGCACCCAGCATATAATGATACGCTGGTTAGATATGTACGCTTTACACAAGACGGTGTAGAGTTCACTAAGTACAGGATTTTTGTGTGTATAGACTGACATCAAGGCCTTCACGACGCTTAGGGAGTCTGTATAGATCGCTGCTTTTGGAAGTTTTGATTTTCTTATATGCTTCACAGCAGAGAGTAATGCGTAGGCCTCAGCCGTAAAGATGCTTGTTTCCGGATGCAGTACGTCGGATTCCGAGAAGGATGGGCCGACGGCTGCATAGGATACCCCGGCATTTGACTTCGAAGCGTCTGTGTAGAACTCTGCACAGGAATGCTTGTGCTCGAGTTCTAGGAAATGCATTCTGATTTCGGCCTCAGGAGCGTGCTTTGTAACTTGAATGAAAGATGTGTCGTATTGTATCAGCTGCCACTCCCAAGGAGGTAGCAGCTTGGCTGGATGCATTAGGCGAAGCTCGGGGAGTGGGACATGTATCACATCACTAAGCTCCCTCACTCGAAGCGAGAAAGGCTTTCTTACAGAAGGACGATTATGGAATAGTGTAGTGCAGGTCATATCGTTAACAGTGTTAAGACGTGGACGTTGATGATTGGAGTGTATTTTTAGGAAATATGTAAGGCTGATGTAAGTTCTCTGTAGATGGAGCGACCATTCATTTGATTCCGCGTATAAGCTTTCAATGGGGCTAGTTCTGAAAGCGCCAGTGGCTAAGCGGATACCTAGATGATGGACAGGATCTAGGATCTTTAGTGCGCTCGGAGCGGCAGAGTTATATACGACGGCGCCATAGTCCAATGGTGATCGAATTAGGCTCTTATAAACATTCATCAGACACTTCCTGTCGCTACCCCATGTTGAGTGGGATAGAATTTTAAGTAGGTTCATTGTCGTTAGACATTTTTCTTTAAGATATTTAATGTGCTGTATAAAAGTAAGCTTGGAGTCTAGTATAATACGTAGAAATTTGTGTTCTTTGTTAATAGGTATTTGAGGTCCACTCAGTTGAACGCAAGGATGTGGAGCCAGGCCTCTCTTTCTAATAAAAAGAACACAAGAGCTTTTGTGGGGGTTGATCTTAAATCCGTTTTCGTCAGCCCACTTGGAAACCTTGTTCAGGCCCTGCTGTACCTGTCTCTCGCATACTGCGAGGTTGCAGGATTTAAAGCCTATTTGTATATCGTCGACGTATACGGAATAAACGGAATAAAAAATGGCCGGTGGCAGTGAAGCACGTAGTGTGTTCATCTTAACAATAAAAAGAGTGCAGCTGAGCACACCTCCCTGGGGTACACCAGTTTCCTGCGTAAAAGGACGTGACAGTGCATTACCGACTTTTACTCGGAAGGTACGGTTGGACAAATAGCTTTCTATTAGGGCGAGCATATTGCCACGGATGCCCATTCCCGACAAGTCTCTCAAGATTCCGTAGCGCCACGTTGTGTCGTACGCCTTCTCCATATCGAGGAACACGGATAGGAAATATTGCTTATGTAGAAAGGCGTCGCGAATGTTTCCCTCAATGCGCACAAGGTGATCAATTGTGGACCGCCCTTCCCTGAAGCCACACTGAAAGGGATCAAGCATTTGGTTTAATTCCAGGAAATGTATGAGTCGCCGATTAATCATTTTCTCAAACAGCTTACAAATGCAACTTGTGAGGGCTATCGGGCGGTAACTTGACGCCAACGAAGGATCTTTACCTTGCTTCAGGATGGGAATCACAATCGCTTCAAGTGGAAGATATCCAGCAGCCCAAATAGTGTTAAAAAGTGCAAGTAAAGTCAATTGTGTATCAGTGTGTACGTTCTTAATTATGTCGTACATAATTCTGTCAGGTCCTGGTGCAGAGCTCTTGCATGTGATCAAGGCAGCTCTTAGCTCGGCAATGCTAAAGGGACGGTTGTAAGGCTCATTCTCCCGACCTTTTCTTGGTAATGGCTTACGTTCTTCTGTTTCTTTTTGTTTGAGAAAGGATTGTGTAGAATTTGTTGGACTTGACACGCTCTCAAAATATTCCCCAAGTGAGTCGGCCTGGTCTTGCAGTGTATCTCCCTGTGTGTTGACCAGGGGGAGTGAATGTGTTTGCCGCGCTCTAATCCTATTTGCTCTGTTCCAGGCTTTGGCCTCATCCCTAAACGAGTTAATACTTGATAAAAACTTGTGCCAGCTTTCTCTTCTGGCCTGTCGGCGGGTTCGCCTGCCTTGGGACTTTATTTTTTTAAAGTTCATAAGATTCTCTGCAGTGGGAGAAGCGCGTAGCAACCCCCACGCCTTGTTCTAATTCATACGGGCGATCCTACATTCGCTGTTCCACCACGGCACACGTCGTTTGCATGCCAGACCACTCACTTCGGACGTGCATTTAGATGTGACATCTATTATGAATGCTGTAAAGAACTCGACTGCAGCATCAATTCCTAACGAAGACAAGTCAGCCCATGAGATACTAGACAGAGATCGAAATTTCTCACAATCAGCTGTCTGAACCTTCCATCTAGAAGCGTGTGGTGGATATTCATTTTCTTTCGGTGATCTTAGCAGTATAGGGAAGTGGTCGCTGCCGTAAGGGTTGTCGGTAACTTCACATTCAAGTTCAGGCAGTACAGACGGGGAGAGAATAGGTTCTATTTGCAAGAGAGTAATATGTGTATTCCTTCTTATTCAACAGACAAGCACCAGAAGAAAAGAGGAACTGTTCGAGAAGACGTCCTCGCGCATCTATACGAGGGTCGCCCCACAGGTAGTTATGTGCATTGAAATCGCCAAGAACAACGTAGGGTTCTGGCAATTCATCAATAAAGGACTGAAATTCATGTTTGCTTAGTTTATAATGTGGGGGTATATAAAGTGAGCAAATAGTGATAAGCTTGTTTAGCAGAATGACTCGAACCCCCACTGCCTCAAGGGCCATTCGTAGCTGCAAACGTTGGCAGTCTATGCTTTTTTGAATTATAATTGCAACACCGCCCGATGATGCGAGAGCATCATCGCGATCTTTGCGAATAGTAACGTGTTGTCGAAGAAAATTTGTGTGTTTGGTTTTAAGTGTGTTTCCTGTAAACACAGCACTTTTGGATTGTGTTTATGGATGAGTTCTTGCACATCATCAAGATTCTTTAGAAGACCTCTGACATTCCATTGTATGATTTGCGTATCCATATTTAAAGAAAATTGGTGCTGTGTTTACGGAAACGGAAGTGATGTCTTAGGTTACAGAGCTCTTTCGAGGCCCTGTAACGGGGGTTCTGCCCTTGCTGGAGCGTTCGAGGGAGCCTCGCCGCTCCTTAGGCGTTTGGTGCGCCTTCAGGACAGATGTAGTGTCCATTGACTCTAGCGAGGCGCCGGACACATGCTCTTGAGAGCGAGAAGTTTTCCGAGTAAGTCCTGCCTCGGAAGGCAAGACCCTTGCGCCCACCAGCCCGGAGGTCGATGGGGCACCCTGCGGGATTTGGCTGCGCCGGCTGTTGCCAGCGCTGGGAGGGGCCGGGGAGGTTTGGGCAGCCTCAGCTGCGCCCACCTTCGGGGTCGATGGTCCCCCCTGCTGTGTTGACGGAGCAGCGCTAGCTGCAACCGCCGCGGGGGCAGATGGCGTAACTGCCGACTCACAGCTTGTGGGTCGGACAGCCGCCGGAGGCCGTTGTGACGCTGCCCCCTTACGAGCCACATCGGCAAAGCTGCTCTTAGACAAGTATGACACCCGCCTCCGTGCCTCTTTGAAAGTGATATTTTCTTTTACTTTTATGGTCACAATTTCTTTTTCTTTTTTCCAGGACGGGCAGGCGCGCGAGTATGCGGCATGCTCGCCATCACAGTTAACACAATGTGGAGTGTTCTGGCACGTTTCTGAGGAATGTTCTTTCTGATTGCACTTGGCACAAGTCAGCCGGCCTCGACAGTTCTGTGAACTGTGCGAAACGTTGGTACTTAAAGCATCTGAGAGGATTGGGAATGGTCGAACACGAAGTTTGATATAACCGGCGTAGATGGACTCGGGAAGGACACTTGAGCCGAACGTGAGTATCAGGTGTTTCGTCTTGATCTCTTTTCCATCTCGCCTCATCTTAATTCGTCTAACATTTATAACATTCTGGTCACTGAAGCCCTCCAAGAGTTCAGCCTCAGTGAGCTCCATTAAGTCATCGTCAGAGACAACACCACGGGTGGTGTTCATCGTGCGGTGCGGGGTTATAATTATTTGGGTTTCCCCAAATGACACCAGTGTTGACAATTTTTCGTATTGTTTTTGATCGCGGAGCTCCAGGAGTAGATCACCGCTTGCCATCCGCAACGCCTTATATCCAGGACCAAAGGCTTAAGTCAATGACTTGGAAACAAGGAAGGGTGAGATTGTTCGTACTGGCTTATCTGGTTTTGCAGAATGGATGAAATGGAAACGCGGGAACGATTCTTCTTGGCGGCCAAAAAATTGAAAGACTTCATCGGTGCGCCCTCTTTTCAGAGGACGATCAGGTAGTGGAGGGAAGGAAGTAGCCATGTGTGGACGTGTAGTTTTAGGCAGCAACGCCAGCCACCCACCATGGAGTCCAACAAGGGGACGCTGCAGGGCCTGAAAACAGGGCCTGCAAACGCCAGCTGTACGTTGCCGCTATAACCCAATATGATATAACCAAGGTTGGCTACTCACACAAGGTTAACCCTTGCTGCCAGGAAGGTCGGAAGTAATAAAGAAATGAGAAGGAGACAGGAAAGGTGGAAAGTAAGAAAAAGACGAAGGTTGTAGGGAGAGAGAGACAGGAAAAGGCAACTACCGATTTCCCCCGGGTGGGTCAGTCCGGGGGTGCCGTCTATGTGAAGCAGAGGCCAAAGGGTTGTGTTGCCTCCGCCGGGGGGCCTTAAGGGTCCAAACACCCGGCATCGGCTCAACCCCCAGGATCCCCCTTTCCCCAGACACGGCTAAGCCGCGCACGACTACACGCGGGAGGGTCCAACCCTCGTGTGCCCGGGTCCGTGGTGTCGCAACACACCAAAGGCCTGCTTGCGCAGACGCCCCTGCGGGGAAGTAATAGTTGTCAGGCTGCTGAGCATGCAAAAGTCTCCTTATGATGATGTATGGGGTTTTGTGGCGCAAGGGCCAGGTATGGCCAAAGAGCGCCATGTCTGTGCTAATGATTTTGCGGTGTAATTATGATTACTATGAAGTTCGTGTGAGGTGGCTGTAAAGAGGCCTTAAAATATACGCTCTAAAGTGCGTAAAATCTGTATGATAATATTATGGCGATGACGTCTGACTTGTACTATGAACATTTAGATGCATTTAAAAAGAATGATACGACAGGTAAAATATATGTGATTGTGAAAAATCCATGAGCACTACTGCCTCCTTAGAGCCCTTGAAACACAAGGGCCTGGAGGCATGTGCTATGCAAAACAATTGTCGCAGTGGCATCCTCTCAAGAGAGGAGGCGCTACGAATTCATGGGACTAATAACATGTAAGGCCACATCTTTAAGATAACCTAGCACTGTTTCTGTATTAAAAAAGCGGTTCTGGACCAAGAAGCATTTCAGGATGAAGAGGAATGTGCTGTCGGTATGCTAATGAAAAATGTCTTTTTCTCTCAGATTCGGCTTCCCGACACTCCAGGAGGACGTGGAGTACGGTCAGCCTCTCCCCGCATCTACCACAGGTTGGAGGCTCACTTCCGGTGAGTAGAAAATTATGGGTGCCAAACGTGTGTTCTATTCTGAGACGACAGAATAGGACAACTGTTCGGCGCGATTTTGTAGTAGACGGCCAAAATCCTAACTGTGGTTTTATCAGGTGGAGCTTATTATCCGTTTCCGCATCCCACATGTATTGCCAGTGATCGCGCAGCCTCCTTCGCAAGAAAGGCCTCAGATCTGTGACAGGCACCGCAGAGGTAGGGTTAACAGCTTGCAATGTGATTGACGTGGCCATCTCGTCCGCCAGAACGTTACCTTCAATTCCCCTATGGCCAGGGACCCAGCATATTATGATATTCTGGTTAGATGAGTACGCTTTGCACAAGACCGAATATAGTTCATTAAATACGGGATTTTTATGTTTGCTGAGTGATATTAAGGCCTTCACGACGCTGAGAGAGTCTGTATAGATCGCTGCTTTTGGAAGTTTCGATTTTCTTATGTGCTTTACAGCAGAGAGTAGTGCGTAGGCCTCGGCCGTAAAGATACTTGTTTCCGGATGCAGTACATCGGATTCCGAAAACGATGGGCCGACGGCTGCATAGGATACCCCGGCATTTGACTTGGAAGCGTCTGTGTAGAACTCTGCGCAGGAGTGCTTGTGCTGGAATTCTAGGAAATTCATTCGGATTTCAGCCTCAGGAGCGTGCTTTGTAACTTTTATAAAGGATATGTCACATTGTATCACCTGCCATTCCCAAGGAGGTAAGAGCTTGGTTAGGTGCATTAAGCGATGCTCGAGGAGCGGGACATGCATTTCATCGCTAAGCTGCTTCACACGCAGCGAGAAAGGCTGTCTTATGGAGGGACGATTGCTGAAAAGTGTAGCGCACGTCATATCGGTAACGTTATGAAAACATGGATGTTCAGGATTGGAGCGTGCTTTAAGGAAATATGTAAAGCTAATGTATGATCTCTGTAGGTGGAGAGACCATTCATTTGATTCCACATATAGACTTTGTATGGGACTCGTTCTGAAAGCGCCAGTGGCCAGTCGGATTCCCAGATGGTGGACTGGGTCTAGCATCTTTAGCGCGCTCGGGGCGGCAGAGTTATACACAACGGCACCATAATCCAATCGAGACCGAATTAGGCTCTTGTATAGGTTCATTAAACACTTAATATCACTACCCCATGTAGTCTGGGATAGAAGTTTCAATAAGTTCATTGTTTTCAGACACTTTTCTTTAAGATGCTTAATGTGTGGGACGAAAGTAAGTTTATTGTCGAGTATAACACCTAGAAATTTGTGCGCTTTGTTTACAGGTATCTGATGTCCACACATTTCCAAGCAAGGATCCGGGACCAGGCCTCTCTTTCTTGTGAACAGCACACAAGAACTCTTTTGAGGATTGATTTTAAAACCATTTTTCTCTGCCCACCCTGACACCTTGTTCAAACCATGCTGTACCTGTCTCTCGCATACTGCGAGGTTACAGGATTTGAAGCTATTTGAATGTCATCCACATAGACGGAATACAAAATGGCCGGGGGTAAGGAAGCACGAAGCGTTGTCATCTTAACAATAAAAAGTGTGCAACTGAGCACGCCTCCCTGGTGTACACCAGTTTCTTGTGTAAAAGGACGTGACAGCACATTGCCAACTTTCACCTGGAAGGTACGATTGGACAAGTAGCTTTTTATTACGTTGAGCATATCATGAATGCCCATTTCCGATAAGTCTCGCAAGATGCCGTATCGCCACGTTGTGTCATACGCCTTTTCCATATCGAGAAATATCGAGAGGAAGAACTGTTTATGTATAAATGCGTCCCGGATATTTGTTTCAATACGTACAAGATGGTCGGTTGTGGAGCGCCCTTCTCGGAAGCCACACTGATAGGGATCAAGCATTTTGTTCTGTTCAAGGAAATGGATCAGTCGCCGATTTATCATTTTTTCAAATACCTTACACATGCAACTTGTGAGGGCTATCGGGCGGTAGCTTGCCACTGATGAAGGATCTTTGCCTTGTTTTAGAACAGGGATCACAATGGCTTCTTTCCATGCGGTCGGAAGGTACCCTGCGTCCCAGATAGTGTTGAAAAGTGTAAGTAGTGTCACTTGCGTGTCATTGTGTAAGTTTTTCAGCATTTCGTACATGATTCTATCAGATCCTGGTGCGGAGCTCTTGCATGCACTCAAGGCAGCTCTCAATTCGGCAATACTGAAAGGACGGTTGTAAGGCTCATTCTCTCGGCTTTTTCTTGTTAAAGGCTTACGTTCTTCTATTTCTTTATATATGAGAAAAGATTGCCAATAATTGTTTGAACTTGACACGCTCTGAAAGTGCTCCGCAAGTGAGTCTGCCTGATCTTGCAGTGTATCGCCTTGTGTATTTACCAGGGGGAGTGAATATGTTTGTCGCCCTCTAATTCTATTTACCCTGTTCCAGACTTTGGCCTCGTCTGTAAACGAGTTAATGCTCGATAAATACTTCTGCCAGCTTTCTCTTCTGGCCAGTCGGCGGGTTCTCCTGCCTTGGGATTTTACTTGCTTAATGTTGACTAGATTCTCTGCAGTGGGAGAAGCGCGCAGCAACCCCCACGCTTTGTTTTGTTTCTTACGAGCGATCCTGCAGTCTTCGTTCCACCACGGGACCCGCCGTTTACATGCCAAGCCATGTGCTTCTGATATGCATTTAGATGCCATGTCTATAATGAAGGCTGTGAGATACTGCACAGCAGCATCAATTCCTAAACAAGAGATGTCATTCCATGAGATATTAGTTAAGTTTCGGAACTTCTCCCAGTCGGCTGTATCGATCTTCCACCTAGGAGCCTGTGGTAGACATTCTTTTTCTTTATGTGTTTTTAGCAGTATGGGGAAGTGGTCGCTTCCGTAAGGATTCTTGGTTACCTCCCATTCGAGTTCAGACAGCATACAAGGGGAAACTAGGCTGAGGTCAATTGAAGAAAATGTTCTGTTTGCGAGAGAATAATATGTGGGTGTCTTCTTATTCAGCAGACACGCACCGGACGAAAAAAGGAACTGTTCAACGAGGCGACCTCGCGCATCGATACGAGTCTCCCCACAGGCTGCTGTGCGCATTGAAATCCCCAAGCACAACGTAAGGTTCTGGCAATTCGTCTATGAAGGACTGAAATTCATGTTTAGTTAATTTGTAATGGGGGGGGTATGTAGAGCGAGCAGACAGTGATAAGTTTGTTGAGGAGAACAGCACGAACCGCCACTGCCTCAAGGGGCGTTTGTAGCTGCAAACGTTGACACGCTATGCCTTTCTGAATAACAATGGCAACACCGCCCGATGATGCGAGAGCATCATCGCGATCTCTGCGAAACGTAACATACTGTAGCAGGAAATTTGTGTGTTTAGATTTTAAGTGTGTTTCCTGAAGACAGCACTTTTTGATTGTGTTTGTGGATGAGTTCCTGCACGTCATCAAGGTTTCTAAGAAGGCCTCTGACGTTCCATTGAATTATTTGTGTATCCATATTGGACGTCAATAAGTGCTGTGTGTACAGAAACAGAAGTAGTGATTATGGAAATTACAGAGATTAAATTACAGAGCCCTTTCGAGGCCCTGTAACGGGAGTTCTGCCCTTTCTGGAGCGTTCGAGGGAGCCTCGCCGCTCCTTAGGCGCTTGATGCGCCTTGAGGATAGGTGTAGTGTCCATTGCCTCTTGTGAGGCGCCGGACACGTGCTCTTGCGAGCGAGAAGTCACCAGGTAGAGTCCCGCCTTGGAGGGCAAGACCCCTGCGCCCACCAGCCCGGAGGTCGATGGGGCTCCCTGGGGGATTTGGCTGCGCCGGCTGTTGCCAGCGCTGGATGGGACCTGGGAGGTTGAGGCAGCCTCGGCTGCGCCCACCTTCGGGGTCGATGGTCCCTTCTCCTCGGTTGGCGGAGCAGCGCTAGCTGCAACCGCCGCGGGGGCAGACGGCGTAACTGGCGACTCACTGACTGTGGGTCGGACAGCCGCCGGAAGCCTTTGTGTCGCTGCCCCCTGACGCGTCACATCGGCAAAGCTTTTCTTGGGCAGGTATGAAACCCGCCTGCGTGCCTCTTAGAAATAGTTACAATCAAGGTTAAAGAAAACATATCTTTCATTTTCTTTTTTCCATGATGGACAGGACCGCGAGTACGTGGCATGTTCCCCATCACAGTTCACGCAGTGGAGAGAGTTCTCACAAGCTTCAGAGGTGTGTTCGTGGGCACTGCATTTCGCACAGGTTTGGCGGCCTCGGCAGCTCTGCGAGCTGTGGCCGAAACGTTGGCATTTCAAGCATCTCAGGGGGTTTGGCACATATGGCCTAACACGAAGCTTGATGTACCCGGCCTCTACAGACTCGGGCAGATTGCCTGTACAGACTCGGGCAGATTGCTTGAGCCGAAAGTCAATATAAGGTGTTTTGTCTTGATTTCTTTGCTGTCGCGCCTGATCTTAATTCTTTTAACATTGATAAGATTCTGGTCACTGAAGCCCTCCAAGAGTTCATCCTCAGTGAGCTCCAGCAAGTCATCGTCCGAGACAACACCGCGGCTCGTGTTCATCGTACGGTGCGGGGTTGCAATTACTTGGGTTTCCCCAAACGACACTAGTTTTGTCAATTTCTCATATTGTTTCTTATCGCGGAGCTCCAAGAGCAGATCACCGCTTGCCATCCTCGACGCCTTATAACCTGGACCAAAGACTTCAGTCAATGTCTTAGAAACAAGGAATGGTGAGATAGTTCGCACTGGTTTAGCTGGTTTTTCAGAGTGGATCACGTGAAAACGAGGGAAGGATTCTTTTTGCCGACCAAAAAACTGGAATACATCATCGGTGCGCCCTCTTTTCTGAGGGCGATCAGGAAGCGGAGGGAAAGAGGTTGCCATAAAGGGATTGAATTTTCGGCAATAACGCCAGCCACCCACCGGGGAGTCCTACAAGGGGACGCTACAGGGACTGTAAGAACAGGTCCTGCAAACGCCAGCTGTACGTTATCACTATAACCAAATATGAGATAACCTAGGTTGGTTATTCACACAAGGTTAACCCTTGCTGCCTGGAAAATTGGAAGTGAGAGGAAGATAGGAGAAGACAGGAAAGATGGAAAGTAAGACAAAGACGAAGGTTGGAGGGAGAGCGAGAGACAGGAAAAGGCAACTACCGATTTCCCCCGGGTGGGTCAGTCCGGGGGTGCCGTCTACGTGAAGCAGAGGCCAAAGAGGTGTGTTGCCTCCGCCGGGGGGCCCTAAAGGTCCTAACACCCGGCATCGGCTCAACCTCCAGGATCCCCCTTTCCCCGGACACGGCTAAGCCGCGCACGGCTACACGCGGGAGGGTCCAAGCCTCGTGTGCTCGGGTACGTGCTGTCGCAACACACCAAACTCCTGCTGACGCAGACGCCCCTGCGGGGAAAAGTCTCCTTATACTTTATTGTTCTGTTGCATCAGCCCCTTGTGCACAAACGGGTGTAGTCATGCACCAAGAACTTGCACTGAAGCCATGATCAGCTTTAGAAAGTAATTGTACAGTAACGCACAAGGGCAAGTGAATAGGTAGCATATCAAAAGTGAGATATTAGACTGCTAGAAAAGATTATTTCGTCCGCCTGAAATCGACTGTGTGCTGATCTGTAAATGCAAGCTTCACACGACGCGGTGCATTGCTCGTATTAGGTTGCACATCATCATCATCATCAGCCTGGCAACGCCCACTGCAGGGCAAAGGCCTCTCCCATACTTCTCAAAACACCCCGGTCATGTGCTAGTTGTGGCGATGCTGTCCCTGCAAACTTCTTAATCTCATCCGCCCACCTAACTTTCTGCCGCCCCCTGCTCTGCTTGCCTTCTCTTGGAATCCAGTTCGTACCCCTTAATGACTATCGGTTATTTTTCCTCCTAATTACATGCTCTTTCCATGCCTCCCCATTTATTTTTCTTGATTTCAACGAAGACGTCATTACCTCACGTTTGTTCCCTCACCCAATCTGCTCTCTTCGTATCCCTTGACGTTACACACATCATTCTTCTTTCCATAGTTCGTTGCGCCGTCCTCAATTTTAAGTACCCTTCTCGCAAGCCTCCAGGTCTCTGCCCTGTAGGTGAGTACTGGTAAGACACAGCTGCTATACACTTTTCTTTTGAGGAATAGTGGCAACCTACTGTTCATGATCTGAGAATGCCTGCCAAACACACCCCAGCCCATTTTTATTCTTCAGAATATTTCGGTCTCATGATTCGGATCTGCGGTCACTACCTGCACTAAGATGTATTCCCTTACCACTTCCAGTGCCTCGCTACCTATCGTAATCTGCTGTTCTCTTCCGAGACTGGTAAACATTAGTTTTCTGCAGATTAATTTTTAGACCCACTCTTCTGCTTTGCCTCTCCAGGTCAGTGAGCATTAATTGCAATTGGTCCCCTGAGTTACTAAGCAAGGCAATATCATCAGCGAATCGCAAGTCACTAAGGTATTCTCCATTAGCTTTTATCCCTCATTCTTCCCAATTCAGGTCTCTGAATACCTCCTATAAACACGCTGCGAATAGCATAGGAGAGATCGTATCTCACTGCCTGACGCCTTTCTTTATTAGGATTTTGTTGCTTTCTTTATAGAAGACTACGGTGGCTGTGGAGCCCCTATATATATCGTTCAGTATCTTTACATATGGCTCGTCTACACGGATTCCGTAATGCATATATTAGTGCTGAGGTTTCGACTGAATGAAACGCTTTCTCGTAATCAATGAAAGCCATACATAAGGTTTGGTTATATTCCGCACATTTCTCTATCAGCTGATATCGCACGCACCCTTGAAATTCTAACGGATAAAAGGAGCCCAGAGGAGAAAAACTAAAGGTGCGTTTCATACTACTCGAACACAATAATGAAAACTACACACCATACTCAGCATGTACCAATGTTTCACACAGTGTTAAAACAGAGCCTCACGAAAGGTTCACTGATACACAATGGGCAAGCCCCCCTTCATTCTCTGAACACACCAGTGGCTCGTCATGCCACCCCTGTCATCGGTCACCGCAAATAGAAATGGAGAGCTTTAATCCTGCTGGTGTGGCCTGGAGCACCCTGCTGACATAATGACGTGCGAAGGAGGCACCGGAGTAGCCAGGGAAGGAGCACGACATGCA
Source organism: Dermacentor variabilis (assembly GCF_050947875.1). Classification (NCBI taxonomy): domain Eukaryota; kingdom Metazoa; phylum Arthropoda; class Arachnida; order Ixodida; family Ixodidae; genus Dermacentor; species Dermacentor variabilis. The sequence goes on along the minus strand of NC_134578.1, from coordinate 125,310,741 downwards.
CCATTCAGCATGCACCACCAGCAGCATGCAACAGACTGTTAGTATGTTTCGTGCTGCTGCTATCTCATGCAGTTAAGAGCTGCCTCCTTCGACACTCCTGGTCGGTGCCACTGCCAAGGCACCTGATGAGCACTGCTGCAGAAGTAGGCAGTGAACAGGTCCCTGGCAGCAGCTGCATCAACATGGTGGTTCCTTGAGTGTGTTGCCTCAATAGGAAAAAAAACGTTGCCTGCTGTACTTTGCATGCTTTGCCGCCAGTGTCCTGCAACAACATTCCCAAAGCTATCTTCGCTATCTGGGAATTTGTGGGCCTGAGGGTTATATATAGTTAGGAAGTTGTGAAGCACACAGGCAGCTTTCCCAGCAAAAGCAACATTCTCTGGCTGCAGGGTCATGGTTCGCAACAGTACTCTCCACGTGGCAGCAGTAATGCCAAAGGCATTTTCTACAGAGCGCCTCCAGAAATGAAACAAAACACAGTTTGAGCAATGATATTAGATGCAACAAACAATGGGGGTAACAAACAGGTCATGAGCACGTACTGGGATAAACGCAAGTTGTAGAGTAATGACAGCTTTCCATCCCATGTAAAGGCTCTCTGTAAACACAGTGCCATCTGCGTAGTGTCTTGTTAATTGTAGACGCTTGCTCCCCTGCACCGTGGTTCCTTTTGGGCTTTCTTTGGTGGGTCCTTTTAAATATCATCACTTGAACATACCGCTTTAGCTCACCAGCAAACACAACTACGTAATTTCAAGTCACCAACACATACACGGGGCAACCTTGCGCAAGACCTATATTGCATATTGTTTTAAGGGACTGACAACCAGCCAGAACATTTTGTGAGATGTTGGTAAAAATGAAAAAAAAAAAACATTATGGTGATACAATCGAGCCTGCTGTTCACTACTTAATGGAAATTATAATTTTAAGTTGGCATACAAAATCGGAATAGCCGGCATGAATGGGCACTCTGCAATGAAGTTTGCCTGTACAGTCGCGATCAATTTGAAGGTGATCGCGCGAGCATCGACCTGCGGGCCTTCCAAGCAGCATAGCGGCCGATTTCGGAACTGCGAAGATAAAAATTCGCTGCCTTCTTCCCCTTTTATGCTCTTCTAAGCTGCAACCGTCACCCCCAAGACTAACTCGCAACATTTTTGTTTCTTTCCCTTTCATGGCAATGATGTGTGTGCGTCGATGTCTCATGCATATCTTGGCTAACAATGACGCCTCTGTGCAAAAGCTGATAAGGTAATCGAAATGAATTTGCAGGTTGTCTCGTGAAGGGCGACGGGAGTGACAGCTGCTCAGGGAACAGCAAAGGAGAGAGAGGGGAGCTATCTGATGCTTCCCTCTCGACTGATGGCGATGACGTAATGTGGCGCTGCTCCTAGTTTCAATCGCCGCTCGAGCGATCACCTTCAAATTGATCGCGACTGTACATGTCGCGCCACCTAGCAGCGGCGGTGCGCACCCGCGGGTAGGCCCTCACCGTCATTTCACCATTGTCCGTGGTGCGCTCAGACCCGCCTGCAAGCCTGCCTTTCCAATTTTCCAATGGATTCACTGGGGCGTCTTAGCAGCTCCTTCGTGAGAAGTGTGCACAAAAACAACAAGCGCAGACACTGCTGCGTTAAGGATTGTCACAACCGCGAAGGGGATGCCGGCATCAAATTGTACCGCTTCCCTTCAAAACCGGGGGAAGCAACCCGGCGGCTGAAGTGGATCGTCGCGGTTCGTGGCGGTCTTGCGAATTTCTGTGAAACGAACTAAGCCGTAAATGCAAAAACAAGAAAACTGAAATGAAAAAGAACCAGCAGCGGCATCCGTAAAACACACACAATAAAGCGTCAACTGCATCAGAACGCTTGAACCGATACCCACTGTTGTAAATAGTTTAGATAGTTGTTTAGCTCGTCTTGCTCCAAAACAAATGGGCAGTGATTGTTACGTGACAAATATAGCTCTCGCAAGCGCTCCGTGCTGGAGCTTTGTACGCACTGTGCTTCTTTCTACGCCAAGATCAAGACGCGAATGCTGGAACCGAGCTCATTCGTGCCGATGTTTTCTCGCCCTTAGAACAGAACTAAGGTTGGAGAACACTGCAGTGTACACGTCGAGTTTCGAAAATCAGCATTTCTCTCGCGCATGCTGGCGCAAATTCGTTTAATCTTCACGTTCTTTAGTCTCAGTTGATTGCTCTCTATGATGCTTCAGCGGTAATGCCCTCTCACCTTCGAGCCCGAACGACAATACTAGAATATGCTCGAGGCACTTTGTCAACGGAGAAGAAAATCACTAATTCGCCAAAACCTCTACAATTGTGAAATGCTAGGCACGTTCCAAGTAATGAAGCGACAAATGACGGTGAAAGATGTCCACGGCCGTGTTAGCTCACTTATGTGGCATAAAATAATCATTTGTTAAGCCACTTTGAGTTCGACGTCGTAAGCACGCTCGCTTTCTTGTGACAAATACTTTGCTACCTGCGGTGGTTGCTTAGTGGCTATGGTGTTGGGGCGCTAAGCACGAGGTCGCTGGATCAAATCGCCGCCTCGGCGGCCAAATTTCGATGGGGTCGAAATACCAAAACACCCGTGCATTTAGGCTTAGGTCCACGGTAAAGAACCTCAGGTGGTCCAAATTATTCCGGAGTCCCCCACCACGGCGTGCCTCCTCATCAGATCTTGGGTTTTGGCACCTAAAACACCATAATTTAATTTAAGCACCTCGCTGTGATGTTCGTGCTGTTTACTTCTTCGACACGATATACATGGTTGTAGTCGTAAATCTGACGTCCTTTCTCAAGCGTCGGTGTTCCAAAACGGGCTTCGATGTTTGTGATTGCCCTAAAACCGCCATTTAGAACGTCCGACAGGTTTCGAACGAGCGCCGCAAAAGTATGCCTCCGTAGTAGTGGCCGCCTCGGTGTTTCACGCAACTGACACGGTGGCGCTGACGGCTGAGCCGACCGCTGCGCCGCCTGACCATTGCAGGGAGCCCATCAGAAATGAACCCTTGGTACTTTGGATGTGGTATATGAGATTACTGTACATAAGCCGATCGTTATAAAGTGGGACACAGTTGTTATTGTTAAAAATTGCAGTACTTATGTAAGTTGGCTTTTGCACTTTATTGTACGCGTATTATGCAGCCAAAAAGTGCACACTAACGAGCGGCGCTAGCTTCATGGTAAAGAGTGGAGCAGCAGAGCGGGCAGATCCAGTCAATGTATTGTGGTGCATATTAGGGCTGCTGTGTGCAGCGAAATTTGCAATTCAGTGCCCAGAGCTCTGTGAGATACAAAATGCCATCGACGATTTGTGCCATCAACAGGTGCCAGCCCTGCAATAATAACGCTACTGGCACATCCTACCACTTAGCTTGGTTTGGTTGATAAAAGCTTCGCGCATCCAGCCCACAAAAGGATGGCTTTCGAGATCAGTTTCTGTTACATTGAGGGAGCTGTTGCTAGGCCGCAGATTCAGACACACTCTCTTATTATAAATATAATTCTACGCTTCAGGAAACATGAACTGCAGTTTACATTGATCTGATAAAGAAACTATTTCTTACAGATAGAGTCGTACTTGCCTTCTACTTCCGACCAATGCCAGCGTAAAATCGCTATCGCATTCACATTTTACTGTTTCTAGCATGTTTCTTTAGCACAACTACATCCGGATTGCAGATAGGAAAATTCTTATAACAAAATGTTCACAACAATACCACTATACACTAACCACTTGTGCGATACCTACTCGAAGTGTTCATGTACATGCTAAACTGCAGTGCTATACATTGCAGAGAGTAAGTGCATTTCACCAAACTTGATTACAAAGACCATCGTGTTATGGCTACCAGCTGTAGCTGGATGTGAACTTGTTTTTTAGCCAACAGCGTTGACGTTTCTATGAAATCAGAGAAACACTGTTACGCCATACCTTGCCCGGCTGAGCCTGAAATTGAAGATCCGTTTGTAGTCGTTGAGGTGCCTGGCTGGGAATGGTCGCATGAAATCCTTCCTCAACTGGAAGGCCTCGTCCCCAACAAAGGCATATGGGGCGGTTGTTGATGTTCCCGGTAGACAGCCAAACGACGGGATGTCAAGTTGGCCATGATTGAGGGCATGGCCAAAGTCAGAGTTTTTGAATGTCCCACCGTCGCTCATCCAACCTTTGGCGCCCACATCAATGAGTACATACTTGCACTCACTGTCGACGACTGCCACCAGTACTATTAAAAATGTTCCCTGAAAGATCGAGCGGGGCACATAATATTATAACTGAGTTAGAGCCATGAACATTTATATGCCCAAAATGAATGAGAGGGTGCAATATTACTGGTACGCTTTCTTTTCTTTTTTGACAACTTACGTGGGCTGATAGGCACAGGTGCACATAAGCACTAGGTCTGCCTGATGTGTAAGTATACTAAAAGATGATAGTATGACATCATGAGTATCTAACTGCAACGTCTTTTCCCAGCAGTGTTACATTCCACACGAATTCTACTCAATTATTAGTGTTTCGCAAGCAACATGCAATGTCAGTAACTGCAGTGACCATTCATGCAGTGAATACGTGTGCTACCTCAGTAAGTACATCACTGCAACAAAATGGCAAAGCTGGTATGCTATGTCGAAGGGCAGGAGTGCCTCTACACTGTAAGTCCTTGCAAAGAAAAAGATAAGCACTGTGAAATGTATTTAAAATGTGGCCAGCGATTTAAGATGCATGCAGGCTCACCCGAAAAACTCACTCAGGCTGCATACAGCATCACTAAAGATAGACCCCAAGTTTAGACACGCAGTATTCTCTCAAAGCTCCGTTAATTTCATGGTGAGAGGCTGATTACTAGAAAGGAAAATGACGGCCCATACATTCACCACGTAAATTTGCGGAGAAACTCCTCAATTGCAATGTCAGCGTGACGTCACAAATTTCTATGCGTTCTTCGGTATCTTGATGCTTCTTTTGATGAAAAAGTTATGGAAGCGTGGTCCTCTGGTTGCATAATGCGAAAGTTCTGGGTTCAGTAGCCACCAGACTCAGGTAGTTCTTTTTTCATTTACTTTCACTTCTTCAATTCATCATTTTTATACTTCAACCAAACAACAAAAAACTTTCTTTAGTATTCTGCTTGACTTCATTATCTGTTAGCTCTTTGTGGCCGCTGCATTATAAAGCAATTTGTTCCACATGTACGTATAACTACTACAGCAGGCCCAAACAAACGGCGTCACAATTCATCACATCACAGCAAGCTGGCGCGGGGACTTCAAGACAAATGTTACAAGTCTCATTTCTTGCATCTCATTAAAGCTTACTGGCCCTCCTCTTACAGCAAAAGTGCCCTTTTTGGAATTGTTGGAGACTAGTAGAACTAAACCTACTTTGCTCTGTAGTGCAACTGTTAGCTTGCAATGATAAAATGAGCGAGGGACCCACAAAGTGAACCCACAGGAGCTTTTACCTTAGAGTTGAAGTATGTGTGGCCAGACTGTAGAGGACAGACGATTGCAACATGCTTGCCATCAAGAGCTCCCAAGCAGTTGGGGAACTGCCACCGCGAGGCAAAGCCTACCGCTACATGTGCCCATTCTGCTCTAGTAGGTTTCTGGAAGTATAGTAAACAGTGGTAAAGCAGTGAGCCAATTAAGAGTTGCTTTTGCACAATATATCATGTGATAAAAAATATGTATTATATTTCAAACACAGATGCAATAAACGCTGGCAAGGCCTGAGCGGAGAACCACTTTTTTTAAAGCAAAGGAGACTTGCATTCATCAGTTCAACTACGTACATGACAGAGTTTGAAATAGAATGTCCAGCTGTTCAGTGACAGCCACTTGGACCCCCATACTGGCATGCCATTTGATGATTATCCCTGATGAGGTAGACATATGACAAGGACTATGTAACCTGTTCATACACAACAAACTGCTCAATTCTCAGAAGCGCATCCATTTATCATGCCTTGAGTGTTCATGCTCTTGAAACTTGGTTTATCCAAAGTTAGCAGACACTGACGTCTATCCTTTCATTCTTTCAAAATTACTCCCATGAATCCAAGTGCAGCTTCCCTTTCTTCCCGATACATCATCTCTGTGGCCACCCACTTATGGCATTTCTCTAGTCGAGCAGCATGACCGGAAAATGGGCCCACATTGCAGATTTTCCTGCTCTTCCACGCCTTGTTTTATAGGGCTACAGAAACCAGACTGAATGGGCCATTCAGTTTTTTTTAAAAGCTTTGAGTGCTAAATTTTATAACACCGTATAATGCCTCACAATAAATTACAATCACTGTAACTCGATACTTCAAATATCAACAGTGTACCGTGTTTGTATTGTTGCATGCGATACTTATCACGGAAAACAAACTTCCTTTGCGTTCCCCCCTCCCCGCGCCTTTTTTTGTCTGGCCGCTTTGATTGAGAGGGAAAATGAATGCAGTATAAAGTACCATTGAGTGGGCCGTACTGCATTGCACCTTGACGTATGCATATCCCGGTGTGCAGGTAAATGTCAGTACATAAAATTACAGTATGCTAAAGCGCAGGTTCTACTGATTGCTGTGCTTGCAACAGGCCTTATGTGTATGAGCACTTTAACATGCATGCATCAGTAGAAATGCGAGCAAACGGATCATTTTCAACTCTAGCAAGGGCACAGAATAAATTCATATCAATATTGGATGAATCTATACAATCATTCTACAATGGACGCTTGTCAGTCGGTATGAAGCGTCAGTGCTTTAGCTTACCTTAATGACGTGGTCTTTGAGTAATGCCCACATAGCACGACATGACAGGTGAATGCACAAACGTGCCGTCTCAATTCCTACCCGGTAGGCCAATGCAATGGAGGGAATATCTTGCCCAGATGCCACGTAACTGTAACAACAAAAAGGCAAATGTAAGCAAAGGTATTTTTGAATCTTAACTTTCTGCTGATGCTGAGCTCATCCTTTAACTAAAAATCTACTAACCTCAAAGTTACAGCGAGTCTTTCACCAGGTTCCATGGGATCCCTGGAGACATGCCACCGTGTCAGGTCTGCTAACACAAAGCCCAACAACGTGTCGAACAGTGCTGGCGTCATACGGAAAAACTTTATAAAAAATCCATGGTCCCCTTCACGCATACGACGCATCTGTTGACAAAAGGAAAATTAAATTAAGTTTAGGTGACCGAAACTGTTTCCAACAAAAGTGACACAGATACAACAAAATGCCTATATTTTATTTTAGCACATTCACTTTTTCATTCAATACATTTCTCCTTATACTGATAAATAAGGATGCATGAAGTCACACTTTAGTGTAATATATGGTCTTGGTTTCCCATTTTTAGAGCCTTTTATCAATATTACATCACAACTAAGTATACTGTATCTCACTAATACGAGTATGGGGGTGCGCCTAGGAAAGTACACACGCATGCGCAGCAGCTATTAATTGGCTATTTATTTTATTTATTTCAATACCCTAAAGGCCCAATGCGGGCATTACATAGGGGGGATTCATCAAAGAAAACTTATAAATATACAACGCAGGTTATAAACGGCTGAAGACAGAAATAAACAAGAAGCCAGGTACAAGTTATTAAGAAAAAATGGCTAGGAACAGGAACTGGAAAATTGCACATGTAGCAAACTCCAAAAAAAAAAGCAGCACCTTCAGAAGTTGCAAAACATGGCGTCTAACATTTCACGGAACGATACGGCCGGCACGCACAAAAAAAAGAAAAAAAAAGAAAGGAAAAAAGAAACAACGACGCACATCATTTTACGTTGGAATTTTCTAAGTATGGGACCAAAGAGCTGTCTGAAATGATCATGTTTCAGCGATAGCCGCAATGCTAGAAGGAAGCGAGTTCCTCTCTTCGATAGCCAGGACCAAAGGTGAGTATTTGAATCGTTCTGTTCGAGCAAAAATGGGTTTAATCTTCTTGATGTGATCTACACGAGCCGATGTGTGCGGCGCCGGGAGAACATGTGAACTTGCAAATGGTGTGTTATTGTGGCAGAGAGTGTGGAAAAAGGATAAACGGCTGAATTTTCTGCGCATGACCAGAGGCGGGAGATGGAGCGATATTTTCAGTGATGTTACACTTTGATACCGAGAGTAACGGGAAAGGATGAATCGTGCAGTGTTGTTTTGTATAGATTCCAACATGTTAATAAGATACGTATAATGAGGGTTCCAGATCATTGACGCGTATTCTATCACAGACCTGATTAGCATGTTGAATGCGTGAAGTTTTTTGTATCCTGGTTGGCTTGGTGTAGTCGGTGTTTAAGAAGACCAAGTTTTTTTAAGGCTTTGGTAGTAATCAGTTCAATATGAGTGTTCCAGGGTAAATTAGAGGTAAAACTTACACCGAGGTATTTTACCGACGCTGCAGTTTCAATGATAGTATTATTAGCTGTGTAGGCATTAGGACTTGTGTTAGCAGCGGAAGTAAACTTGAGATGTTTAGTTTTGTTTGCGTTAATAACCATTTGCCACCTGGCGCACCAATGAGTTAGTCAATCAAGGTCAGTCTAGAGAGCAATGATGTCGCAAGGGCTCGATATTGCTCGGTAAATTACGCAGTCGTCTGCAAATAGCCGTATTGTTGATGTTATGTTCGACGTGATGTCATTAATATATATTAGGAAAAGCAGTGGACCCAGCACCGAACCCTGGGGTACTCCTGAAGCAACACCTGTACGTCTTCATAAGAAGCTCCCTAACTTAACTGACTGGAAGCGGTTTGTTAGAAATGCGTTGATCCACTGCGTAGTACGTTCGTCCAGCTGCAGGTTGCGTATCTTTATCATCAGGCGGTTATGAGGCACGCGATCAAAGGCTTTAGAGAAATCAATAAAGATGGAGTCAATGTAGAAGGAAGAGTCGATTGCTTGATGAAGGTCCGTTATTAACTCGAATAACTGCGTCTGACACGATAAATGTTGGCGGAAGCCATGTTGGTTGTTATGAAGCAAGTTGTTCTGATCAATATGAGTCATAATGTTAGTGTATAATATGTGTTCGAGTACCTTGCAACATATCGATGTTAGTGAAATTGGCCTGTAATTATTAGGAACGGATCTGTTACCGGATTTATATACCGGCATTACATAAGCGGATCTCCAATCTTCTAACACACATGTCGTATCGAGTGACTGTTGGAAAATGAGAGATAGCAGGAAAGCTGTGTGTTGGCAGGTAATTTTTAAGAGTTTCGCGTTGATACCATCGGGTCCTGGGCTAGTGTGGTGAGGTAGGCGTTCAATTGCACGAGCCACGCCAAGCGCTGATATGTGAATGGGTGAAAATTCAATCTGTATATCGGCCTCAGGAAGCAGCAGTGGATTTTAAATGGGCAATTCGTTCGTAAAAACTTGTGAGAAGTGGCTATTGAATTGTTCAGCACACTGTTCGATAGGTAGAGTGCTGCCGTCGGTGTCCAAAAGAACAGGCACCGTACTAGCGGTTTTAGGATTAACAGTGTTCCAGAATTTCTTAGGGTTGGTTTTTATCAAACTAGGAAGTGTAAAATAAAATATTTGTTTTTGGCTTCAGAAATTAGTTTTTCAACTATTTTGGAAATACTTTTATAGTTTTCCTAGTCTGTAGCTTCCTTTGATCGAACCGCTTTACTAAATGCTCTTTTTTTCCTATTTAGTGCCCTGTTGCCATCTGTGGTGAACCAAGGATCGTTGGTACGCGTACTTATCATTAGTTTTGGCACGCAGGAATCTTCAATTTAAGTTTGTCACGAAACAACTTCCAATTTTCATTAGTCGTACGGTTATGAAAATTGGCCTGAAAGCTATTTGTGAAAGTTTCCAGCAACAGGTTCATTTTTTCAACATCCGCACGTGCGTAGTTGTAGATAAGCTTATTGGTTTTTGTTTTGTCGGTCCGTGGAAGTAGAAGAGAACAGTGCACAACTTTGTGGTCACTTATTTCTTCCAAGACGTGGATGTCTGAGAGCTCAGGATGGGTTGTTAGGTTGAGGTCCAGGATATGTTTACCGCGAGTGGGCTCGTGAACAATTTGGGTGAGCTGGTGATATTGAAGTAAATGAAGAAAGTTAATATCCTTCTGTCGGTTATTATCGGAGCCAACAGCTAGCATCTTCCAGTTAATCGCGGGAAAATTAAAGTCGTCAGCTAAAAATAGGAGGCAATTCGGGTGCCTAACAAGGATGTGCTCGATAGCGCCATTTAGGAGTTCAATGAATTCAGGTTGGCTACTTGGTGGCTTATAACAGGCCCCAATAATGCAAAACTGATGACCAAGTTGAGCAGAAACCCAGACTATTACTAAGGGAGAGTCGATAGGGGTTAGAGATGCATGGAAGTCTTTGTTAATCGCAATGAGCACTCCTCCTCCTCGTCGAGAATCAGCCCTATCTTTCATAAATAAAACGAACGATGATGGAAGCGCGATGTCGTGACATGCAACGTCTTCGGTTAGCCACGTTTCCGTACCCATGATGATATCAGCTGAGCAGGTATGTGCTATAGCTTTGAGTGCGTCTGCTTTGTTATGTATGCTGCGGAAGTTTGCCAAGACCAAGGAGATTGGTTTGGTTTTGTTATGGTTGGCTTTCTTTGGGGTAGACTGTCAATTCTCGGGGGGCGAGTGCCTAGAAAAAAGTTTTTTCACGCTATCTGTAGCCGAATCATACCGGTAAACAAAATTTTTTATGTGAAGCTTATAAAATCTTGCAGAATAACGGTCGTTTTCTTTGACATTGGCCTTGGCGAAGTCGCGCAGCTTTTTCCGTGCATGTAGGACCTTCGGGGAGAAGTCTTCGTCTAGCCAAACTTTTGGTTCCGTGAGATGTTTTAGTTTATGTGCATTTTGAAATGCTTCGAGTTTAGATTTAAAGTTCAGAAATTTAAGTATAATTGGTCGAGCTTGATCAGAACGTGGCCGGCCAAGGCGATGTGCACGTTCGATGTCACCACACTGTATCTTAAGCTGCTCGCTAAAGAAGTCCTTAACTATTTTTTCTGTTTCTGCATAACCTTCGTGTTCTTCTTGAGCCAGTCCTTTAATAATCAAGTTGTTCCTTCTCATTCTGCTGTTCATGTTTTCGACTACACCTGTAAGTTCATCGTTTGTTTTGCGTATATTTGTCTTGACGTCTTCTACAGAAGAAGACACGGTGTCGAAGGTTTTCTTCATATCAAGTACAGCGGACATACTTTTCTCTACCACAGCAACGCGACCCTGGATGTTGTTTATGTCCTGTTTGGTTTGTTTTAGCGTGTTTGACGTCTGAGCATGACATTCTTTTAACAGTGCGAGCACTTCATCAACCTTTGGTCCGGGGTTTGCTTCGACATCTCCCGCACAAAGCAAAAGTAGGGTCAGACATGTAGAAAGCAGGAATGAAGTGGGTCTTGGGAAAAGTTCCCGGACTAGTCGCGCCCCTGGTCTAAATGGATAGACTTGTTCACACACATGTACGTGACAGGAAGAAAATGAGCCGATGCGAGCGCGATACGTGCACAAATCCACACCCACTGAAACGCAGCAATTGGGATCCGCGGCCACAGGAATATTCTAAAAAAGTGATCAATAAGTAAAAAGGCCTACCTAGAAAGCAAAGTGCACAAGTCACCAATATGCTTTCGTGGCCGCGAAACCCAGAAATGCGAAGCGGGAGGGTGGCTTTATAGGCGTCCCTGGTGGTGAGTGCTCCAGGCGGCGCTGTCTCCGCTTATGAAGTCACAGGATGGGTCCCCTTCCGCGGTGTCACGCAACGGAGGCACCAGTAAACAGTTAAGGCGCTCGATGATACGATGGGGTGAAGGGACGATGGGGAGAAGCTTGCGCGGCGCCATCATATGATTGCTTCTAAGCCAGCAATCACAGCAATATAACTGGTGCTCCAAGTGAACAATTAGTATTGCAGAAAGCTCGGTTATTACATGGAACTGTGCATACATCTACAACTATCCGTGTTGCGTTAGTATTTTAATATTTAACTATGGGCTGATACGTACCTTTCCAAATCTCAGGGAAAACTCTCTACACTTGCCATAATGGCATATTCTGGTTTTGTAGTAGCACCAAGTGTTTGGGTGAATTATTTAACACTGTGGCATCTATCAGGAACCTCCGTATGCTAAATTTGCATTTTAATAGGATTGCTGTTATCAGAAAGTGTGGTGGTTTGGAGCTTGTAAACAGTTTCTCATGCATTGCACGAAGTGATGTCGTCTGTCAAAGGCAAGACTGATATGTGTGGTGCGGGAATTGAAGTGCCTGCTCAAGTTCTGTTAGTGAACTTCATAGATATGCTGAAATGCAGCAATGCCACCAACCACAAGTATTCTGCTGCAAAGCTGCGTGTATCTACAGATGAGAGAGGGGTAAATTAGGCCCGTGTTTCGTTTTAGAGGAACCCTTAGCTCGGCCCCAACTGCGATGCCGCCTATCCAAATAGACGGAATACACAAAAATGCTATTCCGAGATAACCCCTCGGCCTGTTTTATTGAAATTTGTTGCATTTGAGAGAACAATTAAATTCAAGTGGGGACTGTTCAAAGAGCAATTTCGATTGAGGACCCGAGTTGCTTTACCTGTATTGCTGAAAATCGGCAAGTTCGAAAAGCATGAACACGGAATTTACAAATACGTAATTCTGTACCAAAAATAAAATAAATATTGCAGTTCTGTAAAGTTTATCCGTTACAACCAAAGTGGACAAAGTTGATATAGTGAGTTATATCTTACGGGAATTTATTGAAATGTTTACAAGGGTATCGCGAAAGTCCTACTCGTATATCAGAGTTGTGTTTAAGCGACATGCATAATATATCAATCTTGTGTGCTTTAGATGAACCAATATATGCGTTTTACTGTTGTGATATCGTTTTCCATTGCAGAGTTACGGAGTAGGAAAATCTATAGTGTCGGCTTGAGAACACTATGTTCAATAATAGGACAAAAATCAAAAGACATAAATCGAAATTTTGCTCCCAGCAGTCACTGTATTCCTCCTAACTACTACTAAAGCGGTAAAACAATTTCTCTTTTCCGCGTATTTAGATAAGAGTAGCGAATGAAGCTTACCGCGATGTGGTAGAGACCTTCCTGTTTGCGCGCCATGAAAACAGAGCGAACCCACCAACGGCGCGAACGCCGCTTCCTCTTTTTCATTAACACCAGCACGCAGCCATCTTCGTGAAAATAATGACATTATTATTCCTGGACAGAGCTGGCACGGTCGTGCACGTGTGCTGACAGGCCACTCGCAGACGCCGCGCAACGGGAGCACTGCACTGCACGCGTTGATGTCGATGACTTGCGGACGATGTTCTGGCTGTTCTTACGAACCTTTATACATCTAAATACGTTCGTTGTTACTTCAAGGCAAAAAAAAAAAGACAGTTGGAACTAGCGTACACCCATTAATCAAATGTCTTTTTATATCTCAAAACGCATACAGACCACAAAGTCACTGTCTCTAGCTCAGTTGACAGCACACTGTTTCAGGCCGTACCAAAAAGTGGTCAAGGCACAGAGCGAGCGCCGGCGCGCGTCAGAGGTTGTGTCCAGTGGTTGCGAGCCCTTTTCCTCCAACCGAAGCAAAGTGACGCGTTCGCTTGTCGGCGCGCGCCGAAGCTTTTCGACGCGTGACAATGGTTGGGGCATCACGGAGGCAAGCTCCCTATTGTTCCTTAACTCGCCGGACCGGTTGGTCACGTGGGTGGCCGGAGCGCGACGAGGGACGAATAATAATAATAATAATATTTGGGGTTTTACGTGCCAAAACCACTTTCTGATTATGAGGCACGCCGTAGTGGAGGACTCCGGAAATTTTGACCACCTGGGGTTCTTTAACGTGCACCTAAATCTAAGCACACGGGTGTTTTCGCATTTCGCCCCCATCGAAATGCGGCCGCCGTGGCCGGGATTCGATCCCGCGACCTCGTGCTCAGCAGCCTAACACCATAGCCACTGAGCAACCACGGCGGGTCGCGACGAGGGACGAAGAAGCTTCGGCCATCGAGCAGATTCGTTTGGAAGACGGAGCAGCGTGGTCGTGCGCCGACAGACAAGTGAAGATGTGATCGGCAGGCTGAATCAGCCAGGCCGAAATCTTCGCCGGTCGATCGACAGACGGTACAAGTCCGTCAAGACCTTCGGCAGCGAGGTACCAGCAGCGCGAGGCCTCTTCAAATCGGGATCTCGGCGAGCACACCACAGATAAGCATCTTGTTCCAACCTGCTCTCGGAACGTACCGCCGGACTTTTTTTTTAAAATAGCGTTCCCTCTGGAATTGAATAATTCATCGCGTGTTCATTTTTGTAAGTTCTGTTAGTGTCGTCTTTGTCGCGTTTATTGTCGCGTGCATTTTGCATTTGTGTCGCGTATTTTTTTGTTTACTTCGCGATTGTTAGAAATTCACGTGGTGGGCTTTGTGTCGCGCGTCGCGTCTGAGTGTGCGTTGCGTGTGACCCGCACGCCTTCCGCGAAGCTTGGCACCAACTGCTTACAGTTTGCTTATTCTTTTTTTGTCATACCACTGGTCTGATTTTATTTTAATAAATAGGGCGTGTGTTTTTACGCCTCCCCTCTCTTGCCTCTGGTCCACGGTCGATCAGGCATGGACCTTATCACCGGCCAGCTGTCGAACCATCCGTAAATGCACGCGGGCTGGGTTTGTTGTCGCCCCATCCCCTCCAGTTCTGAGGGCGAATATATTACCACCAGTCTGACAGACACATCATGTCAACTGCACTCACCCATTTGCGTACGGTTGTCAATGAAAGCACTTCTTCATGTCTGGAAAGCCGCATTCCTATCCGTGCTGAGGGCAACTCCTATCCTACTTTGACTATACGAGGGGAAGGCGTAGTTCGATGTTTTAGTCAAGTGTCAAGTCGCTGTGTAATACACATGAGGCACGACTCTTGTGACAACCATGCGTGAACTTCACATGCAAACAACGCACTTTCACCGCGACGTCTCCAGACACCAAGAATTCGTTTTTTGATGTACTGTGCAAATGAAACTTTTGGACTGTAAACATGATTCAGTGCTGATGGAACACAGTTGCCTCTTGCTTTCACATGCCACTTGCAAGGCGCACCGGCGCACCATGACTAGTGCTTAAGCTAACGACTACAGTAGAATGTAGCACAACATATACGATGAGGCTGCTAGAAACGCAGTCTCAGCAGCCCTAAGGTAATGACATGCTCTTGATGAAAACAATTATTATGCCGTAATGTCATTTGACCAATCAGCAATGTTGAGCCTTAGTACCATCACAAAAGCTGTAGCGGCCGGTGGCATCCTTGAAGCAACAGTGATGCTACTAAAGGTGCTCGACAGCTGTTGCATCGTCACATTGTAGGAAAAAGCAAAAATGAGCCAACGTCTGTATGGGATCTACACTATTCTGGGGACAAGGTACCCAAATCGGTTCATGCAAGATAACACTCATATAAAGGAAGTATAAACTTCCGCATTTGCACAATTATACCATGTAATCGTGTCGCCGCCGACTATGTGGAAGTTCTCTTTCCCGCTAACACACTTCATCAGTACGCTGATGGATGGTAATAATAATTCAGCTAGGAGTGTTGTGCTCGCTTCCAAAATCTTTGTCGGTGAGATACTGGTATGCAGGTACTTCTACATTTAACTCGCTATTGCGACCATTCACATTGTCAATACGGATTTCTGACGAAGAAAAGCTGAACGGTCATTGCCAAGAGGAGCCCACGCCTCGTGAACAGTGCATCTGTTGTATATGCTTGGCAAGACGTGCGATTCTACTTCATTGGATTCCTTCATTCGCAGATTACTCGTACAGATCCGCAGCTGCCGTTAATGTCATTCTCGGTTCCCCAGCAGGAGATGATAACACTGACCGTCCACACGTTGCGAGCAGCCTCAACACTGTTTCACAATCACAACAAAAACAATGTTAACATTGCCCTGGCTTTACGCAGGAGTGTAACACTTCTTATCCCCTCGTGATCTGCCTGACTGTTGTTGCTTGATCAAGATCACATCGGTAAATGACACACATTATGAAGGTGGTAAAACAAGCCCCACAGCAGGTCATGCTCTTGCAACGCACAAGGACAAGATAGCCCGTGTCAGTGCATTGAAGCATCAGGGAAGGTAGGGTGCCGGGAAATATGTGTTGCTCACGTCTTTTAAAATGTATATGTTGTGATGTTCCGCCGAAGAAGAAGAAGACAGAAGAGACAAGAACAGGAGGAGAGGAGGAAGAGAAGGAAGAGATCAAAATGGATACGTGTAAATAATAGAGTGTATTTTAACTCGTACTATATATATGGCGCAGCCGACCACGTGGCTTGAAGTGACGTTGGCAAGAAGAACAGATGGGCAGACGACCGTGAAGACCTACCAGCTTGATGGCGACGATCCAGTGCTTCTTCAGGAATCAGCGACTTCATCGGAACTGCTTCGCATCATCACTGAGAAGAGTGAACTGAACGAAGCGGCCCTCGTTGAGAAAGGTCTGGTAAGAATCGATGCTTCTATGTCTGAATTTGAGGCTATGTTTCCGGGACATTCAAGGATAGATTCAAGAACGAGACTGAGCACACGAATAACGCCTTGTTGCAAGCGCTGTTTCAACAGCAGACCACGCAGTTTGAGGAACAGCGACTGATTTTCGAAGCAGTTAGCGACTCACTAAGAGCACAGAAACCACATCAAGAAGAGTTCAAGGCCGATAGTTTCGATGGGGTGTCCAATGCTGCCAACTTCTGGCTCGGATTTTATGAATACGCATGTGCGCAAAACCACTGGACGTCATTGGACGACAAAGTGTGTAACATGCGCCGTTTTTTATCTGGCAATGCCAGAAAATGGTCGGACATGCGAATCGCAAGTCAATGCCGTGATACATGGGACAAGTGGAAAGATAGTTTTCTTTCTGCTTTTGAGCGAAATCCGGTTGACAGATGGGACGACGCAATAGCTTTCACACACAGAGAAGAGACAGCCACGGATTATTTTTTCCAGAAGAGGCGTTTACTCTACATTGCCGACCCTAATCTACCGGACTATGGAATCCTTCCCCTGATAATTCAAGGCGTGACTAACGAATCGCAAAGAGGTTTGTGTACACCGTCCAACCTCCACGGATGACTTACTTGCTTGCCATAAGTATGTGTCCAGTGATTTTCTGATTGACGGTCCCACCAAAGGCATAGTACTCTACCACTGATCATTGACGCACATGGCGAAACGGTAGAATATTTTAATACGGAGTCCGACCAATATGAAACGATGGAAAATGTATGCCTTCTGAAGTCAAATCTCTCATTTGTTAAAATGACGGTAAATGGAAAACGTCGGGACTCCCTGGTTGATACTGGAGCATCCGTAAGCCTGGTAAATCAGGAAATTGTTCAACCGAGCAAAGTGTATGAAGGAAGAATAGTTAGTGTTCAAAGCTATGATGGAAAAACTAGAAGGTTGCAACACTGGGCAGAAGTAGAAGTTGAATTTGGTGGACATCACCTGAAAGTAGATGCCCTTGTCATGCAGGGTGCTGACTTCCTGTTTATTTTATCTAGACCTGATATGAAGCGATTGAAGCTGAATATTTCTTGGAGAGACGAAGTGACTATTGACGGATCATTATGCCTAATTTGTGTGGAATTGAAAATTCACATCGGAGAGTTAGAAATGCTGATGAGATACTGACAAATTTTCCCCAACTTATTTGTGTTGAGACGCACACGCCAGCAGCAGATGTCTTCGAGGTACCGTTTAAGCTTCGTGACGTCACAGTAGTGCGTAAAAAGCCGTACAGTCTCTCCCACGAGAAAAAGACCTGGCTAAAGGCCGACCTGCAGCAAATGCTAAATGCCGGTATTATAAGGCCATCAACATCCACTTTCGCGTCACCAATCACCATAGCACCGAAAGACGATGGCTCATTTCGCCTTTGCACAGATTACCGGCAGATAAACGGCCAGACTGATTTGTTTCCTTTTCGCATGCCCCGAATAGACGAGATCATCAATGAAACTGGTGGATAAAGTTTTTTCTCTCGTATTGACCTCTGTAAAGGATACTGGCAGGTGCCACTACAAGAAGATTACAAGCAGTACACTGCTTTTGTAACACCTTTCGATGTGTACCGAGTACAACCGCTTACCATTCGGTTGGAAGAATTCTGGAGCTTGGTTTCAGAAAATGATGAATGGCGTTCTTGACGAGTTCATGGGAAAGTTTTGTAACGTATACATTGACGACATCATCATATACTCACGTACAAAAGAACATGAAAAACACCTTTCGTGCGTGTTAGAAGCCCTCAGCAAGTCAAAGATTAAGAAGAACAAGAGTGAATTTTTTCAGACGAATGTGGTCTTTCTAGGAAGAGTTTTTGACGGCAAAACTAAAACAACAAAAGATGAGTCTCCACAAAGGATGAAGAAGCTCGTCAAGCCATATGACCTACACTCACTCCGTGTTTTCCTCGGACTCGCAGGTCATTTTCGCGCGTTCATTAAGCATTACGCTGCAAAGACACGATGCCTCACCAAGCTGACGCAAAAGGATGTGCCATTTATCTGGAGTGAAGAGTGCCAGAAAGCGTACGAGTACCTTGTTTAAGCTATATCGTCGGATCCTGTGCTTGTGCTACCTGACTTCAACAAGCCTTTCGAGCTGTGCACGGACGCTTCACGATATGGTACAGGGGCCGTTCTATATCAACGATACACAAAGGAACAGCAAGGACGCCAACTCAAGGGGATTGGCTATTATTCTTCTACGTTCTCAAAAGCTAAAGAACATTTTACGACCACAGAAAAAGAGGCTCTGGCTGTTGTGATTGCACTCCGGTATTCAGAAGCTACATAGAGGGTCGTCATTTCCAGCTTTTCACTGACAACCGAGCGTTAACCTACCTCTTGGGATTAACCCAGCCTAAGGGCAGGGTGGCGCGTTGGATCAGTGAAATACAACAGTTCACTTTCGATGTAAGCCATCGACCTGGTGATAAGCTTCCTGACGCAGATGCTCTTTCCAGGCTTCACATCACAGAAGTGAGAACATCTAATCATGAACACGTTTACACCTTGTGGGAAGGCACCGAAGACCTGATTTGCAATAATGGCAAATTTTGCGTGCCAGGAACTTTGGTGAAAAGGTTTTGAAGCTGTACCATGACAGCCCAGAGTCAGGAGGGCATGATGGATTCTGGAAAACTTACTGGAAGATAAAAATTCGATTCATCTGGAAAAATATGAAGGAAGATATCAAGAACTACGTGCAAACCTGTCACAAGTGCCAAATTAACAAGGCCAAGTATCATCCAAGAGGGAACGAAATGGTCATCGCTAATCGTTCCCAAGTACCATTTGAAGTAATTCATCTAGATTTTGCCGAAATAAAAAAGCGAATAGACGGAGTCAGTAAGACCCAAGCATTCCTTGTCGCAACAGATGAATGCACACGCATGGCAGCTGCAAAGCCAGGAAAGGAAGACGCCAATTCTGTTTTGACGTTACTGGAGCGGAATATGTTCAAGAACACCAAGGTAGTGGTCTCTGACAACGGGCCAGCTTTCCGCAGTAAGAAGCTTCAAGAATGGGCCCGCGATAGAGGAATTGCCCTGAGATTTGCCACACCCTACCATCCAGAAGGAAACGGCCTAGCTGAGAGGCTCATTCGGGATTTGAAAATATTCACCGCAATTTACCACGATTTCCGTGGAGGATGGAAGTGCGCCTTGGACGCAGCAGTCAGGCACCACAATCATTCTCATACCATGGGATTAGGATGCACGCCTAACTTTGCTGCATCAGGCGAAGCAACTTGGCTACCGGCAGACTACGACCTTGGAATCGTTGGGAAAGTAGACCTGCAGGAAAGGCGCAAGACAGAAGAGGAGCTTGCACGCTACAGATCGACCATGAACAGACACTTCGATCTGCGATATAGCTCGAAGATGCCTTTAATAGAGCCTGGAGATACAGTTTTAGTCCGGAGGAGCTTAGATGGACCGAAGTCCAGATTTTCTGGGCCGTACATAGTGATAAAGACCATCAAGCAACAACGAATTTTGAAATCTCTACACTCTTTGGGACCGGAAGGAAAAACTGAAATAGCAACAGTGGGAAATGTCATACCCTATCATCCCAGGAGGGATGAAAACTGAAGTCCGGGAGGATGTGATGTTCCGGCGAAGAAGAAGAAGTCGGAAGAGACAAGAACAGGAGGAGAGGAGGAAGAGAAGGAAGAGATCAAGATGGATACCTGTAAATAAATGAGTGTATTTTAACTCGTACTTCATATATGTAATCACATGTTTAACTTCTTTTAATGAGAAACACTCCACATGGCGGTCGAGCATTGACAAGTGCACATGACATGTCCGAGTCGGTCTAATTTTCTCTGGCATCCACTTTCTTCACCGTGAAGTTGTTCCGCACCCTCACGAAGATGACAAGCACGAAAGGACAACAGAATGACAGTAACACCATGAATGTGACTGTGTGAAACAAACGTAACCGTGACATCCGCAAGGGACACCCGCAACATGAACACATAGGCCACAACTGAATGCCGATGACGCAACGGTGCTGCAATAACATGGGTATTACCACGACAGCGTGGTTAAGGCAACGGGAATGACCGCAACATAGTTGCATTATTGAGACAACCACGTTTCCGTGACGAGACTACAATGATGATAACGAAGAAATGCATATCTGCTACAGAGTCACCATGTCAATAAAGCCCCACGGAAATGATAGCATGCTGAATGTACACTGCTGACTCCGGCGAGGAAGCAAAGATATGACGATGGCATTGCAATGATACCGATAGTAGAGAGTTTTAGAATAGGGGCCCCCAAAGGTTTTGGGGCCCCAAAGAAATAGCGTCGAAGCTACTGTGCATCCGCGAGACGCAAACTGCGTTTGGGTTTTGCATTGGGAACGCTATGTCACCGATTTAGCGGGAGCCTAAATAGCGTTCCCAAATGTTCTGCGTTAACAAACATGGCTGCACCCATCGAAGCGACGGCTCTAGCTTAGCACCAAACTGGGCTCGATTCGTGCTAACGTGTGCAGTTCCTAAGCTAGGAAAAGTGACTACGGTTATCGCTTTCTCTCAACTAACGTTTGGAATGAAGATTGATTCATTAGACACCGCCGATTCCGAATTCGTTTGCCGATTTCGTGGCTCGTAGGCCTAACACGGAAATGCTTCGGCTGGGCAAGAAGCAGGCGAGGAGGGACGACCGAATCCACTGGCGAAGCCAAACTTTAGGACAAATGCAGCTGAGGCGCGCCTTAGCCGAACGCGATTTGCCATTACGAACGCGATTTTCTTTGGAAGATGACCTCGCTTTGCTGCGCGAGGTTCGCGCAGTGAACCCATTTGCCAATCTGGCAGGATGGGCAAGCGTCTGTACAAACATAAAAACGAAACAGGGAAGTACTTCAGCCAGCGCGCACTCCGCGACAGGCTCGACCTTTGCCATCTGTACTGTGAAAGACCGCTCATATGCTGCTCACCCGTCCTTTTGTACCTACCTGAGGTGGTGTTCTAGCTCCAAGTATGTCTATTTAAGCCACTACAGCAAGTAGGAAGAACTATGCCATGTAGGGGCTGCACTACACTGTAGCACTAGAGAAAACATTGTGGCAATATGAATTTCTCTTAGCACTGAAGAGAAATAGTGCTAGGAAGACTGACATGTCAACATTTATTTTGTTCCAAGCAATGTGGATTACGCAGACACCACTGCACCACAACTAATGCCAATGCACGTCAAGAGCTGCACGCAGGTGAAATGTGGACTTAGAAGGGTTTGGGTGGCGAGCTAGTTGGTACGGTACAGATCCGCACCAACTAGCTCGCACCCAAACCTTTCTGACAGCGCTCGTCCTGTGTCCTCCCTTGTCCGTGTTTTTGGCGCTGTTTTAAGTATGAAAGGTTAAATATACTACAAAGGACAGATGAAACGCCGACAGCGGAACCTGTGGCCGATAGTAGGATCAGCACAACTTGCTGGCCATGCACAATGCAGGTGGTGAGTGCGAGAGTGTGTCCCACTGCGATCTGTTCGACCGCAGTTTCCTCTGTGCTAGTTTTATCATACCGGCGCATCGTTGACATTGCCGTCAAAGCAGCTGTTTGCGCCACGTGGTGTTTCCTAAGGGCAGCCCGCACGTGCAAGACTAGCATTTGCTTTGCTGTCAAACGTTGTTTTTTATTTACGTATTTTTGCCACCACCGTATCCTCGCTACCACGGGCGCTTTAACTGCTGGAAGGCAGCACTGCCTGTGGCACTCAATTGTGCCGTTAAAATGCCGCTTGCACCAGAGCCACACCTTAACGGGGCGGTGTTGCCGTGTCGGCGCTATTGTATACAACTACAGGACCGGATGTTCCTAAGGCCATTAGAACTCAGCCATGCCTGATGTATCGACAGAAGACACACTTCAGATGATTGCTCTTTACTGATACAATGTGCCGCAACATGACATTTGCCAGCACTACAAACCACCAGTTGTCGACTGTCAATCGGATTCTCGAGGCGTAGCGTGATGAGGGACGGCTTGGAAATCTACCTCGTGCACATCGAGCTACGACAGAGGACCAGGGTCTTTAAATGTGGCATGCGCAGCTGAAGCCCCAGTTCAAGCCCTATGCGCAGCTGAAGACCCACCGGCGCGCCGCTGGTGCGGTGCCCCAGTGCGGCGGTATAACAAAACTAGCACATAGGAAACTGCAGACGAACAGGCGGACGGTATGAACGACTTCTTCATCAGCTCGGGCGCATATCCAGTTGCCAATGAAGATATGTGTATCACTTGTCCAGTGGATATTGTTCCGATAAAATCTTACCGCCTCGCTTCGCAGAAATCGCACAAACTATTCAGAAATTAAAGCACAATGTGGCAGCTGGTATCAATGGCATAGGTCCAGTAGAAATTAAGTGTATATCACCATTAATATGTAATGTTGTAGTGTGTAATGAAATCTGTGTCCCGACAGGCCGCCAATGGAAATTGACCCTTGCAACGTTTAACACCCGGACCCTCTCGAGTGAGGCACGCTTAGCAAGACTCTTCGAAGAACTATCAAACATTGGTTGGGATATTATCGGCCTTAGTGAGATTAGAAGACCTGGTGAGGCTTACACATTACTGAATAACGGCTATGTCCTCTGCTATAGAGGTCTCCCGGATAACAAGCAATACGGGCTAGGATTCCTAATCCATAAAGACATAGCGGGCAACATTGCCGAATTCTACAGCATCAACGAGATGATAGCAGTATTCGTAATCAAACTCAATAAAAGGTATAGATTAAAGATAGTACGAACCTACGCTCCAACTTCCAGTCACGACGATGAGGAAGTAGATCAGATTTATGAAGATGTTGAATTAGCGATGAGAAAAATGCAAACGCGGTATACAGTAGTAATGGGGGACTTCAATGCAAAAGTGGGGGAAAAGCAGGCGGGTGAACAGGCAATTGACAACTACGGTGTCGACTCTAGAAACGCTAGAGGTGAGATGCTGGTAGAATTCGCAGAAAGTAATAAGCTGAGAATGAAAATTTTTTTCTGGAAACGTAGCAACAGAAAATGGCCGTGGAAAAGTCCTAATGGTGAAACAAGAAATGAAATTCATTTCATACTTTCTGCCGATCCCAGCATAATGCAGGATATTCAAGTAATAGGTGGGGTAAAATGTAGTGATCATAGGTTAGTAAGGGCTAGGATCCAACTCAATTTAAACAGAGAAAGAGTAAAATTGGTCAACGAAGAACAGTCAACTTAGAGGCAGTAAGGGTAAAAGCAAATTTAGGCTGGTACTTGCAAACAAATATGCAGCCTTAGAAGAGAGAGAGATGATGAAGATGATGATGATGACATAGAGGTAATGAATGAAACCGTAAGGAGGCTGGCTTCAGAGGCAGCAAGTCAAGTGGGAGGCAAGGCACCAAGGCAACCAGTAGGTAAGCTCTCCCAAGTAACAAAGGACCTAATAAAGAAACGACAAAGAATGAAAGTGTCCAACTTAAGAGATAAGATAGAATTCGTGCAACTGTCAAAACTGATCAACAACGCGAAAATAAGTGATATTCGAAACTATGACGTGAGAGACTCTGAAGCCGTAAAGAATGGACGCAGCCTGAAATCAGTGAGAAGGAAACTTGGCATAGGACAAAGCAAGATGCACTAAAAGATAATCTGGGTAATATGATCAGCAATCTCGAAGATATAGTAAATGCAGCGGAAGAATTCTATACTGACCTTTACAGTACCCAGACGACTCAGGAGCGCTCTATACAAAACAAGAATGAACAGTATACGAAAACTCCTCCAATAACTAGAGATGAGGTCAGTAAGGCCTTGCAAGGCATGAAACGGGGAAAAGCGGCAGGACAGGATGGAATAACGGACGATCTTATGAAAGATGGCGGAGACATAATGCTAGGAAAACTGGCGGCTCTCTATACGAAGTGTCTATCGACTGCAAAGGTCCCAGAAAACTGGAAGAATGCAAACATTATACTAATCCACAAAACGCGCGACGTTAAAGAACTAAAAAGTATAGGCACATTAGCTTACTCCCTGTATTATACAAAATATTTACCAAAATAATCTATAATAGAATTAGGACAACACTGGAATTTAGTCAACCAGGGGAGCAGGCTGGCTTCAGGATAGGTTACTCTACAATGGATCACACCCATGTCATTAACCAGGTTATCGAGAAATCCGCAGAGTACGATAAACCTCTCTATGTGGCTTTCATAGACTAGGAAAAAGCATTTGATTCAGTAGAGATACTAGCAGTCATGGAGGCTTTCCGTAATTTCCGTAATGTACTGAAGGAGTACAGACCGCTTACGTAAATACTCTAGGAAATACCGAGTCACCTTAACTCTACAAATAAAAGTAGAAAGATACCTATAAAGAAAGGGGTCAGGCAAGGAGACACAATCTCCAACGCTATTCACTGCGTGCTTAGAAGAGGTGTTCAAGCTATTAAACTGGGAAGGCTTAGAAGTAAAGAAGGACGGTGAATACCTCAACAACCTTCGATTTGCCGATAAGATTGTTCTACTCAGCAACAATACAGACAAGTTACAATAAATGATTCAGGACTTTAACAGGGAGAGTGTAAGAGTGGGACTGAAGATTAATATGCAGAAGGCAAAGATAATGATAAATAACCTGACCAAGGAACAAGAGTTCAAGATCGCAAGTTAGCCTCTAGAGTCTGTGGAGGAGTACGTTTTCCTAGGTCAACTAATCGCATGGAACCCGGACGAAGAGAAGGAAATTCACAGAAGAATAAATATGGGTTTGATCGCGTACGGCAGACATCGTGGGCACCTGAATGGGAGCTTACAATTATCACTGAAAAGCAAAGTATGCAATCAGTGCTTTTTAACGGTGCTGACATACGGCGCAGAGACTTGTCAACACAGAGGCTTGAGAACAACTTAAGGACCGCGCAAAGAGAGATGGAACGAAGATGATGATGACTGAAGTTTATTAACGCAAGGGCATCTAAGGCCAAAGAGCGCCAGGACATGTGTTTTGGTTCAGTGAAATTGTGGGGTTAGTGCTATGACTTAAAATAGAGGCCGTATAGCGGCCTACAAGTAAGACAAATCTACAAATACTAGTGGCTGAATTCTAAGATAATTACGAAAACAAACATAAAGCCTTAAATGTATTGTTTATAGGCACACATGATATGTTATTGCGGATTGCCCGAGTCCCTTGCCGTACAATTCTTGCTTAAAAAGAAGTGCAAAAGAGCTCAGACATACTTTTGTGCATCAGATTGTGCCTCACCTGCGAGGCACAATCTGATGGTTAGGATGATATGAGATGACGTCGAGAAAGTTAACTTCTGCAAGATAATTAAGCACTCTTTTAAAGTTAAAAAAATGCATCCTCGGATAAAAACATAGGAGGGTATATGATTTGAGAAAAGCTCCCTAAAATGAGCCACTCGCTCTCGGCGAAGTTGAGGACATTGAATGAGGACATGTAGGACGGTTGTTCTCACCGCAGCGTGTGCACGTCGGTGGGTCAGTTGCAGTCAAGAGACATTTGTGTGTTCCGTAAGTGTGTCCTGTTCTGAGTCGTGCCAGTGTGACTTCGGTGTGTCTATCAAGCTTCAGTGGGAAAGATTTAGTTAACTGCGGTTTAAGCAGGTGGAGCTTATTTTCCATTTCCTTGTCCCATTCAGCTTGCCAATGATTACGGAGCGCCTTACGCACCACAGGTTTCATGTCCAGACCAGGTATCCAGCTTACATCAACGGTATTCCGGTGAGCCGCTTGTCCAGCATTTTTGTCCGCCATTTCATTGTCTGCGATCCCAGAGTGGCCTGGCACCCAGCACACAATAAGAGCTAGGTTTTGTTTATACGCTACGTGAATGTTCTTAAGGAGCATGGTTAATAGAGGGTTTCGGCTTGCTTTGCCACAGGACAGGGCTGTGACAACGCTTAACGAATCTGTGTATATTATAGACTTTTGTATTTTGTGCTGTACTATATGCTCAACAGTTATCAGAATACCGTAGGCTTCCGCTGTAAAGATGCTGCTATGTTTATGTAAGGTTTTAGAGTTGGAGAAGTTTGGGACATGGGCTGCACATGAGACCGAAGTTGCAGGCTTTGAAGCATCAGTGGAAAATGCCATAGATTTATGCTTGTCTAGAAGGGCCAAGAAATGTTGCTGGATGAGGGCATTTGGACAACTCTTTTTGTTAAGTTCTTTAAAGGATAAATCACAGGAGACTGTACATTGTTCCCAAGGTGGGATGGGTTCAGCATTGTCACTTTCATGCAGATCTATGAAATCTACTCCGAGTTTTTCTGCAACAGATTTTACTGCTAACGGGAATGGCGGGGCGTGTGAAGGCCTATTTGAATACAACTGACATGTGGACTGATCACTTATGAGTGCTTTGAATGGATGTTGTTTTAGGGACATGTTTCTTATGCATAGGTGACTCAGAGATATGTACGCTGATAATCCAGTGGCGATTGATCCGACTCTGCATAGAGACTTTGGACAAGGCTCGTACGAAAGACACCAAGCGCTAGGCGGATACCTAAGTGATATACAGGATCGAGTACAGAGGGCAAAATGCATGTCTAGAACGACCGAACTGCGTGCTCCGGGCCGCTCGGAGCTACGTGCGCGACATCTAGCGATAACGCCTGGTTCGAGACGGGCGGAGTGTCGGCATGCGCGGCCAAGCTGATAGCACTGCCTGTCTTTTCGGGGCTCGCAGGCTGCTGCGGCTTTACCTTCTGCTTCAGCCGTCAGAAGCGCTGATGTGCGCTGCCAGGCTGCGAAAGCGCATACGCGGCGGAGCGCACGCCACTGGCTTCTTTTTTTTTTTACTTTCTTTTTGTGCACTATCAAAGCTCTGGCAGGGAGCATTTCACCGCATCATTCACGCGCCGGTGTACTGCATCGTCACCCTAGCCGCGAGCCTTATATCAGTGATCGAGGTTTGGCAGTTTTCGTTCTTCGGCAATTGCAGGAAGGCAAATTAGTATTAAAGGTGCCGCGAAGTAAGTGTAAGCGGCGGGTTTGTCTTTATTTCACTGTTCTTCTTTGGTCATTAAAGAAAACAGATTGCTGGCTTCTCATTTCACGTTCTTTTATTTTTTCCACAAGTTTACTGTTTATTAGGGGATGGAGAGGACAAACTAATAGCGAATAGGGGCTCCCCCAGATTTCTTTAGGATCTCAATCCTCTTCGGCAGTGACTCGTAGAGGGAGTCGACGAGAGCGCGGTCATTGCGGAGGTGTCCCCACTCATTTTCAATGGCTTCCCATAGCCCGTCCGGATTGCAATTGGAGAGTCCCGATTTCTTGGATAGGCTTTTCTTCATCAGTCCCCACACGTTTTCTATAATGTTAAGGTCAGGGCTTCTTGCAGGCCATGGAAGGGTCATAACGCCAAGCCTTTCAAAAAGGTCTCGGACAGTCTTGGCTGAGTGCACAGAAGCTCCATCTTGTTGAAAGTGATAGAGCCCATCCGGAAACGGCCCATCAAGCACATAAGGCAAGAGGACCGTTTCTGCCACCTCCGCGTAGACTTCTGCCGTCATACGCCCAGGAATGCGGTACAGGGGTCCTAGTCCATCGTAGCTGATGGCTCCTCACACGCTGACTGAAACACGGCCGCTGCTGCGCACATTCCAAATGTATTTTTCTTCATCCCTGCATGGTGGTAGGGAAATCCGGTTTTATTAGAGGAATCAAATTGCCATCAGAGCTAATGATACGTACCTGATGTGGTGGTAGCAGTGAAGGACTGGAAACGACGAGAGTGCAACGCATTAAAGAGATTGAAGCCCATTATGGTTCAAAATATGGAGCGTCAAAATGTCCGTTCGCGAGCTCGTTAAGCTGGCTTTCCAAACCTAGAATTACTCGTACAGCTTCTTTGTATGGTAGGCCACATAATTACAACAATAGTTTGAACAAATATACGAGGGCTTTGCATATTTTTGCATTTAAAATTGGGTAAACAAACCGAGGCCGTTTCAAGCAACGGATTATATAGCAGTTTAATCCTCATCCATCCGTCCTTAATAAGTACAGGGGACGAAAAATATTTATTTGAACACATTCAGTAAACCCCCAGGAACAATTTCCAACCATGAGTTTGCCGAAATCAACCCTCTAATTAAAGGAATTTGCATGCAAAAAGTGCTGTCCTTCGCTGTCTCTTTGTGTGGGCTGCCATGTTGGAAACCACAGTCTGCTAAGAGCGGGGTCAACGGAGCCAAAACGTCAAGAGCTTCAGAGCACGGACAACTTCGAAGCCATGTGGTGAGGTATCCATGGTTTGTTAAGGAGAAGAAGCACTAGAGTAGGGACAACCTAAATCAAAGAAGACTGCGTTTTTGAATGACAACTTTAGGCATTGCAGGGAAGCATCCCAATTTTGCAAAGGGGCAATTGTGAATATTTTACGAGTTTATATACGCCAAGCACAAAGTAAATGATGTAACCATAAGTAACAAGAAACGTGCAGTGAAGCATCCCCATTTTCGAAGGGGCAATTCGGAAAAGAAAACAAGTGGAGCGACAAAGAACCCGATTAAATCGCAGAAAGTGGCCTGAGTGCAACTCAGCCTGAGAATCTTGAAAAGATAGCAAACTCACGGCCAAAGAAATGGGAAAAAAGAAAAGTGATGAAAAAAACCAAATGAGAACACCCGGTTCAGGTGGACACTCCGAAAGCCGGGAGAGCAAAGAAAAGCAAGTCAGCTTTGGATCAAAAGCACAGCCAGGAGTTGGAGGCACGAAAATAAAAGTGAATGAAAACACTTCGAAACAAACGACACTGCAGAACTTGAAGAAAGCTCCAGACGCCATGAAAGCGCTAGGAGATAACTCCAATTTCGAGGATGACTGGACTTCCGAAGAGGACATCCCCGACTCATGGGAGGAAACAGAATTCATGCAACGATCAATGAAGAAGGAAATAAGCAAACCATCAGGAAAGAAGCCGACAGTGGAAAAACAACGGCAGGAAACAGAGACAAAGATGGTAAGTGATACACAACCAGCACATCAGCGATCACAGATCCTGATAGAGTCCAGGCAAGATGAAACGCAAGAGCAAGAGACAACAACTGAATCTACAAGTTTGAGCAACACATTGAAAAAACTATCAAAGATAGACAGGTCGTTTATGAAAACTCTCCTGGTCCTGGCAACCGACGTAGAAGAAAAAGAAGCACTTCTGGACAAGCTTCTGACAGATTTTACAAAGCTGAAAAGCCTAACACTGGACGCCACACATGAAGTGGCAAGACTTCAAGGAACAATAGAAACTCAACAAAATCAAAAGAGAGAAAGGCCAACCTACTCAACAGTGGTGACAGGCCAAAAGAAAGCAGGGGGACAGAGCGTAGGAACGCCTGAGTTCTTTGACGAAGCCAGCAAAAACAGTCAAGAAAACAAACCCAAGTTGGCAATGATTTTAAAATCAGACAAGTTGAATAAAGATGAGATAGGTAAACTCATCAAAAAGGTCAACGCGCATGAGTTGGGAGTGCAGGAACCCGAAATGCGGCCGGGAAAAGAAGGAGTGGTGATCACGTCCTCCTCAAAAACAGGCCTTGACAGACTGAAAGACTACATTGCAAACGATCCAGAGTTGGGAACCAAACTTACCACCAAACAACCCAAACAAAAGAAATTGGAAATTAAGGTTGTCGGAATTGATGAGGAGCAGAAAAAAGAAGAAATAGCAAAGAAAATTATTGAACAAAATGGTCTCCAGTGTACCGAGGAAGAATTACAGGTGACTAAAACTTGGAAAGGGAAAGAGGGCAAGACAGCCATAATGGAACTGCAAACATGGGAGCAATTGAAAGACAGAAGCCACATAAACATAGGATGGAACAGATGTCCACTTTTTGATAACACCTTCGTCCCGAGATGTACCTACTGTGCCAACTACGGCCACACACAGCAGTGGTGTCAAGCAAAGACAGCTAAATGCACAGAATGCGGAGGAAGGCATCATCACAGCGCATGTAGAAATGGTGAGTACGAATGTAGTGTTTGCAATGCAGAGGGACTTGCCGAGCAGGCAGACCACTCGATGATGTCGCGCAACTGCCCTACATATAAAAAAGGGTAGAGCAAGAACGTGGAAAAATTATCAGCCAGCTGCTACTTGCACGAGTATAAAATACTCAACCAAACCTAAAACAACTACTTTCAAGTATATTTTCTCTATCAGTTAAATCAAAATGGCTAATCAGAAGCAAAATCTGAACAATAAACTTCAGATAATACAAGTCAACTCAGGACGAGCATTTAAAGCAAATCAAAATCTTAATACTCTACAACAAGAAAAACAGCATCATATCTCATTGGTACAAGAACCATATCATTTAAAAGGAAAAATAATCCCTTTCCCAATAAAGGATAGAATAATAGCACATAATGAAAATCCAAAAACAAGTATAATAATTCATTCTAACATGATAAACATCTTCCCTTTACGAATAGAAGAGTTAATAGCAGTAATAGTAAAATTCAAAAATAAAGAAATACTAATAATTGTTATTCCCCACCTAAAAGCAACATTGAGAGACTATTAATTAACATTGATAACATTATTCAAAAAGCCCAAACAAAAAATATAATAATAGCAGGAGATTTTAACGCCAAGAGCCAGATTTGGGGAGGGGACATTCTAGATAACAAACGAGAAAGTGTAACAGAATTTATAATAAGGAATAACTTAACATTATTAAATGATAAAGATAGTGATCCCACTTTTGAAACAAAAAATGGGAAAAGTTGGATAGATTTGTCCATGATCTCGAATAATCTATGCAACGAAACAAAAAGTTGGAAAGTTCTAAAAGAGCCATCATATAGTGATCATAAACTAATAAGAATAGAAATATTTGAAGAGTTAACATCAGCAGTGTACAAATTAACTAAAACTGGGAAACAAAAAGCAATTACTGATCTAATCAAACTTAACTGGGAAAAAGAATCACAATGCCTTCATAATCCAGAAGACATAGAAGAAATAATAAGTAAATTTTATGCCACCCTTGAAGAACTGTACAAAAAATACGAAAAACGTATAACGAAAGAGAAAAAACAAGGGAAAAGTTGGTGGAATATGGAATTGGAAATACAAAGGAAAAAAGTAAGAGCAATGAAAAGACGCTTTAAAAAAAGTAGAGGAGAAATAAGAGAAATTGTTAAAGAACAATATTACAAGCAACACCTAGCATATGTAGAAAATTTAGCAACCGCAAAAAAGAAAAATTGGGACGAATTTTTATCAAAAATAACAAAAAACCCATTTAACATAGGTTACAAAATTGCAAGGAATCAAATAAAACAACCAGTAATAATAAAAAGTATGGAAAAAGATGACAAGACAACAACCAACTCTTTAAGTGAAACAGTTGAGTATATTTTAAACAACTTATATACAATTACAATGGAAAAAGAGATGGAAGCGTCAAACGCCCAAGTAGTCGAAATAAATAACAACCAGGAAGATGATGTGGAATTTACCCAACAGGAGGTAGCATTGGTTGTTAAAAACTTGAAGAAGGATGTTTCTCCAGGACCAGATAATTTAACAACCGAAATTATCCAATTAATTTATCAAAACACGAATACATTCTTTTTAAATATCTTTAATAGCTGTTTGAAGACAGGGCACTTTCCAACAAATTGGAAAATATCGAAAATAATATTACTTCCCAAAAAGAAAAACCAACTTACTCCGTCAGATTTTCGACCAATAGCAATTAACTCAATATGTGGCAAAATTCTAGAGAAACTGCTTAAAGACCGCCTATACTATTTTCTGAACAAGAAAGGACTATTCCTTATAAACAAATACGATTTTAAACATGCAACTTCAACAACACAAGCATTAGAAAATATCAAGAAAAAGTTAGATCAAACCATTTTGGACAAAGAAATAGCATTAATAATATCAATAGATATTAAAAATGTGTTTAATACTATCGATAAAGATGAAATCTTAATATATCTAGAAAAAAATGAATGTCCAAACAACCTAATAAAGTTAATCAGAGCTGTAATGACGAATCGAAGAATATTATATAAAAATGGAGACATAGAAAAGACATACAATTTAAAGAAAGGATCACCACAAGGATCCCCATTAAGTCCATTATTTTGGACAATTATGACGACTGATATCCTCGTAAAAAAATATCCAGCAAAAACGTATGTCCAAGCATTTGCGGATGATTTAACCATTATAATAAAAGGAACATCCAAAAGAAATCTTCAAGATAAAGCAACCGAAACTTTAAACATAATACATGAATGGGGAAAACAGAAAAATATTGAATTCAATACGGCGAAAACGGAATTCATGATATTAAAGGGAAAATATTCAAAAAGTCCTACAATACTAAAGTTAGGAAATGAAAAAATCGAAATGGTTAAACAAATGAAAATATTGGGACTAATAATAGACGAAAAACTTTCCTTCATACCACATTTAGATTATATAAAAGAGAAGGTAACTAACCTAACAATTGGTTTAAATAAGTTTACAGGCAATAACAGAGGAATTAAAAATAAACAACTTCGCGAAATATATGTAAGAGGAACGGAAAGAATAACATACGCAGCACCAGTATGGTACAAAGGCACTAACACTCTTCTTAAAAGATTAAAATCAACACAAAGAAAACCATTATTATCAATAACAAAGGCGTATAAAACTGTATCCAATAATGCATTAAACGTTTTAGCAAACTTACCACCAGTTCATTTAAAAATAGAAAAGGAAATAGAAATGCACAATATTATCAACAATGGAAAAGAATTTCTTTGGAACAATAAAGTATTCGATCATAACAAAATAACACACAAGATTGATAAATGGGAAACCCATCCCGCTAAAAAATATAAATTCAGTTTTAATAAGAATCCAACTAAAGAGGCCGAATATGATATTTTTACAGACGGCTCCTCTAATGAATACGGAGCTGGATCAGCTTTTGTAGTCATAAAATCACAAAAAATAATAGACACTAAGCAATACTCATTACCAAATTATAGCAATAACTTCGAAGCGGAAGCATTAGCTATTACAAAAGCATTAGAATATATAATTTCCCAGAATAACTCAGCTAGCTATCAAATTTTAACCGATAGTCTATCCACATTACAATTAGCAACCCAGACAACTTAAATCCACGTATAGACAAAATTAAAGAAACAATTACAAAAGCAAACAAGAACCATAAAATAATATTAACGTTTATAAAAGGCCACAGTGGAAATATTGGAAATGAATATGCAGACGACCTAGCTAAAAAAGCTATTCAATACGGGGAAGAAATAGATCTACCCATATCCAAAAAGTTTATTAATAGTCAGGTATATAAACAAATATTTATAAAATGGAATAATCAATGGAGTGAAGAACCTAACTTTTATAAAAGCTATATTAAGGAATGGATCAAAAATATTACTGCAATTCCTACCTTATTCTTGGCCAACCATAACAGTTCACAATTAATGAAAGGCCATGGCCGGTTTCCACACTACCTCCAGAGGTTCAGAATTAGGCAAAATAGGATATGTACTTGCGGAGAGGAGGCAGACTCCTTCAAACATTACTTAGAAAAATGCGAAATAACTAGGATTTACCGCGATAAATTAAAAATAAAATTTGGACATGAATACAGTAAGAAAAAAATGGAAATTCTAAAGGATGGGGAAGCACTTGCGATTTTGGAGGAGATGGTAAAAGAGATAAATAGCAGAATCTAGAAAAGAAAAAAAATGGTTTGTTTGGTTTGTAAAAGTAAAGAAAATAAATAAATCAATCAAATATACCATTGGTTAAGGAGTTAAAAATCAAGGAAAATAAACAAATAGATGAAAACCACCTAGCACATGCAAGCGATAAAAGCCCAATAAAAGTCCAAAAGGACATATTTTCAAGTTGAACATAAAATCAACCTCTCATCCTAAGAAACAATCATACCCCAGAACAATCATTTAGGCAGTACAAGAAAAATGAAACTATCACCTGACATCGGTATGACGGCCAAGCTATCACCGAGGAATAATTCTCAACTCGGTAAGACGGCTTGGCTACCACCGAACAGTCCAACAACCCTGATACCTTGAAACGGTAAGACGGCTGCCGCCACCACCGAAGTAAAGGCATAAAGAGGAATCAAAAATATTATATGAAAACTTTTGAAAAAGAAACAAAAAACAAACCAGATCTGACATTATCGGTAAGACGACCAACACTAGCACCGAAGCAGAAAACATCAACTGCATTTTTCGGTATGACGGCGTTGGTTAGCACCGAAGTCAGAGGAATACCAACTGTTGAGTCCTCAATTGAAAAGGTAAGACGGCCACGGCTACCACCTGAGTAAAGAGAGGCTCACAGAAACTAAAAACATCCCATATAAACATTTGGACAATGTCAGAACTGAACGCCAATAAGTTCAGAACTGCCTTCTATAGTGGTATATCAAACTGGATGGTTAGTTAGTTAGTTTGGGTTTAGTGGCACAAAGGCAACTAAGGCCATGCTGCGCCAGTCACAAGACAAAATAAAGAGAACCGACAGTATTCCTCGTATCGCAAGATAAGCGGCCTAATCATGTTTGGTTTATTTGTGTAATGTAAGCGTGAGCTGCACTTTGTGATGATGTTGTAGCATATGTGTTGTGGTGAGGATCGGATTCTGAATATGTAGGAAAAAGTTAGTAGCGCTCTGCGATGCTGTAGAGGAGGTTCATTACATCCAATATGTAAGCTCTCTATAGGTGATGTTTTGTAAGCACCGCATGCTAGTCGTAGTCCTAAGTTGTGGACTGGATCAAGTCGTCGGACGTAAGATAATCTGGCTGAACCATATGTAATGCTACCATAGTCTAATATGCTACGCACCAAAGTGCGGTAGATGTGTAGCAGGCATTTACGGTCAGAGCCCCACCGTTTCCGGGAGAGGATTTTTAGAATGTTAAGTGCATTGCTCGCTTTGATTTTAATACTATTGATGTGTGCGAGAAAGTTCAACTTTTTATCAAACAGAACACCCAGAAACGTGTGTTCTTGTTTCACAGGTAGTGTGGCATCCTGTAGTTTAAGGATGGGATCTGGTTGTAGGCCTCTTTTTTGTGTGAAGACAACACTAATCGTTTTTTCACTTGAGAAGCGAAAGCCGTTTTCAGATGCCCACTGCGTTAGTTTGTTTAGTGTAATTTGAATTTGTCGTTCGCAGGTTGCCATGTTTGATGCACGACATGCAATTTGAAGATCATCCACATATAGTGAATGCATTATAGAAGATGGAATTACATTATTGAGCGAGTTCATTTTTACCACAAACAGTGTTGTGCTCAATACGCATCCCTGAGGTACTCCGTTTTCCTGAATAAATACGCTGGACAGCACCGTTCCTAAACGCACCTGGAATGTTCGATCGGACATGAAATCAGCTAGACATTTAAGCATTCTGCCGCGGATCCCTAAATCCGCTAAATCCCTTAAAATACCGAACCTCCATGTTGTGTCGTACGCTTTTTCAAGATCAAAGAAAACTGTGAGACAATATTGCTTTTGTAGAAAGGCCGCACGTATCTCGTGTTCTAACCGAACTAGATGATCTGTTGTGAGGCAGCCTTTCTTGTACCCACACTGATGATTATCGAGCAGGTTCTCAGTTTCGAGGACGTATGCCAATCTGATGTTTATAATGGATTCATATGACTTGGCGAGACAGCTTGTGAGTGCTATAGGTCGGTAGCTGGTAGCTGTTGTAGGATGCTTTCCAGCTTTCAAGAAAGGGATTATAATGCCTTTTTTCCACGCATTCGGCATTTTCCCTGTTTCCCAGATTATGTTAAAAAAGCGGAGCAATGTCTTAACTGCTTTTGAAGATAGGTGTGCGAGCATTGTGTAATGTATACTGTCCGGACCTGGCGCTGTTTTTTTGCCAGTAGTGAGTACTCTGTTAATTTCGGAAAGTGTTAGGGGGGCATTATATGGTTTCTCGGAACTTCCTGCTGTCGGAAGCTTTTGTTTTTCTGCTGATTGTTTGTACTTTTGAAATTCAGTGGAGTAGTTAAGTGGGCTTGATATGTTATGGAAATGCTGCCCTAATATGTCTGCTTGTTCTTTTAAATTCGTCCGTGTACCTGGAGGAGAGAGAATGGGGATTGTATAAGCAGCGTACTCGCTTCTAAATTTACGAAGCTGATCCCACATTCGTTTGGATGTTATTGAGCTATTGATGGTGGATACATAAGCTTGCCATGACTGTCTTTCGGCTTGCCTACGCGTGTACCTGGCTTTCGCCTTTGCTTTTTTGAAGTACAGGAGGTTATCTTGTGTTGGGTATCGCCGAAAGATACCCCACGCTTTGTTTTGTGCTTTTTTAGTTTGTGTACATTCATTCGTCCACCAGGGTTTTAGTTTTTTCCTTAAGAAACCGGAGGATTGCAGGATCGTCTGTTCTGCTGCAGCAAGTATGGAGGCAATAATCTTTTCATTCATTTCGTCTATTGTTTGCTCATCTGATATGTCATCGAGACTGGCCTTTTCGCTGAAGAGAGGCCAGTCTGCTAGATGGAGTTTCTAATGGGGTGATCTTAATGGTACTGTAGGGAAAGGAGATGTTCTTTTAATAATGCCGGGCATATGATCGCTACCATAAGGATTGTTAATAACACTCCATTTAAAATCTATCAACAGAGATGGAGTGCACAGTGCCAGATCAAGACAGCTCATAGCTCCTGTGCTTGGGGAGCAGTACGTTGCCGAACCAGTGTTTAAAAGGCTTATTTCGTTAGTCAGGATAAAATCTTCAACTGTTTGTCCCCTGGTGTCAGTTGTTTTGCTACCCCATAATATGTTATGAGCGTTAAAATCACCTGCTATTAAAAAAGGTTTAGATAGCTGGTTTAAAATTAACTCCAGATCTCTTACAGTAAAATGTGAATGTGGTGGAATGTACATTGAACAAATGGTAATGGTTTTATGTGCTAAAACCGTGACTGCAACGGCTTCTAAGTGAGTATTAATGGCAACTTCTCTAGCTGCAATGCCACTCTGTAGGACTATAGCTACACCACCCGAAGGCCTGTTCGCCTGAGTACGATCGCGCCGCACAACAGTGAAGCCTTTTAAAATGTTTTTGTGCTTTTCGCCTAAGTTTGTTTCTTGGAAGCACAAGGCCACAGGCGAGAAGTTACTTAACAAGTCTTTGATGTCACCTAAGTTGTGTAAAAGCCCTCTACAATTCCAATGAATAATAAAAGCCATCTTGAAATTGAAAGGTAAAAAATGGCACTACGAAAAACTAAGAGGTAGGGTTATAGGTTACATGGATAAAAAGGCTAATACAAATGAGCGATAACCTTCAGGTTATCGCTTTCTTATTTTGGGTGGTTATTGGGATCTTGTCCCTCTTACCGCGCTCAAGAGAGCGCTTGTCCTTCGGTGTCAATGACACCGGGGTTTTTGCGTCGACCTCCATCGCTCTCTCTGAGGCGCTGGAGGATCGAGAGTTAGGCGCCGAGACACGCGTCTCGGGCCTTGGGGTTCGCTTGATCTTAGGGCCCTGCGGGACTGGTGTCTGCAGGGCCGTCGAAGAGGGTGGAGCAGTACTGACTGCTTCCACCACGGGGGCGGGAGGAGTCACTGCGGCACCACTGCGCGTGGGCTCGGAGGACTCCGGAGGCCTCTGTGACGCTGCCCCCGCCTGCTTCACTTCGGCATAACTTCTTCGCGGAAGATACGAAAGCCGCTTTCGGGCTTCAAAGAACGAAATTTTTTCTTTTACAGTTAGAGCAATGACTTCTTTTTCTTTTTTCCAGCAAGGGCAGGACCGTGAATAAGCTGCGTGATCTCCATTGCAGTTAACACAATGTGGGGAAGAAGTGCAATTTTCAGATTGGTGTTCGTTGGAGCTGCATTTAGCACAAGTTGTTTGTCCTCGACATGCATGTGAAGCGTGTCCAAACCTTTGGCACTTGAAACATCGTCTGGGGTTTGGAATATATGGTCTTACATTGACTTTAACATAACCTGCATCGAGCGAGGTAGGCATTACGCTTGTTCCGAAGGTGAGTATAACGTGTTTGGTGGGGATTTCTTGATCGTTTCTGCGGATTACTATTCTCTGTACCTTGGTAACATTTTGTTCCTGGAAACCTTCCAGCAGTTCTTCGTCGCTTAATCCAATAAAATCTTCTTCAGATATTACTCCCCTACTTGTATTGAGTGTTCTGTGGGCTGAAACAGTCACTGTCGCCTCGCCAATACTGGTAAGTTCAGACAGCTTATCTGCTTGATCTTTACTATTCAATTCTAGGAGGAGGTCCCCGCTAGACATTTTGGAGGCTTTGCATGTCTGTCCGATTTTATCTTTCAGGCATTTGGCGACCAGGAATGGAGAAAGCTTTCTAATAGGCGTGTTACTTTCACTGTGGACTACATAGTATTTGGGGAAGGATGGAGCGTTGGTTCGAAAGGAGAAATGAAACGGTACTTCGGTGCGGCATCTTTTGAGACGCCGATCATGGACAACAGAGATTTGAGCTGCCATAGGAAAGTGTGTGTGTTCGGCAACAGCGCCGACCGCCCACCACGGAGCCCAACGAGGGGACGCGGCAGGGCTTGTGTCCAAGCCTGCACGACGCCAGCCGTACGCCGTCACTATAACCAAATATGGTGTACCCAAGGTAGGATATCCACACAAGGTTAACCCTTGCCGCCGTAGAGAAAGGAAGTAAATGGAAAAGAGAAGAAGACAGGAAAGGTAAAAAAGTGAGAGATAAAGACGAAGGTTTGAGGAGAGAGAGATAGGAAGAGGCGACTACCGATTTCCCCCGGGTGGGTCAGTCCGGGGGTGCCGTCTACGTGAAGCAGAGGCCAAAGAGGTGTGTTGCTTCCGCCGGGGGGCCTTAAAGGTCCGATCACCCAGCATCGGCTCAACCTCCAGGATCCCCCTTTCCCCGGACACGGCTAAGCCGCGCACGACTACACGCGGGAGGGTGCAACCCTCGTGTGCTCGGGTCCGTGGTGTCGCAACACACCAAACGCCTGCTGACGCAGACGCCCCTGCGGGGCAAACTGGATGGAGGGAGGTAAAACCACAGGATCAGAATTAACCCTTTGGGCGGGAGTGTCCATACTCCATACTGCATTGTGCTTAAGAAACTAATCAATCTCCTCCAGAGTCCGACCTTCTCAATTCCTACAGAACTATAATACATACATTAACAATTAAACTAGTAGTTATTTTTGAACCGAGGAAAAAAAATATAAATAAAATGAAGAACGTAAGAAGATGAAAGATACACAAAATATATGTGTGAGTAGGAGTCCGTGCATACGAGTACGTATATAAGTACATAACCGTTATATTTAGGTAGATATATATATATATATATATACAGTACTTAAGTGTATCACTTAACGAAACAAATTAAACACTTACAAATACAAAAAAAAGACGAGCTTACATAAAATCAGATATTCACAGACTCGAATGAAAAAAAGAAAGACAGAGAAGGAATTAGTTCAGACAGTAGGCTTTACAATCGCTATGTTTTAATTCAGGCAGATAAAGCAATCTGGACTTCTGTAGGCCGTGGAAACCGGTAGAGAGGAAAAGAAAGGGGATAAAAAAAATTTGTATTTCACCTTGGAAAGAAGACACCAGAAGAAAGAGACATCGACAAGACAGACAGAAGACAACTGACAATGCAAGAGGACAAGCAATTGAAGACGAAAAAGAAAACATTGTAAGTCAAGAAAAGACAAGAAAGAAATAAACATTGTATAAGTATGCATGCAATATTACGAAACTAAGAAGACCCATGTACGTCAAGACAGACACTATTGGTAATATGTATTGTACTCATGAATAATAAATCCCGCAACCGTCCGTTCCCTTGGCCGTGGTTCCCCTGGTGGTAGACTCCCCCCCATTCTTTTTTTTACAAAATTATTTGACAATGTCATTTTCATTTATTTTTCTAATTTGGCAGCCTGCAATACTTCGGTGCAGCAGGCAGGGCTTAGTTTCCTATTTTAATTATGTTACTTTTATTAATTTTTATTGCCCAACACAACCCTTATGTCAGGCTATCGCCGCACCTACTACAATAGGAGGATACCCGCAAGTCAAGAGGTAGGAGTGTCCTATTCTTAATCGGCAAAGAAGTACTTCTTTGTACCGTGCTGTTTTGTCACTTATCCAATTCTGCAATCTTGGTTTTATAATATGTAACTTATTCAATGTTTGTGTATCCCACTCTGCTTGCCAATGATTCCTCAATTTAAGGCGCAGGAAGGGCTTTAGGTCTGTGGCAGGAATGGGGATATTTCAATCTGTGTCGCTAAAACTCACTGACGTAGCGTTTTCGTCAGCAGCTACATTGCCTTTTATACCTTTATGGCCAGGTACCCAGCATAGGATAATCGCTTGGTTGCACATATATGCGAAGCACAACAAGCTATACAGCTCATTCAAAATGGCAGAACTATGCTTTCGTAACCTAATTAGGGCTCTCACGACACTTAATGAGTCTGTAAATACAACAGCCTTAGCGACATTTCTGCGCCTTATGTTTTTAATAGCCGAAAGTATAGCGTACGCTTCTGCCGTGAAGATACTGGTGTGTGGGTTTAGTGGCCCAGATGTTGAAAATGAGGGTCCGAGAGCTGCGTACGCAACACCAGCAGGAGACTTCGAAGCATCTGTGTATTATTCGTCAAGGAATACTTTTCTTTAAGTTCTAGAAAATGCGATTGTATGTCAGCCTCAGTCGCTTGTTTCGATATTTCTAAGAAAGATGTCACATATTATAGTCTGCCACTCCCAAGGCGGTGGAAGCCGTGTAGGAGCCATTAGGACATTGTGTAAAAGAGGGACCCCTGTTTTTTCTGAGTGCTTCCAACCGGAGGGACAGAGAAGGCCTAGTGGCCGGGCGGTTACGAAACAGCCTAGCAGTGGACAAGTCGCATATAGTGGAATGACAAGGAGGTTTAACATCTGGGCTAACTTTCAGGGCGTAGGAGAAAGTTAAATAAGTCCTTTGGTAGTGCAATGACCAATCGTTTGATTCGACGTAGAGGCTTTCCACAGGGCTAGTCCTAAAGGCGCCTGTAGCAAGGCGGATACCTAAGTGGGGAATCGGATCTAGCATTTCCAAAGCGCTAGGTGCAGCAGAATTATAGACTATTGCTCCGTAGTCAAGCCGTGTTAATATTAGACTTTTGTAAAGTTTTAGAAGGCACCGTGTGTCGCTTCCCCAAGATGTACGTGATAAAAGCTTCATCAGATTCATAGTCTTGAGGCACTTTGATTTCAGATACTTCAGGTGTGGTACGAAATTCAGCTTACTGTCTAAAATGATTCCTAGAAATTTGTGTTCATGGCTCACAGATAGCCGCTCTCCATTTAGATCTATTGCGGTATCCTCAAGTATAGCTCTCTTGTTAGAAAACAGGACGCATGTACTTTTTTGTGGGTTCAGCTTGAAACCGTTTTTGTCCGTCCACATACATAATTTATTCATGCAAAGCTGTACTTGCCGCTCGCAGATACTTAGGTTACATGATTTGAAACCTATCTGGATGTCATCCACATATACAGAATAAAACATAGTATGTGGTGTGGCAGTCTGGATCGAGTTCATTTTGACAATAAAAAGAGTGCAGCTTAGCACACCACCTTGCGGAACACCAGCCTGTTGCGTAAACGGACGAGACAGAACGTTACCAACTCTAACACGGAACGTACGATTGGAGAGGCAACTCTGAATCACGTTCAGCAAGTTGCCTCGAACTCCCATTTCAGACAGGTCACGGAGGATTCCATAACGCCAGGTTGTGTCGTATGCCTTTTCCATATGTAAAAATACTGATAGAAAAAATTGTTTGTGGACAAAGGCATCTCGGATATTTGTCTCGATGCGGACAAGGTGATCTGTTGTGGATCTACCCTCCCTAAAACCGCATTGAAAGGGATCGAGTATCTTGTTTTAAAGAAAATGGATGAGGCGACGGTTAGTCATTTTCTCAAATAATTTGCATAGACTTGTCAGAGCTATAGGGCTATAACTGTTGGGTGAGGAAGGGTCCTTGCCCTCTTTGAGAATAGGGGGGACGTATTCTGAAATGTTCGCCGCCGCGAAAGTTTCGCCCTGGCCACGCCTCCGCCGTTACGGCGCGCGCTGAATGGCTGATTTGACAAAACCGGAAATTCACTTGCGCCACCTAGTAGTTCCTGTCTACATCATTTTAACGTCACGCTGTCATTGGGTGCTCCGGACATATATTGAATACGCGAACACGTCTTTTGGCGTTCGGTTGCT
This sequence comes from Dermacentor variabilis, assembly GCF_050947875.1. NCBI lineage: Eukaryota > Metazoa > Arthropoda > Arachnida > Ixodida > Ixodidae > Dermacentor > Dermacentor variabilis. The sequence continues at coordinate 125,267,809 of NC_134578.1, read as the reverse complement.
GGTGGAGTCTAGCAGGGTAGTTAGGTGGTAGCTTATAGCAGTTTTTGATGGTGTGGTGCACGTGTTGTTTCCAGGCGATTATTCATAGATATATAACAGGCTGTGTTCCCTTGTGCAAGTGACACGTGTTGGTGGCAGTGTTTTTGAGCAGCGCCATGAACAACGCACTGCTCGCGTGGTTCCTCGCGCGACGGCGGGAACAACATACCCGCTCCAGCCGTGACGCCTTCGCCATGAGGGGAGAAGCTTTTCGGCGCCATTTCCGGATGACGAAGAGCGCCGTCCGGCTGGTTTGCAGCGAGCTTGCCCACTTGCTGGAGCCGCCGACCGCGGGGGGCGTGACCGTTGAGGACCAAGTCCTCTGTACCCTCACGTTCTTTGCAACTGGCAGCTTCCAGTCGTCAGTCGGCAGTGAGGCGGCCATCGACATGTCCCAGCCGTCTGTAAGCCGCTGCATTGCAAAAGTCGCGCGGGCCATTGTTCAGGTTGGGAAGGAGCAAGGATGGGTGGCCTTCCCACGCACCGCCAGCGAGCGAGCTGCAATTAAGCAAGGGTTCTTGCAGCGCTGCAGGCTCGGCGGCGTGATTGGGTGCGTGGATGGCACGTTCATCGCCATCGTCGCCCCCAACCTGCCTCCTGCGCAGAAGGCAACGTATTGGTGCCGGAAGGGCTATTGCGCCCTGAATGCAATGGTGGTAAGTTGTAAACGAAATTGCATGTAATGGAACAACAATTAATGGACAGCCATTGGCATCACCGTAACACAATTGTCTGCAATGTGTTTCAGGTGTGTGACTCGGACTTGAGGGTCCTTCACGTTGACCCGCGATTCGCTGGGTCGTGCCACTACGCGCACGTGTGGCGGTACGCGTCGCTGCGCCGGCGCATTGCCAGCGGCCGCATTGCCGTCCAAGACGGAGAGTACCTTCTTGGTGAGTAGTAACGAAGTTGCTCTCAAAAGAAAACTGCACTCGATGCGTGTGTGTGATGTCCTATGTTGTGTAAGATGCCAGAAATACTGACTGCGATCTTTCTATGTGCAGGCGACAGTGCGTACCCCCTAGAGCCGTGGCTCCAGACACCTGCGCCCGGCCACCCTGCCCCGCACACACCGGAAGGGCGCTACAACGTCGCGCACACTTCCGCAAGGTCAACCGTGGAGCGCTGCATCGGCGTCATGAAGAGCTGATTCCGATGTCTGCAGCGGCACCGCGCCTTGCATTACGGCCCCAAAAAGGCAGCTACGATTGTGGCAGCGTGTGCGGCATTGCAAAATCTGTGCATTGACGAAGATGTGCCGCATACGGGCCGCGTGTACTCAGGAGACGACGACGACGGCGACCGTCCGCATGGCTCAAGCAGCGCAGGAACACAGGGTGAACCACCTCGGGCCAGGCGGGCACTGTATTTGCGCGGGAGGGCGGCACGTGCAAGGTAGATTGCAAGACTCTCGATTGCTCGTAATCGCCACTTGCAGCATGTACAGAGAGCGGTTTGCCACGCACGTCGCCTGCAACGCTAGGCCGTAGCAGTTTGCCCAGTTGTAGCAGTTTGCCCGTTACTGCCTCCCCTTGCCGCTCCCATGTGCAGGCACCTGTCGCCGCCCCCTTCTGCCCGAGCAGTGTGCGTCGCTTTGTGCCAGACGCTCTCACGTGCTGACACTTGCTCCTCCTGTGCTGGGTGTGCTTGTGGTTTCGTTGCTGCCTCCCCTTGCCGCTCCCATGTGCAGGCACCTGTCGCAGCCCCCTTCTGCCCGAGCAGTGTGCGTCGCTTTGTGCCAGACGCTCTCACGTGCTGACACTTGCTCCTCCTGTGCTGGGTGTGCTTGTGGTTTCGTTGCTGCCTCCCCTTGCCGCTCCCATGTGCAGGCACCTGTCGCAGCCCCCTTCTGCCCGAGCAGTGTGCGTCGCTTTGTGCCAGACGCTCTCACGTGCTGACACTTGCTCCTCCTGTGCTGGGTGTGCTTGTGGTTTCGTTGCTGCCTCCCCTTGCCGCTCCCATGTGCAGGCACCTGTCGCCGCCTCCTTCTGCATTACAAGTGTTCGCCGCATTTCGGCTGAAAGTGCCTCCCCTTTCCTGCTCCCTTGTGCTGACACGCGTGTTTGTGAGCTCGTAGTGTGTATGGTTTTCTGTCAAGTGGTGCCTCTTTGCTGCTCCAGTGTGCCGACACCTGCCACCATCTGCTGGGGCATTAGAAGTGTGTGTGGTTTTTGTGGCAGTTGGTTGCCCCACCTGACCTACACGCGCCAACATTCCTTATTGTGATAGAGGTGTTTGTGGTGATGTTTCTCGGCTTTCTTTTAAGGGGGAGCTTCTTTTGCAGCGTCTGGGCAACGGCTTGCGCTGCTCAGCGTTGCCTTATGCTAGCTGCTGCCTTGTTCAACAGGTCTTGTGGAATGCAAGGGTCGAAGCTACAATAATGTGTTCTGGCTGTCGTGCCACTGGTATCCCCGCTACTTCCTGGCTGCATCGTTGCGGCAGCACCAGGCGCAGGGCCAGGAAACGCTGCATTCAGTGGGAATAGGAGCAGATCAGTGAGGCAGGTGATGTGAATGTGATTAGACGTCATCTCTACAACCAGCACGCCATCGTTCGTGTGAATCCGTTTGCATCATGCAATTTCACCATTCTCACAGCATTGCAGCCTTGCTGTCATGGATGATGATGTGCCATCGCACCACTAACGCCACACCCTTGTGTGTAGGGTCAGGAAAAGAAAAGCGCAAGATTCGTGTGCATCAAATGTAGTGTAAACACTATATGTACCGTGGAAGGTGGCAGTTTGTGATGCCATGGTGCAGCGAGGCGTGGACCACATCTGAAAACAAAACGCTGTTTTCTCGATGCTGTCAATTCATGATAGTCCACTGCTGCAATATCACATCTTTAGATGTCATGCCATCGTTACCCTATCGTAGCAGTTATTCCACCTTCGTAACACCACTGCTATCATCCACTTGTAACATTGCAATAACTTCAGCATCACCTTTCTGTTGTCAGAATTTCCAATCCAGCGTAGTCTTGCTCGCACTGCCATTGTAATGGCACCGTTATGTTACCATTGGCATCTTTTCAATGCCAGCACGGCATTGTCACGTCTCTGCTTCTTCTCTTGAGTTGGCAGTATACATTCACTGCTGTCACTTCCATGATGCTTTACTGACATTGCGACTCGATAGCAGGTGTGCAGTCATAACAGTTGAGTTATACCAAGACTGTATCGAACACGGACTTGATCCATGTGACGCTGAAGCTCACCTTCTGCCGTTGCATCGGTGATCATTCGGGATCCTCTTGTTTCCGTCAATGTCGCTGGCAACCACCTTTCTTCCTCTCCGAAGTTGCGAGTCCGAACAGGAGTGCCCGGGATCAGCTTGTTTTCTTGATCTGCCTGTGGATTGATAAGGAAGGCTACAGGTGGTGGAAGGCATGCATCCAACCGAGAACGGATCTGGTATCCCAAAAGTTGTTGAGACAGTGATCATCCAGGGGCGTTATAAGCTAACTAAAGAGCGGCTTAGCCAATCGCTCAGACAAGTCACCTGACCCAACCTTCTTGAGGCCATCTTTCAGCGTCCGCACGGCGCGTTCAGCAAGCCCGTTCGATTGGGAGTGATATGGTGCCGTACTAAAGTGCTTTATGTTGTTTCCTGTCACAAACTTCGTGAATGTCTCTGGCGTGAACTGAGTTCCGTTGTCTACCACAATGATTCTTGGTATGGCCAGCCTGCTGGAGATTTCACGCAAGGATGTAACTGTCGAATGTGCTGTGGCATGACGCACTGGAATTGCTTCGATCCATTTTGAATGTGAATCTATGGCCACTAGGATCATGGTGTTGCTCACTGGACCAGCATAACCCAAATGGACACGTGACCAATTCTCATGCGTTAGTGGCGAGTTTGCTAGTATTTCTGCCGGTGGCATTGCGTTTGCTTGTATGCATGTAGTACATTTCCTACTGATTTGTTCGATAGCTCCGTCGATGGCGGGCCACCACACGAAAGTACGGGCCAACGACTTCATTGCTGACATTCCCTGGTGCGTCTCGTGCAGGAATTGCAGCATGTCACCACGAGCAGCCTCGGGAATCACGACTCTGTGACCCCAGTAAATGAGACCTTTGTAAACGGTTAGCTCACTTTTTCGTGCGAAGTATGGGTCCAACTACGGATCGGGTGCTACATACTTCTTTGGCCAACCATGAAGTATGTAGGAATTGACATTTCCAAGTACTTCACCTTTCTCGGTCAACTGTCTCAATGCTTGTGACGAAAGGGGCATGTCATCTAGCTGCTGCAGCGAGTGCACGAACTCGTGTAGCTCCTCTGATGTGTCGTCAGTGGTTTCTAGAGGAGGCCGACTTCGTGCGTCAGCATTCAGGTTGTCCGAGCCAGGTTTGTACTTATCTTGTACAGGTATGCTCCCAGCAGCAAGGACCAATGCTGAATTCCTGCGGCAGCCATAGTGGGCGTGGGATGATCTTCGCGAAATAGACCCACCAGCGGCTTGTGAGATGTGATGAAGGTGAATGCTCTTCCCAGACGGTAGCCCCGAAACTTTCCTACCCCGAACACTAGGGCCAACGTTTCACGCTCCAGTTGGGAATAATTCCATTCCCCTTTGGCAAGTCTTCGAGAACAAAAAACCTATAGGCTTGTCAACGTTGCCAGTGCGATGGGACAGTACCGCTCCGATCCTGTTGGGTGATGCATCGCACTCCAAGCGCAGCGGCAGTGAGGGATCGAAGTGAGTGAGCATTTTGGCATTGCATAAAGCAATTTTTGACTTCTGAAACGCTTCCCGTTGTTGACAGCCGCAATTCCAGCCACGTTCTTTGGTTAGCAAATCGTAGAGCGGTGATAGCGGACTGGTCATATTGAGAAGGAACTTGCTGAAATACGTGAGAAGACCCAAGTATGAACGCAGCTCGCTCACGTTCTTGGGTGTTGGCGCCCTTATGACAGCATCGATGTTCTTCTCCAGAGGTTGCAGCCCTCCAGTACTGATCTTGCAGCCGTGATACGAAACCTCGGGCATCCTGAAGGTGCACTTGTCCTTCCTTAGCTTGACGGCGTACTCTCGAAAGCGCTGGAGAACTGCCTTGAGGTTCTTTCTGCCGTTGTTCCCCTTCTCGGCCACCAGAACGTCGTCAAAGCACGCCTGGACTCCCGGCAAACCGTTCAGGACGCTGTCCATTATTCGCTGAAAGATAGCTGGGGCAGAAGAAACACCAAAGGGCAGGCGATTAAAGCAAAATAATCCCCGATGTGTGGTTATGACCGTCAGCTCCTTTGACTGCTCATCCAGGGGAACCTGGTTGTAGGCGCCTCGAAGGTTCAATGTGCTGTAAACGCCACCCTCGTGCAGCGCAGCAAAAAGGTAATTGATTACCGAGAGTGGGTACTGCTCCGTCACACAGCTGGCATGTACCGTTAGCTTGTTCTCGCCACACAATCGAACTGTTCCGTCTTCATTACCGGAACTATCGGCGTCGCCCACTCTAAGTGAGCCACCGGGGACAGGACTCTGAATTTATCAAGCCTGTCCAGCTCGTATGAAACGTTTTGTCGCTATGCATATGGAAGTGGCCTGGCTTTGAAGAGCTTGGGAACTGCATCCTCCTTTATGTATAGATGAGTGGGCGGAACCTTGAACAGACCCAGTTCAGGTGTAATCACGTCCTGGTACTCATACAGGATCGCTTGCAAGTTTAGCCCTTGCTCCTTAATGCTGGACACGCTCAAAACCGCGGCCCCTTCGTTGTTCAGCGCCTGGATGAGGTCACGGCCACACAGGCTCGGTCCCGAGATGCGAACAACGGTCAGTGACGCCGTGACAGTCGTACCGCGGAATGAAACTGGAAGCGTTACCTTCCCGGCTATAGGCAACGGACCCAAGTAGCATGACAACCTCAAGGTGGATTTTTCAATGCGGGGCTAGCTTTTCTTTTACGTCCCAGGGCACCACGTGCACGAGTGAGCCGGTGTCAATTTCTATCACGACGTCGGCTCCACCCCAGCAAAAAATTGCATCGTACCGGGCTGACGATTCCGCTGTCTGCGGTTGGTTGCGGCTTTAGTGTACACAACTGTGCGGAGAGCTCGGCTACGGCATTTTCCATTGAGGCGCTGCTCAGCGCAAAGCTCTGGTGCGGTCGCTTTTCCTTAGCTCGACGCACGGCAGCTAGGTGCCCATTTTTCCTACAGTTGAAACATTAGGCATGTTTAAATGCACAAGTCGCCTCGCCGTGCTAGCGGATTCAACACCGATGACAACTTTCACACGATCCACTCGCCTGACTACAGGTTTTTCCTGCCTGTCGCTGCGGTCGATCGCCCGCTAGTCTGTGAAGCTCGGGCTCTTCTTTCGGTTCCGTCTGCTTCATAAGCTGAACACCCTGTCGTGCAGCCTCTGCTGCAAGCACAATGTTTTGTGCCTCCTGCTATGTCAGTTTCTGGTGAGAAAGCAGTGCTTTCTGCACGTCACTGCTGCGAATTCCACACGCGATCCTGTCTCGCAGCAGGCGGTTCAACATGGCCCCGAATTTGCATTTATCAGCCAGGCCTCAAAGCTCTACGATAACCTGTTGAGCTGATTTCACTTCCCTTTGAATGCGGGTGAAGAACTTTAAGCTTGCGGCTATCTCATTTGGCGGGGGTGCGTAAAATTCTTCGAGCATGGTAACGGCTTCCGCGTAGTTAACTCGCTCACCTTTCGCGGGGCACAACGTCCACTCAGTACGTCGATAGGCTTCGAGCTCAGTGCCGAGATGAGAAGCGCTCTTCTTTTAGCGTCGTCGACGATGTCGTTACCCTCGAAGTACGACTCGACTCTGATGTAGTACGACGACCACTTGTCCTTGCCGTCGGCGAAATGTGGAACTTGGTACGCCATGGCAGGAGTGTTCGCCGTCATCAGGGTTCTGGTTCGTTGCTCGTCGCCACTGTTATAAATAAACTGTTATGACTGCTACCAGGTGAGAACAGCATCCGGCCGGACGGCCAGGAGCATAATAAAGGCCACACAAGAACGGGAACACTGCGCCCGTTTATTCAGTGACAGCACTTTGTTCAGATGTTCTCAAGCTGCTCCGGCACATGCAATGACGCCAGTCTCGCGCCACGGCAAACGCGGTTTTCTCTGTCTTCGTTGTCGTTTTCACTTTGCAGCAGTTGTGAACACTGCATTGTCGTCACAAAAGTGTGCCTGATGCAATAATTCAACTGTGATCATACCATTCTGGTTGCCCTAATGGTGATGTCGTTTCAATACCCTTGTAAATGCAGCATTGGTGCGCTTTCGACGTTTGCATTCGTGGCTGCAAGCCTGTCGCAAGTGTGTTAATGTTGTTCTTTCGCCTTTCTGATGTTACGGCAGTGGCAGCGTTCCATCATTAACATTACGTTGGTGTCATTCGGTGACATTCATAGTGTTGCTGTCATTGTGATGTCTTTCATGCTTCTCTTTTCATCACAGCGCCCAGCTACTGATCGCCGATGATAGTGTATGCTAGAGAAAATTAGCCCAACTAGGACATGTCATGTGCACTTGCCACTGCTTGATGGGCGGCAATAGTGTTCCTCGTGAAATGCCATTAAAAGTGTGATTACGCGTACTTTTTTAAGCACGTAAGCATCATATTTTTCACAGCAGTCTACCTCCCGATGCTCCTATGCCATGAAACCGGCTCTCTCATCCTTGTGGGTTGCAGATGCATGTGCTGTTGTGGGACTTGTTTAGTCATACGCATATTTTGTGTCATTGACCGATGTGGTCTTGACCAAGCAAGAACAGTCAAGCAGATCCTAAGGCGACGAGAAGCATTGCGCTCCTACGTGAAGACAGGGAATGGTAACATTGCTTTAGGTACTGCAGTTGTGCAACATTGTTGAAACTCCTCGCAACATGTGGATAGTCAGTGCTATAGCCTCATGCTGCGGAATACGAGTACGAAATTAATGCAGCTGTGCATCCGTATGAGAAATCTGCGCCTGAAGGAATTCAACTAAGTGGAATCGCATGTATTGCCAAGCATACAACACGTGCACTGTACAAGGCACAGTCTCCATTTGCCAATCGCTGTTGAGCCTCTCCTCATGTGGAAGCTGTTTGCGACAGTGCGACGGGTCGTGAAGGTCTGTTTTCAAAAGCAAACATGGATGCATAGCACCATGGTAGTGACAAATAGTTTTGAAGCGACCGTAGCAATCGAAGAATCATTACTGCCATTCAGCGCCATGCTGGTGAAGTGCCTTAGCCGCAAAGACAGAACTTCCGCATAGTCTGCATCGCCACCATGCCATGGAATGATTCTGGAAACGTAGACTCTTATTACACCAATTTCAGTACTTCACCCCCAGAGCGGTGCCAATGACAGGCAGAAATTGACTCGTGTTTGCTTTTTCCTACAATGGGCTGTTGCGGCAGTTGTCGAGCGTCTTCTGTGGCCCCACAGTTGATACAAGAATGCAATCGGGCTGTACAGCTTTTGCAATGGTGTTCAAGCTCAACGTGGCTCGTTTGGCGAATGACATAGCGTCAGATGATTTCACCATCGCCGCCTCATTACCAGGGGCCTGTGTAGACCACATACCTAGCATTGTCATCATACATGATGCATTACGTTGCCCTAGAGCTCTTACCGTTGGCAGCAGTGAAGGTGCACCAGTGCGCATTGCAATTTGCACGTGACGCAAGGTAGATCTTTTTCCCAGCAGCACTAAAGGGATTTTGCACAATGCGTGGGGACACACATTCTACGTTTGAGGATGTGAAGGCAAAAATACATTGTTTGCAATAGAATTTCATGCGTCGTTGGCGCTACAGACCTGCTCAGTGTGTGCTGCACACCTCCTTGGCACTTGATGAAAACGTTAAACTATGCCTTTCCCTCGTTCAGTAAAAGTAGGACAAGCCGTGGCCCCAAGGCGGTTAGGAATGCAACTGTCCATCCTATACAAGCAGCTGTCATTACACAACCGTATGCAAGTGGGATAGTGTAGTGGACATGAAGTTTCCCTTGACACATTATATTTGGGGTGGTGTAGGAGTGTGTGCGACACAATGCAATGTGAAGGAAACGTAACTAAACGTGTACGTTGCCTTGCTGAGGTGCTGACATGGGAAGGTAGAGCACGAATCAATTGCGGTTCTGCAGACGTTACTTCGACAAATGTGCCACTACACGATATGTGCCTGACATCATGAAGGCACAGCACGCATGCGACGTTTTGCAGTAGCTGAGGAAACAGAACCGAGGTGGGAACGAATGCAACAGCATCCAACAGCGTTACATGCATGTTTTGCAAAGCGCATAAGCATTACACGCTTGCTCATATCCTGTTCCATAATAAATTTTGAGAAACAAACAGTGCAAATGCATGTGTCTCCACCGATTGTTCTATTCAGCAGGTGCGTAGAAGATGCGAGGCACACAGTTTCTGGCTAGCGTGTGTGAACCTCCTCGTACATTTGCTAATTGGAGGAGACTGGAAGCTCATTTAAAGATAATTTCGGCACATATCTTACACACCACGCTACACCACGCTATGGGTACAGAAACGTGACTGCAAGAAAGGTGCACAAGTGCTTGCGGCCCATTGAGGTAATTTTTGTTGTGAGGAGATGCCGCAGCATTTCTGACCACATAATACGAAGAGGAGTATGGCACACTTTAAGAGCGAGCGCCATAGCCCTGTGAAGCGGCCAATGCTTAGTGATGCACTCTCAGAATGGGGCCTTTCGGCTTTCTGAAAATAGGCTAGGCCCCATTGAGGCGCGCTTTCTTGTCTGTGGCGCAAACGCAAAAGTGAACTGTGCTTCAGATTACCTGCCATATTCTGTGCCATGTCGCACGAAGCAGTGCTCTACGAAATAATCGGGAGGTATTGATGTGCAGACAAAGAAGTACGCATTGCCCACTCGAAGTACGTATGGCCACCGTCATACAGTGGCGGATGACCCTTGCCAGTTAAGTTGGACAATTGTGTGAAGCAACAGTGGTCGAACTATTTTGCCATAGCTGCGATAGGGCAACACGTGTGGCATTACAAGCGGACCGCAACTCATACTCCAGACAATTCGCTACACGTATCATACAGTGGTCATCTGAAGTGATTCACTTGGGAAGGTGGTGCAATGTAGAGCAAGGACGCTTGAAAAGAAATGTTTAACTCCGTCTGCGCCTCCATGAGAAATGTTGCAACAAGCTCGATTGCAAGATACAAAGATGAAGCTGTCCTTGTGCATGAAGCACAAGGACAGCTGCAAATGTGATCCCAGCAAGGAATTTACATGCAATTTACTTCACCATGCATGTGCATGGTGAAGCAATACAGTTCGCATAGAGCAAAACTTCCTGTTTTGTGTAACGATGATGCTACATGTATTGCGACATCGTGAGGACCATCGCATTTTCCATCTCACTTGGCAGCTAACTTAACGACTCTGAGTCGACGGTGTGATGCACGTGCATGTGGCACGAAACGACCCAATCAAGTTCACTTTGTGCACCAATTGTCTAACGAGTAAACTGAAGGGTACAGTGTTACAAAAATGGCTTCACGCCATGTATCACACACATGTTGTGTGAAAGACGCCGCACATGTAGATCACATGGTGTTTTGATGTGTAACAAACTATGTTCAATAGCTTTCCCACTGCAGCACTGCCACTTTGTCAGCATGCATCGAACAGTTCTCAGTTTGCATGTGTGACAGGACCTGCCCTGGGTTGTGATCACAATTTTCCAATACGCACTCCATGGTTCAGATGAAAGTGTCACGCGACCAGATGAATGGTACTTATCTTGCACGTTTGCAATTTAAGAAGATGCATGAAGTTGCGCGTTGCAGCCACACAAAGTGGCCACCACACCGAGCTGCACATTGATACCTTACAGTAGGAGTCCAACATAACGCTGGGGCCGAGCACACATGGCAGCTCATGATCACAGTTCATATCGCATCTGAAAACCTCGCAATGCAAACTTGGCAATACATTCATTGTGCTGCAACGTGTTCGGGCCGTGTTCAAGGTCGTGTTAACTGCTACGTCACACGTGGTGGAGGTTGCTCCTAGGTTCCGGAACGTCTTCTCGCCTGCTCTACGTCCTGGAGCTTCGCTCAGGTAGCCGTTTGTGCCAGCTAATCACCCTCAAGCTGCAAGACGCTCCATCACACACACCAACATCTACAATCTCGGCTACGTCTGCCACATGCTCTCCTTGGATCATCTCTGGGCCCTTGCACGATCCCCATCTGCTCGCTGGCCTTCACAGTGAAGATGTGCAGGATTGGCTTGACAACTGCGCCCGGGTAAGTTCACGCAACCGGTGGGGCAAGGTGATTACGCTACGCCGCACATACTTCTAACTCAAGGGCGTAGCGAAGACTTCTTCATTAAAGCACAAGATCGACTTCCCCGACTGTAATTCTTTGAAGAAGGTTTTCGTCCGCCGGCAGTTTGTTGCGCACTCGAAAGCAGCAACTAGGCAAGTCCCACACCTCGTATGTAGATGATGTCCTCTCATTTCGCCGGCATGTCAACGCTTCGATGATGGAAACCGACAGAGTACGCCTTGTACTCAAAGGCATTGTGACTGCAGTCTTGAATGTGTTGGCCACCAAGGATCCTACCTGCATTGCTGATATTATATGTATGTGCCAGCGCCTTGCCGACCACGAATTTCTGCGAATGGCGCCGGACACCTTTGAAAGCGAACCCACAGCCGACCGCTCTTCACGCGCACTGAAGCGCACCATCACACCGCCAGAGCTGTAGTCTCTTGACTTCTCGGCAGGTTCCATTCCTACCCAGCATCTACACCACGTGTGGAGGAGCACTTAACGGAACCTAAAATGCGCCCCGAACATGTGGCGGTGCAATCACAGTACAGGCACAAAGCAATGTCATGATGGGTCTCAACATGCAATGAAGCCTAAGAACCTGATGTGACCACAATGAGGTGCACACAATGAGCACGTGCATAAGAAATGGCCATAGCACTTTGTTACTCATTTTCAGTCTGTCAGATCGGACAACACCAATTACAAGCAATGTGCAAACACTCTGTTGTAGTGTTGCATGCTCTACACATTCACATTTACTGCACGCACGTAATGCACAACATTGCAGTCTTCACAATTTGCTAATTTTACAAGCAGTACCTGAAAACATATGTGATTGTTATCCTCTGAAAACATACTATTTTCCCCAATTGTCCCACCCTTCCGCGCATGCACGTCTTCAAGTATGCAACGTTTTCAACAGCATGTATATGTACCGGGTTCGCAAGGTATTTGAGAGCACACTTTTGCCTTCACGCACAGGAGAGCATCTATAGCAAAACACAGATTTTTGTAACGAAACTGTGGGCAATACTTCCATAATGCTTCATTCCCACAATTGGTCAACGGATTCACCGTCCTAAGCAACGACACATTCAACTGTGCACGAGGCAGCGTGAAGGGGTTAAGGGGCCATTACAAATGTTCCCATTCACGCAGCTATGGCAGCCCTCAGCGAGTGTTTCGTATTATTTGGCTGTTTCTTGGCACCTCTCGCAATGCCGCCTCAGATGAGGTAGTCGAGTAGATATAGATGTGGAGAGGTACGAGGCCTCCAGTTGGGAATGACAGGGTCATGGAAGCTGTCAGCAAACCACTCCTGTGTAATGCAGGCGGTGTGAGCGAGGGCTTGGTGTTGCTGACCGTCGTAACATTTTCCTCTAGAAACAGTCTCTGTCCAGGGCGTTGCAGTGATGAGCACCTCTGCGTACGCGGCAGCATTAACGCGGACACCTTCTGCAAATCCGCGTGCCGGCATGGTGTTACCGTTGTTGCTGATCATGGAAATTTCGAGTAGAACACTGCAGCTAACTCATTGGAATACCGCAGCATTTGCGGCTCCTCGGGCCTCTCCAACTTGATCAGCAATCGCTAGGAACACAGCCGAGTAGGTGACCCTCCCGAGTCTTAATGGTCGTAAGTTGCCCCCTCATCATCACATCACCGCATGCTGTCGTGCACATCGAGCCTGGCAGTCGACTGTGCCACCTGGAGTTCCTTTGCAGTGTCTTGCATCTTCTTCCCTGGGTGGTCACTCGCGATGACTTGCAGCCGCCAGAGGGAATCCGGGGTTCTGGCAGGGTCTGACCACTCTCTGTGCTTTTCCTTTGACACACATGACACACACTTCTGTCCGAATCTTCCAAGTGAAACTTCGCCCCATTCAGGAAGATAGCAATTTCCCAGTTGCTGCGGTATGCAGCCACGGTGAGGAGGACTGCATGGCGTTTCGTTTTCTGCGTCAAACTCTGTACACTTCCATTTTTGAGCTGTGTCCGCCTTTTCCTTGATAGGTGGTCGACCAACGAATTGCCACATGCATACATAGTTTTCATGAGCATGCAGCTGTCTGCGCCTATACGTGTAAGTGTTCTCAAATACCTAGCTTACCCGGCACATGGAAAGCCGAAAGGCATTCCTTTGATGTCACAGCTACACAGTGCAGTTACAGCACAGCCTGTAAACAGTCTCACATCATTCGGCACATTCGAGTGGCAATGATGCGGAATGTTAAACATTGACCCAGGTACATGCCTTCCGTTTACAAGTGTTCAGCAACGTAACACACTTCGCATTTTCGCCCCCCAGTGTGCAAGATTCCGCATTTCTCGTAACACCTTTGTCCTTAATGGGGTACGCACACTCCGAATGGCCACATTGCATTTCATATCGGCTGTGTTGCTTGCTGTCTTGCAGAATGTCACTTTCACCTTGATATAATTCAGTATTACGCGTGCAGTGCCTCTCTGTGTTCACATGTATTTTGCTTTGGGACTGTGGCATTTCTATTCATTATATTTCATTTAGTGCGCTTCCAACAGTGGCTCACAATTCTATCTGTCCTGTGGTAAAGCCACGCAGGTAAGCTGAGGATCGATGCACTGCTGAGTAGTGTCAATTTCAAGATAATGCCAAGACATTGTGTTTTTCTGATTTTGTTGTTTTCTGTGCTGTTTGCTGGAGTGCCGTATGTTCTGCCCTTATACTCGTGCGTGTGGCAAGTGTTGTCTTTTTGTGGTGCTACTTTTACGTTATTGCTTCTTTATTATGGCCTGTGCATGCGCGCATATGTAGAACTGTTACTCGTTCTGCTGATACCCACACGACCACAATAAATTAACCTTGCCTCCCGCACGTATTCATGTGCTGCAGTGTTCAAATGATGTAAGTTTAGTTGTGCTTGCAGCACCTCCTTCCGGCACACGTGCTTACTCGAGTACAAATGCTTAATCATCGAGTCATGAGTTGTCGTTCACCACATTGTCACAGTAAGCACGCTAGCTCAATATGCACTACTTCAGATGATCGAGGAATAAGGCAGATTTCGAACAAAACAGTTCACCACATCGACCGATGTGTATGCACACTGCATCGTACAGGCTGCGTTCGCAATGCACCCACAATAATCCCAAATCATGCCTCGCATTGTCTGCATGACTAACAATTCATATTGGACAATGGCATGGCACAAGTTACACGGACTTGTGCACATGTGGAACGCTCTGTTAATGATTGCAGTACTCACACTAACTCACAAACTCGGCTGTTGAGGAAACGCTTCACAAAACTAAAACACAATTGCACATACGCATTACACATTTAGCCACAATAGACCTGCCTTGCAGAAGTTGATAGAGATGTACACAGTTATCGACATCAGTTCATCTGATATGCAGTTACCGTTGCTTGGCAACGGAGACCACCACCTGTTCATTGCAAAACCGTACAGTGTCGATGCATATGGATCACACAAGGCTAACGTTTCATGATGTTATGCGTTATGTGAACGGGACACAGCAATGGTCAAGGTGCATGACATTGCCAATGAAACCTCATTAGTCTGTGTTAACGGAGAGCAATCATCAACATGTCCAGAGGTGGTGCAGCTTCATGTAAACACACATGGACATGGCGCTCCCTGAATACGTGCATGCAACAGGATACAGCTGTCCAAGCAGGACAGAGAAGGAAATTTTGATGTTTGTCGGTCATTGCAAAACAAGAGGCAAACACGTCCTTAATGCAACCCAAAACGTCCACCGGTCATGCGAAACGCACAAAGGAGATGATGTATGACTGCTCCCACCTTGCCGTGCTGTTTACGGGGAGGTGGGGCCAATCAAGGTGGCCTTATGCTGCTTTTATCCTGCCACCCCCACTGCTTGCATGCATCTGTGCACTTACGTGGTAAGCGAACGTGTCACTTCAAAATGCTGCCAAAGCAAAATTGCTAGCTCCTGCGACATGTCATTATTACGATTCGACATTGTGACAATTCATTACGATTCTGCATACCTCTATTCGGAAATCTTTTCTTTCTTTCTTTATTGTTTGTTTCACGGATTCTCTCCGTGTAGGGGGCAGAGGTAAAGGCAAAATGCCTGACAGAGCCTCTACGCCCCTACAGTTCAAGGCAGCATGACATATCATTCACATACATATTTGTCCAACCTATCTTTAACACACAGCACACAGCAACGAAAAATTCAATTATTCAGGACACATGTCTCCAAAGCATTACTTTTGCTTCAACGGGATAGATTTCGAAAAAGCAGAAGATACATATGCAATAAGTATTATATAACAATAAAATTGGTTTACACAAGAAGTTCAACAAAGAAAAAAAAACCATAGAATCACTTGCTCGAAAATAAATAGCACATGGAGTAAGTAGATCAGTACATTGAAACATTTCAGAAAAAAAAAACGAAGGTTTAGACTGATACACAATGTAAATGCCGAAACAATGGCAAACATGATTTACAAGCGCTGAGAAAAATCTAACATAACTGAGGTTACATGTAAGTTACTCAAAATGAAAATACAATGTCACTGATCTCGTAATGCTGTCACACTAACATGACAAAAAACAGGGTGAGTGCGAGACATGGACATTCATTTCAATGAGCATAATGAGAGCAAGGTGAGCACAGGAGGCAACATTTTGGCAAGTGGCCACGTCTTTTTCCAGTACACATATGTTGAAAGCGGAAGCCAACATTTCGACAAGTGCATTTGTCTTTGGTCAGGGCATCATCGGTTTTATATGTTGCACTGCTGTGTACACACACCGCTGTTGTGCAGCGAAAATGCTCATCCAAGCAGTTTATAGTAAAGAACCAACACTAACGTCTGTTTCCAACAATACAAACAGTACAGGCCTACTCGATGTGGTACATGAACGAACGAACACGCAAGCAATGAACAAGGAACTAGTAACACGAAACGAATACAAAAAATAAGCAATCAATAAATACATAACAAAGCGCTTCGATTCATTGGTAACAAGAACTGGCAAATAAATCACAAATAAACAAATAAAGCAAATAAATAACAAATAAATGGCCTCCTGCGTCAGGTCCTGCTGATGCAGGAGGAATCAACGGAAAACAAATTACTGGGTCTGCTGCGGCTGGTTCCCCTGCGGCAGGTTCTGTTGCCGCAGGAAAACTGTCAGTGCCGCAGCGAGCGTGGTCACTGGGGCGAGCTGCTCCTGCAGCAGTTGGAGTTGACTTTCCTGCCGCCCCAGGACGTTGCCCAGTCTGTCGAGAGAGTCTGCTATTCGCTCCGTCGCGGCGGTTTGCTGTGAGAGGAGGGGGGAAAGAAGGCACTTCACATACGGTGTGTCCTCACGCGGGCTCTCTGCTGCGTTCGTTTGGTTTGCAGAACCTATGTAATGTTACGTCATGCACTTTGAAGTCAACCTTGTCGATTTGTTGCATTCACACAGAACCAACTTGCACTGTTCCCTCTTGCAGCCTAACAGTTATGTTACACGCGTCGTAGTGGGTGTACTTCTGGAAATGCCAGTGTGAACGTTCAGTCACATGTTTTTGCTGTATGGATATCAGTGCGTTCTCCTAAGCGGTACGCAGGTTAAGGTAGCAGGTGTAATACAAAATTTATTCGTGCCACATTTACAGACCCGCATCGCAATATTTCATTGAGCTAATTGCGTCTAGGACCACACCTGCCAATGTAAGTTGCTCAACATGTCTGGCACACTTCGGCCAGTAGTTCTGGTTATATGGGGGACCTGCATATCAAAGGAGCGCTAGTACAGAATTATATTTCATGTTATTGTTTCGTTTGCAACAACAGCGTTCGTCCAAATGTGAATCGCACATACCAACCCCACTCTACCACAACAATACAAACTCATTCAGGCGCTGCCGTCAGATGTATCCTGCAGTCTACATAACGTGCTTACACGTGTACGGCTTGTGGGATGCATAAAACAGCAATACAAGCTCCTCGTGCAGTGCAACTAACCGCCTTATGCATTCATTCCATGCAGCAAAATAACAGTGTCGTCCTCACACTGCAGCACATCCCGCCATACAACCTCTCATCCACGCACATACTTCGGTGCCTCTAATTTCACTAACCTCATAGATCCGCTAAACACTGCACGATGAGAGCACATGTTACTGCTATCCCTGTGGCCTTTCACTTGCCGAATGTCACTACAACCTATTGGTCGCACCACCTACCAATCTTTACGGCACTACTACTGCTCATTACCAACCACTACACTGCCATCCTCCTTCCAGCACACATTCCCTTAAAGAATTGTGCCCACGGCAGGCACACAACGAAAGCACTGCTTATGATGGCTGACTATACTGAATTAACCATTACTCATGAGAAGTGCATACCTTTCTGGACTCTGCATGCAACTCGCGCTGGATGGTGGCTTGGCTCTGCGCAACATGCACAGTCCGTGCACCATCCAGCACTACCTGCTCGAGCAGCTCCCCCTCGGAGCGCGGTGGCCTGCTCCGTGCGCCAGCTGCTTTAAAGAAATGGTGAAACATGTGGTGAATGCTTGCAAATATAGGGAGAATGAGCATGCGTGGCACATCAGAGGCTGACACAGTGACAGGACATATAGTCCTTCCAACTGTCGATGTGCATTACTTCTACTGCAAGCGCGACACAAGCGAATTATTTGGTGCCTCGGCTCAGTAGTCCGTTGCTTTATGTAGGCAGTGTAGTTCCCTAGCACAAGAGTGTATACAATAACTGAACTTCTTTCTAGCCTGTCCAGGCGGTCGGAAAGCGATAATGTAATCAACAGCGGCAGTTCCTGCACATTGCTCCGTATCCAGAAAATTGTCTCATCTGCACTGCTACACAGGTTCTTTCATTAAGTGGTGGTTGTGCAAAGCTAACGAGGCTCAGGTTACTCCGACAGTTACTCCTCCCTAGACTGTCTGCGTTGTTGCAATTAACAGTGTTCAATATTGAAGCGTTTCTGAAGACACCAGTTCCACGCTACACAATGTACACTATACAAGACTTCATTTTTTGCACTTAACAGATTATCACGATGTGAGCGGCACCAGTATGAGCCTTTGGATGTCATGTCCATTCTTTTAAACGCTTCCAATTTATACTTTGTGTGCACTCTTCGGTTTGCGCCTACCTCAACTTGGACAGTGGACAACAACTAGACATATTGCTAAAGCAAAACTTTTTGCATCATTTTAACTTCCTCAACATCACTACCCTTTCAAGCTTTTCCTCCAAACAATGCAGCTGTTAGTCGTGCCTGCCGGCATCAAGCACTGCAGGAGCATGCACGACACTGTGCGTACATTTCGTGTAACGCATTGTGCGGACATCACCATAAGCTCTCCTCTCGCACAACCGCACCCTACGGCTTGGCCTGGCAAAAAAAAAATGCATACGACACCTACGCTTGTTATGCTGATTGCATGTGTCCACAAGTGATACGTATAGTGGCTTACCCTCGCTGGGCCTCGACCTTCGTGGCCGGGCGAGTATTGATGAGGCACGCCTCCCTGTAGCCCCACTGGGGCCCGGCTGCGGCTCTTCAGCTGTGCTCTCCGGCGCCACGGGTGGTGTTTGGCTGGCCTAGTAATATGCCAACATAAGGAAGGAGACATTATAACACCTGTACACTGCCTTTCAGATGCGATATGCTACTACTTTGCACTGTGTCGCACCAGCACCCTCTCTTGGAAAGTGTACAGCTACAGACAACACAATTTCAATTTCAACACAGGGTCGAGTTGCTTCACCCTGCACTACCACTTCATTGGTCGAGTAGTTAAGAGGATCTAGACAGCACTGCGCAGGGCATGTGTTGTCCACCACGATGGCATATTGTGCACACCTCAGGCTGCAGTGTATTCCCTGCTATGTGCAACCACGGTGCACTTCTCTGACCTTCTTAGGCACTGGCATCACCATCGAAAAGCAAAACGCAAGAGTACACTTGCAAAATAGTATCCTCACCTCCGAGCTGCTCGAGACGAAGGGCTCTCCGAGGCCGCTTGTGGCACCGCCCCCAACAAGCTGCAGGACGCGGCCTCGGATGCCGCCCAGTCGGCCGCCGCCGGTTGCCCTGCAAGGAAACAGTGCGCTCGTAAGAATACGAACCGCATTCATTAAAGCCTACTTTTCACTCACCTTTGCTCGGCCGAAAGATTCCCCGCGTCCCGCCTGCATTTATACACAAACTTGCACCACCACAGCCTCCATTCTCGCTCTGTCTTAACTGGCGGCCCTTCTGCGTTGAGAAGTGCCGCCAGTTGCTTCCATAAATCCTGCCTTTTTGCGGCCGAAAATTCCCCACCGAATTCCCCCGACCTACTAGCAAGCCGGGGGTTACTTTCCATAAAATTTACCACAATTTCTTCCTGCGGAATGGTGATTTGACGCGCAGGCATGGCTGTGATGATCTTCGCTCATGTACAAACACAGGCAAACTGGCCGTCTGCGCGAGCAAGACCGCCAAGTAAATGACCACATTTTTTGGCATGGTAGCCTTTATTTCCGACAAATAATTAGCCTCCTGCTATTTCTTCTTTTGAAACCTGCAATTTCGCAAGAAAAACAACGCTCTTGAACACTGCCGTCTGTTCACAACTCAACGCTTGCAACGCACACTTACCAAATTTTCGGACGGTAGCAGAAGGGCAGCAGACGACTATACGGCGGGGTCCCGCGGGTCTTCTTCGAGGGCTCCACTGAAGCTTTGCCATTCTTTGCATGACCTTGGTGGTGCGCGAAAACATTGCAATCACCCATTCTCAAAATGAAACAGCCACAATAAAACTCGCACACACGCTACGCCGGTTCTATTCGTGTTTGCTCAGCTCTACCCATTTTCAAAATAGGGCGCCATGTTGACACGACGCCCCTCTGGCGGTGCTTGATGACTGACATACACACGCAGAAACAAAAACCGTCGGTTTATGATATCACCCAAATGTTGCTTCGCAACTATGTCAGTTGTAGCACAATTTATTCATTGAAATATAACATTTCTCACTTTTTTCTCTCGTTTCCTTTACACAAAGCGACCGGAGCCAACCGTGGTCAGTGCCCAGAACCGAGCGACGGCCACTGCACTCGATTACGACACACCCGAGTCGTTCTACACTCGCCGGGCGCAATCTCTCGTGCGATGTGAACCGTTCGAGAGCGCGCGCTAGTAGTGCACGCTGACGTCACGACTGAGCAGGCGGTCGGCTTATCGAATGTGACGTTCGCGGCGGCGAAACTTTCGCGGCGGCGAACGTTTCAGAATACGTCCCGGGATTACGATTGCTTCTTTCCAGGCAGAAGGAATGTAGCCGGCAGAGAACATGGAATTGAAGAGTGACAGTAGTGTTTTTTGGGTTTCAGGGTGTAAGTGTCTGACCATCTCATACATTATTCTGTCACTTCCTGGAGCGGACTTGTTGCAACAGTTCAGTGAGGCCTGGAACTCAGCCATATTAAATGGACGATTGTATGCTTCATTTGATGTGCTTTTCCGACCCAAATGCAGCTATTCTGCTAGTCGCTGGTATTTTAGGAATGTTTCTGTGTAATGAGATGTACTGGAAATGTGCTCGAAATGTGTTCCTAGACAATCAGCTTGGTCCTCAAGAGTGTCTGCTTCTGTGTTTACTAATGGTAGAGGACGGAGTTTCGCGGCCTTTTAATCTGTTTACCCTGTTCCAGGCTTTTCTTTCGTTTGTATAAGAGTTAATTCCGGAAACGTATTTTTGCCAGCTATCCCTTTTGGCGCGGCGGCGCGTTCTTCTGCCTTCTGATTTGATTTTCTTAAAGCTGATAAGGTTTTCGATAGTCGGAGAGTCACGGAGCAGATTCCAAGCCTTATTCTGTTTCGTTCGTGCTTCCTTACATTCATCATTCCACCAGGGAACACGTCGTTTATTAAGCGATGCATTCGTTTGCGGGTTACACATCGACGATACTTCGACAATAAATGCGGTTAAATATGACACTGCATCGTCGATACTAAGCGCACGAATATCATCCCAGGTCATATATGTCAGCTCTCCATATCGCTGCCAGTTCGCTGAGTCAGCTTTCCATTGGGGTACGTGTGGATAACATTCGTCCCGTTTCCTTAATTTTAATACAATCGGGAAATGATCGCTCCCGTATGGATTCTTATGTAGTTTCCACTCCAAGTGGAAAGCTATCAAATTCAGTTTTGGAGAGTTGACAGTTGGGAGGAATGTATAAAGATGCAATTGTCAGCAGCTTACTAAAAAGCACTGCTCTGACTACAACTGCCTCTGGGGGCGTTCTAAGGGGTAACTGCCGGCAAGCAACACACTTATCTACTATTATTGCCACACCGCCTGACGAGGCAAGGGCCTCGTTGCGGTCTTTCCGGAAAATGGAATACTGTCGGAGAAAGTTTGTTTCTGAAGGTTTAAGATGTGTTTCTTGGACACACAGCACCTTTGGGGTGTACCTATGCAAAAGTTCCTTAATGTCGTCTAGGTTGTGGAGTAAACCCCTGACATTCCATTGTATTATCTGTATATCCATAATGTATGTGTTTTGTGCTGTGTGTCTAAGAAATATAGATTAGATTATCTCACGGGACCTTTCCAGGCCCCGTGAAACGAGATCTCTATCTTCCGGACGCGCTCGAGGGAGCTAAACCGTTCCTTGGGCGTCTGAGACGCCGGATTTGTGTTCGTATCCAGCACCTCGTCTGAGGCGGTGGATAGTGCCTGCGCAGCGGGCACGTTCGCGGGGGTGGTGGGCCTATCTGCACGCGCAGTGGCCCTGGGTTCAACAGGCCCGAGGGTCTGCTGTTCCTCCTTTGAGGGGGCCCGAACAGCGCTGGCTGTTCCGGCCGGGGGGGGGGGGGGGGGGGGGGGGGGGCTGGTGCCGTGACCGCCGTCACACTCCCTGTGACTTGGGCGGCCGCCGAATGATGTAGCGCTGCCCCCCGGCGCGCCACATCGGTGTAAGACGGACTAGATTGGTACATCGAGAAGCGTTTGCGCGCCTCTTGGAAGGAAAGGTTCAGTTTAAATTGATTTCGATGATTTGTTTTTCTTTTTCCAGGATGGGCAAGAACGGGAGTACGCTGGGTGATCCCCGTCACAGTTAGCATAATGGGTGGTGGAAGTGCAAGTGTCACATGAGTGCTCGTTTGATGCACATTTTGCACAAGTAGTGCGCCCTCGGCAGCTTTGTGAAGCTTACCCGAACCGCTGACACTTGAAGCATCGGCGTGGGTTAGGAATGTATGGCCTTACACGGAGTTTGCAGTATCCTGTTTCTATTGAGTCAGGTAAGTTGCTAGTTCCAAAAGTTAAGATTATGTGTTTTGTGGGGATTTCCTTGCCGTCCCGCCTAATCGGTATTCTCTGGACCTTTACTACATTTTGATCTTGCCATCCCTCAAGTAGCTCACTTTCACTATGATCGAGCAGGTCGTCTTTAGAGACGACACTGCGGACAGTGTTCAAAGATCTGTGTGGGCCTACTGAAACTGGAATGTCCCCAAAGGCAATTAGTTTTGACAACTTACTGTACTGTGTCTTGTCACGAAGTTCAAGAAGAAGATCGCCGCTTCCCATTTTAGTTACTTCGTAACCTGGGCCGATGCAGTTTGCCAATGATTTTGCCACAACAAAAGCAGATGTTGTTCGGACTGTCTTGCTTTCATGTTGACTGTGAATAACATGGTATTTTGGGAATGTTTCTTTCTGACTCATGAAGAAGTTGAAGGAATCGTCGGTGCGCCCCCTCCTGAAGGAGCGATCAGGGAGTGGAGGGAAATTTGATTCCATTAGTAATAATAATATATTCGGCAGGGATGGCCGCCACCCACCATTGAGCCCAACCAGGGGACAACACAGGACGGGAAGTATTCAGTTCTGCGCACGGCAGCGGTACATCTCCACTATAACAAAATACCTATACCCGAGGTTGGGCATAATGCACAAGGTTAACCCTTGCCGCCAGGAAATATGGAAGTAATAAGAAGTGAAGAGAAGACAGGAAAGATGGAAAAGTGTGAGAAAAAGACGAAGGATGGAGAGGAGGACAGGAAAAGGCGACTGCCGATTTCCTCCAGGTGGGTCAGTCTGGAGGTGCCGTCTATGTGAAGCAGAGGCCAAAGAGGTGTGTTGCCTCCGCCGGGGGGCCTTAAAGGTCCTAACACCCGGCATCAGCTCAACCCCCAGGATCCCCGTTCCCCAGACACGGCTAAGCCGCGCACGGCTACACGCGGGAGGGTCCAACCCTCATGTGCTCGGGTACGTGGTGTCGCAACACACCAAACGCCTGGGGGGTAAAGGGGGAGAATTTACGCCTGCTCTTGTTGCCTTCACTGTGGATTACTTGGTACTTAGGGAAGTGTTCTTGATTGTTGAAAAGAATTGAAACGTTGCATCGGTGCGCCCTCTTTTTAGAGGGCGATCAAGGGAAAGTGGTTTACAAGAAGCCATATAGGAGTCTTGAGTTCGGCAGCAGCGCCAACCGCCCACCACCGAGCCCAACATGGGGACGGAGCAAGTCTTACGAGTAAGACAAGCCGTCGCCAGTTGTACGGTGCTACTATAACCCAATCTCGAGTACCCAAGGTTGGCCACCCACAGAAGGTTAGCCCTCGCTGCCAGGAAAGTCGGAAGTAAATAGAAGAGAGGAGAAGACAGGAAAGATTGGAAGGAAGAGAGACGCAGAATGGAGAGGGGGACAGGAAGAGGCAACTACCGATTTCCCCCGGGTGGGTCAGTCCGGAGTTGCCGTCTATGTGAAGCAGAGGCCAAATGGGTGTGTTGCCTCCGCCGGAGGGCCTTAAAGGTCCAAACACACAGCATCAGCTCAACCCCCAGGATCCCCTTTCCCCAGACACGGCTAAGCCGCGCACGGCTACACGCGGGAGGGTCCAACCCTCGTGTGCACGGGTACGTGGAGTCGCAACACACCAAACGCCTGCTGACGCAGACGTCCCTGCGGGGCGATGGAACGAAGAATCCTAGGCATAACTTTAACAGACAGAAAGAGAGCAGTTTGGATCAGAGAGCAAACGGGCATAGACCATATTCTAATAGACATTAAGAGAAAAAAATGCCGCTGGGCAGGCCGTGTAATCCGTAGACTAGATAACCGTTCGACCATTGGGTAACAGAATGGGTACCAAGAGGAGGGAAGCGCAGTAGAGGACGGCAGAAGACTAGATGAAGTGACGAAATTAGGAAATTTGCGGGTGCTATGTGGAATCGGTTGGCGCAGGACAGGGGTAATGGGAGATCGCAGGGAGAGGCCTTCGTCCTGCAGTGGACATGAATAGGCTGATGATGATGATGACATGTAATGTTCTTTTACACATTAACCTTACCCTGAGTACGGGTATCTTTCCACAAGCTTTAAATATAGCAAGAGTGACACCTGTCTATAAAAACGGTACAAGGGATATGCTAACAAATTATCGACCAGTGTCAGTGCTACCCACTCTATTCAATGATGATGTATAGGGTTTTGTGGTGCAAGGGCCAGTCATGCCCAAAGAGCGCCAAGCAATGGTGTTATGTAGTCGGTGAGAAAGATGACAGCAAAGGGTATGGTGGCTGTCTATGACGAGATAGTGTGGCTCTATAGAGGCATAAGACAAGCAGGATATGAACATGTTAACATAATGACAATGGCCTGTGAGGTGTGCTGTTAACCTAAAAGTTAGACCGTGAAGGTGTGAGGTACTAAATACGTATATATGTCAGTACCACTACTGCCTCAACGAGGTCCTTAAGTGAAAGGGCCCGGAGGCAAGTGCTATACAAAGCGCTGCTTTCGCAGCAGGAGACTCTGATTAGAGGCCGTGCTACGAAACATGTGGGCCTAGTATTTGTAATGCGTCAACATCCTCTAAAAGTTAAAAAACGGGATAAAAAGCGGATCAGCACCAAAGAACATACATGGGTGTAAAGGGATCTGTTGTGGGTACGCTAGAAGGAAGTGCTTTTTTCTTTGAGATTCCGCTTCGCGACACTCCAGCAAGACGTGGAGGACGGTCAGTGTCTCGCCACATTTACAATAGGTTGGAGCTTCGCTACCGGTCAATAGATAAGTGTGTGTGCCACAGGTATGGCCTATCCTAAGGCGGCAGAAAGTGACTTCAGTTCGCCGTGTTTTTGTTATTGGTGCGTAATTTCCTAAGTGTGGCTTAATTAAATGGAATTTATTGGAAGTTTCAGCATCCCACATCTGTTGCCAATGTCTTCTATGATTTTTGCGCAAAAATAGATTTAGGTCTGAAGGTGCGATACCTGTGGAAGAGTTGCCAGCTTTTTTTGTAATGGAGTGGCAATTTCATCAGCGAGCGTTTTGCCTCGATGCCCCTGTGCCCAGGCACCCAACATACTATGACGTATTTATTAGACGAATATAATTTGCAGAGGAGTGAATATAGATTAGTGAGTATGGGATTCTTGAGGTTCTTGAGTGACATCAGAGATTTTACGACAGATAGTCTGTAAATACAATGACCTTCTGTAGCTTTGTTTTCTTGATTTGTTGAACAGCAGAGAGTATTGCGTAAGCTTCTGTGGTGAAGATGCTCGTTTCCGGGTGCATAAGGTTAGATTCGGAGAACGATGGGCCGACAGCTGCGTAGGAAACGCCAGCGTGCGACTTCGAAGCGTCATTGTAAAATTCCGTGTACGGGTACTTGTGCTTGAGTTCTAAGAAATGCATTCTTATGTGTGCCTCTGGAGCGTGTTTTGTAATCTCCACGAAGAATGTGTCGCGTTCTATGTGCTGCCACTGCCACGGCGGCAGTGGCTTTGCTGGGACCATAAGGCTTTGCTCAAGATTCGGAACTTCCATTTCCTCAGAAAGTTTTCTAACGCGCCGAGAAAATGGTTCTAACTGCAGGTCGATTATCAAACAGCTTTGCAGATGCGAGGTAGTTTATGGTTTCGTAACACGGATGGTCGCGGTTCGCGTTAACTTTCAGAAAGGAAAGGAAACTGCAGTACGACCTCTGAAAATAAAGCGCCCACTCGTTGGCTTCAACGTATAGACTTTCTACAGGACTCGTCCTGAAGGCACCGGTAGCCAGGCGGATACCTAAGTAATGAATAGGGTCAAGTATCTTTAAGGCGCTTGGAGTGGCAGACTGGTAAACCACGGCCCCGTAGTCTAGGCGTGTACGTATAAGGCTTTTGTAGACATTCCTCAAGCATTTCCTGTCGCTGCCCCATGTTGCATGCGACAAGATTTTCAGAATGTTCATTGCTTTTAGGCATTGGTGCTTAAGATATTTTTACGTGAAGCTGAAGCCAAATACTATTTACAATTTATTTACAGGAAAGCTCACGGAGGCCAAAATGGCGACGCTATATCAAACGGGCACACATGTCTTCTTCGTCCTCCTCAGTGCAGCCACACTGTGGCGGCTGTTCCCTAGCATCAACCCCGGCTATAGAAGCACCGTCCCGGTGCTTAATCTACAGATCCGCGGTGAAAGGTGTGTGGTATGGTTTTAGTCTTGCCACGTGAACGATGTCACTTGCAGCTTATGATGACGCTGAGAGATCGGCGGGGATGATTTCATACGTGACATCGGTCACTAGTCGTACCACAGGGTAAGGGCCAGTGTAGCGCGACAGCAGCTTTTCGGAAAGGCCCAAACGTCGGACACGTGACCAGAGAAGCACCAGAAAACCGGGAGAAAAGTGCACGTCACGATGGTGGCAATCATAGAGGCATCTCTGATGCTCCTGTGAGGCCTCGAGACGGGTGCGGGTGAGCTGGCACGCGTCGTCGGCGTGTGCGATCGCGTCGTGGGCGTATTCAGTGGCAGAACGTGTGGCCGAGGGCAGCAAAGTGTCCAAGGGCAACACGGGTTCTCGGCCATATATGAGATAGAATGGTGAATAGCCGGCGGTGTCGTGACGCGATGAATTATACGCGAACGTCACATACGGTAAGTGAAGATCCCAGTCGTGGTGGTCGGTCACAACGTACTTCGAAAGCATGTCGGTGATGGTCCGGTTGAGGCGCTCCGTGAGGCCGTTGTTCTGTGGGTGGTAGGACGTGCTGAACTTGTGCTTTGTCGAGCAGGAGCGGAGGATGTCCTCGACGACTGCCGACAGAAAGCTGCGGCCACGGTCAGTGAGTAATTGGCGCGGAGCACCGTGCACTAAAATGATGTCATAGAGCAGAAAGTCAGCAACGTCAGGAGCGCAACTTGTCGAGAGGGCTCTGGTGATTGCGTACCGCGTAGCATAATCGGTAGCGACGGTGACCCACTTATTTCCGGAGCCCGAGAGAGGAAATGGTCCAAGGTCTAAACCGCCACGGAAAAAGGGTTCGGGTGGGATGTCGATCGGCTGGAGACATCCAGCTGGAGGTGTGGAGGGCTTCTTCCGGCGCTGACAGGGCTCACAAGCGGCAACGTAGCGCCGCGCGGAGCGGGCGCTACGTTGCGCTACCTTACAGAGAAAACGCAAGCGATGGCGTCCGCATCACTGGGTTCGTCGACTGGGTAGCGGGAGAAAGAATGGACATCCTGGTGCAAGCGTCCCGTCTTATAAACCACGGAGAAGGCATATTCTTGCAGGCGTAACGCCCAGCGAGCGAGTCGTCCCGTGGGGTCCTTGAGCGAGGATAGCCAGCAGAGAGCGTGGTGATCAGTGATGACATAGAAGGGGCGCCCGTACAAGTATGGACGAAATTTCGCAACAGCCCACACAAGAGCGAGGCACTCGCGCTCTGTGATTGAATATTTGCGCTCGGCGGGTGATAGAAGTCGGCTGGCATAGGCTATAACGCGATCATATCCACGCTGGCGCTGTGCTAACACTGCTCCTATGCCGTGACCACTGGCATCAGTTCGAACTTCCGTTGAGGCAGACGGGTCAAAGTGGGCCAAAATTGGAGGCGTGGTAAGGAGAGTAGTCAGCTGCGAAAAAGATGCGGCATGCTTAGGACCCCAAGAAAAAGGGGCGTCTTTCTTCAAGAGGTCGGTAAGGGGACGTGCGATGATCGCAAAATCTTTCACAAAGCGTCGGAAATAAGAGCACAGCCCTACGAAACTACGAACGATCTTGGTAGACTTCGGAACAGGAAATTTCGTAACGGCGCGAATTTTGTCCGGATAGGGTCGCACGCCTCTGGCGTCTACGAGGTGTCCAAGGACGGCGATTTGGCGGCGAGCGAAATGACATTTTGACAAGTTCAACTGAAGACCGGCGCGGCGGAACAAATCAAGAATCGCTGAAAGACGGTCTAGATGCGTGTCGAATGTGGGCGAATAAACGATGACGTCGTCCAGATAGCACAAACAGGCGCACTACTTGAACCCCTGAAGCAAAGAGTCCATAATTTGTTCGAAGGTGGCGGGCACGTTACAGAGACCCAAAAGGCATCACCTTGAACTGATAAAGGCCGTCAGGGGTAACAAATGCAGTCTTCTATCGGTCGATGTCATCGACGGATATCTGCCAGTAGCCGGACCGTAAGTCGATAGAAGAAAAATAGGTGGCACCGTACAGGCAATCTAGGGCGTCATCAATACGTGGCAAAGGGTACACGTCCTTTTTTGTGATTTTGTTCAGGTGGCGATAATCTACACAAAAGCGCCACATTCCATCCTTCTTTTTGACAAGTACGACGGGAGATGCCCAGGGACTACAGGAAGGCTCGATAATGTCCTTTGCAAGCATCTTTTTGACTTCCTGTTGGATAACAGCTCGTTCCGACGCAGAAACACGATATGGACGTCTGTGAATAGGTCACGACGGACGTTCGACCAAAGGGTCTATTGTCAAAGTCAAAAATGTCGCGATAGCCTTCAAGAATGCGGCAAAGAGCTTCAGCTTGAGCAGGTGTAAGGTCAGAAGAAACCATCTTCTTAATGTCGACGTCAGTACCATGCGATGACGTCACGGTATGGGCTGAGCTGTAACGATCTTACACTGTGAATGGCTCAACCTCATCACCCTGAAAAGCGCTAATTATAGCAAAGGGGATCCCTTGAGGCAGAACTTGCGCGGTTAGCGCGAAATTGACAAGTGGAAGGCAGGTGCGGTTGCCAGTAATTTAATAATAATATTTGGGGTTTTACGTGCCAAAACCACTTTCTGATTATGAGGCACGCCGTAGTGGAGGACTCCGGAAATTTTGACCACCCGGGGTTCTTTAACGTGCACCTAAATCTAAGCACACGGGTGTTTTCGCATTTCGCCCCCATCGAAATGCGGCCGCCGTGGCCGGGATTCGATCCCGCGACCTCGTGCTCAGCAGCCCAACACCATAGCCACTGAGCAACCACGGCGGGTTGCCAGTAATTTTCAGCACAGTGTGCGGCACGGTAACACCATGTGTAAGCATAACGGCCGGAATTGGTGCGGCCACGTAATTGCCGTCAGGTACAGCTGGTGAGGACAACAAGTCCACGTGTGTCACAGAGTGAGGCGGCAGGCGAATAAAATCCATGCAGCTCAGATGGCTTGGAGGTGGGTCCACAGGGTCGGCAAGAAGAGGCAAGTCAAGGCGAAGTGAGCCGGCCGAACAGTCAATTAGGGCAGAATGATTGGCAAGAAAATCCAGACCGACAACGAGTTCGTGAGGGCAATGCTCGATGACGGCGAAGAGAACGACGGTGTCTCTCTCAGCAATGGTGAGTCGGGCAGAGCACATGCCAACAATAGCGACAGTCCCTCTGTCGCCGACTTGTACAAATCGGTTCGGGGCGGGCGTCAGAACTTTCTTGAGCCGACGGCGAAGAGCAGCACTCGTAATTGACACATACGCCCCGGTGTCAATCAACGCGAACACAGGAACATTGTCGACGAGAAAGTCCAAAAGATTCTTGTTCGTGGTAAGGTGAAGCGAGGATTTTGAGCCAATGTCGGCTTTGCAGCTTCACCTCCAGAAGCTGCACTGTGTATTTTTCCGGTCGCGGGTGCGGCGAGTAGGTCGGAGAAGGAGCACGGCGTGACGGGGGCGAGCCAAATTGGCGGCGGGAGGGAGAACGCGAGCGGGAATAGCGGGGTCGTGTCAAAGGTGTCGCAGGGTCAGATGATGGAGCAGGCATAGAAGAGGCGAAGGAAAAGGATGCGCTAGAGGGGCGAGGGGGTAATCAGGATAATAGCGCGTCGGTGAAGTCCAGCGGCTGCGGCAGTGGCGAGCGACATGTCCAATGCGTCGGCAGTTAAAAAGAGATCTGTTTGTCGTTTAACTATCAATAAGAGGAGTAAGAAGAGCGCGGTGGGGACGTGCGTGAAGACAAAGGTTCCGAGCGTACGGAACGAATGGATTGCAGGATGACGTTGGACAACTCTTGCAGGACGACGGCCTGGATCAAGGAGATTGATGATGTTTTATGTTTAATGGCGCAAGGGCCAGGTGTGGCCAAAGAGCGCCATGCTAATGCTTATAAGTTCGCAGTGGACAGATGGGTTCTGTGATCTTAATGTGCCGTGGCTGTAAAGGGGCCTAAAAGAGTTGATAAAAATTCCATAAAAAGGTACGAGTAACACAATTAATAGGAATGACTATTGACTTGTACTATGAACATTACAAGGCATTGAGAAAGAATGATGCAATATAAAAGATACGCGAGGTGCTAAAAATGTCTGCAGCACTTCTGCCTCATCAGAGCCCTTGAAAGCCAAAGACCTAGAGGCATGTGCTATACAAAGAACACTATCGTAGATGTATCCTCTGGAAAGAGGATGCACTACAGAATAATTGGGCTTGTTACGTG
Source organism: Dermacentor variabilis (assembly GCF_050947875.1). Lineage (NCBI taxonomy): Eukaryota > Metazoa > Arthropoda > Arachnida > Ixodida > Ixodidae > Dermacentor > Dermacentor variabilis. Next base: position 125,236,732 of record NC_134578.1, on the reverse strand, counting down.
TAGCACAACATCTTTCAAATAAACGAGGACTGCTTTGGTCTTAAATATCGGTTCTACAACAAGAAACATGGTCGGATGCAAAGGGACGTGATGGCTGTATGCAAAAGGAAAATGTTTCCTCCTGTCTCTTTCGGCTTCGCGGCACTCCAGGAAGACGTGGAGGACGGAAAGCCTGTCACCGCATCTAGCACAGGTTGGAGGCTCGTTACCGGTGAGGAGAAAGTTATGAGTGCCGAACGTGTGTCCTATTCTTAGTCTAGTGAAAAGGACGTCTGTTCGTGTTTTCGTTGTTGGGTGCCAGAAACCTAACTTAGGCTTAATTACGTGAAGCTTATTACTCGTTTCTGCATCCCACAAGCGTTGCCAGTGGCGTCGCAGTTTGTTTCTGAGGAAAGACTTCATGTCTGTGGCAGGGACTGCAGCAGAACGAGTACCCTGCGATTCCATTGATTTGGCCATCTCGTCAGCAAGCACATTTCCCTCGATTCCTCTATGGCCAGGAACCCAGCATATTACTACATGTCTATGTGATGAGTAGATGTTACATAAGTGTGTGTAGAGTTCATTGAAGACAGGATTTGTATGCTTTTGTAAAGAAACGAGTGCCTTAACAAGACTTAACGAGTCTGTAAATATTATTGCTCTGTCAAGTTTCAGTGTCTTTATATGTTTTACTGCAGACAGTACTGCATAGGCTTCTGCAGTGAAGATACTTGTTAGGGTGTTCAACACGTCAGATTCAGACAGGGACCAACAGCAGCGTAGGATACGCCAGCATGGGATTTCGACGCGTCTGTGTAAAATTCGTAGCAGGAGTACTTGTATTGAAGCTCTCGGAAATGCATAGCAATTTCAAGCTCAGGAGCGTGCTTCGAGACCTCTACAAAGGACGTGTCACATTCTATCTCCAGCCACACCCAGGGCGGTAATAGATTAGGAGGGGCGATGTTCGAGTATCGGGACATCCATTTCTTCACTAAGTTCTCTTACACGCAGTGACAAAGGAAGCCTCATGGAGGGTCTGTTACGGAAAAGTGTTTCACACGTCAAGTCGTTTACTGTCCTGAAACACGAATGTTCCTCATTAGAGCGCACTTTAAGAAAGTAGGTGAAGCTGATGTATGTTCTCTGAAGATGGAGTGACCACTCATCTGACTCTACGTATAGGCTTTCGACAGGGCTTGTTCTAAATGCGCCAGCGGTCAGGCGGATACCCAGGTGGTAGACGGGGTCTAACATGTTTAGCGCGCTCGGTGCGGCAGAGTGGTAAACCACGGCACCACAGTCCAGTCGTGATCGAACTAGGTTCCTGTACAGATTCAATAAACAGTTTCTGTCGCTACCCCATGTTGTGTGGGATAGGATTTTAAGTAAGTTCATTGTTGTACGACATTTTGCTTTAAGATATTTTATGTGTGGGACGAATGTAAGCCTGGAGTCAAGTATAACACCTAAGAATTTGTGTTCCTTGTTTACGGGTATTCGTTGCCCATGTATTTCAACAGTGGGATCTGCAGCAAGCCCTTTTTTCCTGGTGAAAAGAACGCAAGAGCTTTTGTTGGGGTTCACTTGGAACCCGTTTTCGTCTGCCCACTTGGAGACTTTGTTCAAGCACTGTTGTACCTGCCTCTCACAGACTGTTAGGTTGCAGGATCTGAAACCTACTTGTATGTCGTCTACGTAGATGGAATAAAAAATAGATGGGGGTAATGTTTTACGAAGCGTGTTCATTTTAACTACAAAGAGCGTGCAGCTCAGTACGCCTCCCTGGGGTACCCCAGTTTCCTGTATGAATGCTCGCGACAGCACATAACCCATTTTTACCCGGAATGTACGGTTTTGCAGGTAGCTTTCTACAATGTTTAACATAGTGCCGCGGATGCCCAGCGTCGATAGGTCACGCAGGATACCGTAGCGCCAAGTTGTATCGTATGCCTTCGGCGACATTCGGTGACACAAAGAGTGACTGAGCACATGGGATGCGGAATGAGAAGCACGCATATATTTGCAAATGTGGGTCCGTGGGCCTTCAAACCACAAGTGCTTCCTGATGCCACTCACAAAGCTTTTCATTCGCGTGATGAGACAGAACCTACCCTATCATTGAAGGAAAAGCACGTAGCCAACAGGTACTCGTCTCATCTTGTATTCGAACAAACGTAGACCTAGCGGTAAATCAAATACATGGAGCTTGCTGAGATTCTTAAAAGTTATGTAAACACAGAAAACTAATCTCTCATGACTTCAGCACAACGCATCTGTTGTGCGATCAAGCAGATAATGTATGGAGGTCCCAGTTGAAAATGACAACAGAGGTTGCCTTCAGTACTACAGAAATTTCTGTTGTACAACAGGATTTTTCTGTAGTAACTACAGATTCCTGATGGAGCGACAGACTTTTCTGATGTACAACAGACATTTCTTGTTGTGACTACAGAAGTACACTCTGTCGTATGTCTGTTGTTACAACAGAAAGCTGAAGCTCTACAAAAGATTTTTGTAGCACTGCAGAAAAATTTTATCACAACAGGCACCCTGTTGTCCGAACAGAAATGTTCCTGAAGAAACCCGACAAACTTCTGTAAAACTACAGAGAGCTGTTGAAATACGACAGAAACTTATCATTGCAACAGGCCCCCAATTGTCACAACAGAAGTGTTCCTGGAGTAATGCGACAAACTTCTGTTGTACTACAGAGAACTGTTGTTGTACGACGGAAACCTATCATCGCAACATGTACCCAATGATGACAAAAGAAGTGCTCTGAAATTATGCGATGCGACAAGCTTCTGTAGTGCCCAGTTGAAAAAGACAAGAGGAATTCCTGTCGCAACTACAGAAGTTCCTGACGTTTATGTAATTGACAGACATTTCTGACATTACGACAGAAATTCTTATGTCGCAACAGAAGCACTCTGTCGCGAAGACCAAGAGTTCTGAAGTCGCAACAGAAGCGATTTCGCGAACCTTTAAAATTGTATGTTAGTTTCGAATCGGTGGTGTACACTGTACTTTTCACTGCACGGTATTGAATCGCGCTTCTCTGAAGCCGGCAATGCAGATAGCACTGACACCGGTATTAAAGTCGACGTGGCCAATTGTTATAATTGTGCCGTGATGACGCGGCACCAGCCCCCCCCCCCCCCAACGCCCTACCGGCCTCCTCAAAATCGTACCATCTGCTGGAATGGCTGCGTATCCGTTTTGTCTTATTTGGTAAGATGTGGCGCACAGGCCTGTGGACTTACATGTGCGGTTACAGTGACACATTAGTTCATTTCCCAGAAATATTTCACAAGCTTATGCGAAGCGAAAAAGTTTTGAGTTGTTCCACAAAGTTGCGTGAAAAGCTGTCTCTCTCGGGTCTCGTTAATCTGGTACAGCGCTGCCGTGAGAAGCCAGTATGCTGTCAGAATGAAGACTCATCCACGAGTTTTTATGTAGCTATTTTGCATTGAACACACGAACTATATGCGCGCTCAAAAGTGTAAAGAGCGAGAGACAACTGTCAAAACTAGCAGTAACAACCCTAAAAGTGTCCCTGGTCACCGTTGTATATTTCTGAATTTCTTATTCAATATGAATATCGTATAGCAAAATGATGCTCTCGCACTACACGATGTACCTGTCGAGGGTATCAACACTTTTGTTCTTCTAGAGATGCGGCCGTTGACGCGGTGGAGTGAAAGCGCATCTTGGCTTTTAAAATAGAAATGTAAACAGCAACGCACACAGCGATTTTTACTGTTGACATAGCGCCAAAATGTACTCTGACAGACATGTGCGGAGTGGTGCAGTGTTAAGATGCTGGGCTCGCGATCGTCATGTCCCGAGTTCGAATCCCGGGCGGGTAGGTTATACTTTTGTTTTCATTTTTTTACTAAATTTACATATCCTTAAAAAGGTCTCTCGTGAATTTTGAATTAAATATTGATCAGGAACTACAGAACTTTCTACTACAAGACGTCACACTACAGACAACGGAACTAGAGAAACAACGTTCCAAAATACGACAGACTGAAAATTTCCTGTTGTGTTTTTCAAGTGGGGTGAAGCGACAATTTTTAAGCGTACTAAGTGTGAGCAACATGTTATAAAAACTGGAAACCTTGCTGGGCCACGGTTCCCGCCTTTACTATATGAGCTGCTCAACGGAAGCTTCCCCGGTGAAGCACAGTGTATGGCAGTGAAGCGAAATGAGAATCTATGCTCATACTAAGTCTAAGCAACGTATTGTTATCATGGCAGGTGCCCACCTTTTATCAAACCTGGGCACCGCACTCGGCGGCGGCTTTCTTCTTTAATATTATCTCACGTACTGACCTGAGGCGCCCGTCTGCGGGTATTATTTTTACTCTTGATTGCTGTAAGGTTTTACCGGAATAAACATAGGTATTGTGGAGATGCTCTTTCAAGTACATTCTCCATCATGAAGTGTGTATGAACTGCCTCCCTCTAAAAATCAATAATACCTGCCACGCCACAAATGATGCATAAAGAGTCCGTGAAATGGAAGCACATACAAGAGCGCAGTTTCAGAAATCACCACTGATCTTGTAAGTATATGAACATGCCTTGGTTCTATTGGCATTGTTTAGACAATTTCTTAGACGCAATGCTTCTTCAAATAAAGTACATGATCTGAAAAAGCTTGTAGAGAATTCTATAATGCCTTGTGGTTATGAGTACAAGTTGAATTACTTGGCGCACATATGGTCTGCTAGCAAGGGACCTCACAGAAACCATCTAACAAATTAAAGCAAGTGGAGAGCTTATCCAATAGATAATGACATGTTTCAATAGTTAGCCTTATAATTTCGACATCATTCAACTAGCCAGAATAAACTATGTACCGCGAGGGAAGCAGTTCTTCAATTCTCATGACACGCTGAAATAAGCTTGTTCATTGTATGTGCAAGCAGAGGTGTGGCAAATATGAACGCTTTACCGGCCGTGGTTGTTCAGTGGCTATGGTGTTGGGCTGCTGAGCACGAGGGCGCGGGATCGAATCCCGGCCACGGCGGCCGCATTTCGATGGGGGCGAAATTGGAAAACACCCGTGTACTTAGATTTAGGTGCACGGTAATGAACCCCAGGTGGCCGGAGTTTTCTACTATGGCGTGCCTCATGATCAGAAAGTGGTTTTACACGTAAAACCCCATAATTTATTTTTTAAATGAATATTTCATACAAAACTATGTAGCAGAGCTTTACCTTCACGAGGAACAGCAGACTTACGTGTTGTTTTTGTGCCATGAAGTCTACTTCACTATTTAGAATGTAAAAAGACGTAGAGAAAGAAAAGCCAGGGGTGATACGAGCAAGCTCTTGCGCTCCAAAACATGAATCTCTTCCAACTGGCCCAGTAGCCCATTCTTGTCGACACTACCTGCAGTGCACAGCAATTTTGAGCAATGTATTTTAACAGAGAGAAACATGCACTGAAAAACAAAGCTTGTCATGCCAAAAACTGGTGCAAAACATTTAACTAATATAGCTTCAGGATCTTGAATAATTCGTTATGTATACGTGATCCAAAAAAATGTAAGCTGCCTCATCTTAGCACCGTTAAATTTCAAGTACGAAAGGATGAAATTTGTCACTGTCAAGTAACCAACAGGTGGGCTTTTTGTCACGCAAGGACTCGGCCAGACGCACCAGGTTAGCTCTTGCTGTATAAAAAAAAACGGCGGTGAGAAGAAAGTAAAAATTGTAAGTGAGAAAGAAAGGCGAAGGTTTGAGAGAGAGAGAACGAGAGAGAGGAAAACGGAACTAGTGATTTTTGCTGGAAGGATCAGTCCCGGGTGTCGTCTGGGTCAAGCGGTGGCCAAAGAGAGTTGCCTCCGAGGGGTCGTAAAGGTCCAAACGCATGGCAGGTTCCCTTTTCCCCCGGATACGGCTAAGCTGCGCACGGCTACACAGGAAGGGTCCAAACTCCGTGTGTCTGTGGTGCCGCAAGATACCAAACGCATGGTGACGCCGATGCCGCTGCCGTGCTGATGACGACGTCCTGACATTGGCATGACAATGGCATTACAATAATATGATGACAAAAAGTTTGTGACTACGATGACGTGACGACGATTGCATTACGAACACTGCATGGCGAAAGTACAATAACGAAGCTGAAGTGACGACGCTAAGACGATGACGACGGCCTCACGGTGACGACTATTTGACAACCATCGCGTAAAGCGAGTCGAGTGACAAAGATGGAATGCAAGAAATGCAATAAGACCACGACGCCGTCACAATCACGAGAACATCTCTTGGGTCAAAGCTACTAGACAACGAGTTATTAAGGCATGGCGAGTCAGAAGACGAATATTTAATGAGGACAATGAAACGACCGTGACGTTCTCACGAAAGTATGACAAAGAATGCATAATGAATGTGCGACGACGCTGGTGACAACGAAGGCATGACGAGTCGTACGACAAAGCTAGAAAGACAATAACACGACGCTGTCACGGCTACGAGCACATACCTGGTGGCCGAAGCTATTAGACAACGTGGGCCGCTGGGTCGCTGCAGCAGGCGTGACGACGACTGCAGGGACGAATCTTTAAGGACTACCATGGAACTGCCATGAAGGTATCGCGTAGCGCGCATATTTAGTGGTCGAAGCAGGTAGACAACTTGGGTCGCTGAGTTGGCGTGTGAGGCTACACAGACAGGGTCAAAACGGGCGAAGTAAGCAAGAAGGCTATTCGTATTAGCAACTTCCCTTCTTATAAGCACATCGGTGATAGCCGAGCAGCACGCACCTTTTGTATTAACTGATCTAACGACGTTTAGTAGTCATGTTTGTTCGCTGGCTTGAAGGCGCATACGCTGTGCAAGTGTATCTTAACTCGTTATTCCAATAAACTTTCGTGTTCAAACACGGGGCTTTTGTTGTCTGCGTCTCCCTTCATCACCTTTTATTAATTACTCGGTGACTATGCAGTCACCGTCTCAGCGATGGCGTGGTTAACGCCGGCAGCAGGGACAGAATTCTTCATGCTGCCTCTGGCTTCAAACGCATTTCAGAAACTTGACATTACGCAACACGCTACACTAGCTGTACTGGAGCACAGCACGCATGACACCACCTATCTTGGCTTGCCGCTACAGAGTATCACCAAAAGAGACCACGTGGGCAGCATTGCACTGTACTCAGCCACGGTCGGGCTAGAGAGGATCTGCGCTAGCCTAGGCTGCCACCTGAGCATTGTGCGCTGAAAACAGAAACCCAACGGTAAAATAAATTCAGCGCTGGAGCCCATTCTACTTAATGCTGACAACTAAGGCGCGACAGTTACTCGCTATCACGACTCAGAAAACCATCGGCCCTGCTGTGTATAGGCGCATGTAGCTTCATCGAACCTATCCTCTTTCTCCTGGGGCTTCTACTACGTCCGTTCGTTCAATAATTGTCGAAATCACGAGGAAACACTTGTAACCTTGGATGTAGGAGCACATGACTGCGATTCGTTCCTTCTGGATAGTGCGATCCCATCTAAGTGAACTGAAATATTTGTATGTCATTCTACATCATATGTCTATTCTGGGTGTCGTATGTATTCCAAGGTATTGAGTTTACAAAGCCAGAGAGAAAAGCACCGGGATGGAGTAGATCTTGGCCACACTTCCCACGTAAGGTTTCGCTTTCTGAACTCTTCGCTACTGGCTTTGAAACCATTGTGCTTTTGCACAATGGTTATGCACTGGTTTGCAATGATTTATGCAATAGTTTTGCACAATTGTTATGCAATTATGCACAATAATTATGTTGTGTGATTAGAACTTTATTTGTAGCTGGAATTGCCCTGCACAGTACTTTCATTACTGTATCGTGTTGGATGGTATGCAACACAAATGTTACGTCACAGTGCTTTTCAGTGACGTACCGTTTTTTACATGTCGTTACATTCCGCGGCTGCCTGCCGTCGGTACTCTTGTACTAGGGTACTGAACGTATTACACTGAAACAGCCAGAATGTCTTTAAGGTGAGATAGGACGTGTATTGGTTGAGACTGCGTTCGATTATCATTTATACTGCCCATCCTGTGTGCGTCTGCGGCACACAGTGTAACGATTCCTTCGAGATCTCTACGCTTCTTTTTAACATTCGTCGCGCTTAAGTACAAGGTTCCAGGTTGGGTTATGCGTGAACTGATGTGATTTGTGTTGTGCGTGCGGCACATTTCAGTACTGGACGCGTACAATGTCATGTAATGAAATAAATGTCTGGACATGGTGACGCGGACCGTCTTGTGTGGCAGAGAGCCCGGTTTTTACCTGAAATGTACGTACGCGGCTGATTCAGCAGGACATGTGTTGGTTTTGGCTTCTTTTTTCGTTTTAGTAAGACTAAAAGAAAAGCGTCCATAATCGCAACGACACGCCGTTCGGTATTGCATACATACTGTTCGCACCTCTGACAGTTGTTTACAACTGTTTGAGCCTGTTTCCGGCATGATGTCGAGAGTTAACGTGTTTGGAGAAATGATCTCGCCAAAAAAAAAAAAGCACGCAACGACAAATTCCAGCTGTAAGAGGTGGGTACACGCATACATTCAACCGAATCATTAATGCGTACAATGAAGGATGCATATGTAAGGCTCCCAGGGCTGCGAAGTCGAGAAAATTTCCCAGATGATTGTAATTTTCAGTTACATGTGGGAATAAGAAAAATCTTACTAGTTCGATAAATTTTTGGCGCCGTATCAACGTGGAAGTTTATAGATCCTTTACATTGACACAATGATGTGGGGCTCCCGCACCGCGGGACGGCGCGCGCGAAGGCCGGCGCTATAAAAGACGACGAAGCGCGTAAGCTGCACGCTCTTTTTCTGGGCCGCCATTAAAGAGAAGCGTCTAGTTTGTAAGACTCCGCCTTCAATCTACGTTACATATTTCTGGTGGAGGTGTGGGGTACATGCTACCACTCCCAGATCGAACGCCGTCTACAAGTCCAGTACGTAGTCCGGTCGAGCTGACTCCTGTTCACGTACGGACAAGCCGTCGACTTCAACGACTGCCACCCGAGCACGAGCCTCTACCCAATCGAGTCGGAAGGATGAGTACATCAGTTCCGTCTTCTTGCTCAACGACACCGACCGAGGTCGTCCTTAACCAGCCACGAATCCCCACGTCCTTCCATGGGGACACCTTCGAGGATGTTGAGGACTGGCTCGATCACTTTGAGCGTGTCGCAGAATTCAACGGCTGCACTCCAGAGCGCAAGCTACGCAACGCCTTCTTTGCCCTCGAGGACTATGCTCGGACATTGTTTGAGAACCGCGAGGCGGTTTTATCGACATGGGACAAATTCCGACAGCAGCTAATCAAATCAGCACATAGGCTAGCCTCGATCGCAAGGAGCGAGCTGAATCTGCAATCCAGGCGAGAGTACAGCGGCCGAACGAAAGCGTCGGAATGTTAGTCGAAGATATGTGCAGACTTTTCCGACGCGCGGATCCATCCATGCGGAAGAAAAGGTGGTCAGGAACTTGATGCACGGTGTCAAGCAAGAGTTATTCGGTGGCCTAATACGCAACCCACCAAAGATCGTTGCAGAGTTTCTAGCGGAAGCCATATCAATGGAAAAGGCACTGCAGCAACGAACAAGGCGGTACAACCGCGACGTGCCGACCCTACTGCGTCACCCTCTCGCAATACCCTTGGACAATACCGACGCCTTGAGGGATCTCATTAGGCTTGTCCGAGAATAGGTCCAAAAGCTTCAGGTGGCTCCGGTATCGGTACTGCGACTCGCTCCGGCTGAGGTCGTCCGGGAGTAAATCAGCCAGTCAGTACAAGTGGCGAAGCGAAGCGACACACCACAGCATGAGGTACGGCAGCCACAGCCTCGCATATCGTATACGGAAGCTGCGCGAAGTTCGTTGTCTCAGACTTTTCACGATGCGCGCGACATCCCGGACTTTCATGTTGTGCGCGCCGTTGAACAAGCAACTGGCGACGTCAGCACTCGCCGCACGCCATTCATGGCTGAAACACGACCACCCCACAAGAGCGACGTATGACGCACAGCAGACCGGAGACCCTTAATTGTGTTTTCATTGCGGTGAAGCCGATCACCTCAACAGGGCGTGTCCTTACCGCCGAGCTGGGCACCGTGGCTTTTCACTGAATGGGCCGTGCCCGCGCAATGGTGAACGCCCCTTGGAGATTGAAGCCTACCTCGCGGACGCCACGACCTTGTTTGGTCCACGATTCCGTGACCCCCGGTCACCGTCACCTGCCCGATACAGCTCTTCCAGCCCCGTCTTCACGCCGAGCGCAACAAGGCGTCGCTCACCCAGCCTGGCCTCCCGGGAAAACTGAGTCCAGCGACCGGCGGAGGTGAGCTTGCTGACGTTGCGAACGCTAAAGATCCTCCACTACGACGACCGCGAAATGCCGTAATTGAGACGCAGAGAAAGCAGTGTAGTTCGGTGTCAGTATCTCGCGATGTACCAGTTACCATAGATGACCACGAAACCACGGCGCTAATCGACACGGGTGTGGACACGTCTGTTATGAGCCAGAATCTCGCGCGCACACTGAACAAAGTTTCGACGCAATGGACCGGAACTCAAATTCGTACTGCAGGAGGTCACCTCATAACTCCAATGGGCGGTGCACGGCACGAGTCAACATTGGGGTTTCACGTAAATCGGCGACTTCGTCATTCTTCCTGAATGTTCAAAGGACCTTATACTCGGTATGAATTTCCTTCAGGCGAGCGGTGCCATAATCGACCTGCAAGAGTCCAGAGTCAGCTTTGCTACTATGCAAGCCATAGCGAACAGTAATGACAATGACAGTGAAATCGCGCTCCACGTAGCTGACGATCACGTCACGTTGCCACCCAAGAGCAGCGTGCATACCTTTGTCCGATGCGACATGGAGGACGACCCCGAAGGAATTGCTGAGGCCAATATCCCCCTGCTTCTTGAGCGTTACATTTGCATAGCCAGAGAGCTTTAGGTGCGAAACAAATGTTCAGTCGTTTTGCTAGCAAACTTTAGCAAAGAGTATCGGCATGTACTGTGAGGAACGACAATCGCATTTCTTCGCGAAATCATTCATGTTACTGACATTGCCACATAGGAAATCGCATCATCTCAGCAATCTGAGTTTCCCAGCCTAAAGGAACGGATTCACGTTAACGCTGCTCTGCCAGACCATCAGAAAGACCGTCTACTGAGCCTCGTGAATAAATTTGCGTACTCTTTTTCAATGTCGTCCATAGTACGGCGCACGTCGATCACAAAGCACCGCATTATTACGGATGACTCTGCACGTCCTGTTCGTCAGCAACCTTACAGAGTGTCTCCAGTGGAAAGGGAAGCGATCAAGCACCAGGTGAAAGATGCGCCAAGACGACGTGATCCAGCCGTGCACCAGCCCGTGCGCCTCCACTGTAGTGTTAGAGAGACAACACACTACGCTTCTGTTTAGATTACAGAAAGATGAACCGTGTCACCAAGCGCGATGTTTATCCATTGCCGTGCATCGACGACGTATTGGATCGTCTACAACATGCCAAGTGTGTGTTTTTTCTTCGTTGGATCTTAAATCAGGGTATTGGCAAATCGAAGTTGATTGTGAAGAAGTACTCACAAAGTACCGAGCGCCAGAGCAGACGACATGCAGCCGTCCTCAACAAGAGGAAAAGAAAGAGAAGGGAGGCTCGTGCAGCGCATGAGAAGGGGCTCGCGCAACGGAAATCGTTGGAATGCCGGCGCGACTAGGGCCGCCGGGCCCACATCTACCGGTGAGGTTCACCTGACCGGGCGTCTGTCTTCGGGACAAGGAACGCCTCGGGTCGTTGTACGGCACGAGACCTCGGAACGGCCTGCTGCAGCCTCGAACCCGCATCTACGCGCGAGGTTCGGGAGAGCGAGCGTCCGTGATCGAGACGAGGAGCGCGTCGGGTCGTCGCCTTGCTCGGGGCCCCAGGTCGGCCTACTGACATCTTGGAACCCGCTTCTACGCGCGAGGTTCGGGTGACCGGGCGTCCGTCATCGAAACGAGCGCCTGGGGCCGTCTTCCTGCTCAAGACTTCAGAGTGGCCTGTTCGCGTCTACGCAGCTGTGGGCCGTCCAGCTTTTCCTGCCCCGTGCTGCTGCGTCTGCTCTTCCACGCCAGTCATCACTCTACGAGCGAGTGTTCCACCTCAAGGACCCTACGTCTCACCACACTCCGGACTTTACCGCAAGCTCGTGGGACTACATTTTTTCCTATTTACGAACAACCTTGTTTGTGTGGGGCTAGTTTAAGATATTCGTGTTTAAGTGCCGTCCAATATAATTGTCGTGTGTTTGCTCATCATGCACCGTCTCCTCCATCTTCCTCGCGTCACACGCTTTGCAACGGGACGGTCCTAACAACATCACATATCTGGCGTCCGCGACAGGACTGCTCTTACGCTATCGAGAAGAGCAGCACATTGCATATGCGTGTATGACGGGTGAGGATGGAGACAGACAAGCTTACGGCAATTGGAAAAGAAGTGGGATTGACTGGCCCGGCACTGAAACAATGGGTAGACGAAGAGCGCGCACGCGAAAGAGAAGCGCGTGAAGCACGTCTGGCTGAACGCAATGCAGCAAAAGAAGCTGATGCCGAAGCGCTAGCTAAAGGCAGAAAGGGAAGTGCTCGAGCTCAAGTTAAAGTTGAGGGAGTTAGATGCGACAGCGGGTAGCATGACTACTGGGCAGCTTACAGAGAGTGTGCACGCAAGTGCTACCAAGAGCTACCAAAGTCCGCACAAACTAATACCAGCATTTAACGAAGAACGCGATGAGTTGGATGCATACATTCAACGATTTGAGCGCGTCGCAACGAGCCAGGGCTGGCCACAAGACAAATGGGCCCTATAGGCAGGTTGCGAACGTAGTTCCCGCGCCTACTAGAGCGCCCCTCGCGGCGGCGAGCGCGGATCTGGCAGGATACGGCCGGCCCGCTTCCGCTCGGAAAGCGTGTCTGTGCAAGTGTTTCGCGCGTAGCTGCAGCTTTTCTGAGCAATGCAGAAGGGCAACACGAATTGTTGCGTAGTGGGCTGCAACAGCACGTACAGCAACTCACCAGGAACAAAGTTTTACCGGTTTCCGAGCCGACCGTATGAAGCAGAACGGCGTCAACGCTGGATCACGCTCGTCCGACGGCAGAGGTAAGCTGTTTGATGTTCTGGCGTTATGTCAAGTTAGTTAACGCTGAATCGGTTGCTTTTACAGAGATGATGGCAGCATCTGGACACCTGCAGCACATAGCAGGATATGCAGCAAACATTTTGTCGGTGGCACGAAATCTAACGAAGAAGGCCACCCCGCTTACTTCCCCTCAATATTCCCGCTGCGTACAAGACATCGACTGGGCCTGTGTCAAGTGACCGTTACGCGAGGTATATATTAAATTTGCCCTCAGCTTCAGGTAGTGTGACTAGCCCTTTGAGGGTCGATGTCGTAAATATACGGCGCCGTGAACAGGTCCGAAAGTGATCTATTTACGGCGCCGTCTGTACGTTTAAAACGCGCGCTAACTTCCTAACTTTTTCTTGCCTGGCATGTGCTGCCACTATATCGGAATACATGGAATTTTTTTCTCGAGTCTCTCTCTTTCGGTTTTCGTTGTATAGTTGCTTTCATTTTTTTTTTTTTTTTTTTTTTTTTTTGCTCCGGAGCGTCTGCTACCGCTCGCGCATTGGCGCCCTCGCGGGCGCGCGGCGGCTGGTTTTGGTTTTGTTCCGCACGCGGTTTCCGCTTCTTTCGCTCGCAAAACTGATGGCTATCTCGTTCTTATCACTCAAAGGGGTGACCGCCTGTCACTCGCTCGTTTGTTGCTCACAGGGGTCCGCATACGAAGGATGCCGCCGTGCATGCGTTTCGTTTTTTGGCACTTTATTCATAAGTTGCCTCCCACGGCTGCTCAGGGAAGCAGTACCCAGAGGAGGTGCCATGTCTGCGCCAACACCACTCAGCAGCAAAAATATCGCGAGGACACAAGGTCCATGTGCGCTGAGTGCAACAAACCGTTCTGTGTTGAGCCATGCTTCAAGGACTACCAGACGTTGAAGAAATATTAGTGCAAGAGGAACATTTGAGACTTGCGAAAAATTTTCGTGTGCGCATTCTTCTTGTGTATTTTCTCGTGTGGACATTGTGTATAACAATGCGCCTTTTTTTTAATTCTTATAACTTTATTTGCTATTTTTTATTGTTTTTCATGAATAAACAGTACATATATGCCAACGCGAAACACATTGTTCTCACTTTACGGTCACCCTAGAAAAATTACGGCAAATTTTTTTCGAAATAGGTCCCTCTGAAGAATTTAAATGTGCAATAAAAAAAATCGACCCTCGGTGGTCGCATATGGCGAAAAAAATCTACCGTCAAAGGTCTAATGCCAATTAATTTTTTGCGTTGAGTAGATTTTGTTGCGTGGTCGCGGTGCTTCAGTGAACCAATATTGTTTGGATGTGTTATAACGCTTGTTTTGCCAGAAAAAGAAAGCGCCAGGAGCAAAAGATGGAGGAGGCACTACAGATACCCAGTTGTGACAGTCAAGAAACAGGGTGTGGCACAAGCCCCGAACCACATATTTCGGACAGCCCGCCTCACAGTGACAACTTAAGTGCGTCCGCCTGCAACCAGTCTGCAGAGGACGTACATCGTGTCGATGTAAGCTAATGTCTATAACGTATAATTTGTGCCTTTCGTTGCATTTAATGTGACTGATGTACTAAGCTGGTTTTAAATGCTTGTTTCAGGCCTCAACAATGACGGAAGGCGGCAGCGCTACTTTCAGCATGAACTTCACATTTATATCAGAGTTGTGCGATGGAAATGCGTCATCCTACATCAGTCACAAAGAAGTGTGCAGCACAGGCTTGGGCAGCTCATGCAGTCCGGGCTTTTCAGACAAAAGCACTGGGCTGGCGTGCAAAGAGCCTTTCTTCGCAGGGTTTAGATCTCTTCAGCATGATGGAAACGCCTTTCATGCGTTTACAGCAATTGATTTTTCTTTATTTGCTCTGCTGTTAAGCATACTGCCACCTGCTCCAAAAAAGTTGAATGAGCTGTCTATTGAAGACAAGATTCTGTTATTTTTGATCAAACTTAAGCATGGGCTGCCATTCTCTTTTCTCAGTGTTCTTTTTGGCATCCACAAAACAACAGCGTCTCGTATCTTCAAGGGTCTGCTTGTTAACATCCATGCTGCTACAAGGAAATGGCTATACTGGCCATCACAAGCAGCTGTTCTGGCCACTTTACCTCCATGCTTCAAACTGCACTATCCGAAATGCAGAGTTGTCATAGATTGCACCGAACTTGAAACTGAAGTGCCTCCAGGAATTGAAAAACAAAACATGTGGTATTCGGACTACAAAGGAAGGCACACAATCAAGTACCTTGTTGGAATAGCTCCGAATGGGCTTATCACTTTTCTTTCAAAGGGGTTTGGAGGTAGAACGAGTGATGGCACGCTAACTGTTGAATCAGGTTTTTTGTCCCTTCTTGAACCAGGAGATGTTGTCTTAGCCGATAAAGGATTTCCGGGCATAAAAACAGGTGTTGGCGCGCAGGATGCAACGTTGGTGATGCCACCTTTTGCTACCAGCCCACAATTCACGGAGTCAGAAGTGGATGCCACATATGAAACCGCCTCCGTGCGCATTCATGTAGAAAGAGTGATTCAGAGGCTCAAAATTTATGATATCATTACACGCAGGTTACCACACGAGCTGACTGGCTATGCTGATGAGATTCTTCACGTTCTAGCAGTGCTAACAAACCTGAAGAAACCTATTTTTGCCAAACTACAGAAATAATAAGGCAGGAGAAAGGGGAAAAAGTTTATTGCACAATTTTCATATAGACACAAAGGCTTAAAATGACTAGCTTTACTGCGACATATAAGACTACATGTCTGTATAAAATGTATCAAATGTGTAAAAATAAATAATGTTATTAAAAGGCACTGTTGTCTATGTTCTATATTGCGAATGCGATGGTGTGGTACTTGTAACTAATATATTACCTCTGTTCTTGGACAATGCTAAAAGATGTAAATACCTCAGATGTCGGCACATTCATGCAATGCTCTGAGAAAATGCTCAAAATAGAAGTTTCGCAGCTTGGGCACTGCCGACGACAGGAACGCATCGTCTCTTCTTACTTTGATAGTGAGCGAGTCCACTTCTGTGTGTATGTAAAAGTAACAATAGTCCAAACTGAGCACGTGCAAGCACACTTGTACTTGTGTGAAGTAAAAATGGCTGCGTCTCAAATCCAGAATGTCTTGACCGCACAGGTATTTCAGCAGTGGCCTCTTGGTCAAGCTCTGTTGCCGTCTTGAAAACGGACACTTGATTTCCAGTAGCACTGCGCTGCCGTCTTCATCCCTGAAAGTTTGAGTTTCTATTGGAAAGAATAACCCGATAAAAGTGATTACCTGAAGATGCCGTCGGGGGAGCACGCAAGCCACGGCTCTCCAGGACAAACTAGCAGGCCGAATTGGGCGACATTCACGTTGCGCTTCTTTTCAAACGCCTTACGAGCTGATGGCTCCTTCAACAGTCCGTACTGCACCTGGTAGCCTGTGTAGGGCACCTCGGTAACAATGGTCTTTGCACGCTCATAGAGGTTGTTACGGCAGGTAAGAATCCTGTGAGCCTGCAGAAGAGAAGGCAAGGAAAAACCACGTTCGTATCAGAGTAATGAGTCTGTTTAAGGGTAAGAAAATTGGACCAACTGCTAGGTACTTCTCCGTACTTTTGTCGCAGTAATTCTAGGAAACCTTTCATTAGCCCAAAGACGACGGTCAAGCGCCGTCCTAGCTGACAGGTCAGGTACATCTTCAGGCGGCACAGCGACGTGGCGCTGGTATACTCGTAGCTCTGGTCCTGACAACCTATGGGAGGCATTGCAAGTCAGACACTACAGAAGTTACCATAACTTTATTTGTGTTTAAATTAGGTTCCTTAAGAGTAGAAAAAGATATAAAACTTAATTACTGTACACCGGAATACAAACCTCTCGAGGAAGTTAATTCGTTTGAGAAGTAGCTTGTTTCCACACTGTACCACAGTAAAGCTGTGGAACTCTTTCCCAGTCCTGTCCCATTCAAACAGCGCATGGGCTTGCTGAGAGCTACGAGGAGGGGTTATAGCTGGCTCAGCTGGCATACACCCTTCTGCGGCCAGCATATCAACTAAGGGGCAGTTGAGATCGCCAAAATATTTGACGGCGTGGTCTAGCGGAACCTCCTCTGCACGCACTGAAAAAAACGCAACATAAAGTCTCGGACTTCCAGTAACTTAGGCGAAAACTTTTTCTCAGCGTTGTCTAACACGGCTGGTAAGTTACTCACCTTTTTCCTTTTTGGGGAGAGCAACGTTAGAAAACCTCGGGTAGCTCTTACGAGACGTTGGTACGCCCCACGTTCTTGGGTGAGATGTTTGCTGTCGCATTTGCCGTCCTGTACGTACAGAGCAACTGCCGCGGCGTGCTTGCACTTTCCTGCGACGCCAGCACGGCAATCGCAGCTACCCGCTACGATTTGTCTGCTGTCGCCGATCTGCAAAAATCAATGTCATCTATAATTTCACGCGTCCACATCGTATATAACGAAGTAACTTACGCTGAGCTTCACGCATCTCGCTGGTGCGTTGATTTTCGTTTGCGGAATACATCTACCAGTAACCTCCGATCCGTGTGAGTCCAGCAGTTCCCTCACGTCGTAGACGTGCCCCGCCTGAAATAGTAGTCTTCCTTTCTCCAAATTCTTTCCTCGAAAGAACCTGTCAAGGTCTTGCAACTCCCGAAACCCGGCTAAAATTAATATCGGCACGCTGTTCTGCGCCATCACTACCGTTTGACAGGGAGCCAAACACGCAGCGCAAGCTGCTAACGCCGTGAGTAATGCTACCACATTTGAGCAACTATCCGTCAGGTGGCGCTAGGCGTCCGAAAAACGGAGCGCCGCCTAGCACTTGCAACGTGCCCATAGCTAAGCCTCTGTTTGACAGGCGTAGCTCTAAGTGTTGTCGGCAGAATGGCACCGGATCATGTTATGGACTAGGCGACACTAAAACAGACGCTTTTGCAACGCTTCAGGTTCACGGAGGAAGGCTACCGAAGGAAGTTTCGGTCGGCGAAGCGCGATAATTCCGAAACTGGTAGACAGTTTGCCGGTCGTCTATTGGGATATTTTGATCACTGGCAAGAAATGGCCAATACGGACCGGACATATGATGCCCTGCGGGACAAGATTGTCTCAGAACAGTTCCTGTTGACTTGCCATGAGAAACTGGCAACTGAGAGAAAAGAATTGTCAGGGACTTGACAAACTAGCGGAAGCTACTGATCATTACCTGGAGGCGCAAGGGTCAGTCAACCTTGGCAAAGGTAAAAACGAGAGAGAACCTAGCAAGCCACCAGGTCAAGCTCGAACTCCTGAGCGACAAGAAGAGAAGGAAAAACCACGCTGCTTTGTGCTAAGCGCGGTCACAGAGCTGCTGATTGCTGGACCAATACGAAGGGTCCAAATACAAATATATCTTCCTGTGCAAAGTGCCGCCGCTCTGGGCATAAGACAGGTGACTGCCCCAAAAAACCCAGCAGTACCGAGAAGGCTTCGTGCTTTGCAACGTGACGGTCCTAACATCACATTGATGAACAGGATCGTGAAATAAGCGTTTGTGACACCTGACGGTCTTTATCAGTTCAAAGTGCTCCCCTTCGGTCTCTGTTCCGCACCTGCCGGCTTTGAGCGGATGATGGATACCGTGCTGCTGAACTCAAAAGGCAAACCTGCCTCGTATACTTCGACGACGTCGTCGTGTTCTCAAGCACGTTAGACGAACATCTCGCACGACTCGAGAGTGTCCTCGCAGCGATCCGTACTGCTGGCCTCACCATCAAGCCTCAGAAATGCTACTTCGGGTTCCAAGAGCTCAAATTTCTTGGCCGTGTCCTTGGTCCTAAAGGCGTCCGACCAGACACCGACAAGTTAGCTGCCGTCGCCGAGTTTTCGCCACCCACAGACAAGAAGGCTATCCAACGCTTCCTTGGATTGTGCGCATATTACAGACGCTTCGTCGAGGGATTCTCGAGAATTGCTGAGCCTCTGACACGGCTTACACGCGAGGATGTGCCTTTTATTTGGGCGGACGAGCAGCAGCAGTCGTTAAATGAATTGCGCAAGCGTTTGCAAGCGGCCCCGATACTTGCTCATTTCGACCAAAACGCTGACACTGAAATCCATACCGACGCTAGCAATACGGGTCTCGGTGCACTTCTTGTGCAGTGGCAAGCTGGTGCGGAATGCCCGATTGGTTATGCAAGCCAAAGTCTCACCAAGGCTGAGAAACAACTCAACCACTGAAAAAGAATGCTTAGCGGTTCTGTGGGCAATTCGCAAATTGCGACCCTACTTGTACAGTAGACCCTCTTTAAGGCTGTCAGCGATCACCACGCCCTGTGCTGGCTTGCCAACCTCAAGGAGCCTTCAGGTAGACTAGCCCGTTGGAGCCTGCACTTACAAGAGTACGACACAACAGTGGTCTACCGATCTGGGAGGAAGCACAGCGACGCTGACTGTTGTCACGTGCACCACTCCCTACGACGTCATGAGACCCAGACCATGACTTGCCATTTATCGGAGTTATCGACGCCATAAAGATGGCTGAGCACGAGTGCGCTGACCCTGAGCTGCTGCCGCTGATCGAGCACCTCCAAGGAGTTGAAGGTGTTTTACCCCGCTCGCTCGTGCGCGGCTTATCGTCGTACTATTTGCACAACGTCCTTTACAGGAAAAACTGCGGAAGCGGCCCCAATGCGTACCTCCTTGTCGTGCCGTCGGCGCTGCGCCAAGACATATTGCAAGCCTGCCATGCGCGGAACACCTGGGATTCGCTAAAACATTAGCAAGGATAGGACAGAAGTATTATAGGCCTTGGCTTTTTTTTCCTTCTGTGCAACGGTACGTGAAGACCTGCCGCGATTGTCAGCGCCGTGAGAAACCACCAGTTAAACCGGCTGGCTTTCTCCACGCTGTGGACACTCCTCAAGCACCGTTCCAACAAATAGGAATGGATCTACTTGGGCCATTGCCAGTGACCTCTTCGCGCAACAAATGGATAGTCGTCGCTACCGACTCTTAACCCGGTACGCCGAAACCAAAGCTATTCCAGAAGCAAACTCGTATGAAGTGGCCAAGTTCTTTGTACGATACATCGTCCTACGACATGATGCGCCGTCTGTTATCACCAACAGCGGTACAGCATTTACAGCTGAACTTATGCAGGACGTTCTCCAGCTGACGCATTGCTCTCACCGCAAGAGCACTGCGTGTCACCCTCAAACGAATGGATTAACGGAACGTCTGATGAGCAGTACTGAACTTCATTTTTTCGTGTCTAGCAGTGCGCTGCGCTGTGCGTCATTCCGGCCTTCAGTTGCTTCATGTTTGGTAATCACAACCATTCTAAATTTATTTCCCAGTACTTCCTCGGTAAACCAGGAGGCCGATTTCGCAACTAAAGCGTGACGTTAGCTAGCGGAAAAACGCTCTTTTCTAAGACTTCAATAGTTATCACCGTAAGACTTCACTCTTGCATAAAGGCGTATAGCTGTCCGCCAACTAGTCAGCAGATGTTGCATGCCGGCGTAAAGGGATGTGTAGCTTTGATACATTCTCAAGTTACGCTGGCGAAATTAAGGAGACGAAACGTCTGATAATATAACAACACCCATACGCAACCAGTGTAAAAAGTATTTTTACAAGTTGAAGGTAAAAAGTTGCCGGGCACTTTTCCGTAGAAGAAAAACAGGGTTTCCGCAGAACGGACTATAAGTAAAGGTGGTTTCTGTAAAATGAAAAGCAACGAGCCCCGCAGTTGTGATCGCGGTATTGCCCGTGTTTTGCATGAAGAAAAAACTGTGAGCTCCGTGGAACGGAAATTCTGTGAATTGAGCCCCGTATGTATGATTAAAGTACAAGCCCGTACTTAACTTATGAAACAACAAGGACTACGAAAAGCGGAGAGAGCGCGGTAAGAAAAGGTATGCACATAGAACGCACAAAACGAAGGAGAAGGAATACAGAAACACCTTTTTTTTTCGTTCTCGTGTACATGTCTTCTATGCTCGCATTTATGTACTATGAATCCGTACGAACTTCTTCAGCTTTATGTTACTTCGTATCAACAAGTCTAACGCTGCTTGCAAATTTATTATATTTTATAAATGATAATACTAGTGCATATCTCCAGCCAGTGACAAAATTGTTTGGTTCATTGAAATGAGTTAACTATGCTGTAATGAACAACTTGGCATAACTGGCAATATTCCAGATATAAATGGAAACGGGGCAGAAATAATGTACATAGGAAAGCATGCACCACACTGAGTGTGCTGTGTTTGAACGTTTCCTCGTTATCTTCTATACGACTTCATCTTCGCGTCAATGTTGCCATGTTGCACTTGGGTTGTGTACATGACACGTAGAAAGCATACATACAAATTCTTGCCTAAGAAACAACAACCCACCTGAATCTCAACAAAACTGCGTGCTTATTGTGCTTTACTGAAAAGAACTTGTATGAATACACTAGAGATGGACTTACTAAACGGATTGCTTGCGAATCGGAATGACTGGTTGCTTGCAGATGCTTTCTGCTTTGCATGAAAAGGAAAAAAAAAACACTAATCAAGACTCTACAATATTACCGCAATCGGCAACGCTTTTACTCAGAGGGGAACAACAAATGATTTCTACTTCACAAATGTCATTACAAGTGCTCTTGTCATAACAAATGGTTCATACTCAGCCTTGTTGGTATATGTTCATAGCCATACAGCGAAGAAGCGTCCGATGAAAAGGACCCAAGTGAATTAATTGTTTGCTCGGAACAGACAAAGATGGCACGCACACACTATGACATTCAGAGATTAAAGTTTCTGCATTTAGGTAGAGCTGCACAACCACATGCTTCGGATCACCACTTTCCAACTTTCACTACTCTAATAAACAACCCTAGAGATTTCACTTGTTTCGAAAATAAATGAAAATTCTTGAAACAAGCTAAAACCGCTGTTCTATAATTCCGACGCAAAACAAGCAAGCCAGAGCTACTATCCAGATGACAAGCTGATATAACAACAATACAAAGAAAGCAATCCTTGCACGACAAATGTGTGCTTGTAGCCACCTTCAGATGAATGCGCAATTTATTACTAATGCAACGAAAATTGAAAGTTATGGTCGTGCGTGCATCAACATACCAGCGCCACCTTCATAAAAAGTTATAATTTTGTGCCGTGGTCAGCCAGAAATTTGCCGTTTTTTCAGTTCTTGCTTTTCAAAGAAACGTGTACCATTTTCGCTACGTAAATGAAAGGAACCTGCAACAAGTACGGATCGACCGCACATGTGGCACCTGCAGGCAGTACCGTTTATTCTGTTCATTTCTTGACTTGCAATTCCACAACCAAACAAGTAATGCCAAAATTGTGGTACTGCATGTGAACGTGCTTAATTCGGGAACTTCTTTTAGAGAATTTAGCCTGGCGTAAAAAACTTAAAATACAGATAATTTATTAAGATGCCAAACAATCAGAATCAGAAATGTTTTATTTGCAAACTTCTTGGGGGTCCTGCAGGGGAAAAGCTGCGACAAACAGCTTGAATGTGCCTGAAGGCCCTCACAAGGCAGCAGTAAGTCTCCTATCCGCAAACGTACAACATGTCAAACACCCACCCGATTTGCCTTCAGATTTATTCAGGATCCTCTTGTTTCTTTCACTGTGGTTGGCAGCCACCTTTCCCCTCCCCGAAGTTGCGAGTCGAAACAGGTGTGCCCGGGCTCAGCTTTTCTTGATCTCCCTGTGGACAGATATGGAAGGCTACGGGTGGTGGAAGGCATGCGTCGAACCGAGAACGGATCTGGTATCCCAAAAGTCGTTGAGACGGTGATCGTCCATCATCCAGGGGCGCTGTACGGTAGCTAAAGAGCAGTTTAGCCAATCGCTCAGACAAGTCACCGGACCTAACCTTCTTGAGGCCATCTCTCAGCGTCCGCACGGCGCGTTCAGCAAGCCCATTCGATTGGGGGTGATATGGTGCCGTAAGAAAGTGCTTTGTTATTTCCAGTTAGAAAGTTCGTGAGTCACTGGCGTGAACTGAGTTCCCTTGTCTGTCACAACGGTTCTTGGTATGCCCAGCCTGCCGAAGATTTCGCGGAAGGATGTAACTGTCGATTGTGCAGTGGCATGACACACTGGAATTGCTTCGATCCACTTTGAATGTGAATCTATGGCCACTAGGATCATGGTGTTATTCACTGGACCAGCGTAATCGAAATGGACATGTGACCAATTCTCATGCGTTAGCGGCCAGCTTACTGGTATTTTTGCCGGTGGCATTGTGCTTGCTTGTATGCATGTAGTACAATTCCTACTGATTTGTGCGATAGCTCCGTCGATGCCGAGCCACCACACGACAGTACGGGCGAACTTCAATGCAGACATTCCCTGGTGCGTTTCCTGCAGGAATTGCAGCATGTCACCACGCGCAGCCTCGGGAATCACGACTCTGTGACCGCAGTAAATGAGACCTTTGTAAACGGTTAGCTCAATTTCTCGTGCGAAGTATGGGTCCAACCGCGGATAGGGTGCTTTCTGTTCCTTTGGCCAACCATGAAGCACGTAGGACTTGACATATTCAAGTACTTGATCTTTCTAGGCCAACTGTCTCAATGCTTGCGACGAAAGGGGCGTGTCATCCAGCTGCTGCAGCGAGCGCACGTACTCGTGTAGCTCCTCTGATGTGTACTCGGTGGTTTCTAGAGGAAGCCGACTGAGTGCGTCTGCATTCAGGTTGTCCGAGCCTGGTTTGTACTCTATCGTGTACTGGTGTGCTCCTAGCATCAAGGACCAACGCTGAATTCTTGCCACAGCCATGATGGGCGTGGGACGATCTTCGCGAAATAGACCCACCAGCGGCTTGTGATCTGTGATCAAGGTGAATGTTCTTCCCAGTAGGTAGTCCAGAAACTTTGATACCCCGAAAACTGTTTTGTGCTCACTAGGGCCTATGCGTCACGCTCCAGTTGGGAATAATTCCTTTCCGCTTTGCTAAGTCTTCGAGAACAAAAACCTATAGGCTTGTCAACGTTGCCAATGCGATGGGACAGTACCGCTCCGATTCCGTTGGGTGACGCATCGCACTCCAAGCGCAGCAGCAGTGAGGGATCGAAGTGAGCGAGCATTTTGGCATTGCATAAAGCGTTTTTTTTCCTTCTGAAACGGTTCCCGTTGTTGACAGCCCCAATTAAAGCGTCGTTCTTTGGTTAGCAAATCGTGGAGCGGTGATAGCAGACGGGCCATATTGGGAAGGAATTTGCTGCAATACGTGGGAAGACCCAAGCATGAACGCAGTTCGCTCACGTTCTTGGGTGTTCGCGCCCTCATTATAGCATCCATGCTCTTCTCTAGAGGTTGCAGCCCTCCATTACTGATGTGGCCAAGATACGAAACCTCAGGCGTCCTGAAGGTGCAGTTGTGCTTCCTTAGCTTGACGCCGTACTCTCGAAAGCGCTGGAGAACTGCCTTGAGGTTCTTTCTGTCGTCATTCCCCTTCTCGGCAACCAGAACGTCGTCCAAGTACGGCTGGACTCCCGGCAAACCGTTCAGCATGCTGTCCATTATTCGCTGAAAGATAGCTGGAGCAGAAGACACACCAAATGGCAGGCGATTAAAGCAGAATAATCCCCGATGTGTGTTAATGACCGACAGCTTCTTTGACGGCTCATCCAGGGGAACCTGGTTGTAGGCGTCTCGAAGGTTCAATGTGCTGTAAACGTCACCCTCGTGCAGTGCAGCAAAAAGGTCATTTGATTATCGGGAGTGGGTACAGCTCCGTCACACAGCTGGTACTTACAGTTAGCTTGTAATCGCAACACAATCGAACTCTTCCGTCTTTATTACCGGAACTATTGGCGTCGCCCACTCCGAGTGAGCCAACAGGGACAGGACTCTGGATTTAACAAGCCTGTCCAGCTCGTTAGAAACCTTTTCTCGCATTGCATATGGAAGTGGCCTGGCTTTGAAGAACTTTGGAACCGCATCCTCCTTCGTGTATACATGAGCGGGCGAAACATTGAACAGACCCAGTTTAGGTGCAAATATGTCCTCGTACCCACACACGCTGAAAACCGCAGCCCCTTCGTTGTTCAGCGCCTGGATGAGATCACGGCCACAGGCTTGGTCCGGAGACGCGAACAACGGTGAGTGACGCCGTAACCGTCGTGCCGCAGTATGAAACTGGGAGCGTTAGCTTCCCTTCCCGGCTATAGGCAACGGACCCAAGTAGCATGACAACTTCAAACCGGATTTTTCAAGGCAGGGCCAGCTTGTGCGATGTTGGCAGTAGACGTCCCAGGACACCACGCACACGGGTGAGCCGGTGTCAATTTCCATCACGATGTCGGCTCCATCCCAGCAAAAATTGCATCTTACCGGGCTGACGATTCTGTTGTCTGCGGTTGGCTGCGGCTTTAGTGTATACAACTGTGCGGAGAGCTCGGCTTCGGCGTTTTCCATTGAGCCGCTGCTCAGCGCCAAGCTCTGGTGCGGTCGCTTTTCCTTAGATCGACACACGGCAGCTTGGTGCCCCTTTTTCCTACAGTTGACGCATTTGACATGTTTAAAGGCACAAGTCGCCTCACCGTGCCCGCGGCTTTCACACCGATTACAACCTTCAGACTATCCACTCGCCTGACTGCAGGTTTTTCCTGCCTGTCGCTGCCGTCGATCGCCCGCTAGTCTGTGAAGCTCGGGCTCTTCTTTTGGTTCCGTCTGCTTCATAAGCTGAACACCCTGTCGTGCAGCCTCTGCTGCAAGCACAATGTTTTGTGCCTCCTGCTATGTCAGTTTCTGGTGAGAAAGCAGTGCCTTCTGCGCGTCACGGCTGCGAATTCCGCACACGATCCTGTCTCGCAGCAGGCGGTTCAACATGGTCCCGGACTTCCATTCATCAGCCAGGCGTCGAAGCTTCACGATGAACTGTTGAGCTGATTCCTCTTCCCTTTGAATGCGGGTAAGAACTTGAAGCTTGCGGTTATTGGGAGGGGTGCGCAAAATTCTTCGACAATGGTAACTGCTTCCGCATAGGTTAACTCGCTCACCTTCCGCCGGGCACTACGCCCACTCAGTACGTCGATAGGCTTCGAGCCCAGTGCCGAGATGAGCAGCACCCCTTTTTTAGCGTCGTCGACGGTGTCGTTACCCTCGAAGTACGGCTAGACTCTGATGTAGTACGACCACCACTTCTCCTTGGCGTCGTCGAACTGTGGAACTTGGTACGCCATGGCAGGAGTGTTCCCCGTCATCAAGGAGCTGGTTCATTGCTAGTCGCCACTGTCATAAATCAACTGTTATGACTGCTACAAGGCGGGAGCGGCATCCGGCCGGACGGCCAGGAGCATAATAAAGCCCACACAAGAACGGGAACACTGCGCCCGTTTATTCAGTGACAGCCCTTTGTTCAGACGTTCTCAAGCCGCTCCGGCACGTGCGATGACGTCGGTCTCGCGCCACGGCAAACGTGGATTTCCCTGTCATCGTTGTTGTTTTCACTTTGCAGCAGTTGTGAGCACTGCATTGTCGTCACACAAGTGTGCTTGTTGCAATAATGCAACTGTGATCTGAGCATTCTGGTTGCACTAATGGTGATGTCGTTTCAATATCCTTGTAAATGCAGCATCGGTGCGCCTTCGACATGTTTGCATTCGTGGCTACTAGCCTGCCGCATGTGCGTTAATATTGCTCTTTAACCTTTCTGATGTTACGGCAGCGGCAGCGTTCCATCATTAACATTACGTTGGTGCCATGCGGTGACATTCATAGTGTTGCTGTCATTGTGATGTCTTTCGTGCTTCTCCTTTCGTCACGGCACCCGGCAATCGAAGGACGATGAAAGTGGATGCTAGAGAAAATTAGCCCAATTAGGACATGTCATGTGCACTTGTCAATGCTCGATGGGCGGCAATAGTGTTCCTCGTGAAATGCCATTAAAAGTGTGATTAAACATACTTTTTTAAGCAGGTGAGCATCACGTATTTTTCACGGCACTCTACCTCCCGATGCTCCAATGCCATGCCACCGGCTCTCCCATCTTCGTGCGTTGCAGATGCATGTGCTGTTGTGGGACTTGTTTAGTCATACGCGTAATGTGTGTCAACGACCGAGGTCGTCTTGATCAAGCAACAAGTCAAGCAGAGCCTAAGGGGACGAGATGCATTGTGCTCCTACGTGAAGACAAATCAATGGTAACATTGCTTTAGGTGTTGCAGTTGTGCAACAATGTTTAGACTGCTCGCAACATGTGGACAGTCAGTGTTATAGCCTCGTCCTGCAGAATACGAGTATGAAATTAACGCAGCTGTGCATCCACATGAGAAATCTGCGCATGAAGGAATTTAACTAAGTGGAATCGCATGTCTTGTCAAGCATACAAACACATGCACTGTAAATAAAGCAGCCTCCATTTGCCAATCACTATTGAGCCTTTCCTCGTGTGGAAGCTGTTTGCCACAATGTGACTGGTCGCGCAGGTCTGTTTGCAAAAGCAAACGTGGCTGCATAGCATCATGTTAGTGACAAATATTTTTGAGGCGACCGTAGCAATCGTAGAAGAGTCATTACTGCCATCCAGCGCCATGCTGGTGAAGTGCCTTAGCCGCAAAACAGAACTTCCTCATAGTCTGCAGTGCCACCATGCCATGGAATGATTCTGGAAATGTAGACACTTACTATACTAATTTCAGTACTTCACCCCCAGGACGGTGCCAATGACACGCAGAAGTTGACTCATGCTTGCTTTTACCTGCAATGGGGTGTTGCAACAGCTCTTGGGCATATTCTGTGGCCCCACAGTTGATACACGGATGCAATCGGGTTCTACAGGCTTTGCAATGGTGTTCAAGCTCAACGTGGCTCATTTGGCGAATGACTAGCGTCATATGATTTCTTTTCATCATCGCCGCCTCATTACCAAGGGCCTGTGCAGACTGTATTTCTAGCATCGTCATCATACATGATGCATTACGTTGCCCTACAGTTGTTACCGTTGGCAGCAGTGAAGGTGCACCAGTGCGAATTGCAAGTTGCACGTGACGCAAGAGAGCACTTTTTCCCAGCAGCACTAAATGGATTTTGCACAATGCAGTCGTTTCATTCGCACAATGCGTGGGGACACACATTCTGCGTTTATGAGGATGTGAAGGTGAAAATACATTGTTCGCAATAGAATTTCATGCATCGTTGGCACTACAGACCTGCTCCGTATGCACTGCACAGCGCCTTGGCGCTTGAAAACATGAAACTGCCTTCCCCTCGTACAGTAAAAGCAGGACAAGCGTTGGCTCCAAGGCGGTTAGGAATGCAATTGTCCACCTATAGAAGCACCTATCATTACACAAGCGTACGCAAGTGGGATAGTGTAGTGGACATGACGTTTCCCTTGACACATTATGTTTGGGGTGGCGTAGGAGTGTGTGCGGCACAATGCAATGTGAAGGACACGTAACTAAACGTGCATGTTGCATTGCTGAGATTCTGACATGGGAACCTAGAGCATGAATCTTTTGCGGTTCTGCAGACGTTACTTGGACAAACGTGCCACTACACGATATGTGCCTGACATCATGAAGGCACAGCACGCATGCGTCGTTTTGTAGCAGCTGCGGAAACAGAACACAGATGGGATCGAATGCAACAGCTTACAACGTTACATGCATATTTTGCAAAGCGCATAAACATTACACGCTTGCTCATATCCTATTCCAAAAGTTTTGAAACACAAACAGTGCTAATGCATATTTCCACCGACTGTTCTATTCAGCAGGTGCGTAGAACATGCGAGGCAGACATTTCCTGGCAAGCGTGTGAACCTCCTCATACATTTGCTAATTAGAGGAAACCGGAAGCGCATTTAAAGATCATTTCGGCACATATCTCGCACGCGACGTTCTTGTATGAACTCCTACAGCACGCTATGGGTGCACAAACGTGACTGAAAGAATGTTGCACAAGCGCTTGCGGCCCATTGAGGAAATGTTTGTGGTGAGGAGATGCCGCAGCATGTCTGACCACATAATACGAAGACAGGGGCGTAGCCAGCGGGGGGGGGGCTTATGGGGCTTCAGCCCCCCCTCGAACTATTTTCGTGCTGTTCATGCGCCGCCGACCAAAACCTCCGGCGCCGGAAATCATGCTCGATTTTGTCTAGACTGTCCTTTTCACGCTCAAAAAACATTTTAGCGCGAACATTGCGAAATCGGGCTGGATTTCGCGTCAACACCCATGCACCGGGAATCACATAAATCAAGGAGGCCTACCCAGCAAAGTTTCAAAGGCGTTTTAATGGCGAGCGGGCTCGTCATGGCACCTCGCTGAAGCCGCGTAATCGGGAGCGCTTGGATTTTAATTCTGAAACTCCATGGCTATAAAGTTCTAAGAAACTTGTGATGCGAAAGTTGCATTGATATTTACAAAGTCGTGCTTTAGATTTTCAATTCCGGAACTCTGTGGGCTTAATGTCGTTATAAACATTTGACGCCAAAGGTGCATTGACTTTTCTGAAGTCTTAGATCGGAACATACGAGACAAGCCAAATCAACACACTATCAGACAAGTTGACAAAACACGCAGCGAGATATGACGAGACGAAGCGTTGTGGTGGTTCATTTGTGCCGTCATGTCGCATAAAAAAATATCAACATTTTTTTTTTCACCTACGCCAAAGCACCCATGTCAAGGCACTAAAGCCACCCAGGGTAACGCGTTCTTATTTATTTTTTCTACTTTGGCTTTTATTCGAGAGGACACATTGAGCCTCTTAATTTTTTTTAATTCTCGCTACCCTACCCGCGGGCTGCCAGGGCCAGCCAGAGTGCATGAGTTTTTCTTGTGTTGCCCCGAAACCACCGCGCGGCGTACTTCGGTGCGCGTGTGGTTTTCTCTGGCCGAGTGAATTTTCGCCTTGCAGTCTTGGATGCCTTCTGGCTAGCAGACGAGAAAAAGTAACAATGGTCGCTCACCGCCATCACTGTGAATTCTTGACGGATTACACCGCGTTCGCTTGAAGGCAACCTCTCCGGAAAGCCTTGTCTCGCCGATGTAAAATACCGAGCACTATGCGTATGGTTCTCGGTGGACCAAGCGTCTCACGTTTTCTTCGATATTCATTCGGTAGCCACACTAAGGTATACAAAGTAGGCATTCAATTGTGGCCAACATATTTTCCTTAGGGTTTCTTAATTTCGGTGCCCCCGCCCCACAAAAAAAAATATCATTGTTGCGGCGCAGCGAATTGTATCATGGTGACAGTTTGTTACTTCATTTGCGGAAAGTAATCGGCCACGGCACGCTTCGGTTGCCGGATGCTGTTATTATATATTTGTGATAGCAACTATATGAAGACTCCAGGCGCATTCCTGCTGTCGCCGTCACCCTCATGTTTCGTATAATCTCAGGGCAATAACGTCGCGACCGCGCGCCGCATGCTGTATGTGCGAGTGAAAGAGTAGGGGAGGGGGTGTGTGGAATGGGTGTGCCGACGATGGTGGCTCAGTCTTGCGTGCGTAAAGCACAAAAGCGGGGATCGGATGGAGTGGATTAATAATAATATTTGGGGTTTTACGTGCCAAAACCACTTTCTGATTATGAGGCACGCCGTAGTGGAGGACTCCGGAAATTTTGACCACCTGGGGTTCTTTAACGTGCACCTAAATCTAAGCACACGGGTGTTTTCGCATTTCGCCCCCATCGAAATGCGGCCGCCGTGGCCGGGATTCGATCCCGCGACCTCGTGCTCAGCAGCACAACACCATAGCCACGATGGAGTGGATTGAATGGGGGCGATATCTATGATTCTGTGAATCTGTGATTGCGCTACATGTTTATTTGCCTTGTTTGACGCATTATATACAGTGACTGTCATAGATACGTAGATTTATTGGAGACTTATACGTATATTTAAATATCTTCACTTCACTTCACTTCACTTTATTTCCTTAAAGACCCCACAAGGGGGTGTTACATAAGGGGTGGGTTGTACAGAGATGTTACAAATGCCACAGGTATTTAACAAGACAGGTATATGGATACACTTTGAATAAAACGTGATGGACAGGTGATTGAAACAATGTCGTGGGGAAGGCCATTCCATTCTGAAGCTGCGCGGCAAAAAAATGATGCAGAAAAAGTAGTGGTGCCAGAACGGGGTCGGGTGACTTGAAGTGGATGGCCCGTGCGGGGGGATGTGCGAGCGGCGGGAGCGATGTAAGGTGGATGGCTGAAAGAACTGTGATAAAACTTGTGGTAAAGTGATAGTGTGGCGATCCTGCGGCGAGACGAAAGAGTGGGCAGACCAGAGTCATTCTTAAGGGATGACACACTGATATCATATGAATAAGAAGAATGAATGAAGCGAGCAGCACGATTTTGCACTGCTTCGATAGCGTTAATCAAATAAACTTGGTGAGGGCTCCAGATTGGTGATGCGTATTCAAGTTTGGGTCGAATTAACGATTGGTAAGCCAAAAGTCTTACGTGGTAGGGTGAGTGACGCAGATGACGTTTTAGAAATCCTAATGATCGGTTAGCCGATGAAATGATATTCGTGACATGGGTGCGCCAGGAAAGATCAGGGGTTAATGTTACACCAAGGTATTTATAGGATTCACTTGTTCCAACTGGTATGTTAGCGATTTTATAAGGAAATTGGAGTGGGTTTTTGCGGCGGTGGAAGGAAACTAATTTACATTTGTTAGGATTAAGGGTCATTAGCCAGCGGTTACACCAGTCTAACACTTTATTAAGATCATTTTGTAGGGCTGTTTGGTCAGATATGTTAGTTATTTTGCGGTAGATAACACAGTCGTCAGCGAACATGCGGATGTTACATGATAAATTATTAGGCAAGTCGTTGATATATATTAGAAATAAAAGTGGGCCGAGGACAGATCCCTGCGGCACGCCGGACGTTACAGGGAGCGAGTCAGACTTGACATTGTTAAGGGAAACAAACTGAGAGCGGTTAGTCAGAAATTGGGCGATCCAGTTTAGAACGTCGTGTGGCAGATTTAGTTGAGAGAGCTTCATTAGCAGACGCTTGTGTGGTACTTTATCAAAAGCCTTGGTGAAGTCAAGAAAAATGGCATCTGTTTGTAGGTTAGTGTCGAGGTTAGCATTCAGGTCGTGAAGAAAAAGGGCTAGTTGGGATTCGCATGAGAGGCCTTTTCGAAATCCGTGTTGAGAGGGATTAAAAAAGCTGTTAGAATCAAGGAAATGCATGACCTGAGATATATGATATGTTCCATGAGTTTGCAGCACACACTGGTTAGAGATATGGGGCGGTAATTTAACGGACAGTCTCTGTTGCCTGCTTTGTGAACTGGAATGACCTTCCCACACTTCCAGTCGTAAGGGAGAATTCCTGAGGAAAGTGACTGGGAAAACAGTAACAGTAAAAATTCGGCAGATATGTGCTTAGTGTTTTTCAAGAGCTTGGAATTTATTTCGTCCGTACCAGTAGAAGATGACAATTTTTTCAATTAAGGACAGGATACCAGCGAAACTAATGCTTATGGGTGGCATTTCTGGTAAACTAGCGGAAAACGGTTCTGTTTCAGTAGGGTTAGGTTCATTTGTAAAGACAGACGAAAAGGCTGTATTAAATATATTGGCACTTTGGCACGTATTGGCACTTTGGCACGTATATTGGCACGTATCGAGGTTTTGTGTATACGTGCAGTGAACTTCGCTTCCAGTGGCACTTTTTTGCCCTTTATCAAACATTTGTATATTCCATTGTATCTTCGCATTTCTAATGAACGAGGGCGAGTTAAAAGAAAGTGAGCCTACCCACCCCGTGCAATAATGGTTCGGTTCATTATCTGCGAGGCATGCGCGTAGCACACAGGCTTCTTTCATTTACAAAAGTGACACGCAGATGTGAGAGTAAATGTTCTTTAATGCTCTCATACACTGGATTGAACATGAACAATGGACACTTCAGAACTTGAGCAACGGGGTTCCGTGAATGTTGTGACAGCTGAAGGTGTTTCCCAAAAGGAAATTATTCGCCGTATTGCTGCCGTGCACCTTGAACATTGGATTTCATTGGTCAATGTGAAGCATTGGAGCAAACGGTTGAAAAAGGACGTGAAAATTGCAAAGACGATCCAAGACCGGGCGAAAGCCATCGTGCAATCACCCCAACACAAGTGCAAAAGTCGATGAGCTGATGAGACAAGAACGGAGGATAAACATCGATGAACTGGCAGAACGTGTGACCATCAGTCGCGGTTCGGTTCACCCCATAATTCATGAACATCTCGGCAGTGGCGTAGCTAGGTCGTCTGGCACCCCGGGCCCATAAGCCTCTTGACTTCTCGGCAGGTTCCATTCCTATCCAACATTACACATGTGGCGCAGTTAGCGGAATCTAAAATGCGCCCCGAACACGTGGCGGTGCAATGACACTACAGGCACAGAGCAATCTCATGATGAGTCTCCACAGGCAATGAGGACTAAGAACCTGATGTGACGATAATGAGGTGCACATGTTGAACGCGTGCATAATGGCCACAGCACTTTGTTATCCATTTTCAGTATGTCAGATCGGACAACACCAATTACAAGCAATGTGCAAATACTCTGTTGTAGTGTTGCATGCTCTACACATTCACATTTCCTGCACGCACGTCATGCACAACATTGCAGTCTTCACGATTTGCGAATTTTATGAGCAGTACCTAACAAAGTATGTGATTGTTATACTCTGAAAACCTATTTTTCCGAATCGTCCCACCCTTCTGCGCATGCACGTTTTCAACAGCATGTATATGTACCGGGTTCGCGAGGTATTTAAAAGCGCAGTGTTGCCTTCATGCACAGAAGAGCATCTATAGCAAAACACAGATTTTGTAACCAAACTGTGGGCAATACTTCCGTAATGCTTTATTCCCACATTTGCTCAATGGATTCACCGTCCTCAGCAACGACATATTCAACTGCGCAAAAGGCAGCGTGAAGGGGTTAAGGGGCCATTACAAATGTTCGCCTTTACGCAACTATGGCATTCTTCAGCGAGTGTTTCGTATTATCTGGCTGCTTCTTGGCGCCTCTCGCAATGCCGCCCCAGATGAGCTAGTCGAGTGGATTTAAATGTGGAGGTAGGTCTCAAGTTGGGAATGACAGGGTAGTGGAAGCTACCAGCGAACCACACCTGTGTAATGCAGGCGGTGTGAGCAAGGGCTTAGTGTTGCTGACCGTCGTAACATTTTCCTCTAGAAACAGTCTCTGTCCAGGGCGTTGCAGTGATGAGCACCTCTGCGTACGCGGCAGCATTAACGCGGACACCTTCTGCAAATCAGCGTGCCGGCATGGTGTTACCGTCGTTGCTGACGATGGAAATTTCGTGTAGAACACTGCAGCTAACTCATCGGTACTTGCACAAAGCGACCTGCCATTACGACAGGAAAGTTTTCGGTCGTGCTAAAAGTTATTTTCACCGGAAAATAAATACCGCAGCATTTGAGGCTTCTCGGGCTCTCCAGCTTGATCAGCAATCGCTTGGAACACAGCCGAGTAGATGACCCTCCCGAGTCTTACCGGACGTAAGTTGCCCCCTCATTATCACATCACCGCATGCTGTCGTGCACAGCGAGCCTGGCAGTCGACTGAGCCACCTGGAGTACCTGTGCAATGTCTTGCATCAACTTCCCTGGGTGGTCACTCGCGATGACTTGCAGCCGTCAGAGGAAATCGGGGGTTTTGGCAGGGTCTGACCACTCAGTGATTTTTCATTTAGCCATAAATGCCACGTCACTGCAATGACGCACACTTCTGTCCGAACCTTCTAAGCGAGACTTCGCTCCATTCAGGAAGGTAACAATTTCCAAGTCGCTGTGGTATGTGGCCATGGTGAGGACTGCATGGCGTTTCGTCTTTGCGTCAAACTCTGTACACTTCCATTTTTTGAGCTGTGTCCGCCTTTTCCTTGATAGGTGGTCGACCAACGAATTGCCACATGCATACATAGTTTTCATGAGCATGCAGCAGTCTGCGGCTATAGGTGTAAGTGTTCTCAAATACCTAGCTTACCCGGCACATGGAAAGCCGAAAGGCATTCCTTTGATGTCACAGCTACACAGTGCAGTTACAGCACAGCCTGTAAACAGTCTCACATCATTCGGCACATTCGAGTGGCAATGATGCGGAATGTTAAACATTGACACAGGTACATGCCTTCCGTTTACAAGTGTTCAGCAACGTAACACACTTCGCATTTTCGCCCCCCAGTGTGCAAGATTCCACATTTCTCGTAATACCTTTGTCATTAATGGGGTTCGCACACTCCGAATGGCCACATTGCATTTCATACCGGCTGTGTTGCGTATTGCCTCGCAGAATGTCACTTTCACCTTGATATAATTCAGTATTACGCGTTAAGTGACTCTCCTCATTCACGTATATTTTGCTTGGGACTGTGGCACTTCTGTTAATTATATTTCATTTGGTAAGCTTCCAACAGTCTCGCACAATTCTATCTGTCGTGTGGTAAAGCTACGCAGGTGAGCTGAGGATCGATGCACTGCTCAGGAGTGTCGATTTCAGGATAATGCTAAGACATTTTCTGATTTCCGAGTATTTTTCTGATTTTGTTTTCTGTGCTGTTTGCTGGAGTGCCGTGTGTTCTGCCCTTATACTCGTACGTGTGGCAAGTGTTGTGTGTTTGTGGTGCGGCTTTTACGTTATTGATTCTTTATTATGGCCTGTGCATGCGCGCATATGTAGAACTGTTACTCGTTCTGCTGATACCTACACGACCACAATAAATTACCCTTGCCTCCCGCACGCAATCATGTGCTGAAGTGTTCAAATGATGTAAGTTTACTTGTGCTTGCAGCACCTCCTTCGGGCACACGTGTTTACTCGAGTACAAATGCTTAATCAAATTGAGTCATGAGTTGTCGTTCATCGCATTGTCACAGTAAGCACGCTACCTCAATATGCACTACTTCAAATGATCGAGGAATAAGGCATATTTCGAACAAAACAGTTCACCACATCGATGTGTATGCACACTGCATCATACGAACTGCGTTCGCAATGCACCCACAATAATCGCAAAACATGGCTCGCATTGTCTGCATGACGAACAATTCATATTGGAAAATGGCGTGGCACAAGTTAGAAGGACTTGTGCACACATGGAATGTTTTATTAATGACTGCAGTACTCACACTATGTCACAAGCTCGGCTGTTGAGGAAATGCTTCACAAAACTAAATAAACGCAATTGCACATATGCATTACACATTTAGCCACAATAGACCTGCCTTGAAGAAGTTGAGAGATATGCACACAGTTATCGACATCAGTTCATCTGATATGCAGTTACCGTTGCATGGCAACGGAGACCACCATCCGTTCATTGCAAAACAGTACAATGTCGATGCATATGGATCGCACAAGGCTAACGTTTCATGATGTTATGTGTTATGCGAACGGGACATAACAATGGTCAAGATGCATCACATTGGCAACGAAACCTCATTAGTCTGTTAACGGAGAGCGATGGTCAACATGTTCAGAGGTGTTGCAGCTTCATGTAAACACACATGGACATGGCGCTCCCTGAATACGTGCATGCAACGGGATACATCTGTTAAAATAGACAGATAACGAAATTTGGATCTTTGTCGGTCACTGCAAAACAACACGCAAACGCGTCCTTAATGCGCCCCGAAACGTCCACCTATCATGCGATACGGACAAAGGAGATGATGAATGACTGCTCCCACCTCGCCGTGCAGTTTACGGGGAGGTGGGGCCAATCAAGGTGGCATTATGCTGCTTGTATCCTTCCACCGCCACTGGTTGCATGCATCTGTGTACTTATGTGGAAAGCAAACGTCTCACTTCAAAATGCTGCCAAACCAAAAGTGCTAGCTCATGCGACATGTGAATATGTGTGCATACGTGTTCACTGCTACACAAGTATAAGCACCGTGGTTCACATTAATGCATAGTGGCAATAATAAATGCAAGGGTTAAAACCGGTATGTACAGTGTGTAATAGTGTGCGCTAATGGATGCAAATTTTACGAATTACGAACTACAAAGAAGCGTCCCGCGCAGGTGCTACACACACATGCATGTAAGGCGAAGACTGATTCCATTCACAAAGAAATAATTGCATTTCTGCAGCGCACTGCAGAACAACGTCTATCAGCGATACAAACATTGCAGTCATACCGACGGCTGAGCTATAACACGCTGTTGTGCAGTAATGCAATGTCATTGAGCAGTGTGTTTATTGAAAAAAACACACCACACGTTACGCATGGTATGAAAGACATGATCGTGCAGCACGAAACTTTTCCACTGCTGTGCCTCCACAAAAAATGTGCACACGCAATAAACGGAGCGTTACGTGGCATTAAATATCGTAGACCTCCTTTGCTGCGAATATGGCCCGTGTCTGTGCATTTACAATTCATTACGAATCTGCATACCCCTAAACGGAAATATCGTAATGCTGTCACGCTAACATGACAAAAACGGGGTGAGCGCGAGACATGAACATTCAATTCAATGAGCATACTGAGAACAAGGTGAGCACAGGAGGCAACATTTGGGCAAGTGGCCGCGTCTTTTTCCAGTACACATGTTGAAAGCGGAAGCCAACGTTTCGACAAGTGCATTTGTCTTTGGTCAGGGCATCATCGGTTTTATATGTTGCACTGCTGTATACACACACCACTGTTGTGCAGCAAAAAGGCTCATCCAAGCACTTTATAGTAAAGAACCAACACTAACGTATGTTTCTAATACAAACAGTAAAACAACACAGGCCTATTCGGTGTGATACATGAACGAACACGCAAGCAATGAACGAGGAACATGGAACACAAAACGAAAAGAAACAATATGCAATGACTAAATACATAACAAAGTACTGTGAATGACTAGTAATAATAATTATGCATAACAAATAAATGGCCTCCTGTGTCAGGTCCTGCTGACACAAGAGGTATGAAAGGGGAAAAAATTATTGAGGCTGCCTCGGCTGCGGCAGGTCCTGTTGCCGCAGGAACACTCACTGCCGCAGCAAGCGTTGATAATGGGGGCGAACTGCTCCTGCAGCAGTTGTATTCGGGTCTCTTGCCGCCCCATGAGGTCGCCGAGTCGATTCAACGACCCGGCAATGCGTTCCATCGCGGCCGTTTGCTGTGAGGAGGGGGAAAAAGGAAAGCACTTCACATACGGTGTGTCCTCCCCCTGGTTCATTACTATGTTCGTTTGGTTTGCAGAACCTATGCAATGTTACGTCATGCACTTAGAAGTCTACCTTGTCCGATCTGTAGCATTCACACAGAACCAACTTGCACTGTTCCCTCTTGCAGCATCACAGTTATGTTACACATGTCATAGTGGGTGTACTTCTGGAGATGCCAGTGTGAACATTTAGTGACATGTTTTTGCTGTACGGCTATCAGTGCGTTCTCCTAAGCGGTACGCAGGTTAAGGTAGCAGGTGTAATACGAAATTTATTCGTGCCACTTTTACAAACCCGCATCGCAATATTTTGCTTCGCTAGGTGCGTCTAGGACCACACTTGCCAATGTAAGTTGCTGAACATGTCTGGCACATTTCGGCCAGTAGTTCTGGTTATAAGGGGGACCTGCATATTAAAGGAGCGCTAGTAAAAATTATATTTCATGTTCTTGTTTCGTTTGCAACAACGTTCATCCACATGTGAATCGCACATACCAACCCCACTCTACCACAATACTAACTCATTGAGGCGCTGCCCTCAGATGTATCCTGCAGGCTACATAACGTGATTACAAGTGTACGGCTTGTTGGATGCATAAAACAGCAATACAAGCTCCTCATACAGTGCAACTAACTGCCTTATGCATTCATTCCACGCAGCAAAATGACTCATCCTCACACTGCAGCACATCCCGCCATCCAACCTCTCATCCACGCACATACTTCGGTACGTGTAATTTCTCTAACCTCGCAGATCTGCTATACACTACACAATGAGAACACATGCTACTGCTATCACTGTGGTCTTTCACTTGCGGAATGCCACTACAACCTATTGGTCGCACCACCTACCAATATTTACGGCACTACTGCTCGTTACGAACCACTACACTGCCAGTTAATGCCATCCTCCTTCCAGCACACATTCCCTAAAGAAATGTGCCCAAGGCAGGCACCTAACGAAAGCACTGCTTATGATGGCTGACTACTGCATGAACCATAACTCATGAGTAGTGCATACCTGTCTTGACTCCGCAAGCAATTCGCGCTGGATGGTGGCTTGGCTTTGTGCAACATCCACAGTACGCGCACCATCCAGCACTGCCTGCTGGAACAGATCGCCCTCGGACCGCAGTGCGATCCTGCTGCTCCATGCGCTACCTGCTTTAAAAAAAAATTAAAAATGTGGTCAATGCTGGGAAATATAGGGAGAATGAGCACGCGTCGCACATCAGAGGCTCACACAGTGACAGGACATATAATCTTTCCAACTGTCGATGCGCATTACTTCTACTGCAAGCGCATACTGCAAGCGACAAGCGATTTATTTGGTGCCTCGGCTCCGTAGTCCGTTGCTATATGTAGACAGTGTAGTTCCCTAGCACAAGAGCATACAATAACTGCAGTTCTTTCTAGCCTGGCAAGGTGGTCGGAAAGCGTAAATGTAATCAACAGCAGCAGTTCCTGCACGTTGCTCCGTATCCAGAACATTGTGTCATCTGCACTGCTACCTAGGTTCTTTCACTAAGTGGTGGTTGTGGAAAGCTAACGAGGCTCAGGTTACTCCAACAGTTACTCGTCCCTAGGCTGTCTGCATTGTTTTAATAAACAGTGTATAATATTGAAGAGTTTCCGAAGAAACAAGTTCAATGCTAAACAATGTACACTATACAAGTATTCATTTTTGGCACTTAACAGATTATCACGATGTTAGCGGCGGCAGTATGAAGCTTTGGCTATCACTTCCATTAACGCATTAACACCGACGCTTGCACTGATTGTATGTGTCCACAAGTGATACGTATAGCGGCTTACCCTGGCCGGGCATTGGCCTTCGTGGCCGGCCGGGTCCCGAGGCACGATGCGTGCTTGTTGCCCCACTGGGGCCCGGCTGCGGCTCTTCAGCTGTTTCGGGGTCCTGGCGCACCGCTGATGTTTCGATGGCCTAGTAATATGCCAACATAAGGAAGCAGACTTTATAGCACTTGTACACTGAATTTCGCATGCGATATGCTACTTTGCACTGCGTCACACCTGCACCCCCTCTTGGAAAGTATACAGCTACAGACAACACCATTTCAACTTCAACACAAGGCCGAGTTACTTCACCCTGCTTCATTGATCGAGTAGTTCAGAGGATCTAGACGGCACCACGCAGGCATGTGTTGTCCACCACGACTGCATAATGTGCACACCTCAGGCTGCTCTGTATTTCCTGCTGTGTGCCGCCACAGTGCACTTCCCTGACCTTCTTAGGCACTGGCATCACCATCGAAAAGCAAAACGCAAGAGTACACTTGCATATAGTATCCTCACCTCGGAGCTGCTGGACACGAAAAAAGGATCTCCGAGCCCAGTGGTACAGTCACCCCCGACAAGCTGGAGCATTCAGCCTTGGATGCCGCCCAGTCGGCCGCCGCCAGTTGCCCTGCAAGGAAACAGTGCACTCGTAAGACAACGAACCGCATTCATTAAAGCCTGCTTTTCACTCACCTCTGCTCGACCGAAAGATTTTCAGCGTCACACCCGCATTTGTAGACGAACTTATACCACCACAGCCTCCACTCTCGCTCTGTCTTGACTAGCGGCCCTTCTGCATTGAGAAGTGTCGCCAGTTGTTCGCATAAATCGTTTCTTTTAGCGGCCGAAAATTTTCCACCTAATTCCCCCGACCTACTAGCAAGCCGGGGGTTACTTTCCATGAAATTTATTATAATTTCTTGCCGAATGGTGATTTGACGCGCAAGCATGGTGCTGTGGTGACCTTCGTTCATCTACAAAAATAGGCAAACTGGCCGTCTGCGAGCAAGATCGCCAAGGAAACGAACACATTTTCTGGGATGGTTGCCTTTATTTCCGACAAATTATTTAGTCCCCTGCTATTTCTCCTTTTGAAACCTGCAAATTAGTAGAAAAACAACGCTCTGGAACACTGCCGTCTGTTCACAACTCAACGCATGCAATGCCCTTACCAAATTTTCGGACGGCAGCAGAAGGGCAGCAGACGACTATACGGCGGGGTCCCGCGCGTCTTCGAGGCCTCCGCTGAAGCTTTGACATTCTTTGCATGACCTTGGCGGTGAGCGAAAAAGTTGCACATACCCATTCTCAATATGAAAGGGCCACAATAAACTCGCACACGCGCTACGCCGTTTCCTTTCGTCTCTGCTCAGCTCTGCCCAGTTTTAAAATAGGGCGCCATGTTGACACGACGCCCCTCTGGCGGTGCTTGATGGCTGACATACACACGCAGAAACAAAGACCGTCGGTTTATGATATCACCCAAATGTTGCTGCGCAAGTGTGTCAGCTGTAGCACAATTTATTCATTGAAATATAACATTTCCCACTTTTTTCTCCCATTCGCTTTATCTAAAGCAACCGGAGCCAACCGTGGCCAGTGCCCAGAACCGTGCGACGGCCACTGCACTCGATTACAACACACCCGAGTC
This sequence comes from Dermacentor variabilis, assembly GCF_050947875.1. Lineage (NCBI taxonomy): Eukaryota > Metazoa > Arthropoda > Arachnida > Ixodida > Ixodidae > Dermacentor > Dermacentor variabilis. The sequence continues at coordinate 125,194,929 of NC_134578.1, read as the reverse complement.
ATTCTACACTCGCCGGGCGCGATATCTCGTGCGATGTGAAGCGTTCGAGAGAGCACGCTGACGTCACGATTGAGCAGGCGCTCGGCTTATTGAATGTGTTTTTCGCGGAAGGCGAACGTTTCAGAATACGGCCCCTGTTTAACACCACCCCGCGTCGCCGAAGAGAGCAAAAAAAAATATAATAATAATAATACGGTAGCCCCCCCCCCTCCCCACTCCGAGTGACCTGTAGCGGCTGTCGAACCTCGTTAGCCTAAATTTAAATAATAATATGGGGTTCGTGCCAATAGCACATTCTCATTATGAGGCACGCCGTAATGGGGGACGGGAAATTTCGACCACCTGGGTTTCCTTAACGTGCACCTAAATCTAAGCACACAGGTGTTTTCGCATATCGTCCCCATCGAAATGCGGCCACCGTGGCTATCTCGTTAGCCTGTCAACATGCATGCAACAGGGCCCCTAACATGAATGTGCGTTAACACGTATTCGCACATTATATGTTGCAACGCGAACGAGCTCAACAGGCCAGCAAAGTACCGCGCTGAGCCTGGCTGTGATCGCGCTGTAATTATTTTGGAATGCCAACGAGATTGCATGTCGACGCCGCCGCAACGCGGCAAATTACTGCCGCGTGACACCGCGCATCCGCGGCAGAGGAGGGGGCTGGAAGTGCAATTACAGATCGCCAACGAGGAATCAGCCACCACAAGGTTACCGTGCGACCGCAATCCAAAAAGGGAGTTGCGTCCAGGAGCGACGCACACCTGAATAAACAAACCAACCTGCTTGCGGTACCGAAATTCTATGGCGGTACTCATTCAAGCGCGTCGGTCCGAGAGTTGAAAAAAAGCTTCCCTTGCCCTATTTGCCTAATGCAAGAGCATCATGTATCTGCGCAAACAAAGGGCACAGACGGAAACACACTTTGTTGTTTGCGCGGTTACATGATGCATTCCAATATCGACCACCAGCTAGCCCGCCTATCCCTGTGAAATAATGCAAGAGGCTGTCCGCGGAACGATAGTATAAATAAACAGCAAAGCTGTTCGCGAGACGCGGTTAAATATTTACACAGTTCAGAGGCTCAGAAAGCATGCCCCGAAAGACCCCACTTAAGGAATTATTTAAACAGTAACAATGAGCTAGGGGAAAACTTACTGGTCGCCGTTCAGCCACGTGTCATTCGCCGTTGTAGAGACGAGTGCCGCCGAATACGCCAAGCTCGTTCACAGCTTCCGACAAGTGCTGGCGTTAGAAGACACCAGTCGCTGAGATCTGGGGTAACGATGCTTCGTCCGCAATTTTTGAGCTCCCCATTCTTGGTCCCAACATAGTATTGAGCAACCGGAGTCCAAATACGTGCTCGCCTGGTTAGCAGATACGGTCGAAGTGGTGGGAAGGCTCCGCGATGCATGCACGCAGGGCGCGGCCTATCTTGCAGCAAAAGCGCGAATTGTCCGCGCTGGCTAGCGGATTTCCTAGCACTGCACACGAAGCAGCGGCGCGGGCACCCGCGCCGGCGTCAAGGGCAACGAAGATGCTGATTGGTTGGCGGACGCAGCATGACATTTCGTGGTACAGCCCACGACCTACTGAAACCCCATACCTGCACAGACCTCCCTGCTCCAGCACGCCCAATCTAGTTCGCCCTTTTGCCGCTAGGGACAGACCATACGAGCAAAGTGGCGCTAGTTATAACCCGTTCGCTGTAGTCAGCTTGTGCGATCTGTTCAGCGTTCGTGCTGCCATTTCGGCAGGCGCAATGCGCTTGTATTGGTGGCAAATGAATAAATTCACAAATAGAAAAAGAAAACAAAAATCTGCCAATGTTTCGCGTTTGAAAAGTGGAATGGGACGAGGGGAAGGAAGACCAATGCAAGAAAGCTAAACAACGTGCATAGCGGCGGCTCCAATGTTAGACGGCATAAATTTCCCTTTCCTAGTCTCCGTAAGAGACTAGAAAAAGTGTTTTCAAGGATTCATAGGATAATCTAGCTTTTTTTAGTTGATTACAGATAGCATACTGTCGTAGATGATATTAGAATTTACTGCTGTGTGCCTTAGTGAAAGTCAGATGATCTGGTAAATGTATTCACAAGTAGGACTTGCGCCCGATATGTACAATAGGTTCATCGAGTCTGTGTCAAGGAAAGGTGCGCATAGCTTGTTTTTCATACTTTTGGATGTCTAGCTCAGGAGAAAGCTTACAAAAGATCCATCCCAGTGCTTTAATACCTGCTGCACTGCAGGCCTTGTCACGGAAAGCTAGCTTTGCTGCGTTGTACGGCGGCAGCATAATGGTGATGCGAAAGATACGTACACAGTGGAGCTATATGCGCTATTCTCTTATAAAACTCACGACGCATTCACGGACAACTTTTAGGAGGTAACTGAGTGTAATAGCTATGTCGTCGAACGCTACGGTGGTTACCACTTTCAAAAGAGCGCGGAAGCGAACTTTACAACGTATACAATGAAACTGTTGTGTACTTTACGAACTCTATAAACAATGTGACTTCTAATAATCTGCAGGATCTGTGCGGTTTACTACTGCCTGAAAAAAGCAACAGGAGCGGCTATTTGACGCTGTTTTAGAGAGAAACGGAATGCCTGCACCGACATTTTTCAGTCCCGGGCGGTCAAGTTTTGGAGCCAAGGGACCTATCAAAGCCTTGTGAGGCCACTGTCACTGTGTTAACAATAATCATCAACTAGGCAAACAGTTCGTCATAACACAGCAGTTGCCGTACTAAATGTAACGCTGCACCAGTGAACCGTAGAGTAGCAATGGATGGATGGATTGATGTTATGAGCGTCCCCTTTGGAACGGGGCGGTGGGTTGCGCCACCAAGCTCTTGCTATTATACTGCCTAATGCCCTACCTAGGTTAAAAAAGAAATAAAAAATAAACAAATATGAACTCCCACAAACAAATTTTCTGACCACCTAGGGCAAAGCTTCTCAGGACCTTGTAATTAAAGTTCTTTGTCTGTCTGTCTATTGCGAACTTTGCTTTTGTACGTCTCCGTTTTCTCTCGTTTCCCTACTTTTCTTCCACCAATCTTCCAATCGCCTCTTACTAATCTCCATTGCGGACATGTTTACTTTTCCCCTGCTCTCGCTGAACCAAAGCCCTTCAAGGAGGCCAGTGGTGCCTAAATCGACCGCTGGGCAGATGTCTTCACATTCTAATAAGACATGCTCCATAAGACTAGCTTTACCGCGGCAAGCACATGCTTCTTCCTCCTAATATCTCGCTTTGTAGGTGCGTGTTCGAAGGCATCCCGATCTCGCTTCGAAAAGTAATGAGCTTCCCTTTGCGTTATCATAAATTGTTCCTTTGCTGATTTCGTTTTTTTTTCTCTTAAGTAGTTACTTATAGCCGGTTTGTTTTCCATTGCCGCCGCCCATGAGATTTTGTCAGCCTCTCTGACTTCGCGCTTGACGTTATTTGTTGCTGTATTGCCCACCTCGCAGGCCGCATACTAGCTGGTAAGATTCCTAGTTCTTTTCCTCCACTGTGAATCAATGTTTTGCCTGTACAGATACATCAACACTCTCCCAGCCCATTTACTTTCTTCCATATTTCTCAGTCGTTCTTCAGAATCAATTTTACTGTGAGCTTCGCTCACTTCAAAACTAGTCCAACCCATATCACCCTGCGTGGCTTCATTTGTAGTGTTCCTGTGAGCGCCCAATGCGAGGCGTCCCATTGACCTTTGGTTCCGAGTTCTGATTGTACCCCTGATTTCAAGTAAACAACCGCATTTCCAAAAGTAAGTCATGGAACCATTACACCTTTCCAGATACCCCGGAGCGCCGCGTACCTATTGTATCCCCATAGCACGCTGTGCTTCTTTATGGCTGAATTTCTCTTCCCTTTCAATGTTCGTGTTTTTTCCTGTGGTTCCACATATCTATTGCCTTCGTTTATCCATATACCAAGGTATTTATATACTCTTAGCCGAGGTATTTCCTGGCACTGTGTTGCCACTGTCTGTTCACTGTTCTCATTGAATACCATAACACCTGTATTTCTAACACTAAATTTCAAACCTAAATTGTTGCTTTCCTGTCAACAGATATTAGCCAGACGTTGAAAATCACTTTGCTTGTCAGCTAGCAACACAAAGTCGTCCGCATCAAATAAACCTGGAAGTTGCTGTTCTACTACTGTACCCGCCTGTTTGTATGAGAGATTAAACCCGATATTGCTTCCTTCTAGCGCCATCTCCATCTTTACCACGTGTATCATAAACAACAATCGGTATAATGTGCGCCCCTGCCTCAGTCCCTTCTTAATTATCAACTTTGTCCTCGCTTCTCATCGCTTCCCATTCAACGCACACAGTATATTCTAGGTAAGTCTCCAATAAAAGCTGTAGACAATCGTCACCTAAGCCTTCCCGTTCCAGAATATCCCACAAAATGTTGCGGTCTACGTTGTCATAGGCTCCTGTAACCTATAAAAAGGCCTCATATAACGGTCTGCTTTCTACTTTTGATATTTCAATACTCTGAGTAAAAACAAATAAGTTATCATCCAAATGTCTACCTATTCTGAAGCCAATCTGAAGTTCTCCCAAAATGCCATTGTTCAGTGCCCATGCTTGCAGCTGTAATTTGATTGCCTGCATTGCTAGCCTGTAGATTACCGAAGTAACGGTCAACGGTCTATGCGAATGAATTCGGTCTTTCTCCCCCTTACCTTTATAAATTAAACTGATTCTACTTTGCCGCCTACAGTCTGGTATTCGTGTATCTTTTAAAGTTTTTTCCACTGTTTTCACAAGAGCTTCCTTACGTGTTGGTCCTAGTTCACTAATCAGCCTAACGGGAACCTCGTCTAGCCCTGTGGCTATGCGCTTAGGAATCTAATCTTCGCCTTTTTTCGAGTTGAAATTTCTCAGCACCAGCTCCGTTTCCATCTGCTTCTCTTTCGTGCTGTTGTTTTCTTCGAATACAGCTTCGTCACTGCCTTGGAAAGATTCGGCTGTTATTTTTCGGATGTAATTTAAAGCCGCTTCCTCTTACAGTTTGTTTCCATCTTCGTCTAGGGTATGTTGTTGTATTGTTGTACACTTCCTGCCTAATAATTTTATGTGGTTCCAAAATGTTCTAGGAGCGGCCCTCTATTTCTCACGTATTTCTGACAACCAACGTTCACTTTCACCTTTCATCTAGGCTTGCACCAGTATAACGAACAGGTTATAAAAGCGACCCCAACGGCCAACAGTTGAACGAGAGTAGGCGCAAGTGGCTCCCATAGGCGCTGGATATCTGTGCAGGTCTTCAATTCCAGTAGGTCGTGGTTTAGCCGATCTCATCTCTAGCGATGTCGCAATTGTCTGCGCGAGTTAACCGGCTAATATCGGCGCGCAATCTTTGCCCAGACGATGCTTTGATGCTGTAAGCTCTAAGCCTGATCTCCCACCGTTGCAGCGCACAACGTTTCTACGTCGTGCGTCGGCACTTGATTCGCAGGGCGACTTTAGGCCCAGACCACACGTACGCTTGCGGACGCGCGCAAGCTCGCGTTCACGCGCCCACGCATGCGCAGACGGTGACGGCATGGCTCGTACGCGTCGAAACTATGCGTGATCTCGGGTAACAGCTCCTCTCTGTTATCGCGCGCTTGGCTTGCCTCGCGTCGGCGCGCCTGGCTACGCCGCTACGGCGCTGAACGTTCAACTCTTAGTGAAGCAGATTTATATCATACAAGAAAGTGTTTCTTCTTTCATTTCTGCGCTGATCTAACAGCTAATAAAAATGTAGCAATTACGTTTATAGATATCGAATAATTTTGAAACACAGATCTCGATAACAAAGTACGAAGCGGCGCCTGCCAAGGCGTCCGTGAGTGAGCCCAGTGAGCGCGCGCTGTCGCGCGTCTTTGTGGGTGCAAAACGCCATTACACACGAGGCGCGGCAGGCGCTTGGCGCTAGGGGCGCGGACGCGAGCTTGCGCGCGTTCGAGACGCGTCGCGAGTAACGATTGCCGTTTGCTACGATTTCAAGCACAGATGCGCGTTCCTGGCCGCTTACATCGTCGCCATCATCGCTGCTTTCGACTATGCGGACATGCGGAGGCACATCTTACGTTACGTGCATTTGTTGAATATGCATTAATATGCCGAACAAACCTCAATTTTCTTATGATTAGCCGCAGGCCGCCCCGTTCCGAAAGGAATAAAACATGGCAGCCGCCGAACGCTTAGGCACTGGCGACTCGCACCTGCCGGAGTGCATGGGTTTTTTTGCGTGTAATAAAACTTTTTGCGTGGTCGCGTAGCGTTTTCTAGCACTTTCGACACGTTTGCGACCTAGTTCTGCCAATTTTTCTTTGCTGAGGATCCGTTGTAGCGCCATTCTTAAGCTTCCGTTGCATGCCGCCGCGATTTTTAACCAGCCACCACAAGCTAAGGGAATGTGTACCAAGCTCAGACGCTGGCACCACCCTCTTTTCCGGTCATCTATTTTCATTGCAGTGGCTCGGCCTCATCGAATCCCCTTCCACTTGAGCGTGCTCTTCGCCACTTGTCAGCCAATAGGATAAGCCAAGCCGCTCAGTGTAAGGAAGGTTATTCATTTTGCAGCATACAAAAGTGACCTCCTGTGAACGAGGAGACGTTTCATTCGTCTGTTCAGACAACACTGCGGGTGATCGCCCGATGCTTGCGTCAGCCATTACGCAAAATTGACGTCAGGAGATTGGAATAAAAACATATTGGAATAGCTTTATGTTATAGGGCCCCCCGTCTCCCAATTATAGTATAATTTATTACCAAAGCACTGACGTTCTACTTATCGTTCCTGCTTTAACCTATAGTCACGTTCTTCAGCTGTTTGCCGTGGGCTCGTTGATGATTTGCTTCGGGCATGTGCTGTAACGTGCACTCAGGGGCTTGAGAAAGAATAAACGTTTACTGTTGGTCCCAAATGTCTGGGCCCTGTGTCCTTACTGTTTTAATACATTCCAGGATGAACTCCACCGAGGGTTTCGACTGCTGTGGCTCGTAACCCCGTCGGGGAAAGATCCAGGAAATTGGCTGTAGGGGCGCGTGTATTTTGTTGGTAAAAGGTGCCCCAACTATCCTGCACCAAGACTTAAATATATGCAAATACCACGTAGCTGCATAGAACCAAGGTAATGTTGTTTGCGGTTGCTTGTAGATACTGAGATTATCTTTTGCATTCCGCCTGATTAGAAAGTTAGTCTTGTTTAATTAACTTCTCAAATGTTATGTATTAAATGGAAAGCGTCAATGAGAAAATGTAAGGCCCCATGAAAATCTCCTGATACAGCTTTCTGTCGCTCTGATATGACGAGGGCACGGAAGCACCGACAGGATGACAGGCGCACATTCGTCTCTTTTCACCCTGCAGTTACTCGATGGCTTCATCCCCGGTTTCCGGTGCACTGCTCCACTGGATTCGCGTGGCGAACCTATCATTCATGCTTCTGTGGCCGGCAAATTCGGTGAGCCTGTTCCCGCCACAGTTTGCCCGGATCAAAGCCGCCACGAAATCTACATCTGGAACGACACCCCATTTGTATCTTCGGCTCATCACTGCGCAACCGCGACAGCATCGACAGCGCCAGCAGCGGGACGCTTAAAGCCAAGCAACAAGCTCTGGGCAGTCAGAGCGCACGGAGGCACCGAGAGGATGACAGGCTCACACTTGCCTTTTTTCACCCTGCAGGTCAGTTACATTTCCAAACTGCCACTTCTTTGCTTTAAATCTAGTAATCGCTTCATTATCGTGCTTCCGTGCCCAGATGCCTTGAGTGACCCGTACTGTTCCTTGTTTCTTTCACTGTGTCATCATCATCAGCCTAGTTACGCCCACTGCAGGGCAAAGGCCTCTCCCATACTTCTCCAACAGTATGGGAGAGGCCTTTGCCCTGTGTGGTGACGTGCAAAGCAATCCTGGCCCACCCAAGGATGATGACCTTGCTGAAGTACTCAAAACCGTGAGGGACCTAAATGAAAGATCTATTAAAATGGAATCTGTACAAAATTCAATGTCGGAGACAAGTCATGAGCTGAAACAGCAAAAAACGGTTTTAGATGCTATATCTTACATCAATCAGAGACCGCAGCACATGGAAAGCCAGACGGCCATCCTTGATGAATGGAAACAAAATGTCGCCTTATTCTGCGACCAGATTGAGGGCGTAGTAATTGATACGAACACGCTTCGTGCGCGATTTGATTAGCGGAATATCGCTCACGTCGCGACAATGTTTTTTTTCGGAGTACCGGATACTACAACAGAAAATTCAATGCAGTCAGAGGAAAAAGCCCTAGATTTGATAAACAACACTTTAAAACCTTATTTAACTTGTGATCACATATTGCGCGCAAATAGGATTGGTCGCTACAGTCAACAAAAATCGCGGCCGATAATAGTTACGTTTTCTTATAAAACCAAAGAACAAGTTGTGTCTAAGCGTTCTCTTCTGAAAGGAAGCAGCCTGACTGAGCGAACACTTCTGTGAGGCAACGCGAAATATCAGAAAGAAATTAACGGAATATGCCAAGGGACTATATGTACCCTACAGGCTACGTTACAAAAGACTATTCGTGGGAGAGAAATGTTACGACTGCGACCTAGATAACGATGTTTTCTACGAAATAACGCCACTAAACAAAAATCCTGACTCCCGAATTCTTCGCTCAGGTCGTGCCTTACAGAACTCGCGATAGCGAAACGCGAGGGGAGATGCTTGCACCTCATCGGAACATGTTATCGCCGTTGTATTAACTCATATTCGCAGTATATTTAATAAAAGGGACAAATTGTGTTCTCTGGCTGATGACACTGATGCTGACATAATAGCAATAACTGAAAGTCGGTTTACTAACAAAATAACAAACGAGGAATTGTTTCATTGCCGTAAAAAATACGTTGTGTATCGGAATGACCGTACTGACAGAATTGGGGGCGGTGTATTGCTTGGCATTAATAAAACCGTTGAGTGCTTTAATATACCGATAATCACTGAAATTGAATCTGTCTGGTGTTGTTTAACCATTAATTTAAAAAAATATTTTAGGCGTCTGCTACCGGCCACCCTCAATAGTTCGTTTTGTGACCACCTGCATGACTGTCTAAATCAATTAACAGTAAGATTGCCCGGAGCAAAGATAATCCTTACGGGTGACTTTAACTTTACTAACATGACTTGGTCGAGCACATGTCCCTTCTCTAACCCATCATCCAGTGAGGCTAATCACTTTATCGGTATTTGTTCGCACTTTACCTTAGTACAAACGGTCGGTATTCCAACACGGGTAGCAGGCACTACGTCATCATTATTTGATATCGTGCTGAGATCACCAGCTGATATTATATCCGCGATAACGCACATACCTGGCCTTAGCGACCACAATAGACATTTTACAATCGCAATATCACTACTACTGAAACGTAAGCGATTTAAGCAAATAAAAGTTTATAAAAAGCCTAACTTCTCTGTAATAAACAAGGAACTTGCATCCTTTCTTGACACGTTTCTACTCTGCCATCTCTATCGTTCTGTCGAGACAAATTGGCGCCTCTTTAAAGAATAAGTATCTGATCTAATAAATCATCATATTCCAGTGCGACGTATATGTTCGAATGGTCACGCACCATGGTATAACAGGCACCTTAACAGACTGAGTAACAAAACGAAACGCCTATTTCGTATCGCTAAACGGTCACTAAATCTTGAACACTGGTTCACATACAAACTTGCGGTCTGCAAAGCTTTCCTATTACATTACCCTTCCCAAGCTACTGAAAACTAACAGTAAGGCATTCTGGAGCTCTATGACAGGAGATAGCACTGGAAAGATCACTCTAATTTCACTAACTGTGAAAGCAATCGCCGACCACGCATACGCTGATGTGCTAAATGACACGTTCGTACAGGCCTTTTCGCCATCTTCGTATGTTACTCCTCCTCCCGAAATACGGCCTAAAAGATACCCCCACAGGGATCCCATAGCATTTAATAGTAACGGTCTTAAATCGATTATAAATAAATTAGAATTGCAATCGTCATGTGGTGTTGATGGAATTAACATTAAATTTTTACACAGTACTAGTGAGTATTGCTCAATACTTTTAGAATTACTTTTTTCTCAGTCGCTTCACAACGGCACATTGCCTTTAGATTGGAAAACGGCTAAGATCATCCCAATTCATAAATCTGGTGATACGCATAACCCTTCTAAATATAGGCCCATTAGTTTGACTTCAGTGCCCTGTAAGATAATGGGGCACGTATTTATTCTCAGGTAATCAATGACCTTGAATCTAACAACTTCTTTACATCTAGCCAACATGGTTTTCGTAAAATATTCTCCTGTGATACCCAGCTTCCTTGCTTTACTAGCGACTTGCATTCCAACTTGGACGCAGGATTTCTTACGGACTGTATATTTCTTGATTTCGCTAAAGCTTTTGACAAGGTACACCACAAATTACTGCTATCTAAACTCAGCGCACTAAACATTGGTACGAATGTACTTAATTGGATGAAAGCATTTCTAACGCATCACATGCAATTTGTAAGCGCTAATGAAGTTAATTCCACTCTAACACCCGTCAAATCTGGTGTTACTTGTCTGTGCTTGGGCCGCTGTTGTTTTTGATCTACGTTAACGATCTACCTGAGAACATTTCGTCTAAAATTTGACTTTTTGCAGACGACTGCGTAATATATCGTAAAATTACTAATGACACTAATATTTCATCACTTTAGGACGATTTAAACACACTCCATAACTGGACTATAAGATGACACATGCAGCTTAACGTCAAGAGATGTAAATAAACGTGAATATCCCTGACTAATGAAGCTTGTCCTACCTATTCACTTGAAAACATTTCTTTCGAGAGCGTAAGAAATTACAAATATCTTGGCGTCCATATAAACTATAACTTACCCTGGAAGTACCATATCGACTTTAGAACTAGCAAAGCTAATCGCACACCTGGATATATTCGCATAAACTTCTCGCGCTCCCCATTATAACTCAAACATTTGTTATACACGACATATGTTCGCCCAGTTGGAATATGCACCATCAGTATGGGACCCAAATCATGAGATCTCAATAAACTGCCTTGAAAGGGTCCAGAATCGCTAAGCTCGGTTTATACTAGCTAATTACCATCATACGGCAAGCGTAACACAAATGAAGACTGCACTGAACCCGCCTTCGATATTAACCCACAGGAAACAATCACGCCTATGCTTATTTCATAAGATTTACTACCAGAACGCTGCGCTTCGGTCGGCATGGATTAATCCAGCGCCATTCATGTCCTCACGTAGGGATCATACGCATAAGGTACATGTGCCTCGCTCTAACACACACACTCGCAATCATTTTCACCCAAAATATGCAGCGAATGGAACGCTCTGCCAGCATCTATGGTTAGTATAAGTAATCCTGTTCAATTTAGAAATGCTTTAGTTAACTACATGTAAATCATGAAACTTGCGTTCAATATATTATGTGACTTGTTATTGTATAAATACTATTTTTTGCAAATTAACTATGTATGTAATGACCTATCGTTCTCAACTTCTATATTGAAGTGTATCATGAAATTTCTATGGCGAATTACCACTACTATTTTTTTGTGTAAATTAGAGAGCTAGCATAATTTTTAATTGTTCCTTATACTGCGCTTTTTCTCTAAATCATTTTTACCTCATTTATGTAACCTCTCCCCTCTATAATGTATACTTCCTCTGAGGGTACTGTAAATAAATAAATAAGTAAGTAAAGAAATGCGTACTACATAAAAATGTTTTCCCGTACCTGAAATAATCCCGCGAATATACGCTGAGTGCCTTGAGCGGTAAGTCGCGCGTCATAATTGCGTATATTCGATCAATTCTTCCACGGTCGGAGTGAGAGTGAGTGAATAAAGACTTTATTGGAGAGCAAAGCACTGACGGGTGACCTTGTGGCTCGGAAAAACACTTTGGTGTATCACGTATTGATCTACAGGAAGCTGCAGCGGTAGCTCTTCATCTTCCTCTGCAGTTTTATCATTGACACTTTTGATTTATGTAATTTTAATATTTGAGAAGCTGATTAATTAATCAATATAATTCTATAATTATGCGGAATGCAAAGAAACAATCTCAGTATCGCCAAGCGACACCAAACAACTCTGCCTTGGTTCTGTTCACGTACGTGGCATTTGCATATCTTTAAATCTTGGTGCATGATAGTTGGTACACCCTGTAGATTGCTTCTAGGCATTGCACGGCTGGGTATTTCCAAAGAGTGTGTTTGTTAATGGCGTATGATCGACATTTTGAGCATTTGGATAAACCTTGTAGTCTATGAAAATAGTCTTTGTATATTTTTAGTGTCTCTTTCTTTATGATTACTGATTACTGCTTGGCGCCTTATTTGTATACTGGATAGACCTTGCAGCCTGGTGTGGTTGTCTCGTATTTTCTGAACATACGCCTTTCTTTCGAGGTGTAATTTTATTTGTAACTGCGGGTCGTATGTGGTTACGGCCAGGCAATCGAAGGACCCGGGTCATGTATTTCACGGCATAGGGCGTTTGCTTTGCCATTTCCCTCGATTCTGTGGTGGCCAAGCACCCATTTGAGATGAACCATTAACTACTGCGTTGTTGGAAGTCATGTGGTCCTTGGCGATTATTTTAATTTGTGCCTGTAGTGCATTGTTTGTCAATTTTGGTATGGCGTCAGCGTTATCAGTATATGGACGTGGTTAGGTTATCGTGGTGCGTTATTGCGCTAATGGTTGTTTATATTTCGAGCGCTGTTGTTTCTGTGGCGTTATGGTATCCGTGCACGAGCTTTCACGGCTGTTTTAGCCATCTTTTTAGCTGTATCACAGTTGGCATCCATGTAATATATCATGCCTGTTGCGGGTACGCATTCCAACTATGTTCGCGTTCACTTTTTTGGTCTCCTCGCATACTGTGCCTCAGCATTCATGGTCTTAGCTTTCGGTGGCGCAGATGTTCAAGGAAGGGCGTGCTGTGACGATGGCGGTCAGATATATGCAGGAAGGGCTATGGTTAATATCCGAGCCACGCAATAACTTCTCCTTCTCGTTCGGATTTTTAGAAACGTTGCTGTTGAGCAAGGTGGTGCACATGGATCCTGCCTTCGAATGGGTTTTAAATACCGGCTTCTTCTATTTCTGTAAAGAGTCGGTAGCGAGTACTCACAGTGCCACCTTCGTGGTTTTTTTGGTGTTGAATGTTCACTTTGTTCCTCTCGCTTTGGCGCGAGTGTCGTGTAAGGGCAGCGTGGAGCGCTGATGGTGTTAAGGCGGCGTTCTGTTATTTTTATCACTTCGTACTCTTTGAGTCCTAGATTTTTTCTTGCTATTCGGCTAATCATGATTTCGTTTGTTTGCGTAGCGCATTTTAGAATCCAATGGTTTGCTTTGCCATCTTGGACTGTAAAACCTAGCACCTTGAAGAATGGTTTTCTATCTATGGCGTCGTTGTCAAGGTTTAATTGTATGAGATTTCTCGACTTACCCGTTTTTTTCCGCCTTCCGTTGTGTGCCACTGTAATTATGTTTTGCTAGCAGAACACCGGAGACCGATGCCTCTAACGTATTCTATTACTGCGTCGAGGCCGCATTTCAATAAGTACACCATAATGTTATGCGGTCAGCTCATACAATGTAATTTAAATCTACGTTACTAAATTTCCTTGACAATCCATAAATGTTAAATTGAAGAGTGCAGCAGGTAATACGGCACCGTGGGGCACGCCTTTGCTCAAAGCAAAAGGTGGGCACTTGTGACAGTGAGATAGCTTTAATATAGCAATAGATCTTGGCTGCGTGGTTTACGTCATGTAGATTGTTCAGCAGGCTTAATGACTTGCGTTATCAAGCGTTCTGTCGATATCAATGGCTACAATTGTTCTATTTCGCATTGTACTGCTAGGTTGGAGAATTATTGTCGGATTCTGAGCAAGCACTGTTGCGTAGAAACATGCTTTTGAGATTCTACCAGTGCTCCGTTTAGTGCATTGGTGTGCTTCAAGTGTCATTCAAGCCATGTTTGGCCCATTTTTCCTGAACAGTCTACCCACACAACTTGTCAGAAACATCGCACTGAGATTTTCGATATTCTTATGTGGCTTGTATGGCGTAGCTATGGGAATCACTGTTGCGCCTTTCCATTCCTGTAGTACACAGTTTCCTATGCACCGTTAATGAAGTTGAGTAGGGTTCACAGGTATTTTTCGTGTAGGTTTTGCAGCATATAGTGCACGTTGATCTTTTTTCCTTGAGTCAGTCATTATGTTTTCGATAATATCCCTATTGCAAAAACCAGCGTCTTCCAGTGTGAAACCAGCGCGCTCTTTGGCGCTGGGTCGCACTGGGTACGCTGGCGCTCGCTGGGACTCGCTGGGACACCAGTGAGAACGCTGGATAAGAGCTGTGTCACACTGGAAGAGACGCTGGTTTCACTGCCATGACGCTGGGGCGCACTGGTTTGTGCTGTACAGGCGCTGGTGCTCGCTGCAGTTCGCTGGTTCGCACTGGAAACTGCGCTGGTTGTGTTTGTGCCGCGCTGGTTCCAGTACGCAAGGACGAGCGCTGCTAAATATTAAATGCTTTATAGAATTTCATCCCTTGATACCAGTCTCTTGTCCTAAATAACGCTATATCTTGGGGTCATAAAACCCTATTTCGTGTCCCAGCTTGTCGCAGTTCGTCGCAGCTTGGAATAAAGGTGCCTGAGCTGCCGTGTTTATTCATGCACATTTGACACTGAAGATCACTTTCTTTTTTTGTCATTTTCCCTTTTAACTGGACGGATCGCTAAATTCTTGAACGAAACTACGCAAACGCACCGGACGCCGCGTTTTTTAGTAGTTCACACGTAACATATGACTGGGAGTTGTCGCCGTTGTCGCAGTGTTGTGGAGTGGACATCAAATGCAGAAGTCGTTCACACGCGCGCGAACGGACCTCGAGTTTGTAGCCTATGGCTGACTGATATTATCGCACCGATAAGAAAGCCGGGGTGATTCCTGCGCTTCCACTTCCCCTATTGTACACAAAAACAGCTGTGATGCTCAAATACACGGATTTTAGCTTTCGCCAGCTCCGCGCGCCGAGATTGGTCCCCACCGAAGCTTAGGTCTAGCGTATCCGCCGAGTCCGTCTCACGCTATCGGTGCGTCTAGGCTCAGTAATCAAGAAGTCTAACAAGGATAAATCACTCTGTATTTGAGCTTTCGCATCGGTGTTCATGAATGAACAATTTTTTTCATGTATACACTGCCAGCACAAGAAGCGACGACCGCCTTTGTGACGCGTCATAAACACAAGTATATGTGCTATCGCCGAAGGCTCCCAGCACTAGCCTGCGCTTCTCTGACGAAGATATATGACTAGACAGACGTGTTGACTGAAAGGCATCACCGATTTAAGAGAACGTTGCATATCCATCGCGTGAAGAAAAAAAAACGGCTATTAAAATCGGCAGTAACAGCCCATACAGCGTCCCGGGTCGGCGGGTCATTTAGGACTTTCTTCGAAGTTAAAATACCAATCGCAAGTCAAAATCGATGTTGTGGCACTTCCGAGCATGCTACTGAATACAGAGAGTAAATTTTTCTCTGTAGTACAAGCGTGAGCTTTAGTTCCTGGGCGATAGCGCATCTACCGTGTCTGTACGAGACGTAGCTCTGCTAAACTAAAACTGCTTCTTGATTTTGACATGGCATATCATCCATTTATGTTCGTTTGCTGGCTTGTTCGAACGGCCACGTTTGCGATGAGCTCCGCTGGAAACAGCGCATCGGCCCTCAGCCGAAAATCACACCCGCCTTCAACTACTGATTCTGGTAATTATAAAGTCGTTCTCCCTCGTCTACCGACTGGCAATACCGTTCTCAACTCGGTTTTCCTGCATGCTGACCTGGCAGGGCGCCCGTATCGGGCCTCGGACTTTCGCGATGCACTCCTTTCAGTGCTAAATGCAACTGATATCCTTGGCGCTGGACAATACCAGATGAGCCATTTGTGGTTAGTCGCACGTGTCAACAGCATCGCGAAACAGAAACTTGTCGACAAAGGCGAGTTGCTGGTGAAGGGCCTCAAGTGCCTTGTCATAGACCCGGAATGCAAGAATATCAAGATGAAGCTTCTTTGGCTTCCCCCACACCTCGAACAGAGACGGATTGTTGAAGCGCCAGAGCCATATGGCACAGTGCAGTCTATCACGGGAGAAATGTGGCGGTGTGACGGCATGGAGGGCTGGCAAATGACTAATCGAGACGTAGCGTTGACATTGAAAGATGGGGTTTCTGCCAGTAATCTGCCACATCTATTGAGCATATACGGCCACCAGTGTCTCATCTTGGTTCCTGGCCGACCACCACTTTGCCTCCGGTGCAACAGAGTTGGGCATATCCGGCGACAATGTAGAACACCGCGCCGCAATAACTGTCACCGCTACGGTCACCCTGCAGATGCATGCGTCGGAACCTACGCCGACAAGCTTCGTGGAAATAGAGCATCTGAAGATGACACCATCACCGATCATCTAATGGACGTGAGCGAAGTTGTGGATGCAACTGGCGAAACACTCCCTGAGACTCGTGGACAAGAACACATTAAGCCGTCATCGGCTGAAATTAGCCTCAGCCAGAAGCCTGCAAGCGAGGATGAGACTAAGACGAAGAACCAACTGTGTCATGGGCAGAACCGCCACCAGTTCAAGATCGCTCACCGTCAGTGGAATCTGGATCGACGTGCGAGGCCGCTAAGAAGCGTCCAGCGCCATCTGACAATCCATCGCCCTCGGGAAAGGAGGCTAGCGTTCCCAAAGTGTAAAAGTTGACAAAACCGCTCCGGGGAACACCTACTCCAGATGTGCCTTGTGTTAACGTGCACCAAAAGGTCCATAATGCATCACCTAATCAAGAAGGGAGTGGTGCACCTCTGGAGCAGCGTTTAAATGCTGCACCTACATAGGTAATCATGGCGGGCGCTCTTCCCTTCCATTTTGGCACTTTAAATGTCCGTGGCTTACGAAGTAAGCGGCGGCAAGTACAGCTTCTTCATGTGTTACGCAATAGAAGATTAGATATTGCTGCTACTCAAGAAACAAAGATTGAATCCGACGAAAACACAGAAGTGGCTCTATCTCCCTTCCTATCTGACTATAATTTTTGTGTCAGTCATGCAGTAGGCGTTTCCGCAGGTTGTTTGTTATTTGTTAGCAAACATTTACAATGTGATTTGCTACATATGTTTACAGACGGGGAAGGGCGCCTAATCTGTTGCGATATTGATATCAGTGGCACGAGTTTTAGATTTGTGTGTGTTTATGCCCCGAATAAGTTACGTGATCGCGAGTGTTTCTTCTTATCCCTAGAACATCATTTTTGTACTGATCGTGCATTGGTCGTCTTCGGAGACTTTAATTGTGTATGTAACGCGCAAGATCGTACGTCACTGAAGCTGAGACGCGATCCAAGTAGTGATGCTTTGCAACGCCTGATATGTGATTATCAGCTTGTGGACATTGGGGAAAATGAAAAGGCGGGATGTCGATATACACACTTCCAGGGTACCTCGCATGCAAGGCTTGACCGAATTTATGTTTCATTTAGCGCGCTACCTCTTATTTATGGTTACACTGTGCACCATATATTCTTCAGTGACCACTGCCTAGTGTCAGCATCGTTTGGCAGCCGTCATTATCAAAGTCGGCGTATGTGCTGGGAGCTGTGGAAGTTTAATAACCAGTTACTTTCGCGAGAGTGTTTCTTAAATCGTGTTACTGAGCTTATAGCTCATGTGTCATGCCGCAAGGACTTGCCACTCTTTGCTTTGTGGGAATTATTCAAACAGGAAGCTAAAATGATAGCTATCGAAGAGTCATCAATATTGGCCTTTTAAAAAGAAGACTAATTACAAAGCATTGTATAGACTTTTGAGTGAATTGCATGAGCTTGAATGCCTACATCCGGGTCAATACATTGATGATATTCATAAGGTCAAGGCGCAGTTACAAACTTTGAACGCAGAAAAATACAGAGGTGCGCTTGTGCGTGCGCGAGAGCAGCGTTTCCTGGACGAACAGCCTTGCAGTAGCGCCCTTGGTGATGAGCGCCGGCACGCGCTGTCTAAACAAATTCTAGAGATAGAGTATGGTGTAATCATTCTTAATGAGCCTACTATAATAACTAAAGCGTTTTTGAACATTATGAAAAACTATTTCGAGACCATAAGCCATTGGATACAGATGCTGCCAAAAAATTGTATCGTTGCTGCCCTAGTTAAATCAGTATGATTACGATTATACAAATGAAAACATTGATATTAATGAGGTAACTGCATGCATCGATTCCTTAGTGAAGGGCAAGACGCCGGGCCCGGATGGCCTTACTGCCGAATTTTACCAGTGTTTTCGTTCCCTCTTATCGCCACTATTACTTAAGGTGTACCGAGAGGCCTTGGAAGCAGGGTGCCTAACCGCCACAATGTACGAAGGACACACCGTTCTTATAGCCAAAAGCGATGATGTGACTAAATTGCAAAAAGTGGACGGATATCGGCCTATCTCCTTATGCAATGTGGATTATAAAATTTTTGCTAAGGTATTAGCTAACCGTTTGCAAGTTGCAATAAGATCTGTGGTCGGCGATCATCAAACATGTGGCATCAGGGGCCGGTCCATTCATACGAACATTCATGTTGCGAGATCGGTGCTAGAGTGCCTAGCTGAAAGGATTGGACAGGTGGCAATGGTACAGCTAGATCTGGCTAAGGCGTTCGACAGGGTGAATCACTAATTCCTGTTTACTGTACTAGAGCACATAAATATCGGATCTCTGCTCCTTAGAGGTATCAGGATATGTTATGCTAATGGATCAACGAGACTGATAGTGAATGGCTCTCTCTCCGATCCAATTAGGCTCTTATCATCAGTACGACAGGGATGCCCTTTGTAACCGCTTCTGTTCTGTTTGTATTTAGAGCCACTTTGTACGAGCATTCTTAAAGAACAAAATTTCCAGGGGTTTAAATTACTGCCTAATGAGGTTCGGGTTCTTGCATATGCAGACGACGTGGCCTTTTTTTTGCACCGATAAAAACAGTGTAGAGACTGCTCTTGCAATTACAGAAGAATTTTGTAAGGCGTCTGGCGCAAACGTTAATTTTGAAAAACGTTCAGGTTTTTGGTTTGGATTATGGGCCACAGTGCCATCACATTACGCAGGCATTCAATGGAAAGAGGATCTTCGTTATTTAGATGTGCCTCTCTCACAGTACAGAAATAACAACGCTCATTGGTCGGGAGAGGTTGGCAAAATTCAACGTAAAGTGAATTCATGGCGAGGGCGAATTTGTAAAGGTTCATTCGTGCTGAAGTGTGCAACGTGTTCTCAGCTTCCCGTCTGATGTATGCGCTGCAAGTACTGCACTGCTCACGACTTCGCCTTCAGGCGCTGCATCGCGTATTTGCAACATTTATTTGGAGTTCGAGCTGTGAATCGATGCGGCGCGACAGTCTGTTGCTCCCCCTTGAACGTGGTGGTCTAGGATTAGTACACCTCTTTGTCAGACAAATTGTTTCTCGCCTGTTTTTCTTTCGAGACAGTGACCATCCGTTTTTCCGTGAAATGTTGCAACTCCGTTTAGTTCAGTATGTTCCTTATATAGTAGTGTCATTAAATGTAAAAGATGTACCACAGGCTCCTTGGGGCTTTCTCTAAGAGGTTGTTGACACATTTCTTTTCCTGAAAGTTAGATTCAGCCTGGAGTATGTGTTCACTGCCAGTCGAAAAGCAATTTCTGCGGCACTGGTGGACTCTATTTTCCCAGATCCTTTGTATCGTGCACCTTATTTAAGCCGACCTTATCAGGATGTACTTAACCGCGTCCGAAAAATGTGTGTCCCTCCTGGAGTAAAAACATTTTTCTTTAAATTACATTCAGAAACACTTCCTGTGAAAACTTGGTTAAATTCGAGGGGTTGCTTTGTGCCATGGACAACAAACTGTCGGCTCTGTCCACGTGCCGAAACCATAGATCATTGCTTCATAGACTGTAGGGACCCTGTATTTTTTCGGGACATTCTCCAACGGACGCTTAAAAAGGACATTTAGATAACTCCATATTCAATTAGGTTTCTGCCGTTTAAGGTTACGGGTGGTCCTTCCTATGACATGTTCATTACACTTGGCTTATATAGCCTGTGGAGAAGTAGACTGTGTGATCGCCATGCCGAAAGCCCGCGATCTACAAAGTCCTTCTTTCGTGAAAGTGCTGCCTATGTAAGAAGTGTGTACGCTGCGCAGGAATCTCCACCAGACTGGATGCACTTGTTGGACGCATGTGTGTGTTTGCCTGAGTTTTAAGTGTGTAGTTGTGTCAGCATTGTAATACAATTTAAGTTTTGTTTTCCCATGTAATAAAGAAAAAAAAATCTGCTGGCGTGGCGTAGCGGTTATGTGCCGGGCTTGGGTTGTATAGGTCGGGCGATCGAATCCTGGTCGCAGTTGTTTTATTTTTACGTTTCTTTTATTGCACTAAAACGCTCTTTGTTGTTTTTTGTATTAAAAATATATATATACGGTGTCCAGGAACCGCATATTTAACGCGCTAGAGCTGTTTTTCTCACAAGTAGCCAGTGCCTCCCAGTACGCCGTGCCTGCCGAGCGCCCCAGCATCCAGCGCGCGGCATTGGGCCCATAATCCAGCGCACTAGGTCCCAGTGGCACTGAGTTTTGCCATAGGGATGCTCTACTCCTCGCGTGTAGCGTGGGTGTCTGCAGGATATGATACCTTTTTCAGGTCCCGGGCAATATCTTTCGTATGTTCGTTCGTCGCTACTTGAAGCTTGCGTAAACCCTCCCGTTGTCTTTGTCCAAAAAGCGATCGAAAGATCCCCAGGCCCCTGCGGTGTCCATTCGCCCATTTCACAAACTGCACGTCTACGCCATTTTAGGTAGCTGGATTTTCTGCTCAATTCTGGGCGTCCTCTGCAATGCTATCAATTCGGTGCCTGAGATTTTTATAGAATATATTCACCTTGTAGCCCACTAATACGTGCCACAATGGTCCGGTCACAAGAGAAGACGACGACACGCCCAGCACGCTTACGGTGCGCGAGCAGTGTGATCAGCGGAATCAGGCTTCTGCCTGATTGAGCGAGCTCAGCCAGAAAATATAATTTCTGTACACCAGGCACCAGCGTCTGTCTGGATTTTCTTCACCCACAATTTCGTGACTCCAGACTTTGTGCCATCGCTCTCAGCTTCGCGTGCCTCAGCCGCTTCGCTGGGTCTACCGCCGCAAGGAGCTCAGGCTACGCTGTCTTAGCAGTCCGCCTTCTATCCAGTCAGTGATGGCGTCCGATTCTCCCGATCAAGTATTGCCGTCAGCGCGACTACCCGCGATCCCGAGGTCTCCGCGCTCGAACTCCCGGAGTTCTGGTCATCGGACTCGGGACTTTGATTCAGTACCATCGAATCCTTCTTCTGTTGCCACCGCCTCAGTTTGCAGTTGACCATGTTCAACCACGTCGTTGGAAGCTTCCACCAACTACTGCTGCGATTGTTCGCGATGTCCTCGCTCCCTGGCCGTCGACCGCACCTATGACCACCTTAAGGCGATGCTCATCCGGCGCACCACTGAAACGGAGCAGCATCGATGGCAGCAACGTCTTACATTGGAATTCGGCAACCGCAAGCCTACTTACATATTGCGTCACATGCAAGCCTTGGCTGGACACCTGGCTCCTTCAACTGACAACGTACTTCTCCGGGAACCTTTACTGCAGCGCCTTCCACCGCAGGTGCACATAATCTTAACCGCATCTTCATTCTCGATGTTGAAATCTCGGGCCGAGTTGCCCGACAAGATTGTGGATGTCGGTTTTCCCTACGAGGACGCTATCCATCGCCCTCCTGACCCTCTATTTCACAGCAAAGCTGCTGGCGACAGCTATGCGCGTCTCCTCGAAGCCAACGAGGAGCTCACACGGCGAGTAGCCCGACTGACAACTGAGGTCTGTGCCATCCCAACACGCCGACTGCGTACTTCGTCATGACCTCGCCTCCCAAGTCCCGGTCATTCTGAACGCTGTTCTCCTCCTCACGTTAAGCTTTCGTGGTGCCACCGTCGATATGGCTCTCGCACAAACCAGTGCCGCCAGCCCTACTTCTACGCGGGAAACGGTTGGGTCGAATACTGATGGCGACCACTGTTGCCGGCCACAGATCCAGTCGCCTCTTCCTCGTCACCGACCGCGTCACCGAAGTCAGCTATCGCGTCGAGAGTGGAACCGATATTTGCGTGCTTCGTCCTACGTTGGCTGAGCGCGGCCATCCTCCCAATTCGCCTCCTTCCACCGCGGTCAACGGATCGACCACCGTACTCGCCGGCAAAAGACGGCGACTCTTGACATCGCCCTCAGAAGTACCTTTCGCTGGATAGTTGAATGAATGTGCGGTATTTATTGGCGCGAGGGCCACGGATGGCGAAAGAGCGCCATGACAGTGTTAATGATTTTGCAGTGGTGTTATGATTTCTATAAAGTTGATGTGACATGGCAGTGAAGGGGCCTAAAAAATAGTCGCTCTAAAGTGCTTAAAATCTAGGTGTAATAAGATTATAGCGATGGGAAATGATGGGTACTATGAGCATTAAGATGCAATGCGAGAGAATGATACGATATACAAGATATGTGTGATGCTAAAATTGGCTACATCACTACAGCCTCATTAGAGGTCTTAAAACACAAGGGCCTGGAGGCATGTTCTATAAAAAAACAACTATCATAGCTGCGTCCTCTGGAACGAGGATGCGCTACGAATTTAATGGACTTATAATACGTATGACATTAAAAAACCGAGGACTGCTATGGTGTTAAAGAGCGGCTCTTTACCAAGACACATAGCCGGGTGAAGAGGCACACAATAGCAGTATGCAAAAGGAAAATGTTTCTTTCTCCCAGCTAGGTCTTCCCGAGGCTTCAGGAGCAGGTGAAGGACGATCAGCCCCTCACCACCTCTACCACAGATTGGAGGTTTATTTCCACTGAGTAGAAAATTATGGTTGCGAAATGTTTGTCCAATACTGAGAGGACAGAATAGGATATCTGTTCGGCATGATTTTGTTGCGGGGGGCCAAGAAACCTAACTGTAGCTCGATCCCGCGCACCTTATTATTTGTTTCGACGTCTCACATGCGTTGCCAGTGGCTTCGCAGTTTCTTTCGTAAGAAAGGCTTCAGATCTGTGACAGGGACAGAAGCGGCAGGATCAACAGCATGCGATCCAATTGACATGGCCATCTAGTCCACCAGAACGTTACCGTTGATGTCAATATGGCCAGACACCCAGCATATAGTGAAATGCTGGTTAGACGGATACGCTTCACAAAGGTAGGAACAGAGTTCATCAACTACTGGATTTTTGTGCTTACAGAGTGACATCAATGCCTTCACGACGCTTAGGAAGTCTATATATAACTGCTTTCTGGAGCTTTCATTTCTTCATATGCTTCACAGCCGACAATAGTGCATGGGCCTCAGCCGTAGATACTGCTTCCCGTATGCAGTACATCGCATTCCGATAAGGATGGATCGACGGCTGCGTAGGACACCCCTGCGTGTGACTTGGAAGCGTCAGTGTAGAACTCTGCGCAGTAGTGCTTGTACTGGATTCTAAGAAATGCATTCGGATTTCGACCTCTGGAGCGTGCTTTGTAACTTCTAGAAAGGATATGTCGCATTATACCACCTGCCATTCACAAGGAGGTAACAGCTTGGTTGGATAAAGTGATGCTCGAGGAGTGGGATACGCATTTCTTCACCATGCTCCTTCCCACGCAGTGAGAAATACTGTCTTACAGAGGGACGATTACGGAAAAGTGTACCACACGTCATATCGCTAACGGCATTAAAACATGGATGTTAATGATTAGAGTGTATATTGGGAATACATCTGAGGCTGATGTATGTTCTCTGCAGATGGAATGACTATTCATTTGATTCTGGGTATAAGCTTTCGAAAAGGCTTGTCCTAAATGCGCCAGTGGCTAAGCGGGTACCTAGATGGTGGACAGGATCTAGCATCTTTAGCGCGCTCGGGGCGGCAGAGTTATATACGATGTCCAATTGTGATCGAATTAGGCTCTTATGAATATTCATCAAACACTTTCTGTGCTACCCCATGCTGTGTGGGATACAATTTTCAGTAAGTTCATTGTTTTCAGACCATTCTCTTTAATACTGACAGAAACATCTGGGGCTCCCGCACCGCAGGACGGTGCGCGCAAAGGTCGGCGCCACTAAAGACGATGAAGTGCGCAAGCTGCACGCTCTTGTTCTGGCCCGCCATTAAAGAGAAGCGTATATTTTGCAAGACTCCGTCTCCTATCTACAGTATATTTTTCTGGTGGAGGTGGGGGGTACGTGCTACCACTCCCAGACCGAACACCGTCTACAAGCCCAGTACGAAGTCCATTCTAGCTGACTCCTGTGCACGTACGAACAACCGGCCGACTTCAAGGACTGCCGCCTGAGCACGAGCCTCTACCGAATCAAGTCAGAAGGATGAATACATCGGTTCCATCTTCTTCCTCGACCGCGCCGACCGAGGTCGTCCTTAACCAGCCGCGAATCCCCACGTCCTTCCATGGGGACACCTTCGACGATGTAGAGGACTGGCTCGATCACTTTCAGCGTGTCGCAGAATTCAACGGCTGGACTCCAGAGCGGAAGCTACGCAACGCCTACTTTGCGCTCGAGGACTATGCGCGGACATGGTTTGAAAACCGTGAGGCGGCACTATCGATATGGGACGAATTCCGACGGCAACTAATCGGCACATACGCCAGCCTCGATCGCAAGGAGCGAGCTGAATCTGCAATTCAGGCTAGAGTACAGAGGCCGAACGAAAGCATCGCAATGTTTGTCGAAGATATGTTCCGACTTTCCCGACGCGCGGATCCGTCCATTTCGGAAGAAAAGAAGCTCAGGCACTTGATGCGCGGTGTCAAGCAAGAGTTATTCGGTGGCCTAATACGCAACTCACTAAAGGCCGTTGCAGAGTTTCCCGCGGAAACCGTATCAAAGAAAACGGCACTGCAGCAGCGATCAAGGCAGTACGACCACGACATGTCGACACTATCGCGTGAATATCTCTATACCCCTGAAGCTCATTAGGCTTATCGTTTGAGAAAGGCTCCAAAAGCGTCAGGTGGCTCCAGCATCGATACAGAGAATCGCTCTGGCTGAGGTCGTCCGGGAGGAAATCAGGCAGGCAGTCCAAGTCCCAGAGCGAAGCGAGACACCACATCACGAGGTACGGCAGCCACAACCTCGCATGTCGTACGCGGAAGCTACGCGAATTTCGTTGTCTCCGATTTTTGGTGATGTGAGCGACGTCCCGGACTTTCATGGTGTGCGCGCCGTTGAACAAGCAACTGGCGACTTCAGGCCTCGCCGCACGCAATTCATGGCTGAAACACGACCCCCCCCCCCCCCCCCCCCCCGCAATAGCGACGTATGGCGCACCGCAGACCGGAGGCCCGTGTGTATTCATTGCGATGAAGCCGATCACCTGTACAGGGCGGGTCCTTACCGCAGAGCTGGGCTCCATGGATTTTCACTAAATTAGCCTTGCCCGCGCAATGGTGAACGCCCCCTGGAGATTGAAGCATACCTCGCGGACGCCAGGACCTCGTTTGCCCCACGGAACCCCAGTCACCGTCACCCGCCCGAAACAGGTCTGCCAGCCCCCTATTCACGCCGAGAGCAACGAGGCGTCGCTCACCCAGCCCAGCCTCCCGGGAAAACTGAATCCAGCGACCTGCGAAGATGAGGTCGCCGACGTTGCGAACGCTGAAGATCCTCCACTACGACGACCGCGATATGACGTAATTGGGACGCACAGAAAGCAGTGTAGTTCCGTGTCACTATCTTGCGACGTACCAGTTACCATAGATGACCACGAAGCCACGGCGTTAATCGACATGGGTGCGGACACGTCTGTTATGAGCCAGAATCTTGCGCGTATACTGAAGAAAGTTTCGACGTAATGGACCTGAACTCAGATTCGTACAGTAGGAGGGCATCTCATAACTTCAATGGGCCGGTGCACGGCACGAGTCAACATTCGGGGTTTCACGTACATCGGCGACTTCGTCATTCTTCCTGATTGTTCGAAGGTCCTTATACTCGGCATGGACTTCCTTCAGGCGAACGGTGCGATCATCGACCTGCAAGAGTGTAGAGTCAGCTTCGCTGCTACCGCAAGCCATAGCGAACAGTAATGACAACGGCCGTGACATCGCGGTTCGCGTAACTGACGATCACGTCACGTTGCCACCCAAGAGCAGCGTGCTTATCCATGTCCGATGCGACATGGAGGATGACGCCGAAGGAATTGCTGAGGCAAACATGCCCCTGCTTCTTGAGCGCCACATTTGTATAGCTAGAGGGCTTCTCCAGGTGCGAAACAAATGTTCAGTCGTTTTGCTAACAAGCACTAGCAACGAGTATCGGAATGCACCGCGAGGAACGACAATCGCATTTCTTCGCGAAATCACTGATGTTACTGACATTGCCACATTGGAAACCGCATCGCCTCAGCAATCTGAGTTACCCAGCACGTCTACCAGAAAAATTTAACGTGTGATGTGCGAAAGAAAGTAAACCTGGAGTCAAATATGATACATAGAAATTTGTGCTCTGTGTTGACAGGTACTTGTCCACACAGTTCTACACAAGGATCTGGAACCAGGCCTGTCTATCTGATAAAATGAATACAAGCGCTTTTGTGGAGGTTGGTTTTAAATCCGTTCTTGTCTGCCCACTTGGACGCCTTGTTCAAGCCATGCTGTACCTTTCTCTCGCACACTGCGAGGTCACAGTATTTCAAGCCTATTGGGATGTCATCCACGTAGACTGAGTAAAAAATGGCCGGTGGTAGGGAAGCACAAATTGCTATCATCTTAACGATAAAGGGTGTGCAGCTTAGTACGCCTCTCTAGGGCATGTCAGTTTCCTGTATAAATGGACGTGGCAATACATTGCAGATTTTTACGCGCAAGGTACCATTAGACAAATCGCTTTCGATTAAGTTTAGCATATTGCCACGGATACCCATTCCTGACAGGTCTCAAGATTCTGTAGCGCCATTTTGTGGCGTATGCCTTTTCCATATCGAGGAATATGGATAAGAAAAAGTGTTTGCACACAAATACGTCACGGCTATTTCCTTCAATGCGCAGAAGTTGATCACTTGTTTACCACCTCTGAAGCCACACTGATAGGGATGAAGTATATTGCTGAATTCAAGGAAACTTATGGGCCTACGAGTAATCATTTTTTTCAAACAGCTTACAAAGGCAACTTGCGAGAGCTATCGAGCGGTAAAGTGCCACAGATGAACGGTCTTTGCCCTATTTCACAACAGCGATCACAATGGCTTCTTTCCATGCGGATGGAAGGTATCCGGCCGCCCAAACAGTGTTCAAAAGTGCGATTAGTGTAACTTTTGTGTCACTGTGTAAATTTTTGATCATGTCATACATGACTCGGTCAGGTCCCGACGCAGAGTTCTAGTATGCGATCTAGGCAGCCGTCAACTCGGTAATACTGATAGGACGGTTGTTAGCGGAGAGAGTTTGGAGTAGCGCCCTCTCGTGAGTGACGTCACGGCAAGGACGCCGAATGCTCCGGCTCGCTCGGCGGCCTCGCCCGCTCGATCCCTACGTGTATGCTTGGGGTGGTGTGGCTCGAGCCGTACTTCTTGAAGGATATGTCGGCAGGGAGAGGCGTTCGTTCTGCAGTGGACATAAAACAGGCTGATGATGATGTCGGCTTCATTCTGCTCCATGCCTGAAGCAGAGTTCCTTCTTAAAGCGCGTGAGACGAGACAATTTGCGGCTGGGATATCGCAAGCTTTGTAGCGTTGAAGGGGTATACTGGTTTTGCAATGCGCATATGCGCCGTGTCTGTGCATAAATTTTGCGTAAAAGGAATGTCCGCAAATTCAACACGCGAAGTTGCGTACATGCTTGGCTAAACAGGTAATATTCCCCTAGTACTTAGCTATCCAAGACATTGCATTTTACACGGAATAAAATTTTGGTATTTGGTGTAAACATGTTATCCGTGTTAAAAATTCACTGCCCAGCGAAGCTGTCATCATTATTCTTCTTACTCTGCTGAGTTGTTCTAGTCAAATACGGCCACTTCATTATCGCGTAAAATAAAAAAGCGCGCATTTCTTATCAAAAAGCTAGCTGCTACTTTCACCGCCTTCTGAAACGTATTGCTCGTGGCTGCTAACACAACGGCGTCATATATAGAGTATCTACATATATAGTAAATTCACAAATACCATAGTAGCAATCACCTGAAAGAAATGATTCGCGGTTAAGTTCGAGAGCCAATCAATTGCAAGCGATGAAATGTTTCATGGTGGCCCTCAGTAGGCTTTATCGAAAATATGGCACACCCCTCACGCAGCGGTAGCGACCGACTGTCGTTATGGCGAGGCACGCATTGTTCGCGAAACCCATCAGTTCATTACAACTTCGAATTGAAACTATGAAGCAGTTTTCTAGAGCACCAATCGCAATGCCTAAAATTTACTCAACGTACCACAGCACACTTTTGGGTGCCTAGAAAAGGAAAATTCAAGCACCTTCTTCCTCACTATTTCTCAGTACACCGTTGTTTAATTGTCAAAGGAGAACTATTCGCTTCCTCAATGCATAAAATAGAACCTCGCGAACCTTCATTTGGAAGACACCACAAGCCTTACAAATTTCACTCGATTTTTTTACCCTCCACTAGCGAATTGTGACATCATCAATATTACTACACGCGTGTGGTATTTGATTGTTTCAACGAGGCGCGTAGGCGCCATCACCCGAGAAAAGCGGAGAAAGAACGAACTGGGCTCGCGTAGTAAATCTAACCGGTCATATTTGAGGCTGACAATCGGGCACTTGGTCAGACGTCCCTTGTTAGCCATCGGCAAAACAATGGTGATGCTGTTCCCATTCACCGCCGACCGTATCGCGTGTCCACGGCGCAGCGCCAAGTTATTCAGCAGGAAGTAAACAAGATGTTCGCCAGAGGCATTGTTCCGCCCTCGTCGAGTCCTTGGGTGTCGCTGGTCGTGCTCGTCAAAAAGAAAGATGGCCCGTGGAGTTACTGCGGTGATTATCGCCACCTAAACTGAATTACTAAAAAGCACGTTTACCCTTTACCACGAATCGACGACGCTCTTGATTGGCTTCACGGTGCCAAATACTTTTCGTCCATCGACCTTCGATCTGATTATTGCAGATTTCCGTCGATGAGCAAGACCAAGAAAAGACCGCTTTCGTCACTCCAGATGGCCTCTACCAATTCAAGGTTATGCGTTCGGTTTATGCAATGCCCCTGCCACGTTCGAAACGGATGATCGACTCTCTGCTTCTAGGTTTCAAATGGTCAACTTGCCTTTGTTACCTCGACGACATCCTTGTGTTATCTCCTAGATTTGAGACGCACCTTCAGCGAGTCGCAGCTATCCTTGACGTCTTGCGCAAGGCTGGGCTTCAATTAAACTGATCGAAGTGCCACATCGGGCGCCGACAGAATACAGTGCTAGGCCATGTTGTTGATGCTTCCGGAGTACAACCCCACCTAGAGAAGATTTGAACAGTAACGGCTTTCCCTGTATCTCAGTCTGTCAAAGACGTCCGGAGTTTTGTGGGGCTCTGTTATTATTTTCGACGGTTCGTGAAAGATTTCTCAGCTATCGCTCGACCACTGACTTAACCTCTGAAGAAAGATGTGCCTTTTACGTGGGGTTGCCCTCAGGCTGCCGCGTTTTCACGCCTTATCACGATTCTCACCAATCCACCGGTCATGGCCCACTTTGACCCTTCCGCACCTACAGAGGACCGAACCGATGCCAGTGGTTATGAGATCGGCGCCATCTTATCGCAACGCCAACACGGACACGACCGCGTTATGGCCTACACTAGCCACCTATAATAGCGCAACTATTCGATTACCGAGCGTGAATGTCTTGCTTCTTGCTGTCGTCTGGGCTTTTTCAAAGTTCCGCCCATATTTGTATGGCAAGCCCTTCTGAGTAATCGCAGACTATCATGCGCTCTGTTGCCTATCGCTCCAGGATTCTACTGGCCGGCTCGGTCGTTGAACCCTCTGACTACAAGATTATCCCTACACAGTGACTTACAAGTCCGGACGCCAACACTAGGACGCAGATTGCCTCTCTCGCTACCCAGTCGAAGACGTGACCTCTACGTCTGATACTGACCCCGACGCCTGTGCTCTCTCTGTTCTTCCATTGCTACATGTCGCTGACGAGCAGCGCCGTGATCCGTCCTTGCGTATCATCATTGACCGCGTGGAATCGTCACTTGCCGACAGTTCCCTCGCTTATTCACACTTCAAGGTGGCGTACTCTACCGCCACAACGTTCACCCCGACGGCCCTGCATTACCCCGTGTGATCCCTAAACACCTTCGCTCGGCTGTTCCCCACGAACTTCACGACCTCCCCACTGCCGATCACCTGGGTGTGTCACGCACCTCCGACCGGATCCGCCGACGCTTCTTTTGGCCAGGCCTAGGTCACTCCGTTCGAAGATACGTAGCTGCGTGTGAAAAATGCCAGCGATGCAAGACACCATTGACGCTCCCTGCTGGGTACCATCAACCACTCGACATTCCCGCGGAACAATTCTTTCGGGTTGGTTTGGACTTACTCGGCCCTTTGCCTCTTTCTACCTCTGCGAACAGGTGAATCGCTGTGGCCACGGTTTAGACCAAGCGCTACGCCATCACCCGAGCGCTTCCTACAAGCTTCGCCACAGATGTCGCCGACTTTCTTCTACGCGATGCGATTTCATTACATGGAGCTCCGCGACAACTTCTCACAGACCGTGGCCGGACATATCTATCAAAAATTATCGCGGACATCCCGCAGTCCTGTGCCAAGAGACACAAGCTATCCACTTAATACCACCCGCAAACAAATCGCCTCACGGAGCGTCTCAATCGGACTCTCAAAGACATGCTCGCGAAATATGTCTCTTCAGACCACACTGACTGGGACCTCGCTCTACTGTTTGTCACATTTGCTTACAATTCCTCGCGCCACGACACAGCCGGTTATTCCCCACTTTTACTTCTGTTCGGCCGAGAACCAGTACTGCCCCTCGACACAACCCTCCCTGCTCACGCGGCAACGACCAGTGTATATGCATTTGACGCCATCCCGCGCTGTACCCACGCAAGCGAAATTGCCCGTGACCGCCTTCTTAAATCCCAAAAGAGTCAAAGGCGTTTGTACGACCGGTGACATCGAGTCGTGCACTTCCCACCTGGTTCGTTGGTGCTTCTATGGTCTCCGTCGCGTCAGGTTGGCCTGTCAGAGAATCTGCTGTCTCGTTAAACAGGCCCATACCAAGTGATTCGTGCCATATTTAACGATTAACAACCTACGAGATCGCCCCTGACGCTCCATCCGCTTCCCAGTACAGTGATATCGTGCACGTTACGCGACTGAAGCAGTATCACCCTCCCAGTGATAACCTTTAGATGCTCCGGGTCGTCGCTTCTGCTGCCGGGGGATTATGCTACATGCGTTTGGTATTTCGCTAGAATAGTAGCTTGGGCTTGTTGGTTTTCCATCCTGGTGTTAACAGCGCGTCTCTCGTCTACATTTTGCGCTGTTAACACCAGGGTGTGGTATTTGGTTGTTTGAACAAGGAGTGTGGGTGCGATCACTCGAGAAAAGAGGAAAAAGCGTTGGAATCAGGTGTCTCCGATTCCGACGAAGTACTTGGTCATCTTCCGTAACAATGCGATAGGACCTAGGCGCTGCCGGTCCCACGACCTGCGCTTTGCAGGTCCATGCTTTATCTCGGATGCTGACCACCTTCCCGTTTCGGAGTACTGGTAGGCCCTTTTTGTGGGCGCCAAGTTGTCTATGCTTAGACACAAAATTTTTAGCTTGCGAGCTGAAGTCTGGAAGCCTGATTCGTAGTCTCCTGCCTTGCAACAGCTCACCCGGGGAACGACCGTGCTCCAGTGGTGTAGATCGGTAGCTGAGCAAGCCCAGCCAGAAGTCGTCGTGATTTTCTTGTGTTTCTTTCATGATCCGTTTCACTATCTGGATGCCTTTCTCCGCTAGTCCATTGGACTGTGGAAAGCCAGGACTAGATGTTACGTGCTTGAAATCGTACCTGGATGCAAAGGTGGCAAACTCGTGAGACGCGAACAGGGGGCCGTTGTCACTGCATACTTCGACTGGGATTCCATATCGCGCAAAAATGCAGCTCAGTTTGTCAATGATCCTGCTCGACGTGGTGTCGCCCGGTTGTTCCACTTCCGGGAAGTTTGACTGCGCATCCAACACGCACAAGTACGAGCTTCCTCCATGCTGAAAAATATCAACGCCGCCTCTGTACCAAGCGTAACCCGGCGTTGGTGTGAGCATAAAAGGCTCGCTTGGTTGCCTGTACGCGTACTTTCGGCAGAAGGCACAAGTTTTCAACATAGTTTCAATATCTGCATTAATTCCGGGCCAGAACACCAATCGTCGGGCTCGTGCTTTGCATTTGTTTATGCCCAAGTGCCCCTCGGGTATACGTTGAAGTATTTCGTCCCTCATCGACTTTGGTTCCTTTTAGTACCACTCCCTCTATTAGTGACAGCTCAGTAGCAAATGGTTTCATGCAGCCATCAAGATTGCCGCTGCCGCTGATGTAGCGCACCACTTTTTGCAACTCCGGGTCACTTGCAGTTGCGGCAATTAAACGGTCAAGAATTTTTCTGCTTACCAGGTCCGAGACTGCACCAATTGCGTGAACCTCTTTCTTCTGTCGAGCCACTCGTGTCCCCTGGGTGGTTGATGGGCGTCGACCTTGAGAGCATGTCGGCCAGCAGCAGTTGCTTCCCTGGTACAAATTCAAGCACATAGTCGTAGTTCAGTAAGCGCATGAGGAAGCGCTGAAGACGCGGCGGCATGTCGCCGATTCCTTTGTATGCAATGGCTAGCAGTGGTCAATGTCTACGATTACCTTACGGCCGTATGCGAAGTGGTGAAATTTTTCACACCCGAACGTTATGCCCATTGCCTCTTTTTAGATTTGCGAATATCATTGCTCAGTCTCATTCATCACGCGTGATGCATACGCAACAGGCCGCCAGCTGTCACCGTGAATCTTATTTCCCTGGCAGCATCAAAAACAACCAACACAGGTGCGCTGCTGAGCCATGTGCAGATGGCTGTCCATTCATTTGCGTGGTTGGCCGACCACTGAAACTTCGTGTCCTTTTTGATGAGACTGCACAAAAGTTGCGTCTTTTCTGCCAGATTCTGAATGTATTTCCCAAAGTAATCGGCAACACCTAACATTCTGTGCACTGCAGCTTTGTGCGTTGGTTGCGACATTTCTTTAAGGGACATGCTCAGTGTGGCACTTGGCCTTATTCCGTCTCTGCTGATGACATCACCGAAAATGACAACTATAGTAAGCCCGAACTTGCACTTGCTTGCGTTAAAAGTTAAGCCAGCGTTTTTTTCCACTTGCAATACATTTCGAAGGCGTGTGTCATGTTCTTCTTTAGTGACGCCCCAGACAAGAAACTCATCTACATACGCAGGCACCCCCGGAGCCCAGTCAAAAATTTCGCTCAAAGTTTTTTTGAAAGACTTCAGGAGCCAAGGCGATACCGAAGGGCAGCCTCAGAAAGCGGTAGCGACCGAAGGGCGTGCCGAATGTGCATATTTTTGATGTGGCGTCATCCCAAGGAATTTGGTGGAAACGTGAATTTGCATCAAGGCGGGGAAGATATTCAGCGCCGGCGAGCTCAGCATCAATGTCTTCACGTTTAGGCATCTGATAGTGCTCACGTTTCAGGCATTCATTGATATGCCTAGGATCAATGCATACATGTAGTGTGCCGTCCGTTTTACGTACAATAACAAGCGGGCTCACCCAGTCCGTTGGTTCTGTCACTTTCGTGATGATGGCGCCCCGTTCCATGCGGTCCAGCTCCTCCCGGAGTGGTTCTTGTAATGACAATACGCGCCGCGCTGGCTGGACTACAGGTATCGAACCAGTGCGTAATACCATCCGATACTGGCGGGCAACACAGCCTGTTCCTTGAAAGATTTGAGGAAATTCCTGCAGTATTTCGTCGGCAGCGCTAGCGTTGACGGCATCCACCTACCTCGCGACCAGTCCGAGCGCCTCACTTGCAGATAGTCCGAGTATTGCCTGGTTGCCTTTTTTGACTGAAGAAGTCGAAACTCCCAGCCTGATCTTTTATGGTGACTGCTAACGACGCAACACCGAAGTGTCTGATGGCGCCCCGCTATATCACCGCAGAATGGAACTGCTCGGCTTCAAACTTTGCATCCCTTTGCACTTCCGATAGACCGATTAAGGCAGCCAGTTAGCTTGGGAGCCTGTGTCTACTTTCAAGAAGGCATGCTGGCCGGCTACTTTAGCGTTTACGATCCAGTCCTTCGAGTTTCTCGCACTGCATGTTTTTACATCAAGGATGCCGAAAGTGTCCTGCACGTTGGCCACTTCGCCTACTGTAGACCCTTTCTTGGAACACGATGCAAAATGATTGGCGCCACCACATACAAAACACATCTTCCCGAACGCCGGAAACCTACTACGGTCGTGCGAGCGGTTGCATTTCATGCATTTAAACGGACGCTTCTTTATTGGCGCGACCTGCTTTTCCGCCTGAGCCCATGCCTCGTTCTGCTGGCTGGACAGTTCAGCAGCCTTACAGATTTGATCTGTCTTGGCTAGCGTCAGGTCTTTTACTTTGATGAGCTTCTCCCGCAACTTGGGGTTATGTACACCGAATACAACCTGGTCGCGGATCATTGACTCGGTTAATTCAGCGAAGTTGCAGCTTCGCGACAGCTTTGGCAAGTCGCGCAGGAAAGGCTGAAAGGGCTCGGCTTCGCCCTGGGTTCTTGACCGGAAAATGTACGTCTCACAGACTTCGTTTGGCTGTTCTTCACAGCACTCTTTAAACTTCCGCACGACCGTCGTGTAATCATCCTTGCGTTCCGCCTCCAGAAAGGTGAAGTTGTTAAAAACCTCAAGTGCATCGTCGCCAGCAACACGCAGCAGCAGCGCAGCCTTGACAGCTTCTGACCTTGGTTCGTTCGTAGATGCTGTCGCTTGTAGGAGCAGTTCGAACTTCTGAATGAACAGGTTCCAATTCTTCGCGATGTTGTCGGATGATCCAGAAAGTTGCAGATGCTCTGGTGGCTTGACTAGCTCCATTGCTCTGAATGCTTACGTTCATCCAACGATCCCACTTCTGACACCATGTATCGTTTGGACGGAATCCAAGAATGAACCTTTTATTCAGGAAAACACCCAGGGTATATATAGTCGTCGGCATTCAAAGGCACTTGTTGCCGTAATCTTCGTGCTGTCAGTCAGTTCAGGCCGATATGTGCGACGCATGTGTAGTCTGCACGATACAGCATGTACACTCAAGGATCGTCATTCGCTATCAGTGAAGACTTTTCCCCAGCTACACGGCAGGCGAGATGACAGCTTATTGCATTCACGAAGACAGAGAAAAAACAATCCAAACTAACAGTTGACAGGCTGCCCATAGACAACAAGACATACATATTTGATATCGGTACTAACTCTGTTATTCCTTCCACTAGATTGCTCAGGGGCAGCGCGTGTCCAAAACGCCAAGATCACTCTAACGTCTATCATGCCTTTCCTACTGTATCATTATCTTTCACTAACATTCCAAGCCTTGTGCGTAAACGCGACCAGCTTTCTTCATTCCTTGAAGATAGCAAATCTGACATACTAGCATTAACTGAAACTGGGTTGCATCAAGATATATCTGATAAAGACATATTTACACGTGTTCACGACTACAACATTCACAGATATGACCAAAAAGATGAAAGAGGCGGCGGCGTCCTTCTAGGAATAAGAAAAACACTTCCATCTTATGTAATGGACTCATACTCTAACTTTTAAATTATTTGGGCTGCATGCATGTTCTCATCGTCGCAAGTACTTATAGGTGTATGTTACCGACCTCCAAATTCTACTAATTCATTTATTAATGACTTGCGCAGCAACATAAAATCAGTGACGAAGCTTCACCCGTTTGATGCCATCTATCTGCCAGGAGACTTCAATTTTCCTCGGATCGACTGGGTTAACCTATCTTCATCCTGTAATACTTCGACAGAATTCATCAATTTAACCTTAGATTTTAACCTGTTTCAGGTTGTTACACAGCCTACATGGGGTAATAAAAAAGAAGTGAGGCGTGCAGACAGGACACAATAGTAGAGAAGTGGACAACACGAACGCCGCTCTTGTGTCCTGTCTGCACGCCTCACTTATTTTTGCATAATGAATCCTCACCAACTAGCTCAGCTTTCTGTTGTTCTATAGGGTAATAATATCTTAGATTTAATCCTCACAACAGCACATGAGACAGTTCATCACATTGTGTCAATAAATAGTTTTAGCGATCATTCCTTACTGCAAGTAACTCTCAACGTACCCTCATCTGTTATAGGTATCGCTACTAAAAAAATACGCGATTATAACAAAGCGAATTACAGCGTTACAAATTCGCAATTAGATATATTCTTTTCCCACATGCTCTTACCTTCATTTCACTGTCGATCGGTGGAGAAAAATTGGATACTGTTCAGGAATAAGATTTCTGCCTTGGTTAGCCAGTAATGCCCCTCTCGTTAAGATAACCAATGATAAATCTAACCCATGGTTCACCAGATCCCTATGGTGACTGAGAAACAGAAAGAAGCGCCATTACAAAAGTGCAAAGCGCTTGCGCACGCAAGCAGCTTGGGACATATACAAGGAAAGCTTGAAAATTTACTGTTTTGCCCTGTCTTCAGCTAAAGATAAATACTTCACTCATGATCTACCACCTCTTTTAAAATCTAATCCCAGAAAATTCTGGCACATTAAAGCCCAGATTAGGACCACACTAACATTTCTTTACACAACAATAACACTCCCATTCCAGATAATCAGTGTGCCTCCACTTTAAATACTTGTTTTTCTTCTAGATTCAGCACAGAAGGCTGCCTGATGCATTGGAGCTGAAGTACCGATACATGTCACCAATATAAATAACAATTGAAGGTGTCGCATGCCTGATAAATAACCTCAACCTAATGACATCCTGTGGCATTGACGACATTAATTCTAAAATTCTGAAAAACACCACTGTCCTCGCATCTAGTAAGATTCTGTCTCATATCTTCAGGCAATCTTTAGAGACTGGACTGCTGCCTTCAGATTGGAAAATAGCAAAGGTCATACCCATATTTAAGTCAGGTAGTAAACACGCACCGGAAAACTACCGTCCAATATCATAAACATCTATATACTGTAATATGCTAAAACATGTAATTGCATCAAATGTCTACAGTCACCTGGAAGCCAACAAATTTTTCTTTTCTAACCAACACGGATTTTGGAGGAACTTTTGAACCGCAATTACTAGAATTAACAATTGATTTGCATGCTAACATGAAAGGGGATCTCCAAACTGATTGTGCTTTTCTAGACTTCTCAAAAACGTTTGATCTCGTAGCACAATGCCATTTGATTTTGAAATTATCTGCTCTTAAATTAGATTCTCTTAAATTAACATACATTTGCAATTTCCTTTCCAATTGTCAGCAATTCACAGCAGTTAATAGTTTTTCCTCTCCTCTCTCGCACGTTACATCAGGTGTACCACAAGGCAGCGTTCTTGGGCCATTACTATTTCTAATATATATTAATGACTTACCCAGTAACGTTTCCTCACATGTGCGCATTTTTGCAGACGACTGCATTCTTATTCGTTCCATCAAATGTGCCGATGATCATGCAATCCTCCAAACAGATCTTGAACTTATTTGTGTTTGGTGTAAGACTTGGCTAATGAAGCTTAACGCTTCTAACTGTAAAATTATCTCTTTTAGCTGCAAGCATACTAACCTCTTTCCTTATCGCATAAATTACATCACTATTTTGCATGATACTCAATATAAATATCTTGGTTTATAAAAATATAAACCTAACTTCGACTTTTCTGTGGTCAACGCAGATTACATACATATGCTCCAATGCTTCAAGATCATTAGGGTACGTAAGACGCAAGTTGCATAATTCTACTAAAGACATTCGTAAACTAGCTTATCTAACATTTGTTCGACCTCGGCTTGACTACGCTGCATCCGTCTCGTCTCCCCATCAGAAATACTTGATCGAAAAACTCAAATCTATCCAGAATAGGGCTGCGCGTTTTATTTCACGTTGTTATGACTATAACAAAAGCATAACACAAATTAAACTCGACCTCTCACTACAGCCCTTGCATGATCGCCATGATATAGACCTGTTACCATTATTTCGTAAATATCTCCCTAATACAGGACCATCAGTCCTGCCTCTCCAGACTCATTACAGGTCACACCGGCAGCACAATCAGTTCAATTTCATGCGCATCTACAGAAAGACTAATTAATTTAACTACTCCGCTCTTCCAAGAGCCATTCGCCTTTGGAACAATCTTCCTAATGCCATCGCTTATGAGAGTGCCCAGGAAAAATTCGGACATCTCCTAGCAACACATCTTTTTCAAGCTCTACGTGACCTAACGTGTTATTTTTTCTTTGAGTGTCCAGTTATTATTGTGCTGCTACCCTTTAAATGCTGTTATTAGAGCCAAATATTGTCCCACTCACTCTGTAGTTCTATTAGGTATATTTTACTTTGTGAAAATTAAGTCTTGTTCACTGACCTCTCCCATTCCAAAGCATTCGGTTGGTCTTTTGTGCAACTTTTAACACCACATTACACAATGTTAGCGCATTTCTTACACTGTATTTCTTGTATATGTATTCACATATGGGTATTCTACTTATTGTATAATCTTTGAGTGTACTCTCCCCCCCCCCCCTCACACAATACCTCTAGGGGCCTGTAAGGTATCTTTAAATAAATAACAATAAGTAAATAATCATGCTTAATGACTAACGTTCTGCTGGAAGTTCACCTAGTATGTATCACGAAAACAGTATGCGCCGACTAAGAAAATGAAGGTGCGTTCTCTTTCTTTCTCTAACATGTGCCGATTCTCGCCGGCAAGCTGTTTTGGAGACAACGCGCATCATGCGCTGTATTACTTCAGGAAATAAAGTTGCTGTTGCAAAAAGTAGCGGTTCGTTTTCAGCAATCAAGTCGGCGAGGTATTCTTGTCCAGGCACCACTCGACACCTAAGAGTGCACATATTCTTTCAACGCATTGTGTGCGTCTGGTTGATTCTGGCATATTCGCGGCCACTGTCATTAGGCTGTTTTATCCGTGTTGATGGCGCTTCTGGTCGAGTTGTTTTCCAGTTCCTTAGTTTGTAAAGCCAGGCTAGGGTGCCAGTTAAACAATGCTTACAAAATCATACCGGGAAAATTTTCCGCGCACGAAGGCTAGCAAATCATGTTTCCTGGGAGCTTCGCAGTTACCTGGCTTGAGGTGCATGCTGGTGTGGCACACCGCATGGCATGTGGAGATAGCTGATTGTTGTGAGCTGAGTAATACCTTCATAGATTTCAACGCTGTACTTACAATAATAACACATTGCACGTACGTTACGTATCGACAACGTTCACACTTGACTTGTCTTCTGACTTTATCGCGGGCAGAGCTGTGACGTGTCTAGGCCTGTCGCCATTCGATAGTGTGGCTATTTCTAAGCTAAAAGGCTTAGCAACGACACCCTAAGCCGTTTCCCAATCCCAAAAACTTGACACCTCTCAGGAAAATGTGAAAACTTGCCACTCGTCGACAGCACGCTTGCGGTGGATTAGCGGTGGTGTTGGTGACGAATGTGTAATTTCTTCAGCGTTTAGTACAACACGAGAGTGGTGAGTTGATGTTAAACATTACCTTGCATGCGCCACTGCTGTTTGTATGCTTAGTACACAGAACACACAGGGAGATGCCGTTCTGCGCCATATTTCATAACCTTTGAGAGGGTTGAGCATTGTTATTACCTCACACGGCACATTGCATGAGGGCAGAAGTATTAAACTTGAATTGGATTATGAGGCACTCCATAGTGGCGGACTCCGGATTGATTTTGACACCGTGATGTTCTTTAACCTGTCCAAAAATCGAAGTGCACATGCGTTTTCTATTTCGCCCCCGTCAAAATGCGGCTCCTAGAGACAGGATCAAATCTGCAGACTCTAGCAATGCTATGGCCGCAAAGCCACCGCGGCAGGCACAGAAGTGTTGATTTGACAGTCGACCACAATCGCAGTTTCGCCTGGACCCTGCAATGTGCTTTAATGAGTGCGGTTCTGCTTCTGCACACCCTGCGTAATTTGTCCGCTTGACATATCTGCATGGCGTTTATTCTTCAGAAATAGCAGGAACGTACTGTACCGTACCTTGATCTTAAGATTATCCAGTTTCGCCATAACTACTGTTGTATAGTGTCACGTGGTGGTGACGTTGAAGAACACAGTAGCAATACTGTGAAAGACAAAACTAACCTTTATTGGGCGAACTTGTGCCCACAAAAACAGGCTACACTTATAGCACAACGATAGTGGTGAACACGGTCGGCGATCGTCGAAAATCTATCAACGGGTCAAGCGCGTCGGCCTTTATACATCAATCGTCGAATGTTCCTGACTAATCGTTGGGATCCGCGTGCCTTCCACAAAGTTCTACACGATTCGCGTCAGGCGATGAAATCAGATAACATAAGGTTCGGCGACAACAGAAAGCGGATAGAAGCATCGATATCTTTCCAGAAAATTCGGATACATGCAGGCGCGTCCCGCGCTGTGCGATAACATTTGTTAGGCGGCGAAACTTGGTCGCTCCATAAAGATACACGTGTCATTAGTATAGGCCTTCCCTGCCTTCTCACGTCACCTCCCCCCCCCCCCCCCCTGCCCCCTTGTATGGGAACTGACTCTTCTCTTCCCTCCTTACTACAGTTCTATCTATGTCCCCTTTGGACTTGCTGGTTAGTAGAAAAGGAAGCGCTGCAGTTCCCATGATATTTTTGAGGGGTTCCCGGATAATTGCAGCTATCAAGAGCAGGCCCTGATTAAGATAAATAGGGGCCCTGGGCTAATGGGCATGCAGGCCCTCTTTCCCTATACTGACCCCGCCCCGTGTTGCCTGCTGCAGTACTGGAAATATGCCATGCTTCATTTTAATTCCAACAAATGAAAAAGAACGAAGTGCGATCAACGGGATTATTATTATTGTTATTATTACAAAGAATACAACCAAACTTGCTTGAAACGCGTGCTGTTGTAAGCACCAAACATATGTCCACTTTGTTAATAATCTGCATTCTCTTTTCAGCTAAAGCTAGGCTTTAAGGAAAGGTTTAGTGCACTAAAGACCAACAAGAACGTAGAAAAGACAACACAGCTCAGATGTCGATCCTTCTGAAGCTAGGCTTTGTTTGCATCACTAAGCTTGATCCTGTGAGGAGA
Organism: Dermacentor variabilis; assembly: GCF_050947875.1. Lineage (NCBI taxonomy): Eukaryota > Metazoa > Arthropoda > Arachnida > Ixodida > Ixodidae > Dermacentor > Dermacentor variabilis. Next base: position 125,153,331 of record NC_134578.1, on the reverse strand, counting down.
ACGCATAGTTGTATCCAAAACATTCTTTATTAAAATTCAAGCATCAGAGTGCAGTAATTGTTATACACGTTACTCTATAAATATGCAATAGATATATACAATACTTAAGGCAATACAAACACCATAAAAATGCCCTAGAATACAGATGAAAATTGCCAGCTGTAATTACAAAACATTATTTGAAAATATTTTCGTTAAAGGTAAGACCCCCCCAAGCAAGGACGAAACCAAATAAACTTGGCACTATCAGAAACAACAAAAATACAGTTCTTTATAAGCACGCTAAATATCACAAGAACAAACAAGAGACGAACAACGAAGATTTTGATATTTTGAATTACACTGCTTAGAGTTTCATTGGCAACGTGGAGGCTGGGAGGCGACACAACGAACTTATTCGAACTATTCATGTATAGTGCAAACAGTTCTCTTTTAAAATGGCATCTTTCGCGCCTACGCTTTGGAAAAATCAGATATAGTCTGTTAGAAGGATAGATCGCGGAGGAGGTTGATTTCAGTGGACATGATAGCAAGCGAGTTCACCTTGTCGTCAAGGAGGCTTGAACGAAGGCGATTTTTTATCAGCGAGGCAACTTGGAAAACAATCGTTCGGTCTCACAGTTTGCCACGGGTATGCTTAAGCACATTCGCAACGCAATAGGAAGGCATACACTCCGAAAGCTGTCAGTAATAACGTCGGGCCACTTAGCAGGGTCACTTCGGAGAATCTCGAAACGTACCTCTTGCTGCGGGGGTGTCTGTACTTTTCTGTTGCCACAACGAGAAGCCGTCTCATTCGTCCTCTCGAGGCACGCTTTGTGGGTGGGAACACGATTATTTGAAGCCAAACTAACAGGAAACAAGTGAGTCGCTTCTTGGAGTGTTGTTTCCTGGCGCTCCTTAGTAGAAGGAGGCTCATTGGGTAGGTTTGGCAGCTGTTGATCAGCAGTAGTAGAAATCGGGCGTGGCGGACCGGACACCTGGAGCTCTGTGGCAGGGGCCCGGCCGAGTAGCATAGACGTTGCTGACTCAGGAACAGGACAGGGCTCGGGTCTCTGTTGCTCAGAAATATGGACGACCGAGGTTGGCATGTTTTCACAGGATCCAGACAACCAAGATGAGTCAAACCTAGCTTCTTGCCAGGAAACCGAGGTGATGGAGTTGGCAAGTCCACCACATAAGTGCAGTCGGTACTATTGGGAGGTTCACACGGACTCTGGGTACAGCGAGCATACTGCTCCGTGGAAGCTGCTTTCTTGGTAGCTTCTTTTCATGCTCTTGTCTTTCTAAATTCGCCTGTCGTTTAGAGCACCACTTTGATGCTTCCGACCGAGCGATTGCGCATGAATGTATGCTAATTGTTCACCGGGCACTTCTTCGGTCCGACCCGGCCACATGTGTCCGACGGTGGTCGTCCCGATGACTGGCGCACGTTGCCTGGAGGGTCCGTGGCTGGCCGAGAGTGGTGCGTTCCCCGGGAGCTCTTCAGCGGGCGGGCTTATGCAAGCTTAACCGGCGGCTCGGGGCTGAATCGCAGCCCACGATCAACTTCCTTTTATAGACGCGTGCCGCATCTGTCTGTTACTAGCGCCAAAGCAGGCATTCACATACGCATAAAGTTCCTTGTACAAATTCCCTCCTTCTCCGTACAAACTCACTCCTTGTCCCGTTCCGGTCTCGTCTTCCGATTGGCTAGGAGCAATCGTCTGTTCTGTTTAATACTAGTAAGGATGTTTTAGAGGGCTACGGTCAGAGCGTGGCTGCTGTGACCCATCGGAAAACATTTTGGTTGCACTGAAAAGGGCCGTTTTTGGCAGGTTGACAGCGACCTTTTACTGCCTCCTATAAGGACGAGGGCAGCAGTAGTGCTGACAGGCACCCGTGGTGTGACCTTTTGCGAGGCAGGCCGAGCATTGGACCACGTTGTAGTTGCCCTGGTGGTCACGGAAAGCATAAAGCACACTTGCGCCATACTCCGCTTCAAAGGCCTTTCGGATAATTTTCGCCATTTGGTTTATGCCATGTGTTCTTGACACGTGGTAGCCATCCAGCGCAAACAAGTGGCGTTTTGGTGATTGTGTAGTCCAAGAATAGGTGCTGAAAAAGATTAACCCTTTACTGCACAATTGTTTGCTTTCTCAAAATATTATTCATGGAGTTGTAGGGAAGCATAACAGTACCTGTAACCTCATGGAAACTTACTTTAGCGAATGTCTGTGGTTTCAATTTGCAGAAGAAAGGGTATGTTGCATATTTGCAACAATGTGCAAATAAAGAATAAGTTCAAAGTAAAAGATAGATTTAGTGCGATTCATACTCAGATGCTTATTTGCACGAGACAATCATTGGTGCATCTATGATTTAGTGTGGAACAAAGAGAAGCACAATTGTACATGCTTGTGCAGCACAGGTGGTTCCCACACTTCGTGCAGTACGTCATGCAGATTCCCGTCCAGCCAGGAAACAATGCAGTGTTTTCGGGTTGTTGTCAAAATGTAGAACATCGAAGCACAGACGTAAAGCTGTGCCCGTGACGATGTGACACGGCAACGTGCGGAGGCACAGCGTACTTTTGAAAAGAAAAAAGGAAATTTGACCAGAGAACATCTTGTCCACATATTGAATCGAAACGGACTTACACTCGTGGCTGTCGTGACTAATTGAATAGTCACTGCCTTCACTATCAGGAGGATTTGCTGGGCCATACCAGCGTTTCGGAGTCATTTCACTATTCTGAAGAAAATAAGCCATGTACACGTCGTTGCATTTGTGCAACATAGCAACGTTCTGTCGCCAGGAACAAACTATTCCGAAACTACAATGTTTTTTTGAACCTACGGAGTCAGAAGGATGTGGAGCATAGCGTAAGAATTTTTTTGCGCTTTGTCTTATGGAGAAATACATTTACAATTTGTAAAACTTACCTATATCACTGCTCGCGGGCGCGCGCAGCTTCCGCCACGTTTGGTTTTGTAGAAGATGCGAAGGATGAGCACAGATTGCAACACAAGGTGCCGCGTTTTACAGACCAATGTTGCGGATATGCAACAACGTGTACAGGCAGCTCCAAACTGACTTTGCTTCGGTTTTTAACGCCGTTCATCAGAATGTTGCGTAAATGCAACAAGATGCAGTAAAGGGTTAAAGAACAATGGCAGTTGTGGCAAACAAACTTTAAGGCTAGAACAATGGGAAGAAAGACAGTAAAGCATGCCACACAGGCTCATCACATCAGGATTGAGAATGCGCACACCAGGAATGCATTTCAATGCAGCCACAAGCTTCTTGTTCAGGCTGCGACGTCTCAGCACAGCATCCTTGTCCCCGTCACAGGATCTTGGGAGAAGCTTGAACACAATCACAAGAGGTGCCACTTCTTGAATTTTCTGCACATGTTCCTGAATCACAAAAAGAAAGTGTTTGGCTATACAGTCAAAGCACCGAAAATGCTTGAGCTGTATGTTACCTTGATTAGAATTTTTTTTAGAAGGGCAGTACGACATGGGGGGGGGGGGGTTGAATGGAGGAAATGCGGCCATGAACAAGTGAACCAAATATTACTTCTCTGCATGCTGCAGGAGCTTACAATGTTGAATAAAAGGTCGCCCGTGCCTGTAGCTTTTGCAGCCCCCCCCCCCCTGTATTGCCATCCCACGTAAGATATCCCCGACAGGCCATAGACATTAACCATTGGGTAGTTGTATATCATCACAGGTTCGTACATGCACCCCCATAAAATAATTTAGTAAACGGGGAAGCCATTGTCAGCACATTCCGCTTGTCTTGTCACCGCCTTTTTGTTGCTCTATGACACCTTTGTTGAGCCGTGACCTTGAAGGTTTATCACAAGTGTACCACAGAAAGAAAAAAAATAAGGATGAAGGAACATGGCAGGACGCTGCTATTGGCACTTCAGCTGAGAAGAAAGTTGGCATTGTGGTGGAACAGGCAACGTAAACATTGCACTTCCTATATCTCTGCGATTGGTTCAAAAATTTCTGCCAGAATATACTCATTGAAAGGTATTGTACATATTTCTGTGTGTTCTCAGTTTTGAAGAAAAGGTTTTGTGGGAACAGTACCTTGATTTGGGCGAGTTGGTTCGTCTTGACAGTTTTCATAAAGAATATCGCTATAGATGAAGAAACAGATACGACAGGAGAGCACCAGTCCTGTTGTATGTGTTCCTTCGTCTTTGTCTTTAGCGCTTTTGTATGAAAACTGTGTTGTGGGGCAACAGATTAATTTGAAAATATCATCGAGCTGAGAGTACAGCTATTCATATGTGTGCCAGCAGCAATGCAAGCTAAAGTCATGTATTTCAAGAAACGATGGGAGGCAGCCATAAAGTGCTTCTGTAAATACTCAGTACAAGACAATAGTTCAAGAAACCGAAATGAGAGGGGCAACACATTAAGTTAAAAAGCTGGAACTGTTTTGACAAATAGCTTGTGAAACATGGCTTGTCCACACTGCAGCAACAGCACAGAGATTAACACCGAGCTACCTTTTTGTAGACAAACGTTTACACCTCCTTCATTGATTCAAGCGTGCACCAGCAATGGTTCGTTAATGGGTGCAAGAGCAATTTTATTGAAACAAGAGCATGAAACAGAACAGCACAGATTTGAGATCATAAAGGAAAGGATGTACGAAGGGCAAATGGGTGCAGGAACAAAAACTGGCTTTATTTAATACCTGCATCACATCCATAAGCACTTGCCTTTTTACACTTGATTTCAAAAGAAGGTTCATTTCAGACAGAGGGCACGGCGGGACCTTCGTGAGCACAACGACGAATCCGTTGCTCCTTTTTGTACAGGTCACGCTGTGGTCTGCGTCCATACCATTTCGCAATTCATCGGATATCACGACGACGATCGCCGACGCTCAAGACCACGTGCTCACCTACGGAAGACGGGCTTTCATGACGAGGCCAGACCAGCCAGACATGACATCAGCGCCGCCACTGGGATATATAAGCCACACCGACGGGGACCACATCAGAGGGCAAGGCGGGACCTTCGTGAGCACAACGATGAATCCGTTGCTCCTTTTTGTACAGGTTGTTGTGCAACGCTCATCTATATGTCTTCGTAGCGATAATAGGTTCATTATTGTCCTGCCGTGCCCGGCTGTATGTTTGTCACTGATTGATGAAGCGTGGAATGTACTTTTGCTACTGCTGGCTGGGATGTAGAAGTGAATCCCGGACCTTCTGGTATTGAGCTAATTGTTAAAAAACATGCAAGAAACCTTGCAGGCCTCGATAACCAGCGTTTCTGTTTCACAAACATCTCTTGAAAAAACTATGAATGATAGGTTCGATAAACTAAACGACGTACTCACTGTTATTGAAAACACACAGAACAACTGGCTCAGTTACGGTCAAAGGTGAACTCTTTGAAAGGAACTATAAACAATCAACAGAAGAAGTTAAATGACTTGGAAGACCGAAGTCGACGAAGGAAGCTTATAATTTTTGGCCTTCAAGAACCAACAAATGAGAGCGCTGGTGACTTGAGAAAGCTGGTTCTTGATGACACATTCTGCGCAAAACTAGGTGTCACGACCAACACAGTCGGACGGATACACGGAATAGGTAGAATCAGCGATAAACCAAGGCCTGTGTTGCTTAATTTCTTTGACTACAATGAAAAAGTGTCTGTATTGAAGAATTGCTTTAAGCTCAAGAAAACAGGTATATCGATCTGTCACGATTACTGTGCGGCTACGCTTACTAAGCGTTCTCATCTTTGGCGTCATGGTAAGCATTTTAAAGATGAGGCGCGAAAAATTTCACTGGACTGTGACCGGCTACGTGTAGACGACAACATGATATACGAATGGGACGAAGTAAGCTCGCAGATTGTCGCGCTTCATAAATCCCGATCTACACGGACATCTAACTGACCCGAAACGAAAGAACTCCGAATGGTCTTGCATAATGCAAGAAGTCTTGCCGGTAAGTCTAATCAGCTTGAAGACCTTCTTTTTCTCCACAACCCACATATACTTGCCGTAACTGAAACGTGGCTTACACCTAATATTAATGATTACGAAATTATTCCGCCTTCCCACAAAATAATAAGACGCGATCGCGAAGGACGAGGAGGGGGCGTGGCTATAATAACAAAAAATGAAGTACAATGTGTCGAGCTTGAGAGAATTCGAAATAATGAAAGTGTCTGGTGTAAAATAAATTACAAAAATATTTCTACATTGTTTGGCGTGGTTTACCGGCCACCAAAAAGCAATGCGTCATACCTTGAAGCACTGGCCGCTTACCTAGAGCGCATGCTCAAACCAAATGACAAGCTGGTGCTCACTGGCGATTTCAACTTGCCAGGCATAGACTGGAATGTACTCGCTATCTCGGGGCCCGATGATGCAGACAACGCACGCCTACTTCTCGATTCTTCATTTTTCCATGACTTGAAACAAATAGTCACTATTCCGACTCGCACCACTGCAACTGTGCAATCGATTCTCGACCTTGTTTTTCTGAAAAATTTTCCTGAAGATTACTCAGTTATTACTTCTGATGGCATCTCGGACCACAAGATTGTTCACGTTACTCTAAAAATCAATGGCACAAAAGCACCTCCCTCGGTAGCAACTTTTCATGACTTTTCTGCTGCAGATGATGAATCTGTCCTAGATGCAATGCATTTCTCACTTTTTGATATTGAGCATGGTGGCGATGTTTCTCATCTTTGGAACGAGGTCAAGAAATTAGTGTCATCATGCATTGACAGGTTTGTTCCTTTGCGTAGAAAGATTACAAAGCGTCGGAACCCATGGATTAGTCGGGACATGATCCATCTAAAGCGGCGTATTAAACGAAAAAGGAATGGTAAAACTACGTCAGCATTAACCGCCCTTCAAGAACAGCTGGTTACTAAATTGTAGTAAATTTTATGACCGAACTCTTACAGCTTTCTTGAAGGAATCACCTGAGAAATTCTGGCGCTACTTGTCAGGTTCCCAACCGTGCGTGAATTATCTAAAGATTAATGGTAACATGTGTACAAACCTTACTCTTGTTGTAAATGAATTTAACACTACTTTTCACCAAGCGTTTACAAGACCAAATGTTCAATATTTACGAACGCAATACTCTGACCCACCGCCCGTTGCAAACTCAATGCCTGACCTAGTTCTTGGTCGCGAAGGAATACTTTCTCTTCTTTTAAATATAAAAATGAAAAAGTCAAGTGGCGCTGACGGCATACCGAATGCCTTTCTTGTACGGTACTCGGAGATTGTGTCCCATTACCTTTATGTTCTGTTTAACGCATCACTCAACCAATGCTCCTTACGCGCAGGTTGGGTCACGGCAAGAGTAGTTCCCATATTTAAATCGGGAAACAGGCTAGAAGCTCGTAACTACAGACCAATTTCTCTAATTAGCACATGCTGTAAATTGCTGGAGCATGAATAGCTCACCATATATATCTCAGTACCTTGAATAAAAAAAAATTGTTCGTTGAGTATCAGCATGGTTTCCGGAAGACTGTCTCAACAACTACACAATTAATTTCGGTTATACATGATTTTGCTTCAGCTATAGATAATTGCACGCAGATAGATGCGGTTTTTCTTGACATGTCAAAAGCTTTTGATCGTGTGCCACACACTTTACTCATTGAGGATTAAGGGATGCCGGGCTTCCTGAGAGATTGATATTATGGTTGCAGGCTTATCTGAGTAATCGCTCACAGTTTGGGGAGTGTGCGGGTGTTAGGTCTGCTGATCTGCCGGTATTGTCTGGCGTTCCACAAGGTTCAGTGCTTGGTGCGCTGTTGTTTTTAATTTATATAAACGGCATTGCTTCTAACAGCGATAATTCTGTTACAATAAAATTGTTCGCTGATGACTGCGTGATGTATAGTGTTGTCAATAGCTCCTCTTGCCAAACACTACTGAACAATAGCCTCTGTACACTCGCGGACTGGTACGAACGAAACGTTATGCAAATAAATTTTGATAAAACAGTTGCCATGACAATAACCACAAAGAAAAAGCCACTGCCTCATACGTACCACATTGCTAATAAAGCTATTCAATCGGTAACGTCTGTCAAATATCTAGGACTAACTATCACAAGCAACTTAAAATGGGACAAACATTTGAAGAACGTTTGTACAACAGCGTTCAATAAACTTTGCTTTTTGCGCAGGGAACTAAAAGACTCGCCGTCAAGTGCTAAACTAGAGGCATACCGCACTTTGGTTCAACCAGTCCTTGAGTACGCTTCCGCAGCATGGGACCCATACTACGTTAAAGATATCGCACAAGTAGAACGAATTCAGCGCCTCACTGCCCGATTTATTGTATCTGACTATCGGTCTTCTTCATCTGTTACTGACATGTTGCGGCGACTGAATCTGGAACACCTCCGTGTACGCCGAAATATTGCGAGACTAAAAATGCTTTATTTGATATATCAGAACAAAATCGGTCTCCCGCGCGAAACTTATCTTTCCCGCTCACAACACAGGTCTTCTAGAATTAATCACTCGAATGTTAACCGCCCGTACTTTGCGAGGACGAAAATGTTTCAGAAGTATTTTTTTCCGCTCACAAATGAAGAGTGGAATTGTCTGCCAGCGTCTGTTGTTTATTGTGCAAATGTAGATACCTTCGTCGAATCTTTGTCATTGCACTTGATTTAACCCTCTCCTGCTAGGGCAGCATTGCTGCCTGCAGTATTTTGAAATAAATAAACAAATAAAAAACAACCCTACTGCAATACAGTAAGACTACAGCTCCAGTGTAGCAGCCAATCCATTCGCTGTTTCCGATATCTTTTGTCTGACTTTTAATAAGCTACGGTGCCGTTTTGGTAACCTTTGCAATATCACTGCAATATGTGTCTAAACTGCTTCCTCAGTTCAGAAAAATTCATCTTGTAATACGGGCTTACTGCGCTATAAACACAGACAACAGAAGTACAAGTAGACAGGGCACGCATGTCCCTTCCACTCTTACTTCCGCTGTCTGTGTGTTTATAGCGCAGTAGGCCCGTATTACAAGATGAACTTCCACAAACTAGCCCAACTTGCCGCTCTACTGCAGACGAATTCAGTTACTATGTTTGGAAATGAGCAGAGATTAAGCTTCATAAGCCTAAGCACTTGATGTAACGATAGTTGAAACATAACACTTGCACACCTTGAGGCTTTTTTAATGACATGCACTGCAATATAGTGTGCATTACGAAGAAGTTCTAGGCGATGCCAGCATGCTGTTCTGGGAACGCTATACGTGGGAAAGAACTTTTCAAACAGTGCAACTACGTCCGTGCAACCTCAGTCTTGCAGGAATGTATACATATATTTCATAAGAGAAAAAAAAGCTGTAATAACATATATTACTAAATATACATATATTATGAACAAGACTCGTATATCTACACATATGAAAGCATGCAGGAATAATGTGAGAACTTACAAATAAATTGTTTTACATGTATTGCAATTACACAAAAAGGACCGAATGAAAAGCAGCATTGCAAAAGCACTTCAATCATAACAGCGTTTAAGCTGACTGCACTCGGTGCAGAAAATGTGACATATTACATATCAATTGTATCCACTATTTCAGACAGATGTACTGATACTTTCAGTGCTCCTGAATGTGCTAAAAAGTATGTCAAGCCTACATACATTTACAATCAATATAATCAGCGCGTTAAGGGGCCAGAGAGGCTGCGACAGCGGTCGTTTGGTAGATGTGGCCCATCTATCGTGCGTATTGCCCATTTAGCCATTAACACAACACATTTGTGCCGCATCAAGGCCCGCGTTAACTGCAGCATTCCTTCGACCTTCGCAAATTTTCCGTCGTCCAGAGAATTCGAGATGATTGTGTACTGCATCGATTCAATTGGTGTTTGAGGCCACTCTGCCGTTGCAACGATCGAACTAAAAACTACAGGGATGTACTCTTTCCTTGCAAAACACATCCGTGCGCGTACGTGAAGAATACCTTCAGTCCGCTCGGCTAGTGCATCGCGAGGTGATGTCTGCATGATGCAAGAGCTGTTAGCATGTGCAAAGCGCTACGTTACACTGGGTCGGACAACGCATTTAATGTTCGGATCGCACGGGCACTTCCGATCGCGATCGGTATCGAATTTTTCGATAGCACTTGGCTTTTTCTTTTTATTGAAATGAAAATAAAAGAAAGGGACGTAGTCACCTTATAACGGTGACGGCTACTCCTTTTCTCATAGTGGAAACAACAATATAAAAAATACGTAGGAAAATGAAAAGAAACCACTTCATGTGGTCAGAAAGCCGCAGCGCAGTCCTATGGGCCCATGAACATCACAGTAAAAAGGCAAATGCTAGTTGCACCACAATGAGTTCGTAAACAAAGTCACAAACAAACACAAACGGCCGTGATGTAGACTTCAATGAGCATATAAGCAGATGAGGAACTACACCGTGTTAAAATAATTCACGCACAAAAAAATGTATAACACGTAATATACAAGCACTAATAATTACAAATAATGGAAGGACGTTATAGTGACATGGTGTGATTATTCAGTGCAAAACCTAGTACTTGTTAAGGATACCTGTGTCTTCATAAAAATGTTCAAGTGCGTACAATGCTATTCGCTGCGCTATTTTCGGTGGCCATGGGCCCAGCAATTTTGCCAGTGAGAATGGCTGGTGAGGATCAATGGAGTGTAGTTCTCGTTCTAGCTGCAGTCTTTGCATCTCGTATATGGAGCATTCGAGGAGTAGGTGGCGAACATTCTCATCGCTGTGGCCACAGGAGCAAGCCGGGGAAGTAGCCCGTTTGACGCAATGTAGGAAATGTTTGGTGTATGCTGTCCCAAGGCGCAGTCGATCAATTAGTGTCTCCGTACTTTAAAGAAAGTTGTACATTCAGACATCCAGCTGGTATTCGAGTTGAGGGTCTACTTTGTAAAGAATGGATTCCTTAGTGTTTTCAATAAACCATGTTGACATACACAAGTCTTTCTTTAGTACTCTCAATATCCGTTTTGTGTCCATTGGTGATAAAGGGATGAGTGCAATTTCTGCATCTTTATGGGCCGATTTCGTCAATGCGTCCGCTAGTTCGTTGTCTGATATACCAGCATGGCCCGGGATCCACTGTAATATCACTTCATGTTTACTTTCATTAGCCTGAGTTAAACTGTTCAGTACTGCGTATGTTATTCGTGCATGTGGTCGGCAATCATCAATATTTTCAAGACATGCTAAAAGCACTTGGCTCGTTTTCGCTAGATGGAGGAGGGAGCAAATCGCGGTCGGTAATTTCGATGCGGATCGGGCTCGATCGCGATTAAAAGTGCGCCGTGTCACCGGCACGAAAAAAAAAGCAACACGTACTACACGTCGGAACACTTGACGAACCCGCCGTGGTTGCTTAGTGGCTATGGTGTTTGGCTGCTAATCACGAGGTCGCGGGATGAAATCCCGGCCACGGCGGCCGCATTTCGATGGGGGCGAAATGCGAAAACACCCGTATACTTATATTAGGTGCACGTTAAAGAACCCCAGGTGGTGGAAATTTCCGGAGTCCTCCACGACGGCGTGCCTCATAATCAGAAAGTGGTTTTGGCACGTAAAACCCCATAACATCAATTTCAACACTTGACAAACGCCCAGCACGTACCTTGTTGTTATGGCTGATGTCTCGATGATCAGCATTGTGGCGGCTTCACTCGTTGCCCCCGACGTGAGCACCGCGAAGTCCATGCGCTTGAAGCGAATTCTTGCTACTGCTTTGGACAGTTCTGGTGCATCGTGTCCGCCAAAACTGAACGTGCAGGTTTAGACGGACGGCAACAAACGCAGGCGACTTCTAGTAAGGAATTTCACCTGGTTCTCGCCGACCACGATACCGTGCAGAAATTGCATTGGTGCAGGAGCACTCAAGTATCCACAGCAAGCACGGAGTAGTTGGGAAATTCTACGTGGCTGCCAACAGCTGCACGACGCGATCTCACAACGCAAACTGCGTTACGTCTGCGAAAACGCAGGGACAAAAACAAAACTATCGTCCAGTGGCATGACGTCAAGCAAAAGCTAAGCTCAGGCTGATCCAATCAGCGAAGCGATAGCAGCAACGCGCCCCACTGGAAGGCTGCGCCCTTTGCGCATTTACATTTAAGCAGTGTGCGAACAACCATTGCCTGACGTTTTCAGTCAAATCATTGCTTGCTTGTGGCCATGGCAATCAGCCAGACGTTGTTGCTACTTTGGACGGAATGGCCCAAGCTTCTGCGTCCGCGACACCGCCTTGCGATAATGCTACCGCCGCAAGCCCTACAAGCCAGTAGTGCTTCTTCAATGTTATCAGGTAACGCTCAGTCAACAATGCCTCCTGGAGGCAAAGCGAAAGACACGCATTGCTGCGACTACTGTAACAAAGACTTCTCCTACACAAGTAACTTAAAAGGAAGCTTTAGCTCGAGTGCTCGTATCTAAATACATGTAAAAGGAGAATTCGTTTTTCTCGGCAACCACTGCACCAAATTTGACGAGGTTTGTTGCATTTAAAAGGCAAACTTAAGATCTAGTGACTGTTGGTTTCGAATTTTTGAGTTAGGTCGTCAATGTTTTATTAAAAATTGCCAAAAATCGAAAATTTTCAAAAAACGAAACTATTAAGTTTACAACTCTGTCACTCAACCACTAAAAATGATAATACAATTCTGTGAATTGAATCTAATAGTACATCTAAAGCGGACAAAATTGATATGTTACACATGAATATAAAAAAATTTAACCATAGGGAAATGCAGCTTTTGCAAAACCGTTGTAACCAACGTAACAAATTCTTCTAAGATGTAAAATGACATATTGAATTTGTCCGCTTTGAATGATCTAATGGATGCCGTTTACAGAACCGCGATATCAGTTCTTGATGCATAGCTATCAATTTGTAAACTTCGTGCTTCTATTTTTTTCAAACGGTCAAATACTTGAATATCGTTTTAGGAAAATTCAAGCCCTAAATCGAAATTTCGCTTCCAACAGTCACTAGAATTTAACTTTTTCTTTCAAATGCAACAAATTTCATCAAAATCGGCCCAGGGGTTATCTCATAAAAACGTTTTTGCGTTTTACATGTATTTGAATAGGTCGCGTCGGAGTTGGGCCCGAGCTAAAGCTTCCTCTTAAGAGGAAGCTTTAGCTCGGGCCCAACTCCGACGCGGCCTGTTCAAATACATGTAAAACGCAAAAACGTTTTTATGAGATAACCCCTGGACCGATTTTGATGAAATTTGTTGCATTTGAAAGAAAAAGTTAAATTCTAGTGACTGTTGGAAGCGAAATTTCGATTTAGGGCTTGAATTTTCCTAAAACGATATTCAAGTATTTGACCGTTTGAAAAAAATAGAAGCACGAAGTTTACAAATTGATAGCTATGCATCAAGAACTGATATCGCGGTTCTGTAAACGTCATCCATTAGGTCATTCAAAGCGGACAAATTCAATATGTCATTTTACATCTTACATGAATTTGTTACGTTGGTTACAATGGTTTTACAAAAGTTGTATTTCCCTATGATTAAATTTTTTATATTCATGTGTAACATATCAATTTTGTCCGCTATGGATGTATTTTTAGATGCAATTCACAGAATTGTATTATAATCTTTAGTGGTTGAGTTACAGAGTTGTAAACTTGATAGTTTCGTTTTTTGAAAGTTTTTGATTTTCGCCAATTTTTAATAAAAGATTGACGACCTAACTCAAAAATTCGAAACCGACAGTCACTAGATTTTAAGTTTTTCTTTTAAATGCAACAAACCTCATCAGATTTGGTGCAGTGGTTGCCGAGAAAAACGAATTCTCCTTTTACATGTATTTAGATAGGAGCACTCGAGCTAAAGCTTCCTCTTAAGACATGTCAGACATGTTCACGGCGAAGAAACCTTGCAAAGCGTGAAGGACAGCCTTGCCCGGAACCGAAGCCAAATGGGGCTACTTGCTTGCGACCTGTGCACAGAGCGCGCTATGAATTTTGCCAACCTGTACGATCTACGACAGCACCACATTAAGGAACACGGTTTCAAGGAAGAGCTGGAGAGCCTGGTATTCGACACAATGTCAGGTGCATAGTTTTCAGCTCTACTTTCCACGCGGCGCCAAAATGCGTATGCGTTCGGACTGTCCATTGGTGCTGCTATCTAAATACATGTAAAAGTAGAACTCGTTTTTCTCGGCAACCACTGCACCAAATTTGACGAAGTTTCTTGCATTTAAAAGGAAAAAAATGAACGCTAGTGATTGTTGTTTTCGAATTTTCGATTTAGATTGTCAATTATTTATTAAAAATTGGCAAAAATCAAACATTTTCTGAAAACGAAACTATAAAGTTTACAACTTTGTCTTTCGGTAACGAAAACTGATATCACAATTCTGTGAATTGCATCTAATAGTCCATTTTCTGAGCTAGTTGACAAAGGGAAGAGCGAGTCGAATGGAACTACACCCTTGCATGAACTTGCATGCGATTGCCGCCATTCTGAACGCTGCAGCTTTCAGCAAAGGTGGTGTAAGTTTACGTGCTCTCTTGTCAATGTTCATCGGTAACGCTTGCGTTCAGCGTGCATATTCTATTACCGCACCTGACACGCATGACTACGTTTGGTAGAAAAATGAAGCCACTTGGTAGCTGTTAATCGGGGCCGCGATTTTGTTGAGTTTTCGCGCACCGTCAGTGGCCATAGCGACGCTCCGCCCACGTTATCAGCGGAATCAGCCGACCATGAACAGTGGATAAGAGTGGCTTAGAATCGAGCGCAAGGCATTGCTACAAAATCGTGCAGCGAGTCGGGAGCCCAGTTCTGGCAGTGCACTGTGGATATAGTGTCGCGCTTGCTTGCAGCAGGCGACGGAAGGCGAAAGCAGCATGCATGCTCCAAACAAAACTCTTTGCGAACTTTCAAACAATGTATACTGTTAAGATGCGTTATAGTTCGATTGATTAGACACTCAGATAGCAGAGCACGTAGCGAGAGGACACAGAGCTTCGGTAACACAGACAGAAGGCTTCCAACCAAAACGTTGTCGTCGTGTTTCTCGAAGCAGTGCCTGCCGCGCGATGTTCTCCAGTACAATTGCCTCCCCGGAGAAGAAGAGCAGTCTCGGCGACCTACGGGCAAGATAACACAGGTGGATCAAAGTACGGCTTGAACGGCTGAACGTGCACGATTTCGCGCCCTCGGCGGCGCTTATCGGAAGGCGGCTCAAGGGTTTCTACCAAGTAGTTCACAGGAGACGTTTAACTGACGACACGGTAGGGACCTTGGTACTTGGAAACATGCTTTGGTGAAAGTCCAGGGCTGGTAGCGGGAACCCAAAGCCAGACTAGTGAGTCAGGGGCATAGGGCGCCAGAGAGGAGGGAATATCCCGAAGGTGCTTCTGTCGCTGCTGATCTGCCGAAGTAAATGTGCGGGCGAGCTTCCGGCACTCTTCCGCGTGTGCAGCAGCCTCGGACAGGGTAGTAGCCTCCGTTGTGTCAGGGCGATAGACCTCAGACTCTGCCCAGGCGGCGCTGCGGAAAAACCCGTCACCAGCGCCCCCATCGCAGCCTTGGCGCGAATTGAGTAGTGCAAGAATAGCCGTCCGCAAGCAAAGGTGCATAGGCCACAATGTACCCTTCTCTTTCGTTTGTGTTGAGGCACGGGTTCCTAAAAATGAAGGACCTGTAACGCTTCTTCCGGCCCTCCACACTTCGGAAAGGAAGCTCAGCATGGCGAAGTACGTGTACAGTATAAAATAAAGTTTCAAGTGTTCTTTCGGCGTGCTGCAACTCGCAAGTACAGATAACATCAGGTTTGTCTATAGGCATATCGGCATAATAATCTAAGCATTTCAAATTGGTTCATATTGAATATGTCCTGAACACAAGACTTAAGTATCTCCTATACTTTTATGTATCTTATTGTAATGTTTTGTCTCGCTATTATTTACAAAGAGTAAATTCTTTCATAGCCTTTTCCAGGGCAGCAAACAGAAAACGTTTTCCAAGGCAGCAAACAGCGTGCGATCATAACGAAAGCAAGCTTCCTATGGTGCCTACGTGCTCCATCTTTCTTTTTCGCAGGAGCTACAGCATCTCTCAGTACCTTAATTTGAACTTTTCGCATACGCTTCGAGCAACAAGCGCGCACAAATAAATGTAAATAAACGCGACATTTTTTTACACACGTGCGTTACTTCGCAATTACTCATCCAGCTAGTGCTCCTACAGCAACTTTATTTCTCACATTTGAAAAACGCAGTCGAGCAGGGTCGGCAAATTGCGAAGCGTGCTTGTTGTATCGGCGCAGGACTTACAAAATATCAAAAGTAGAAATGAGCTGGCGAAACAACGATGCTCTAGAATTAGATTTTGAATTCATAAACGAACCAAAATGTTTGGTTAAGCTGACCTGCCAAATCTCTCCGTTCCACTTGTTGAGTCAAGTGGAGGCGGACGTCTGTTAAAAGGTGGAGATATCGATGACACATAAGCAGGATGGTTCGCAACGTTGTTTTTTCTGTTACCAACGAAGTGGCGGCTGTAGATTGAGTTTTAGCTCGGTTAACACGGTCCTCCGTCAGGGCTACGCAACACAACTACAGAAGAATAAAACTGTCGCACTTTCTCATGCGAGCAGCTGTGTTGTGGGGAATGCAAATAATTCGATTACCCAACAGGTTGAACGGCCCGTATCCAGCGCTCTCGCCTTTCCCCTTCATACGATCGCGATGGAAATCGGTAAAACTGAACGTTGTTATTCCGTCCTTCACGTTCATGGGAATTTACAACACAACAGTAGCGTCGATTGCGGCGTTTCTTCGTAGCGCGCGGAGCTATCGCGGTTGCCGTCGTTTCCGCCATCAGTCTGAAGGGTGAGCCAGTAAGCGCTTTATGGCAGTTCCGCGGCGCGTCCAACTAGCGTAGAAATTCATAGCTCTCTGTCTGGGCGTTAAATGCGCAAAACACTCGCAATATGGACCAAAATCTAGTTAAATCGTTGTTTCGCAGTCGCAAGCAGCATAGGTAACTTAGCAAAGGAGCAGGGCTTCGCACTACTCAATTACTGCCTCTTCGCACCGGCAGGTGGCGCTACGTGTCTTGAAAAACTCCAGAGTCTGACGTCCATACGGAAGGATGGTGTCCATTGTCCAGGAAGGCTCGCGTCCGTAAAGAAGAAAGAACGGGGAAAATCCTGTAGTGGTCTGTGTGGCGGTATTATAAGCGTACGTCACGAAGGGGAGAATTCGGTCCCAATTGGTTTGGTCAGATGCGACGTACATGGCTAACATATCGCCAAGAGTGCGGTTAAAGCGCTCAGTCATGCCATTATTTTGCGGGTGGTATGCAGTAGTAGTACGGTGAATTACGTTGCATTCCTTGAGCAGGGCTTCTATAACATCAGAGAGAAGGACGCGGCCTCTCTCGCTCAGCAACTCTCTGGGGGCTCCATGGCGAAGTATGATGTTACGCAGAAGAAACCCGGCAACATCCCGCGCAGATGCGTTGGGCAGAGGCGAAGTTTCCGCGTAACGCGTGAGATGGTCTAACGCCACTATCACCCAGTGGTTGCCATCTGAAGTACCCGGAAGGGGCCATAAAGATCAACTCCGACCCGGTCAAAGGCCCGTCCTAGCCAAGGCAACGGTTGCAGTGGAGCAGCTAAGGCATGAAGGGTATTGTTGCGGCGTTGGCATGCCAGGCAGGAGCGGACATATTGGCGAACGAATCGGTACATGCCGCGCCAGTAATAACGAATTCGCAGGCGCGCGTACGTTTTTAGTACTCCTGCATGTGCGCATTGCGGGTCATCGTGAAACGCTGCACATATGTCCGAACGTAGATGCCGAGGAACCACGAGTAACCATTTGCGTCCGTCCGAGAGGAAGTTACGGCGGTATAGGAGCCCGTCACGAACAGCGAAGTGGTGCGCTTGGCGACGCAACGCACGTCTAGTAGAAGGCGCTGATGGGTCTGTCAGAAAAGCCAGCATAGCATCAATCCATGGATCCTTCTGCTGCTCCGAAAGCATATCCGTGGCGGTGAGGGAGGACTCGCATATTCGTACTTTCTGGTAATTGGGCTGGCCTGACACTGGGGAGCGAGACAAGGCATCCGCGTCCGAATGTTTACGGCCTGAGCGGTACAGCACTCGAATACCATACTCTTGGAGGCGAAGCGCACATCGAGCGAGGCGACCTGAAGGATCTTTCAAGGACGACAGCCAGCAGAGTGCATGGTGGTCCGTGATGACGTCGAACGGGCGACCGTAGGGGTAAGGACGGAACTTATTTATGGCCCAAATGATAGCCAGGCATTCTTTTTCTGTAACGGAATAGTTTGCTTCCGCTTTCGTGAGTGCGCGGCTAGCAAAGGCAACAACGTATACATCGAAGCCAGTCCTTCGTTGTGCAAGAACAGCGCCAATGCCGACGCCACTGGCATCCGTGTGTATTTCTGTCGGTGCGCTTGGGTCAAAATGTCGAAGTATGGGGGGTGAGGTCCGAGGACGTCGCAGCGTCGTGAATGCGGCATCGCAAGGTGGCGGCCAAGCCAAGAGGTCGTGGTTACCCGCGAGAAGCTGCGTCAAAGGCGCTATTATGATGGCGAAGTTGCGGATGAAACTAAGAAAATAGGAGCATAATCCGATGAAGCTGCGGAGTTCTTTTGTGGGCTTTGGTCTTGGAAATTCGGCAACGGCTTGGAGTTTGGTTGGATCTGGGAGCACACCATCTTTCGAAACAACGTGGCCAAGGATGACTAGCTGCCGGGCGGCGAAGCGACACTTCTTCAAGTTGAGCTGGAGTCCAGCATCGGCAAGGCAAGTGAGCACGCGTTTGAGTCGGAAAAGGTGAGAAGAAAAGTCCGGGGAAAAAATGACAATGTGATCGAGATAACAAAGGCATGTCTGCCATTTGAGGCCCCGGAGTATGTTATCCATCATTCTTTCAAAAGTTGCAGGCGCATTACAGAGGCCAAAGGGCAGCACGGTAAATTCATATAAGCCGTCAGGCGTAACAAATGCCGTTTTCGGACGGTCTGCATCAGCCACCGGGACCTGCCAATAACCGTATCATAAGTCTAAGGACGAAAAGAATTCAGCATCTTGGAGGCAGTCCAGTGCGTCGTCGATACGGGGAAGAGGATATAGATCTTTCCGGGTTATCTTGTTGAGTCGTCGATAGTCCACACAAAAACGAATTGTCCAATCTTTCACTTTGACCAGCACTACCGGACAAGCCCAAGGACTGTGTGATGGCTGTGTCACGCCGCGTCGGAGCATGTCTTCTACATGCTCATCGATGACAGGACGCTCCGTCGCGGACACCCGGTATGGACGTTGGCGTAGCGGCGCGTCGCTGCCGGTGTCGATGTGATGAACGACTGTGGAGGTACGGCCTAAACATTGTTTCTGAAGGTCGAAAGAAGATCGAAATCGGTTAAGAAGGTCGACGATCTGCGTGCGCTGACTCGGAGTGAGGCTGGGGTCAATAGACGGAGCAAACTCTCGGTCACATGCAGGCGGAGGCGCAGAAACAGGGAGAGTCATGGCGTCAACGTGAAGAGGAGTCGAGTCATCAGGCACGAGCATCGTAGACAGAGCTCGTGTCGAATTCATCAGCAAAACCGAGGCACTCGCCATGATGTAAGCTTGATGGACACGAAAACGGATTCGAAACGTAAAGTGCACTGGAGCCTGGCGAAAGGGAAGGAGGGCAAAGGGAAGCAAGAAGAGATGACGGCGTGCAGCAAGTTGAAATGGCGTGAAAAGAACTGTGTAATCGTAGAAAGCAGCACAGGAAACGGGTACAAGGGCGGAAGAGAAAGGAGGGATATCAGTGGCGGTGGCAACGGACACTCGAGCAGAAGGTGCAGGCAAATCTTCAGAGAGACTGCCGCAGAATGGAGTCAGCGCAAGTTCTGCAAGGGCACAATCAATAATAGCGTGATGAGATGAGAGGAAGTCCCATCCTAGAATGATGGCGTGAGAGCAGCAGGGAAGAACAACAAGTTCAATGTGGTATAAGCTGTCTTGTATGGCGACACGGACGGTACATGTTCCTAAGGGCTCAATAGGATCAGCGCTTGCTGTGCGTAGCGAAATGGCAGAAAACGGCATGGCGACTTTTCGGAGCGTACGGCGAAGCTGGTCGGCAATGACGTACACTGCGGCACCCGTGTCGACAAGCGCGTGAACGGCGATACCTTCGGCAAAAACTTCAATGACGTTCGTTGGGAATAAACGAGGGCTTGAGCAGTTCGAAGAGGTCGCCGTTCTTGCCTCCGGAACTGCGCCTTTTAGTTTTCCTCCACAGCCGGAGGGCGGCAGACGATGGGGGACAGGGAACGTCGACGGGGAGATGGAGACCGAAGAGTGTTGAAGATTTGGGGAACAGGAGATGAAGGAGCGAAGTGCGGAACTGGTGGCGAAGAGCGGGACTGAGAGTCAGGAGCATTCCCTTGAAGTAGCGCAGTATCGGGAGGATACAAACCTCGCCGGCGGAAGAACGGTGCCACGTGTCCAGCAAATCTACACGCAAAGCAGATCGGCCGATTGTCTTGGGTATGCCACGGATTATCAACAGGGGGTCTAGGTAGCGGAGCACGGTTTGGAGCTGGGCGTAGGGGCTGCGGAGGCGCGCAGAAGCCGCTTCTGGGCACGTAGTTCGCAGCTGCAGAAGGCGAGGCGTAGAAGCCGCTTGTGGGCGTGTAATGCGCAACTTCAGGCGGAGGTCCTGGCATGGCGCCGACGGCAGCGTAAGTGAGCGGGACTGTCGCTGAAGGTGGCTGATTAGCGAGAGGTAGTGCGTCGCTGACTTGTTCATGGATGACGCGTCGCAGTTCCGGGGACAAAGAGGACTCAGACGACTGGGTAGCAGGCAGCAGTGACAGCCGGCACGCGACTTCTTCGCGAACAAATTGCTTGGTTTGGTCGAGGAACGAAGAGTGGGCGGAAGCAGCACTAGAACTGTCAGTTAAAGCCGAAACCGTGTCGTCCGGCGCGACAGCTGGGCGCGTGGTAAGGCGTTGTTTTCGGAGCTCATCGTAGCTCTGGCACAGTGTAATGACCTCGTCGATCGTTTGAGGATTTTTCGCCAAGAGCATTTGAAAGGCGTCATCCTCTATGCCCTTGATGACATTCTTGATCTTTTCAGAGTCGGGCATGGCGGGATTAATGCGCCGGCAAAGGTCAACTACGTCTTCAGTGTAGCTGGTGAAGTTTTCACCCTTTTGCTTAGCGCGACCACGCAAGCGTTGTTCTGCGCGAAGCTTGCGCACAGCAGGGCGACCGAAGACTTCTTTGAAACAATGGGTAAATGCTTTCCAGGCACAAATAATTATGGCTTGTGCAGCTGCGTCCTACAAAGTGCAGTACCGTGATAAGCGGTGTGCATGGAAAGAAATACGAGAAAATTGTGTGTGCGCTGCTCACAACTAAGTCATGATTTACCATCAAGCCGGTCAGTAGTAGTCCAATCATATGAGTTTAAAAACTGGAATGACTTGGCAAGGACTGGGAGCAAATGTATTGGCAGAAGGAGCGAGTACAGCAGTGTCCATTTGTTTAAAACTCAATATTACATTTAAAAGGCTATGTGTGGATGTCAATTTATTTAGTTCTTGTTACCTGTAAACATGCTCTATTTCAGCACACTATATTCAGAACAGTCCGCTTCCAAGAGGCCTGTAATGTGGTTTATTTTGTCCCTTTTTTGTTATGAATTTCAGTTAAAGCAGTACTGATACGTTGAAGTTGTAGAAAGTCTACGGCACTCATCCTACATGCAAAAAGATGACACTGAGGAACCGAGAACATTAGGTAACATCATGTGTTCCAATTTGAGACTGCAGTTCCAAATATGCCAGACCTGGCATCAACCTATCTAGCCTTCATGACACGAGCTACATTTGCTGATGCGTAGCAATCAGACTAGGCATCATGATGATCCTAAAAAGGCAAACAAGATTCCTGCATGTTTTCTCTGCTTGCACTCACGTGCAACATATGCAGCAACCACATGGGCGAAACAAGAAAGAGTGTCATGGTGCATCTAGTTCCAGGGTGCCGCAATGTATAAGCGCCGTAGTGAATTATTTAGGTGGCTATGATGCTTGTAGCTTTTTTCTAAATTTGGTAGCCTTGACCTACATCTACCACAAAAAATGAAGTCGCAAATTTCGTGTCACTACTCCTATAAAGTGAATTCTGTGTCAACAGCACCCATTGAAGCTGTAACAAAAACATTCAATTTGGAGCACGCGCATCTCATTGCATATTTCCTTTTGGAGCATCGTAAAGTAGGCAACTAGTGCATGAGATAAAGGCAGCTCTAGCCCTTATGTTGCTGTTGTGGCTGTTAATTTCATGGTTTTCTGTCTGGAGCGACAATATGGAAAGAGAGACGGGCAGCAGTTTTAATGTCTCAACAGGAAAACGGCAATGTACATCAGGAGCTGTTAAGCATTATTTTTATTGCCACCGTTCTGGAAGCTATGAGTGTGCTCCTGTGGATCAGCGCAAACGGCGAAAGAAAACTCAGGGCACCTGCAAAATAGGCAAACACTGCCTTGCATCATTGCACGCTAAAGAGGAGGACGGCAAGGTGTTCGTGACATTTTAGAAAAAAACATTATGGCCATCCTGAAAGCAATGTAGAGCACCAGAGGCTATCCACCGTTGAGACTCAAGTGCTCGCAGGCAAGCATCTTGTTATTATTTGTAATGCACGATAGCAAAATCTGTAGTCATGTGCATGTGCATAATGTGCATGCCTTTCATTGTTAATTGTATTTTTATTTAACTTTGCCAGCTTTCAAGCATGTGCCAGTGCTGTCAATGACATCAAGGGTTCGATTCCTTTCTGAGCGATTTACTAAGTGTTTTTTTTTACATGATCACTGCAATCCCATACTAATTTGCAACCCCAATAATTCCATTTGGTAACAAATATGAATGTCCCTTGTATCAGGAGATAGTTTAGGTCCCTTGTGAGTGCTGCCTAGGCATCTGGGGATAAATTAGAAGTTTGCGGCATACTTTGTCAGAAAATTATTGCTTTCTTATTCTCCTTTTTAAAAAATCACAACACAATGCACTTGAATAATTAAATGCTGATATGGGGGCATTTCCATTCCTTAATCTCCCTTTGATAAAATTGCTGCAATGGCTTGGTAGCTTTGCATACATGAATTGCCTTGGCCACTTTGTAAATGCACGCTTCCTTTGTTTGAATAGTTGCTATGCTGCCGAAAAAAACGATATTGGCAGCACCATATGAAAGTTATCGTAGGAAACGTCATGTATTGTAAGTGACACTACAGGCTGCTTGCATAATCCTCACTTCCCTTATTTTTCTGTTTCATGTTCTATCAGGTCAGTTGGTCCAAGGTGTGCCGCCAAAAACTATCGTAGCTAAGATTCGAGCTGGCAATGCTGCGGGTAGTGATGGACCATCAAGATGGCACCTTGTTACTACGAAGGACCTCCACAACATTCAAGATGAGTCTAAAATAGACAAAAAGGAGCAGAGAGATGCCAATGACTTCAGAAGTGTTGAATTGTGGGTGGATGAAATGGAGGCAGCAGGAGACAACTCACCCTTGCTATACTTCAAGAAGCACGGTCAATTATCAAGCTATGAGCAGGACTTTGAGCTTGCCCTTATGACTTTGCCTCAGCAAAAACTCCTGCAAAAGCTTGGTTCCGCGAAGCTTTGCATTGATTCAACGCACAGCACAAACACGTATGAGTTCTTCCTGACTACCTTGCTCACGGTTACAGAAGATGAAACTGGCATGCCAAGTGCCTACTTAATATTAAAGCGGGTTGACGAGAAACCATGGTGAGGTTTTGTCGAGGCAATAAAAAGAAAGCAAATGTAATACATTGTAAGGCCTTCAAGTCGGATGATGCAGCAGCTTTTGGGAATGCATGGGAGCAAGTAATGGGTCCAGTACAACACCGTCTGCTCTGTTCCTGGCATGTTATGAGGAACGGGAATAAGCACTTTGCTATGGTCCCCAACCAAAAGGTACAGGATTCGGTGAGGGAGATTTTGGTAACTCTCATGAAGTGTACAGAGACAGATAATTTTGAACAGTTGCTTCACGGCCTTTGACCCACTCTTTCAAAGCGTCATGACATAGAAAACCTTCCTTCCAAAGAAAAGCAAGAACAGGACACAATCATCAAGTACTTTGAAAACACCTATGCCAATAGGGCATATCAGTGGGCCCTCTGCTACAGAAAGTGCATTGGCCTAACTATGAACAACTATGTTGAGGCAATGCACAGGACTCTGAAGCATAGCTACATGAAAAGCAAAGATAATAGACGACTAGACAAGCTAGTCTGGGTGCTTTTCACGGTGACAGCAGACAAAATCTACAACAGAGGTATAGCACTCGTCAAGGGTACTCCCGTTGGCCGCAAGACTGAACTGTTTCAAAAGCACAAGGCAAGCATTGAGCTTACTCAAATTGATATTAAGGCAGCTGGAGAAGGAGAATGGGAGGTGAAGTCTCAAAGTTTGCAGAAATTCTGGCACACAGTCCAGAGGACAAGCAAGGCATGCAGTGGTTGTGAGCTCCACTGCGAGTACTGCCAGGCTTGTTGCAGCATGTACATTTGCTCATGTCTCGACCATGTCACATATGCGCACACGTGCAAGCACATTCATGCGGTGGCTTCACAGCAGCTACAGCAGAGCATTTCACTCAATCCTGCAGACCAGGCAGGCTCCTCTGCTGATATGGGCAGTGAGTGCTTTCTAGAAATTGATGACCCAAGCTCCCTTATGGTCAGTGCCAATGAGATCATACTTAGTGCAGCTCAAGGAATTGCAGAAAGGGCACAAGGTGCATTGCAGACTTCTCTGGAGGCTGCATTTCAGAAAGCAATGAAGGTATTTTGTGAAAGGCCTCCTGAAGGATGCGAAGCAAGACTTGTGCTTGGCAAATTCATTGCCAAGCACAAGCTTCATGGCCCAGAGGAGTCTGCAAGCAAGAAGTCTTTAGTGGTGCCTCCTAACAAGAATGTAGAAAAGCAGCCAAGATATGGAGTGCCAAAAGAAAAGAGATTTGGAGCTGCACTCAAGCATGCCCCCACGTTGCTGCAACAGGAAGCCATAAAGCAGCAGCTGATCTCCGGGGAAGGGGAAGCTCTACTTATACACAGTGGCAACGACCGTGACTACTGCAGAACGAGTTCTCGAAGAAAACGAACACCACATTTCGTTGCTTGGTGAAGATCTGCGAACCTACAACAGCTGCTCCTTTTGCTGAAATCGAATTGGCTGCAGCAGGAAAGCAATGCGAAAAAAGCTGTGATTATGTAAGGAATCGTAGAAGAAAACTGCAACAGCTGCTTTTTCTGAAATACAATTGACCGCAACTTAACAGAAGATTTATGTTCCGTTGCTGAGCAGGCACATGGCTATGATTGTATGTTGTGTCCGTTGGAGCGCAAGGGACAGTTGCGACCCGGCTGTGTGCAAAGCCAATATGCAAGGAAAGGCCAGTCCAACGATAAAGGCAGTGCGAAAAAAGCCTTGATTGTCCAAGGAATGGTACAAGAAACCTGCAACAGCTGATTTCTCTGAAATAGAATTGACCGCAGCTCACGAGAAGATTTCTGTTCCGTTGCTGAGCAGGCACATGGGTATGATTGTATGGTGTGTGTGTGTTAGAGCGCGAGAGACAGCTGAAAACCGGCTGTGTCCAAAGCCAATACGAAAGGAAATGCCATTCCAACAAGGAAGGCAGTGCAAGAAAAGCCGTGATTATCCAAGGAATGGTAGAAGAAACCTGGAACAGCTCCTTTCTCTGAAATAGAATTGACCACAGCTCACGAGAAGATTTCCGTTCCGTTGCGTAGCAGGCACATGGCTATGATGGTATGGTGTGTGCAGAGCGCGAAAGGTACATCTAAGTGGTCACCTGCATTGAGGCATCTAAACATTTATCTTCAGGCGCACAGACCTTTCATGGGAAGTGCTTAGGTAAGAAGTGCTTAGGTAAGTATGCGTGCATTCAACATTTATGTGCAGGCCATAAACCAGTTGCTGGGATGGTGTGCTGCCCATTGAAGCTTGTGGGCACATGTGATCTTGTAAGTATTTGCGTCATGTTAACATGGTGTCTTGTTGCTTGTATAAAAGTGTTCTAGTTTTTCAGGTGGTGCTTGATTCATAACTGCAGTGGTGTTCCTGCATCTGGCAATGACAGAATATTTTTCTCTCGGCAGAATCTGGCTACTAGAGAGCGCGTCTCCCAGGTGGCGGATAGGGAGGCTGCTACCAAAGAGCAGTGTCGTGAAGATGAATTGGACTTAAGGCGCACGCTTGTAATAATTTGGCAGCGTTGATAGCACATCTTATCAACACATCATAGTGGTGAAAAGGGCACCAGCATGCAGTGCAGTTTGCACTTAAAATGTCGTCTGCTACACTGTTTGCTTTAGGTATGCACATGCCTTCTCACTGTTGTCTGCAGGCCCAGGCCATGCAGGTACAAGTATTTGTAAACATAACTCTGCACCTATTCAACTCTGACCGGTTTTTTGCAAGCAGGACTGCACAGATAACCCTTAGAAGGTGTGAGTGTCCTGATGCGAACAGCATAGCTGACCATGCTTGGATCAAAGGAAGTTTCGTGTGCTTGCGCTATAGTTGGCGTTATAAGGCACCAATATGCCATGCAGTCTATGTTCACTTGATATACCAAAATATTGCACGGGTGTGCTGCCAGTAACAGTAATGTATTTATTTATTATTTATTTATTCATACTGTCGATCCCTGATGGGATCATAACAGGAAGGGCATACACAGTTATCTTGCAGTGTAACAATAATAATTAGCGCAATATTAAGATTACACATATTAGACATGCAGTTAGGAGAGGCAGACAATGCAGTAGGCAGAAAAGTAACGTTATACACTGTAATAATGTAATAATTTGACAGCAATACAATATCGGACACTAATAAGGCAGACTTGCTTCTTTGGTAGCAGTGGTGCTTACACCCGCGGACCAACAGGTTATTGCTTCAAATGGCATCTGCAGCACTTCAGAAAAAATCTTGCCTGGAAGGACATCCTCAAACTACTATTGTACCATTAGCATGAATTCATTGTCATGCTGCTACACGCAGCATCACGTATACTAGCATAAAGTGCATGCTACATTGATTTTGCAACTTTGGCATTATGTGCAATTATGCTGCATTTTTAGCATTGCAGTTTTATAACAAATCTCGCCTTATTGGGGTATGGCATGTGTACATATTTCACTGTATACTCGTCACCCACACTTTTTTTCGTTATCCCTTTCTGCTGCATAAAGCAGCAGGCCCGAGATAAAGCTGCGCTGGCCAGCCTTGCAGCTTTTCTCATTAAAATTATGTAGCATGTCTACATCCCTAGTGTGTGTTGCAAGACATTGTCTACCATGAGCCGATTGCATCAAGAGTGGCTTTATGGATAAGGGAAGTAGCGTTCTCAATCTGGTATTGCAGGCTTTGCATGCCCTCAGTAAACATAACAATGTGGCCTCATTTTCTTCAAGATTAATTAGCTGTTGCTATGGTTTGCAAAATGGGGAGGGCAGCTAAACTGGTCTCTTTGTTAGTTTGATGACAAATTATTGGCAATATTTTTTAAAGGTGCTTTTCACAGAGCATAAGCCTACCAAAAATCTGCACCATTGCCAGTGTTCTTTTGGTGGTGACGAAAAGTGAAACTGCAGACAATTGAGCTGATCATGCCTGCATTTTTCAAAAATTAAGAGAAATATTGGTAGCCGCAACTACAGCTGCGACTGAGCCATGGATGGCCATATGCTTTCTGCACAAATTGCGGGCCCTTGCGCAGCATCAGTGAAGAGTCGGCAGGCCAAGCTACTGTGTTCCTTTTGATCTAGACAGTGTGCAGTTCAGTGTCGTCGCAACAACTTATCGCCCCGCAAGCTTGTAGCCTGTGCCTTCTGCTGCTGCTTCGGACAACTCGTCACCTGTGCACAACACTTCTAGTTGCCCCAGTAGCACTACCGCTGCTTCTAAATATTAAGTAACCACACATTGTAGGCTACAAGGACATTCATGCACTGCATCTTATCTCCATGCGTGCTGTGTTGCTGTTTGCATACATGTCCTTGTTCGATAAGTGCTGTGAACTTTTTTTTGATACTGCACTGTGGCAGTGTTCTGTATACTATCGATTAATCTCCATATACACAAGTGCTTTGATCATCAATCTTCAAAAATGCAACCTTCATGGTGCTCCTTCCTTCACAAGCTTGCATATAAAAATTATTTTTGCCCCAACTAGAATTTGTGGCTTCAATTTGGTCACTTCACCAGGCATATTTAATTCGCATTCTTGAGTCTAGCCAAAACTGTGCTGCACGTTTAATTCTTGAGCGTATCTAACCTTCAGTATTCATTTTCATACCATCCTTGGAATTGCGGCGGAATGTAGCGTCGTTTTGTCTGCTATAATAAATCATTCATAGTGAGCATTTGTCCACTTTGCTTCTTGCTTGTCCATCCCACACATTTAAGCACTTGCACAATCGCCTCAGCGTCCAGCACATTTATGGTCAGACTAATGCATTTAACTTTTCTTTGCCACGTGCCATTACACATTGGAATTGTCTTCACGATAACATTGCTGACATTAACTATCCTGTAACCTTGAGACAAAAAATCCATATAATCTTTGGGAAGTGTTCGTGTTTCTATTTCTGGTATATGTAACATGTTCTTTTACACAATTATATAACCGTCTTATTTCCTGTAGAACCTAACTCATAATGGTGGGATCCTACTTTGCGATTTTATTTCTGTTCTTTTCAAAATAATGTATTGATCTTGCATCGCTGTTTATACTTATAACATTGTATACCTTATTTGCTCCTTCTTTGTTATTGTCTTATGCCCTACCCCCTCCACGCAGTACTCCTTGTGGCACCTGTGAGGTAGATGAATACATAAACCAGATGGCACTCGTGTTTATTGTGAAATCAAAATTGTGTATATTGTGGTTTTACCAATAAAAGGTCTAATTTGTAAATTCTTCTCCTGCAATGCCACCAATGTATACATAACAAACCAGTTGTGTATGCTGCCTAGAATTGGCATGCTTAAAATATTCCGCACCTTTCAGGGTCTATTTTTCTGCCTCTCTGTCCGGGTTTTTATGCATCTTTCCGCAAACTTGGGTCACAGGGCAATCCATGTATAATGGGTAGAGCATTGGGCTGTTGTGCTAAGAGAACCCAGTTTGCCACTACTGAAAAGAAGTTACAAAGAAAAGGGCTGCATAGAAAAGTGTACTTTATTTCCCATAATTGTTCATGATGGTGGGAGTCCGCAGTCAAGCATGCCACATACTAAACACGTCGAAAAAAAACACAGCTGATTAAAAATTAAGCCCTCAAACACGCAATATACATCCATCACCTGTGCACCATCAGTAAGATTACAAATTTCCTATTACAGAGCAAATATAGCTGTAGCCTTATTGAGTTTGTTCACTTTAACTTCTTTTTTTATGCCTTCAAATAATTAGATATCTTTAGCTGCACAATTTTTGATAAGCACAATTTGACTCCATCGTTTTGGCAAGGTTATTAAGCTGATTAAACATGAAATGTGCTGAATCCTTCTCTATAATCTCAAGTCTAAATGAGCATCAGCTTTAACTTCAAGTATCACTTATTATTATTTAGAACATGAAGGTTTGCTGGGATTATTGCAAGTTTTCATGGCATGCACCATGAACACTTTCAGATTTTGCGAGAACATTCATTTTTCAACTTTTCACATCAGTGACTCCACCACACTTACTGATGTGATAGACTTCCTTCACACACATAGTATGCTATGCTTTCACAAGCATCAGTTCACATTCAAGGCAGTCAGCAGCCATGATAAAATATTTTTGGCAGCAAATAGAGCAATGCAACAATTGGAAAAAACCAACCTGCAATTGAACAGCAAAATTCTATTTTTTTCAGCTGCTCTGATGCCACTGCTGTAATATATATAGAAAACAGACAGCTAATGATCAAGGAACCATTCAGTGACAACACAAATGCAGACATAACCAAACCGCTCAGTGATTCACACATTCAGATATGGCAACGCCGCAGCAACTGTGAAAGTCCTTTCACGCGTTTTCACACTACACCCATGTGCACAAGTAATCCTGCTGCCACTGCCAAAGCCCTCCTGCAGGTCTGTCAGTCAATGGGCACTGAAAGTACCACATTTTCATGTCACGCAACCACAAATATGATTTGACGAAGGGCTTTTGGTCTCTCCAAAAAAGAAAAACTAACTTATAGTAATTATGTGTCGTGAAGCCGATATAACGCGAGGCATGTCCTGAAGCTGGAAATTTGAAGGAAAAAAATTTGCATATTCATGCAAATACGGTAATACCCGTGAAAGTGAGTCATAAAGTACACGGTGTCTGTCCTACATTGAGCTTATTCCAATGAATTACAAAACAATCAGGCATCTGGCATAGCCATCAACACCACACCCCTTCATCGCACACTCCTGCGAAGCCCCAGCCCATACGACGGACCCCCAGGTCTCGTGAGCAGTGAGTGAGAAGCTTCACAACATACAGCTTGTTTGAAAGCCCAAATAAACGTGTTCTGCAAGCGCCACTTCTTGAGTCGAAGGCTATATGCAGTGCATGCTTGCTGTAGAGCGTACAATAATAATAAACTTGCACAGCATTATTTTTGCCATCGGAGCAGTGCCTCATCGTTTGATACGATTTATTGCCTTTCTTCGCACAAAAGCACGCGCCTGAATGCGCGAAATTGGGACACGCTGTGCGACGCCATTCCAACTTAGTCGCGCTTTGCAGCAGTACACGAGCGTTGCCGTGAAGCCCGCTGGAGAGGCCAATGCGGTTTCAATACATTGCACGAGTGCGCAGACGGCGCTCTTAAGACTTAACGTGA
Source organism: Dermacentor variabilis (assembly GCF_050947875.1). NCBI lineage: Eukaryota > Metazoa > Arthropoda > Arachnida > Ixodida > Ixodidae > Dermacentor > Dermacentor variabilis. The sequence continues at coordinate 125,122,327 of NC_134578.1, read as the reverse complement.
GTGAAAGCATGCGCTGCTGCTTCGCACAAAAGCACGCATCTGAATGTGCAAAATTAGGGCAAGCCGTGCGACGCCATTCGACCTTAGTCGAGTTTCACAGCAGTACACGAGCGTTGCCGTGAAGCCGGCGTGAAAAAGCAATTTTTCCTAAATGGAGCGCACAGGGTGTGCTGCACCGCGTTTCATGGTTGAAACAAATATTTTATCCCTGAGAACAGAAGTCTGTGCATAGCCTGTGTGGTAATGCCAGAAATGGCCTTATTCCATTAAAATCCTGTAATATCAGCTTAACACAAAGAGGTCAAAGTGCAAATATACAGAGGCTGTTAGACAAGTTATGCTGCCTGATATTGGTATACGTTCTTTCTTTTTTACAGAAACGGAATCTTCACAGTGTCTTTATGGTGATCTGTTGGGCACTCTGCAAAATGGTTCAACCTGTCTGTGCACTGCAGCATGACAACGCACATTGTCACAATTTTCAGTTGTTTTTGATAGCAAAAGGGCATTCCTGTCTTTGTACATTGCTCTACTCGTCATTCATTAGTTCAGCTCACTTTCCTGAAACTGAAGATAACAAATCGTAAATAATACATAGCGTACAATGAGCCATGGCATTCAACTTGAGCAAGCACATGGGACCATTTAATATAGCGCTGCTAAGACTAGAGGAAAACAGATGCACAGTAGTGTGTAGCTTCACAAAGAAAATAGATTTCAGGAGGCAGAATAATTTGTTGTGCAAATTCCGCTGGTACAGTTGAGTGACTTTGCTAACGGACCTTTGTGCGCGCTTTGTTCACTGTGCCATGCACACTATCTGTATGCGCGCTTGAGCTATTGGAAAAGCGTGATGCATCCCTGTTGTAACTATAACGCATGAGACAGCAGCAGCCGTGCATTGACGTGTTGCTGTGATCCTATATTTGGGCAACACAGAAAGCATGTTTGCTTGCAAAGAGGTTTGCTGTCTGTCATGTTTTTGCGACACGTGGTAGAAAAAGGAAAGAAAAAAGGCACTCTCTGGCCTGTAAAATGTTCATTCCATAAGCAGGCTTGACTGGAATGAGTGAAAACCAATGATGCCCGGGCTCATCGAGGAAGCCTTTGGCCTCTGGACTACATGTTCATCGGCATTTGGCCAAGCTTGCTGCACGACCTAGTCTACAGCTATTCTTGCGGCTAGCATTGTTCATCATCAGACATTGTTCACCCGCATGTGTGAGGTAGTGTTCCGCTCACATGTTTTTTTTATCTTTTCAGAATGAGATCGGAAATCTTTTAACATGAATGTAGTCCACATGAAATTTCAGCTATTCTTGCAATCCAACCCTAGCGCAAGCTGAACTTTAGCTTAATTGTGTTAATAGTAAAGAGTTAACAAGCCCATGTTTAGTCATGCAAGTAATAAAAAAGAAGCACGCTTGTCAAGCGTAGTTTTTTTGTATTTGCCAACACAGGGGTTAAGAAAACTCTGCTCAATACAAACACTCATTAAGAGCGCACTAAACACACTAGATGTGCAGTCTGATAAGCTTTGTAAGTTATGGTATAAAAGCCATTTCAGCTGTCCTACAGTACGGCTTAGTGGCTCCTCAGGACTTCTTTACATCTACGAAATAGGGTGGTGGTGTTACTGAATACAGGTTTTGGCAATCAGCGGGCTGTGTTTTATTGTTAAAATTCCTACATTCCTACAATCAGTTTTAAATGGCTGTCTTATATCAAAACTGTATCTTAGCATGTTGTTTGAAACAAGACTGTGCATTGCACCCAAGACATGTAAAAATTGACAAGGAAGACGTGAAGGTTTCTAAATACCTTGCCGACTCACCCCATGTTGGCAGTAGATACAGCTGGCTCTGCAATAGAAACAAATTCATATTTCCTACAGTGAACAGGCTGCAGTAAGCAGCTCCTAAATCAAACAAATTTGAAAGATTCATTAATATACCTGCAACACACACTTTACCCAGAATTTGTTCAGGAAGGTACCCCCTGTGTGCAATGGTGCCAACCAAGTTGATTTCTGTTGACTAAAGGAACACGCCGCAACGGTATAACAGTTGCGAAGGGAGTTTGTGAACCGATCGAGGGACATATATCTTAAAGATTCTGTGAGAACAACGATAGTATACAGACCCTTATAACGTCCTGCAACATTCCTGTCAAATGTTTTAAATACAAAGAGCCTCGACATATGCGAGGCTTCGTAGGTGATTGCTGCAGAAACAGGCACAAGAGATCTGCGAGTATGATAGAAGCTCTTTAGCTGTAAACATTGCAAGCAGAAGCAATTAGAAAATAATATTGCTACGCACTGGAGTTGTTCCTGCCTTATTCCTGTTCGGCTATTTTCTGCACATTATTTACATCTAGATTATCATTCCAGCATTGATTGTAGTGCAGGCGCACTTGGAAATAATAACAAAAAATGTGTTGTCCGTGTGCAGAACTGTAGAGTTCTTCTTGCGTTGTGAAGCCGTTCCAATGAAAGTTTCTTTTTTTTTTTTGCTTTTAAGTCGTGAACGAGAACAGATTAAGCCGTACTTATTGTGGCAGCACTACTGTAACTCGAGAACAGTTGTCTTTTACCCCACTCCAGAGGAAACTATTCCTACTAGTAGAATAAATAACAGCAGAGATGTATATCACGCTCCGGGCCCTCTTGAATAGAACTAGGCCGAAGCTTCCTCTCGCCAGGAAAATAAGAGCTACTGACGCACAAATTGGCGCGATGTGTCGACATATGAATTATGCCACTTACGTGTTAAGGTCAGCAGCACATCGCAGCAGCTCCGTCATCGCCGTCTGTCAAGCGTAATAATTACGTAAAGATTAATGAGTCGACGCTAGCGAATGTTGTGGACACGAAGGCGCCGCTGCAGGGCGCCGGTCCGCGAACTGGCCGTTGCCGATACGCCGCGCCACTTGGATATTTAGAGCGTCTGTACCGCCGGATACTCCAGTAATACAGACCGCGCAGCACGGATTTCATGAGTGGTGAACAGTGGGTAGTCGACGCAGACACATTTAAGTGACTTGCAGTGAGCAGCACATCCCTCGACATCCGTTAAAGAAAGGCGGGTACGGAGACGCCACATTGCAGTTCGGTGACACTTCGACATTTCAACTGTCACCACCGCCGAGTTCTCAAGGAAGATACGGGTCACACAACGCAGATTCTGTACTGCCAGAGCTCACCGAGGCCAAAGCCGCACTGCCGCACCACCACTACTACTCGTGGATTTCCACCAAGTAAGGCAGAACCTACAACCAACACAGAAGTAGAGTGTAGCAGAGTACGACCATTATCTAGCACTCTCTACACACAAGCAACGCAAGCACAATCACACAAGCTACGTTGAACAACGCGTGGTCGAATTTGTCCATGGGAGGACGATCACGCCGAGAAGGAACAGGCCACGGCGTCACTTGGCGCCACCATCGCGATTTCTCAAAAGTTCCTAAATGATTCTGTCCCTAGGCACCTAGGATCAGGTCACGTGAGGGATTTTTGTACGACAACTAGAAGCACGCCCAACGCTGGACCCGGCAAGCGGCGAGAGTGAAGCAAAAAACGTGGAAATTTGCGGCGGCGCTGCAGTCGCCTTGTTCTTAAAGCTCCTCCTTCTTCTGACGTTCCGGCCAATCCGGTGCCTCGGCGGCCCAGCGAAACCACGCCTACCACCTGTGGTTACGGCGGGGCCGAGCTGTCGTCTGCTCGACGCGCCGCCGTCTACTGAACACACAGTCGTGCTTGTGTTTGTTTCGTCAATTTTTGTCCCTAGTATGCGCGCAAAAAAGAATACAATTACTGCTTTGCCATGAATTGAAGTTCCTCGCTTCCGTCAAACGATGCCGTCTGCACGATGTTTACGCGCGCAGATGACCCTCGCATTTCTCTGGTTTTTCTCGTAATTCGGTGACTTGGCAGAGTGTTCGCAGAATGATAGGATAAGCACACCTCGGCGGAAGAAGTACTGTTGTGTAGTGGGTTGCAAAACCGTATACAGTAGATTGAAAGGCGAGGCCAAGCTTTCGCGCTTCGGAGTTCCTAAAGATGAAGAAAGGCGACGCGTGCGGGAGCTCAATCTTCACCGCACCGATCGGCCCTTTGGAAGTCACCGACTCCATTTGTCAGCTGCACTTTGATGCAATGTACATACTGAGGCGTTATGTACATATCGTCGAAGGCCAGGAAATATCTACACAGCGTGGAAAGACTGCGCTTGGGTCTGATGCGGTACCCACAATCTTTTGCCGTATTTTCCGGAGTATCTCTACGAGCAGCCTACATCCGAGCAGCCCACACGAAAGAGAACAGCCTCATATGCAACAGATGAAGGCCGGTCATCAAAGAGAATGCTCCTGCTCTCAGTTCAACCGTCATTCAGATTGGAGGCATGTGACAATGCAAACCTGAGCGAGCTCGAAGACATAGACAACCGATAATAGGCTTCCTAATCCAAGCAAATATAAACAATGTGTTTTGCTTTATTCACCCAGGGTATCTGGAAAACCAACTACATCTCAGGCCTATGACGCACAAAAATAGGCAATAAAATGGCTATTCAGTAAATATTTTCAAAACAGAATTAACCTACACAAAAATTTGCTGCACGTAGCGAATGATGTGACCCACATTCTACCTAAATGTCAAATTGCTGCCGTTATTAGGGCATCAGGGACATTTTCTTAGCATTCAATATATCGCCTTGAGACAGGAAGGAAACAACGGCTTACCAATTTTCATTTAACCCCTAATTATGCCACACAGATCATTTATTCCTGTACCTCACCCCATTACTGCACATGATCTCCATTTCTACAGAATATAAGCCCTGCATTTCATTATTTCATACAGTGAAACACGCACATAAAGATTAAAAAAGAAAGCAAACTGCAAACGCGATCCATCTGACTGCGTGGCTCCGGCTAATCCAGGCATGGTCATCCTCGAACGCAACTGCAACGCTGTGCTCGACCGCGGCCGAGCTTCTGTTCGGCACGCTCTGACGCTGCCGATCGGCGCATCAGCGGCCTCCGCCGCGCGCGGGGGCGTGGCGTCCAGAAGAAAGCGACGGTGGTGACATCTGGATTTTCAATCAAAAATGCCTCAGCGCGGAGCCCTCGTTGAACCTACTCTCCCAATATAACACTTTACTAAGAGGAACACCGCCCTCGCCTGGTCAGTGCCATGCCACGTTTGGCTTTAGATAGCCAAATTGTGCTACATAAAATTATTGTCGTCGACTTGGGCAAGTTGTCTACATGCCTATATTTGGGATACTGAAAATTTGCGACTTGGTTTTGCTTGTGCTTTAAGTGGCACCGAAATCCACGCTGCAGAGGTGCCCCTCCTCGACTACAAAGAAGTCTCGAAGGCTATGTTTTAGCTGGCTGAGCAGGCAGCGCGGTTGTGCGTGTGCGTGTGCGAAATGGTCCCCCTCCCCTAATTGCACCGTTCTCTGAGCCGATGGCTTTAATCTTTGATGAGCCTAAACTGTACAACGCGCTTCCACCATGATAACATTTGTGAAAGCAACATCGTCTCATCTTATCCCGATCACCGGGCATCGGGATGAGCCTGGGAGTAGGCGGTGTTTTACAGTACACTATACTAACATGGCTATGCTCAGAAACGGAGAGCAATAAAATAGGATCGCGCGATTGTGGTGCTGGCATGAATGAAGGGAAGCACGGGTAGAGGACACGCTCCAGTGTGTTCATGTCCAAGGCTACTGGTTGAAGTAACGCGCCGGGCACAGCTTTCGACCTACTCCACGTTTCTTACGGTAAGCTTTACTGTCTTGTTCCTTTACGTGCGAGATGAACGTTAACGCGATAGCCTTAAGGGCCAGAAAATCTAGTGTCGCAGAAAATCTAGTGTCGGCGCAGTTAACCGTATCAGAAAAATTATCCTGAACCACGCAGGTTCTTCATGGGCGTTACTGAACTAATTTAATTTCTCGAAGTAAAATGCGTCGGAAAATTCGTAAAGTACGACTTACACACAACCTAGAGAGGTGATATCGTCGGATTGTAATTTGAATATACGAGAAAACTTAATTCTGTTACGCGGAAGCTCAAACACTTTTTCCTGCTGCCGTTCGAGGCGTCTCAATGAGAACGGCGCGCCCCGCTCGGTTCCTTGCAACATCATCCAGATGGCACTCGCATCCGCAGCAGCGGCGGCGCCCGCCATGCGGAGGGCATGAAAAAAAAGAAAAAAAGAAACCGGAACCTCGCTTTTGCTCATAGCGTTCGCCGCCAGCATTTGTACATAAACATTATGGATACGTAAACTGCAATTGCCAGAAAGCGTGAGAAGCAGTCAACGCGTTCGCCGCCAGCGTTTGCAGATAAACATTATGGATACGTAAACTGCAGTATCCAGGAAGCGTGAGAAGCAGTCAAGGATTTTTGAATGCTATCAGGTTCCAGTCTTAAAGGCGAACCTTAAAGAGACTGAGAATCAATTTTCATTGCAGTTACGTTTTTTAATGCAACGGAAAGCTTGCCGCTGGAGTGTCTAATTATGAAGTGGTAGCGCCGAAAACGCCGTGGAACATTTTTGTGTCCGAATTTTTTAATCTGCAGTGACGATGAAGTCGTTCAGTGGAAGCACGCTGAAAGTGCTATAGGTGAGCGGGATAGCGATGCTGGCATAACTGTGAGGAAGTATTATTTTGTTTATCAAGTCAACGCTCTTGCGATTAATGTTTTCCAAAGTGTTAAAGTATTTCTGCAATAACAGCTCCGTGTTTTCGTGGTTTCCTGTCCTGCTTTGGTATTTTAATAGTCAAAACAAAACCAATCGGATCGGAAAGGAAAAGGACGATTTTACACGTGATGCACAGTTCAGCGTGTTACCGTAGCTATGCGTGCGCTTTTGATTTACGAAGCATAGAATAAAGCGCAAGTGTATATTATTACAGCAGCTGCAATTCTAAACAATTATTCGGTATCATCATCCGCAGCAGCAGCAGTATCAGCAGCCTGGTTATGCCCACTGCAGGGCAAACGCGTCTCCCATTCTTCTCCGACTACCGCGGTCATGTACAAATTGTGGCCATGTCGTCCCTGCAAACTTCTTAATCTCATCCGTCCACCTAGCTTTCTGCCGCCCACTGCTACGCTTACCATCGCTTGGAATCCAGTCCGTAACGCTTTATGACCATCGGTTATCTTCCCTCCTCATTACGTTTCCTGTCCATGCCATGCCATGATTTCAACTGAGATGTCATTAACTCGCGTTTGTTCCCTCACCCAATCTGCTCTTTTCTTATCCCTTAACGTTACACCCATCATTCTTCTTTCCATAGCTCTTTGTGTCGTCCTCAATTTAAGTAGAACCCTTTTCGTAAGCCTTCAGGTTTTTGCCCCGTATGTGAGTACTGGTAAGACACAGCTGTTATACACTTTTCTCATGAGGGATAATGGCAACCTGCTGTTCATGATCTGAGAATGCCGGCCAAACGCACCCCAGCCTATTCTTATTCTTCTCATTATTTCAGTCTCATGATCCCGATCCGCGGCCACTGCCCTAAGTAGATGTATTCCCTTACCACTTCCAGTGCCTCGCTACCTATCGTAAACTGCTGTTGTCTTCCGAGACTGTTAAACATTACTTCAGTTTTCTTCAGATTACTTTTTCGACCCATCCTTCTGCTGTGCCTGTCCAGGGGTGCGATCGGAGATGGTTGTTCGGCGCGTTCGTTCGATTACCGGCGCGCGCGATTGGCCGACTCCGCGCCGACGTCGCCAGCCGCGGGGCGCCGCCCCGTTTTTGGTGACGTCAAAATGACGATACGCTCCTGTCAATCATCCGCCCACCGAGCATTTCGCCCGAACGCGACGGGAGTTGAGAAGTTTGGAGCGATCATTGCTCGTTACGAGACCGGCTTGGCATGACGCGTCTGATAGATTGGATTAGACCCAAAGTCGGCTTCGGCAGCTGACTAGCACGTTCGGATCCAATCCATAGTTTAATTCGAGAAAAATGGCGCTTGCGTTGGAAACTTCGGTTGTTGCGTTGGCGTTGCTTGAGGAGGAAGGAGAGCGGGTGGAGGTGCGAAATGCGTTTGAAGAGATGACAGAAGGCGAATTCCGGCGTCGTTTTCGTTTCTCGAAAGAAACGGTGCGTTGGTTGTGCGGTGAACTCGACCCCATCATCGGGTGCCAGCGAGCCAGCGGAATTTCTACTGAGCGGAAGGTGTTGTGCGCCCTGAGGTTTTTCGCAACGGGAAGCTTCCAGCGGGGCGTCGGCAGTGAAGAATTCATCGGCCTGTCGCAGTCGTCCGTCAGCGACACCATCCACGAAGTAGCAAACGCCATAACTGTCGTTGGCGGGCAAAAGCGGTGGATGGACTTCCCCCAGACGACATCCGCGAAGGCCAGAGCAAATCGGCGTTTGCGCGGCTCGGACGGATCCCCGGTGTGCTCGGCTGCGTCGATGGCACTCTTATCGCCATACAGCAGCCCCAAGGCCTGAGCCCCGGGGATACACAGAGCTATATGTCGAGGAAGGGTTTCTACGCCATGAACGTAAGTATTATTCTTGCATTGTATCCCTAGTGATATATTTTTGTTCGTTTGTGTCGCAGTAATTTTCCATTTCACTCGGACTGTTGCAACAGAATGTACTAGGAGCGGTATTCTCGATCTATCCACAACGGGAATTGATTCCTTTTGAGGGTACATCGCGATGGAACAGTGACGAAATCTTGCGGTGCGGGACACACTGCGGCTCAGCGGTCTCCACAGCGCATGAAATCGACGTTGCTCGATCGCGGAGTATCCCCGAAGCTTGATTCACGATTTCGATGGATTCAAAACGCCGCTCCTGCTGGATTATGCCGTAGTACTCGCTGTCCTGTGCTGCCGTCCTGCACACGTTTAATGATGGGCGCTAAATCTTGCAATACATGTGCCATTTAATAGCACTAAAGGAGTTCTTTTATTCCGGTTTTGTGCCTGCAATTTTTCATGTTGGAGGTGTTGCGGGACATTAGCTGAAACACGTAACAGTAATGTGGGTAAAGGCGGGGGTGCCAGCAATTTGTGACGTTCCGAGCAGTTAACAGGCGGGCTAGTCTTTGACAGTGCCCTGACGAAAACAAGTCCGCGTGTTGCAACTTTAACTACGAAACGAACCATGTCCGACCGAGATTTGCTCATAGCAGTATTCGAACAGTCTGTCACAGTGTGCGGATATTCAATTAGGTTCATAAGTGCTTTAAAGGACTTGTACGACAACTGTTTGCACTAATTTTTAATCTGCAGACATGCGATGCAGACCTCTGGATTGAAGACATCAACCCCTGCTTCCCGGGGTCCTGTCATGATTCATGGGTGTGGCGTAGGAACCCTCTCCGTACATACCTTGAAGCAGAACTGCGCCCTGGTGAATGTTTGCTTGGTAAGTGCTGCAAATGTGCACCACAATGAAGTAGATATCGCTTAAACTGTCACCCTGCCCTTGCGCAGGAGACTCCGGCTATCCCTTGGAGCCGTGGCTCCTGTCACCAGTGCCGGGGCATCCAGCTGGCAGCACCCCTGAGGGCCTCTACAACAAGGAGCACACCGCCATGCGCAATGTTGTGGAGAGGTGCATCGGGGTCCTAAAGAGCAGGTTCCGCTGCTTGCAGCGTTACCGGACCCTGCTCTACAACCCCGATCGAGCAGCGACCATCGTTGCCGCTTGTGCAGCTCTTCACAACATTGCCTTGGCGGCACGTGAGCCTGCTCCGGAAGAGGAGGACGACGACAGTGACGTTGCTCCAGCTGTCCAGCAGACTGCAGATCTGGTCGACCCGCCAGCACCACCCATGCGGGTCCCACAACCGCGGGAACTGTACCTGAGGGGCCAGCAGCAGCGCAACCGCGTGGTGAACCTTTTCCAAGGACCACGCGGAGTGCATACTGACCACCTCCGGAGGGTACGCCGCCGCCTGCTGCGACCTCGTCGGCAGCAGCCAATGTAATGCTGCGACTGCTTGGTACGTTATTTTTTTTTCACATGTGGGAAAAGAAAGTGAAACGAATGCTGTCGGTATGCCAAAGTTTACAAACACACTATTGGCGTGGGCTCATTAGCCACGGTGAATTTATTAGTCACTTATTATCAAGTCAACGTCAAGCAATACAATGCACTGTTTCCTCCCCAGAGCATCACGCTGCGACTCAGTTTACTATGTTCTCCAGTCTGGCGCAATATTTTTGGCATGATAACATCTTGTACATTAGCTACCCATCTCAATAAAACCATGTTCTTATAATTAATGACCCTATGGCTGCACAAGCTTGTGCACAATGTCATCCTGATGAACTGTGCATATTTCTTATGCATAACATAAGAAGCATAACATAAGCGCATATGGCCCGTGCTTCTTTGTTGTCCTCTTTAGCACACAATAACTTGCTATCCTTCCTATGAAGTATGTTGCCTAACACTTATGCACAAGCAGTGGCCTAACTGTGAATGGGACACGGTGTCGGAGTTTGTCACCGAGCCAAAATGACCACCCCACAAACTGGCGGCTAGTCCGAAAAAGCCTGTTTGAATCGGGACTGCAACGCCGGCAAGTGGGAATACTGAATTATGCTTAAAAAAATTAAATGCACGACATGAGCGCCATCTTAGAACTGAAATTGTATCAGAACTGCGCGATATAATATAGTTGTGTAAAAGAAAGTTGCCCTTACTGTAACGTAAAAAGAAAAAAGAGTCATTTTCTCATATACGTACAGACGTTAAGAGGCGCCTGCCTCTCCTCTGCACAGACACATACACATAGCACAACAAAGTCGAAGCAATACACAAAAACAAACTCCCGCAAGTATTTCAGAAGTCGCGACACAAAACCTAGTGCACAGTCCAAGTTCTTTAGTGCCCTCATGTGGAATGCGATATTTTTGAAAGTATACAAGAAAGGCAACCTTTGGTGCTTGTTTAAACATATACACAACAACCTTCGCTGCAGGTTTAAAACTATACACAACAACCTTCGCTGTAGGTTTAAAACTATACACAACAACCTTCGCTGCAGGTTTAAAACTATACACAACCTTTGCTGCAGGTTTAAAACTATACACAACACCTTTTGCTGCAGGTTTAAAACTATACACAACAACCTTCGCTGCAGGTTTAAAACTATACACAACAACCTTCGCTGCAGGTTTAAAACTATACACAACAACCTTCGCTGCAGGTTTAAAACTACACACAACAGCTTTCACTGCAGATTTAAAAAAATCTGCACTGCAGACTTAAAAAAAAACTGCAGCAGTCTTTGCTGCAGATAAAAGAAACTGCAGCAGCCTTTGCTGCAGATAAAAAAAAACTGCAGCAGTCTTTGCTGCAGATCAAAGAATATACCAAAATTTTAAATTATTGTGCAGGCCGCCCCAGTGCCGCTGCAATGGCCCGTGAGAGCGCCCCCACGCTGCGCAGCTCCTGCAAAGCCTGGCCCTGTTGCTGCAGGATGGCCTCCAGGGCTGTAGCCTGCCTCTCTGCAGCCTCCCTGTGGAGCCTGGCCTCGGTTGCCAGCTGTTCGAGGGCCACAGCCTGGCGGGTGGCCGCCTCCCGGAGCTCCGCAATCAGCTGGAAACGAAGAAATATGTCGCCAATGTCACCTCGGAATTCTTCGCTACCGACACTTCACTGGGAGATTCTGTTTATGGAGTCTCAGCGTGCACAACACATCCTCTCCGCTGAAAATCCACTGACCCAGCGGCATCCGTCAATGGTGCCGAGTTCTGCGCACAACCAATTCCCGTTGTTTGGACAGACCATAGTGGTGTCAGAATTCATTTTCTGTCACCTCCTCAAACGCATCTCACACCTCCAAGCACCTCTTCGTAAGAAGAAACCAAACAGCCCTTTTCAGGGCTACGCACCAGTTTGCCTGGCGGGCGATTGTGCAGTATCAGCGATTCTCTGTCCTGTATACTGCTATGGAAAACATACCCCAACCAATGATCGAAGAAGGCGTGCATATGCAACGTTATAATTGCAAAAATGTACATTTGTACTTGGTGACTATGCTGAGGATTTAGTTCCTGACATACTTAGGTTTGGTTTTCTGTAGGAGTGTGCAAATAGTAAATGTTTGGTACGAATTAATTTTGAAGAAAATACCCAATAGAAAGACACTCCATCGAATATTGTAAAACAGCCAATATTCGTCCATGAATGTTCTTATGTTCCATTTACCCAGATTCACCATAATGTTTTTGCTTAATTTCAAGGCAGAATGGCTGTTTATTCCACTTCAAAGTTATTGAAGAAAAATTCTCGGCTACATCCATTTGTATCCTGTCTCTTATTGAGATATATCCGCAGTGCACAGAAATAGTATCCACGAACCGTGTTGGTTTGCTGCTGCTGCTCACTGCTCCGGGTGTGCAGTTCCACTAGGCGTGGGAGGGCTTCACGGGCACCCGCCGGCGGCACTCGGCGGCGCCTTTGGCGTTGTGGTGCTGAAAGCATACAAGTTATGCTATTTTTTTCACAGCAGAAGCCTATGTAACTCATGCTTAAAAGGAATGACATGGTAAGAAGCATCACATACCGATGGGTGATTCCATTAAACTTAATATTGGTACAGCTAACAGGACAAGGCGACTCCAACTTACGAGCTGGAGCACTCAGGCACTCAAATCAAATCAAATCAAATCATTTTTATTTTCATCTCAAGGATGAGGGCCGCATCCTGCTCGGCCACACCACCGGCAACGCGTGCAACGCTCTGAAAAGCCCGTTCAAGTAAGACACTGCTTTATGCACACCGAGTGCAATAAACGAAAAAAAAAAGAAATGTGATGTGTGCAAATTCACCTGCAAGCCACTGGTGCCGGGCGTCTCGCCAACCGAAACTGTAGGCTGGGCGGGCAATGGCTGGATGGGCTGAGGGCGCCGGAAGTCCCCAGAGAGAGCTCGCGCCTGCAGGCTCTCATCTGGGGGGACCGACTGTAAGCATGTGTTGAGAATGTGTCACAAAACTTCTCTGCACGCATAGCGATGTTTGTAGCAGCAGCTACTAATAACTGATATGCTTTAATGTAGCGAGTCTGCACGTAATGGGGGCAGTGCGCAGCTAGATCTTTTTTCTTTTCGAGGGGTGTTTGAAAACATAGCATGTTATCCACACAAAGACGTTCGAGAAGGGGCGGGGGGGCGTGTTTGGTGCGCCAGCCTCTGGCTATGCCCCTCATTCGATGGTCTCAAACAGTTTCGTGCACGTAGGTTCCTCTAATATGCCTCAAAATTAACTTCACGGGCGTCCTTTCGCCCCTGCAGATTCGACCGTTTCCGACAAAGTTCTAAGCAACACCGCCCTAGCGTGAAGTTTTCCTAAACGTTTGTAGGCAAATGAACCCACTTTTTACCGTCTCGACGCGACACGCAAGCGGATATTTTCGACGTCTAACGTGAGCTACACACCGTGTCGCGACAAAGGACACACCGTAATACGCTTTTTGTCACCGTAGGCCGCGTCGCATTGAACCTCGTTTGCCGAATTTCTGACGGTCACAAAGTGCTAGTTCAAAACACTTAGGCGATAATGGTATTCTAAGCCAGTGCTTACCGCTTCCGACCGCCCGTACACAGCGGCTCGCCCACCATCCACCCGCGCGGTTCCGGTTAGCTGCAGGATGCGGCCGTGGAATCCAGCAAGCTGACCACCTCCGGTGCCCCTGTAAATAACAAACCGAGCGTATGAGACGACCGGCTGAAATTAATCCGCGCACGCTCAACTTTGCTGCTGACAAGGGCCAGCGCCTGGTCCGCGTAGAACCGCTGCTTTCGCCAGAACGCCTGCCACTGCTGCACGGTCTTGCGTGCAGGGCCTTGGGAATCCAGCAGCGCCTTCAGCTGGAGCCACAGCGCCTCCTTGTCGGCCTTTGTGAGCGATGGCCCCAGTGGGTATTACGGCGTCACGAGGGCGGGGTGCTCCTCCATAAAAGACAGGAGGAGCTCCCTCTGACGCGCCGAAACCCGGGGGCCGAGCGGCACGTTTCGGTGCGACGACATTTTGAAAAGTGCGCCGAGTAGACCGCTCTTTTTTTTTCTTTTTCTCGCGCCGTGCGCAACACCACCTAGCGACCTTGCAGAAAAACTGATTCTAATAAATTGTAATAGTCGTACACATTACTATTTGAGAACGTGTTTAAGCTTGAGAATAAAAATACATATTTTTCATACAGACATTTGATTTATTAGAAAGCGAAAACCATTTCGGTTTATAGTATATGGTCCCCAAGCAGACGACAGACGAGGCAACGCAACGTCCGGGGAGTTCAGCGCTTGCTGATTGGCTGCTCTCTCCGTCCCCTTGTCACAAATTTTGCATACTGCCAATTCGTGACGTTGCAGCAACTGAACAGAACGCGTATCGAACAAAATATCTCCGATCGCGCCCCAGGTCAGTGAGCATGCATTGCAATTGGTCTCCTGAGTTAATAAGCAGAGCAATATCATCAGCGACTCGCAAGTTACTAAGGTATTGTCCATTAACTCTTATTCCCAATCCAGCTCTCTGAATACCTCCTGTAAACACGCTGTGAATAGCATTGGAGAGATCGTATCTCTCTGCCTGAAGCCTTTTTTATTGCGATTTTGTTGCTTTCTTTATGGAGGACTACGGTGGCTGTGGAGCCGCTATAGATATCTTTGAGTATTTTTACATACGGCTCATCTACACCCTGATTCCGTAATGCCTCCATGACTGCTGAGGTTTCGGCTGCAATTTTAGTAATTATTATGTTCCACTTAATAACAGCCGACTTACGCACAGTAATATGATCGACTACATCTGAAGTATCAAGATTTACCCGACAGGCCTCACCACTTACTGGCTTTTAAGACATTATTTGCCAATTTAAAATTATATTCCCTACTTCAATTGCGAACAGCTTGCTGGATTCTATCACTATAAATCATGGTTATTTAATTGCCATCAACGTCTAACAACACATTCTCGCCCGTTGTCAGTCCCTTTAAGCGTCCTCCAAGTTTTTTTTTGTTTTCTTAGACTCGAGATTCATTTCGATAGGTTCGCTCTCTGCGGCAATGCGCTGGAACTTTAATTACGGCAGCCAACCAAAAAGTGTTCTGTGTGCAAGCACGATGTCCAAGGATTGGCCGTCACGGCGTCAAGGACATTTCGTTGTGACGGGTTGTGCGGAAAGGGATTTCCGTAGTCGAATGGGAAAATGTTCATACAAAAAAATTACCGACGATTACGTTACTTCCTAATGCGAAATTTGAGCGCAGCAAATAAGCTGTTTCACCTTTTCGATAGATTGAGGCAAATAAATCGAGCAACACATGTATGCGCTATCACAGAATTTTTTTTAATTTTTCACACGTATTCCTTTAACAAAGACTCCACTAACAGTTCTTGACAGTCATGAGGGAAGCTTTGTGGTCGGAGAAATAGACTGATATATGTTCGACTTGGTACACCAATGCTTGATTCTCAAAGACGAGATCTATACAAGTGCCTCGCGAGGTTGTCACAGCCGTGGGACGCGTTACGAGCGAGAGGAACGGGATGTTCTCCCGCATAAGTGTTAGGAAATTGCTGTTTGTCTTTATGTCAAGCCGCCACCGATCTGGCTCTCTGATTGCCACCGCACAGGGCGAACGGCAGCGGCAATTTCGGCTCGGGCGGTGCACATATACAGATCCGCCGCCACCGATCTGGCTCTCTGATTGCCACAGCACAGGGGTTGCATTGGAGGAGGAGCGAAGAAAGGAATTAAGTTCGAGCCGGCGCTTTGACAACCGGAGACTCGCAGGAAGAGGGGGGAGGGGGGCGGCGTGTACACCCAGCGGCAAACGATGGGGGCAGAAGCGCGCGCAGCAAGCGGACAACACGATAAAGGGAGGAGGGAAGAGATAGCAGCGACTGACTGATGCCGCTGACGCCGATAGTGAGTCAACCCCAGCTGCGGAGTTGGTTTCAGGGACAACGCCGCCGATGCCGATACAAACAATATGATACCCTCGCTTCCGCAGCGCTAAGAACCAGGTCTAGCCGTGGGAAGGTGGTCACGTATTCGTCGACGTGCCGGGGCCTACGTGAAATAACCGGCGCGTCGGCAACTGAAGAGCACCCTATCCGCCACACAAGAACAGGGGGGGGGGGGACCCTTTCCTCCTCTTTCTGCATGGCGGCGACGGTGTTCTATGCAGTCACGTTATCTTGACTCTCTAGCGGCGTCAGCGGCATCCAGCGGTATCAGTCGGTCGCTGCTAGCGCTGGGGGGATGAAAGGGGGGCGGAGCTGGTTACGAGGCCGACGACAACGCCGACGACGACGCCGACGACGACGCGAAACCCAGGAACGGACGCCAAAGAGCTGCGCTCTAATAAAACTGAAAGTGCCTCCCTAAAAAAGCAACAGCGCGACCAGCAAGTCGCCAGCCCACTTCTCCCGCAAGCCTGTTATTGAAGTGGATCCTCTAACTTTCCTTCCTTCCTGTCACTTTGTCTGTCTGCTTCTCGATTTTTTCTACTTTCAAGTTTGCTGGCATTCTCCTAGCATAACCATGTACCAACTAGCCAGACAAGCCACTCTCATGAAGTGGATCCCGTGTCGTTGAAAACCATCACACCTTCTCACTTCCCTGTTTGCTTCAACTACCTCAAAGTCTTTCTCTCGGCTCATTTTGCATGTAGCCTCATTAGCACCCACTACTGCTCTTTGGACGTGACTGTCACATATAGGCACTTCCGGAACCGTGTACACCACGATCTGCACCTGAGGGGACAGGTCGCGCAAGTCGTCCACCCCTTTTCCCAAGTGCTGGGCTAGTCCTGTCCCTTTCCTCTTTAGGACGCCATTTAGCCCGCCTGGTACTACGACCAGGTTGCGCACGTGGGCAATTTCCGCGAGCTTTGTTTTGCTCGCTCCAAGAAAGAACCCAGCGTCCGCCCTGGAAATGTCTCTACCGCCTCTCATTAATCGCCTTTCACCCGCTAGGCTCTCCACAATTGCTTCTGAGCACCTATTCAGGTTTGAGTCGCCGGCGATAATCACCATTTCACTCTCTTCTATCTCTTCCTGCTTTCCTGTGACCTTTTCCGCGTGATTCGGTCTTGACAAGGGGCATTAACCCATGTGCTCCTGCTTTTTCCGCGTGGCGGCCTCAAGGTAGCTGCCGCTGTATCCAGCTAAACCCTCACCATGTTGCACGCATTCCGCGTACTTTGCTGGCACTCCCTCTCCCGTCACGTCGAGTCACTGCGTTTCATTGTCACGACCATTCTCGTTCACAATGGGGGCCCTGTTCAGCTTTTCCTCGGCTGCTTCAAGTATTTTTTGCACTACCTTCCGTGCATCACGCTCCCTATTTAGCTCATTTTTGTGCTCATCAACCTATTTGACAAGGTCTTCCTGGAAAACCTCCATTTCCTTCAGCCCCACATCGACATCTCAGTGTGTGCCGATGGACTCGATTCCCTCTCCATTCTCATCCTTCCCCTCTTCTGCTTCGAGGGAGCCCGCACACACTTCACGCTTTCCCGGCTTTCTTCTCATATATTGCCCGGCTTTTTCTACTTCAAATACTATACTACTATATTACTTTAATAATAAAGAGCACGTGCCTTCTAGCATAAACCGATACGCACAGGATCTAAATCCTCAAAATGTCGCAAAGTATCTCTCGCGAACCATTTAATAGCAATCAATGCCGCGGAGACTTCAGGTATGACACGTTTT
The DNA here is from genome assembly GCF_050947875.1 of Dermacentor variabilis. Classification (NCBI taxonomy): domain Eukaryota; kingdom Metazoa; phylum Arthropoda; class Arachnida; order Ixodida; family Ixodidae; genus Dermacentor; species Dermacentor variabilis. The sequence goes on along the minus strand of NC_134578.1, from coordinate 125,104,589 downwards.
GCACGTGTTCAACCACGTGGCCACGCTCTTACTTTCCTACCAACACACACAAAGTAAAACCACTAATAGCTATTAGTCTTGCCACTTCCAAGCTACTATTTAAAGGCTATAAAGACTTAAAGTTCCATGCGGTTGCCCGTGTTGAATGCGCGATAGGACGCTCTGACTTTCCTGCACAACCAAATGTACAGGAAACACGTCCGCGCACGAGAAACAAAGAGAGACAAAAAAACAATGAAAATTACCCAATTATTATTTCAAGACTAAAAAAATAAGCAAATCAAAAACAGAAGATCGCTGAAAGCATGCACGAAACTTATGCTTTCGACGCGGCCACGGAGCCCTAAAAAGACAAGACGTTCATTCGAGGGATCGCCAGCGGTTTGCCAGCCGGGATGGATGCGTGGAAGGTAGGAGCATAGAGTTTCCTACAAAACTTACTAGCAGCATGGGAACTATGGGAAGTACATGGATTTGCCTAAACTTCGTCCGTTTGCCTTCAAACGGCTTTGTGACTTTTTATACTCGTTATTTTCAACAGTGTATTGCGTAATAAATAATTAAATAATTAAAATTGTCCGACGGCAGGATTCGAACGGAGGGACTCTATCACAGAAGCCTGATATCGGAACCATTAAGCTACGGACCAAAGAGTTACTATACTGACTCTAGAGGACAAGCTACCCATAGGGCCCATGCATTGAAATCGGGAACCGCAAGAGCGCCGCCATGTTGCTACGCGCCGAGGTTGCCAGCTCCTGAGACGCTTGCTAGAGTTGGTGACAGTAGTCAGTTTTAATCCGGCAACAGTAGCAGCGTAGCAGCATGGCGTCTCGCTTGTACTGTCGTGATGTGTGCGTGCAGCCGTGTGTTTAGGCTTTATAAGTTGGTTCTTTATTCTATGTTGCGGGACGGTGCGGGTGTGGTCCATGTTGGCCGTACAGGTGGCAGTTATGCAACCGAGGGATGATCTTGTTGAAGTTTCCGGTGGTATGCGGTTTTCAGCGGTCACGCCTGTTGCAGGAGTGTCACTCGACGAGGTTACGAGCTCGAAGCTGTGGTCAGATTCCTCGTTGGCGTTCCGTAATTCTCTTCGCACGGGCGCGGTATGTTGCAAAAGCCGCTTTCGCGATCTATCGTCGCGACGATAGATCGGGCTTTTTTATTATTATAGGCACTGATCCAGTTGGGGTAGGGCACATGTAACCTACAAACGGAAGTCTCAGGAGAGCACCTGAGATTATAATAAAGCAGGCGGCGCAGGAACTCCAGGGCACCCAAGGGACAGTGGGGGGATCAAAGCTCGAAGCAGAACGGTACGTAGGTTGGGGCCGCCGAGGCAGGTGTGTGCCAGGGAGTGTTCGCACGGACAGCTCCCCTGGCACGCGCAGCAGAGCCTCGCAAGGTCGAGATACCTTAAAGGCACCTGCGCCCATGATCTTTCTTTTGCCTCGGTGCAGTGTGCACGATTAAAGAGAATAATATGGAGGGCATCCGGTGCAGTCGCGAATGCGTCATGACAAATGTAGCTCGCGTCGCCTGGCGTGTGCAGTAATATCAGAGTTGGTTGTGTGAACTTTATGCATAATACGCTTTGTTACGCTACCTTAACGCAATAAGTCTAGAGGACGGTGTTGGTACACTTTTTCGTACCGCCCTAATCCTATACCCCCCTCTTTTTATGTATACATACAATTCCTTGCCATGACGGATCCATAGCCTGCTTTATTTTTGAAAAATAGAGGAGGCTATGGACCAATTGACCAGTTAAAGTTGTCAACTTGTCATAGGAATCACTGTATTAAACACAATTCCACGATCGGATTGTTTACTTTCACTTTTTGTTGTAACACTGAGGACTACATAGAACTTTATTTTGTATATGTGAGAGAAGTATGTGGATCATCATCATCATCATCAGCCTGGTTACGCCCACTGCAGGGCAAAGGCCTCTGCCATACTTCTCCAACAACCCCGGTCAGGTACTAATTGTGGCCATGCCGTCCCTGCAAACTTCTAAATCTCATCCGCCCACCTGACTTTCTGCCGCCCCCTGCTACGCTTCCCTTCCCTTGGGATCCAGTCCGTAACCCTTAATGACCATCGGTTATCTTCCCTCCTCATTACATGTCCTGCCCATGCCCATTTCTTTTTCTTGATTTCAACTAAGATGTCATTAACTCGCGTTTGTTCCCTCACCCAATCTGCTCTTTTCTTATCCCTTAACGTTACACCTATCATTCTTCTTTCCATAGCTCGTTGTGTCGTCCTCAATTTGAGTAGAACCCTTTTCGTAAGCCTCCAGGTTTCTGCCCCGTAGGTGAGTACTGGTAAGACACAGCTATTATATACTTTTCTCTTGAGGGATAACGGCAACCTGCTGTTCATGATTTGGGAATGCCTACAAAAATCTTCTGATTATTTCCGTCTCATGATCCGGATCCGCCGTCACTACCTGCCCTAAGTAGATGTATTCCCTTACGACTTCCAGTGCCTCGCTGCCTATTGTAAATTGCTGTTCTCTCCCGAGACTGTTAAGCATTACTTTAGTTTTCTGCATATTAATTTTTAGACCCACTCTTCTGCTTTGCCTCTCCAGGTCAGTGAGCATGCATTGCAATTGGTCCCCTGAGTTACTAAGCAAGGCAATATCATCAGCGAATCGCAAGTTACTAAGGTATTCTCCATTAACTTTTATCCCCAATTCTTCCCAATCCAGGTCTCCGAATACCTCCTGTAAACACGCTGTGAATAGCATTGGAGATATCGGATCTCCCTGCCTGACGCCTTTCTTTATTGGGATTTTGTTGCTTGCTTTATGGAGGACTACGGTGGCTGTGGAGCCGCTATAGATATCTTCCAGTATTTTTACATATGGCTCATCTACACCCTGATTCCGTAATGCCTCCATGACTGCTGAGGTTTCGACTGAATCAAACGCTTTCTCGTAATCAATGAAAGCTATATACAACGGTTGCTTATATTCTGCATATTTCTCTATCACTTGATTGATAGTGTGAATATGGTCTATTGTTGAGTAGCCTTTACGGAATCCTGCCTGGTCCTTTGGTTGACAGAAGTCTAAGGTGTTCCTGATTCTATTTGCAATTACCTTAGTAAATACTTTGTAGGCAACGGACAGTAAGATGATCGGTCTATAATTTTTCAAGTCTTTGGCGTCCCCTTTCTTATGGATTAGGATTATGTTAGCGTTCTTCCAAGATTCCGGTACGCTCGAGGTCATGAGGCATTGCGTATACAGGGTGGCCAGTTTCTCTAGAACAATCTGTCCACCATCCTTCAACCAATCTGCTGTTACCTGATCCTCCCCAGCTGCCTTCTCCCTTCGCATATTTCCTAAGGCTTTCTTTACTTCTTCTGGCGTTACCTTCGGGATTTCGAATTCCTCTAGGCTATTTTCTCTTCCATTATCGTCGTGGGTGCCACTGGTACTGTATAAATCTCTGTAGAACTCTTCAGCCACTTGAACTATCTCATCCATATTAGTAATGATATTGCCGGCTTTGTCTCATAACGCATACATCTGATTCTTGCCAATTCCTAGTTTCTTCTTCACTGCTTTTAGGCTTCCTCCGCTCCTGAGAGCATGTTCAATTCTATCCATATTATACTTCCTTATGTCAGCTGTCTTACGCTTGTTGATTAACTTCGAAAGTTCTGCCAGTTCTATTCTAGCTGTAGGGTTAGATGCTTTCATACATTGGCGTTTCTTGATCAGATTTTTCGTTTCCTGCGATAGTTTGCTGGTATCCTGCCTAACGGAGTTACCACCGACTTCCATTGCAGACTCCTTAATGATGCCCACAAGATTGTCGTTCATTGCTTCAACACTAAGGTCCTCTTCCTGAGTTAAAGCTGAATACCTGTTCTGTAGCTTGATCTGGAATTCCTCTATTTTCCCTCTTACCGCTAACTCATTGATCGGCTTCTTATGTACCAGTTTCTTCCGTTCCCTCCTCAGGTCTAGGCTAATTCGAGTCCTTACCATCCTGTGGTCACTGCAGCGCACCTTGCCGAGCACGTCCACATCTTGTATGATGCCAGGGTTAGCGCAGAGTATGAAGTCTATTTCATTTCTAGTCTCGCCGTTCGGGCTCCTCCACGTCCACTTTCGGCTATCCCGCTTGCGGAAGAAGGTATTAATTATCCTCATATTATTCTGTTCCGCAAACTCTACTAATAACTCTCCCCTGCTATTCCTAGTGCCTATGCCATATTCCCCCACTGCCTTGTCTCCAGCCTGCTTCTTGCCTACCTTGGCATTAAAGTCGCCCATTAGTATAGTGTATTTAGTTTTCACTCTCCCCACCGCCGATTCCACGTCTTCATAGAAGCTTTCGACTTCCTGGTCGTCATGACTGGATGTAGGGGCGTAGACCTGTACAATCTTCATTTTGTACCTCTTATTAAGTTTCACAACAAGACCTGCCACCCTCTCGTTAATGCTATAGAATTCCTGTATGTTACCAGCTATATTCTTATTAATCAGGAATCCGACTCCTAGTTCTCTTCTATCCGCTAAGCCCCGGTAGCACAGGACGTGCCCGCTATTTAGCACTGTATATGCTTCTTTCGGCCTCCTAACTTCACTGAGCCCTATTATATCCCATTTACTGCCCTCTAATTCCTCCAATAGCACTGCTAGACTCGCCTCACTAGATAACGTTCTAGCGTTAAACGTTGCCAGGTTCATATTCCAATGGCGGCCTGTCCGGAGCCAGTGATTCTTAGCACCCTCTGCACCCTTAGCACCCTAAGAAGTATGTGGATATCACGAGCTTAAGCCAATATGCGATACACAGACAAAGCAGCTGCTACAACATGAACTGCATTGAGGGCCACACAACACATACGTAATTAAAGGTGCAAAATATAGGGGGAAGCTTCAAAATACGCTCCGTAGCACTGCAAAGTGTAACATATATTGTATGTGTACAATAAATGTTCAAAAATACAATGCATCAATGTCCCATTTGCCTTCAAGTTTATTATCAAGTTCAAGTTTACTGTAGTTTATTATGAGCATATGTACAACAGGAATCTACTGACACACCCGCAGTCAAGGTGGCTGTTCGAGGTGTGCTGGCTGCCTCATTGTAAGAAGAAGAAATTGGGTGAATGTCGACACCAGTGCCACTGCTTCTTGCTCCTGGCCTACACGTGCCTCTGCGGCATCTTTGTGCACAAGTGTGCTGCCGTGGCGAGGCGTAGGAGTCATCCGAGAGAAAGAGTGTCGTTTACATGGAGAAGTGGCTGTTCACATTGCCTGCCGCTTTCCCTCAAATGTTTCCTTGGCGACTAGGGTGACACATCCGCAGTCAAGCTGGCTGTTCGAGGTGTGCCTAAACGAAAGAAAAAGAAATTAGATGAATGTCGATACCAGTGCTATTGCTTCTTGCCTCTTACCTGCATTTGCCTCCACGGCCTCTTGGCTTGCGGAGTCTGTATGAGGGAGCTGCTGTGACTAGGCGTAGGCATTGTCTAAGCAAAAAGAAAAGGCCATTCAAATGGGAAATTATTGAAATCAATACAGTTATGCCTGCTTCTTGCACTCTTCTTGCCCAAAAATTTTCAGACATAGTTTCCAGTACACACCAGGACTTTGACTGCTTCTGCTTTTTACCTGCAGGTGTTGCTGCGAGATCCTTAGTATGGCTGCGTGCAGCATTGTAACACTTGGTGGAGGCATTTGAAGTGGTAGCCAAAAATATAAAGAATCATCCTTGTCTGCACGAATGCTTTCAATTTCTAAATGCAGTGGTAACTATCACTATTAGTGCAAGGCCCCCCACATCTATGCGGCAAGTTCCATAGCTCGAAACTGAATTTTTCCTTTAGTGTTTCACAAGGCGTCTGATATGTCCACATTAGATGTGATGTGTTTGTTTTTATTTGTCCCAGTGTGGAGAGAGCATCATTAAATTGTTTTATTTTTGCTTGTCTTGTTTTTTGGTTTATTTCTGAATTTATCAAGCACCAGTCTCATGATGCTAAAATGACTTATGTAATGGCAATCAGCTTTTGTTTTGCAGAAAAACAACGCATTTCCTGACCCATTGTTTGACATCCCCTCACTCGCATAATTTTGCAGAGAGTATTCTACCTATATTGACTTGCATGACCTCCACTAAAGAGTCTTGCATTTTCAAATACGACTCTTTCCTTAAAATCATTCGACACTTCTCATAATTTTCTGTACCTTGGGCTTCTGATACTCTGCATTCACCATTTTTGCTTGTTTCTGACTAGAAATATTTTCTTTAATTTAGAGCTTAAATTTTACCTTTGGAATGCACGGAAGGGCTTGCCATTGCATATCTGCATAAAAAAGAAACATGTTTCATTAAACATTTGCAAAATCCAATTGAAGATTGATGAATGCAGCTTGCAGTGTGATATGACTGAATGAGCCATAAAAGTAACTCATCTCACTTGGTAAATTAAAGCACATATTAGTGTGATGTACAAGATACGTTACACTAACGTGGTGGGTTCTCTTGCTTATAGAGCAAGATGATCGGTGCGCAAGAAAAACATTATTTTTGCATACCCCTTGTACACACTGATTTATGGAAAATGAGCTGGAGCTGTCCACATGATGTACTTATTTTACCTGCGAGTATGGTCAACAGAAATGTGTCCCAGCCGCTTAGTGGTATTTGGGATTATGTCAGTATTGCATATGTGCCTGTTGTCTAAAATAATTGAATTTTGAAAATGCTCGCAGGGATGTGATGTGCATATCTGCAGTTTATGGATACATGTAAAAGACTGAGCATGAAGTGCAAGTGAACGTTCCCGCAGGCCCGGAGTCAATCATGCAAATAGATTCGCTGCACAAATTTGTGACCAGAAAAGATATTCCACATGAAATGGCATGCAAGGAAGTGTTGAAAATATTGCACAGTTAATAAAACGCCTACGCTATTAATATGTGGGGTGATGCACTCGTTATGCAAAACGGAGGTGAGGCGTGCAGACAGGACACAAGAGTAGAGTATTTAGAAGCAAACAACACGAGCGCCGCCCACTTCTCTACTCTTGTGTCCTGTCTGCACGCCTCACCTCTGTTTTCACGCGACAGCGTTAAGGAGCTCGTGTCGCAGAAAAGCCGGTGTCGTCCGCGTCGGTGGCGTTGGCCGTGAGCGATAAATCCCAGCAGGCACTTCATGATTAAAAAAAACTTGCAAGATGGGCTGCGTGGGAATCGAACCAGGATCTCCGGAGTGTGAGACGGAGACGTTACCACTGAGCCACGAGTTTTTTTTTCTTTATTGCCGGAAGTTTCACCAAGCTAACAAAAAGGGCATCATTTCTTGAAATAAGGTAAGCGATACATAAATATACACTCACACACATTCAACTTTGTGCGCATGCATATTGTGCGGTCAGTCACATTGTGGCTGGCCATGTCAAGTTTAAAATTCCTTTAATGTGGCGAGGGGCTCAATCCTCGCCAGCCAATCCAGAGGACATTCTTGTTCTTTAATTACATCAATGAACTTGGAAATAGCTTCCCGGAAGAACAGCCGCGCAGGCCGGCTGTCAGGCTCACAAAAGAAACCGGCCATTCGAGCCCTCCATAAACAGTGGAGGCCCATTAGCATAATTAAGTCCAATGGCATGCCATCCTCATTTTCTACCGTCAAAAATCTAATACCTAATGGGCTTAAAGGCAATTCTTTCTGTAGTGTTCTTTGAAGAACGTCCCAAAAGAAAACCCCTGCCCAACAATGCAAAAAAACATGGTCAATTGTTTCTAATTGTTTACATATAAGGCAGTTTGCTCCCCATGGTAAATAAAAACCCTTCTTTTGTAAACAGGCCCGCACCGGCAAAGTTCCGGTATGGAACTTAAAGAAAAAGGATTTAGTGCTTGGCTGCACCTGCATTTTCTTAACACGCTTTAACACGTCGTTTCCCTGTCCTCCACTGTTTATGGCTCTGTACATCGGAACCGGCATAATTATGTCAACTACATCCCTGTACAATTTCTTCCGCGACACCGAAAAGAGATAATCATTAGAAAAACGTACGCACAGAAAACGGACACTGTTAACGACTTCCCTTAGGTACCCTCGAAGAGCACCAGGCATACTTAAATTGCAGACCACGTAAATCGGCAGATGCTTGCTCAGTCGTAACTGGCACATTGTGCGCAGAAAGGGGTCATGCACGTCTCGAAAGAAAGAAAACCGGTTTACTAGCTGCTTCACCAGAAGATGTGACAGGCCTAAGCCCCCGTCCTTGACTCTCCTAAACAAGTTCGTGTGGCTGCACCTCTCCCATTCTGATGCCCAAATGAACACAGCAAAAACCCTATGGAACCTTTGCACATTTAAACGAGAGCAACAGAAAACTTGCATAACGTACCATATTTTGCTTATTAAAAACAAGTTACATACAGTAGCTCTCGCAAACATCGAGATATGAGCACCTTTCCAATCTGTTGTTTTTTCCTTGAGTCGTTTGGCCTCTTCTAGCCAATAGTCCTCATTCCGCCGGTAATGTTCGAGCGGAACGCCCAAGTATTTAGCTGGCGCTTTAATCCATCTAATGTTGGCGAACATTTCCGGTGTTAACTGCCATTCACCATGCCAAAAACCGAAACACTTATTCCAATTTGCAAAGCTCCCTGTTGTGTTTCCGAAATGTTTAACAATGGTTGTTACCTCTGTAATGCTTTCCTTAGTTATACAGCACACCGCTACATGGTCTGCATATGCCAGGAGTTCCACTTCGGCTTCCATGAGTTTGAAGCCCGTTATGCTACTGTTTTGAATAATTGCCAAACAAAAGCTTTCTAGATAGATGGCAAGCAAAAGCGGGCTGAGAGGACACCCCTGGCGCACGGAACGCTCTATCTTAATGGGGGCTCCCAGTGTCTTGTTAATAATCAGCCGTGTTGAGCAGTTCCGGTACGCCAGAGCTACCCCTTCAGCGATGATTGATCCTACATTCACGTACTCAAGAACTAATAACAAAATTTCATGTGGGACAAAATCAAAGGCTTTTTCTAAATCTATCTGCAGGATGGCAACGGCATATTGAAAATCGTCACAGCATTCCAAGACGCCTCTCATCGTGTGTACATTTGTCGCAATAGTGCGTCCCTTTATACCACAAGTCTGGTGTGGTCCTACAAGATCCTTAATTATTGACTGTAATCGGCTTGCAAGAACCTTCATTAAAACTTTGTAATCCGTGTTGGTCAATGAAATGGGTCTGTATGCTGTGACTAGCCTCAGCATTGCTTTTTGGTTCGTCTTAGGAATAAGGACGGTATGGGCTTCAGAGAAGGACGGTGGTAATCTGTTGGTAGCAAAAACTTCGTCAAACAACGCTTTCAACAAAGGCACCAACTCGTTCTTGAACGCTTTATAAAAGGCCGCGCCAAGACCATCCGGGCCTGGCGACTTATTAGGGCTCAGGTTATCTATAGCGCTTTCTACTTCAGCATGCGTAATGGGTGCTTCTAGAAGTGACTTCGTTTCCGCTGATAGTTGAGGCATACGGGAAAGATAGTTTACTCTGTATGCCTCGATATCGACTGGCTGGTATGCAAAGAGCCTCTCGTAATGCCGGTGAAAAGCACCTGCGATGCTCTCCCGGTCATTCAGTTATTGGCCATTCTCTTCAATCACTTCTATTTCGTTTCGCCGCGCATGCGTCTTCTCGATACCTAGCGCCCGTTTCGTGGGCGTTTCACCCACGGCCCATGATTGTGCTCTGGCTCGAACGAGCGCCCCGCGATAGCGGTTCTCCTCGAATTGTTCCAGCTGTTGTTTTATCCTAAGTAGGTTTTCTTTAAAAAGACCTGGCGCTTTGCTTTCGAGCGCAGTTAGTTTCGGCAATGTTTCCTTCAGCCCGTTCTCTCTCATTTTTTCACGGTATTTCAAGACGCTGCTTCTTTCGATTGCCTTTACTTCAAAACTTTGTTTTAGTAATTCCCAATCAACACCTATCTGCTTATTACCGTCCAGTTTAACCTGGTTTATTTCTTCTGACACAAAACGGATAAAGTGCTCGTCGCGTAGTAGCGTTGCGTTAAATTTCCATAGATCCCAGTTAAAACTATTACATCTTTTTTTTTCACCCACATTGCATTTGACTAAGCAATGGTCCGAGAAAGAGATGGGTAGTACAGTGTAAGTGTTACATGCAGGTATGATTTGAAGGGACACGTAAATCCTGTCTAGCCGAGCATGGCTAGAGCCCTGAAAATGCGTGTACTGCACCTCGCGTTCCCTTTCTAGACATTCGGCAACGTCGGCAATATCATGCTCGTCTATCAGTTCTTTTAACAATACGGTGCTCTTGTCGTTCGGTCTTTTTTTTGTCGCTCTATCCCTCCCACTCAATACGCAATTAAAATCCCCTAGCAAAACCAGTTGTTTCGTGACATTGAGATGCTTCTTAATCTCCGAAAAGAAAAAAGTTCGGTCTTTATCCGCGTTTGGTGCATAAATACAAATGACCCGCCAGTCACGCTCGCCCAACGAAAAATCGAACCACACAATGCTACCAGACACACATGAGAAATAATTTTGTATCACAAGGCTTTGCAATTTTTTAACAACAATGATGCAGCCAGCAGATGTTCCCACGGCATGGCTAACAAACACAAAATACTTAGACGTGAAACGAAGCACCATGCCTCCGGTTTCCTCCTTCCCTTCAACTTTTGTTTCTTGTACTGCCAACACGTCAATGTCCTGGTCCACCAAGAGTCGATAGACCTGACTCTGCTTTTTCTTGGCAGCCAGTCCTCGCACATTAAGTGTGGCGAAACTAAAAGACAGGTTGGAAGCCATCATTCACTAATATTTTTAAAGGGAAACCCGAAGCATGGTGCTTACCTTTAACGTCTAGCACAACGCTAGACGTCACCATGCTTGTCCGGTTGCCCGGTGTCGTTTTGTTGCGGCGCCGGATTGTCCCCGACACGCCTCCCTGCCCCGACGTTCGGCACTGGCTTGTAGCCGGAGCGTCTCCCCAGAGGCGCCTTTGCAGGCGGTTCATCCGTCTTGTTTGCCTCATGGCTACCTTTGAGGTCTTTTTCCAGCGGTCGCTTGACGGCCGCGCCAGCAACCGGTGTATTGGTGGTCCCGTCAGCTGCCTCGTCCTTGCAGTCGGTCAGCGCGCCGACCACAACTTGCGGAAAATACTCCCCTTTCTCAACGTCTTTCTCTGCCGTTGCCGGTGTCCTCGGAGATTTATTCGGGAGTTTAGGGGGGCGATGTGTCTTCTCTGCAGCAGGTGCCACTGTAGTGGTGGTCTCCTGCAGTTTGGCCACGTCTCCTGTACCTCTGGCAGCTTCCTCAGCTTCAGCCACGTCCATGGCTTCCTCTGCTGTCTTGTCACCTTCAGGCTGACCTACCGCTGCGGCATAAGAACGCTCACATTTGGCGTCAACATGCCCGAAACGTCGGCACAGAGAACATCGGGGTACTTTACAGTCGCGGCGTACGTGACCGTTTCCTTTGCAGCGCAAACACTGCATCGGCCGTCCAGGGGCGACGACGAGGGCCAGCTCACCGGCGACCCGGATCTGATGGGGCAGGTCATCCACGGTGACACCACTCTTGAAGTTCAACAGCACGGTCCTCGTCGTCGAGCCTTTGTCACTGATGCCTTCAACGCGCCAGCGCTCCCGGCTGACCTCCAGCACCTTGCCGAAGGCCGCAAATGCCGTCTTCACATCCTCGTCGTCGACACCGTGGAATAGCCAGTGCAGCCGCAACTTCACCGTCCGGTCCCGCGGATCGATGATGAGGCAGCGCCGCCCCTTCACCTGAAGCTCCCTGACGGCCTGCAGACGCTTTGTTGCATCAGCGCCACACATGGTGACCGCCCAGACATGGTTTATCTGGTACGCTCCCAGCGCAACGACTTCAGGCAGCAATCCGGTAGGGCGCAGGGCGTCACGAAAATCTTCAACCTTAAAAGGCCTCGCCTGGATGTCGCCGTGTAAAAACACGGTGTTCAACGCGACACGACCCGTAGGCAGCTGCGGCAAAACAATCTGATAGTCACTATCGTCGTTCTCGTCGAGCCTGTTACCGCGGGACACGCCCGCCTGAGCCGCTCCATAGGAGCTCATGATTGCACGTCCGTTCGCTGTGGTGGCCGGAAGTGGAATGACTGAGCCAGGACTTCGATGCTTCAAAGCGGTACAAAAGCGCCTCTAGTGAACGCGGTGTTGCCTTACAAACGAGGTGTTTCTAAGGCTCAGGCGTGCGTCGCTTGCTGAGGCGCACATTTCGTTGTCGAGCCGAACGCTGCGTTGCTCGACGCTCACCGCGTCCGATGCGGGGCGCGTAGTCACTGCGCCGTAGCCCATTGTCTTACGCCCCTTGGCGGGTCGACGGGAACGCTGTCGCGTTCCACTCTTGAAGGCGAAGCTTAAGCGTCCTCCAATTTTTGCATAATGAATCCTTACCAAGTAGCTGAGCTTTCTGTCGTTCTAAGTCTCGATGCACTCGATTTCGTCCGCATTAGGCACTCGCCTCTTGATTACTTCGTGGCACAGAAATACTCGGCATCAGGCTGTTTGTCTGCTGTGGCCTTTGTAGAACCATGATTGTTCAAAGTTCAACAATTAAACACATTCTTTGAGTTGCTTGCGGCTTCGCCAATACAATTCCGGTGCGCTGGTCCGCCTGTCCAGCAATTTCCTACTGAAGGGAAACCTGCAAATAAAAACACCGCTCCGCATGCAGAAAAATGCTCTACTGTGACGCTTCTCAAACGATTGTGATGCATCACAAGAGCTGTCTACTCGCATGATATTCTCAACAAGGAGATACATTTGTTTACTTACATGTGAAGGTATATGCCAGAGCACTCCGGGGCTTCGGTGGCACACAAGGCACGAGTGTGTGTGCCATAGCGTCCGATGTCGACGCGCGATCGCATGTCAAACCTAAACTGTACGAAACTACTACGCGTCCAAAAAACAGATTCGAAACCGAAATTCGCGTCATCCTTTATTGCAAGAATGCGTACATCGTGATTTACATAAGTCGCGGACTTAGCGATCGCTTTCTGTAAACTTAATATTAACGTACCACCTTCATGAAGCCGTCAGGTATGCGTTTTTAGATGAGAAAGCATAAGGTGACCTGTACTTGCTTTCAGCTCTTTCAATAGTAATTGCGCTGGCCACATTGACCAGTAGCAACAGGGCGGCGCCCTAGAGGTTCCCACTTTTCCGGCCCAGCTTTTCCTCTAGAGTTGTTCTACTAACTCTATGCTACGGACCATGCATCGAGAAGCGAATGAAACGACCTTATGAATTTATCGCGGGCATGCGAGTGCCTTGAGACGCTTGGCGGGTTTCGGTTTGGCCACCTGGACAAGCTCAATCATTGCAATTAATAGCAATATTGTGCGCGTTCCCGGCGTCTTCTGCGCTTCGAAGAGTAGAGATTGCGCTGAAATTTACGAAAATATGATTTATATAGCGTAATATACAAAGCCGCAAGAACGTCTGAATCCACAAACACAAAGATCAGACAAATCCATGTACTTCCCATAATTTCCATGGTGGTACAACGACTGCAGTGCCAGAGTTCCCTCTAGTAATTATTGTATGAAACTGTATGAGTAGGAGCGTCCCCTTTGAAACGGGGTGATGGCAGTTGTCACCATGCTCAGCTTTTTATTTTTGTTTAACTGTGTTGTAAGATATTAATATTCGCGATTTTCTTTAAATACGTCTTCGTAAACTTATAACCTTATGTCGCCGCTCTGATTTTGAGCCACCAGTCTTCCAATCGCTTTTTGCTAATTTCCACGGCATATATATTTACATCACTTGTTATCTCTAAACCCTAGGGCCTCAGGAAGCGTAACTGTGCCCGCATCGGCATCGGGATGGATACCATCACATTATAGTATGAGGTGTTCTATTGTTTCTACAGTTTTACTACACACATTACATGTGTCTTCTTCTTCGTTAAATTTCTTTTTATAGCTGCGCATTCTAAGACATCCTGACCTAGCTTCATAGAGTAGGGCAAGGCCTCTTGAGTTATCATAAAACGCATCCTTCATCTGCTGTTTCCAGTATCGATATAGTTCAGCACTATGCTTCTTTTCCATTGAATTTATCCAATTTTTACCTTCCGCGTTTTTAACCTGTCGTTTAGTACTGTCTTTCTCCGTCCTCGTGTCTGGCATACTTAATGGTTAGCTTCCTAGTTGTTTTCCGCTCCTACCGTCGGCGCGCTCTCTGGCGATGAGTTCCAGAACCTGCCCCCCAGCGTATAGAGGTTTGCGCTGTGCCGGTTTCGAGTGGTGGCGGCAGTGGTGGCCGTTTGTAGTCGGCGTCGGCGGTGTGGTTGGCGCGGTGCCGAATATTCATCGGCGGCGTCGCACGGCCACTTTTCGTTGGCGGTGGTGGCGCAGGGGGCGTGGAAACTGAAACTCCAAATTTAAAAAGCTCTTTCGGTAGATCGTTCTTTACAAAACTGGTTGATATTCTGGCCTCTTTATAGTAAGGGCTGAAGGAATCGAATACAGAGGTGATGAAAGTGAGAGAAATACAATACGTTGTGTAGGTCTCTTGCTTTTTAGCCAAGATAATAAAAAAATTAGCACATATTTAAAAGGGTCAATGTTGAGTATGTATATTCGTTCCTCCATGAATATGCAGAGCATTGCTGTATTTTGCGTTGTAATCGCAATTTATTTCTTTTTCGCTATCCCTCGGTTTTCATTAGGTTTTTCCATTGAACAAAGAGTCAGTGAATTCATCTACACTCTAAAACAATATTACACCCTTTGGGTCGTGTCTTGCCACACAAGAATAAACGTCATCGGTCTTGTCTATATTTTCTTTCTTTAACGCTGCGAGCGCGGTACTTCCCGGTAACGAATGCCATGCGCGTTATCAGCATGACATAGCATTCCCGACCGGAAAGTAGCGGGCGCGGCGTTTTCACGAAAGGAAATGCGGACAAGAGAGATGACGATTGTTGTTGTGTGGCAGATGTACACCCCAAAGGGTGCAACTGTTTTTAGAGTGCACGTAAGCCATCACCGACGCAGGTGACACTCTCTAGATATTGACACGTGGACGTGTTTATCTTTTTCGGGTGAGCTCTTTTCACCTTCTAACAAATGTTATCGCTTAGCGCGGGACGCGCCTGCGTGTATCGGAAGTTTCTGGAATGTTATCGGTGGTTCTATCCGCTAGCTGTTGTCACCGAACCTTGTGTAATCTGATGGCACGTACGCGCGACGCGAATGGTGTAGAACTTTCTGGAGGACACACGGGAGCCAGTGATTTCTCTGGAACTTTCGATGGGTCGTATATAAAAGCCGACGCGCTCAACCGGCAGATCAGATTTTTCGACTGTCGCCGACTGTGTTCACCGTTATCGTTGTTCTTTGAGTGTAGCCTGCTTTCGAGGGGGCAAGTTGGGCTAATAAAGGTTATTTTCGTCATTCACAGTTTTGCTCCTTTCTTTACGTCACTTCTACGTGACATCTGGTGGAGGTGCTTTAATTTCATGTACCGAATGCCCCTGTAAAGCCGCGATCCAAGCCCGAAAGCCTCAGACTGCACCAACGCCGCCCAATACCAGCAAGCTAGCCTCAGACTGCAAGGACTGCCCCCAGAGCACGGGCTTAAGCGCCAGCTCAAAAGCCAGAATGACAGCCCTACCGTTCCCCATTGTGCTTCAACAATCCAGGGAGCCCCATACCTTCGGTGGAGCTTCGTCAGAGGATCCGTAAACCTGGCTTCAAACCTTCGAAAGCATCTCAACCTTCAACAAGTGGACCTCTTAGGATAAGCTGCGTCATACGTACTTCTCCTTGGAAGATGCCACGAGGACTTGGTTCGAGAACCGGGAGTACATCCTTACAACGTGGGACATGTTACACAGTAACTTCCTTAAAACCTTCACGAGCGCTTTCCGAAAAGAAAGGACCGAAGTTCTGCTAGAAACCCAAAGGCAACTACCCAATGAGACCATCGGCATCTTCACGGAAGGGATGATTCCTCTTTTCCAGCACGCCAGTTTGGAAATGTCCGAGGATAAATAAAGTCCGCTTCTTGATGCGAGGTGTAAAGCAAGAACTTTTTTCCAAACTGATCCGCAACCTACCGAAGACCGTAGCTAAGTTCTTGACAGAGGGAACGACGATTGAGAAGACTCTGGAAATGCGCATTAGGCAATATAGCCAACAAGTGCTCACGCAGGTACTTACCTCCGGTGACCTCCAAGAAACCATCAGAACCATGCGAAGAACTGCGCAAGATATTTCCTTCGTAGCAACATCAGGTGCCCTCAGTCACTGGAATGGACAAGGCCTAACATCGACGGTCACTGGCATCTCCGAAGTGCAGCCCGAATCGCCGCTTCCCGGACCTACGCCGCCGTCGCCCGTCGCCGAGGTCCCACTCTACGCCCGCGCCAAGGCCCTCTAATGCCGCAATTACGTCGGGCACCGCCGCCACCGCCAGCACGCGCAGCCGCCACCCAGCACAGCTACACGAGGAAGACGGACATTTGGCGCGCCCCTGACCACCGCCCGTTCTGCTATCACTGCGGAGAATCCGGGCAGTGTACCACAAATGCCGATACTGCGACTACTGACTGAGAGATTCGTCGTAAACGCGCCGCGTCCACAGCTTGGGGAGCGCCCAGGTGACATCGCCGACTAACTCGCTGCCACTCAGTGGAGTCCTCGATGACTGTGCCGTTGGCCCTCACCAGTCCGATATCTGTAGCCGCAACGCCCACCATACACTGACCAAGCCCGGTGCCACACAGCGAACCCATATGCGGTAAACTAAACGCAGCAACCGATGGAGGTGCGGTTGCTGTTCGTCGAACTGACGAAGATCCCCCGCCGCCGACAAAGACGCCGGAAATCCAGTCTTTACGACATATCAACGAGACGATGTCATCCCGACGAAGTCTCGAAGCAAAGAATACGCCGACGAAAGATGACCTGAGGACGCCGCGTACCAGCCACAGGTCAACGCGACACAGCCGTGATCCGATGCCAAGACCTAACTGTAACGCTACACAAAGAAACACCGACCTCTACATGCTTGTCGACGGCCACGCAGTCACCGCCTTAGCCGACACAGGAGCCGACTACTCCGTCATAAGTGGGCCCATTGCCCCGCAGTTCAAGAAAGTTAAGACAGCATGGGAAGGTCCTTAAATTCAGAGTGCTGGAGTACACCTTATAACGCCGATTGGAATCTGCAGGGTAAGAATTACCGCTCATGACGGGGCGTACCCTGCCACCTTCGTTTACCCCGGCAGTGTTAACGAGACGCCATTCTCGGCACGGATTCCTGAACCAACACGGCGAAATAATCGACTTGAAGTCGAAGTCGATAACGCTGTAGGAAGATCATGCGATACCGCCCGAGAGCTCCCGCGGTCACCGTGCCTTGAGTGTGCTCGAAGAGCAAGTGAGCATCCCGCTTCCCTCCAGCATTATTTCCTTCGGCACGGAAATACCCGCAGACGTAGAAGGCGTCATCGAGGGCGACTAATGTCTACTGCTCGACGCTGATATTTACGTCGCAAGGGGGATCGCTTGACTGCAAGGAGAAAAAGCTGAAGTTACGTTAATCAACTTGTGGGGTCTTAGGGTCTCACAGGAGTACCGACCACCGCGGGTTCGAGCTTAGCGAGCCACAGGGCCGCGTCAGCCGTCAGCCTCTAGCGCCGCTGCGCGCGAGCTCAGGCCACAAGGCGCTACCGAGCGACGCATGCAAGAACACAGTATTGCCCTAAGTTGACGGAAACCGTTTTCTCCAACGGCACCCAACACTGCACGAACGCCCGGTCCCGGGACGTCGGGGAACCAAAGGGGTCGCGCACCAAGGGCGAAAAATACAGTTAGGGGCGCCTGTAGCACGTCGCTGCGAGAGCACAGGCTCAAGCTGGGACGCGCCGCTAGGAAAAGTGCCGGCGGCTATGCTACTTGCTCTCGCGATAACCGATGGGCAAACTCGCGAGAGCTCGGGCAATCTCCTTCGGCTTGGGCCTCCGATGAGTGCGGCTCGGCGTGGTACGACCTCGCGCGAGCACTAGGCACTTGTTCTTCGGCTTAGCGTCGGGATAGGAACAACACGAGGTACGCGCTCCCCGCACGGACAAAGGCACCGTGCGTGAGCTCAGTCCTAGTCACAAAGGTGTCAGCGGAGAGAGGAAGCATGTACGTACCGGGCGCCGTTCCAAGGAGCAAGAGAGTCGCTACCGTCACGGCAGTAGCCACCAGGGGCCGCTCCGTGACGTCACTAGCTCCGCCCTCACCGCGAACCACCGCGAGTGGAGCGCCACCGCCAGAACTGGTTCGGAGCGAGAACGATGTGCTTTAAGGATTGCATCACGAGGTGAAATGCGCCCGCGCAATGGCGCGTCGAATTCCCCATATCCCCACATCCTCCTCTCCTTAATTGCCCCCTACCAGTCTGGCGAAGAAGCTGGTAGGGGCTATTGCACGAAAGACAACTGAGCCTTTCATGCACTAGCTAATTGCTACCTCAGCCCAGCAAGCACTATTACGACTTAAAAAAAACGTGGGAGGAGAGGAAAAAAAAGAACACACACACAAGGAAACTAAGTCAGGTAAACACTAAGAGGAGGGACGGACGTATTTTATAAACACGCTTTTCTACAGCAGTTCACTCAGCTCACGCATTAAGGAGTCTATGTGGGCGGCCTTGCCCGACAGCGAGTCCCCTTGCGGCGCAGGCAACGGCGGCCCCGCCATCAGTGCCGCGAACCCCGGGCTCTCTCGCATGCATCGCTGGCACAGGTCCGCGAGGTCCGCGTCCGGCACCGGTGACGGGTCTTGTCCAATCGGGACGCCCAGCCCACGGCGCTTCCTCTCGGCGGCCTCCTTTGTGCGCGCCACGTGTAGGTCCCCGGAGAAGTGGCTCGAGAAGCAGCCCGGGTGCTGCATGTAGCACAAAACTCCGTCCCGGGCGGTGCAGGTATTTGGGCCCCCCGAGCCGCACGATCAATTTCGGCGATCGTGCGGCCGCGGAATGGCCAAGGCACCCGGTCCAACGGCAGCCCCTGGGTCACCCGTCGCTGAGCTTTCCACGGCGCATCGGTGGCGAAGCTCCTTGGCGCCTCCTGAGCTTCCTGGCTCGTCCAGGTCGCCACCGTCCTTTTCGTCCGCGGTCGCGGCCTTGGATTAGCGGCAGGGGAACACGGTCCTGGTGATCTTCCGGGCCTGCCCTTGGCCTGTCGACGGTGGGGGCCACGTGGCTCTTTTCGAGCGGCCATGTTGCCAGGAGTCGGGGGCTTCCGTTGGTTTGACATCCTGCCAGCAATGACACTGTTGGTCTGGGTAAAACCGGCGGCTCACCTGCCGGCGTGGCCGCGTCACCCGTCGCGTCATCGCCCTATGCACCAATAGTTGAGCCGGCACACGCTCGCGCGCACTCCTGGCGGTCAACACGCGCGTACCCCTGGCAGTGACAACGCGCGCCGGTCGCCCGCGCACTGATCACTGAGCGCACAGGATGGGGGCGTCCTCTCCACCGCCGCGATTCGCGATGTCGCTCTTCAGTTTTTTTGAAACGTCCCTCCTCTCAAAAAAAAAAAGAACAGAGAACAAACAAAACCCGAAACAGCAATTTTCAAAGACTATGTACAAATAACACAACAATGAACTATACATCTGAACGTGGGAACATTAAGCACACTTAAACATCCACGGAATACTGACACTCAGCATGCATACAAACTAACAAAAAATACACACTGAACAACACACTGTCAACAAGACTAGAGCTAGGCTGGGGCCAGCTTCTTTTCGCGCACTGGCCGCAAAGGAGCTAGCCCGCTGAGGCTAAGCAATATTACTGAGGGCCTTCGGTGGCGGAAAGAGTCCGCCGTGAGGCGCGATATCACACAGGAGACCGTCTCCTCAGGTTGTACCGGTGCGTGGTCCCAATGCGGTCCTTCGCCCCGGGTGTGCCCTGTTGCTTGCGCGTTGTGCCACTGGGCACCGGCGCGAGCTCGTCGGACCGCGACGCAAAGGCTTTCAGGTCGGCGATATGGGCACGGCGGAGTTTTCCGGAAGGGGAATCCTTCAGCAAGTACGCGAGCGAAGACCAAACTTTCTCTACTCGGTACGGACCAAGCCACTAAGGAGCGAGCGAGGCTGAGAACCCCTTGCTCGCTTCGCTAAGAGCGTGGTTGCGCTTCAGGACTAAGTCGCCTGCCTTACATGAAAGATGGCGATGCTTCCGGTCGTACTGAGCCTTCTGCTGGGCCCTGGCCGAAGTCAAACTCTGCCTTGCTCTACAGAGAGCCCGACAAAGCCTGGTCCCGAAGTGCTGAAGCGTACGCAGAACAGTCTGCCGGCGCCTCCTCATCCCCGAGCTGACATTGAATGACACTGGTCACCGAATTTGCCAGCTCCCTTCCAAAATTGAGGAAAGCGGGAGAGAAACCAGTCGAGCGATTCTCGGCGGTTCGTATTGCGAACGCGAGCTCACTCAAGTGGTCTGCCCAATCCTTTTGACTCACGGCAAAGGCCGCCAACATTGGTTTGAGGGTTCTATTTACCCTCTCCGTCAATTTGGACTGGGGATGGTAGGGCGACGTGGTGCAGTGATTAATTCCCAGGGAACGGCACGTAGCACCGAACACCCGAGCAGTGAAATAGGTCGCGTTGTCCGTAGTTAGTCTTTTCGGAAAGCCGAACCGACAAAAAACTTCCTGTAGCCTCTCCAGCACCGCTCGCGCGGTCACTTTTCGAAGCGGAAACAACTCCACCCACTTCGAAAAATGATCGACGACTACCATCAGGTGTGTGAACCCCTGCTTACTCCTGGGCATAGGCCCCATAAGATCGCAGGTGTCCACTTGCCACGGACGCTCACTGTCAATTGGTTTCATCAACCCGGGCGGCGTGCCACCCCTTGATTTCACCGTTTGACAGACATGGCAGGAACGGCAATATCGAAAAATGTCACGCTTTATGCCAGGCCAGGTCACAGTTTGGCTTAGTTTCGCAAAAACTTTGGAGCCACTCAAATGACCGGCCAAGGGTTCGTCATGAGATGATCGCAACAGTGCGCTTCTCAGACTCTTGGGGATAACCACCTTAAACGGGTCCACAGCCTCGTCATCGGTGGCTATGTATTTCAGCAGGAGCCCATCGTGATCCAGCAAATATGAATCCGCGGGGGACCCAGCGACACACGCTGGTTCCGGCCCCCCTGCGCCCGCCGCACTACCAGCAGCGTCTCGGCGCTCCGTCTCCCTGAGACCGTCGCTCACTCCGCGAGAAAACGGATCAATTTGCTGGGCCTTCAGTAGCTCTTGCCTGCTGAATGCGATTCCAATTCTCCCAAAGGGGAGTCTGGTCTCGTCCCCACTCAGGGCTGCAGCCAACGGCGTCGTGGGTTGGCTCTCGAGAAGCTCCCCCGCTCGCTCGTTTTGCGGCGCGCTGCTTGCCTGGAGAGCAGAATGACAGGTTTGCCCGCTTGCGGACTCCCCTCTCTCTGCGCTCGTTTCGCCCCCGACGCTTGCTGACGCAAAGGCACCGGCAGTTGCTGTAACACCTGGAGGAATGCTCTTGGTGGACAATGAGGCACGAGATAGCGCGTCAGCTACCACGTTGGTGCTCCCCTTTCGATACTGCACTGAAAAGTCATAATGCTGTATCAGGAGAGCCCAGCGCGCCAGCCGGCCCGCAGGCTCACGGAGCCGCATCAGCCAACTGAGTGCACTGTGATCCTTCTGCACTACGAATTTCGTCCCATCAAGGTAAACATCGAATTTACGTAGTGCAAACACGATAGCGAGGCACTCCTTCTCGGTCACGGAATAATTCCTCTCTGCCGGAATCAAGGAGCGGCTGGCAAAGGCCAACGGCTGCAACACACCATCGTATTCCTGTAGGAGGACTGCTCCTAAATCCAGATCGCTCGCGTCGGTCTGGACAACGAACGGTCTGGTCAGGTCGGGGAGTCTGAGCTGCGCTGTCTCCGCAATGGCGCTAGACAGTTGGCAAAAGGCCTGCTGCTGCTCAGGTCCCCACTGCCACGCGGCCGACTTACCCAAGAGCTTGCTCAAGGGTGCGTGCACTCGGGCACAGGACGGAATGAATGACCGGTAAAAGTTGGCCATTCCCAAAAAGCGGCGAAGGCCACGTACGTCCTTGGGCGCGGGGAAATCGAGGATTGCCCGAAGTTTCTCCCGGTCCGGCTCAATAGAGCCTCCGCCCAGCGTAAACCCCAGCAACTGAACTCGGGTTTGCGCTAGATGGGCTTTCGCAGGATTCAAATTCATACCGGCGGCCCGCACCCTCTCGAGCACATCGGCAACATGGGCCAAGTGTTCATCAAAGGTTTGTGAATAAATCACGATGTCGTCGAGGTAGCACATGCAGTATGAGCACTTTGCTTCCCCGAGGACGCGGTCCATGAGTCTCTGAAAGGTCGCAGGACCGTTGCATAGACCAAAGCGCATACGAATAAACTCATATAACCCTCTGTGGGACGTAAACGCGGTCTTGCACCGGTCACGCTGATCCATCCGAACCTGTAGGTAACCTTTGGAGGCATCCAGCGTAGTAAAGTACCTCGCACTGCCCAAGGTTCCTACGATGGAGTTATTCGTGGGGAGCGGATAGCCATCCTTACGAGTCACTCCGTTCAGACGGCGGTAGTCTACGCACAGGCGATGACTGCCATCTTTCTTAGGCATCAACACAATTGGAGACGCCCAGGCGCTGTACGAGCGGCGGATAATGTCGGCTGATAGCATCTCGTCCAGCAAGCCATCGATCACCTGCCTCTTGGCCAGGCTGACGGGCCGGGGGTTACACTTCAAAGGAAGCGCGTCTCCAGTTTCGATCGCGTGGCTAGCCAAATCGGTACAGCCAGGTTGATCGGTGAAAAGCTCTTCGTGCTGGTATAACAGTGCCGACAAGCGAGCTTTCTGTGTATCATCCAAATGAACCACACAGGCGGCCAGAGAATGTGGTGCCCCTTCGTGCCGTGTCGCTCGATCCCTATGGGGACTTTGAGTCGACAAGCGCATAGCGCAGGGACCTGCCCCCGAATTCTGCTCGCGACGCGGTTCGTGCCGTGCCTCTCGTTCCCAAAGGGGAGCCTTAGCAGGCGAGCGCACAGCTCGAGGGCTTGCCCCCGAACTCGGCGCGCGGCACGTTTCCGACGCCCCATCTGCACAGGCAAAATCGCACGCCGGCGGGCTGATGAACGGTTTTAGCAACGTGAACGGTCCGTCGCGATATCCGCCATTCGCAATGTCCACAAGGATTCCTGTTTTAAGGAGAAAGTCCCTTCCGAGGATCACAGGAACACTGAGCCCGGGGAGATGAACGAAACGCGTGCGTCTCATTCGCTCTCCCCACCTGACAGTCAGCCTTGCGGCGCCCGCCGAACGGGCCACGCCTTTCGCAACATTGAATGTCGCTCGGCAATCCCGCAAGCGCACTGAGTGCTTTTGCAAGTGGGATGACACCTGTTCGCCGAACAACGAGTGCTTGCGCCCGTGTCCAACAGCGCAGGAAATTCGCGGCCGACAATGGTCACAGGAATAAAGGGCGCGTGCGCCCCAGCAACACAACCTGCTCGATACGCCGAGGGCACAAGCAAGGTTTCGGTCACTCGTGCCTTCACGAGCGACCCGCGCTCCCGTTTCCCGACCACGCAGGAGGCCTGGGCGCGGTGCAGTCCCTTGCTATGCCCCACGTTGGGCGCCAGTGTGGCGTCTTAGGGTCTCACAGGAGTACCGACCACCGCGGGTTCGAGCTTAGCGAGCCACAGTGCCGCGTGAGCCGTCAGCCTCTAGCGCCGCTGCGCGCGAGCTCGGGCCACAAGGGGCTACAGAGCGACGCACGCAAGAACACAGTATTGCCCTAAGTTGACGGAAACCGTTTATTGTCTCCAACGGCACCCAACACTGCACGAACGCCCGGTCCCGGGACGGCGGGGAACCAAAGGGGTCCCGCACCAAGGGCGAAAAATACAGTTAGGGACGCCTGTAGCACGTCGCTGCGATATCACAGGCTCAAGCTGGGACGCGCCGCTAGGAAAAGTCCCGGCGCCTATGCTACTTGCTCTCGCGATAACCGATAGGCCAACTCGTGAGAGCTCGGGCAATCTCCTTCGGCTTGGGCCTCCGATGAGTTCGGCTCGGCGTGGTCCGAGCTCGCGCGAGCACTAGGCATCCGTTCTTCGGCTTAGCGTCGGGATAGGAACAACACGAGGTACGCGCTCCCCGCACGGGCAAAGGCACCGTGCGTGAGCTCAGTCCTAGTCACAAAGGTGTCGGTGGACGAGAGGAAGCATGTACGTACAAGGCGCCGTTCCAAAGAGCCAGAGAGTCGCTACCGTCACGGCAGTAGCCACGAGGGGCCGCTCCGTGACGTCACTAGCTCCGCCCTCACCGCGAACCACCGCGAGTGGAGCGCCACCGCCAAAACTGGTTCGGAGCGAGAACGATGTGGCTTTAAGGATTGCATCACAAGGTGAAACGCGCCCGCGCAATGCCGCGTCGAATTCCCCAAATCCCCACAAACTTTAGCTAGGAGTTCAAGCACATCAACAAGGGCACAACAATCGCGTACATCGAGGAAATCGTGGAAAGCAGCAATGCCTTTGCCCTCTCGGATTCTGCCGCACCTACCCTGAAGACCACAGTTCCCGAACCATACTTTGATGTAAATCCAACTCTCCCTATGATTAAGCAGCAACAGCTCAGAAGTCTGCGCCGACGATACAAAGACTGCTTTTCGACGTCATCCAGGATTCGACAAACACCAGTCGCAAAACATCGCACAATCACTTAAGAATGCGCTTGACCACTCCGCCAGAGCGCTCACCAAGTTTCGACGTGAGAACGTGAAGCTATTAGGCAACAAGTCGACGAAACGCGACGCGACATCATCCAGTCGTCCGAAAGCATGTGGGTATCTCCTGTAGTCTTGGTGAAGAAAAAGGACAGAACCTTACGTTTCTGCGTCGATTATCGCCGACTGAGCAATATCGCGAAGAAGGTCGAATAGCCAGTGGCGTAGCTAGGTCGTCTGGCACCCGGGGCCCTTAGCTCTTCTGTCACCCCCCTCCCCCCGGGTGTAGTCGAGGAAGGCGCGGATATCGACAATTTTCGGGTGTCTTCAGACGTATATGACACCCCCTCCCCCCCTACTGGCCCTGTGCACCCGGGACTCACGGCCCCCCGGCCCCCCCTGTTGCTACGCCACTGCGAATAGGCCCTTCCACGGAGAGACGACGAATGGGATCAGCTCTGCAACGCTAAACGCTTCTCGTCGATGGACCTCAAGTCTGGCCACTGGCAAACAGATGTCCACGAGATAGATCGCGAAAACACCGCCTTCATCACGCCAAATGGCCTCTATGAGTTCAAGGTTATTATGAGCATGTAAAATACAGAAGTTGCAGTTAAACGCGTACCGAAGTACGTTTCCGCCAAATTTCTTCTGCGCTTTCCGCACACGCAGAGCCATCTTGCGCCAAATACAGAAGACCACCTCCACGCAACGTGCGGCGCTGCCCCGACAGCTGGCGCACCGCGCGCGCATTGGGGCTGTGCGGGGACCGGTGCGAGGCGCGTCGCCGCCCGGCTGTCCGCGCCGATCACGACGTTCCGAGACACCGAGTTCTTTGGTTCGTTCCGCTTGCTCAGGCGCACGTTTCGTTGCCGCGCCGAACGCTGCGTTGTTCGACGCTCACCGCGTGATTGGTGGGTGCAAAGTCCTATGCGGGGCGCCTCGTAAGTGATCGCTGCGCCGTATATAGCGCATTGTCTTACACCCCTTGGCGGGTCGACGGCAACGCTGTCGCGTTCCACTCTTGAAGGCGAAGCTTAAGCGTCCTCCAATTTTTTGTTTGAGTGTGCGGATGCTTTTTGGTGCCCTGTTTCGGCGTCACCTTTTTCATACGCGCTGCTAGTGGACCAATAATTCTTGCGGAACCGAGAAGTGCCTTCTGGGTTGTGTTTTTAGTGGAAAGCATTAGAAATCTATTCGTTTCTATGTCCAATGTGGTTCCGACTGGCACGGCGGGCACCAGGACATTCACGTGGGAGCTGGACGCCAGTTCGAACTGCCCAGCGAGCGTCAAGTGACTCCGTGTTGACTTCTGCACGGCCGAAGAGTCGCACGAGTGGATCTCCAGCTACAGTCAGACTACCAATACGACATGGATTGTCGACTGGGAAGAATATCCTGATTGAAATTGAATGTTTTATTTTCTTGAATGTGAACTAAGGAAATTTGCTTGAAAGTTCGAACATTCAACCAGCTGGCATGTCAGGCCGCGCAAGTGTCGCATGGGCCTCTGTCGTACAACGTAAGCAAAGTATACAGAACTTTAGAAGGAGCATGCTAAACCCCAGGCTGGCAACGCTATTTCGCGTACACAAGCCGTTTGTGATCGCCATTTTAAAGGAGCATTGGCTGGAAAATGTTCGTATGCTGATCCCATTTCGTTATCGATCCCACTTACCGATTTTCGTTAAAAACCACGCTTTAATGTCGATTACTCTAATGAACGGGGTAATTTTATTTTGGTATCGCACGTGTGAGGCTGACCGCGGACCCGTGCCAGCTGATAACGTGGGACAAGTTTTATTTTCCTATTCACGTTCCGCAGCATTCACGATTAGATAAGGCTGATTATTCCCCAGTGGTCTTCTAGCTTCATGGAATTCTTATCAATTTTAAGCACACATTTTCCTGTTTCAGTTGCATTGGGGCCCGTGATGGCCAAATCATAATCGCGCTACTACTAAGCAATTCTTCGCCGTGCTAAGTGCGTAGCATTGCCGTGCACTGTACTCGTCTGAACGACGTCGTCTAGCGTGATAGACTCGTTTCGGTCGTCAATTCCCGAATCCGAGATACGGTGGCACAGCGTTAAACTTCTTAAATCCCCAAACTTAAAAAATAACAGATTCCTCTCTGTGTTACTAGATGGATGGAAGGTAGGAGCGTCCCCTTTGAAACGGGCTGATGGTAGTTGCCACCATGCTCAGCTATTTGTTTTTGTTTAACTGTGTTGTAAATCATTAAAATTCGACATTTTCTTTAAATACGTCTTCCTACAGTTTTAACCGTATGTCACCTCTCTGCTTTTGAGCCACATATCCTCCAATCGCCTTTTGCTAATTTCCACCGCATATTTATTTGCATGCCTATTGTTATCTCTGAACCTACGGATTCAGGAAGCGTGCCACTGCCCGCATCGACATCGGTATGGATACCATCACATTTTAGTATGAGGTGTTCTATTGTTTCTACAGATTTACCACACACAGTACATGCGTCTTCTTCTGCGTTAAATTTCTTTTTTTAGCTCCGCGTTCTAATACATCCTGACCTAGCTTCAATGAGTAGAGCAGTGCCCCCTGAGATATTATAAAACGCTTCCTTCCTGATCTGCTGTTTCCAGTATCGATATATAGTTCAATACTACGCTTCTTTTGCATTGAATGTATCCAATTTTTACCTTCCGCGTTTTTAACCTGTCGTTTAGTGCTCTGACTTTCTCCGTTTTCGTGTCTGGCATACTTACTGGCTAGCTTCATGGTTTTTTTCCCGCCATTGTGAGTCAACGCTCTTTCTGTCATCATCATCATCATCAGCCTGGTTACGCCCACTACAGGGCAAAGCATCTCCCATACTTCTCCAATTACCCCGGTCATGTACTAATTGTGGCCACGTTGTCCCTGCAAACTTCTTAATGTCATCTGCCCACCCAACTTTCTGCCGCCCCCTGCTACGCTTTCCTTCCCGTCGAATCCAGTCCGTAACCCTTAATGACCATCGGTTAACTTCCCTTTTCATTAGATGTCCTGCCCATGCCCATTTATTTTTCTTGATTTCAACTAAGATGTCATTACCTCGTGTTTGTTTCCTCACCCAATCTGCTCTTTTCTTATCCCTTAATGTTACACCCGTCATTCTTCTTTCCATAGCTCTTTGCGTCATCCTCAACTTAAGAGGAAGCTTTAGCTCGGGCCCAACTCCGACGCGGCCTATTCAAATACATGTAAAACGCAAAAACGTTTTTGAGAGATAACCCCAGGACCGATTTTGATGAAATTTGTTGCATTTGAAAGAGAAAGTTAAATTCTAGTGACTGTTGGAAGCGGAATTTCGATTTAGGACATGAATTTTCTTAAAACGATTTTCAAATATTTGACCGTTTGAAAAAAATAGAAGCACAATTATTAAAAATTGATAGCTCTGTATCAAAAACAGATATTGAAGTTCTGTGAACGGCATCCATTAGATCATTGAAAGCGGACAAATTCGATATGTCATTTTACATCTTACGTGAATTTGTTACGTTGTTTACAAGGGTTCTGCAAAAGCTGTATTTCCATGTTACAAATTTTTTTGAGATTCATGTGTAATATACCAATTTTGTCCGCTTTGGATGTACTATTAGATGCATTTCACAGAATTGTATTATCATTTTTCCTTTAGGAGTTACAGAGTTGTAAACTTGGCAGTTTTGTTTTATGGTAATTTAGGATTTTCGCCAGTTTTTAATAAAAGATTGACGCCCTAACTCGAAAATTCAAAACCAACAGTCACTAGACTTTAAGTTTTTCTTCTAAATGCAACAAACCCCGTCAAAATTGGTGCAGTGGTTGCCGAGAAAAACGAATTCTCTTTTTACATGTATTTAGATAGGAGCACCCGAGCTAAAGCTTCCTCTTAAGTAGAACTCTTTTCGTAAGCCTCCAGGTTTGTGCCCCGTACGTGAGTACTGTTAAGGCACAGCTGTTATACACTTTTCTCTTGAGGGATAATGGCAATCATTTGTTTACCTCGACAGTTGTTGTACTCTTAATTCCTTCCCATGTTGTTTCAACATTATTTTCTCGATAAATTTCCTGTAGAAAATCAATTACCTCATCACCGATACCTTCGTCCCAGTTTCTCCCAGTTTCTGAACGCGCCTCAGTTATATGCAATACTATAGTACCTCGACAACACATGGTTTCTTCATTCGCCGGTATTGTGGACTCGAGCATACTTGCCGCCCGCAGAGACTGCACCATTCACGCACGTGGTACGGTGTCGTCCTTTCTTCGTCGGCGCGAACGCAGTGAGAGTCATCCGAATCGTGGCGCCATTTAATCTACGAGGTACGACGTCGACGAGGGGCGCATCAGCGATTGTGAGTTGCTCAGTAGTTAAAATTCTGAAAACTTAACGGCATTAAATTCACAGCTGGAACTCGGAGCGGCGCGAAGGAACACGAGTGGAAGACACATGCGCGACACTCAACGCAACTAAGTTGCGAATTAGCGTGGAATAATGCATTTGTCAAAATGGATTATACACCACTCACGCGGCACGTAACGTAAAGTGCACTTTTGAAGCGTTGCACTCATCACACGCCAGAAGTAGCGAAAAGAGCTTCCACAAATGAAATTCATGCTGCTGCTATCACGACTTCTTGCCTAAAATGCGCCATCGAAATAAGCCCGTGGTGCGCGGCGCGCCCTGAGGTACGCAAACAACCGCGCGCGCCACAGCTGCAGGCCGTTGCCGGCAGTCATGGGAAGAGCCGCGCAGGCAATACGTCACCTCATGGCGAGAATCAATAGCGCGCAAGGGAGTCCGACGGGAGTTGCGCCGCCGTAATCCTCGCCCTCCTTTTTCCTCTCTCGCGTGCGGAGTCATTCGCGGAAAGCAAAATATGCTTCCGGGGTTCAGTTCCCTAGCACCATTCCGTTCCGGTTCGAACTGGTTCGAACCGGTTGAAACCGATTCAGAAGGTTCCGGGGAAAAAAAAAACTCTAGGAGCTTTTTTCTCTTTTTTTTCACTTTTTTAGGGCCTTCGTTTTCCTTTCTCCGTCACGTCGGCATGAAAACAAATTCGGAATATAGGTTTCTTTTTGTAGATACTGTGACTTGGCCAACTTAATCGTACAATCTATTGCAAAATGTTTTGCAAGGGACGCAAACGATTACAACACTAACTGACGCGAAATAAAAGGTTCTCAGGGACACTTAAGGCTGCTTACGTGTGTGAATGTGAAAGCATTACTCTTTATGCCCGCAAGTTTATTTGGAATAATTCATGTTGAGTTAATTATTATAATTAAAATTAATTTTATTCTTGGCTCATAAAGCCGCAATTTCATACGCCGTAGTTGTTTTCTTCAGGAAAACAACGACAACTGCTCTACGTAGCCGCCGCGGTGCTGCCTTGTGCTCCACTCAATTTGTGGGAGGCGGCGCTAAGAGGTAGCCGGTGTAGCCAGGCTTTAATTAGGCCGGGCAGCCCTAATTCAGCGGGATCTCGGGAGCAGCCGACATCGCTGCAGCTTGTTAGGGTTGGTGTCTGACATCACGTGGCGACAGGTCATTCACCCGACCTTCCCGGAACCGGAGCCCACGTGCACCGGAGGAGTCATCCACCCGACCTTCTCTGAACAAGAGCCCACGTGCACCGGAGGGGTCTTTCACCCGACCTTCCATGCACCGGAGCCCACGTGTACCGGAGGAGTCATTCACCCGACCTTCTCTGAACAGAGCCCACGTGCACCGGAGGGGTCATTCACCCGATCTTCCACGCACCGGAGCCCACGTGCACCGGAGGGGTCGTTCACCCGACCGGATTCGTCGCTGAGAGGATCGACCTCTCCTTCCCGTGCTTGGTACTGCAGGAGGAGGGGCCCCCTCTCCATGGCTGTCACGTGTCATCGATGGACGCAAGATCCCGCCCACACTTGTAGAGAGCTATTTAAGGGGCTGCGAAATGTACTTTGAGATACTTCTTACTTGAGACTTCATACTTCATGCTTTTCTTATTTTCTTTCAACTACCTTTGAATAAACCGTGCAAGTTTCGCACTAGCAAATCGTCTCACCCCTGCTTGGTCGCCATGATCCACCGGATGCCTCCAGCCCGCCGACACGCCACGCTACCCAATAAGTAATGTCGGTCGAGCTCCGTTAGGCAGGCACCGCTACTTCTCGGCAGCAGTACGGTACGCTACCCTGGAGTACGCAACAAGCTGAGGTCATGAGCGCTAGCGTGTTCTCTACTCGCGCTACCTGCACGTGAGCCCGTTTACGCCTGTTTTGGAGACGATAGTCGCACCGCTGCAAAACCTTTTGACGTATTATAAGAGGCTTGTGCTGTGGTGAATTGAGCTTTTGTATGAGTGACATGCTATTTTGGGGTGTCACTGTGGTTCTGAGTGGCACGGCAATGTCATGCATATGCAGCGGCAAGGTGCCTATTGGATGTTTCTTTAACACTCTTTTGCATGGTTTGCACTTGATTCCCGCTTAATGGTAAATAGAATTGGCTTGTGTTCATGGTGATTCTCTGCTGACTGGTACATTTGACACTTCCAGAAGACACTAACAAGGGGTGTTGGAATATTCACTTCTTGTTTCTAGCCT
Organism: Dermacentor variabilis; assembly: GCF_050947875.1. NCBI lineage: Eukaryota > Metazoa > Arthropoda > Arachnida > Ixodida > Ixodidae > Dermacentor > Dermacentor variabilis. The sequence continues at coordinate 125,073,141 of NC_134578.1, read as the reverse complement.
GTCATGTGCTTTGTGACAAGTTAGCTATGCGTTCATTATTATTCTATGTTGCCTTTTCACCATAGTCATTTTGAGCAGTCAGTTTGCACTGTCCGCGAAAGTGTTTGACTCATTTTAAAAAGGCGGCTCGACACTGCCAGCCCACGGTCGAACGTCTTACATGCATTAGTTACATTACTGCATTCGCAAGGGTCCTGCTCCACGCACTAAAGGTAACTTGACACACACTGTTAGACACATCAGACTCATCAAAAATAGTTACTTGAATCCTTCCGCAATGTTCATGTAACCCTTTAGCTTAAGTCGTCTGAGCCAGGTAGTTAATGGACTCCTTCAGTAGTAGTCTTGCAACCCTCTTGGCGGGGGGGGGATCCACGACACTACCAGAACAGACTATGCATAACTACTCCCTGAGGAATTAGCTAACCACCTGGTATACAGTACATTAAGTCTACAGACACTCTGCGCAAAGACAGTTCGGCTGTCTCCCCCAAAGCCTGTGGTATAAGTGGCTAGTCCAGAATCTTTGGAAAGACTAAGCTTAGGATACTCTTTCTTGCTTAGTTTGTATCTCACGTATTTCCATCCGCCGAGTGCACGTACCGCCAGCAGTTCTACGATGTATTGGACACAGTAGGTTCCTCGCTGAACGAAAGGCATCCACCAGAAATGTGACAGCACTTGATACAGATCAAGAAGTTTTAACTTGGAATGGTGACATCACATACCTGTTGAAGTTCTACGGGCAAGATCTTGAGCCTACGCGGCTCAACGTAGTATGCTCATAGATATAGCAAGGTAAGCGCAGTACACCCTTGAATACGTTCCAGAATTTTGTAGAGATAGTTTCTGGAGATAAGTGTGAGCAGGTGCGAATTGCTTTGCCCGACGTGGCTAAGCTTGTCAGATTGCTTTGACTATACCAGTCACTCCATGCACATCTGAGAGATCGTTTTCATGCCTCTATCCCTTCAAAGCGTACCTGAGGTTAACAAAGCGACAAGTGCGGTTAAATCACATAGCAGGCCTCCTCGGCAGAAATAGCTCGCCCGCAAAATTAATCTCAGCGACATCGCGGACGAGCTTATTCAGAGATCAACTGTACTCAGAAACACATTGTCGATTGTGCGGTAGCCTTGGTATAAAAGGACAGTGAACTTCATCACATCATTCTGCGTGAGCGTTATTCAAGCTGTCACAGCTCCTGATCTTAATTTATCCCCTCCCATAAAATCAACATTTCCTGCTTCGTTATTGCAACCTCTCCGCTTAAGTATTGATATCGTCTTTTTGTTTTGAATGTTGTTTCGTATTTCGTTTACATTTCTGAAAGATGAAGAACTTATGATCTGTTTTTAGATTTTGTATTGCTAGCTTATGGGAATGTTTGTACTGCCCAGGGTTTCTTAGACACGAAGAGTGTAAAGTCGTTTTTTTATATTTTGGGATTTTTATCTTATTGTGGAAATGTTAGTATTAACTGTCCAGTGGTTCTTACAAACGAAGGGTTTTTAACGAGTCTTTAATATTTGTATTGTTAGCTTGTAGAGGAAATAGTCGCGTTGCCCACTGTTTTCCCTCACTTTCACAGAGGGCGTTCTGTCTACAAAAACAGTACGCGTTCTTCAGTTTCTTTGTTCATTTGTTTAGTATCTTAAGAACCATGTGGCGATTCTTTTTAGAATATGCGCTTAAACAAATAAAGTGTGTTTACATAATAGTTCTGAGGAAATCCGCAAGGTGAAGAGAAGTCTTTAATTAGGAGAAAATGAGATTCACAAAATCGCAGCAATTGTTACAAGAGAAACCCTATGGGCCCCGTGTGCCAGACTAACTAGCTAAGCCACTGCACATGACCACGATGACATTACCAGTCAGATAACAAAGCTGGGATAACGACAATACAACGACGAAACGACTGCCACGAGCACGTAACTAGGTACCCATGGTATTAGACAAATCGGGTGTTTGGGTCAGCGTAGAAGGCGTGCCGACGACGGCATAACGAGTGAGATAACAAAGCTCGTAAGGCGACGATGGAACGACCACGACAACATCGCGACCTGGACCATCGGGATAGTACAAGAGGATATATATATGTCCATATATATATATATATATATATATATATATATATATATATATATATATATATATATATATATATATATATATATATATATATAGATATATATATATAGATAGATAGATAGATTCAAAACGCTGGTCATCTTTGACACTGCCTACAACTACGCATCATCCAAAAGTTCTACTGTGTCTTCGCTAGGCACATACGCAGAACATCCGTGCTTAGATCATCGTCAACCACAATTGCAGTAACAGACACAGCAAGGCAGTCATAACAACTGGCAATTCAGGCAAAGCAACGTCCGAGTAAACGTGATGTTATCATCTCGAGTTGCGTGTCAAGGCGTATGAGATATTGCGCGCGCGCGCGCGCTCGCGTCCGTGTGTATTCATCCATGAGTTTGTGCACCTTGGATCGCCCGATGACACAACGTTCAGAAAAAAGTCGCAGCCAGCTATAATTGCGTATGTCATTGGCCCCGACAGACGCAGTTCAAGCAATCACTGGAAGCACAAAGCAAAGCATAAGCTAAGTCAATATGGTTTTGAGGAACTATAGGCAACAAAAAAATTTAGAAAGCTAACGAACGAATATGGCTTGCTTGTCACATATTTGAACTAGACTGAATGGAAAATTTTTCGAACAGCGGAACCAGCGCAGCTGCGCGACTGCGACGGCTCTGCGCCGTAGCCGTCGCACCGCATGTAGGCGTTCATTCGGTAAATGGAACGAGCGGCATGAAGAGCTGCTTTTAGTGTTTTTTTCTAATGGAGGGTGAATGGAGGTCACAATGACTGTATTTGTGTTTTACACTCGTATCATACCTATGAAGGGATGCCTCCAAGGTGTTCGTCGATACAGGTGCAACATAGGAACAACCGCGGAGGTTTATGACAGGAAGCTCGCCCCCCCCCCCCCCATAAACAAAAATCTTGGCACTGGAAAGTCGTTCGTGAAGGCTGGCAGCATATACGTTTATTTTTCGCAGTTCTAGAATTCGCACACTGCTTGAAAGAAAGAGTAGGACACCACACGAATTCAGACGCTCTCAATTGAGTCTAGTGTAGCACCTTGGTACGGAATGTATTATTGAGTTACACCAATATTAAATCACCATTTTCTCTGCCCCAAACTAGGAAAATCGCACAAAAAGTTTCCTAAAACGCACAATAACATTCACAGATCACACGACAACCGAGACTGGTTACGTTTGCTTAATATGACAAGTCGCAGAAAGGAAATCAACCGTGAAGCTTGACCACGCGAATGTATTTTTATCTCTGTGGATAGCTTCAGGGAGAGATAGAAAAGCAGGTATTGTCAGTCTAACAATACACTGTGCATTTAATTCTTCCGCGCGAGCTCATTGGGCCGTTTGTGACCAAACATTGTCTTCAAAGCTTACCGAGTCGAAAAATACACCAGATCGGTTCTAGTGTTTTTATCGTTTGCACCAGAGCAGGTTTTCAGACACGGGTCTGGTGTGCCTGGTGTGCCTGGTGTGCCTGTTTTGGTGTACACAGTGAGCCCGGTCTGGTGTGTCTGGTGTACCCGTCCTGGCGTGCACGGTGAGCGCGGTCTGGTGTGCTTGGTGTACCTGACCCGATGCTGTTGGTGTGTTGGCCGTGTTTGGTGCGCTTCCTTGGTGCTTTCTGTATCCCGGTGTCGTCTCATTGTGGACCATGCTGGTACCTTATGATGAGTTTGAAAAACTTTATGATGCATCAAATATCTATATATCATGAATAATTTGATGATGTGTAGATAGATAATGAGTTTCATGCTGCAGAATGCACATTTACTAGGGTAAACCATTAGTTTACATTTATTCTGTAGATGGCAAGTTGCTGTAGTTTCAGAGGCGAAAGAGCAGTGCAGATATTTGTTTATTTTGTACATTAAATGAAAACTGATTTCGCTTTGAAAATATGAGCTTGAACTAACTTAAGTGCACCAATTTTCCTGGCATGCAAGCTGTTGCCTTAGCAACTAAGTAACTTGTTAAGGCAAAAGGCTATATATGACCTGCGTAGCTCTTTATTTCTAACTAAATGCTATCTGCGCTTGATGTCTAGACAGAGAATAAACTTTATGTACGAGTGTAGAATGCTAATCCGCTCTGAAGTGGGTGGTCCTCTCTGTCCAGCGGCTGCCCTTTTGACTTGGCTGACCTGGTTGAGCTAGTCCGTCGAGCCAGAGCTGGAGAGTACTGCCTTTAATTGCCATGTGGCAATGAAACTTGAAAGTTTTGTGGAAGCCACAACCAGTTAAGAGCCAGTTGCATTCTCTGATGCTTCCCAAAGGCACAGCACAGCCTCAAAAAGACAAGCAATTGTATGCATCACTCTCAATTCATGACATCAATAAGAATTTGTTTCCATGTTATAAGGTTATCCCATTACCAGTTTTATGTGAAAAAGTACTGGTAACAAAACCAAGTCTGTCTAATTTTGCGACAAATGCAACCAGAAGGAGCAGGTATGTCCAGTGCCATAAGTGAAGATGGATGGATGGATGGATGGATGAAAAACTTTATTGAGGTCCTTTAGGGCGCGCACTAGCGCGCAGCAGGCCGCTCCCACGTCGCGACAGAGAGGCAGAGCCTCTCCGCCGAGTCGCGGGCCCGTTGGACAGCCCATAACTGTTCTTCGAGGTTGGGGCTGTGTTGGACCGCATCCCAGCGCGAAGAAGTGTTGCTTTCATCGCTGCGTAACGCGGGACATCGCCAGAGCATGTGAAGTAAGTCCGCTAAGTCATTGCATAGTGCACATGCATTTGTTGTTTGAATTTCGGGGTACATCTTGTGAAGAAGTAGAGGGTTTGGGTGTGTCTCCGTCTGTAGAAGCCTTAGTGTCCAAACCTGAGGTCTATTGAGTTTGCAATGTGGGAGGGGGTAGATCCTCCGAGCCAAGTAAAAGTGCTTAGTAATTTCGGTGTACGATGAAGGAGAGTCCCGATTGTCAGTACCTCCAGCTGCCCGGCAGCTACGCGGTTGATGATCTCTCGCGCAGCTCCGTGTGCTGACTCATTGAGGTTGGGCGGGGCACCCTCGATCTGTCCCATGTGGGCTGGAAACCAGATAAGATAAGTGAAACCAGGTAAGATAAGTGAAGACGCTACACAGAAAATTATTTGGCTTACGTTTGTCTAAAAATAATTGTTAAAGCGAATACAAGCAAAACGTAAGCAGTTTTAGTGAGCCCAAGTAGAGTATTTCAGCTTTATGAAGTGCAGAAAGCAGTAAAAGTTGTGCCAGCCAGTCAGAAGTGCTCTCCGAGTACCCGCCTCTTATCACCCTCTAAGCAACTGGTGAATGCCAAAATACAACTTGCATCTCTACAACTCTTGGCTTGTGCTATGAGCCTATCATTATAGCATGCTTTATTAGAAAGCAGAAGAGTAGTACTACTTACTTACTCGAAGTGACAAATGGCAAGAATGTTCTAGCTCAAAACAAATTTCAAGTTTATCAGCACTGACTCACAAGTAACTGAGACAGTTGGTGCCTTCTTAAGTTTAGCTTTTCAGTGGAAGACGAGGGACAGAAGGGAGACCACAGGAGACAAAAGCTATCAATTCCACATTGATTTTGCTGGAAGGATTAAAGCAAATAGTTACACTGCATGTGCACTTGTACTGCACAATTCTTTCATAAAGAGAGCACAAGTTGCAATACAAAAGTACAAAAGCATACCAGTACTTGCGTGAAAAATAGAATAAATAAGCACGGAATGAATGCTACTCCATGTCAGCTAGAAAGTACTCTTTTTTGTCGTGTAATAGTAGCGTTCTATTCGTCACTGATTTTATTCGTCAATTGGTTGCCGCAGGTCAATACACCAGATGAATCGTCTAAACCTGGCGTGCAGCATCTGCCGTGTGAATGCACCATCAAGTGGGACAGGTATACTTGTCTCTTGAGTGAATTATGGTGCTCTACTGGGAGCACGTTAAGACACCAGCCAGTGTGCCCCATGTACCTTTGACCAAATATACAGATGATAAAAGGAATAGACTACACTACCTCTGACGCACACGAGACAAATTTGTCGGTATCTATAACTAAGCAAGCCTCCCTTACATGGATGTCTTTCTCAATTTACTTGTGGACTGTTACGAACACGTATTTCCAGCAGAAAATAATGTCGGCAGTATATACACAAGTTCACTAGTGAATCGAAAAAGTCAAGCAGGCAAGCGAGGCTTACTTTGTTTAGAGACACCAGCAAATTTGTCTAGTGTTTGTCAGAGGCAATGTACTGTATTCCTTTCACATGTGGTCAAATGTACACAGAGCAGATTGGCCTGCAACTAAATATGCGCACAAAGAAATCACCATATTTCATACAAAAGACCAGTATGCTCGCCGGACTTGGTCGTGCATTGCCAGAATAAGGCGTCAGGGCGCATAAAGGTTTTTCATCTGTTTTCACCCACGGAGAAAAATTGACAAGAGGAATCAGTTACCACATAATCAGTACCACATAAATGTGATATGTGAGCTAGCTCCCATTATGAATGCATAAACAAGGAACTCTTTCTAGATGACAAGAAACGGTCATTAGTCTGTGCCTATTTACCTTTTGTTTGCACAAATACCGTTTATGGTGACTTTATGCCTTTGTATTAGAACTTACACCTCCCGACTGATAAAACTTGTGCACTACATAAGCGCACATGAAGTGCTACTGATATTATTAATCTTCCCATAAAAATAGTCAGTTGTTACCAGTGGTCTAGTTGTGTGGCCTCCCTTCCCTCCCTGTGTAAATTTTGTCCTTAAAAGTTATAAGAGCTGACCACCAAAACCAAAAGTACACTACGAATTTGACTTGGCGCACATGGCCCACTCGCCAAGAGAGCGCGCTCGCAGCGCCCTCGAAACAAGGTGTTTCAGAAGTTTTTTTTTTCACAACGCCTGGTGGCACATTGCGCAATTCTAGTTCATGAACTGGTCTAGCTGAAGAGGCGGACGTTACTTGCACATGAAATTGAAATGCATGACCGACTAGTTAGGAACAATTAACTAATTAAGTTTTAACTTGATTTAAGAGTGCGTCGTGCAATAAAAATAAAACGCAGTATTCCCGTAGGGTCGTCTAAGTGTGCCCGTGCTATAGCGGATTTCAAACAAAAAGCAGAACTGGAAAGCAGCAATAATTTACTTTAACGCTTCCTGGTTAAATCAGAAACAACCCTCACCAATTTCGAAAGTATTTTTGGAAACAAAGACCTCTCTTACAGATAGCTAAAATATGAATCATGGCTGTAGGTCCAAAAGTTATTATCAATATGCATTTATTGACGATAACGTTGTCACTTCCGCAGTGATTCCTGTTTCCGTTAGGCCCACCGAACCATTAATATTAAGTAACTGAGACACAGGCGTACCTACCGGGGTGTGGAGGACAAGGGGGGCACTTGCCCCCAATGTAAGAAGTGGTGGGGCAAAGTATGTCATTTGTACTAAAATATTTAGCGCGCACAATTGACAAGGACACAGTGAAGGGGGACACAGGAGCGCTTACTCACAACTGTTTTATTTTCGGAAAGATACAGAACATATATACACCAGCAATCAGCGAAGATTGCACAAGCGGAATTGCGGTGTCTTGCCTTCGGGCCGCTTAGTAAAATCTTGTTGCCACCGAATAAAAGAAAGCTTTGCCAACCAGGTAACAAGACTAGCTTCCGTGGGATTCCCGGAACACATTATAATCAGAGCGGCCGAAAACGTAATAAAAATAGTAAAGGCCGTACAACCCACAAATTCAAGGAACAGGCTTAGCACGAACAAAAAGCGCCTTGTAGTTGTACCTTAGGTCCATCATTTTTCCCATGGCTTAAAGAATGTTGCCAGCCGGTGTGGCGTTGAAGTGGTTTTCAGCGCTCCTAACAAGGTGCAAGAACTGTGCCAAGCTATTTCCAATAAGTTAGACAATAGGGTAAAAAAATGCAGCTGCGGCCTAAAAGACGATCAAAAATTCACCGAATGCAGAAAATGTTTTGTGTACCGGCTTCTGTTGACCTGTGGCAACATGTACATAGGACAAACCGGTCGGTGCATAAACACCCGTCTAAAAGAACATGAACGTTCTCTCGGTAAAGAAAACCATTCGTACTTATCGAACCACTGTAATATATGTTATTGTGATCTGGTATTTTTTAACACTGACATTTTGTTTTCAGATAAAATCAAACTAACACGTGAAATCACAGAATCATTTCATATCAAAAAGTGCGCTGGAAAATGCACAAGCCAACCACCGATTGCAATCACTGAAAATAAATTTGCTTTTTTAAAATACAGGATGAACCTTCTTAATCTGTTTTTATCTCTTTCTGTTTTACTGACCACTCTTGTTGCACATGCTCAGCGCTGATTGCTGGGGTATATATGTTCACTGTGTCCTTGTCAATTGTGCGCGCTAAATATTTTACTATGAATTCGTACCAACTCGCCCAACTATCAGTTCTGCTGCAGTATGTCATTTGCCCCCCCACTTTGAAAGCGGGCACTTTCGGCTGCACGGTAGAAAGTCCAACAAAACCACACCTGCAGTTAAATTTTCTCTTAATAGAGTGACCACGTACGTTTTCTTTACTACGCATTCCCTACTTTGATAGCGAGGATTGTCTTTCGTGCCTTCTCGAGACGCCCTGTAGCGAAAGACGCGTGGTATTCGCTATACACGCTAGCGTTGCGGAGGACGCCTGGCGGTGCGCAGCTGCCGCCGTAATAAATATCAACTTGTGCAACTTGCATCATGCCCACATTTTTTGGGACTCCCATATCCGTATTCGATAACACAATGAGCTTGCTACCTTTATCCTTATTAAATTATGGGGTTTTACGTGCCAAACCACTTTCTGATTATGAGGCACGCCGTAGTGGAGGACTCCGGAAATTTCGACCACCTGGGGTTCATTAACGTGCACCTAAATCTAAATACACGGGTGTTTTCGCATTTTGCCCCCAAATGCGGCCGCCGTGGCCGGGATTCGATCCCGCGACCTCGTGCTCAGCAGCCCAACACCATAGCCACTGAGCAACCACGGCGGGTTACCTTTATCCTTCGGGCGAGGTGGAAGTTAGTGAAAAGTGTTATAATCAGCCGAACGCAACGACTGGCGTGCCTTATGGCATGAAATAGTTAAATTATCAAATGCTGGATCTATTTAATTCCTGTCCAGAGATAGCCCACATAGCATCAGAGTCGGAGTTTCCTATCACTATGAAAATGTTATCAAGCTTATTACAGGAAAAACTGTTGAATTTCATTGTGTAACCATGACCTATCGTAGGTATGCTCGTGACAATGACCTTCGCAGAAGGTGCACAGCCATTTAAATACCTATAGAACACTGAATTGAAATCGTTTCTAAAGGCATGTGTCACATCTGAGTGACCACTTCGTTTTCAGAGAAAAGACGGGGAATGCGGGAGATGGCAATTCAAGACGATGAGCAAAACGTGAACAAGGTGAATGCAGGAGCCAACGTTTCGACAAGTGGACTTGCCTTGAAGAAGACAAGTCCACTTGTCGAAACGTTGGCTCCTGCATTCACCTTGTTCACGTTTTGCACTTCGTTTTCAGGTTGTTTATGAATTAGAGCTGGACTATTACTTTTTTGGCCGAAAGCGGAAGAAAAGCAGCTATTCGTAGCTTGAAAAAATGAGGACCACTTTTTTATCGATGTGTTCCGAAAATCTGGACTGTGTGGGCTGCTTATATGCTCTGGAAAAAGTGACTAAATGGTCGCTTTCTCCCAATTCTTGTGTGCGTCACACACACGTCATTTAGTTTTCCCCTGGTGTCCTCGGTAAAATATATGGTGCACCGTGTTTATATTTATTTGAAGTACGAAGCAATGTTCTGAGGAACGAGCGATATATGTTTATTCTGCGTAGGTTCATTACAGCCGTTATAGAAAGTTATTATTTGAAGCGCTGCAGGATGTATACTGCCGGTAAACGAAATGTTTGACCCAAATCCTAAAACATGCGCACAAGAGATCGATCAGTAAAATTCCGTTAAAGTAGAAAAAATCTTAAACGCAATGCGTCCCGACACTTTAACTTTCCTTCTGTAAATGCAAGTGTTGCAGGTAACTACTAAACCCCCGTTTTTCCACGTATTTTGGTGTATCATACAAAATTCGTAGTTTGTTTCTCCGATATTCTCGGTGAGCTAAACAAGACACCTTGTTTATATCAGGGGAAAATGAGGGGCATGGTATTTCCAATTTGTAGGCATTCTTCCGAATGGGTGTGTTAAGTGCGTATTTTCAGAAGCATATATATGCAAGTGGTCCATAGCGTTATTAGTCTGTTTTTCGAGCGGTTTAAAACTTAGACGGCTGCGCTGGCATAGTTACAACTACAACTGAGGTCCAATTTTGCGAACACAAGGGGAACAATACGCCAAGTTTATGTGCGGTGGTAAATGCGTGTTGATAAAATAAAGCATTAAAAATTTGTAAGCAAGTGTTTGAAAGTATGAGGTAGGTTTCACAATGTCCCAAGAGAACTCGGCGTTTCAGATATGTTGTACTTTGAACGAATAGGCAGCATTTTAAGTGCAATGTGTCGCGTAGCTTTAACGTTTCTAGCTTATTTAAAAGTGTTAAGAATAATTACTGAGCCGTCTTTTTTCTTTTTACTTTTTCATGCGTGATATATTAGTTTCTCCAGGTGTCCTCACTGAACTAAAGGAGGTAACTTCTTCATCGTTGGTAACTGTAAAAATATGTTAATGGGTGATGTGTAGGTGATGTTCAAGACAGGTGGGTAATTGGGGCTTTCAAAATAAATTACGTATGCTAGTGCTCTAGTGTGTTATGAGCGTGTCTAATGAGCGGGGAAGAAGTGAGCGTGCTGCCCTGGCAGGACTGTTATATCGACCAGGAATAAATTGAGCAAAAATTGGCGGTGCGCTATGAAAACTCTCTGCACGAAGTTAAATGAGGTCGGAGGAAACACAGCAGCTGTAAGAAAATTCTTATTCAAGTGTTAGAGCATGTGATATGGCCACTAGTAGCTATGCTTTCCAGTGTCTCAACATAGGAGTAAGTTACAAGAGGTTTATATTTTTGGGAAAGGGGAGGAGGGACATGGTAACTGCAATGGGCAACATTTTTACGTTGCATGTCCTGTTAGAAGCGTTGCAAATAATTACTGAGCCGTCCTCTTTGTTTCCCTATTTTCAAGGGTCATCACACGTTCCCACTTGATTTTAGCGATGTCCTCGGTGAACTAAATAACGCATTTCCTTTATATTTGCCGAAAAGAAAGGGCGCCTTGTGGGCAATATGCGGTAAAATTCAAATAAAGGGGACTAATTATAATATTCGCAATAAATTACGCATGCAAGCGATCTGGAGCTTAACGAATGTGTTTTCCGTAAAAAAAGTTCATCCCGTTGCCCTGGGAGAACAGCGAACTCAACCGATATCAAAACTAGCGGAACGAGAGGGGGGGTGGGCATGTGAGAGAGGACACCATGGTAAATGTTATGTCATAGTAACCTGTCTGTTTGATGAATTGCGGACATATTAATGATTTCCACCGAATGTATCCCTATGTCCGTGCCCCTATGTATAATCCAAAGCATACATTGGGGCAAGTTCTCGCACGGGATAGTCATATATATATATATATATATATATATATATATATATATATATATATATATATATATATATATATATATATATATATATATATATATATATATATGGGTCACTCCTAACAGTATGCGATAGAACTACAAGAAACTGGACCTTCAATTGCAACGGTTCGAAAGAAGCATCGTCGCTGGGAATCGGTTTGTAATTACGCAAGGTGGCACACATCTGCTGTATCTTTTTTTCTGGTGCATATTGGAAGTGTGTTATGTCGATTGTTGTTCTTGAATAATAATACCTAAACTAGCGATACTTTTATGCTGTACACACTTTAACACTAAGTATGATTATATAACTATTAAAATTGTTTGTAACAAATGTGCATTTTCTTATGTGCGCTGTGCGTTCTGCCCCTCTCGGTGGCAGTTCTCAGCTTGCTCCCTCCCAGTTTCCGTTGTGTACTTGTATGTTTCCATAACTAATAATAATAATAATAATAATAATAATAATAATAATAATAATAATAATAATGCTACTGGGCGGGATCCGGGATTCCTGTGAGGCACTCATTGGCTTTAGTCCCTCCATTATTTTGACATTTTATATAGTTTTAAGAAGTAAACGAAAATTCATATAAGTTTTCGGGCCTCCGTGGTTAACCATGTGTGATTGATAAAAGGTTTATGGTGGATACATACAAATACAACTGACAGAAGCATTTCGAGGCTCGTTCAATTATTGTAGCAGGGAAGAAGTTTGGGTGTGTTGGTGGGATAAGTACAAACTGGGATACATAGCGCAAGAATGCCACAGGGACAAGCAGGAACACGGGACGAGCGCTAATTACTTGCTAATTTTAATACTATTACAATTGTAATCGCTAATTGTAATTACAATGACAATTATTGTAATAGTAACTTGCAATATATATATATATATATATATATTTATATATGTGTGTGTGTCTGTGTGTGTGTGTGTGTGTGTAAGAGAGAGAGGGAGAGATAGTAGTACGATCGTTTGTGGTTTGCGTCCCCACTCGAGCAATAGTTGGTACTCCACTGCCTGAAGATACCTTCTCCTGATTCTAGATCCCAAGATGGAAAGCCGCCACGATGTTATCGCAAAGGAGTTCCTGTTGCAATATGTAGAAAGGTGCAGTGAATACCTCGGCATGATTTATCGCAAATTTATTGAAATGGCTAAGCTGCAATGGGAACCGAAAATAGCAACAGCAACACCCGCCCACGAAAAAGGAGATTCCGCAGCCCACTGTAAGTTCCGGCTTATATCGCATCGCGCATGATACACGAGCACCTAATTTTTAAGCATTTAACACTTCTTTTACAAAATAGCAACCATCTTTCTCCCCATCAACATGACTTCAAGAAAGGATTATGAACGATAACTAAGCTTACCGAGGTTGTCCATGATGTTGCGCTTAGTATCAACTGCAGCCAAACCGACATAATTCTGCTTGATATATCGAAGGGATTAGATCGACTGAGCCCTAAAACACTATTGCGGATGGAGAATTTATGAATTTGGTGAAAGACTTTTCAAACGACGGACCACACTTCGTTGTTTCCGAAGGTGCATCATCAAGGACAGCTTCAGTAAACGCAGGAGTCCCCCAAGGATCCGTCCCGAGGTTATTATTCTTTATTTTTGCAAATGACATCATGGCGAAGAGAGGCAGCAGAATTGAGCTTTTCGCAGACAATTGCATCATATAAAGAGGAATTAACAATCCTGATGATCACTCGGTGCTCGGACGTTCACTAGGTAAGATAGCTTACAGGTGCAGGCGGTGGCAAATGTCGATGAACGTAGCAAAACAGTCTGCATGACTATAACAAAGAAAATAGAGCCTTCTGAATTTACTCACATAATTAATGACATGCCATTGCAGAGAGTTTGGCAGCAGATCCCTATTGAAAAATTTGTATGAGAAATTGAACGAGATGTATGCATGTCGTACAGATTTGACGAGAAATTGAACGATATGAAATGCCTATTGAACGAACTCTCATAGAAAACGAGCGAGATCTGTATGATGTGCTACGCAGACTTTTACGAAGTGCACGAGATTTATGCGATGTGCGATAAGAATGCGTAGAGCTTGTATGACATGTGTGCGATGAGTTGCGTAGACCTGACGAGATTGTGTATGACGTGTGTGAGGTGGCGTGTGATGTGTACGCACTGTAGTCGTATGAGCAACTTGATCTTTGAGGATGACTATGAATTGCATACAAAGTGTGTGTACTCAAGTCGTAGTGCTTACAAAAGCTCATTAATGACAGTGAGATTTATGATGAGTTGTTTGTAGTACATGCAAGAGCGTGATCAATGTGCTGTATGATCACATTGAACCATTGTGACACATATATACCAGCATAAACTACAGAGCAAATATGTTCAGAGTTCAAATTCTGGAATTTCATGCAACGAACACATATACATCCCCATCAAAGCTGGTGTCGGTACTTTTGATGCAATGATTTTCACTTGGGGACATATTCTCGGATGAACACTTATGGCGATACTACTGCCTTTGCATGACGCATTCCTCGACCAGCCAATATGCACTGGATAGCACCATGATATTGTCGAAATCTATCATCAGAGAATGAATCCTTTGTAGAATTGTAGAAGGTAGGCATGAGATTGGCCATGCATGCCCACATATAAAAACAAAAAGCACAAGCACAAAACAGTGTAATAGGTTGGTGAACAGATAGCCAAAATAGCAGTCAAAATCCATCGCACTTTGTCACAAATAAATAAAAAAATATGGTAATAACAATAACAATCCCTAAAAATGTCATGTGATCAATTGTGGACATGATCACAGTTACTGCTGTGAAAAATTATTTGCACTAAGTGTTTCACAACTTGCTCAGAGAGCTTGACATAGTAAAAAATCCTCATATGTGCACAGCAGTGGCAAAACACGATATGAGCGTCGCAACTTGGCGACCATTATCTGCCTACATACTACACAAAACTGAATTTGAATTTAAAGGAGAAATGACAAAGCAGTTCGTGTGCCAATGATGGTTAAGCGCACTGCAATGCCTTGCCATGTGTTGAAAGCTGACCTCCAAGCAACCAAAATGCGAGTGACCCTACACTGTAGCAGGTTCTTTAAATGACGAACGTGTATCACATCCTGGCATTCGCGGACGCAGTCAGCAAATGAAAAACAACTTTGCAAATCGCAGAACGACGAATGTCACGCGCGCGCACACAGACAGAATGCGAGCAGTTTCCGAAAGCACTCACGAAAGACTGTACGGACGTTCCTACGCAGTCGACGCATATCAGAAGCGCGCGCGTGCGCACACACGCACACACACGCACAAAAGGCGAGCAGTTTCCGAAAGCACTCGCCAAGGACGGTACGGATGTTTTTACAAGAAAGCAAATCCCGCCGGCGTGGCACCATTTCCCGAAGCACAAACAACACCACTCATTAACAGTACACATCCGTAGAACGGCGCACAACAAGCCTGAACAAAGTGTACACCACTCGACGCCAAATCTGTCGTCGATTACGCCGCTGAGAAACACGAACACCTTCTAACATTCACAAACAAAACCACGATGTGCTGCGAACTTCAAACAGATTTTACGGCCCTGTCCGGTTGATAGGGCTGCTCCACAGGCTGTCCTCGCTGTTGAAAGCAATGTCAGCAAAGCTGTTGGAAAAGGTCGCCTAAAACACGCAAGAAAATTGAAATAATACGCCTGTACTACCCACGCTACCCATGCGATCACGGTTACCGGAACCACAGACGGCGAAGTAAACAAAAGACGTCATTTCCCCTCATTTCGGACCGAGACTTATAGTTACTTTCTCAGTCGCGCGACTTGTTCCTGGGACTGTGAGGGCGCAGCGGTCGAGCTCTGCACCAAGTGAGCGGTGCTGCTCTGCTGACATGTGCACATTAGTTGCGGGTGTTTGCGCTTCTTGTGCTGTAGCCGATTTTATTTTCTCACTGCGTGTGCCTTGTTACTGTCCTCGTGCACGTGGCTGGTGGTCGAGGTCTTTTGCGTCCGGTCCAAGTTTTGCGCTCACGGAGACGCCAGTACCGGCGAAGTGCGGGTCACCGAGCGTTAACATTGCGTGCGCACTTTGGTTTGTAGGCCCACTTTTTTTTCACCTCATTCCTTTCTTCGGACCTGCACCCCCAGGTATGGTGTCTGTAAAATATTATACTTCAGCTTAAACAACAACAGAAAGAAATAACGGCTGCTTTATTCAGCGAGCACCATGTAAATGCCGAGTAAAATTATAAAAATTATTGGCGAAAAAGGCGTCGAATCAGGAATAATTATTTTTGTTTTGTTCCGTCTAATCATCCGTAATCAGTGTGCACATTTCATATAAGAGGAGGTGTTCTCGCGTTTTTCATGAGGTCGCGTGACCGACACAAAGTGGGAGTGGCCCAAAAATGTTTTACCAATCGTGTGGAGAGCTGTTGCAGAATAGGAACAGAAAAGTTTTGAACAGCTTTACGTTATAGCGCCCCAGGACCCGAATTCACTAAACGTTCTTACGCTGAAAGCGTTCGTCCCAGCCAATAGAGATGTAGCAACAGAGCTGCTCGTTGGCTTAATTGGTGCCTGCTAAAAGACATGTTCTTGCCGCAAATTCAAACAAACACAAAGGAAGAGACCAAGAAGACAACACGGGAGGCACTTCCAACTGATTCAGTTTGGGTGGTGACCTAGGAATGTATATACACATACACGCATGCGCAGGCTGTTTACGAACCTACGTTATCCAGCGGTCAAACAATCTCGTTTCCGATTTCTAGAGGAAGATAGGTGTATCGCTAATGCAATTTGAACCAATTTTTTAATAAAATAAGCTTCCATTAGCTCACGTGCTGTTTGATTTCTGCTTCTAGAAAAAATATTTTAATCTCAGAAAAAGCCTGGTTTGCACATGCAGGCCTTGCAGTGCGCTGACAAATGTGCCACGCCATCTTCCATAATTCATTCATTCATTTATTACACCTCAAACGGGGCGTTTGAAGTGTAATAAATAGGGGTATTAGTTGAGGGGTCTTACGGAGGAGTGGGCTGTTACATCAGTACATAAGGTGATCATGAATTCCGTGAATTTGCTGGGGTCGGAGTGGTGCATAGCGTCGGTGGGCAGGTTATTCCAGTGTTTGCCTGTTTGCACAAAAATAAATGCAGATGGGCCGAAGATTATATTTAGTTCGTGTTCCCTGGCTCGTTCATTTATGCAGCGTCCAGTCTGTCCTATATAACACTTGCCGCACTCAAGGGGAATTTCGTACACCACGCCCGTGGCGCATTTCCCGAGGGACACGCAGGAAACGTGGCGCGTCCTTCGGGAAAATGCTCTTGTATGGCTGGCTTCTATTGGGATGCAGATAGAGGACCAACTCGTGCGTATTTTGCGGCGCAGCTCTTAGGCTCCCGTCCCTGTGGCGAGCATCGGCGTCGTCCCTCGGCGTCGTCCCTCGGCGTCGTCCCTCGGCGTCCTCATTACCGAGAGAACGAGCACAGCAAAAAGATGAAAAAATATGAAAGAGCAAACGCGCACCGCGGAAGACGGCGATAGTGAAGACAGCGCAAGCAGGAAAGCGGAGGAGGATAGTGCAGTGGAACAATGAGGTGGGAAGCGGAGCAGGAGGGTATAGCGAAAGCGTGAGAAGGAAAGCGTAGTGCGACGCACGACGGGCTTTGCGGCGACGATGGCTACGAGATGGCGCCCGAGTAGCGCGTGTCGTCTGTATGGAAACAAAGCGTTGCATGAGCGGAGGTCTGTCTGCGGCTGCTGCTACGAATCGCGACCACGCATAACGATTATCAAGGCAGTCGCATCACATTTCCCACTGCTTGCAACGTGCCGCACGAGGTAGATTGCCCGCGAAAGCCAATATATCGCGAAATGAATGCATGCATACAGCTGCGCTCAAAGTTCACAATAGAGAGTACCGTATTTGTCCATGAAGTTTTGGGGAGCACGTTAGTCGTTTTATATTGTTAAATAAAACTGCAGGATTGTCCTCCAATATCATGGATCTTAGTGGCACCCCTAACTTAAAAAAAAATTTAAATGAATGTGCCAGTAGCGATGTCACGGGGCTTTAGGTGCTAGCTGTCAGAGATTCATATTATTTTTTATTCATTTGTAATACTTTTGTATATGTTATTCACTTTCTGACCTGCGCGAACCTCACAATGAAGAAAAGAATTAGATTTTGGCCTAGTGATAGAGCATCTAGCTGCTGCGCTGGGGGGCCTCGGTGCAAATCCCACCGCCTCCCAGCTAGCACAAAAGCGACAGAAGTCTCCTTCGATGCCGATTCGCCTAGATGAAGGTACCTCTGAGAGATGCATTAAATGATCTGTGCAGTCCGTTTAGAAAGTCATAAGCGGTCTTATATCTTTGCTAATATCTGACGGGTTTGAGTATCCTAATAAGTTCTGGAATCCCGCTTAAAGCAGATTAGAAAAACACTCTATTGAAAGGGTATTTATAAGAGCATAACAATCGATTATATATATGGATATAATCCGTCTACAACGTGCATTTTGATGGCGATTTTGTTTTAGAGCGCAGCTCTTTGGCGTCCGTTCCTGGGTTTCGCGTCGTCGTCGGCGTCGTCGTCGGCCTCGTAACCAGCTCCGCCCCCCTTTCATCCCCCCAGCGCTAGCAGCGACCGACTGATACCGCTGGATGCCGCTGACGCCGCTAGAGAGTCGAGATAACGTGACTGCATAGAACACCGTCGCCGCCATGCAGAAAGAGGAGGAAAGGGTCCCCCCCCCCTGTTCTTGTGTGGCGGATAGCTGGGGTTGACTCACTATCGCCGTCAGCGGCACCAGTCAGTCGCTGCTATCTCTTCCCTCCTCCCTTTATCGTGTTGTCCGCTTGCTGCGCGCGCTTCTGCCCCCATCGTTTGCCGCTGGGTGTACACGCCGCCCCCCTCCGCTTCCGCTTACTGCTGGTTGCTCTCGACGGCGGCGATGAGCCTCCGCTTCGGCGGCGCGAACTGCAGGGTCTTCTCGGCGGCGGCGATGAGCTTCTGCTTCAGCCTCGCTTACTGCTGGTTGCTCTCGACGGCGGCGATGAGCCTCCGCTTCGGCGGCGCGAACGGCAGGGTCTTCTCGGCGGCGGCGCTTAGCCTCTGCTTCCCCCACGGCTGTGACAACCTCGCGAGGCACTTGTATAGATCTCGTCTTTGAGAATCAAGCATTGGTGTACCAAGTCGAACATATATCAGTCTATTTCTCCGACCACAAAGCTTCCTTCATGACTGTCAAGAACTGTTAGTGGAGTCTTTGTTAAAGGAATACGTGTGAAAAATAAAAAAAAATTATGTGATAGCGCATACATGTGTTGCTCGATTTCTTTGCCTCGATCTATCCAAAAGGTGAAACAGCTTATTTGCTGCGCTCAAATTTCGCATTAGGAAGTAACGTAATCGTCGGTAATTTTTTTTGTTTGTTTCTTCCCCTCCCCCCTTCCTTCCTTAACGTCTGCCCCGCGCCCTTTTGCCAGCCGCCTGCAGGTTTCCACAATACACGAAGCGCGTACAGCAGCAGTATTCTTTTATAGCAGTAAGGGCCACCACTAGACAAGGGTAGCGATACAAGTTTGTTGGTACATCTTGTATGTGAAGCTTAGAGGCTAGTAAAATGCATCACAAATCCACGTCATTTGGTGGATATTGCGTGCTGTCTGAAGGTACATAAAGCCAGGTAATCATCATGAACACTTGTTTTTGATGACGCACTTGCAAACCATCTTTGCAATTAACTGAACAGTATCAGAGCAATGCCCTTACCAATGAATACGCCTGCACAAATAGTTCACAATTTACGAAAAGAAAGAAACGCTTCAATAATTAAAATGCGCAAATATATATTCTCCATAGAAAAACTACAGACATGTTGATTTTAGGAATAAGTCAACATTTTGAACACAAGAATAATATTGCACAGAACAGTTTCAAAGCCCTTACTAATATCACCAATAAAAGCCTCATTAACTAAATGTGGGCAAAAGGCAGCCACATACAAGCAATAAAACTAAAGGGCACCAACAAGCAATTAACACATCAATAAGTTGCACAAAATAATTACTAAAGCACTACACGTCTCCTGCAAAATACATCACAAATTGCCTTGACTTTGGTGGGGAAACACAAGTGAAAGTATACAACACTTGAAGAGTAACTGCAAGGAAATAGCTCGGAAGGGAACTGGATAGAGCCACAGACAGGACGAAGTGAAGACGACAGGCAGACCTCGTCGGTTCCATATCACTGTTCAATTCGCTTATAAACATGCAACAACTAGACCAGTTAAGCACAATGCTTAAACAATAGCTGCAAAAAATAAAGCTTATGTAAAACTAGAATCTCGAAAAATTGCCTCTTCTACTACAAAAAGGCGAGACATAATGAATCAAACTTCAGTGATCCCACATTTTAAAGAAGCAAGTGAAGGTAAACAGTTTTCGTTGCTTCTACATACACCCTGATAAAAAAGACAAAAACGAAAGCAGACTAACGCTCATGCCTTCACCAGTCCCGCTGGGGGTCCATTGTCACAAATGGTAAACATCATTCACCCAACTCTACATGCGACAACTTTCTCATCTTAATGGCCGCCAACAGACTCATTTTTTACAGCGAAAGCTGTATATGACTAACCTTCCGTACTTTTTTGGGGCGTCCGGCAACAGAAACGGACATGGAAGGAAGGAAGGAAGGAAGGAAGGAAGGAAGGAAAAAGTGGAGAAGGAAAGGCCCCTGCCTTTCCTGGGTTAACCAGTTTAGCTTGACCGGTTTGCTACCCTACACATGGGAGAGGGATGGGGGAGATGAAAGATGGGGAAGGGAAGATGGAGAGAGAGCACATAGCACAACACACACACATCGTCCGTTGGAGTCCATCAATCTGGCATGGTACGTGATATCACTATCACAACTGCATGTCTAATCCCGTCTCTTTCAAAAACCGAAGTAGTCCCTTCGTCGCCTTCACCTGCGATGTCATCTGTCGGCGGCATGTGAAAATCGTGTCGAGGGACAATGGTCTAGTGTCAAGGTGCGCTAGAACAGATGCCAGGGACTGTCGCTGAACATTATATTCACGACAGTCGCACAGAATGTGTTCCAGCGTCTCCTCGCAAAGACAGGCATTGCAGAGGGCGTTATCGGCCATTCCAATGCGGAAGCAGTAAGATTTCGTGAAAGCCACCCCTAGCCATAAGCGATAAAGCAGAGTCGCCTCTCCTCGGCGAAGTCCAGTTGGCATATAGAGACGCATCAAAGAGGGCAGGTGGTATTGACGGTTGCTCTGGTTGGTCTGGCTGTTTGGTGTGCACCATAGAGAGAGCGTGATCTCCTGTGCCAGCACTCGAAGTCTGCTAGCTGCGTCGCATCGTGAAAGCGGTATGGCCTCTTTTGTGCGTCTTCAAGAGCTGCCCGAGCGGTATTATCGGCTTCTCAGTTTCCAGTGACGCCGCAGTGACTTGGCAGCCACTGAAACTTCACGTGGCGTCCTTTCTCCTGTGATGTATGGAGTAGGCATCTAATATCGAATACGAGCTGTTCGAATGGCCCGCGACGCTGAGCTGATAGTACAGATTGTAGGGCTGCTTTTGAGTCGATGAACATTGACCATTGTCGAGGGGGCTCCCGATTGACGAAACGAAGTGCAGCGCGAAGAGCAGCTAGTTCAGCAGATGTCGATGTTGTTGGGTGGTCAGTCCTAAAGCTGATAGTAATAGCTTTTGCTGGGACAAGCACAGCACCGGACGAACACTGGACGTTTGTGGAACCACCAGTATATATGTGTTCACTGTCCGCGTACCTCTCGTGCAGAAGAAGCAGAGACAGTTGTTTCAGCACAGGCGACGACAGTTCATACTTTTTCCCGATTCCTGGTACATTGAGATGGACTGTGGGGCTGATAAGACACCAAGGGGGTATCGATGGTTTAGATGCAGCGGTGAAGCCCGAGGGAAGTTTGTCGTTGTACTTGATGATAGTTTTAGAGAATGATGATTGGTGCCTGTCTGAAGGTAGTGCTGCAAGGTGGTGACAGGGGGCACGTGCAATATGTCTGATTTGCGTTCTCAGGGCTTCCACCGTAATGTGAGTTCGCATTGGATGGTGCCGAGCAATCGCAATAGTTGCCTCTGTTCAAGTGCATCTGGGCAAATCAAGGCAAACTCTGAGTGCTTGAGCTTGTGCTGCCTGCAGAACACGAATATTTGTCTTGCAGGTGTTGTTTAGTACAGGTAGACTGTATCTTAAAAAACCGAGAAAGGAGATCTGTATAGTTTAAGCATTGCGTCTACTGACATCCCCCACGTCTTTCCTGTCAAGTATTTAAACAACTGGGAAGTTGCTGTCAGGCGCCGTTTCATGTACGCCACGTGGGGGCTCCAACAGAGGTCTCGGTCAATAATTACGCCAAGGAATCTGTGGGTTCGGACATAGGAAATGATCCGCCCATTGATTGAGATGACATAAGGCGTCATCGGTTTGCGAGTAAATGCTACTAGTGCGCATTTTTCTGGTGATATGCCGAGACCCTGTTTACACAAGTAGTTCGCTGTCAAAGTGGCCGCTCTTTGAAGTCGCGCACGTATCTGTGGACGTGTAACTGCCGAAGTCCAGACACAAATATCGTCAGCGTATATTGAAATTTTCATGGTAGTTGGCAAGCATTCAGCAAGTCCAACAAGAGCGAGGTTGAATAGCGTCGGGCTGAGAGCACCGCCTTGAGGAACGCCCCTGCTGGTATAGCGTCGCGTAGTTGGGCCATCGTCAGTTAACACAAAGAATGATCTTGCAGATAGGTAACTTGCAATCCACAAAAAAACTCGACCACCTCGGCCAGCTGTGGCAAGGGCGTCGATAATGGCCTCATGTAATACGTTATCGTATGCCCCTTTCATATCTAAGAATAAAGCTGCAGATAAGCGCTTACGGGACCTTTCGTGCTGGACATATGAAACGAAATCAACTACATTGTCGATGGAAGAGCGGTCACGTCGGAAACCAGCCATGGAAATTGGATAAATCTTGTAGTATTCAAGGTACCAATCCAGGCGGCCAAGGATCATCCGTTCCATTATCTTTCCTACACAGGCGGCCAGCGCTATCGGGAGGTAAAAGGTGAGTTCTAATGGGGATTTGCCCTGCTTTAAGTGTGGCACCAGGCGGCACACTTTCCATTCGTCAGGAACATTTCCCTCCAGCCATGAGGAGTTGTAAAGGCTCAACAATTCTATCCGTGCGGAATCTCCGAGATAGCACAAGGCCCGGTATGATATACCATCCGGATCTAGAGATGATGAGCGCCTGCAGAGAGCTAGAGCCGCTTCAAGCTCCTCCATTGTAAAAGGAAGGTCCATGCGGCAATCACGGGAATGGGGCACGTCAGCTAGGGCTGGAGGATGTGGACGAGTCGTTTGGGCTGCGATCCGCGCACAAACGTCTTCTGCGACATCGATGTCTTGCCGCCCTTGGAAAAGCGCTAGCGCCTTGAATGAAAAACGCCGTTCCGGAAGGCAACGCAGACGTTGCACCGTTTTCCAAATGTGAGACAGTGGCTTGCGGGGGTCGAGTGTTTGGCAAAACGTTGCCCAACGTTCCGACGCTAATCTATCCGTACGACGCTGAATCTTCTTTTGCATCCTCCTGGCTTCCCTGAGGTCATGAATTGATTTTGTACGCCGATATCGACGTTCCGCCCGGCGACGAAGCACTCGAAGTCGCTCTAATTCTATGTCGAAGTCATTTTGCGTGGAAGAGATCGTCATCATGCGAGTGCCGTTGTGCATCGTAATTTTAATCATTTGCTCTAACCCAGATGGTAGGCCCTCGCGGCAGGCATCTTCCACCTCAGGTTCGAAGTTGGTCCATTAAATCGTCCGAATGGTATTCCGTTTACCTGATCTAGACGACAAGCCTTTGATGTTCAGATAGGTGGGAATGTGGTCACTCCCATGTGTCTCAATGTCTGGAAACCACTTTACACCTCTGGAGAGAGAGTTGGAGACGAAAGCAAGGTTTAGGCAGCTGCCGTATGTCACGCCTCGAAGAAAGGTGGGGCTACCATAGTTCAGGAGAGTAAGGCCCTAGCTGAGGGCGATGCTTGCTAATCTTCGTCCTCTTGCATTTGTCCTTGTACTTACCCATGCTGGATGGTGTGCATTGAAATCTCCTCTGATGACCCATGGGGTGGGACAAACACTCAAGATATCCGCAAATTTTTTGGTATCGAAATTGCTGGAAGGCGATATATACACGCCTATGAGAGTAATCAAGAGTTTCTTTTTTTAACTGTGATGCATATATATTGATTGTCGTCGTGGGGCGCACTTGGTTGAAAAATATAGGTGAGTTCGCAAGGGAGCGGCTCGGTAGCGTAGGCCATTCCTCTACAGACAGAGTCCTTTCTGCTTCCTTCGTGGAAGTGGTGGGCCTTTTCGCGGCGCGACTAACTGGCACCGCAGTGGAGTGGGTACTGTCACTTCGCGCATGCGCCTTCTTCGAAGACGTACGATGGCGCCTACGTCGACGCGGACGCCGGACTACTTCGGCTGCCTCCCTGTGGGCCGAATTATCTCTGGCCATTTGCTTGAGAACCGCGCGCTCCCTCTTGAT
Source organism: Dermacentor variabilis (assembly GCF_050947875.1). NCBI lineage: Eukaryota > Metazoa > Arthropoda > Arachnida > Ixodida > Ixodidae > Dermacentor > Dermacentor variabilis. The sequence continues at coordinate 125,048,745 of NC_134578.1, read as the reverse complement.
GCGGGGCAGTCCTTCGACGAGGCCGCGTGAGGGCCAGTACAGTTGGCGCACTTCAGAACCGTGGCACCGTAGGTCTGTTCTGCATGAGGTTCACCGCAACGGGGACACAGTAGCGAGTTGGCACACACGCCCTTGACGTGTCCTAGCCTGAAACACTGATGGCATTGAAGCGGCTTCTGGATGAATGGTCGAACCGGATGTCGGAAATGTCCGACTTCTACGTGGGATGGGATACAATCCCCCTTGAACATTACTTTTACGCAGCGCGTATTCCCAGGGCGGCGCACTTGCGTAATGATCGTACCATCGTATGCCGGCTTGATGAGGCTAGGTAAGTCATCATTGGGAATGGCAATGTCAATGTCGTGAATCACACCGGCTATGGATGTGTGGTCGATCGGGATAACGGGGCGCATTTTTATTCCGTCTAGCTCTGTGATTTCTTGAAGTTTTCCAAGCGCACTCGCGTTCTACACGTCTATGGCGAGTATATTCTTGCGTGGATTACTAACAAACCCATACGGGTGCAGTGCGGCGCCGCAGATGTCAAAATGCGGAACAGATTAGAAGGTTCGCCGTGCACCATAGCGTGACGTCAAGGTTATCGCAGTATATAAGCAGAAGAGGTATCGGCGCTAAATACAGCTCGGTTATCGATGGGACAGGCACGCAGAGTTCGTACACCCGAAGAATAACATGCGTACAAGGAGCGCCGGAAGGAACAGCAACGAGACTGCACATGGCACCGGCGCGAAACGTCTACCGACGAAGAACGTTGCCGCGATGCTGAACAATAACGACAATCGCTAGCCCAGCAACCTCCGAACAAGCAACGACGTGACCTTGCACTTCTCGTTTGAGAGCTTTCACTGTCGTTAGCTTTCGCTGCCATTCCATCTTCACACAGTGGAATGGTTGTAATTATTTTATGTGGAAGCACATTTTGCTGAAGAACAGCACACAGTGTTAGTCTTGGCACTTGAGGCACGGTACGCAGAAGTTGAAGGTCTGCCCACTTGGGATTATTTGCACTGCAGTCTTCCGTGAATGCAGATGTCCACTTGAACATCAAAGAAAAAAATACCCCTCCCTCCTAACACACACACAAGCAGATCTTGGTGGACTATATACTAGTAGTGTGAAGAGTATGCAAATCGATTAAGGGTTAACTTCTTTAGCAGGCTTGAATTCTTTCGATGTCATCAATGAGTTTATTTAGGTATGACGCATCTGCCACTCCATGATGCGAAAAACATTCCACCCTCCCTCCATTCAAACTTTACCTTCGCTTTCTGGTGAACTGAAGGCACTAAAGTTATTGTGGGCTTCTTGTCAACAAAAACAGGCTGCGGGGCTAGTTCCTTCAGTGGGTATTCTTACTGTAAAGACAACAGGCATGTGGAAAGCGCATGTGAATTGAAGCGAACTTGGAGAATATTTTCGCTTTTAAACCACTTGGCAGGATGCACTGTAATATATCTTGACAATACGCACTACAGTAATATATTGGTCCCAGCGAACAATTCTGAAACATTCCACATTTATTAACATGGTTCTCAGATTCCCAGATCACAAGTGAAGTTCTGTTCTCCGTTGTCCTTGGAGACATACTTTACATCCAACTTAAGGGGTTGCACGTACAATTCACCAGCCAGTGCAAGCGTCCCCTTTTTTGCAAGTCCTAAGGAGGCTGTTTCCTTGACTATTTGGCAACTGGCACACGACAGCAGCCTGCTCGAAATTTGCAACGCAGGTACCAATTAGTATTCAAAGAATTGAATATAGTATGTATTTCAGTGTAATTGCACATGCGATTCGATAATTTCGACACTGCGAGGCGCAGCTGCATTGACATAACATTTTTTACAGCGCCCTAATTTTATTTGCGATGGTAAATAGAAAGCTCCATTGGCTACGCAGACGACATAGCTGATTCAGAAATGGTGAACGCCTGAGCACATACCTGCAGAACCATTTCATATGTAAAATATTGAACACTTGCTAATGTCAAGACAGTGCATATTGCAGACTGAGATAATCGTTTGCGATTGCTTAAAATGGGAGCGGGGCAGTGCAACCTTGATGGATTGCAACAATTTGCAGCAAAGCTGTTTCAAGCAGCTAAATTAACATTAAGATTTTACACAACATGAGTTGCCGTTAGCAACTCTGCCTGCAATAACATTTTCAAGAATTTGTAAAGCAGTTGCATCATCTTGCATTAATATCTCGCAGAAGTGAACAGCGTGTTATAGCATTTTTGACAATAATAATGGTGCTACAAACAGTTTTAAAGATTCACTACTACGCATCAATGTGCGGTACATATTTATGCAAAAAATTGCACGAGGTTAATTAGCGAGCCCATGCAGAGTCTTTGACATATTAGCCATTTCACAAAGAAACAAATAAACTGCTTTGAGCTGCGCAGAATTTCGAGCATGCACTGTCGCTAAAGTTAGTTGGCCGCATGAAAGAACAGTATTTAAGACCATAACTAATTAACGTCTTAAATTATACAAATACCGTGGTAAAAGTAATTTTTGAAAACACCTATATGATCCAATGCTTTGCTTATACATTGTGAGATTCGTTATGTTAAGTATGCACACGCTGTACATTTTATACAATGGCATTAACATAAAAGAGCAGTCCCCTGGGATTTTGGCGTTCTGGAGTTTCATTTTGATGGCCATTTGGGCAGCGGCGTTTCCCTCTACAACTGTCTCTGGAAATGGTCTGTGTCCTCACTCTCGCGCGCCTCCTCCCTTATATGCAGGCATGTGCTTGCATAGTAAGTTACAAAGAAACATTTCATTGTTATACGAATAAACCTGGCGCGTCTGTTTGCCTAATGCAATAGTAGTGGCTATTAAACATCATATAGGAATGTTTCATTTTTTTCAATAGAATATTGTCACTACACAAACTTGCACAAATAGAACAGTGCCACCTAAAATTTTTTGGCCCACATACTAGACAACGAAGTTGGTTTGCGCAAGAAAGAAAGATACTGTAAATAGCTGCACTACCTGCTTATCTTACCAAACAGAATACAAAGTCCAAGTCGCAAAACAAGGCAACAATCCACTATGGCAACAGTCCATGTTCAAGTACTTTTTTTTCCATACGCAATGCGCAATACAACACTGGAATTCTTGTCATCTTCTATATTGTCTTCTATCTTGTATCTTCATCGTATCAGTCGATAAATATTTTTTCTTTGTCCCGACTCTGACCCCTTCACTGCGTTCGCTTGAGTACGGTCCGACCAACCGGCTTGTATACCCCGTCGACGACTTCGCGCCGACGGCGAACAGGTGAAAAGCCGTGACACCAATCTATTAAGGAAGTATTTGCTTCGTGTCCAGTGTGCGCATGTTTCGACCCAATCTTTCGATCGTTGTAACAGTTGATGCGTCAGACGTTGGCTTAGGAGCTGTCCTTCCGCATATGCGCGGAAATCAATTATTCGCAGTGGCTTTGCATCTCGCACTATTATTCCCGCGGAAAGACGGTACTCCATAGCCGAACTAGAAGAATTGGTATGTGTTTTTGCTTGTGAATGTTGGCATGTTTACTTATGGGATCGGGAGTTGACATCACTGATTACTAAGCTCTTGTTGACATACGATCTTCAACGGGTTCGGACCAACGTCCAATAAGGATATCACAATGGAGTGCAAGAATGCTGTATTACAATTTCACCATTAATTTATTAATGCAAGGGCGATCAAAATGTTGTAGCTGACACATTTTCGCGGCTACCTGTATCTCCTGAATCTGATGAGGAGACAGTGTCTGGTTTCAGTATGCATTAGAAAGGAAGAGTTCCAAGCAGCTACTCTAGCTGACCCAGTTTGCCAAGCGGCAAATAGTGAGTGTAGAAATGCTGCAGATCTTCTGCCAAAATGGCATGTGCATCCTTACATTCAGAATTGCCCTACATAGATAAGTTGCTACTCCCAGGAGATCGGAATATGCGTCCAACTTCCTTGCGTCAGAAGCTCCTGTCCTTTGCTAGCGAGGGTCATTTGGTATCACCAAAACAGAGCTTAGAATTCGAGGCATATGCTTGTCGCCTCACACGCATAGATAAGTCGAGGAACTAGTGAGAACCTTTCTTTGTCTGTGAGCACGTACGAAGATAGTCTGATAAGTATGTTGCAAATACAAGAGATGGTGATACAATTCTGTTTTCTTTTAGGTGGCGTGCGACAAGCACCCTTCATTTGACAGCACAACTTGTTTACGCTGGAACCAACAGTTAGTAAGCTTCCGACAGGCACTGGCACTGAGCCGTGTGGTGATTCCCGCCAAAATAGAAAAAGGTGAATTTCGAGCACTGATCAATCATGGTTATTTTAAACACTGGACGGCTGTCCAAATTAAAGCTGAGTTGACCGAAGTGCATGGAGGCTCTGCTGCGCCACTGAAGGTGAGTTACTACTGGATAAATGAATTCAAACGTAACGGAACTTCGATGCAAGATGAACAGCACGTCCTGAGTATCCAGTGGAAGTCGCCACGACAGAAATGGTATCGAAAATTCAGGAAATTATGATAGAATACCGATCAGTGAACGTACGTGAGACAGCTGAAATCGCAGGCATCTCGTCAGCGAGAGTTCACAATATTCTTCATGAGAAATTGCAGAAGAAGGTCTGTGCACGTTGAGTGCCGCGACTTCTGACGATCGACCAGAGGCGGATGAGGGCAGACATATCGAAGCAGTGTTTATCGATGCTTGATCGCAATCTCCACGACTTCTGGCGTCGATTTGTGACAGTTGTCGAGACGTCACACCGGTCACACCTCCTCGCTTCACAGTTGGGGAGCTCCTCTCCCCGGCTGCCGCGCTTTGACAAGCGTGGGCACCAACATGCACACACACACACACGAAGACACGTGGCATTGAAACATGCCTGGACGCGCTTGGCGGGGAGGCGTTGTGGCAGCGCTGAACGGGCCAAAATGTCCGCCGCTTTGAACGAAGCCCCGGCGTCCGTTGCATCCGCGCCGGCTATACCGCGCGTCGTAGGCGAAACGTAACAGACCGTTCCGCCGGGAGAAGGTGATCCCGATGGTCAGGGGACTGCATCCGCTGTCAGGAGGGATGTCGCTCGATGATGCTCATAACCGAAGTCGGTCGTCCCTCGGCGTTTCTTGAGCGCAGCGCACAGGGAAGGCCTCGTTCTCACGTTCGGGTTCACACAGGACACTGCAAAGTGACTTCGGGAGAGTTGCCATTTTTGTTCTCGTTCCCAGCAAGCGTTAGAACTACGCCGAAACTCAACCGCTCAGTCAGCAAGCACGACACAACCCTCACTAAGCCCTGCCAGGCTATTTCCCCTTTTATACTACTGCCTAGTTCCTTACAGTCTAGCAGCACTCAGAACGCGTCCACAAATTGGAAAATTGCACTAGAAAGCACGTCATCACTTTGAAACACTAAACAAAAGCAATACGTTAAAAATCCTGCCTCAGGAAGAAAACATCAGTAACAAACAACTTTGAGGCTAATTCGTACGTTAGGGGCCTCGACTTAAGCCAGCGGCGTTACTGTTGAGACTCCCCTTTTTGTAACGCACCTCAAAGGAATATTGTTGTAAAGCGAGGCTCCAGCGCAGGAGGCGGCCATTTTTGGAAGAGATGGTCTGCAGCCATTGGAGAGGGCAGTGATCCGTCTCGAAGCATACGAAGCGGAGACCGCAGCGAGCGACCGTAGACCAGCTCAGCTGGCGAAAACCCCGTAGCTGCATGCGGCGCGGTCCTTAATGCAAACCTCACCCCAGGCAGACACAGCTCCCAGTCAGTTTGTTGTTCAAAACACAATGCTCTGAACACGCGCTTCATGACGGAGTGGAGCTTCTCAACGGAATTCGACTGTGGGTGGTACACTAAGCTGTGTAACAGCTTTACCCCGCACCTTTCGAGAAAGGCTGTCGTCAAAGCGCTAGTAAACGGTGTGCCCTGATCTGACTGGAATTGCGCAGGAAAACCAACTCGCGCAAATATGGACAGTAGTGCATTGACTATCTCAACTGAGCTGAGTTCTTTAAGCGGCACTGCTTCAGGGAACTTTGTCTCTGGGCAGATCACAGTCAAAATGTGTCTGTGCCCCGTGACTGTTACCGGCAGAGGTCCCACTGTATCAATAACGAGCCGTCTAAAAGGCTCCGTAATGATAGGTACCAATTTCAACGGCGCCCTCGATTTGTCCTCTGGTTCGCCCACCCGCTGACAGGTGTCGCATGTCCTCATAAAGTGGTCTGCGTCACGAAAACACCCTGGCCAATAGTACTCTTGCAAGAGACGGTCCTTAGTCTTCTTAATTTCTAGTTATCCGGACCATGAACCTCCATGCGACAAGCGCAACAGATCCTGACGGTAGCACTGAGGCACAATCAGCTGATCGAACTCCACTATCCTGCGGTCTAGATACTTCCGGTACAGGACCCCACCTCTTCCCACAAAACGAGCATTTTTCTTGGCGATACCTTCCTTGATATTGCAGCGCATGTTTTCTAGGCTGCCATCCTTTTTTTGCTCGGCTATCAAAGCCGACCGGCTGCCTTTTAGCAACCTATTCAGTCCATCTGACGTAGGCGCGAGGAGCAAATCTGCAGATAGCTCTTCTAACTTTTCCGTGTCGGACATTTCCTCTCCAGTATCTGGTCCCTTCAATGCTACAGGCTCAATTTTATTCAGTTAGGATGTGCTCTGAATATCAGCTTGCTGCGCCTCCGACCCTTTCTCATTGTTCGACAACGTCGGCCCCGCAACTACCGCCTTTGCAGCGAGCTCCCGAACTCTCGATCTGGTTAAGGCCTGAACGCTAGCCTCACCAAACAAAAGCCCCTTCTCGCGCAGGAGGTGATCGGACCTGTTCGAAAATAGGTACGGGTACTGGGGGGCAGCATAGATGACACTGTGGCCTCCGTCTCAAGTGCTCCGAAAGGTCCTTCAATAAGCACTTTTGCTACGGGCAGACACACGCTATGAGCTTCCACAGCTTGCTTGATCCATGCGCACTCGCGCGTGAACATATCGGGTTGTACGTAAGAGGGGTCAACTACATCCATTGTAGCTGCGGAATGACGAAGCACTCGGCACTCTTTCCCGTTCACGAGGAGGTCTCGCATGTAAGGCTCGAGAAGCTTCATGTTCTCGTCAGTGCTGCATAATGACAAAAACACGACTTTTGTTTTTGTTTCTGGACACTGCGCCGAAAAGTGACCCGGCTTCTGACACGTATAACAAAGGCGCGCTTGCCTCGTCTCGAACCGCTTTCTGCGTTCGGCTTCGGCTGCCGCCGTCTCCTTACGTTCTGTCGGACTGCTTTCACTCGCATCCGCACTACGTGTGTCCCCCCTTGCTCTCATGGGCGTGAACTTCGGCCTCTCAAACTTGGAGCCAAATTCACCCTTTTGACCGTCCTTAGCTCCGCGAACCCGACGCGTCACAAACTCCTCGGCTAGCTCGGCAGCTTTAGCCACCGTACTAACGTCTGGCCTATCCAAGACCCAGTACCGCACGTTCTCAGGTAACCGACTATAAAACTGTTCCAGCCCGAAACACTGCAGAACTTTCTCGTGGTCACCAAACGCTTTCTCTTCTTTGAGCCACTCCTGCATGTTTGACATGAGCCTGTGGGCAAACTCTGTATATGACTCACATCTGCCTTTCTCATTTTCCCGAAACTTCCGACGGAACGCCTCCGCTGACAGCCTGTACTTTTTTAGCAGACTCGATTTCACTTTGTCGAAATCCTCTGCCTCCTCTCTCTTCAAGCGAGCGACTACGTCGGCCGCCTCGCCGGGTAACAAAGTGAGCAAGCGCTGTGGCCACGTTTCCCGAGAGAACCCCTGCTTCTCGCACGTTCGCTCAAAGTTAACCAGGAACAAACCAATGTCCTCTCCAAGCTTAAACGGCCGTATCAGATCAGTCATTTTGAACGACACTCTTTCTCCTGCACCGTGTGCCTGACTTCCATTACGAGCGCGTTCCATCTCTACCTCAAGACGCTTCATTTCCAAAGCGTGTTGACGGTCGCGCTCTTCTTTTTTTCTCTTTTTGCTCTTTACGTTCGCGCTCGTCTTTCTCTTTTTGCGTCTTTCTCTCCTCAATGGTCTCAAGGCATTCCGACAGCTCGTCATCCTCAGCTTCCAACTCAAGAATAGCCCTTAGCAGTTCTGGTTTTCTGAGTTTGTCTTAGACATCCAGACCCAACTCTCTTGCAAGCTTCGGCAATTTCGGTTCGCGCAACGACTTCCAATCCATGGTTGCTCTGAATGCTGCTTTCTCTACTGCCTACTATTGTCTTGCCGCAAACTAACCCGGCAGCAACGACAACCACAATTACCAGCTCTGTTTCTGACACTAACAAAAGCCTGGAAAAACTAAGAAGAAGAAAGTTCCGCGCTCACCAAACCTCGCAGCCAAGAATTCAGCGCAGTCGTTCCGCTGCAGGCAACCAGTCATCACACAGGGCTCGTTGCACTGCTCCCGGATGGTCGTTGTGCTGCTCAGCATACAGTTGACCGCATATCTTCGCTGCTGGCCTCCGTTGTCGCGATCTCACCGCTGGCAAACAGTTGTTGCAATCTCACCGCTGGCACCAGTTGTTGCATCTGGGTCGCAAGCCCCAAAGGTAGCGTTGGCCTGGCGGCCTGGTGCACAACTGGAAGCATCCGAAGGTCCTGGCACATCATGAGTCGACTGCTAACAAAACAACTTGTTTATTCTAGCATCGCAAAAGAGCGGCCGGTCAGGTCGACCGAAGTGGAGAGACGGGAGACCACGTTACTCGACGGAAGAAATCGGAGCCTCTCTTTGGCGTCCGGGGGCAGCTGCTTTTATACTATCGGAGTTGAGGGCAAGAAGGAGCGGCTCTGGATGGGGCGCACGTGACGGCGCCGCTCGGGCACGTTGAGACTAGAAGGTGACGCATCCGCCGGGCCGGCGCCGTTCAGACCTCCTCGCTTCACAGTTGGGGAGCTCCTCTCCCCGGCTGCCGCGCTTTGACAAGCGTGGGCACCAACATGCACACACACACACACACACACACACGCACACACGAAGACACGTGGCATTGAAACATGCCTGGACGCGCTTGGCGGGGAGGCGTTGTGGCATAGCTGAACGGGCCAAAATGTCCGCCGCTTTGAACGAAGCCCCGGCGTCCGTTGCATCCGCGCCGTCTATACCGCGCGTCGTAGGCGAAACGTAACACGGTCCATTTCATCCACGGCAATTTGCCAATATCCAGAGCGAAGGTCTATAGATGAAAAATAAGTGGCACCGTGGAGACAATCCAGAGCATCGCAATGCGGGGAAGTGGATATACATCTTTCTTGGTGATCGTGTTTAGAAGACGATAGTCAACGCAGAATCGCCAGCTCTTATCCTTCTTTTTGACGAGAACAACAGGGGACGCCCACGGGCTGAAAGAGTGTTCAATAATCCCTTTGGCAAGCATCTTGTAAACCTCGCTCTGGATAACTTGTCGCTCAGAGGGCGACACCCAGTACGGGCGTCTGCGAACAGGTGCTGCATCGCCGGTATTTATACGATGCTTCACGACCGTAATTTGACGCAAAGGGCGATCGTTCAGATCGAAAATGTCGGAGTAGGATTCGAGGAGGCCACGGAGCTGTGCGGCTTGTAGGGTTGAGAAATCCGGTGCAATCATCTTTGTAAAGTCGTCGGTCGGGACTGATGTAGAAGGTGAAGAATGAGCAGTGGTCGAAGACGGCGCAACAGATAGAGCAGAAATGTGGCACTCGTGCGTTGGTGACAACGTGGCAAGATACATGCCTCGCGGAACTACTTGCGGGCACTGTACGAAATTTAGGATGGGAAGACATGTCTGATTGTCCGCAACAGAAACGATGGTGTGTGGGAAGGAGACATTGTGAGAAAGCAGGACTGACGTCGCGGCAGTAAGGACATAGTCTCCGTCAGGTACAGGTGGGCTGGCTAAAACAGGGATGCAGGTTGCTGCAAGAGATGGCAGGCGTGTAAAATCTAAGGAACAAAGCTGAGCTGGAGCTTGAGCAGGAAGGTCAATGGGAGCAGGTAGGGGTAGGTCAAGTTGTACAACACTGGCGGAACAGTCAATCAGCGCAGAATGGGCGGACAAAAAGTCGAGTCCGAGGATAACATTGTGAGGGCAACGTTCAAGCACACTGATGATGATGACAAAATGTATTTATTAAAGGATGGCGCGAAGGCCTATAATGGGGAATAGGAAGAGGAGGGGGGAGGCGTATTCAGAGCCGTCATAGGAGCTGCGCGTCCTTGGCGAAAGCCAAGAGCGAGTCCAGAATGGCCCTGTCAGAATCCATCGATCCAGTTGCCGGTCTAATCCATTCCTCGTAGGACGACACTCGCACCGCCCTCAGGTGGTGGTCCCGCTGTTGAGCGTGTCGCTGGCACTCCCAAAACAGATGGGCTGCGGATGGCCGCGTAGCCATGTCGCAGTCAGGGCACCTGTGTGGCGTATGGAGCGCTTCTTGGTCCGCGGAGGCTGTGGGATGGCCGGGTTCCTGCAATGGAAGGGAGTTGGGAGACGGAGATGGAGGGCGTCTTTCCCGGCGTGGCCGGTACTGTCGCCACCGTTCCAGCACATCCGGTGTGAGGACGAAGCCGGAACGGAGCCTATGCAACAGCACCTGCCCCGACCTGGGAAGACCCGCTGGAAGTGGGTCTGGGTCTGAGGGCACACTCGCACGGAGTTCCCTCTTGCGTCGGTTGGCTGCTGCTCTCAGAGCTCTGTCGGGGTCATACGGGGCTCCATTTGTCGTGTTGCCTGTGCTGGTTGTGAGGGCTTCTGAAGGATACCGGGAGACGACGCGGTTGGAAAGAAGGGCGCGCGCCGCCTCGTGGGCTCTCTCATTTCCCTCGATGCCCTGGTGACCAGGGATCCAATGAAGTGTTGCAGTGACCCCGTGGGCTTCCGCGCGCCTGAAGGCCTGCTTGACGAGGAGTACTTCCGATGATGATGTGTGGCGCGACTTGCAGGCATGCGGCGCATACTGAGAGTCGGTGTATATATCGATGTGTTTTGCTTGCGTGGTGCTTGAAACTCTATCTAATGCCCAGGCTATTGCGCGGAGTTCAAGTTCCGTTGGGTCGTCAGCATCAGCAGTTGTAAAGGTAGAATGTGTCTCACAAGAACCCACTACGTGGTAGGCGACTGCTCCCTCGTTGGTGCGTGGGTCGAAAGCTGCGTCAGTGTACACTTGTTCATGGCTTGGCGGTGCGTCTGCCAATGTCTGCACATGACGCGCAGCGAATGCTGCCCGGCGGTGCGCATGTTGGGCACCCATGTTTCGGGGCGTTGGTGTAGTGTCGACGACAGCAATGTCATCCCACGGTGAGATGTCGGATGGCAGTTGTGGCAAAGTTGATATATCCTTTCCCATGTAGGCCAGTAGAGTCCTGCCTTGTCTGGTGTGCTTCAGGCGTTCCTCGTGGCCTGCCTTCGATGCTTCGATGGTTGCACGGAGGGTAGGCAACTTCGCATAGCGATGTAGCTCCTCGACACGTGTGTGTTTCGGGAGCCCTGTGATAACACGGAGAGATGATCTGTGGAGTACCTCTAGCTGTGTCCAGTGCCGAGCAAGCAGGTCATAACAGCGCGCTCCGTATATCGCTCGGGATGTCAGCAAAGCACTAACAAGCTTTCGGCATACGTCGGTACCAGCACCGCCCATGCGGAAACAGATTCGTTTTATGAGGTGCAGAGTGTTGTGCCATGTCCGACGAAGGTCTGCGAGCCACGCATCCGCTGTGCCTGTGCGGTCAATAGGTATCCCGAGAACGCGCACTGATTTTTCTGCTCGCTGCAGCGTTTTGCCTGCGAGAGTGAGCGTGAGGGCTGCTCCGTCCTGCGTTGAACCTCGGATCACCACATAGGTTGTCTTCTCTGGAGATGGCCGCATGCCAGTTTGTGGCAGGTAGTCGTCAATAACGTCAAGTGCCGCCTGCAGGGTCTCCTGCTGCTCATCAATTGGTCGTGATGCAGTCCATAACGTGATGTCATCTGCGTAAATTGTGAAGCCCAGTTCGGAAATAGCCTCCAGTCGCTCAGCCAGGCCTATCATAGTCAAATTAAAGAGGAGGGGTGATAGTATGGAGCCTTGTGGGACTCCCACTATGTTTGGGTAAACCTTCCCGACGTCTCCGTCGACCCGTATGGAAAAAGTGCGATCTTGAAGGAAGGAACGCACAAAGTTGAGGGGGCGGCCCGTGATTCCGTGCCTCTCAGCTGCCTCGATGATTGCCTCATGCGTCACAGTGTCAAAAGCTTTACGGAGGTCCACCGCCACCAGGACGCTCGGGTGTCGCTTTGCGCGACCGACTGTCTTTCGACGCAGTACACCCTCCCTCACAAGTAGGAGGCTGTCATGAGTGCCAAGGTTTGGTCTAAACCCTGTCTGGGCTGGATGAAAGCGACCCTCTGTTTCTAGAAAGTGAGATATGCGTGTCAAGGCCATTCGCTCCGCCAGCTTACACGTAGTAAGTGTGAGAGATACAGGGCGCATGTTCGACAGTACATCTGGCTGTTTGTTTGGTTTCGGTATGGGTGTGACTATCGAATGCTTCCATCCTGCTGGGATTTCACCGTTGATCCACACTTCGTTAATCTCCTCGAGAAGTTGCTTTTTTGCGTATTCTGCCAGATTTCTCAGAGCCGCCCACGTCACGCGATCATAGCCTGGCGCGCTGCGCGCGTTGATGGAAGAAAGTGCCTGTTCGAGCTCGAAGAGTGAGAATGGAGCCTGGATGCCCTCATCGGTCACTGGCGGCGTTTTCCGGTAAATGTCGAAGTTCGGGGGCGTCGCCGGTTGGGGAAAAAACGTGTTGGCGGCATCATCTTGGAGTTGGCTGACTGAATGGCTAGTTTTGAGCAAGACGTTTGAAATAGCGCTGCGTGTTTTACGCTGACCTGTCATAGCCTTGAACGTGTGCCACACCTTGTGGAGGCCAGTTCTTTCGTTGAATGAGGAGCAGTGCTGGCTCCAACGTTCCCGATACAGGCGCTTGGCGTATCTTCTAGCGATGGCAGTGCGACGTCGAAGTCGCACGCGGTCGCGATGTCGTCGGCCATTGGCTTCGTACGTCAACTGTGCTCGCTTGCGCGCATCCCAAAGGTTTAGCATATGTATGTCCGGCGCCGGAGCATCAGCTCTCACCTCAGTCTCAGTAGTGGCCTTGCGCAGGGCGCGTGACGCCCACTAAACAAAATGGACGTGTGGCGACCGGCGACAGTGACACGAGCAGTACACATTCCAAGCAGAGCCGGAGTTCCACAATCGGCGACCTGGAGCAGTCGAGTCGGAGCAGGAGTAAGTACTTTCTTCAAGCGCGTTCAAGCTCCGCACTCATGATGGAAATTTGGGCTCCAGTGTCGATGAGTGCTGTAACGGGCAAACCATCCACGTTCACGTCCAGAAGGTACCGATTAGTAGGCAGGGTCAGCAGAGGAATTTCAGGCCGGTGTTCTAGAGCAGCGTCACCTCCAGGAGCTGCCCCAATTAGTTTCCCGTCGGAGAGCGGCGACGGTAAGCTGGGGATGGAGAGCGACGCAGCTGGGGCGAACGGGAGCGGCGACTGTGTGGTGATGGCGATCGGCTGGTCGTAGTGGTTCGAGCGTTGTCAGGTGCGTCTTCAACCTCGGTGGAGAGTGATGGCGGGCGATGATTCAGTGGGGAGCGGCGTTAGGCGGGAAAGCTTGGTCGAGAGTGGGCTGGCCAGGAACTTCGACAGTGGCGAGAGATGTGGCCCACACGTCCACATTAAAAGCTGATGGGTCTATCGTCATGGGTGCGCCATTCGGCCGGGTTGCGATAGCTCGGATATGGACTGTATTGGCTCCGGTGAACAGGGGCAGAGGCAGCAGACGAAGCAAAGTCAGGACGGCTGGCGGAGCAGATGGGTGGAAGACCTACATTGGCAAGTTCTTGGCGAATGACCGACTGAATGAGGGACAGAAGCGGCAGGGAATCGTCAAAGCACTGCGTGACTGGCGTGGAAGGAGACGCTGCTTCGATTTCTCGCCGAACGATAAGTACGACGTTCTCGCAGGAGGTGGACTCACGCGGTGGACAAATGTCTTCGCACGTCGACGAAGCTGCAGTTTTAGGTAGACGCGTAAACTGTCGAACTACGCGGCGACTCTTCGCGTCTTCAAAGTGGCGAGATTCGTTAATGATCTCATTGACTGTTGTCATGTTCTTATAAACGAGCAGTTTAAACGCGTGGTCCGCGATGCTTTTTGGTTGGTTGGTTAGTTGGGGTTTAATGGCACAAAGGCAACTAAGGCCATGCTGCGCCAGTCACAAGACAAAGGAAACGAAAGGAAACAAAGGAAACGAAATGCAGGCAAACCTGCATTACATTATAGTTCGCGTAAGTAACCAGTTGTCTCTAAAAAGTGGAATAGGTTAGTAAATGGCACTAGTGGGTCATCTGCCAGTAATAGGGCAGGGTGTAAAGGCATATTTAAATTATATAGGTCGTGTAAAAGCTTCCGTCGCTGTGTTTCAAACTGTGGACATGTTATAAGGATATGCATTACTGTAAGAGGTTGATTGCATTTTTCGCAAGTCGGCGGGTTTTCTTTACGGAGGAGAAAGTTGTGTGTTAAATGTGTGTGTCCGATCGAAAGTCAACACAGGATAACCTCATAGAACCGTTGCTGGTGAGTGCACGACTTCCACTCACCAATTACGGGTTTAATAAGATGTAGCTTGTTGCTTAAGCAATGGTCCCATGTCTGTTGCCATTTGGCCGTCAAGGCCTTCCTAATCGCGGTGATACTATCCCGATATGGAAGCGCCGTGTTTGTTATGTATTTGCGCGCTGCCATTGATGCACACCTATCCGCTGCTTCATTTCCCGGTATACCGACATGGCTTGGTACCCAGCAAAACCTAACTGACCGGCCGTATTTGTTTAATGTTACCAGGTTTAAAATGTCCCCTATCAGGGGTTCACATTCGGATTTCGCGTGTAGAGCCTTCAGTGTGCTTAATGAATCAGTGTATATTACTGTGTTATCGTGTTTGTCAGCGATGCTCTTTTTAACTACAGTCCATATTGCGTATACTTCGGCTGTGTAGACAGAGGCATGTTGTGGTAATCGAATACTTGTTTCCCAATTTTCCGTTACGGCCCCCACACCGACGTGATCTTTTGTTTTCGAGCCATCAGTGTAATATTGCATGTTATTTTGATATTTGTCCTGAAGTGCACGGAATTCTTGTATAATGTATTCGTGTGGGATGTCTCTTTTCTTTAGATGTGTTAACGTCCAATCACATAAGTGTGTGAAATCGTACCACGGGGCCAACCGTTGTGGTTTCTTGGCTACCTGTAGGACTTCGCGGGGGATGTCATAGTCCCGACAGTATTGCTCATACCGCAGGACAAGTGACCTAATCGTGTTCCGTTTATTTGTGTAGTGTAAACGTGAGTTGCATTGTGTGAGGATGTTGTAGCATACGTGTTGTGGTGAAGACTGAATACTGAGTACGTATGAAAAAGTGAGGAATGCTCTGCGCTGCTGTAAGGAGGGTTCATTACACTCGACGTATAAACTTGGAATAGGTGAGGTTCGGTAGGCACCACTTGCCAGTCGCAGTCCAAGGTTATGTACCGGATCAAGCCGTTGGATGTAGGACTGTCTGGCTGAGCCGTAAACCACAGAGCCGTAGTCTAAAAGGCTACGCACAAGAGACCGGTAAACTCGTAAACGGCACGTTCGGTCGGAACCCCAGTGCTTATGAGACAGAATTTTAAGGATATTTAGAGATTTATTTGCTTTAATCTTCAGTGCTTTTATGTGAGTTAGGAAGTTAAGTTCGGTGTCAGAGGTTACTCCTAAAAACTTATGGTCTTGTTTCACCGGCAGTATGGTGTCGCTCAATTTTAGGACTGGATCGCTGTGTAGCTCTCGTTTCTGAGAGAACAAAACAGTAACTTTTTTCTGTGTGGAGAAACGGAAACCATTTTTGTTAGCCCATTGTGTCAGTTTATTTATTGTCATTTGAAGCTGCCTCTCACAGGTTAGCAAATTTGAGGCACGGCAAGCCACTTGGAGATCGTCTACGTATAAAGAGTGCATAAGAGACGACGGTATGATCTTATTAACTGTGTTCATTTTTACTATAAAGAGTGTCGTGCTGAGAACTCAGCCTTGTGGAACACCATTTTCCTGTATAAATGTATGAGATAGTACTGAGCCCAGACGTACCTGAAATGTTCCATTAGACATAAAATCAGCTAGGCAGTTCCGCATTTTACCCCGGATGCCGAGGTCAGCCAGGTCTCTTAAAATTCCATATCTCCATGTGGTATCATAGGCTTTTTCTAAATCAAAGAAAACTGCCAGACAGTGTTGTTTGTGTAAAAATGCATATCGAATGTCATGTTCTAGACGGACAAGATGGTCAGTGGTTGAACAACCCTTTTTATATCCACACTGATGGGGGTCAATAAGGTTTCTTGATTCTAAAATAAATGAAAGTCTTATGTTCATGACGCTTTCGTATGATTTTGCCAAAACGCTTGTGAGGGCAATAGGTCTGTAGCTGCTTGCGGATGTGGGGGATTTATCGGCTTTTAGAAATGGAACTACTATTGCCTTTTCCCACTCTTCCGGCCTTATGCCAGATTCCCAGATTAAGTTAAAAAATTTAAGGACAGCGTTTACAGATGCTTGAGATAGATGAGCCAGCATGGCGTAGTGAATGCGGTCGTGACCTGGCGCTGTGTTTTTCCCTGTAGAAAGAACTCTGTTTATTTCGTGTTGTGTGAGGGGGGAATTGTACGGTTCATTTGATGCGCCAGTAGTGGGCAGCTTCTGTTTTTCAGCAGACTGTTTGTATTGTAAAAATTCCTTTGTATAATTGCCGGAACTGGATATATCACGGAAATGTTCTCCAAGTATATCTGCCTGTTCTTGTATTGTTGTTTGTGTGCCTGGACTTGTAAGTAACGGTATTGTGTAAGATGGGTACTGTCCTCTAAATTTCCTGACCTAGTCCCACATTCGTTTCGATGTTACCGTACTATTAATTGAAGAGATGTATTTTTGCCATGACGATTTTTCAGCATGTCTTCGGATGAATCGTGCTTTGGCTTTGGCTCGTTTGAAGTTTAACAGGTTGCTATAGCTGGGGTACCTCCGTAGGATTCCCCAGACCTTATTTTGTTCTTTTTTTAGCGTAGGTACACTCCTTCGTGCACCAGGGGTTTAGCTTTTTGTGTACTATACCCGATGACAGAGGTATGGCCTTTTCTGCCGCACAGATTATAACCTCAGTTATTTTTTTATTAAGCTCATCAATACTTAGCTCAGGTGAAAAGACATCTTCCAGTATCGCGTTCTCCATAAAGACCGGCCAGTCCGCGAGCTTTATTTTCCATCGGCGTGGTCTAGTTACTAGGGTTTGTGGTGATGATAGGCGTTTGATGAGTGCGGGTAAGTGGTCGCTGCTATATGACGTGTCGAGAGCTTCCCATTTAAAATCAGTAAAAAGAGAGGGCGAACAAAAAGCTAAATCTAAACAACTAAATGTGCGGGAAGTCGGTGAGAAGTAAGTTGGCGCACGTGAGTTTAAAAGACAGATATTATTTGACAGAATAAAACCTTCAACGATTTGCCCTCTTTGGTCAGTTTTGACACTGCCCCAAAGAGTACAATGAGCATTAAAATCTCCTACTAAGACAAATGGCTCCGGTAGCTGATCTGTTAGATTTTCTAAGTCTTTAATAGTAAAATGCGTGTGGGGTGGTATATATAGTGAGCAAATGGTGATGGTTTTGTAGGATAAAATGGTTACAGCTACGGCCTCTAAATATGTATTTAATTGGACATTTCGGGCAGGAGTGCCGCCCTGTACGACTATAGCCACTCCACCTGACAAACGGCTGGAACATTCGCGGTCCCTTCGGACAACGGTCAAGCCTCTAAGGAATTGACTGTGTTTAGAGCCTAAGTTTGTTTCCTGTAGGCAAAATGCCACTTGTGAAAACTTATTTGTTATGTCTTTAATGTCACCCAAATTGTGAATCAGTCCTCTACAGTTCCAATGCATGATAAAAGCCATAGTGGCAAAAGTGAGAATGGTAATTTATATATATGTACTAAGTAACTGTAGGTGACATTTGTTAGTGGGAATGTACTATTGGAAGAACGGTAACCGTTCAGATTACCGGTCCCTTTGTTCGCGTAGTTATTGTGAGCTTGTCTTTCTTAGTGCGTTCAGGGAGCGCTGATGTTTTGGCGTCGATGACGCCGGAGTTTTGGTGTCGACATCCATAACCTTCTCCGAGGCGCTGGATGATCGAGATCCAGGCGCTGAGACGCGCGTCTCAGGCCTGGGAGTTCGATTTAGCCTGGGGCCCTGGGGCCCTGGGGAACCGGGGTCTGCAGGCCCGTCTGTGATGATGATGACCGAGCAGCACTGGCTGCTGCCACCAAGGGGACGGATGGAGTTACTACTGGGCCACTGACTACGGTCCCTGTATACTCCTGAGACCACTGCGGTGCTGTCCCTTGCCGCACCGCACTGGCATAGGTTGTTTGAGGTAAGTGTGCTAGTTTCTTTCTAGCTTCATAAAAGGAAATCTTCTCTTTCACTGTAAGTGCAATTATGTCTTTCTCTTTCTTCAAGCAGGGGCAAGATCGTGAATATGCTGGATGATCTCCTTTGCAGTTTGTACAGTGTGGAGCAGCGTTACAGTTTTCCGACTGATGGTCATTGGCACTGCACTTTGCACATGTCGATTTACCTCTGCATGATTGCGATGCATGTCCGAATCTCTGGCACTTGAAACACCACCTCGGGTTTGGGATATACGGTCTTACGTTGATCTTAAGATAGCCTGCATCAAGTGTAGTAGGTACAATGCTAGTACCAAAGGTAAGTATAACGTGTTTGGTCGGGATTTGTTCGTCATTTCTTCGGAGGGTTATTCCTTGAACGTTGATTACATTTTGTTCTTGGAAACCTTCCAGGAGTTCTTCATCGTTTAGGTTTAAGAAGTCTTCTTCTGATATTACACCCCTGCTTGTGTTGAGAGAACGGTGTGCTGAGATCGTGACTTTGGTGTTACCGACACTGGTGAGATCAGCGAGCTTTGCGACTTGGTCTTTGGTTTTGAGCTCAAGGAGGAGGTCCCCACTTGACATCTTTGAAGCTTTGTATTGCTTTCCGATTTTCTCTACTAGACATTTTGCTATTAGGAACGGCGATAGTTTTCTCATTGGCAGAGATCCTTCACTGTGGATCACGTGGTAGCGTGGGAACATTTCTGCGTTGGTTTTTAAAGTGAAATCGAAAATTGCTTCGGTGCGCCCTCTTTTGTTAGGACGATCTGCAAGGAGGGGGAATGCATTTGCCATGTATTCTTAGCATATTCAGCGGCGATGGTAGCCACCCACCACCGAGCCCCACAAGGGGACGCTACGAGGTTAGGAACATACCTGTATACGTCAGCTATACAACGCCGCTATAACCGAATATATGTACCCAAGGTTGGGTAGATACACATGGTTAACCCTTGCTGCCTGGAAAATGAGAAGTAAACTGAAGTGAGTAGGAGACAGGAAAGATTCAAAGTGAGAGAGAAAGACGAAGAGTGGAGAGGGGGACAGGAAAAGGCAGCCACCGATTTACCCCGGGTGGGTCAGTCCGGGGTTGCCGTCTACGTGAAGCAGAGGCCAAAGAGGTGTGTTGCCTCCGCCGGGGGGCCTTAAAGGTCCTAACACCCGGCATCGGCTCAACCCCCAGGATCCCCCTTTCCCCGGACACGGCTAAGCCGCGCACGGCTACACGCGGGAGGGTCCAACCCTCGTGTGCTCGGGTACGTGGTGTCGCAACACACCAAACGCCTGCTTACGCAGACGCCCCTGCGGGGGCGATGCTTTTAAGACGTGGCTGACCTTGTCTGCCTCTGCCATATTGTTATCTACTTTGCGGCAAAGAGCGAGGACATCCTGGATATACGCCACGTAAGATTCAGTGGACGTCTGTACACGGGTCTCAAGGTCCTTCTTCGCAGTACGTTGGCGGCCGACGGGTTTGCCGAACAAATCTCTCAGCTTCTGTTTACACTGGTCGCAACTCGTAATCTCTTCTTCATGTGTTTCGAACCAAACCCGTGCTGTTTTCTTGAGGTAGAATATTATATTACCCAGCATAAGCGTGTTATCCCACCTGTTCTGTGCGCTGACCCGTTCATAATTCTGTAAACAGTCATCGACGTCAACGTTGTCAATCCCGGAAAATATGCCACGGTCGCGAGGCTGGGCTAGGATGACCGTCGGTGGCGACGACGGGGCCGCGGTTGAACTCTCTCCTTCGGATGACATGGCGGCCAGGTTACGTCCGCTGCGGAGCTCCGTCTTGCTCAAGTGAGTACCCCGCATGTCCACCAATGATGTTACGGGAAGGAAGAAGCCTTCGTTTATTTACAGATGGCTTTTAATGGCTGAGCCAACAAGCGTAGAGCATCGATACTGCTAAACACTTCGTCGTCTCCAAGACCACCATCAGCGTCGTCTTCTTTCCACGTTACCGACGGTGACAATATTGATGATGACATTGTCCTGTGCAGTAACACTGGGAACGAGTTGCAACAAATGATTGAGGACCTCAAGAGGGAATAAGAGTGGGGTTGGAAGATTATTATGCAGAAGGTAAAGATAATGATCAGTAGCCGGGCAAGGGAACAAGACTTCGGGATCGCCAGCCAGCCTCTAGAATCTGTGAAGGAGTAGGTTTAGCTTGGTCAATTATTCACCGGGGACCCTGATCATGAGAAGGAAATTTACAGAAGAACAAAAATGGGCTGGAGCGCATTCGGCAGTAATTGTCAGATTCTGACTGGAAGCTTACCATTATGATTAAAAAGAAAGGTGTACAATGAATGCATTCTACCGGTGCTAATATATGGGCAGAAACTTAGAGACTGACAAAGAAGCTCAAAAAGAAATTAAATATCGCACAAGGATTGATGGAACGAAGAATGTTAAGCAGACAGGAAGGGATCGGTGTGAATCAGGGAGCAAACAGGAATAGCCGATATTCTGATTGACATTAAGAGAACGAAATGAAGCTGGGGAGGTTATGTAATGCGTATGTTAGGTAACTCGTGGACCACTAGGGTTACAGAATGGGTACCAAGAGAAGGAAAACGCAGTCGAGGACGGCAGAAAGCTAGGCAGGGTGAAGAAATTAACAAATTTGCAGGCGCTAGCTGGAATCGGTTGGCGCAGGGCAAGGTAATATGGTGATCGAAGGGAGTCAATCGATCGCATCAATCGCAGATTGGAGTAAATTAGAGATCGCAGGGAGAGGCCTTAGTCCTGCAGCGGACATTAGATAGGGTGATGATGATGATGAATAACTGAAGTTGCAGTACAACCCACCCGATGTGACAACGTCCTTACAGGTAAACCAGATTGTATTCAGCGTACGGATATATTACCAGGAATAAACCATCATCAAGCTGTTTCTCTGTGAAATCAGTTTTGATTATGAGAATAATAATAATAGTAGCCGCAGCCGTCGAATTAACACCAATGCCAAAGCTAATCTGCTGAAATCAATGCACCTTTGGTAAGGTATAAAATTGTCTTTAAAACGTTTGCTGAATCATGCGCAATCATGTCCCATTCTTTACCTATGCTCCCACTTTACAGAGTGGTGGTGGTAACAACTTTATTTCGTCAACAGAAAAGATTTGGTTAACTTTAGTGGGCTTCCAGGGTGCGTGAGGTGGCCGTCCGATCAGTTCCTCTAGTGCCACCTGTTATGGTAGTGAGGCCCTGTCTGTCGGCGACTTCCAAAGCCCAGCTGACGGCCTGCAGTTGAACCGCTGGGTCCGAGCTGGACACCGCATCCTCCCACTCTTGCTCGTTAGAGAGATGCCATTCTCTTTTCGGTTTTAGATTGTCGCAATCGAATAAAATGTGTTTTAAATCTGCCTTTGTGACCCCGCAGAGCTTACATTCGGGGGTGTAGACTCCTGGGTAGGCCTTGGAGTATATATAGGGGTTGGGGAAGGTGTTAGTTTGTAGCTTCCGCCAGGCCACTTGTTGATGTTTACTAAGGCTTTTGTCCGGCGGCGGGAGCGTCCTTCTGTTGTTTCTGTAGTATAATGTGATCTCGTGGTAGGTGGTCAAGGTCTCTCTGGCCGACCTCAGGACCGGCTCGCCCACTGCCCGGTTGACGAAACCTCGGGCTAAGTTGTGGGCCGCCTCGTTCCCAGGATGCGACGCGTGGGCCGGAACCCATATGATTCTAATGGGTCTGGCGTTGAAATTTTGCGGTTTTAGGATTTGTTTGGCGGGTTTGTGGACCCTTCCTTTTGCAAAGTTTCGAACGGCTGTCTTCGAGTCGCTAAAGATCGTGTTTGCTTTAGTGCTTATAATGGCTAGGGCGATGGCCGCTTCCTCCGCCTCGTGTGCTTTTTTGCTCCGCACAGAGGCGGCTGATATTGGTTTTAGGTCCATGCCCACGACGCCCATCGAAAAGGCATCGTGATTACAGAGCTCTGCAACGTCCGTACAGACTGCCTCCTTATGGTTTGAATATTGCCTGTGAAGGGCTTTGGCTCTCGCCTTCCTCCTTTCTTCGTGATGTTCGGGATGCATGTTTTTCGGTATTGGATCTATTCTCAGATACTTGTGTATGTCTCTAGGCATTTGCACGGCATCCGTCCCTATGCATTCTTGCCTGATATCCAAGCTCCTTAGAATGTGTCTTCCCGTGGGTGTTTTTGTTAGCCTGTCGTACTGTGCGATTCTGTGCGCCTCGACTAGCTCGGGAAGCATGTTGTGTATGCCTAACATTAGCAGCCTTTCTGTTGATGTATACTTAGGGAGATGAAGGGCTGCCTTGTACGATTGTCTTATGAGGCATTCAACCTTGTTCTTTTCCGCTGCCTGAAGTTTGAGATAGGGGAGAGAATATACTATACGGCTGAGCACGAAAGCCTGCACTAGCCTCCTCAAATCTGTTTCTTTCATTCCCTGGTGTTTATTAGCTATTCGTCTTATGAGCCTGTTGGTTTGTCCAACGCATGCGACTAGTTGGCTTAGTGTAGTTGTGTTTTTCCCGTTGCTTTGAATGTGCATTCCCAGAATTCTCAAGGTTTGTACTTCTGGAACTTTTGTACCATCAACCCTAACATCCAGTTGTGCGGGGGGATCGTTTTTCTTAGGTCTGTGTCTGATAACTAGGAGTTCGGATTTTTGTGGCGAGCACGTTAGCCCGACTCTCCTGGCGCAACCGATCACTATATTCGCTCCCGTCTGTAGCGTGTTCTCAATATCACCTTCGCTTCCCCTGACTGTCCAGAGGGTGATGTCGTCTGCGTAGAGTGCCCACGATAAGTTTGGTATGGCGGCAAGAAGCTTGGCCATGGGTATGAGGGTTATGTTGAACGGAAAGGGTGACAGCACTGACCCCTGCGGTGTGCCTTTGCTTCCTAATTGTAGTGTATCCGACTTGATGCTTCCGAATGTTATTTGAGCCGTTCTGTCGGTTAGAAAAGCCTTGATGTATGAGTATATTCTCTCCCCCACGTTTAAGTCGGAGAGGGCATTCATGATGGCATTGTGGGTGACATTATCAAAGGCTTTGGTGAGGTCCAGTGCCATTATTGCTTTAGTGTTGGTGTTATTCGGTGTGTTTATTACCTCTTCCGAAAGCCTGAGCATTATATCTTGCGTAGACAGGTTGGGCCGGAAGCCTATCATCGTGTGCGGAAAGAGATTGTGCTTGTCCATGTGGTCTTGTAATCTAGATAACGCCACGTGCTCCAATAGCTTCCCTAAGCATGATGTTAGGGATATGGGCCTGAGGTTGCTTAGTTCGAGTTTCTTGCCTGGCTTGGGTATGAGAGTTACCTTGGCGTGTTTCCACGTCTCTGGCAGCCACCCATACTTCCACCACTTGTTAAAGTACTCCGTGATCCCTTGAATAGAGTCCTCGTCTAGATTTCTTAGTCTTTTGTTCGTCACCCCATCCGCTCCTGGAGCAGAGGATGTTCTAAGTTTCTGCATGGCCGCCTTTACCTCTGCTACCGTTATGTTTTCGTCAAGTTCAGGGTTGGGGTTGCCGTTGTAGTTGGGAAGCGTCAGGTTTTTCGTTGTGCATAGGTATCGGTTTTGTAATTCCGTTATCATTTCTTCGTCATTAAGTGGGCTTGCATGAATTATGCGTGCTGCATCCTTCTGGTGAGCGGCTCTGCTGTTTTCTGGGTCTAAAAGATGTCTCAGAAGGTGCCATGTGTCTTTGAGCCCCAATTTTCCGCTCATTTGACCACATGTTTGTCCCCATTGTTGTTTAACTAAGTTTTGAGAATGATTTTCGATTTCTCTTTCTAGTTTGGCTATTCTAAGTTTTCTGTTGTGTTTTTGTTTCATCCATCTTTTTTGTAAGCTATTATGTGCCTGCCACATGTGTAATAATCTGCTATCAGCGGCTTTGTCTTCGGCTGCTATCTCTATCGTCTTAGTGGTGTGCTCTGCGTCGTTCAATAGTTTGTGAATCCATTCACTTAAGTTTTCAATCTTCTTGCCATCTGCGTTACCCTGTCTCCTTTCTCTGAATTTATCCCAGTCTATCACTCGTGTCACCCTTCTTCTTTCCTTCTTGAGCGTACTGCTGGGTATAGTGGTCTCTATAATGTAATGGTCGCTCCCTAGGTTTTCGTTCGTGTTGCGCCATTGTGCATCTACTATGTTTTTGAATAGGGTCAGGTCAGGGCATGTGTTAGCTTGCACACTGTTCCCTATCCTAGTTGGCACCAGCGGATCTGTCAGGAGCGTGTATCCTTCGTCCTGAACATATTGCCAGAGGCTAGTACCCTTCTTTAAATTTGTTCTGTAACCCCATGCCATGTGTTGTGCGTTCATATCTCCGACTACTATTAGGGGATTCGTTTTACTGATTTTTCTGGCTTCGTTCATGGCTGTTATTATGGGGGAGGATTCCGCCTTGGGGGTGCTATATATGTTTAGAATGAAGAGCGGGGCCTTAGCTTCTTTTTAGGGGTATGACCTCTATCAGGAGGCAGTCTGCACCGTTCGATTGAATTTCGTGCACTATTGCAGTTAGATTTCTATGGACCAAGAAGACCGTGAGTGGTTTTTCTTCCTTGCCATTTTCATATGCTTTATAGTCCCGAACCTTTACTTTTTTCTTGGTTTCTTGTAGGGCTATGACATCGGGAATTTTTTCTTTTTCAAGGTTTTGAATGTGGAGCTCTAGGTTCTCCCGCTTTCCGCGGAAGCTCCTACAGTTCCATTGCCATATTCTTATCTCCGTCTGGCCCTTCCCCATGATTGGCTTTAGGGAGGGAGATGGATTGCGCTGTGGTGGAGGCCATGGGTCCTGGGGCCGGAAAGAGTTTGCCCATCACCTTAACCAGCTGATTGTCATGTTTCTGTACTAGCTCGTTTGTAGCCTTTGCTGCGTTTGTAAAAACTCTCTTTGTTCTGCTAAGGTTTTATATTGTTCCCTGGTCTCGTTTCTGATAGCTGTGAAGCATGCTTCCATGTTTGCTTCAATATTGTTTTGCCTTTCCTCAATTTTATCTAATCTCGTTGCCACTGTTCTTAATAAGCTCATTACTTCATCGTGATTCCGTTTTTCGTGATTCTCTGAGTCTTCCATCAACCTCTTTTTTGCCGGTGGCCCTCTTGCAGGTGAGGGTGCACTCGTCGAATAGACTTGGTCTAGGATTTTGATATGCTGTACTTCCGCGTATTTCCCTGCGCGTTCCATAGAAGGGGTGCTCACGGTAAAGGAGTTGTTAAAAGGATTGATCCTTACTTGGTCGTGTTGCTTGATTTCCCCAAAGTTCACTCCGATGTCCAGGCACAGGGCGTACAGTAGTGTAGTGGCCGTGTGGTCACGGAGCTGAAGTCGCCCTCTCGGCCGGTGTACGATCTTGTAGTCGCTCTCTGGCAGACGCGGGAGCGGCTTCTTTTTATATGGGCGGCGTCTTATCGATGCGTTCACCCCACTGGTCTGGGCGGCCTTGCCGGTGGCGTCCGTCGGTGTCATAGCTGCATCCTGTTGGGCATTGGCGTTCCCATGCTTGGGGCGAGCTCGATCATGGGCTTTGATGGCAGCCTGTATCCATAGGCTTCGGTCTTCATATTCCTCCGGGGAGATTTCTTCTCCGTCTACGGCGTACTCCATCGCGACAGCGTCGGTGACGGCTCGAGGGGCCGGCGGCGACGCCGATAGCGCCCTTAATCGCGCTAGGCCCGAAGTAGGCCCAGCTCGGCTAGTTGCGGCCGGTGAACGAAAGTGCCCCTAAAGGGGTAAAAAAGGGGTCTTGCGCCTCAAAAAACAGCGGCAGGGTTCCAGACACTCTCTGTGACCTTGTGGGAGCAGGTCCGTGTCTGCTGGTACAGAAAGTCGCTCGGAAAAGACCAATAACTCGGGAGCCCATACGGAGCACATCCGCACGACTCAACGCGCCAAGCGTCCCCCCACTTTACAGAAAAAAGATTTTAAGAAATCGTTTGTGCCATCTTGGGCGCTGACTACCAGGAGAATTAGGAACAATCCACGGTTCACAAAATAAATAAGAGTTATTAGGCGAAAAACCAAAGAATATATTATGCGTAAATGCAAAGGCTGTCATCAGATAGTTTTCGCAAACATGATGCAGTAACAGCTCAAGTAAATGTGACCTTAGCTAAATCAAAAGCCACCCACTTTGAATCCATGCGCCTTAACGAAAACCAAAGGGAGTTCTGGAAATGTGTAAAGTAAAATAAATAAAGAAACAATATCTCAGTCCCTTCCCTTATAAATGGAGAGGATCGTATTAGTTAGGAAGCAGAGTAAGCTGAATTCTTTCATTCCTATTTCAGCTGACCCCGCAGGGGCGTCTGCGTCAGCAGGCGTTCGGTGCGTTGCAACACCACGTACCCGAGTACACGAGGGTTGGACCCTCCCGCGTGTAGCCGTGCGCGGCTTAGCCGTGTCCAGGGAAAGGGGGATCCTGAGGGTTGAGCCGTTGCCGGGTGTTCGGACTTTTAAGGCTCCCCGGCGGAGGCAACACACCTCTTTGGCCTCTGCTTCACGTAGACGGCACCCCCGGACTGACCCACCGGGGGGAAATCGGCAGTCGCCTCTTCCTGTCTCTCTCCTGAAACCTTCGTCTCTGTCTCTCACTTTTTGATGTTTCCTCTCTTTTGTCTGTTCCATTTACTTGCTTTCTCCACGGCGGCAAGGGTTAACCTTGTGTGGCTGTCCTACCTTGGGTACACCATATTTGGTTATAGTGACGGCGTACGGCTGGCGTCGTGCAGGCTTGAACACAAGCTCTGCTGCGTCCCCTCGTTGGGCTCTGTGGTGGGCGGTCGGCGCTGTTGCCGAACATACACATTTTCCTATGGCAGCGCAAGCCTCTGTTGTTTATGATCGGCGTCTGAAAAGATGCTGCACCGGAGTACTATTCCAATTTTTCTTTCGAAGCAACGCTCCATCTTTCCCCATGTACTATGTAGTCCACAGCGAAACCAACATGCCAGTAAGAAAGCTATCTCCATTCCTTGTAGCCAAATGCCTGAAAGATGAAATCGGACCGACATACAAAGCCTCTAAAATGTCTAGCGGGGACCTCCTCCTAGATGTGAATGATAAAGATCAAGCAGATAAGCTCTCTGAACTTACCAGTATGGGCGACGCGACAGTGACAGTTTCAGCTCACAGAACACTTAATACAAGCAGGGGAGTAATGTCTGAACAAGACTTTATTGGCTTAAGCGATGAGGAACTGCTGGAAGGCTTCCAAGAACAAAATGTTACTAAGGTACAAAGAATAGTAATCCGCAGAAACGACCAATAAATCTGCTTGCGTACTTCACTCGATGCAGGTTATGTTAAAGTCAATGTGAGGCCATAAATGCCGAACCCCAAATGATGTTTCAACTGCCAAAGGTTTGCACATGCTTCGCATGCATGCCGAGGACAAACAACTTGTGCTAAATGCAGCTCCAACGATCACCAATCTGAGAATTGCACCTCTTCGCCACATTGTGTTAACTCCAAAGGAGATCATCCCGCTGACTCGCGGTCTTGCTTTTGCTGGAAAAAAGAAAAAAAGAAGTAATCGCAGTAACTGCAAAAGAAAAAAATCTAGTTCTACGAAGCCAGAAAGCGGCTATTTTACCTTCCGCGAAGAAGTCACGCCGATGTTACGCAGATTGCGGCAGCATCACAGAGATGTCAGGCGTCCTCCGAGACCACGCATAGTGGTCCCGAAGTGACCCCTCCCGCCCCCGTGGTGGAAGCAGCCGGCACTGCTCCATCCTCTTCAAACGCCCTGCAGACACCAGTCCCGCAGGGCCCTAAGATCAAGCGAACTCCAAGGCCCGAGACGCGTGTCTCGGCGCGAAACTCGCGGTCCTCCAGCGCCTCAGAGAGAGCAATGGAGGATGACACAAAAACTCCGGTGTCATTGACACTGAAGGACGAGCGCTCGCTCGAGCGCTGTAAGAGGGACAAAATCCCAATAACCACTCAAAATAAAAAAACGATAACCTAAAGGTTATCGCTCATTTGTATTAGCCTTTTTAAATCCATGTCACCTAACATCTCACCTATTATTCTTTCCGTAGTGCCATTTCCTACCTTTCAATTTCAAAATGGCTTTTATCATGCATTGGAATTGTAGAGGTCTCACACACAATCTAGGTGACATCAAATACATCATAAACAGCTTTTCAGCAGTTGCAGTATGTCTCCAAGAAACAAATCTTGGTCCAAAAAATAGTCAAATTCTTAAAGGATTCACCGTTGTACCGTTGTAACAAACTTAGGGGAAAAGGATAAAAACATTTTAAAAGGTTTCACTGTTGTACGGCGCGACCGTACTCAGGCGAACCGGCTTTCGGGTGGTGTAGCTATTGTTCTACAGAGCGGCATTGCAGCTAGAGAATTTGCCATTAATACTCACACAGAAGCCGTTGCTGTCACGGTTTTAGCACATAAAACCATTACCATTTGTTCAATGTACATTCCACCACATTCACATCTTACTGTAAGAGATCTGGAGCTAATTTTAAACCAGCTACCTAAACCTCTTTTAATAGCAGCTGATTTTACCGCTCATTACATATTCAGGGGTAGCAAAACAACTGACACCAGGGGACAAACACTTGAAGATTTTATCCTGACAAACGAAATATGCCGTTTAAACACTGGTGCGGCAACCTATTGCTGCCCAAGCGCGGGAGCTATGACCTGTCTAGATCTGGCGCTGTGCACTCCATCTCTCGTGGGCATCATTAAGGAGTGTGCATTGGAAGTCGGTGGTAACTCCGTTAGGCAGGATACCAGTAAACTATCGCAGGAGACGAAAGATCTGATCGAGAAACGCCAATGTATGAAAGCCTCTAACCCTACAGCTAGAATAGAACTAGCAGAACTTTCGAAGTTAATCAACAAGCGTAAGTCAGCTTACACAAGGAAGTACAATATGGATAGAATTCAACATGCTCAAAAGAACGGAGGAAGCCTAAAAGCAGTGAAGAAGAAACTAGGAATTGGCAAGAAGCAGATGTATGCGTTAAGAGAAAAAGCAGGCAATATCATTACTAATATGGATGAGATAGTTCAAGTGGCTGAGGAGTTCTAAAGAGATTTATACAGTACCAGTGGCACCCACGACGATAATGGAAGAGAAAATAGTCTAGGGGAATTCGAAATCCTAAAGGTAACGCCGGAAGAAGTAAAGAAAGCCTTGGGAGATATGCAAAGGGGGAAGGCAGCTGGGGAGGATCAGGTAACAGCAGATTTGTTGAAGGATCGTGAAGAGATTGTTCTAGAGAAACTGGCCACACTGTATACGCAATGCCTCATGACCTCGAGCGTACCGGAATCTTGGAAGAACGCTAACATAATCCTAATCCATAAGAAAGGAGACGCCAAAAACTTGAAAAATTATAGACCGATCAGCTTAGTGTCAGTTGTCTACAAACTATTTGCTAAGGTAATCGCAAATAGAATCAGGAACACCTTAGACTTCTGTCAAGCAAAGGACCAGGCAGCATTCCGTAAAGGCTACTCAACAATAGACCATATTCACACTATCAATCAGGTGATAGAGAAATGTGCGGAATATAACCAACCCTTATATGTAGCTTTCATTGATTACTACAAAGCGTTTGATTCTGTTGAAACCTCAGCAGTCATGAAGGCATTACGGAACCAGGGTGTAGATGAGCCGTATGTAAAAATACTGAAAGATATCTATAGCGGCTCCACAGCCACCGTAGTCCTCCATAAAGAAAGCAACAAAATCCCAATAAAGAAAGGCGTCAGGCAGGGAGATACGATCTCTCCAATCCTATTAACAGCGTGTTTACAGGAGGTATTCAGAGACCTGGATTGGGAAGAATTGGGGATAAAATTTACTGGAGTATACCTTAGTAACTTGCGATTCGCTGATGATATTGCCTTGCTTAGTAACTCAGGGGAGCAACTGCAATGCATGCTCACTGACCTGGAGAGGCAAAGCAGAAGAGTGGGTCTAAAAATTAATCTGCAGAAATCTAGAGTAATGTTTAACAGTCTCGGAAGAGAATAGCAATTTATAATAGGTAGCGAGGCACTGGATGTGGTAAGGGAATACATCTACTTAGGGCAGGTAGTGACGGCGGATCCGGATCATGAGATAGAAATAATCAGAAGAATAAGAATGGGCTGGGGTGCGTTTGGCAGGCATTCTCAGATCACGAACAGCAGGTTACCATTATCCCTCAAGAGAAAGGTGTATAATAGCTGTGTCTTAGCAGTACTCACCTACGAGGCAGAAACCTGGAGGCTTACGAAAAGGGTTCTACTCAAATTGTGGACGACGTAAACGAGCTATGGAAAGAAGAATGATAGGTGTAACGTTAAGGGATAAGAAAAGAGCAGATTGGGTGAGGGAACAAACGCGAGTTAATGACATCTTAGTTGAAATCAAGAAAAAGAAATGGGCATGGGCAGGACATCTAATGAGGAGGGAAGATAACCGATGGTCATTAAGGGTTATGGACTGGATTCCAAGGGAAGGGAAGCGTAGCAGGCGGCGGCAGAAAGTTAGGTGGGCGGATGAGATCAAGAAGTTTGCAGGGACGGCATGGCCACAATTAGTACAAGACCCGGGTTGTTGGAGAAGTATGGGAGAGGCCTTTGCCCTGCAGTGGGCGTAACCAAGCTGATGATGATGATGACTCCATCTTTCTTGATCTATTTTAAATGGAGTGTTATTAACAATGGCAGTGATCATATGCCCGGCATTATTAAAATATCATCTCCTTTTCCTACAGTACCATTAAGATCACCCCGTTGGAAACTCCATCTAGCATACTGGCCTCACTTCAGCGAGAAGGCCAGTCTGGATGACACATCAGATGATTAAACGATAGACGAAATGAGCGATAACATTATTGCCTCCATACTTGCTGCAGCAGAACAGACAACCCCGCAATCCTGCGGCTTCTTAAGAAAAATCTAAAACCCTGGTGGACGAATGAATGTACTCAAATTAAAAAAGCACATAACAAAGCCTGGGGTATCTTTCGGCGATGGCCAACACAAGATACAGCGCTGTATTTCAAAGGAACAGAAAGCCAAAAGACAGGTACACGCGTAGGCAAGCCGGAAGACAGTCTTGGTAAACGTATGTATCCTCCATCAATAGCTCAATAACATCCAAAAGAATGATCAGCTTCGTAAGTTTAGAAGTGAGTAAGCTCCTTATACGATCCCCATACTCTCACCTTCAGGTACACAAACGAATTTAAGAGAACAAGCAGACATATTAGGTCAGCATTTCCATAACATATCAAGTTCAATAATGTATTCCACTGAATTTCGAAAATATAAACAATCAGCAGAAAAACAAAAGCTTCTGACAACAGGAAGTTCCGAGAGATCATTTAATGCCCCCTTAACACTTCCGGAAATCAACAGAGTATTCACTACTGGCAAAAGAAACAGCGACAGGTCCGGACAGAGTACACTACACAATGCTCGCACATCTATCTCCAAAAGCAGTTAGGACATTGCTCCGCTTTTTCTACATAATCTGGGAAACAGGAAAAATGCCGAATGAGTGGGAAAAAGCCATTATAATCCCTTTCTTGAAAGATGGAAAGCATCCTACAACAGCTACCAGCTACCCACCTATAGTACTCACAAGCCATCATTGCCAAGTCTTGTGAATCTATTATAAACATCAGATTGGCATACGTCCTCGAAACTGAGAACCTGCTCGATAATCATCATTGTGGGTACAAGAAAGGCTGCTCTACAACAGATCATCTAGTTCGGTTAGAAGACGAGATAGGTGCGGCCTTTCTACACAAGCAACATTGTCTCAGTTTTCTTTGATCTAGAAAAGGCGTACGACACAACATGGAGGTTTCGTATCTTAAGGGATTTAGCGGATTTAGGGATCCGCGGCAGAATGCTTAAATGTCTAGCTGATTTCATGTCCGATCGAACATTCCAGGTGCGTTTAGGGACGGTGCTGTCCAGCGTATTTATTCAGGAAAACGGAGTACCTCAGGGATGCGTATTAAGCAGAACATTGTTTCTGGTGAAAATGAACTCGCTCAATGATGTAATTTCATCTTCTATAATGCATTCACTATATGTGGATGATCTACAAATTGCATGTTGTGCATCGAACATGGAAACCTGTGAACGATAAATTGAAATTACGTTAAACAAACTAACGCAGTGGGCATCTGAAAACGGCTTTCGCTTCTCAAGTGAAATAAAAACTATTAGTGTTGCGTTTGCACAAAAAAGAGGCCTTCAACCAAATCCCATCCTTGAACTACAGGATGCCACAATACCCGTAAAACAAGAACACAAGTTTCTGGGCGTTCTGTTTGATTAAAAGTTGAACTTTCTCGCGCACATAAATAGTATTAATATAAAAGCGAACAATGCACTTAACATCCTAAAAATCCTCGCCCGCAAACAGTGGGGCTCTGACCGTAAATGCCTCCTACGCATCTACGGAACTTTGGTGCGTAGCATATTAGACTACGGTAGCATCACATATGGTTCAGCCAGACTATCTTACGTCCGACGACTTGATCCAGTTCATAACCTAGGACTACGTCTGGTATGCGGTGCTTACAGAACATCACCTATCCAGAGATTACATGTTGAATTTAATGAGCTCCTTTACAGCATCGCAGAGCGCTACTAACATTTTCCTACATACTCAGAATCAGATACTCACCACAACACATAAGCTACAACATCGTCACACTGTGCAGCACACGCTTACATTATACAAATAAACCAATCATGATTAGGCCGCTTATCTTGCGATACGAGGAATACTGTCGGGATTATGACATTCCTCGGGAAGTCCTCCAGGTTGCCAGAAAGCCAGAACGTTTACCCCCGTGGTGTGACTTTATAGCGTTATGTGACTGGACACTAACACATTTAAAGAAAAGAGACACATCACATGAACACATTATACAAGAATTTCGTGCTCTTCAAGACAAATATATAAATTACATGTAATTTTATACTGATTGCTCTAAAACGAAAAAACACGTAGGTGTGGGGGCCGTGACAGATAATTGGGAAACAAGTATTCGACTACCTCAGCATGCGTCAGTCTACACAGCCGAAGTGTACACAATATGGAGGGTAGTTCAAAAGATCTTTGCTAACAAACTTGAAAACACTATCGTATATACAGATTCATTAAGCTTACCGAAGGCTCTACACATGAAATCGCAAAGTGAACCCTCGTTAGGCGATATTTTGAACGCATTATGGTAAAACAAATGTGGCGGATCAATTAGGTTTTGCAGGGTGCCAAGCCATGTTGGGATATTGGGTAACGAAGCTGCGGATAGATGCGCATCAATGGCAGCGTACAAAACATTCAAAATACATCACTTCCATATAAAGACAATGTCAATGCGATTCGGAAGGCTTTGACGTCAAAATCGCAACGCGATTGGGACAATTGTTTGGGCAACAAGCTATATCTAATTAAACCTTTAATTGGCGAGGGGAAATCATGCAGACACCAGCAACGGTTCTACGAGGTGTCCTTGTGTCGTCTTCGAATTGGACACATACATCTGACGCACAATTTCCTTTTGCGAAAAGAAAACCCGTCAACTTGCGAAAAATGCAATGAAGCTCTTACAGTCGTTCACATCGCAATAACATGTCCACATATCGACACACTGAGACGGATGTTCTTACACAGCCTGTATAATTTGCACACTCCATTACACCCTGACCTATTACTAGCAGACGACCCCTAGTTTGACTTGTTAGAAAAAACTGGTTATTTGACGAACAATAATGTAATGCAGGTTTACCTGCTCTAACGTTCCGTTTTATTTTGTCCTGTGACTGGCACGGCCTTAGTTACCTTTGTGCCATTAAACCCAAATTAACTAACTAACTAACTAACTAACTAACTAACTAACTAACTAACTAACTAACTATTTCAGCTGGGAGTTTTTTGCATGTGGGTGTAGATGAATAAGACGATTTGGTTACGAACTTAGGGCTTGACGCAATCGAGGCTACCAGCACCGATGGAATAACAACGGACCGCTGAGTTCTAGCGCGCATTTAGTATGGATGTACGTGAAATTCATTTCTGAAAAATCTTTGAGAGAAGGACTCAACCTCTGGACTGGGCAATAGCATCCGTGGCCTCAATTAAAAAAACTGGTTCCTGTAACATTGTTTCTATTTACCTTCTGATTTCACTTGCCTCCATCTGTTGTAAGCTACTAGGAAACATATTGTATTCCATAATGGTTTTTTAGCACATGAAGGCCGCTACTTTTTTTAACCCATCACAACGTTGTTTCAGGAGAGGATTGTCTTGTCGTAGCAGCTCGTAGAATTGACGTATTAGTTGGCTACACTTGATAACCGCTGTTCTTCTGATCGTATTATTTTTCAGAAAAGCTTTTGATGTCGCTCAGTATCATTTATTATTATTAAAACTAAAGAAATATGCTATCATTCCACAATTTTTCATGTGAATTGCAGAGTACTTATGCGCAAAACGGCAGTGGGTAAAGGAAAAGGGGCCAAAATCCGCTGTTCGTAATGTAACTTCAGGATTTCCACGATGTTCCATGTTGAGCCCATTACTGTTCTTGATCTTTATCAATGATAATAATCAAAATGTGGTATCCCCATGAAAACAGTTGCGGAAGATTGTATTGTATACACTGACGTAAGGTCAAACGACGACTGCAGCCAGTTTCAAACCGAATTAGAAAGAGTGAAAATGTGTTGTGAAAGATGCGACATGCACATAGAGATAATTAAAACAGTCTTTGTACGGTTCTCGAGATAAAAAAGAAAAACGCCTGGAAGCTTCATATACGCTATGGGCGGTACGTCTACCAATATAAAACAATGTCTCAGTCCCTTCCCTTATAAATGGAGAGGAACGTATTAATTAGGAAGCAGAGTACGCCGAATTCTTTTATTCCTATTTCATCTGAGTGTTTTCTTTGCATGTGGGTGTAGATGAATAAGGCGATTTGGTTGCGAACTTAAACCGCAAGGTGTTCTGCACGTGAAACGTCTGATGCGCCGAGCGGAGACTCAAGAAAAAGAATTGGCAGCGAAACCTACTAACTCTGTTGTGATAACGCTTGCTCCCAACACCGAGTGCCCCGAAAAAATTGACCTCGGTTTTACCAAGCATGCAGTCAAAGAATTTGTTGAAACACCTCCCCGATGCTTTAGGTGCCAAGGCTTTGGGCATGTAGCCAAAGTTTGCATCAAAAATCAACGTTGCAAACGATGCGGTAGCGCCCACGATTAGAAAGCCTGCAAAGCAGAGTTTTCTTGCACTAATTGTGGTGGTGACCATCCAGCGAGTTTCGGTGACTGCCCCTTTCGTGTAACCGCCTTACACCGTCGAGTGTCCTTCATTAGTGGTCCCAAACCACAATCTACTGAGAAGCCGATACTTAGAAGTGACGAGTTCCCGGCGTCAGATTCGGAAGTTGAGTTCCCTGCGTTAGAGTCGGAAGTTCGTAGCGTGGTAACAAGCAACGTTAGAGAGCGACCTGAGCCTAGCAAGACGGCAAAGTCCTCTGTGGGTGAGTGTGTTGTTCGATCTGCTGCACCAAAAAGTGTCCAAGTTCCTCAGCGACCACATCACAGCCAGACTCGAAGACATGGAGGACATTCCTTCGCCTCAAAAGACATGAAGACACCAGCTGCAGTGGCCAAGAGTGGGTCCCAGTCCGCACCTTTTGATGAAGTTGTGAGGCAGTGGGTACAACAAAATAAGGAGCTCAAAAATCAGAATCTGTCCGACCTTCTGCGAGTTTTGTTTGAAGTCCTCCGTTCATATGTTCAAGCGTGCAGACTGGCACCCTGAAGAACTTTCTAGAGCTCGTTCTTTTCTTTGAGTCCATGATTGCAGCCTTCGCAGCGACCTTTACCTTATAGTATGGCTAGTCTTCTTCAACCTCTTGCAACTTAAAATCACCAGAAAGTGCCGTTTATTATGCAATTCAACTGCGCTGGGATTATAAGTCCATTAGCAGAACTTAAATGATTTTTGAAAGATACCTGTGTTCCAGTATTGGCCCTCTCGGAGGCTGCCAAGCGGGAGATCTTTGAGTGGATATGTCGCCCACAAGAATTGCAGCATAGAGTCATTTCCCGCAGGAAGTGCCGCCTTTTACATACGAAGACAGATTCCTCATGTGGCTTTGAACGTCACCGATCTTTGCACCGACAGTATTGAGGTAGCGGCTGTGAGGATACGGCTTGGCTTCCGAACTCTTTCTGTTGCATCCGTATACGTCTCCGCGGAAAAAGGTGTCAATGAACCTGTTTCTCCAGCAGCTTTGTGACCGTTGCCCAGAGCCCCGAATTATCTGCAGTGACTTCAACGCCCATCACTTTGTCTGGGGTGACAGGAACACAGATTTCCGCGCACGCAAACTTGTAGAAGTTATCGACAGTTTGGACGTTTGCGTGGCCAATGACGGAAGTCCCACTTTCTTCCGGCCTCCAGCCTCAGCCACTTCTATAGACCTGACTTTGCATTCACCTGACGTCCGCGTGAAGTGGTCAACTGCACTTGACCGCATGGGAAGTGATCACTATTAATTTCAGTGTTTACTGCCGACTTCCATATGCGCGGATCTAAAATTAGGCATGTTGTTAATTGGGACAAATTCAGGGAGCAACTTGCATGTGTTTCTGGTGATGTGATAGACAAAATGATTTCAGGTAAGATGGCTGCTACCACAGCGGTCAAGTTGCCTAATCATTTTCCGACTCCGGATTTAAACTCAGGAACCTTTGCGCAGCGCGCAGAAGGGCGGAGCGACAACTGATGCGGAAGAAGGACGACAGATCCTTGAAGACGACCTTCAAAAGGCTTAACTCTGCCATTAGACGCCATACGAACAAGCTCTGTAGGTCGCAGTAGGCGTCCTTCTGCGCTAGCTTGACTGTTTTCTCACAGATGACGAGAATTTGGAGAGTCATTGGCAGTCTTGCTGGTGATTCTCGTCCTAGTAAACCTTTAGAAGCCCTTGCACTGCGCAAGCAGAAACCTCTCGTGTGCTTGGCAGGGGAATTTGCAGATGCATTTGTAAGTGCAAGTTCAGGAATTCATCCCTGTGCTCTGCCTGCAACATCCACGTCTGTGATGGACGTCCCGTTCACACTTCGAGAGCTACAGACAGTGCTCAGCAGCCTGCGGCGTTGAAGTGCACCAGGTCCTGACTGTATCACTTACTAGATGATGCAGAACATACCTCTGTAACACTGGAAGATGCTCCTAATCTAGCTCAATCGAGTGTGGGAGACTGGCGACGTTCCTCCTTCATGGAAGGTGGCTTGTGTTGTCCCAGTGCTTAAGCCCGGCAAAGAAATGACAGACTTGGCCTCGTATCGTCCTGTATCACTGATGTCGTGTGTGGCTAAGCTCATGGAGAAGCTGGCAAGTAAGCGTTTATTGTGGTGGCTCGAATATAGAAGCGCTCTGCTAACGTGCCTGACTGGATTCCGAACAGGTTTAAGCGCGCAAGATAGCGTCTTGGACTTGATAAGCCATATTGAACACCATAGAGCTTTCGGTCTTTCAACACTAGTTATTTGCCTAGACGTATAAAAGGCTTATGATAGCGTGCTTCAGAGCTCAATAATAAATAGTTTGCAGGCCACAGGCTTACAGGGCTATCTTCTGCGATTCATTCACTCATTTATCAGTGATTGTAAAATTCAAGTGCGGTTAGGAAGTATCACAAGCACTGAAAGGACGGTGTCGTGAGGTGTACCTCAGGGAAGTGTTCTTTCCGCAACGCTCTTTAATGTTGTAATGGCTGGTCTTCCAGCTGAAGTGCAAAACATTGCAGACATGTCCATATGTCGATATATGCGGACGACATTTGTCTTTGGTTAACCGGATATCAACACAAGCGTTTGGCTCTGATAGCTCGACAGGCGTTACTTTCAGTTCAAGATTACCTTCAAGCTGTTGGATTGACTCTCTCGGTGGAAAAATTTGGCTTCATCAGGTTTCCTTGTAGAGGAAGACGGTATGCGCGGCTGAAGATTGGCCTTGATCAATGTTACCTTCGTCATTTGAAACACAAGTGCTTTTTCGGCGTCATTATTGATACCGTCTACAGTGGCGACGAGCTGTGGACTCGGTTGTGGCATCGCTATCTTCGCGTCTCATTGTGATCCGTAGAGTTGCAAGTGAGCAATGGGAAAATCATCTTTCTTCAATGATCAGGTTGCACGATGCACTAGTGAGAAATCGAATAATGTACCAGCTCCCTTTAATTTCCCCCTCGATATCACAGCTGGAACGACTTGAGGTTTTGCACAGAAAGGGCCTAAGGAGGGCTCTTGGCGTTCCGCAGACTGCTCCTAACAATGCAGTACTGTATGAGTCTCTATCGAGACCTCTTAGCCTAGTCGCTTCACAAAGGTTATTGATGCAAATTGGCCGCCTCAGACGGCAGCAGGCGAGCCCTTCTACAGCGCCTTCGAAAGAGATATGAGTCCCGAGCGTACTTCGCACTAAATATTCTTGGTTACCTGGGTCTAGACTCTAGAGGTCGAACTAAGAGGTTGAAACCACCTTGGTCATTCGCGGGCCTCGATTGTTCGTTGACAATTACTCACGTACGTGCTAAGCGGACTTTTCCTTTGGCGGCAACGCGTTCACTGGTACTGGAACACCTTGAGACTGAATATGCACGTCATCTTCAAATTTTTACTGATGGCTCTGTCGACAAGGTCAAAGGATCTAGTGCAGCTGCTTTTCACATTCCCTCTTTGAAGTATGATTGGTCTGCTCGCGTCACTGTAGTCGTGTCCTCCAGAATGACCGAAAGCGTTGCCATTGAGGCACCTCTAAAGAAACTACGGTTTTGTACGCCTCAACCTGTTGTCATTCTTACACATTCAAAATCTGCGCTTCAAAGGTTAGAGCACGGGTTCCCTACTGATGCCTTATATCTTAGCTCCCTACGCTCGGTGCACAATCTCCATAACAAAGGCTTCTCCATACGTTTCCAATGGGTGCCCTCGCAAATAGGTATCATAGGCAACGAGATGGCGGACAGCCTCGCCCATAGAGCGCTGTTTGGAAATCCATTGAGAAAAGTGCCTCAAGAGGACAAGAGACTCTTCGGAGAAGCGGTGTTGTGCCACTTCAGTTCTCTGTGGAGCTCACCTCACAAGCCATGTGTTATCAAGGGTCTCAAAAGAAGCCAAGCCACTTTACTGCTCCGCATTGGCACGGGCTCTGCTCGTACCCCTGCATGGATGTATAAGACTGGCCTGGCGTGGTCTCCATTATGTTCAACGTGTGGTGTGTCCGGTGACATAGAACATTACCTTATGTGCTGTACTGTGTATAACGCGGAAAGGAGTGTGTTATTCGGGTCCCTCACAGTCCTGGAGTTCGTCACAGTTCTGTTCATCACATTGTTTTCCCGCACGGGAACCAGCTGTGTAGGAAGGACGTTTCTCGCCTTCTTTTAAATTACCCACAGGACACGGATTTGGCCTCCACATGGTGAACTGAGGAGTGACCATTTGTAATTGTGAGGTCTGTGTCTGATTATGTCATTTATTTATTTTATGTGTCGCTAGGGTGGAGCAATTGCCGGCAGCAACTGCAAGGCTAATCCCAGCAGTAGCCTACAACCAATCAACTCAACTCAACGTCTACCAAGGCTGCTTCAGAATATAAGAAGTTGGGCGTATATTTCACTCTTTCCTTTTCTTGACACAAACATGTCGATTACACAATTCTAAGGCCTGCAGGTCTCTTGGTTTTCTGCGAACAAATAATTTGTCATTGTCACAACACGCAAGGGACCTATTATACAAATCTAACCTTCGGTCGATGTCAGAATACACACGCGCAGTATCGTATCCTTCTGACTCAATCAACAAGGGTAAGTTAGCGAAAGTGCCATCTAAGGTGGCTCGATAGGTATTGGGCGAAGTGCGCCGTGACTGCGTGGGGTTCAGTGCGTGGGGTTGAAAAGTTGCACAAAGTAGGAAATGACTAGATAAACGGAGGAGAATATTTCGGCTGAAATTGCTTCACGAAATATATGCTTCGCAAACTGAAATTTGTCGGGAAACGTATCTTTCGCCCCCTTCATTACATATCTGTAAGAGCGGATCATAGCAAAAAAAAATCCTAGAGTATAGAATTACCACTTTTGCTATCAGTAACATGTATTTCCCTGAGGCGATAGGCCATTGGAAAAGACTACCTGCCGCTACAGCTGCCATCTCCTCCTTGATTAATTCTACTCATCACTGCATGCGGTAGACACGTCTGGACGCTAATAGGTAAAAAAAAGGAGGGAAAACAAAAA
This sequence comes from Dermacentor variabilis, assembly GCF_050947875.1. Taxonomy (NCBI): domain Eukaryota; kingdom Metazoa; phylum Arthropoda; class Arachnida; order Ixodida; family Ixodidae; genus Dermacentor; species Dermacentor variabilis. The sequence goes on along the minus strand of NC_134578.1, from coordinate 125,007,806 downwards.
AATAAACGCTTGATCAGCCAAGCTATATTCACAGAGCTAGCGCGCTGTAAGATAAATCTATTCCAAGCTTTTCTATTTCGATTCTACAATCAGCCCTCCGCGATTGGTCAAAAACTTTTCCAGCCACCCCCACTTCGCCTTTCTGTCACGCGACGTCACGAAAACCGCGATAGCGCACCATCTTATATGATGCGTACACACTGATTGTGCATGATTGGACCAAAGAAAAAGAGAATGTTATTTCAGATTCGATTTGTTTTCGCCATTAGCTCTCGGCTATTGGTCAAAAGTTTTCGGGCTGCACCCACTTCATATGCCTGTCACACAACGTCACAAAACCGCGAGAAGTGCCACGTCAAAGTGACGTGTGCGCGTTAAAGATGCATCAGTATGCCGAACAAAGCAGATTTTTTTTCTTGCTGTATTGCAACAGGCTGCCCCGTTCCGCAAGGAATAAATGATGGCTGCTGCCGATCGCTCAAGCACTGGCTATTCGCACCTCCCGGAAGGCATCGGTTTATTTGCGGACAATAATCATGTAACATTTTCAAGCACTTTCGGTACGTTTACAACCTGACTCTGCGAACTGGTCTTTGCTGAGGCATTACGTTTTAGCGGCATTATTAACGTTCTGTTACATGCCTGAACGATTTTCGATCAGCCACCTCAAGATAAGTAAGGCAAAGCAGACCAATCGCATACGCCGGAACCACCCTCTTCATCTGGTTGTCGATTTTCGGTGCACTAGCTCGGCCCCATCGAATCCCTCTAGACTTGAGCGTGCTCCTCGCCTCTTGTTGGCCAACATGCAAAAAAGCCGCTCAGTGTAGACAATATTATTGGTTTTTAAAGCAAACAGAAGTTACCTCCGATTGACACGTATACTTGTTTATCTTTTTCGGGTGACCGCTTAACAAATGCTATCAACGGCGCGCCCGCGTACATCGGAAGTCTCTCGAATGTAATCGATGTTTCTACCCGATGTCTGGTGTCAACGAAGCTAGTGTGATCTGATTGCATGTGCGACGCGAATGGTGTAGAATTTTCTGGAAGACACACGGGTACAAGCGATTACTCTGGAACCTTCGATGACTCACGTGCAAAACGCGACGCGCTTGACCGGCCGATCAGATTTGCGACGATTGCCGACTACGTTCGCCCCTATCGTTGTACTTTCAGTGTAGCCTGCTTTTGGGGGCACAGGTTCGCGCAATAAAACGCTAGTTTTTCTACCTCAAAAGAAATTATGGGGTTTTACGTGCCAAAACCGCTTTCTGATTATGAGGCACGCCGTAGTGGAGGACTCCGGAAATTTCGACCACCTGGGCTTCTTTAACGTGCGCCTAAATCTAAGCACACGGGTGTTTTCGCATTTACCCCCATCGAAATGCGGCCGCCGTGGCCGGGATTCGATCCCGCGACCTCGTGCTCAGCAGCCCAACACCATAGCCACTGAGCAACCACGGCGAGTAATTTTGCTATCCCATTCACCGTCACTACTACGTGACACTATAAACGAGGAGAGCGCTTGATTGCTCGGTTGAGAGAGTCCTACGGGTCACCGCCCGATGCTTGCGTCGGCGGTTACGCAAATTAGATGTCAGGAGATTAAAATAAAAGCATATTGGAATAGTTTACGTTATAGGACCTTTCCAATTCTTGTTTCGAGTTCGTAGAAACATTCCTCGTTATTACTGTTGCTTACGTTGTGTTCGTTTAGTTTATTGTGCTAATATTTGTGTGACGTGAATCACTATCAAATTTATCAGACACTCATGTTTGTAACCGTACGGGCCGTTGGCTCATTGAGTGGAGTTGTTCGTGCAGTTACAAATACACACACACACACGCACACACACATATGTGTATAATTCAAGGAAAAGTTCTGTATGTATTGTGCACAGGTAGTTGACGAAACGAAGAAGCACACTTAAGAAAATTGCATTTTTAATCTTTTATCGTTGCGGCCGTGGCGCTGCCTTCGCCAGAATAAAACAGCTTTATAGAGTTTTCTTCTGACGTGAACAGTGTTATTCTGACGAAGGCCGTGCCACAGCCGAAGCTTTCAAATATTAAAAATACAATTTGCCTAAGTGCGCTCCTTCATTTATTCAACCATATATGTGTGCGTGTGTGTGTGTGCGTGCGTGTATGTGTGTGTGCGTGTGCGTGTGCGTGTGCGTGTGCGTGTGCGTGTGTGTGTGTGTGTGTGTGTGTGTCATGGCAGTAGTTCTTCGGATCCGGTATTTCATAAAATGAAAGAACTGTGGGCGTACGCAATGAAGCAAACAGAAATATTTAATTTCAACGTATGGGCCGGAGTAAGGACTTCACTATTAGTTCGACTGCAAGTATGCAAACCTCGATTGATACTTTGTTTCTGTAAGAGTGATGGGAAAAAAACGCACGGCACCTGAATGCCAACAGGCGTACATTCACTCAAGTAAAAAGAAATCCTGGGTAGGCTACGAATACAAACACACGCACATTCAGTGGTCTCGTGAATAGCCCCATGACGCCACGCAATGCACACGTGTTTGTACTCACAGGCTACGTACGTTTCTTTTTTTTTTCTTTTGCTGGAATGATTGTACGCGTGCTGGATTCAGGCGCCGAACATTTTTCTCCCTTCATCCTTAGAGAGAAATTTATAAATAGAGCTATGCGTGGCTTTCACTCTTCATGGAGAGCGGACCCCGGCCAGAACGTCGAAATGAAATCTTTGTCTTTGCCTCATTACGTCAGCCTGAGCTTCATTCAACACACATATACATATACAAATGAAACTGTAGCGCACACTCAACTAAGGAGACATAAGGCAACGACACGAGCGCGTCCGACAAATCAATCTTCTTCGCCATCTTTATAATTCTGCGACGCCTATCGCAAGGAGGAGTAATATATATATATATATATATATATATATATATATATATATATATATATATATATATATATATATATATGGAGATGGGGAAACTAGGGGCTCGATATTTCATTCAGCTTGGCCACATGGGGCCGTCCGATAACGAAGCTAAGGCAAGCATGGGGGAAATAAGCTGTAGTTGAACTTATCATATGGAAAATAATGAAGGGAAAAGGGAAATGAAAGTGATCGAAAACATAACTTAACGCGGGTAGGAGCCGAACCCAGCACATCCGCATTACGCGTGCGTCGTTCTACCAATTTTGCTACAACGAAGGATATGACAGCGTCCACAAACTTGGGTATTTAGGTTTACTAGATCTAGCCCTAGGATAGTTAGCCAGCGCCACTGAGAGCCATGGTTCGCGGAGATGGAAAATCCTCTTTTGCTCGATGGCGTCACGTAATACTTGATCTTAGGTGAGTATACACGTGGCTAATAAACCCTCGCATGCTGCCTAATGACATCAAGGCTGGCCCATTCGAGACCCTCGCTGTGATTTAACCAGAAAAGAAGCGGAACCGAGGGGCTTGATTTTGGTGATCATTACCACATAAACTCAACAGAGAATGAAGCCAAGGAAGGCATTGGGGAAATTAGCTGCAGTAGAAATTTCTCAGTTCAAACGTGGTCACAATATATATATATATATATATATATATATATATATATATATATATATATATATATATATATATATATATAATGACACGTGTACTTTTCGTTATCGGGCGACCACGTTTGGCCGCCCAACAAATGTTATCGCGCAGCGCAGGACGCGCCTGCATGTAAAAGAAGTTTGTGGAATGCTATTGATGGTTGCGTCCGCTGTCTTTCACCGCAACTTGTGTAGTCTGATTGCATGTATGCGCGACGCGAATAATGTAGAACTTTGTGGAAGACACGCGGGTCCCATCGGTTAATGTAGAACATTCGACGACTGATCTATAAAAGCCGACGCGCTTGACCCGCTGATCAGATTTTCGACGATCGCCGACCGTGTTCGCCGCTATCGTTGTGCTATAAGTGTAGTCTTGTTTGTGGGCACAGGTTCGCCCAATAAAAGTTAGTTTTGTCGTTCACAGTATTGTTACTGTGTTATTAACGTCACCACCACGTGACATCTGGTGGAGGTGCTGGGTAGTTGGCGCGGACTGGTGAGAAGTTCTTCTTCACGAGTAGATTGTTTTGAAGCGTGAAGGAAGATAATCCGCGCTTAAATTCCCTGGGGACAACGTCGGTGTGTCCTTCCAAATATTCGACGAGGCCATTTAGCTCCGGGTCTGCCCGTTGCTGTTCGACAAAGTCTTCCGCGCTTATCATTCCAAGGAAGGCGTCGTCATTCTCGTCATCTTGCGGTGGCGGGTCAATGGGGGCGCGTGATAGGCAATCGGCATCGGAGTGTTTTCGTCCGGACTTGTATGTTACAGTGATGTCGTATTCTTGTAGTCTGAGGCTCCACCGTGCCAGCCGTCCTGAAGGGTCCTTTAAGTTAGCTAGCCAACACAACGCGTGATGGTCGCTGCCACTTTGAATGGCCTGCATAGAGCTAAGGGCGCAATTTCGCTGTAGCCCAAAGGATGGCGAGGCATTCCTTTTCGGTTGTAGAATAATTGCTGTAGAATGCTGTAGAATAATTGTACAATAACGACCGGCTAGCGTAAGCTATCACGTGTTCACGTCCATCTTTTCTCTGGACTAGGACGGCACCGAGGCCTAGGCTACTGGCGTCAGTATGGATTTCTGTATCGGCGTAATCGTCGAAGTGCGCAAGTACCGGCGGCGACTGCATGCGTCGTTTGAGTTCTTCAAATGCGTCGGCCTGCGGCGTTTCCCACTTGAACTCGACGTCACATTTAGTTAGCTGTGTCAGCGGCTCAGCGATGAGTGAAAAGTCATTGACAAATCGCCTGTTGTAGGCACACATGCCAAGAAATATACGCACTGCCTTCTTGTCGGTGGGCTGCGGGAACTTTGCGATGGCAGCTGTTTTCTGCGGGTCGGGGCGTACTCCGGATTTGCTGATGACGTGGCGTAGGAACAGAAGCTCATCGTAAGCGAAGCGGCACTTTTCCGGCTTCAGAGTGAGCCCTGATGATTTGATTGCCTCTAATACTGCCGCAAGCCGCCTAAGGTGGTCGTCGAAATTTTCGGCGAAGACAACGACGTCATCCAAATAAACAAGAGACGTCTGCCACTTCAATCCTGCTAACACAGTGTCCATGACGCGCTGATACGTTGCAGGCGCTGAGCACAGTGCGAATGGCATGACCTTGAAATCGTAGAGGCCGTCTGGCGTGATGAAGGCCGTCGTTTCGCGATCTCTCTCGTCGACTTCTATTTGCCAGTAGCCAAGCTCGAGGTCCATCGACGAGAAGTATTTAGCGCTGCAGAGCCGATCCAATGCGTCGTCTATCCGCGGAAGGGGGTACACATCCTTCTTCGTTATCTTGTTCAGTCGACGATAATCGACGCAAAAACGTAGGGTTCCGTCCTTCTTCTTCACCAGGACAACAGGAGATGCCCACGGGCTTTTCGACGGCTGGATGATGTCGTCGCGCAGCATTTCGTTGACTTGTTGCCTAATAGCTTCACGTTCTCGCGTCGAAACTCGGTAAGGGCTCTGGCGGAGTGGTCGAGCGCACTCTTCGGTTATGATGCGATGCTTTGCAACTGGTGTTTGTGGAATCCTCGATGATGTCGAAAAGCAGTCTTTGTATCGACGGAGAAGACTTCTGAGCTGTTGCTGCTTGCTCATGGGGAGACTGGGATTTACGTCGAAGTCTGGTTCGGGGACTATGGTCGGCGGGGTAGATGCGGCAGAATCTGAGATGACAAAGGCATTGCTTGTTTCCAGAATTTTCTCGATGTACGCGATTGTCGTGCCCTTGCTGATGTGCTTGAACTCTTGGCTGAAGTTGGTTAGCATCACTTCCGCTTTCCCTCCGTGGAGTCGAGCCATCCCTCTTGCGACGCAAATTTCACGGTCGAGTAGTAGATGCTGGTCGCCCTCGATGACGCCCTCTGCGTTAGCGGGTGTTCCGGTGCCGACGGAAATAACAATGCTGGAGTGCGGCGGGATGCTCACTTTATCGTCAAGCACACTCAAGGCGCGGTGACCACGAAAGCTCTCTGATGGTATCGCTTGATCTTGCGAAAGCGTTATCGATTTCGACTTCAGGTCGATGATTGCGCCGTGTTGGTTCAGGAAGTCCATGCCAAGAATGACGTCTCATGAACACTGTGAAAGGATAACGAAGGTGGCAGGGTAAGTCCGGTCATGAATGGTAATTCTTACCGTGCAGATTCCCGTCGGCGTAATGAGGCGTCCTCCAGCGGTCCGAATTTGGGGGCCCTCCCATGCAGTCTTAACCTTCTTCAACTCGGCGGCGATTTGTCCACTCATTACGGAGTAATCGGCCCGTGTGTTGACTAAGGCAGTGACTGCGTGGCCGTCGAGAAGTACGTCGAGGTCGGTGGTTCTTTGTCTGGCGTTGCAGTAGGGTCTTGGCGTCGGAGCACGGCTGCGTCGTGTTGAACTGAAGCTGGTACGTCGCGTCATCAAGTCGTCTTTTGTCGGTGTAGTCTTGGCTTCCTGACTTCGTAGGGACGGCGGCGTGTCGTCATTGGGTCGTCGAGATGGTTTCTTCGTCGTCTTCGTCGGCGGCGGAGGATCTTCGTCAGTTCCACGAACAGCAACCGCACCTCCACCGGTTGGTGCTTTTAGTTTTCCGGATATGGGCTCGCTGACCGGCCCTTGGCTGGGCCAGTGTATGGTCGGCGCTGCGGCGACAGGTAGCGGCCTGGTAATGGCGAACGCGACGGTCGTCGAGAGCTCCAATGAGTAGCGGCGAGGTAGTCGGCGATGTCACGTGGGCGGTCTCTAAGCTGTGGACGCGGCGCGTTGATGGCGAACCTCGCGTAGGTGCGCTGGGCGACGGGTGGGCGTGCTGGAAGTGGCGGCGGCGGACGACGGAATTGCAGTGTTACAGGGCCCTGGCGCGGTCGCGGAGGGGGGCCTTGACGGCGTGCGACGGCGGCGTAGGTCATCGCTCCTGGCTGGGGCTGCAGTAACTGAGGTTGCACCTCAGGAACTCTAAGCGATCGCTGAAGCTCATCTTTCACGATTTCGGCGATCGAGGCTACTTGAGGCTGCGACGAAGGCAGGACCTTGCGCAGTTCTTCGCGCACAATGGCCCTGATGGTCTCTTGCAGGTCGTCGGAAACCAATCCTTGGATGGCGTACTGCGGCGTGAGCCCCTCGCGCTTATATTGCCGGGTGCGCATCTCCAGAGTTTTCTCGATCGTCGATGCCTCTGCAGAAAACTCAGCTACGGTCTTTGGCGGGTTACGAATAAGTCCGGCGAAAATTCTTGCTTGACGCCCCGCATCAGGAAGCCGACTTATTGCTCTTCCGACATTTCCGGGTCGACGTGCCATCTCCTCCGTGAAAATCGCGATCGTCTCGTTTGGCAGCTGCACTCTGGTTTCTAGTAGTGCTTGGGCTCGCTCTTTTCGCACAACGCTTGTAAACGTTAGCAAGAAGCCGCTACGGAAGAGGTCCGTCGTTAAGGTGGCTTCTCAATTCTCGAACCAGGTCCTGGCGGCGTCTTCCAATGCGAAATAGACATGCCGCAGCTTGTCTTCGCTGTCCCAACTGTTAAACGTAGCGACCCTCTCATACGTCTCCAGCCAGCTTTCCGGGTCTTCAAATGTGGAACCGCGGAACGTCGGTGGCTCCCTGGGCTGGTGCAGAACTATTGGGGCTGCTCCGGCTGCCATTGGGGCTGTCTTCTAGGTCGTCTCTGGACGAACTTCTCTGACGATCTTCTTGGTCGTCTCTGGTAGAATTCCGTGTTCCGGGGGCAGCTGCTGTAGCCGGCGGCTTGCTGGATGTTCCGCGACGGCGCTGGTGTTGGCTTTGCGGTCCGGGCTTGGATTACGCCTTGTCGGGGGCGTCCGGTACAAGAACGTAAAGCACTATATATTGTCACCACCACGTGACAATGTATATAAATATATATATATATATATATATATATATATATATATATATATATATATATATATATATATATATATATATATATATATATATATATATATATATATATATATATATATATATATATATTTATTTACAATACTGCCAGTCTCTACTGAGACCATAGCAGGAGGGCACTATATATATGCACATAAACAAAGAACACTGATAATGTTAAGTATGAATACATGTATAACGTCTGTTTTGCACCTTAAAACATGAACAATTTTTACTACAAAATGTATACACCAAACAAAAGTAGATGCGAACTTTAAAAAAAAAAGTAAGAAATGGCAATTGAGGTATTCTACAGTGCATACCCGACTACATACACAGGATACAAGTACATGGTGGTTTGCACGATCAATAATAGCACTAGCAATTTTAACTTGCTAAACAATTTTTTCAATTTCTAATTCAAACTGAGACAGTGACTCTGTGTTAGTGGTGAGAGGCGATAACATATTCCATTCACGGATGGCAACCGGAAAAAAGGAATATTTAAACACATTATTAGTACATTTATATTCTACTAAGGTGTTTGTGTGTTTGTGCCTGGTAGGTCGTGTTTGTGAATAAGAAATGTAATTTGAAATGTCAATTTTGAAAGAATTATGCAGAAGTTGATAAAGAAATTTCAAACGTGCCTGTTTCGCTCGTGCTTCGAGCGTAAGGAGCCCAGAAATTGCTAGAAGGTTAGAGGGAGAGCATTCACGTCTAAATTTGTTATGGATATATATATATATATATATATATATATATATATATATATATATATATACAGTGAGAGAAGAGAGAGAGAGAATTAGACAGCCCGCTCTATGTATAGAGATAGCCCACTCAAGAGATTTTTAGGCCTTCAGTATCTACGCTTCGTTACAAGCATGAGGTTCGGCGCAACATCTCAATTATTTCTGATATATCTCACCTCACCTTGCTTTTACCATCGTACTCTTTAGGCCTATAAGACACTTTTGCACTACCACGCACGTAAAAAATTTAAAGTCCCGATGTTGCAACATTATGTATGTTAGCGCCTCAACAGGATTTTTAGGCTTTAACATAGGAACGAGTAGCAATGCTGAAATTCGCAGTTTCGAGAAATGGTTTTTATTTTGTAATATTTTGCTCCTTCGTCGCTTATTCAAAAGTGTAGGCCTTTTTGTTACTTTGTACACGTACTACGTGCACAGTCTAAATATTTGATTTTGTATTGAAGTCAGCTTTGACCAGCGAATAAAAAGAGACGAAAACAGGGACAGGAAGAAACGCAGACGAGCGCTGTCAGTGTTTTCTTCGTGTTCCTTGTCTTTCGACTCGCTTTCTACGCGCTGGTGAAAGTTTGCACCAAGATCATGAACGAACTGACTCTCACCAGAGTCCCTGCCGCGAGTTAGTTACTTGTTGATCCAATGGTGAATACTTGTTAATCCAATGTCAATTAGAAGATGTTAAGCTTTGGCTCATTTTTTTCTTTGTCCACATTATATATGTGTTTCCTTGTCTGTACCTTTTTAATTTCTTTTTCTTGAATATCATTCATAGATGTCATAATTTTTATATACGCCGGTTTTCTGTAAATCTGTATACAACACTTATTTTGACGTGTCTGCGCACAGTTACTGCCTTTAATTGTAAACCCCCGTCAATTTGCATGGGGCGCCGGAGCTCTTCAAGCTGCAGAATTTTCTCCTGTAGAGTTACGCTCATTGTGGCGGAACGTAAGGATTCCTTCATTGATTGATTGAGTTTTACGGCAACTGAACAACACCTACAATGGATGCTGCTTCAATATCGCACAGAGAGCGTCAGAATAAAGCTCTTGCACAATATTTCTTACCCGGCACGTGGCCAGCATTTTTTTTCGGGGTGGGGGGGGGGCAACCCAAGCTAAATTTTCTATGCAAATGAGGCGGAGTACCTTAGTAGTCCAAATATGAATGATGCCCACCGTTCGCCATAAAAACGCGTAAACCAGCAAAAGAGTAATGAAATAAGGTGTACCTCACAGGTACGACAGTGCAATGCGCGTGTCCTTTACTTGGCAAACAAGGAACCCCATCAAATGGACTTGTGCAGGAATGAAGCGCCGGTAAAACACTGCCAAGAACAAGTAAACAAGGGAAAGTGTAAAATAAAAATTTCTAGGAGCGTTTTTTTATTAGTTATGGAAGAATCATAGAGAAATATATATTTGCCGAACAGTCACACTTCGATCCCTAGTTTGCTGCTCTACCAAGTGCAAAACCGACTCGAATTGTTATTAGGGAAGTTGCGTAACGATGCGCGCCCGCCAGTCCCGTACAACCACGTAGAGCGCAGGACGCCGCGGTTCTAGACGTATTGCCCCATCGCGGAAGGTTAAAAAAACACGCACACAAGCACAGGGGAGAAGTGGCTACGTTAGGCGGCTCAACTGACAGCTGCAAAAGCGTCATTGAAGACATACACAATTATTCTCCACTTCCGGCAGCGTTTTCTCTACACCCTTTTACAGAGAAGCTGTTTATTCGGACCCTGTGTCGTCGTTGCCGGACTTCGCTAAAACGGGGCCACGTGACTTAGCGGGACAGGTAAAGAAGAGCTCAACAGGCGGAAAGGTGTAAGAGTGACCGCTTTTCCCCTGTGAGAATGCTGTATTACACGCGAATCCTCTGGGCAACCAGCGCTGAAATTTCGCGCACCCACTGCAGCGCCGCTACACACAGCCCCGTGAGCGGTGGACACAGTTCACAGTACACACTTAGCAAGATTACACCCTTTGGGTCGTATCTTGGCACACAACAATACACTCTAAAAAAGTTCACACCCTTTGGGGTGTATATTTGCTACACCACGATAATCTTCATGTGTCTTGCCCGCATTTCCTTTCTTCAAGACGCTGTGCTTGTTACTTTCCTGTCGAGAATGCTCTGAATGCTCTGAACGGCATGCGCGTTATTAACGCGCATGCCGTTGGTGACTTGGAAGTACCGGGCTCGCAGCGTTAAAGAAAGAGAATGCGGGCAAGACAGATGGTGATTATCGTTATGTGTAAAATACACCCGAAATGGTGCAACTGTTTTTGGAGTGTAATCGCCATGTGTCATGTCCGCATTTTCTTTCTTTAGCGCTGCGAGCCCGGTACTTCCAAGTCACCAACGGCATGCGCGTTATCAGCAGTACAGTGCGTTCTCGACAGGAAAGTGGCGAGCGCCGAGTTTCTAAGAAAGGAAACGCAAGCAAAGCAGGTGACGACTATCGTTGCGTTGCAAATATACACCCCAAAAGGTGTACATTTGTTTAAGAGTGTAGCACACGCTACGATTTTGCATCAGGCCAAATTCTCATTTTGTAGCGCGTGCGTCCAGCAACTGATCTGTTTCGGCACGGACGTTCTGGAATGCAACAGCGCATGCACTACGCGCAACCCGCATGGCCATAGACAGAACCTGGCCGGGCACATCGGGCTCAGCAAACATTGATAAAGGCGCCGGTATGTTGTCGCTAAATACGTCTTACCATCATCGTGGCCTCCCTTCCGGACGGTGTCAGCACATTCTCATAACACAATCAAACTGCCTTAGCGCCTCTTCGACAGAGCCAGTTCACCCCACGGTCGTCACACGCTGCATTTGCGCCGATCGAGCCAGATCGACATCGAATTTATCGACGATTGATTCCACGCTGCCGAGAAACAAGCACATGTTATGCTGACGGTTCGCGGCCAACGAACAGTGCACAGTGATTGAAACGCGATACTAGGAGCGCGGCACTTCGTCCTGGCGCAAGAAGTGCGGGCAGCCACGTCAATCGTCGAACCAATCCAACCAGCCATCAGAACTATTGCAGTGCCCGCATCTCCAGTGGTGGGCCCTGCGCCTAATACACGAAGGTTTGGATTAGTGGTTCCACACATTCTATCTCAGCTACAACTATGGGGAGACCACGAGTAGTGCGCACTCCTGAGGAGGAAGCTGCCTACCGCAAAATGGAAAATGAGGTGAAAGAATGGGGAAACAAAAGATTTACAATATAGACTGCTTGCGAAGTTTGACTTGCATGGTGTAACACTCGGTGTAAGTAACACAGACTTGCTGTTCGACCACCTTCACGGACTGGAAGGGGCGGTGAATTTTTAAATCAAAAGAAGTTCTTCCATAAATATTTTCACAAACAACGGTTAAATTTGTTAATTTTCGTTTTTCCTTCTTGTTTTGTTCTCGTGCCTGTTTCTTACTATAAGACCACAGTGAACCTGGAAAGTACATTAGACCGCGATATTACCTGTCGAGAAGGGACCATATCTTAAAGTTCGCAAGGTTCCTTTTAGACATGAAGTAATTATTTACTAGTTTTTCTTTCCACCATTCAAGGCAAACTCTTTCGCACATGACGTTGTTTTTATTAGATAAATTCATGCCTTTTTGTATATTTTAAATAGATAACAGACATTTACAAATGAACATGATGTGATAACGTGATAACGCGACTTAAGCAAGTGGTACATAAATAATATAATAATAAAGCTACAAATACTAATCAGAATTATAGGCACATTGAGCGTTGTTAAATAGTTATTGTCCTACGAAAACCTAAGAACACCATAATTAACGCCAGGTAATCACTCATGTGCACAATTTATGCATGTAGCGTAGTTATAATATGCTGGCTGCCTAGGCACAGACGAATCAAAGCTAATGTGCCTGCTGATGAAATAGCAACATCTATAGCAACCAAAGCGTGCAGTTCTTCCATAGGTGTCTCCTCCATTAATATGGCTTGATTACGACGGCTGCTACTCTCTCATTTTATCTGTGTTATTCATCAATTTTCTCCGCCTCGTGACCTTTGGGTTCAATTATCCTGACATTGCAGTAGTGCTTATTTGAAAGAAGCACAACTTGTGCTTTTGAAATACAAGTCATGTTACCATGGAGCTTTTACCATATCATTCATCTTGATAGCAGCCTTCACCACAGTCAATGCCATATCTGTACTACAGATACGGGGAGATCATTTTATGTGTTGTATATTTAATTAAAGTCGCCTGTTGCATGTTACATAGTTCGTCCTTGAGCTGGGTTGTTCGCATAGGTGGACATTATTTGCAAGAAAAACTGAAACGCACATTCAACTGACAAAAAGGAACTTATTACCTTCATAATTAATTACTTGACGGCATATGTTGCGAATTGTAGGCGGTGAGTATGTCAGGCGTATCCACTTGTCATGGGTTTTGTGAATGACACCCGGTTGGAGGTATCAGCCATCCAGTTTGCCGTAATAATTCATTGTTCGTCCATTTCCTTTTCACATCGTAAGTCGTAAAAGCGTTTCGGATGGCAATAACAGCCGTTTCGGATGGCAATGGTAACCGCATCCGCCGCTGTCCGGTGTGCGTAGCGCCTATCGCCGCGTGTCAGAAAAAAAAAAGAAGAAAACCCAGTTCCCGCCGGCATTCACGCCGTGGGAATCAGCTTCTCTGCCACTAAAGCAAGCCAGCGCTTCTAAGCATGCAGCGGGGACATGTCCTACAATGACGTCCTAGTACGCGAAGAGACATGCGATCTGACGTGCGCGCCGCCTAGCATCGATACGTGCAAGTGTTGCATTGCAGCTGCATATTATTGCACCAGATAGAACGCCATGTAGCAGATCCACAGGTAGCGGTACAAGGCAGGTAAAGACGCTTTTAGGAAGAAAAGAAGGTTATAGAGATGTGTAAATCTTAATGTAATAAAAATATGTATGACATACCTGATTATTGAAACAGGCTAGGTGACTGTTTTTCATCGTCCCATTTCAAAGAAGGCATGTCATTAAATCATCACTTTCATCGTATCGTGTCATTTTACATACACGCCGCGTAGCGTCGAAGGGTGAAAACTTTGCATTGCAGTTCCGTTATATTCCTTCAGGTGTACCGACATGTAGCGGTTGGATATAGCAGTTGCATGCTGCATTTAACTCTATCTGGTACACTCAAGCAGGCTATTGTGACTGTTTTGAACCATCGTGTTTCGCAGGGGATGCCAATAAACCCGTCATTATCATCAACAGCAACGCACCGTGCCACAGTTCAAGGAATGTCACATGTGCGCCACGTAGTTTGGATACCTGTGTCTACTCTTGGCCACACGTTATGGCACCTCCTCGCAAGCGACGTACCTTAAGAAGCGATTCGTAGAGCTACGCGCCGGGTCGCAACCAAGAAACATCGGGCTCAGCTAGCGCATCTGCCGAGAGCAGGACGAGCGGCAGCAGCGGACAGTTCGGATTGTTCTCGTGAAGACAACGCGGTGACTTCGCCGCGAAGAACCCCGCAGTGCGTGCTGCCTAAAATGGAGCTGCATGTGGAGCCGCTCCTCCAGCTTACGCTGTGACTGTGCTGCGCGTGGCGCGCAGATCTGTGACTTTTTTAAAGGAAAGCTCTGTTTTATGCATCGAGGAACAAAAGTAACTGGGACGCCGCGTATTTCGTGCCACATTTTAGAAGATACTTCTTCGGAAGAGGTGTAACGCTAGAAATTCATTTCATGTTGATGCGTCTTAGAAACTCGCCAGCTGCAATTCGTAAACTGCAACTGTGTGCCGTAAAGGAATTTATTAATAAAGTAATTAGTCAATTTTTCTTTACTGGCTGAATGTCTGTTTCGATTTCTCATGCAAGTAATGTCCGCCTCTTGAAATAATCCAGCTCAACGACAAAAATGATGTTATCTGCCACAGGCAATCCTTCAAAATTCTATAAAACTTAAAAATCCTCACCCTGTTTATTTTAGACCGCTTACAGTTATAGTTTTTCAGGCCATATTGAAGTCACGTTACATGTACCATTAGCCCTTCATTTCTTCGTTGATGACGCGGGAAGAGTTTCTCGGTGCTCTTTGACCATACGTGGCCCATGCGACGCCAGTTACCCCATCACCATCACGAGTCCGAGCTGTAAACTTGTTGATCACAGAAATCGCACAGAACGCGAGCAGCAGCAGTGGTGCAGCGACATCCGTGGGACAATGTCCTCCTCGTGTGTTATAAAAAGTGAACGGCCTGACGCCAGTAGTGACATTCGTCTCGTCTGGCAAAGCGCACCTGCCCGCAAATCTGCCCGAATGCGACGGCACTTGCGACCGCATTGAGCTGAAGCGCAGAACGGAGCCAGGATGTCGCTCAGTGCAGCCTGCAGGGCAACAAGGCAGAGAATATCGCCTTGTTTTCAAGTCTCTAAACTGCGTTTCAGCGTCACTTCACTCAGCTGTGCCGATCGGTTGACATTCGCCAAACCCTTCAGCGATGTTCCGAAGATTCCAGCTCTGCCCGTTGTGGGAAGTTCGTGGATTTATTTCCCTATTCTGGGTGAGCAAAATCACTCGTGTGTTCTAGTGAACTTATTGTCGCTCGTATTGTATGCGTCATGAACGAAAATTTATAAGGCATTTAAAAGTGACAATATTGATTTTATTGAATTAATCTGCACAGCCATTGTCTTTTATTCTTAACAATTTTTTTAAAGATCCTGCATTGTATGCAGCTCAATTATGCTTCTTCAGTGCAGTTCAAATTAAAAAGTACACATTATTTGTATGAGAAATCAATATGCTTATTCTTCTAATTAGGAAAATGCCTCTAATTACTTCTGAGATCACTAACTTGAGTTACCTCTTGAAGTTTACAAACTGTAGACAGCGAGTTTGCAAGCCATATCCACTGGAAACGAATGTTGAGTACTCCAGTTTCGACATACGCGTTTGCTGAGTGCAGATGAAACCCATTCCTGTTAGAATTATTTATTAGGTTGCTCGCATAAAAAGCATTTCGTTAACAAAGCAAATGGGAAAACATGGTATTGTTGCCGCATATTTAGCAGCACTTTTTTCATAGCTGGTGTTGTAGTTTTGGAATTCGTTCCAAGTGGATGTGCTGGCAGTGTAACTGCTTTCGATTCGTAAATTGCGATATGTGCGGGAATGTAATGAAGCAGGCAAAACAATGCCTCTGTTGTGACTGTTGTTGGAACATCTGTATACTTTATTGGTTTACGACGTCGCTTCACTGCGTTATCACTGCCATAGTACACCACTAAAGTAAAACGTTAAAGAGGCGCCGCAACAAATCATCACACAGTTTCTTAACATAAATTACCTTTGAGAGCCGGAAAATATAACAATCACTATAGACATCACAATGCAGGTACAATATAAGAAATATAGGCAGTGTAATGCTTTAGAGGAAACCAATATTTCATCTAATTTTCTGGTGATGGGGAAGGAACAAAGTTCTTGGCAACGGTAAGTTCTTGGTATTCTTGCCAGCGCAAAGCAGCACGAACTTCTCGCCTAGGAGCGTTGGGCGAAACCATCGGGCGGCCGCACGCGGCTATGCGCCGTTACATACGCGAATCTCAGTCATGTGGTTGACTGTTCTTAACGTCTGTGATTCATTTGTTCCATTCCTGGGCATCTGGTTTAGCAGAAATGGGTTAGTGCGCACGCGCTCTCGCTATGTGCCCTAACGCGTGTGCTGTCACGCGGAATGGAGAACAAAAAGTGGCACGTGACACGCACGCCAAATATTTCAAATAGCTCGCTCGCTTTGCAGCCAGGAACGTATGCGTGCGACCGTAGCCTAATCAAAGGAGTCGTAAATGAAACTTCAGGTTCCGCATTGCGATCCAACATCCAGTAGATTTGTGCCATATGCCGCATGTCGTTTACAGAAATTCAATCCCCTAACACAAACAGCTCCTATATTTTTTTTAGTGCAACGACTGCATCGTATCGCGTTGCTCATCACGCAAGCACATGCAAATACACGAGTGCGATGCTTTTAGCGTAATAGTAAGCATGCAGTTTCACAAATGAAGGGTAAAAGTTCAGTAGTATAAGCGTGCTTGAATATAGCAGAGAAGCGCTCAAGTTATGCCCGGATGTGAGGACCTTCAATTCAATAAGACTAGCTTCGCAACAATCGACAACAAAGCAAAAACAAAAGGCATCACAAACACGCCATTATCATATTCGCCTTTATAAACGCTCAACTGCAGCTCCACGGAAGGCCTTGCAGGTGCTTTGATTTCAAACGAAACGGTACACATGACCAGACTTATTTTTACGCAGTTAGTCAAATAACAGTACGTAAGAAACAACCATTCAATATATCGTACTTGTAGATCCGCAAGTATATTTTCAATTAATAAACGTCTCTCACGAAGAACAACAGCAATAAAACTAAGCAAAGAAGCGGCAGTGACGACTAACGTTGAACCAATTATATCGTCGTGAAGTCACTCTGTGGCGAAAGCACTGACCAACAGAAAAGTAAGCAAGACGATCTTTTAATACCATGTCAGTAACTTCGTCTTCTTCGTTTTGTTTCCTTTAAATGCCTATATGTGTCTTTCGCGGCACCAGCCTTATCGCACTGGAGTCTGCGTAATGTGATATTGCACCACCCTAAATATCTCGATAGATAGGCATATTGAGCTCCTCGGGGCTAACATTCAATGGCGGATGCCAAAAAAGACGCCCACCCTCCCTCTCTTTTCGAATCGTGCCGGCACTCGAGTGATGGCAGAAAAGCATGCAAAGTGTGCCCCCCTCCCGTTTTCGTCCACCTTGAGGCAACGAAGGAAACGTCCCTGGTTGCACTAAGTTTATCAGGTCAATATTGGACTTTGAGCTACGACAAAGTATGCACCAGACTTTTCTACAGCGAAGCTGTTCTGGGCTAGTTCCCCAGGGTGGCGTCCGTGTGAAGACACAAAACTCCCCATACGTTGGCCGTTCCCAAAGACAGTGCAGTTCCAGGCCGACACGCGGCGGAGGCGAAGCGGGCATTAAGTACTGCCCATACGTGGTCAATCCCGAAGACAGTGCGGTGGAGCAGGCGTAAGCACGCCACATACGTGGGCCGATCCCGAAGGTGGTGTAATTCCGGGCAGACCAGCGGCGGAGGTAAAGCAGGCGTAAAGCATTCCCCATACGTGGGCCGATCCCGAAGATAATGAAACGCCGGGCCCTTGCAGTTCGCCATTGAGGGTGCCACATACGCAACTTGGCTGGTCATCCTTCTTCACAGAGTGGAAGGACGCCGAGAATTTTGTTTCCTTGTGAAGCGCATTCTAAATTAAAGATTTTACTGCTATTCATGCACTCCTCGAAAAGAGAGAGAGAGAGAAAGAGAGATTATGTATTCACGTAAAATTTCTCACAAATTTATAAAGCTGGAACTCTACAAAAATGACTTGTTCTATTCCACGGAGTGTCCGTTAAACATATTTTTACCATATCTTAAACCAGAAGACGCCATTCCTGCTACTAACCGAGTACATTTGCCATGATTTGCATCTGAATTCATTGTTTTGCGCACGCATCTCTAGTTTGTCTCTCTTAACTGCACTCAGCTTTCATTTGAAACCAGTCTGGGCTAGTATTTGCGTCGTCGTCGCTGCGGTGTCCACTAGCTGAGTCCATGGTTGCGTTAGTTGAAAGCTATAAACTTTTTCATATTATCGCAACGTCAAAAAAGCGGTTGTCGAGCAGGAGGCGTTTGCAGGCGTTGGCGTAGTTCAAACCGAAAGGAAGGACCTTAAATTCCTAAATACCGTCGGAGGTCACGAAGGCAGATCGAAGGCACGATCTCTCTCATCGACCTCGATCTGCCAATACCCGCTTCGTACGTCCATTGATGAAAAATAACGAGCATGCCGCAGCCTGTCCAGCGAATCGTCGATGCGTGGCAGCGGGTAGACGTCTTTCTTCGTCACCTGGTTTAATTTGCGGAAATCGATGCACAATCGCAAACTGCCGTCTTTCTTTTTGACTAATACCACGGGTGATGCCCAGGGATTTTTCGAAGGCTGTACCGCACCATCCTGAGCATCTTCTTCATTTGTTTTTTTTTTGTAAATCTCTGCACGTTCCTTTGGAGCTACACGGTAGGGGTTTTGTCAAATAGGCCGCGTAGTATCATTCGTGATGATGCCGTACTTGTCCAGCGGTGTTTCATTGATCTTCGACGTAGTCGAAAAGGAACCTTCGAACTGGTGTATCAGCACTAATAGGCGCTGCCGCTCCGAAGGCGACAGGGTGGAGCTGGCGTCGACTGACAAAGGCGGTGAGGGCTGCACGGTCGTTTCTTGTAGAGCGAAACAATCTGTTACTTGGCTGATGTCGCCGCAATACACAATTGCTGTACCCTTCTGGGTGTGACGGCCTTCGTTGCTGAAGTTCGTGAGAAGGACTTCCTCATGCCCATGAGTCATGTCGAGTACGCCTCATCTAGCAATTGGAAACGGCTTGCGTGTGCAATCGGCGTCACCATGGCGTCATCAGTTTCATAATGCGCTCGGCCAGCTCTTCCCACACAATCTAGAAGTCTGCGACAGTGTCAACAAGTGCGGTGACGTAATGTTCATCGACCAGAATGCTAAGCACAGTGTGAGACCAGGCTATCTGGTTCTCCATGCTGAAGTGACTAGAGCAAGAGTGGACACGGGATACTAAAAAGGCGACCAGGACAAGCGCTAACCGAAGACTGCTAGGACGTCTACGGGCAGCTGCTCGCTGCGAATACAGCGAGCAGCTGTTTGCCGTGCCAGCGTTTTGGGGTACTACATTCGCAACATGGGGCTGGTGAGGAGAAGGCTTGCTGCAACTCTTCGCGCACGACTTCGGCAAAAGAGCCGACTAGCGACTCTGCAGGAGGAATGCCGAGGGCTCGAAGCTCTTCATGCAGGATGTCCCGAATCATGTGCCATAAAGAATTGCGGTCAATAATCTGAGCTGCGGACCTGATTAGCGTGTTGTTGGGCTGGCGGTCAAAGTGGCGGCAACGTTGCTGAAGCGCCCGCTCGATGACAGTCGCTTCCCTGATGAATTTGTCGGTCGTTGTTGGCGGGTTTCGCACAAGACCGGCAAAGAGTGGTTCTACAATTCCCCACATGAGATGACGCACTTTCTTTGCCTCGGTCATATCGGTGTCAGCTCGGCAAAATAGCCGAGCCATATCTTCCGCATACATGGCGACGGTTTCGTTGGGTTTCTGTACCGAACGAAAATTGCCCCACGTTTGGAAGCTCGCCTCCCTGTTCGTTTACCATGTACTAGCGCTCTTTTCCATCGCGAAGTAAGCATGGGCAAGTTTTTGTTGGCCGTTGCAGCGATTTGCCATAGCGACGCGTTCGTACTGCTCAAAACAGTCCTCGACATCTTCAAAACCATCGCGGTGGAATATTTAGGGGACGCCAGGGTGTTCCAAGAGTCACCTGTGGAAGGCTTGCCGCCGTTTGTGAAGGAGGGAGAAGCGCCGATGATGTAGCCGTGCTGGTGACAGCCGCAACGGGAGGTAAGTCCGGGCTCAGACCGAGCAAGCGCCGACTGAAACGGTGCACTGGAGTCGTTACGAGAGGTGGAGCTTCGAAAGTGGGTTTAAAGCTTCGACTAGGGGTTGCCTGCATGGAGTTGTAGGGTGCAGCGCCTCCCTCAGTGTCGCAACTTCAAAAATGGGGTCGTAGAGCAGAACGCATTTGCAGGCGTTGGCGTAGTTCGTTAAAGCTACTTGCTCAATATAACATAGAAGTGGATTTTCCTAAGCTTACAAAAAATCATTATTCCAACCATTTTAAGGTGCGACACCACATGAACGTGTGCCAAGATCACCGTGTCTTCCGACATGAAGGATACCATGGTTTCCGTACGGCAGTCGGAAATGGTTTACGCGTGGCAGCACGCGCCGCTTACGCGTATTAGGGGACGCGGTGTCATAGGCTCTAATGTAATACAAGGATCGTGCTTCCGCCAACTAATCGCGTCGAAGCATTTTTCGACATTAAAATGAGGGATAGTGAAAGCGTCGTTGCTTGGTTTTTAGCATATGTGAGTGCAGAAGACCCGGTTCATTTCTTTCCTGGTACGAAGCAGCAGGAGCGAGTGAAGGACAATAGAAGCGTTGATGTGTCGGCACTCTCGCAGCTTTCGGTGAGAGTCATGATGTTGTGTTAGACTGTGGCACCGCAGTGTTGAGCGCGTCAACAATTTTATCCTATCCCGCGACCATGACAGCCAGACATCATGTTTCTGTTTTTTTTTCAGAAGCCGTAGCGCGTTTGGAAATCATGTGATTCAAAACGATGCAATTGTTCAAATAAAGGATATGACGCATCCCTGAAAAAGTCGGGCCTCTTACTACAATTACGAAGGCCGACAGTCTAATAAACCAAGCAATAAACAGATATCTGTTCCGGTACGTCTTTTAGAGTCTAGCTGACGACACCGCAACAGATAGAGAAAGCCGAAGACAAAAGCCACCGGCCATGAACACAGAGCGCCAAGAGGCTGGTGATCAGCCCTGCGCGAAACCATAATCGGGCGTGGCTTCGCCGAACGCTCCCCTGTGGCACCTTGCTGGAGAATACCATTTGTTGGCCGATCTTCGGCCGTCTGTGCAAATAGCACTTGTCGTATGCCTAATTTTCTACTTCACGCTATGTGCCTACAAAAAAAGTGGTTACCAAGAGTGGTTATCAAGGACCATGGCCGCTACACAAAGCAGTGAGACCGTGCCGTGCAGTGAAGAAATGTTGGGCGAAGTGTCTTTATTGGCCGTTTATCTTACGAAGTTCTAACCTGCGTACCTTCAGGTCTGGCTGACTCAGGCCAAGAGCCATTTCGTTGTCGCTCAGATTTTGTCGCATACACAAAAGATTGGCCATGTTCTGTATGCTTCGCCACTCGCGATAGCCACCCAGGTTCACGACCTCATCTTGGCGACATATTTTTGTTGCAGCGCCAAAGAAGGCCACATACACAAGGGCGTGTATCTCGTCTACGCCTTCGTTTTTCATGCTGCAACAAAATTGCATCACCATACCAACTTTCGGTCCTATCGTTCACCTTCGCGTCTACAGCAACGAACCCGTACGAGAATCTGGCGTTAGAGATCTTCCGTGGCCCTGGAACATCAGAGCAGCATCGGCTACACCAACTATCTATGTCGAGAAGCTCGGCAACCGCAAACTATAAGAACTGCAGCGTCGACTACAACTGCTTGTGATAAACGAAGACACGCCTTTCGATTTGTGCATTCTTAGCAAACAGCTCTGCACCCGGCGCCTGTCATCGTTCATCAGAACGCTTTCCGCTTCTGCCAGAACCTTTCCCACTTTGAGCGTCGCTTTGCACGCTCAAAGTGGGGACGCTTTGCACGCTCGTCGCCCGTCGCATATCAGCGTCGCTTTGAACGCTCATATGCACGCTATTTTCTCCTCTTAACCTACAGTATATCAGTCGCATCAGAAATTCATTTGCCCGTACGTTAGGGAAAATTAAGCCTCGATAAACAACAAATTAGTTGCAATGTGCACACATTTGGATCAGGCATTGTAAATCGCTCGATGGAAGAAAAGTGGTTGTTTTTCCGAGATCAAATTAACAATCTCGTTGCACAATTAATTGCGACAATCCCACTCCGCGTAAATCACAATAGACCATGGCGTACGAGTGCACTTAAAGAACTGGATAACTAATAAAGTAATGTCTATTCCATACCAAGGCCCAGCCTTTAATGAAAACAGACCGTTGGCTGCCCGAGAGAACGGCTGCTATAGTCTGACTTCTTCCTTCTCCACTTC
The DNA here is from genome assembly GCF_050947875.1 of Dermacentor variabilis. Taxonomy (NCBI): domain Eukaryota; kingdom Metazoa; phylum Arthropoda; class Arachnida; order Ixodida; family Ixodidae; genus Dermacentor; species Dermacentor variabilis. The sequence continues at coordinate 124,985,224 of NC_134578.1, read as the reverse complement.
TGCCCTTCTGTCTCCACACTCTGCAACACTGCGTTCGCTCGAATGAAGCGAAGCAAGCACAGCGATGTCATGCCTGACGGAGAACCCTTTTTGACAGGCGGGATATGCGCACGGAAAATTAGTTTTTTTCGGCGCCTCTCTAAGCCGCTCTTATAAGTTTTACAACTCACACGCAAGTGTTTGTGCCCTGATTGTGCCCGTGATCAAGAAAGGTCCTTCATATTTTCCATCATGAAACTGTAAAAGCGCACACAGAAGAGAACGAAGCGAGTAGACAGGATGAGGCATTTACTCACAACAGAAACATTTTATTGCAAGCAAACAAATACACGCACACAAAAACGGCGTAGGAGAGCTGCGCATGCGTGTCAAGGATCACGAGTTAAATCATTCAAAGGCAGCGGTAAAAGTTAAAAAAAAGTCTAACTACATCGCAAAAAAATTCACGTTTCTTGATAGCTAGGGTTCCTTTAACTGTCTCCTTACACTCGCTATTCCATTGCATTCCTACCGTTGTCATGCCATCGTCGTGATTTCATCGCCCTTGTACAGTCCACACCATGCATTCATTGTCATATCATCGTCGTCTTTTTAACTTCCATATCAGACTGGTCATACAGTCACAGTGACGCTATCGCCGCCTCACAGTCGTCGTACCATGGCAATTTCGTCGTCGTCATGCTGTCATTTTGCTGTCGTCAGTTCCGTAGCACCTTTCCGTTCTCGTAATCCCGACTTCGTCATACCACCTTTGTTGATCCATCGACCTACTTCCTCACTTATCATTCTATCGTAATTACGTCGTCATTCAATCGTGATTACGACGCCGTTGTCATGCTGTCGTCGTCATTTCGTCGTTCTCGATAGTCGCTATCATGTGTCCGTGGTCATGCCGTTGTCATCACGCCATCGTTTACTCACCATCCCAATGTGCCCATGTCATCGTTACGCTGTCGTCGTTATGCAGTTCTCATCTTTTGAAAGTTAACGTCTCGTTGTCGTTATGCCGTTGTCCTCATATCGCATTTGTCGTGCCATCGAAGTATTTCGTTTATCGCCATTACATCGTCATCAATGTACCGACGCCGCACAGTCGTCGTCAAGCCGTCAAACTCATTAAGGTGACCTTGGCAACCGATTGCAATAGTACCATGGTGGAATACCGGATTATCTCACGTATAGCCGAACCAATAGATGACTCACAATGACAACTACAGCTGTTACACGAACTTGACTTCATAAATACAGTTTCGCTGCATTGCTCAAATGCTACTCGGATTACAATGGACCGTCATCGCTAGATGAGTTCTGCCGTATTTTTTTCTCTTTCCTACTGTAGCAATCTCGATGACACTGAGAAGGCACTGATGGTGACCAGAAATAAATCTCAACGCATACCCTACTTCTGGTTAGCTGTATGTTTGTAGACGAAGTACGCTGTATATTTCAACGTCCCGCATCTTCTTGCGTGTTGCTTACACGGCTGTACGTTCCTGCTAAGCCTATATGCAGACGAAACCACGCACTATATTAGGCGCAACGAACCTTTGACTTCAAGAAGTCACCGTGTCGGTGAGTATTAAAGCGTTCTGCAGTAGTATGTTGCATATCTGTTGATATCAGGTGCCATTGGAACCTGGCAACGCTTTACGCTAGAACGTTACGTAATGAGCGAGTCTAGGAGTGCTATTGGAGGAATCAGCTGGCATTAAATGGGATATAATAGGGCTCAGTGAGGTTAGGAGGACAAATGAAGCATATAAAGTGCTTATACAGTAGCATATACAGCATATACAGGAAGCATATACAGTAAGCGGGCACGTCCTGTACTACCTCGGCTTAGCGAAGAGACGAGAACTAGTAGTTGGATTCCTGATTAATCAGGATATAGCTGGTAACACACAGGAATTCTGTAGCATTAACGAGAGGGTTTCAGGTCTTGTTGTGAAACTTAATAAGAGGTACAAAATGAACGTTGTGCAGGTCTACGCCCCTACATCCAGTCATGATCACCAGGAAGTCGAAAGCTTCTATGCAGATGCGGAATCGGGGATGGGTAAAGTAAAAACAAACTACACTCTACTGATGGGCGAGTTCAATGCAGGGTAGGCAAGAAGCAGGGTGGAGACAAGTCAATGGGGGAATATGGCGTAGGTTATAGGAATAGCAAGGGGGAGTTATTAATAGAGCTTGCAGAACGCAATCTTTGCTGATAATGAGTACCTTCTTCCGCAAGCGGGATAACCGAAAGTGGACCTGGAGGAGCCCGAATGGCAAGATAGCAAAGGAAATAGACTTCATACTCTGCGCTAACCCTGGCATCATAAAAGATGTGGACATGCTCAATAGGGTGCGCTGCAGTGACCATAGGACGGTAAGATCTCGAATTAGCATAGACGAGGACGGAACGGAAGAAACTGGTACATAAGAAGCCTATCAATGAGTTCGTGGTAAGAGGGAAATAGAGGAATGCCGGGTCAGCTATAGAACAGGTATTAGGCTTTAACTCAGGAAGAGGACCTTAGTGTTAAAGCAATGAACGACAATCTTATGGACATCATTACTTCGTTAGACAGGATACCGGTAAGCTACCGCAGGAAACAAAAGATCTCATTAAGAAACGCTAATGTATGAAAGCCTCTAACCCTGCAGCTAGAACAGAACTGGCAGAACTTTCAAAGTTAATCAACAAACGTAAGATAGCTCACATAAGGAAGTATAATACGGACAGAGTTGAGCATGCTCTAAGAAACGAAGGAAGCCTAAACGCAGTGAAGAAGAAACAAGGAATAGGTAATTTAATGCTAATGTATGAAAGACTAACCCTACAGCTAGAATAAAACTGCCAGAACTTTGCAAGTTAATTAATAAGCGTAAAATAGCTCACATAAGGAAGTATAATGCGGATAGAATTGAGCATGCTCTCAGGAACGCAGGAAGCCTAAAAGCAGTGAAGAAGAAACAAGGAATAGGTAAGAATCAGATGTATGCGTTAAGAGAAAATTCCGGAAACATCATTACTAACATGGATAAGAAAGTTTAAGTGGCTGAGGTGTTCTATAGAGATTTGTACAGTACCAGTGGCACCCACGGAGATAATGGAAGAGGGAATACCCTGGAGGAATTTCACATTCCCCAAGTAACGCCAGAAGAAGTAAACAAAGCTTTGAGAGCTGTGCAAAGGGGGAAGGCAGCTGGGGAGAATAAGGTAAGAGGAGATTTATTGAAGGGTGGTGGGCAGACTGTTTTAGAAAAACTGGCCACCCTGTATACGCAATGCCTAATGACCTCGAACGTACCGGAATCTTGGAAGAACGCCAACATAATGTTAATCCATAAGAAAGGGAACACCAATGACTTGAAAAATTATTGACCGATCAGCTAACAGTCCGTTGCCTACAAAGTATTTACTGAGGTAATCGCAAATAGAGTCAGGAACACGTTTGACTTCTGTCAACCAAACCACCAGGCAGGATTGTGCAAAGGCTCATGGTTATATTGCGCTCAGTTTTACAAACCCGATATTAAGGAAGGACAGGACGTGGACGGACGAAGCGCAAACTACCAACTGTTTGATACTGTTAAAGAACGCGCTTATATACAAGGAGATATGGTGCGGGGGGGGAGGGGGGCTACATATAAAGAGATATGACAAGGTGACGACATGTGATTATAGTTTGGGTCAGGCATACATCCTTCACATGCACCCGTTCGCCCTGGCAAACTCGACCTCAGCTTTGATAAGCGCGATGGACGGAGTGCTTACGCACGTCTCTTTTTCTTTAGCTATCGCAAGCGCCTCCCATATTTCTCGCTCGGTTTTTGTTTTTGATGTTCCGATGACTGTGGTGCTTTCTATTAGCGGGGAGCATTTGCACTGTTTGCAATGTGCGGCCAAGTTGCTAGGTGCTGTCAGAAGCTGGCACGTGTATTTGTGCTCCCGTAACCTATCGTTTAGACAACGTCCAGTTTGCCCAATGTATACTTTCCCGCAGTCTAGTGGGATTTGGTAAACAACTGAAGTAGCGCATTCCACGTACTTTTTTGCGTGCTTAGTCTCACAGACCGTAGCACTAGGGTTGGCCTCTTTGGATCCTGCGTTCACCTTCTTGCACATGCCTTTTAGTTTTTGCGGGGCGGAGAACAGAACTTGAACGTCATGGCGTTGGGCGTTACATCCATGGCTTGTCACATCGGATAAAAAAGACAGCCCAACGCCATGACGTTCAAGTTCTGTTCTCCGCCCCGCAAAAACTAAAAGGCATGTGCAAGAAGGTGAACGCAGGATCCAAAGAGGCCAACCCTAGTGCTACGGTCTGTCAGACTAAGCACGCAAAAAAGTACGTGGAATGCGCTACTTCAGTTGTTTACCAAATTCCACTAGACTGCGGGAAAGTATACATTGGGCAAACTGGACGTTGTCTAAACGATAGGTTACGGGAGCACAAATACACGTGCCAGCTTCTGACAGCACCTAGCAACTTGGCCGCACATTGCAAACAGTGCAAATGCTCCCCGCTAATAGAAAGCACCACAGTCATCGGAACATCAAAAACAAAAACCGAGCGAGAAATATGGGAGGCGCTTGCGATAGCTAAAGAAAAAGAGACGTGCGTAAGCACTCCGTCCATCGCGCTTATCAAAGCTGAGGTCGAGTTTGCCAGGGCGAACGGGTGCATGTGAAGGATGTATGCCTGACCCAAACTATAATCACATGTCACCTTGTCATATCTCTTTATATGTAGCCCCCCTCCCCCCCCCGCACCATATCTCCTTGTATATAAGCGCGTTCTTTAACAGTATCAAACAGTTGGTTGTTTGCGCTTCGTCCGTCCACGTCCTGTCCTTCCTTAATATCGTGTTTGTAAAACTGAGCGCAATATAACCATGAACGTTCACCAACTAGCCCCCTTCATTGCTTTACTAAATGTGCAAAGGCTATTCAACAATAGACCATATTCATATTATCAAATAATAATTTAATATTTGGGGTTTTACGTGCCAAAACCACTTTCTGATTATGAGGCACGCCGTAGTGGAGGGCTCCGGAAATTTTGACCACCTGGGGTTCTTTAACGTGCACCTAAATCTAAGCACACGGGTGTTTTCGCATTTCACCCCCGTCGAAATGCGGCCGCCGTGGCCGTTCATATTATCAATCATGTGATAGAGAAATGTGCGGAATATAACCAACCATTATATATAGCGTTCATTGATTACGAGGAATCGTTTGATTCAGTCCAAACCTCAACAGTCATACAGGCATTACGGAATCACGGTGTAGACGAGCGGTACGTAAAAATACTGAAAGATATCTATAGCGGCTCCACAGACACCTCTGTCCTTCATAAAGAAAGCAACAAAGTCCCAATAAAGAAGGGCGTCAAGCAGGGAGATACGATCTTTCCAATGCTGCTCACTTCGTATATATAGGAGGTATTCAGAGACCTGGATTGAGGAGAATTGGTGATAAGAGTTGATGGAGAATACCTTAGTAACTTGCGATTCACTGATGATATTGCCTTGGTTAGTAACTCAGAGGAGCAATTGCAATGCATGCTCACTGACCTGGACAGGCAAAGCAGAAGGGTGGTTCTAAAAATGAATCTGCAGAAAACTAAAGTAATGTTTAGCAGTATCGGAAGAGAACAGCAGTTTACGATAGGTAGCGAGGCGCTGGAAGTGGTAAGGGAATACATCTCCTTAGGGCAGATAGTGACCGCGGATCTGGATCATGAGACTGAAATAATCAGAAGAATAAGAATGTGCTGGGGTGCCTTTGGCCTGGCATTCTCTGAGCATGAACAGCAGGCTGCCCTTATCCCTCAAGAGAAAGGCGTATAACCAGTACTCACGTACGGGGCAGAAACCTGTAGGCTTACGAAAAGGGTTCTACTCAAATTGAGGACGACGGAACGAGCTATGGAAAGAAGAATGATAGGTGTAATGTTAAGGGATAAGAAAAGAGCAGATTGGGTGAGGGAAGAAACGCGAGTTAATGACATCTTAGTTTAAATCAAGATAAAGAAATGGGCATTGGCAGGGCATGTAATGAGGTCGGAAGATAAGCGATGATCATGAAGGGTTACGGACTGGATTCCAAGAGAAGGGAAGCGTACCAAGGGGCGGCAGAAGGTTAGGTGGGTGGAGGAGATTAAGAAGTTTGCAGGGACAACATGGCCACAATTACAACATGACCGGGGTAGTTGGAGAAGTATGGGAGAGGCTTTTGCACCGCAGTGGGCGTAGCCAGGCTGATGATGATGACGGTTATATTGCGCTGATTTTATGCTAAGTGAATTTAGCGAAGACCATGAATTTTCCGACGAGGCGAGAATAATGGGTGTGGCATGCAACGTTCTGGACGTTTAAGATGCGCAGCTTTGGCTCCAACGCGGTGTCGCTAACTTCCGAAGCAAGTCTTCCCATAACTAGAAATAAACGATATTCTAGGCTTCGATGCAGTTGTCGAACGTGCACCTGTGTAGTTTGTCATGTGTTCTGTAATGTTAATTATTTGTTTGCGCATTGTAAAAAGCCCGCAAATATCGTAGTTTAGGATAATTCCTAAGTTAGTTTTAAAATGTTTCAATTATAATATCACTGCACCCAGGTTGCAATGATGTCGCCGTGCAAGTTATGTTATCAGCAGAGCCTTCTACTTGAAGCTATAGACATAAAAGAGAACGCCAGCATGTTTCCTATATGCTCCACGTGCAAAGCAAGTTTGGAGAACAAAACTGTGTCAGGTTTAACGAGGAACATTACTCAAATTCCAAGAGAGATGTGCGCCGAACTTCCTTTACAGGATATAGCAGTGTCGTATATGTATGCCAATTAACAGTACCAATGTGATACTTGTGAAATAGATTTTTCCTGCATGCCATGCAATGAACCCAGCACCACTACGCTTCTGCAATTGCACATAATTTTCAGGGAAGCACACGGATAACAAGTCATATGTTGTTCCTTTCCTCTAAGCCGAAACGTTCAAAAACATGTGACCATTGGAACTCTATCGAAGGTAACTTTTCCTATGGGCACTTCTCGGTTAATATTATTACATAACTCCATAGTCGGCTTCTGAACGCCACAACCGCCAAGTCGTGCTGGGCGTTATATATACAGGGTGTCTGTCCCAGATAACTTGAGCCAAGAATTTAAAAATAAAAGGCGCGTCGGAAGCGAATTGAAGTAAACGCATACTACTCGCAATAGCCTAAAGTAACTTAGACAGTTCTTTTTTGTTTTCCCCATTTCTGATTAATTTATTAAGCCTAATTACCCAACTTCTTAATTATTGGCTGAGGACCCAAAGTGTGATACGTAGATTTGTAGAGCACCTTCAGAAACCACCGATCGCGTTGTTTCCTTTACGAAACGTCTCACGTAGTCCTCTTTTTTTCGCTTTGCAAAGAAAGCCCGTAAAATATGAAAAAAGCCACGCGACGGGAGGGCTTGTTTTGTGCTGCTCTCAAGCGTGCGTTCCGTCAACAAGGTCGCCTGCATCGCGGCTAGCGATGAGGACGGGGCAGGAAGTTCTTTATCTCATCGGCAGCGCTCGGCCAGCAGCATGCATTTTGGGACGGAAGTCGACGTTGTTCACAGAACGCACGCTTGAAAGCACCACAATACTACTGCGCATATGCTCCGTCACGTGGCTTTCTCATATTTCGCGGGCTTTCGTTGCAACCCGGAAGAAAGGACTGCGCGAGACGTACGTAAAGGAAACAACTTGGTTGTTAGTTTCTGAAGGTGCACTACAAATCTGCGTATGACCATTGGGGTCCTCAGCGAATAAATAGAAAGCTGGGTAAAAAACTTACTTCATTAGTGAGTTATAGGGAAAAATATTGTCTGAGTTACTATAGGCTATTGCGAATAGTATGCGCTCGGTTCAATTCACTTTAGATGCACCTTTCATTTTTAAGTTCTTGGGTGAAGTTATGTGGGACACCCTGTGTCCGCTTACTCCGAGATTTACCTGTACTGCTTTGTTTGGGCTTATGGCGTAGGTTTGCTTCACTGGCTACATAAAAATATTTCATTCAAAGTACGCAGTAATCGACAGAACAGCTAGACTTAAAAAACGGTTAAAGCACAGTAACAGTGTATTGATAGCGAGCGGAGGGCATCTACACCATGCTTTTCGTTTGCGAGATGCGTTCACTAGGCTGCATTACGATCACGCCATACTTCCCATGCAATAGCGAAAATAATTTGCTGTAATAGAAATTGAACCACGGCGACACGTCACCGCTTCCAGAATTCAATCGTCCATGCGTAGCAATAGCGGCTTCTCACGTCTCTTACTCTTTATTAGTGTGGCGAATTGGTGTGTTGGTACATATTTGAAACGGCAAAGACAGGACGACAAGGCCGAGCGCTGAACTTCTAACAACATGATTGTGAATAGTGCACGAAAATATAACGTGCAGTCCGAGCCAGTGATTAACACCTGCGCATGCGTAAGTATGCCAGCTCTTTGTCTGCAAGCGTGATGGAGGTTATGCTGATACATCCCTCCTCAAATCTAGAGATCCGTTCAGACTCTGTGAATTCCTGTGTCATACGAGTCTTACTCCTCTTCTTAATGGAATTGTTTTCAAGGTTGGGCGAACAGTCCTTGCAAGTCAGACAATAACTTGCCAGTAAACCCTGAAAATCTGTCTCTTTACGCGCATTTTGAAGTTGTTTGCGTGCTCCCTTAGCCAATCAGTAACACACCTCCCCGTTTGGCTAACGTACACTTTTCCGCTCCTTAAAGGAATTTACAGACTATACACCTTCTGCGCATTCAACAAAAGACCGCTTCTGCTTTGTGTCGCAGTCACGCTGCTGGGTTAACGCAGGGTCCGTCAACCTGCAAAGCTTTGATAGCTTCTGGGAGGGGGGCGGAGAACGCGACTTTCACGTCGTAACGCTGGCCCACCTTTCTTTGAGATTGTGCGATAGCGCGTGAAAGTAAGGTATCACAGCTACATTCTGCCAACGCTGTGCGCGAGCTTCGCACGCGCACAGCGGGGATGTGCCAGCGGGGGAGGGATGTATCAGCATGGCCTCCATCATGCTTGCAGACAGAGTTAGCACATTTACGCATGCGCCGATTTTAACCACTGACCCAGACCGCACGTCACATTTTCGTGGACCATTCACAATCATGTTGGAAGTTCAGCGCCCATCCTTGTCGTCTTGTCTCGGTCCGTATCTTTCTTTTCTTGCGCTGCCGCCTTTTCTCGTACTGTTTTATTCCTCTAAGTCTTATCGCGAACTTCCGTAGATTCGGACAAGTGCGCTTTATTCTCCAAGCAGTCTACCACAGCCATATTCTGCCTTCATACTGCCTACATTCTGCCTATCAGTCTACATGCAGCTTTGACAGCAGTGCTCCAATGCGTCAGAAACTCGATACCAGGCATTGTCTGCGCTACGCTGTATTATTTTCTCTGTCAACAATAGTATTAGCTTCTGCAAACAAAACACTAGGCTTTTAAAGTGTCATTTCGTCGTGCGTCACATTGCTTCATGTTGCTGGTTTAAAAATCACTTATCAGTCCGAAAATTAAGTATGCCTCTGTCTTATGGAATAATCACCAATATATCCATACATCTGACAAATGCCATTGAAGCAGTACCAAATCCTGCCCTGGTTTATGCAGACATTCATCGTTCTTAAAAGCAGGCTCCGCTGTATATTCTTGTACGTCGCCGTGAAATTGTCACTCTAGCCTTGTTTCACAAGTTCCAGTGCGCATATGTCATTCCACGGACCAAGCACTTGCACTGCGACTTTCTCTACATCCTGGTTCCGAAACGCCGCTACAGAATAAAAGGGCGGTAAACACAGAAGCACTAATACGAGAAAAATAAAAGCAAATGACGCGAACACGGACCTTGTGCAAGGTCCGTGTTGGCCCCATTCTTAAAGCGAAAAATTTTTTTGCCTCGCATTCCATTATTTTTCCTGGTTCGGTCGCATGACTGGCTCTTTGCGAGTTGATTTGCATTCACTTAAAAAAATAAAGCACCCCCTCAGTGGGATTCGCTCCTCCGCCCTCTGGAGCAGTAGCCTGATGCTCTAACCTTTAGGCCATAGGCGCACTTCTAATTCTTTAATGCATACACTTCCCTCGTGCTAATGACAACTACTAGCTCTGAGATAATCCCCGCTTTCTGATGATTTTAATTCCCCTACTATGGCATATAGCCACATCGGGGAATCGGCCAAGAAACGTGCGCTTATGTTAATTATGACGACCATAATTTCCGTACCATTACACATATCCCCACTGTAGGATCGCTAAGAATCGGGAAGTATATATCATGGCAAAGCCAACTAGTTCTTTGGAATGCTTGCATTTTCCATACCCCCAGTCCCGGCTGCATCAACAGGCGTTTGGTGCGTTGCGACACCAGAGACCCGCGCACATGGGCACTGGGCCCTTCGGCGATTAGCCGTGTGCAGCTGAGCCCCGTCTGGGGAAAGGGGGTTCCTGCGGTTCGAGCGAATGCCGAGCGTTTGGACTTCTAAGGCCCCCGGTAGAGGCAACACACCTCTTTGGCCTCTGCTTCACATAGACGGCACCTCCAGATTTACCCGCCTAGAGGCAATTCTCAGTCGCCTCTTCCTGTCCCCATATCGTCGCTTTTTCGTTCTCTTTCACAGGTTCTTCTTTCCTGTCTTCTCTGCTCCTCACTTCGAAGTTTCTAGGCGGTAAGGTTTAACCTTGTATGGCTAATCAGTCATGGTTATGCTGTAGTTAGTTATAGCAGCGATGTAGAGGTGGCGTTGGCACGGCTTCCCTTGAAGGAACTTCTGTCACGTCTCCGTGTTTCGCTCGTTGGTAGGTGGTTGGCATGGCTGCCGAAAGCTCCAGCTTCACTCATGCACAGTTCTTTTCCGAAAATTACTGGTTGCCCTCAGAAACGAAGGCGCACCGTAGATGTCTGCCAGCTTTTTGAACGCCAAATACAGAACTTTTCTCGGTTTCACGTTATTCATTCGGAAATATCAGACAAACTGGTGAGAACAACTTCACCTCTCCATGATTCTCCATGATTCGAAGTGTTTGACTGAAGTTTTCTGTCCAAGTTATAAAATGTCGAAGATGGCAACTTGTGATCTGCTCTTGGAGCTCTGGAATCAGAAATAATATGACAAAACGGAGAATCTAGTGTTATTTGTGGACTTCTAAGCAACAGTAACCCCACACAATACTTTGAACACAACCCGCGGCGTAATCTCGGATGATGATTCGCTGGAGCTGGCTCAGGCTGAACTCGTGGAGGGCTTCAGTGAGCAGGAAGTCATCACCGTTAATCGTATTAACTGACCAATCGCAGCAAAGGAATCGAGACAAAGCACTTGATACTTACTACTGACTTTCTGCTCCAATCTTCAGCCCGAATCCATCGAGCCCGGGTACATCAAGCTTGGTTTTAGACCCTAGGTGCCAAATCCTGTCGGATGCTTCAAGTGCCAAAGGTTCGTTAAAGAGTTCAAAGAACTGTCGAGGCCGGCTGACTTGCGCCATGTGCCGTACCATTAATCATTTCTCCGAAATATGCAATAACATTCCACGCTGTCTCAGCTGTGTTCGTGATATGTTGATGACGGTGTAGATATATATGTCGACAACAGCTGAGCAAAATAGGGGCCGTACAAAAGAAAAACAGTAAGGCTTAGTTTCACTGAGTATAGCCTTACGAATTCACCAACACAACTACTTAGCAACACTGACATCCTAATGCTACAAAACCGAACGACTAAAATTGATGTTCGTTTCCACACACAATCAAAATTGACACCTCCAGAATTATATATTACTCAGATGGAAGAACTTCTAGTCATAAGCACTCCCATACGTTAACCGAATGCTCCTTCAATACTAAGTACTTCCAATAGTGTTTTTCCTCTAACAAGACTGGAACTCATTGAAATATAGTGTAGCTAACGTGTCATCATTAAGCAGGTTTATTAGTATCAATAAGAATGGAGTGCTTGTTTCGCAACTAGCGTCAATGTCATCATTGAAACAGTAAGTTTACTGAGCGTTGAGCCTACGTCATGGTCACAAATGTATAGTTTTTCTGTTTTTTCTCTGTGTACATGGTGTAACCCAAACCATTCTATTGTAGTGTATTCTTCGAACTGGAATTTATAATGTTGTGCACGTATGTCTCTCTGTAACTAACAGAAATTTCATGCACCTTCCATGCTATGATCTGTGACATGATCGGCAGTGTTCCTAAATAAAACAAATAAATATACTGGGATGCTGAGCACGCCACGCACTCAAGGTCGCGCACACCATAGAATAAGGAGAAAGAAATCTTCGTAGTCAAAGTCAACGAAAAATATTTCATACAAGGAGGCACGCAGACGTGCACCACATTTGCCCGAAAAGCAGCTTTGCCGAAGTAGCGCGCCAGGGGGCAGCGCCAGAACAGCTTCCCGCTGTTTTCCAGCCCACACGCAGGGAGCCGGCAGCGACGCTATCCGCCCCCTTGGCGCATACGCCAAGGGGGCATCCGCCAAAGGTCGAGGGCCCTTTCTTCTGTAACTGCTCCACAGTACCACAAGACAGAGCCCTCGACCCTCGAGCTGGTGGTCTGAAGGGTCTCGTCTCTCGCGGTGGGACCTTCACGTCAAACCAAGCGCTCGGAAGAGCCTGTAGCGCCTCGCAATAGGTTATGAGCCTAACAACCAGCCAGACGCCACCGCCAGCGGCTAAGCGCGGCGGCATTCTAAGGGTTGGTCCAAAAAAGAGCCGCATCACAGGGCCCGAAAACAGCTGTGCAAGTTTTTATACTAGACACACAGCACAAATATGTTCTCCAACATGGGCACACCAATGCTGCAGTGGAACTCGGGAGACTTCTTCGCAACATCCACATCACATAACTCACACATAAATTTAATCAGAAAGCGCTGTGAGTCCAAGGAACACAGTTAACGGCTACACAATAAATATCTCACGCAATATGCCATTTTCTTAAAGACCGTGGGAACACTTCTGTCTCGTCCAGAGGTCTAGCTACAGCTGTAAATAACTCTCTTGCTTGCCAACAGATTGACCTCCAGGCTGTATCTGTTAGAGCAATTTCAATGCGAATAAATATATGACCCACTTAGTGAAAATTGTTCGTAGTCGCGCGGATCGAAAGAAGGTACCGAAAATGGCCGACGGCTCAAATAGTCAAAACACGTCAAAAATGTACGGATACAAGTTTGATTTCTCAGGCAGGTTCCTGCAAACAAATCAACTAAATGGATTTGAAAACTGCGTAAATTTGGTCTGGTTGGGAATTGAACCTGGGCCACTAGGGTGCCAGAGAGCACGCTTCGCAACGCTCCATCGGCTCGACACTTCTAGCCGACTAAAGGTGCGCTTGTGCGTGCGCCATGGCACACGTCACTTAGCCGCCATCTGACTAACTAAAGGTGTGGCGTAGTGCATGCATCATTGGGCACGTTACGGCGCCACCAATGGGGAGGAGGTGGCGCCACTTCATGGGTGTGTAACATCAGTGCGGTCCTGATGTTCCGAAGCCTACAAGCGGTATGACGCTTTTGCATTCAACACACGTCAGCAGTCGTAAGTGTCTCTGCCGAATGTTTTTCTCAACAAGCTCATAACCATTTGTTCCATTTGCTTACCGCACAATTATCTGCTCAGTAAAACGGAATTTTACAGCAGAAAGTTGGGCTTGTTGTAACGAGAACAATAAGACATGATTACTAGCAAAACAAGACAAGCAGTAAAGCAAGAACACGAGAGTTTTACAGCCTCATCGACCAACTCCCATATACATACATTAGGAGCGTTGACTATAACGTCCATAGCAACCTCTGGGGAGACGCCTGGTGAGACAGGAGAGGCAGAATAATTGAAAACTTTTTTGCAACTTCAGGCGCGTGCCTCTTTGATAAGAAGTAGATTATCTATTACAATGTCTATCATAATTCATATGTATCTATTGATTCAGCAGTTGTCTCTGCGGTCGTGCTACCATATTTAAAATGAAATGTAATAATATATCCTTTTGGAAGTAACCACATTCTGGTGCTGTTAAACTGAACAGAGCAGCACCAATATACTCAACATGCCCCTCGGTGGAAACTAGCCTCCGCCGATTGGGACAATTTTAATGAATCATCTTACTTATGGAGAGATTTTACAACCAATTTTATTAAAAATGACGCAATAGCTTATTTTACCGCTTTTATTATTGACGTAGCAGAAGACGTCATCCCTCAAACAAAACATAGTTCACATGAAAGACGAGTTCTCCGTTTGAACGATGATTGCCGAGAAACTTGAATGAAACCAAACAAAGCATGGGCCAATACCAAACTGCATAAAATGTCGTTGAAATTGAACAGACCAAATCACTGGGATGGCGTACACGCCGGCAGGCTAGGGGACCAAGCTGGGAGAAGTTGCTTTCGTGAACCATTTCGTATATCGAGGCAACAAAAGTATGGAATGCGCTCAGAATGCCAAAGGGCAGCAAACGCATCCGTTGCCCTTGGTTCACACTTTTCACTTTTCAGAGACTAAATACAAAAATTCTAAAATTAAATACTAGAACCTAGAAGAACACAAGACACTGGACGGCAAATGTAAAGGAAAGGATCCATGTAACCATCCATTGAACACTGTCGAGCTTAGAGCAGCATTGCATTTCTGCAAAAGCTCGTCGCCTGCAGGGGACAAAATTATGACATGATTAAGAACATGCCCAGGCAGAGACAAATTACATTTCTCAAACTTCTTAAACACATTTAGGCAGCCGGACCCCTTCCAGCTATACGGAAAGAAGCTATCGTTGTCCCAGTTTTGAAACACAGTAAAGACTCATGCTTGGCAACAAGCTACCCTCCCATAGCGCCCACAAGCTAAATAGCTAAGATTTTACAATAACTGTTAACTCGCGGCCTTCTTGCATTTCCTTGAATCAACCAAAATGCTTGATCACTGCCTGTGTGGTTTTCATGAAGGCAGGTCTACTACCGACCACATTTGTTCCATGCTCACTTTTTTCACCTTCGACAGTGCTTTAAAGCCTAATGTTTCCACCTGTTATATCCGCCGGAACAATAGGCAGAGGGTCATCCGGTTCACTGTACACACGTGTCAACGGCCTGTTATTACGGACCGTTTAAATAAATTAAACGATCTCAACTTCAATTGTGATCGTTTGCATCACCATTGATAAGTCTTCTTCCGGTCACTTTCCTCATTGCTGATTTCATGCGTCGTACTATCCTTTCATAATACCCTCCCCAGCAAGTTGCTTTTGCTGCGATGTATGTACTTGCATTTCCGTGATCTTCTTGGCTTGCTCTTTTGGAGACTTCTTCCTGTAGTTTTTTAATCATATGATTGATGTCTGTGTCGGTCTTCTTGAATGTCCCTGCATTTCCACGTAGTAGTGACGGTGAAGAAGGCAGCAAAGCTGTGAATGACGAAACTGACGTTTTATTGGGCGAACCTGTGCCCCCGAAAGCAAGTTACACTCAAAGAAAAACGATAGCGACGAACGCAGTCGGTGATCGTCGAAAATCAGAGCTGTCGGTCGAGTGCGTCGGCTTTTTTACGTGCGTCATCGAAGGTTCCAGAGTAATTGAGGGTACCCGCGTGTCTTCCAGAAAATTCTGCACAATGCGCGCCGTACACGCATTCAGATTACACAAGCTTCGGTGACAACACACAGCAGATAGAACCATCGAAGACATCCGAGAAACTTCCGATACATACGTGCGCGTCCTGCGCTTCGCGACAAAATTTGTTACGTGGTAAGAAGCGGTCGCCGGAAAAAGGTAACACGTGCACGTACCAATATATAGTGCAAGATAGGCTTTGTCCTGATGTGCATCTTCCGACTGCTTGTAAAAATGCTGCTGCTGTCATGTTCTTTGCAAGTCCGATATGTAAAGCTTGTGTAGTAGCACATACGAATATTGCAACACAGTTTTGTAGTGCCTCTCATCGCGTCATTTATAAGCATCGCACCCGCAAAAACCATACCAATCAATTCAAATGGCCGTCGCTCGTTGACTCTGTCAGCACGAAGCAGGGCTGTTTCGTGTTGCAGTGCTTAGCCGTCAAATCGTTGGCGCCTTTAGACGTCCATAAATTGGCTTCTTCGCCAGCTGTGTTGCTTGTATTATCCAGTATCGTTAAATTCATCGTTAAATTCATCGTTAAATTATCCAAGCTGCGATAATGCTACGCTCGTTCCTCCACGCAGTGTGAGCTCGTGAATATGGCGTACCAGCAGCTTTGTACCAATACCAGTCGCCCACTTTGGTAGCACAATAGGATGTATTTCGTTGTATGGTAGTGGTATGGTATGGCTTTGAAGTAGGCGACCTTGGTGTTTTATCAGACCTTGTTCATCTTCAAAGGCTTCCGTATCATGAAGAAATATCTTTCCTCTCTTTGTAGGAATGCTCTTGCTCTTTATTAGGTGTTCTTATGTATGTCGTTGTTTAGATTGATTGTTGTTATCTTTGCATTTTTCAGCTCCTCAAAACTCAGATCTCCAAGTATTCCGCTATTTTTTCCTATACTCTGGATACACGTGAGAGCCGAAGCTGCCACTCTGAGTAATCCTATGTATTAGCCTTACTTCTCAGTGTCAATCACTGCCTCAACAGACATGGATGTGTTCGTCTTATAACTTTCACCATTCTCGGTGTCTTGTTCTGTTTACTTTTGCTCCGTAGCTTCCTATTTCACAACAACCATTTTGGACCATGTCATCATACTTCTCAGTATGTCAAACGGTCTGCGCTCACAGCACTAGTCAGCAAAGCAACTGGGTTTTCGTCACTTGCAACGTATTTCCACTCTGACAGTTTCGTTCTTTATCTCATTCACCCTATTTTGACAAAGATGTCTCGTTTTTTCATTGCGCCTAACCAACTGAGGACAACGTTAAATCTGTCCAATATCTTGATTCAATTAGTTTTTTTTACAAATCCACTTCTGATATATTCAGAGAGGCCTGCAGGTAGCGGTGCCGCCATTCGCTCGAGTCTCAGCAACGACCTTTTTCATTGCAGCTATTCGTCGTTTTGCTACGAGTAGCTCAGCCTGTTTCTGGTTTTCGTGGACATTTATCAACTGGGCTGCTGCCCCATAAGGGTACGTGCTCGCATTAGAAAACAAATGAAGATCAGTGTGAATATGCTGACTGCCATGGCTAGTATCAAACCATCCAGGCATGCTCAAGATTTGAATTATTCGTAGCTCGTGAACCCAATTCCTCTACGACATTGTTTCGTCTTCTGTGAGTGAACTGTTCCAAGATGTTCGCTTCCCTATCTGTTTCGTATCTCTCGCTTAGCTGTCACAGAATGGAGTGAGGACGCCCAGGGAATCATATGCTCTTGCTGTTGGCTGTAGCATTTGTCTCTTCGTAATTGCACTACTCGTATCAATGAGTTTTATGCCAAAATATGTGAGGTGCAGTCGGCCTTCCTCAACATTCCACCTATTTCCTAGTACGTTTATCTTGGTGGAGACATCCATGCATGAGTTTTCCTCTTGTATGCTTATAGTTTGCTATAATCGAGGCTCATTCGTCTTGAACGTTCTCACTGTCATTGACGCCTCTAGAAAAATGTCTTGAAGTTTTTTGGCATCTTCTGGTGCGTTAGGTCCCAGTATCACGTCGACCACGTAAATATCGTTCTTGAGCTTTTTAGGCTTGTAGCGCTGCTCAGAATGAGCGAAAGGGAAGGTGGAAGGGGTAATGAAAGGGAACGGAAAACATAGTGGCACATACGAATATTGCAACACAGTGTTTTGCAGTGCCTTTCATCGCGTCATTTATAAGCATAGCACCCGCGAAAACCAAACCGATCACTTCAAATGGCCGTCGCTCGTTGACTCTGAGCACGAAGCGGGGCTGTTTCTTGTTGCTGGGCTTTGCCGTCAAATCGTTGGCGCCTTTAGACGTCCGTGAATTACCTTCTTCACCAGCTGTGTTGCTTGTATTATCCAGTATTATCTTTAAATTATCCAAGCTGCGATAATGTTTCGCTCATTCCTCCACGCAGCGTGAATTCGTGAATTTGGCGTACCAGCAGCTTTGTACCAGTACCAGTCGTCCCCTTTCGTAACACAATAGGAAGTAATTCTTTGTATGGTAACCGTATGGTATGGCGTTGAAGTAGGCGACCTTGGTGTCTCATGGGACCTTGTTAGTCTTCAAAGACTTCCCTATCATGAAGAAATATCTTTGTTGTCTTTGTAGGAATGCTCTTGCTCTTTATTAGGTGTTCTTATGTATTTCGTTGTTATAGATTGATTGTTGCTATCTATGCGTTTTTCAGCTCCTCAAAACTGAGATCTCCGAGCATTCCGCTCTTTTTTCGTATACTCCGGATACACGTGAGTGCCGAAGCTACCACTCTGAGTAATGCTATGTATTAGCCTAAAAAAGTCATGACGTACCAACTCGCCAAAACTACCACGCTTTTGTCCTTGAGCTGCTTAATCCTTTCCGGAAAGCTATCTTCCAACTTGGTTAGGTGGTTTTGCATTGTTACTGAAAGTAAGAAAGTTCTCAGAGATGTGCCAAACGTTACTCTTGACATTCTTCATGTCCCAACATTTGCGTCGCTGCCACTTGCAATTCTGTCCCACCAACAAGACTCTTGTGCGTCTTTAGGCTTTTTATGCACGGGAATCTGCAGAAATGCTTTCTCTTGATCAGCTGTCTTTGCTATACGATATGGTGTCGGAAGTTCATCAGTCTATACACCACATCACAATTGAGATTCGGTCGTGTTTCGAGGTTATCATTAAAAGATAACCATTTTGCCAACGATAAAGAAGCATGAAATACTATCCTTATCTTTGTGGTTCGTCGATCTTCCGTTATATTACTGGCTGATGCGGTATGCAGCAGCAGTGTCTCATCGGTATATTTGTTCCGCGGCCACTTCTGCTACTCCACTATTTAAATAATCTCTAATGGCACTGTCGTAAAGTCGGAGTATACTTTCGTCTATCTGTAGCCGTCAAGTCAGTTCTCGCAATCTGGTCATAGCTATGTTCTTGCTTTGATCTAGTTAAACTTTAGCTTTCCATGGAAGTCTGACTGAATATCGATTCTTTTCAAATTTTAAATACTTCTTGCATTAGTGAATCGGTTCCTCCTCTCTTGGTTTCTTTCTAGGTGAACTTTATGCCTCGTGTTTCAATATCCCAGAAATGTCGGAGTTTCGTCTCAATTGCAGGATTATGCATGCTAACTTAAAGTGACATTTAGGTTGACTTCTCCGTTATTGTTTCGGATATCTCAGCTTGGCCCTGCGCTGTTCAACCGAATATGATTTCTGTGGCGTGTCACCCTCTCCTAGTTTTCAAATCCCACATGTCATTACTTGCCAATACTGGTACGGTCCAGTAAATTTTGTGACTTCCACGGAGGCCGTGCTTCTACAGAAACATCAACCTGCTTAAATCTGTCTTCTTTATACTTCAGTTGCGGTGAGGGGAGCAGGAACGGTATTATTTATTTTGAAGTTATTCCTACCTACAGTACTTCAATAATACTTCATTACTGTAGGCACTTTCAGTTTATGTTCAATTAAATTCATAACTGATAACCTACCTTCTGCTACAGCAAGTGCTGTCCGTAGAAACACGCTTGATAAAATGTTCATAAACTGGCAAGTAGACGTTTTCTTTTCCCGATTTTCACTTTCATCAAGAGTAGTTACTGAAGACTACACTGTCTATTCTTTGTTTCTGCATATAGGTGACGTATGGCATTTTTGACATATCTGGCACCTGACGTTTTCTATCTAGCACATTATATGTTTCCGTAGTATGGCGAGGCCTGTTACAGCAGAACCATCTATTTGGCTCTTTCAGCTACGTTTTCTTGTCTTCCTAAGGCATCGCTTTCCTACAATCATCAGTAGAATGAGTAGCGTGGTCGCAAAATATACAGAACGTTGCAGCAGTACTTTGAAAATTGACCGTTCTTGTCAGCTGCTTACTGTCAGTTTTGTTGTCGTAGCTCGCCTTCTTTTCTGTGGACAATTTTAGTCTGAACTATACTTGATCTTCCGTCAATTTCACCAAACGCCTAAAAGCATCTTCTTGACATGAAGCCTCATTGTGATCTTGATTGAAGATCTACTGACCACTTCTCTTTGTTCTATGTGGAACCCAATGTGTATATCCACTGGCAAAGCTCATTTCAGAATCGCAAGGAACATCGACGCATAGGACTCGTTCTTTGAGGCTAGGGATTCCAATCCACCTATGTGCACTTGCATTTTTTGTGACAGCTTTCTTAAACCGCCATGATCGTTGCAGCTTGATAATGTATTCAACTTAGTTTTTTCGTACGCATTTCTACTAGCACATCATATTTTCCGTACCGCTGGTTGAGTAGATCAATGGCTTTCCCGTAGTTGCTGTCGGAAAATTATAGTCCCTCCACGGCCACTGCTGCTTTTCCGGTTAGTGAGGACATAAGGTACATAAATTTCAGATTTTCGTTCAAGTTGGCTCGTTCGTTTACAGCTGTTTTAAATTTCTGCTGAGATATCTGATATTTCATTTTATCGGCGTCAAGCTTCATTATATCTAGCTTTTACAGCTTCACTATTGTTGCCTGCTGCGGTTGCCTAGCTTAGTTATTAACGCTGGGTTGCTCCCTCGCTGTTTACGGCACTACATGCCGAGAAGTGTACGCGTTCGGTGGTCTGCACAGCGTTTAGCACAACGGGGGTACGGCCAAGAAGCGCGTCGGCATGTTTATTATTATGATGGCGACACACAAACCGACACATGCTCACAACAAGAGTTTGACCAAAAAGCAGGAGGTTGAATGGCGCGTGCCCACAACGGGAGCTTGGCTAAGTAGCCGGAGGTAGATATTATGAAGGAGGTGTATGAAGTGCTTGATGTCCTGCCATCGTAAACTAGCCCTTTGAGATTATTGACGCGTGTTCGTCATAATTATGATTTTCACACTATGGCACATACACACAACGCGGGATTGACCACAAAGCGGCGGGCGCATTTAATGTAAGTAAGAAAAAATAAGAACTAGACTCCTATCAATAATTTGCAACATTGCCTAGCACAGATCTGAGGGGGGCACATACGCGCCAGCTTCGATTGCGCCAAAAGCGCAGGAATGAATCGGGCAAATCTATGGCATTTCTTCAAGCTCTTCAGAAAATATTTACACGCTGGAACATATACGTTGGATCTTCATAATTTTTTTCATTTCTGTTTGATGCCTTTAAGGCACCCTAAAGTGAAGGCCAGAAACGACCGCTCGATGGGCGTTCTTTTCAGCAGCTGCTCGGAGATACAACGAAGTGCAAGAAGGAAGTATTATATTTGAGAGATAAAAGGCGATACACAGCCACGAAGGTGTCTGGCCAAGACACATAGTCCGAAGTGATTGTCTTTAAATGAACGAGTGCAGCCAGTATAGCCTGAAAAATAGATGAACAGTGCCGCCATAAAAAGATATTAGGTGCTTCGAGACCGGTTGATTTCTTGGCAGCAAGAACGGGTCTTCAGATTATGCATTCCTCCAGATTTGTCTCATTGGCGACAGCATTCATTCACCCCGATGCCAGAATGCGGAAACACCTCGATGGCTTTCCAGTTTTCTGACAGGCAGCCACAATAAATTGTTGCAGCAGAAGCAGAAGAAAGCGTCAGCAATTTTATCGTACAGCCTATTATAAAGTTCAGTAAAAATGATAGATCTACGAATAAGAAATAAATTGTCTGCACCTCCGGCCGTGAATGTGCGCCACCTGCTGAAAAATACGAGCACAGCTAAGCACTTCTTCTGGGTTGTGAATGCGAAAGCAATGATGTTCAGTTGAACGCTGCTCAATTTTTCGCTGCGCTTAGTGTACCATACCGGTACATGCTGTCCACGCCGGCAAAGAGTAGCAGCCTGTTGTGCCAACGCCACATGCCACCGGCGTCCTGCCCGGCGAGATACCGAGTAAGCAGCAGCGGCCACGAAGCCCGGCAGGCGTGGGCAGCCGCCAAGTGCAGTATGGGTGAGAGAGAAAGAGGCGGGGGGGACTGCGCGCCGGCTTCTGAGAACGAGACGGCGGCACTCTCGAGCACGCGTCACGCAACTGCCTCGCCGACAACCTACAGCCCCTTGATAATTTGAAAGTACCGACACTCTCCTCCTCACGGCGCTTTCCTCCTCGATTTTCCTCGCCCGCCGGTGCGCACGGCGCGCTTTTCCTCCTGGGGTCCCGCGTACGGGTTCCAGGATTCTATGGAGGCGTGTTATTTAGGGCCAGTTGCGCGCCCCAGTGGGGTTGCAAATTTTGAGAAATTCTAATAACAGCATCGATAATGCTGGAGGCAAAGTTTATGAGGAGGTTGGTTTTTTCTTAAGGCCGTATAAACGGGGTATACCGATGTAAAGGGAGCTTTGAGGCGAGTTCTATACTCCAGAGAATTTTTTCTGCCACATGATCAGTTGCTTTACTTCGTGTGTCCGATCTAGCATTGCTTGTGACACATCCCTTTGTGTGTGGCTTATTAAGCGAAAGCCTTAGACCTCTGTTTCAAGGTCCCCGTTGTGAGCTACAAAAAATATCACGTGACCGAAGGAAGGCGGCAAGCGAACCAAAGCATGTGCAGCCGCGTATAAGAGATGATTAATTATTAGCAAAGTAATGATTGATTAGGGATTGGATTAAGATAAATTCGGGTGTATTAAGGTGGATTAAAGTCGTGAAGGTGCATTAGGGTGAATGAAGGACTATGTTTGATTAAGGTCGATGAATGTGGATGTAAGTGCGTTGAGGTGCATTAAGGACAATTATAGTGGATTAGGGTGGATTAAAGTGCATGAAGAAGGATAAGGGTGGATTAAGAAGGATTAAGTTGCATTTAGGAGGATTATGGTGGGCTAGGGTGAATTAAAGTGAATGAAGGAGGATTAGGGTGGGCTAAGGTAGATGAATGTGGATTCGGGTGGAATAAGGTGAATTAAGGACGATTATAGTGGGTTAGCGTGGATGAAAGTGAATGAGGAAGCATTAGGGGGTTGATTAAGGAGGAATAAAGTGCATTAAGGAGGGTTAGAGTAGATTAAGGTCGATGAAGGTAGATTAGGGTGCATTAAGGAGGACTTTCGTGAATTATGGTGGATTAGAGTGAATGAAGGAGGATTAAAGTCACTGAATGTGGATTCGGTGGATTAATGTGCGTTAGGAGGATTATGGTAGACTAATCGGTCTTAATACTCAATGAACCCTAACTCTCCTTAGTCCACCCTAATTCACCTTAATCCAGCTTA
Organism: Dermacentor variabilis; assembly: GCF_050947875.1. Lineage (NCBI taxonomy): Eukaryota > Metazoa > Arthropoda > Arachnida > Ixodida > Ixodidae > Dermacentor > Dermacentor variabilis. The sequence continues at coordinate 124,961,893 of NC_134578.1, read as the reverse complement.
ATACTCGCAATCCACCTTAATACAACATAATCAACCTACATCGCCCCTAATGCACCTTAGCCTACCCTATACGGTCTCAATCCTCCTTTATCCCTAATCCATCATAATCCGCCTTAATCCTTATTCATGTACCTTAATCCTGCTTAACAGTCACAATCTACCATAATACCCCCTAATCCACCTCTGTCAGACCTAATGCAGATCCATGGTCCCTAATCCACCTTAATCTACTCTAAGCCACCCTAATCTGTCTTAATCTTCCTTTATAAACCCTAGTTCACCTTAATCCACAATATTGGACCTTAATCTCCCTTTATCCACCTTAATCTCCAGTAATCCTTGTTCATGCACACTGATCCACCCTAATGGTTCTTAATACCCTTTCATCAACCCTTCACCTTAATCCACCATAATCCGCCTTAATCCTCCTCCCCCACCTAAATCTTTATTCATGCATCTTAATCCTTCTTAATCCTTCTTAATGCATCTTAATCCACGTTAATCTTCTTTAATACCCTCTAATCAACCTCAATCCTCCCTAATCCACCTTATGTCAATCACTAATGATTCATTAATTAACTTGGGTAATCATTCTCTTATACATGGGTGGACATGCTTTGGGTCACCTCAGGCCTTCCTTGGGTCACGTGATACGTCTAGTTTACAACGTGACCTTGAAACAGAGATCTAAAGGCTTTCGCCTTACAAAAAACTATATGTTGACTAGGTAACGCTCATCACCTGCAATACCACGGGTATGCTTGCCACTAATTTTTTCAGGGCGCAAAGCACAATCTATAATGCTGCACTTCCGACTCAATAACAAGAGTTAGGGACAAGCGAGGTGATGGAGCCGCCCCAGAATATTAAGCATACTGAGGACAACCGCAACAAAAACGCTGGTGGCTAGGCCGGAAGAATGAAAAAAAAATGCAGCTTTACGGGATGCTTTGCTACGAGCTATAGGAAAGACGCCTCAGCTCGCAAACAACGCTGTTCTTTGTTGGAACAAAGTTCTTTCGGCCAATGTTATGCAGCCACTGCTTTCTGCGCAAGCCGTCACGCTTCCCTTGTGGTATCATAAAAACGGCATAACCATCTGCAGGCTTCTTGCTGCAGTTATATGCGCAACAGCCCGGCATAGCGCTAGCACATAGAGCAGGAAACACAGCGTACAACGCTCGCTACGCCGAGCTAAAGCGCCGAGCCAGCCGTGCTCAGCAGGAAAATGGTGCGAACGAAAAAGAAAAACACAAGCAAAACTCAAGATCCGCGCGTTTCCAAGGGCACTGGCAGGGAGACCAATCGTCGTGCAATCGGCAAAACTGGTTGCCGCGGGCATAGAGTTTCCTACAAAATTACTAGAGGGAACTCTGGCGCTGCAGTCGTTGTCCTACCATGGGAATGATGGGAAGTACATGGATTTGTCTGATCTTCGTGCTTGTGGATTCAGACGTTCTTGTGGCTTTGTATATTACGCTATATAAATCTTATTGTCGTATATTTCAGCGCAATCTATATTCTTCGAAGTGTAGAAGGCGCCGGGGAACGCGTACAATTGCTATTAATTGCCATGATTGAGCTTGTTTATGTGCCCAAATCGAAACGCACCAAGCGTCTCAAAGCACTGGCATGCCCGCGATAAATTCATAAGTGCGTTTCATTCGCTTGTCGATACATGCATCCGTGGCTTAATGGTTTCAATATCAGGCTTCTGTACTAGAGTCCCTGTGTTCGAATCCTGCAGTCGGGCAATTTTAATGATGTTTATTTAATTATTTATTACGCAATAAGCTGTTGAAAATGACGAGTTTACTAAGTCACAAAGCCGTTTGAAGCCAAAAAGGACGAAGCTTAGGCAAATCCATGTACTTCCCATAATTCCCATGCTGGGACAACCGCTCCCATTGTAGCTCACGTAGACACTAGCGCCAGAGTTCCCTCTAGTAATTTTGTAGGAAACTCTATGGCCGCGGGAGAACGCGCAAGGGGCGAGGAGGAGGCGAGGAGGTCGCGCGGCGGCGGCAGAGTTCAAAGAGTGTCGCTACTTTCAAATTATCAAGGGACTTTACGACAACCCGTCTCGCCCCGCCGTCTATCTTCCGCCGAGGCACGGTGGTGACGTGGCGTCGCGGCGATGCCCTATCGCCTCACGCAATTCCGTTTCGCCTACTATGCTCTGCCGAGGCGCGCTCGTGACGTGCCTTCGCAGCCAGAGGCAATCTAGGAACCGTTTTGCTGCTATAGACGCCGGCGTTTTCTCCCAGTGGGCTATTTCATGCTTTTTAATCCATATATATCACCCTCTTGTGCATTGCGAGATAGTGTCGCCACTAGGCTTCTGTTGAGCCCCTGGCTATGAATGAATTTTATGTTTTGGCGTGTACTTTTTCTGTATTTTCTGCAGGGCATGGGGGGTGTACTTATACGATTAGCATAGTTTAGCTACACCGACATTGCGAGTATATTGACAGGTGTGCTTGTTTAACTTGCGCGGGTGACCACGTTTCACCGTCTCACAAATGTTGTAGCTCCACACAGGACGCGCCTGTGTGTATTGGAATTTGCTCGAATGTTATCGATGGTTCTATCGGCCGAATCGGGTCACCGATTCTTCTGTAATCTGATTGCAAGTTTGCGAGATGCAAATTGTGCACTACTTTCTGGAAGACACGTGGGCACCAGCGATTCCTCTGGAACGTTCGATGACTCACGTAGAAAAGCCGACGCCCTTGACCCACTGAGCAGATTTTCGACGATCGCCGACTGTGTTCGCCGCTTTTGTTTTCTGCGTGCAGCTTGTTTTCCTGGGCACAGGTTCGCGCAATAAATAGTTTCGTCATGCACAGTTTTGCTGCTGTGTTCCTGATCGCAACTACCCCGCTCCCATACTAGATGTCACGTGGTAGTGGCGGTCAAGAATGCAGTAGCGAAACTGTAATTTCGAAACTAGCTTATTATTTGGCGAACCTCTGCCCAGAAAGACAGGATACACTCAGGGTACAACGATAACGGCGAATATAGTCGACGGTCGTCTAAAATCAGCTGAGTGCGTCAAGCCCGCCGACTTTTATTGATGAGTCATCGAAGGCTCCACAGTATTCATTCGTGCGCGCGCCTTCCAGAAAGTACTGCACAATTTGCCTCGCGCATAGATGCAATCAGATTGAATAAGACTCGATGACAACACACGGCTGATAGAACCATCAGTAACATTCCAGAAACTTCCCATACATGCAGGCGCGTTCTGCCCTGAGCGATGACACTTGTTAGACGATGAAACGCGGTCACCTGAGAAAGATAAGCAAGTACACCTGCCAGTATGTATGCGTGTATGTATGTATGTATGTATGTATGTATGTATGTATGTATGTATGTATGTATGTATGTATGTATGTATGTATGTATGTATGCATGTATGTATGTATGTATGTATGTATGTATGTATTCATTTGACCACGTATGCCGACCTAGTAGACTAAGTTGTCTATAAACTTGAAGCCCAAGGAAAAAGCTCATGGTGGTCATACCCACACGTTCTTTCTGTCGCCGGCATTCGGGCTTCACTATCTGACTTTCGTCATACCGTCGTCGTCACGCCTTCTACGCCGAACCAGTGGCCCAAGTTATCTTATAGCTTGGGCCTCGAGATATGTCCCCATGGTCGTGATGCCATCGTGGTCGTTGCGTCGTCGTTATTCCTGCTTCGACATCCGACTTCTTTCATGGTGTCGTAGTAAGGCCATGTTTGTCACGCCATAGTTGTCTTACAGGCTTCGGGATACCGTCGTTGCGACGACATCATCGTCACGCACACGTAGTCATCCCGTTGTCCTCATGGCGTTGTCATGTCGTCGTTGTAACTGCGTCGTTGTCATGCATTCGTTTTCATACTGTGAGAGCCGGCGCAAAGATGTAGCCACGGTGCCGTTTTTTATATAATCTGGTCAGCCATGCTGTCGCGGGATCTCGGAAACGACCGAATAAATAAATAAAATAAAATAATGCTGCCGCTCAGGTCGAGCGCGTTAGCGTGTTCTAGCCTCGCGCTACGTGCCCGTGAGCCGTGGTTTTCTTCACCGGCTCTGGAGGCGATACTCGCGCTGCTACAGGGACCCCCTCTTAGCGCGAATCACAATTAAGATTTGTTCAAACGTCCCGCGTACTGGCCCGTTCTTGGTGCCTGCCGAGAGTTCAGGACATTGAAGCGAACAACGGTGAAGGCGAATTCTTCGAGCGGTGTGCAACGGTGGAGGGGGCGTTGTCGTTGGTAGTGTTAGGTTCCGAAATGCTCGAGAGGTGTACCAGACAGCACCGGCAGCGTAGGTTATGAGCGAGGCGCAGCCACAGTGATGCTGTTGTGAGAAATTATGATCAAACCCAAGTTCTCGTAGACGACCGGATCGTAGAAGTCGAAACTCAGAAGGAAGACCATCTGGTAGCTCGCGACTTGCGTGGAGATAGCGCAAGTGTTCTTCACTCATGTTATCAACATAAGAGTGATTCTCAAGCTGAGGAAACCAGATGACACAGCTGCTCCTGTAAAACTTCGGCAGGCCACACATCCGCGGCAGGTGCGAACGCTTATTGTCATCGGAAGACTCGGCTGCTGCTGCTTGTGGTTAAATATCGAATGCCGACAGCATCAGGGTTGGAGTGGTCGCTGAAGGCATCGCGAACGTTCTGCTTGTGGCGTCGCCGTGCTTGCGAGAGTGAAATGTGCACCCTGTGGAACCGGTCGGTGGGAGACCCTCTGTACCGCTGACGAGTGAGACGTCCCTGAACGGAAAGCGGACTGGTTGCCGGAACGTCCAAGGAAGTGGGCCATAGAATAGCCCAAAGCGCTTAAGTTAGGTCCGGCGAATTCCTTCGAAACAGTCGTCGCGTAGCTCTCTTTGTGCTGGGGAGGAGGCTCACGGACCAGGGGCATAGCCCGGGGGGGGGGGGTTGCTTATGGAGCTTCAGCCCCCGCCAAAATTTTTTCGTGCTGTCAATGTACTGCAGACCAAAGCAACCCCCGGCGCCGGAAATGCTTCTGGATTTTGTCTGGAATATTTTTTTCATGCTCAAAAAGACATTTCACCGCGAAAATTGGAAACTCGGGCTGGATTTCGTGGCAGCGCCCATGCACCGGGAGTCACATAACGCAAGCAGTCCATCCGAGCACAAAGTTTCAATGGCGTTTTGATGACAAACGGGCTCACCGCAGCATCTCGCGGAGGCCGCGGAATCTACGGAGCGCATGGATGTCAATTGCGAAACTTTATGGTTATAAATCTCGTAGACTTTTGATGTGAAAGCTGCACTGACATTTCCAAAGTAGTGCTTTAGATGTTCAACTGCGGAATTTTGTGGGTATAATGCTGTTATAAACATTTCACGCGAAAGGTGCATTGACTTTTCTAAAATCTTGCATTGGAATATACAACGGGACAAGCCAAATCAACACACTATTAGACAAGTTGACAAAGGAAGCAGCGAGGCCGAATGAGACGAAGCGTTGTGAGGGTTCATTTGTGCCGTCATGTCACATAAAAAAAAACCATCAAATATTTTTTTCACCTACGCCAAAGCATCCATGTTAAGACACTAAAGCCAGCCAAAGTAACTAGGTTCTTATTTATTTTTCCTGCTTTGGCTTTTATTCGCGAGGACACATTGAGCGCCTTCAGTTTTTTTGCTCTTGCTACCCTACCCGCGGGCAGCCAGAGCCAGCCAGAGCTCATACGTTTTTCTCGTGCTACCGTGACCACCGCGCGGCTTGCTCTGGCCGAGTCGATTTGCAACTGGCAGAGTTTTAGACGCTTTCTGGCTAGCAGACGAGAAAAGGAAACAATGGTCGCTCGCCGCCATCACTGTGGGGACACAACGGATTTCACCGCGTTTACCTGAAGGCAACCTCTCCGGAAATTTCTGGCTCGCCGGTGTAGGATACCTAGCAGTATGCGTATAGTTCTCTGTGGACCAAGCGTCTCACGTTTTTTTTTTTTTTGATGTTCCTTCGGTAGCCACATTAGGTGCGCAAAGTAGGCATTCAATTGTGGCCAACATATTTTCCTTGGGGTTTTTTAATTTCGGTGACCCCGCGACACAACAAGAAAAAGATACATTGTTGCGACACAGCGAATTGTTGCATGGTGAAAGTTCAATTTTGTTACTTCTTCCTTTGCGGAAAGTAATGGGCCACGGGACGCTTCAGTTGCCGGATAAGCTTATTATATAATTGCGATAGCAATTATATGGACACTCCAAGCGCATTCTTGCCATCACCTTCGCCCTCATGTTTCGTATAAAGTCCAAGGGCGATAACATCGTTACCGAGCGCCGCATGCTGTATGTGCGAGTTACAGCGTACGGGAACGGGGGCTGGAATGGGTGAGCCGACGATGGTGACTCAGCCTTGTGTGCGCAAAGGACAAAAGCGGTGAGCAAGCCAGTCATCTTCCGTCGCGCCCGATGCATCGGGGGGAGTAGATGGAATGGGTGAGATAGCAAGGATTCTGTGAATCTGCAATTGCGCGACATGTTTGTTTGCTTCATTTGACGCTTTATACACCATAACGTTTTCTTAGATACGTACATTTATTGGATACTTATACGTGTATTTAAATATCTTGTTGGGAGATATTGTGCATACGTACAGTGAAATTTGTTTCCAGCGACACTTTCTTGCGCTTCATCAAGCTCTATCTTCGCATTTGTGTATCCCAATGTATCTTCGCATTTCAAATCTACGAGGGCGAGTCAAATGAAAGTGAGCCTACCCATCCTGCGCTATAATGGTTCGATTCATTGTCTGCGAGGCATGTGCGTAGAAGAGAGGGATGTCTCATTTACAAAAGTGACACGCAGGTGTGAGGATAAAGGTTCTGTAATGCTCTCATACATTCGGTTGAACATGGTTGCGTGACATATTGGAAACTCCAAAAGTTGAACAGCGTGGTGCCGTGAAGTTTTTGACTGCTGAAGGTCTTTCGTAAAAAGAAACTAGTCGCCGTATGGCTACCGTGTACGTTGAACATCGCATTTCATTGGCCACTGTGAAGCGTTGGAGCAAACGGTTCAAAGGAGGACCTGAAAGTTGCAAAGACTATCGAAGACGGGACTAAAGCCATCGTGAAATCACCCTTAACAAAATTGCAAAAGTTGATGAGGTGATGAGACAAGAACGGAGGATAAGCATCGATAAACTGGCAGAGCGTCTGAACATCGGTCACGATTCGGTTCACGCCATAATTCATGAACATCTCTGTCATCAGCGTTTGTGTGCGCAATGGATGCCCAAGATTTTGAACCACCGCCGCAAGACGCAGAACTTCGGCGCTTCCTTGACTGATCTCATCCGGTATCACAATGAGGGTGAAGACTCCTTGTCTGCAATTGTGATTGGGGACGAACCATGGTGCCACTACTACGAGCCTGAAACACGACGGCAAAGCTTACAGTGGAAACATTCGAATTCACCACGCCCAAAGAAAGCTGAGGCCATCATTTCCGCCGGAAAGGTGTTGTTTACCTTCTTTTTTGATCATCAGGGACCATTACGGATAGAATTTGCTAAGTCTTGAGAGACTATCAGTTGTTTCTGATACTGTGAAACGCCGGAACGGCTGCGTGTTGTGATCAAGAAGAAGTGATGTGGAAAATTCACTAATGGGGTCATCCTGTTCCACGACAATGCCCGTCCTCAAATCGCTGATGTATTTAATACAAAACTGGCAACGTTCAAGTGGGGAACGCTGCAACATCCGCCACACAGCCCAAACCTGTCGCCTTGCGAGATCCACATTCAGGGTCAACCGAAAAAAGAAACCTGCTCAAGGGAACGCCATTCGTGTCGATGACGTGAAAGAGTCAGTTGCAGACTTTCTGATGCAGCAACCCAAGGAATTTTATGAGACCGGAATCACGCCATTCCTTAGTCAAAGCGACAAATGTCTGAATGCTCATGGAGGTTACTTTTAAATAAAGTAGCCCGTTTGTCATATGTTTGCATTGGCTCACTTTCATTTGACTCGCCCTCGTATATTTTGCAGAACTCATGCTTTTTATACGTGCTCTGTGTTGCGACTATAAATTTGGTGCAATTACTCACGATACGCGACCGGTGACAGCTGCTCCTGCGTGATATATTGGAGCAAATGCCAGCGTCATTGGTATTTTGCACTGGCTGTTGAGCACGTACATGAATGTAAACACGGTTTTTGAATGACAAAGTTTCATTAACATATTTGTTCTCAACTTGTTCATTTCATGGCCTTTATTACATTTTTTATATCAGCCATGCACTCACTGCTTTGCTGGTTTCGAACTGATATAGTTCTAAAGTTCGTGCGATATTTTCTTTACTTACTAAATAGACAAAAACATGGAAGCATTGATATCAGTTATTTTGGACGCAATTTCTGGCACATACGAGTGTATTCTTTTATGAAGAATGATATATCTTACTCGTTTTTACGGTACGTAGCGTTCAAGAATTCGTTTGCAGCATCTTCGCAATGGAAATGTAATTATTATTCATGTATTTGATCCCTCGACAAATTGTTTAAGCAGGAATATTTAGCTCGGGCCCCGCTCCGACGCGGCCTATTCAAATACATGTAAAACGCAAAAACGCTTTTCTGAGATAACCTCTGGATCGCTTTAAATGAAATTTTTTTGCATTTGAGCGAGAAAGTGTAATTGTAGTATTTGTTCGAAGCGGAATTTCGATTTAGGGCCAGAATTTTGTTTAAAATATTTCGAAAAATTTGAAAGGCGAAAGAAATAGAAGCACGACCTTTGCAACCTAACAGCTCTGCATCAAGAACAAGTATCGCAGATCTGCCAACGGCATCTATTATAACAGTCAAAGTGTACAAATTTGGTATGTCAATTTGTATCTTAAGTGAATTGGTTACGTTGTGTACAAGGGTTCTGCAAAAGGCCGTGTTTCATAATAGAAACATTTTAGATTCATGTGTAACGTATCAATTTTGTCCGCTGTATATGTGCTATTAGATGAAATTCACAGAATTGTGATATCATTTTTCATTGTTGAGTTACAGAGTTTTAAACTTGCTAGGTTCATTTTCTGAAAATTTACGATTTTGGCCAATTTTTGATACAACATTGACAACCTAAATGAAAAATTCGAAACCAGTAGTCACTAGAACTCCAGCCGCCTCCCCCCCCCCCCCAAGTTTTTCTTTTATATGCGACAAACTTCGTCAAATTTGGTGCAGTGGTTGCCGAGAAATACGAATTGCCGTTCTATATGTATTTAGATAGAAGCACCCGAGCTAAAGCTTCCCCTTAAGGAAGATGCCGAGCTGCAAAGAGCAGAGTTTCAGAAACATTTTTCAGCAATAAGTATTTTATTGCATTGAGCAAAAGCGGAGTTAGGTATTCAAATATCGCCTTTCAGCCCCTTGGCGGGGCTCCCGCTTTCTTCACTGCTGGCACTACGGTAGTTACGGTGGCCGTAACGCTCTGCCCACCGAACGGCGCACATAATAAATTTGGTGTTAAATCTTCATACAGGCGCCACTATTTCCGGCTGGACACCTACGGCACGCTAAATTTAAGGTCCCAAGATAGATTAGCTGCACTGCGACGCCACGTCAGAAGCGTGCCTCGCGATACTTGTATACAATTTGTCTAAAGTTGGAGATACGACAGCGGAGGCTGCAGTCATTCCATTGAAATACGGTGGCCTTGTTTTAAATGTTCTTCAGGCCAGGTGGTCGGGCCGTCAGCGTCATCTTGCCAGAATAGGAGACAGAAAGCCAAGCAGCGTCAGGATGGCCTTAGCCACCAGAGAGCACGGTGGGGCGAGGTAGCTGCAAACATCGTCAACAAGCGCAGATAGCAAAGAACGATGGAACAAAGAGTGTTAGGCGTAACTTTAAGAGACAGGAAGAGAGCTGTGTGGGTCAGAGAGCAAACAGCAGTAGCCGATACTCTAATTGTCATTTAGAGAAAGAAATAGAGCAGGGCAGCTCATGTAATGGGTAGGTTAGATAAGCGGTGGACCATTAGGGTTACAGAGTGGGTGCCAAGAGAAGGGAAGCGCAGTCGAGTACGGCAGAAGACTAGGTGGGGTGATGAAATTAAGAAAAATTCGCAGGCCCTAGTTGGAATCGAATGGGGCAGGATAGGGGTAATTAGAGATTGCAGGGAGAGGCCTTCGTTCTGCAGTGGACATAAAGATAGGCTACTGCTGCTGCTGATAATGATGATTATGACGATGATGATGTATTTTCATGGTCTTGTCGAGTGGCGCCGTCGCGTGGTGGACCCCGCGACGTTGAGACCCGTGTGCTTTCGGACAGGAGTGTTGTGCTCTCCGGAGGAGTTCGATCAGCTAGCGCTCTTGTGACGCTGGCTTGCGCTAGATCACTTGGGCAGCGCGTACCGCTATTGAATCTGAAACGTCGGCATCATTGGCGGCCGTAACCTAGGTAGTAGAGAAACGTGTCCGTTCACGCCAGTACACCGCAGACGAAGCCATAGAGCGGAAGAACACAGAAAAAACGAGCGAAGGGGCAGGCAGGCAGTGAAATCCACCATCGTCTGCTCTCCCAATACGCAGCGGGCGGAACGAACATTAACGCAAGCATTACTCAAAGAGCCGCTCGGTCGCGTTCGATTGGACGTTATTGCTTTTTGCATTCCCAACACGTCAGAAGTGCTAAGGTGCCCTCGGATTTCTCGATTTGGTTTAAACGGGTGTTTTCAGCAGCTTGTACAGTTGATAAAACTACTAACCTTATTGCATATACGTGTCTAATAAGTTGATTTTTAACGCGTTAAGGGTTCCGTGTTGCAGAAAATCCGGCGTCTTGCGTCCAGCGTCGACCATCCTTGAGCCAAAAATAATTTCGCATCCAGCATACCCAACCGCCGAGGCCCCCCCATGTCACGCAAAGACGTTATTTATGTAATTGAATTTCTGAAAATAAAATTGGTCGAGAAAATCCTAACGTACGCATTATGCTCAACCTACAGAGATTAATTTACAGTCTTTAATTTCAATACACGAGAAAACATAATTTTGTTACACGGAAGCTGAAACACAAACCACTTTTCCAGCGTACCTATACCATTCATCGAGCGGGGCACTGAGCTCGGTTCTTTGCAACAACACCATCCAGATGGGGCTCGCGGCCGCGTTCTCGCCTACGTACGTAGCGTTCGGCGCCAGCGTTTTCCGGTGAACAATACGGCTACATGAGCTGCAGTTGCCGGGAAGCGTGGAGGATCTTTGATTGCTGTCACTTCCCACTCTTAAAGACGAAGCTTAAGCGTCCTCCAAAGTTGTTACCATTCTTGCCAACACACTCTCTCTTTTCTTTCTTCTTGATGCCCCGCTCCCCTTCCCCAAGGCGCTGAGTCGTGCTCCCTAAAGAGCTGCAGAAAATAGCACCACTTCCTCTTCACAATCACACACTCTCTCTCTATCTCTCTCTCGGTGTTGCTGTTTAGCATTCATTTTTCAGCAAAGGGCTCGTGAAGCGCCTCTGCGACAAATTCCACAGCTGCGGAAACAACAAATTACACAGCTGCGAAAGCGACAAACGCCACCTTCGCACTGCGCGTCTCCGTGTGTTCAAATGAGTCGGAGCGTACAAATGTTACACACGACGCGAAAGACGCACTGGAACACGGAGACGTGCACCATGATAGCTGTAAGAAAAACACCAGCGACGCCACGATCCTGTGCTGCGCAGGAGGCGGCACAGCTCGTATAGACGACTGCCGCCGAATAACATACATAGAGAACTGAATTTTTTTTGGTAGCCGCTTTGAACGCTGCAGTACTTCGCAATTCTTTGTTACGTCAAGTATCAGGAACATTCTTACCGTTGCGTAGTCGTCTGTAGACAGGATAAATTTCTTATTTCTCGGGACGTTTGCACTCGTTCAAGCAACAGTCGTATGAAGGCGCCATTGTCTCCCCATGTGCACTTTAGATGCTGGGTGTTTGGCTACAGTGTACTATAGCATCACTTATTTTTACAGAGGCATTGTGTGTTCCCCGCTGCATAGAATTGGACACTATTTGGCTCAGGTGTTCACGCAAGCATTCTCTCGCGTCTAGTACCGATAATGTGCCATGCTCAAAGAACGTTGCAGGGTCGTTTTGCGGCTGTCCGCGTATAAGTGCGGCAGTTCAGCCATTCTGATTATGAATTATTGTTAATTCAAGGCTGATGGCAGCGTGTTACCGAGAACAACCGAAGCAAACAAAAGGGCTTCGTTGAATGTGGGACGCCTTCTATAATTATAATAACGTGCATCTGTATTAGCGCTTTACGCAGGCATTCAAGACATGCACGTAGAACCCAATCACAAGGTTTGCTACTTTTAAGCAGCTTGCAACGAAAGGATCCATAGTAAAGGTGTTATGCCTTCGGCAGAAGAAGCATACCTACCGGATACCACTTCGGCTTCGATCAGTGGTGCGTTAAGAAATATACTATGCAGGGGCAAAAAAGAACGTAAAGTTCTACCATTCTGACTTTAGCTAAACTTCCTAAGGCGAAATTTACGTAACCGCCGACGAAAACACCGGCGGTGAACCGCAAGGCTATTTCAACAGCCCAATTAATCACTGTCTCCATTGGTAAGAAATACGTTTTCTTTTTGTTTCGAAGGGAAGAATAGCATTGTTTACGGCCAATAAATTTCATTATATAACTAACAGTATTTACTGACGAATGCGAACAGTTATAATATATTAAGAATGATTATTTTTATTATTTCTAGAAAACAAAGTACATTCATAAGGCCTGCCAAAGCGACATCGTGATTGACTTGAAGAACCTGGTAGGCAGCACAAAAACTGTTATAGGAAAATAGCAACAGAGAATTATAAAAAGAAACGGATAAATCCACATAAACACACCGATAGACACATAATACAAATATTTGCATGTTCATATGCACACACATATTCACATATCGACTATCCATGTCTTGCAAAACACATTTGTCTCATATAATTTCCACCATACCATATACTCGCAGTTAGTTTTCGTGGTTAAATAAAATGAAATACATGATCATTATAGAGAAGGGACTAAGTCTAAGAACTGAAAATGCTCCATAGAAGTGACATAAAAAAACGAGGGAAGGAAACACACCGAAACAAGATTATATGCAGAAACAAACATTTCTGATCACATGTTTTTACCGAACACACTGCATAAACATAATAAAGTTGCAGATAAATAATGCCTAATTCTTCATGCGCTGTAGCTGCTCAAATGCGCACGCTTTAATGCTTTTTTGAGCTTATGGTTAGTTGTGCACAGCACTTCATTACCGGTTAAATGACTTAGCAGCGCGGGGACAGGGTATTAGCGTATTCTTTTACGGTATGTTGTCGCACATCGTGACATGTGATAGCGCCATGTTAGTGTGAGGCAGCCAGGAGCTACATAAGGCGCTGTAAAACGGTTGTCCGAGATATGTGTCAGGTTTATTGAACGCTGCAAATTATCATTAAAGTCCTACAATAATGACGCTTTAAAACGATCGGTGTTGCCTTCGAGACAAAAGTCATAAGCTATGCCCTTTAGAATGGAGCTCATACATGAAATAATTCTTTTTTTGCGAACGAAGCACGCATTGACCATACGTAGTAATTCCGTGTGGAACTGCAATGTAGGATAACGCATGCGCTGTGTTTTTCCTTAGTGATAAGGGCACGATGTGTTGGATTGTATAAAGTCCGCACAGCACTGCTTCAAGCCCGTGAGAAATTTAAAACATGCGATGTTGATGCAAGGTCCCTTTGAGAACACCGTCCGAACTCCTTAACAGAGTCGATATGGTCGAACAACATGGATAACAAAGCGAAAAAGGCGCGAGTTCACGACCTACGCTGTTGGGTACCTAGCGTATCATAAGAACAACAATTTCGAGGTAAAAAAACAATTGTACAGACCTCACACACTGTGGAAGTCTGTGTTATGCGAATCAATTTGCAGGTACCTGGCTATCTAGCATTGCCTCGCGTTCCGCGAAGCAACATCAGGTGGACCAACGTGTTTGCGTAAATTGAGTATGCGGGGCTCGACCGCACGTGCGTGTGACGTCAGCAGCAGGATGACGGCCACGTTGAAGGCGATCGCGGACGGCGTGATTTCTACGCCGGCCGTTCGGCAAAAAGCTCGTGGCATAGCAGCTGTTGATTTCTACATCAGCAGTAGACGAGCGCCGGCGAGAGAAACGCGGTATGGAACGTCATCAGTGACTACATGTTCGCCAATCGTAGGTATCTATGGCTCCGTCGTCTGCTCTACGTAAAACGACCATTACATTTGTGCTCCGGTGAAGAAATGTTAGAGCGTCATCAACATGGGCGGTCATGAAGTCGGTACAACGTAGCACAGTTTGTACGAAGCGTGCTACGAGGAAATTGCCGAGGAAAGTTGATTAGTTCCGGAGATCAGCGCCTGTTGTGACTTCGGGGTGGAGGACGAAAGACGGACTCTTTCCGCAGAGGAAGAAACGAAAAGCTTTATACAATAATAATAGATAGTTGATGATAGCGTACAGGTAGCAGCAGGAGTGCACCAGACCGACTAGGCGGCTGGAAGCGACTCTGTCTTCTCACAATCGGCTGGTTGTTTCTTAAATCCCTTCGGCGACCCTTCGTCGTCAGGGACCAGTTTCGGCGAGTTCTCGTCGGCAGTAACCAGGCAGGGCAGGGTGATGACGTCGCCTGCGTCGAATTCTTGATTTGTCGCGGAGATGGCTGGGCGCTTTTTGAAGTCGCCTCCCGTGTCGAATTCTTGATTCGTCGTGGAGAAGTGGGAGCTCCCGTCGCCTCGTGGTAGCCACGTGGTACATGTAGTATGGCAGCTCCCGTCGCCTCGTGGTTGCCACGTGGTGCTCGTAGTATGGCATAACACGCCTCAGAGCGCGAGCAGTCACAAGAAAACAAGCAAGTGAGAGAGGGCGCACGCGCCCAGCGTCTCGTAGAGCTAGCTGGCGTTAGAAGCAGAGAAGTATGCGAGTCAGTATGGCCTTTGAAGTCCCCATGGCCAGTAAACATAGGGTATCGGTTGACGCGACGACTCGTGCCAACTTATGCCCCTATATAAAGAGTGTAATAAGCTGCCTCGTTGTTTTAGCGTTCTTAACTTATTCCTGGGACAGGCTGTTTCATGTTCAGTGTACCTTCCAGACCAAAATCCTGAATTCCTACGAACAGTGATGCTAGAGCGGCTGCCTAAACTCCTTCCCAAATTTCTCTTGTAGTCAATACGTGTACGAGACTTCCACCGAATACTTCCGCGTGATAGGCGTGGCTCACAGAAGGTCAAATGTGTACATTTACATCGACTACCTCTGTACAGTTCCAAAAATAAAGATTTATAAAGGAGACACTTGAAATCTACATAAAAAAACTCTATAAATGGCAGTTTGTCAAATCACCAGTGTAAATAATTAAAGAAAGTTGTTTGGAGGAGCACTTCCCCTTAATGAGGGGCTGCCGTTGTATTCTACCAATGGTTTACAAAAACCTTTCAGGCAGACCATAGGAAGTTTTATAAATAGCCCACTCAAACGTCTACCTACAAAGCCTGGTGGCCTGCTTGCATTCCTTTATACTTTTTTTTTGCATTGTGTTATAAGCCACCGTTTGCGTCCCTTAACACTGAGTGCGCAAAACCTAAAACGCCCTATTAATACAATGAATTTTTAGCCAGTAAAATAATTGCATGCAAATGGGCGCTATCATTTGCAGTGTGAAAATAAACAATCATTTGTTTATACATTGCGTTCTCAGCCAGTAAAATAATTACACGCAAATGCGCGCTATGAATTGTAATGTGACCGTAAAGAAACATTTCTTCTCGTATCAATGAAATCAGTCATATCAAATATATCGTCACAAATTTGGAAATGTGTGCAGGTAGAACCTCGCTCATTTTCCCATTAGGTTCGCAAATAAAATTTTCTGATGTTGATATTTTCTAGTTTATTTGACTTCCCTCCAGTACAGCGGCTCTGGCCTAGAATCCTCAATGTAGGAGACTAAACCAGACCTGGAAGCCAATGTTTAAATCTGAACAAAGGAAATAAAGACATTCATCACGCCAGCACATGTTAGTACTTTGTCATCAGAAGACGCGCGCATGTATGGATACATAATTTGTAAAATTATCCTTTCGTGACCTGTACTGTTACTCTTGCACTAATTTATTCTGAAAATTAAGAAATATATTTGCTAGTAAAAGCACCGTTGGAAACGTTTGTGTTTGAGAAATGCAATATTCATAAGGTGTCACACAGCCAACGTGTGCATGAAACCTATGACGCCTTTGGCATTCGTCAGTGTGCAAACCTATTTGCCCCGCTGAACAATGCAGAAAGTACCATGGGTATCATGTTGTTTCATTTATTAGGCCTTGTGGGCCAGTGCCACTGGTATCATAGCACTGAAAGGAAGATACATTATTACCAGATTTATGAGGGGCACCCAGGTTTCTCTTGTTTAATCTGGTTTCTTTTTGGGCTCCTATATTCCTGGTTTTTCAAAAATAAAGGGCGCTTGAAATAAGTACTCTATTTTTCTCTTAAATTTATGCTGCACCAGAGCTCTTGTTAAGTTAAAATTGCTGAATACTTTGCAGTGCTGTAGGATATTAGAGGAAGAAAAATTGCCTTAAGTCAACATTTTAGCTTTTGTCGCGGCTAGGATGGCGTTCAGGGCACGGAATCCAGGATGGCCATCGACTACTATGTAAGGTTGTAGAAAATGAATGAAAAATGGTTTATTGAACTTAGTTACACGGCTGCAGTATGGAAGCCCAGTCCATGGAGGAGCAAGTTAAACGTCTCAGTTCAAATTGGGACCCTGTGTCCTCACTCTCGCAAAGTCCGCGCTTTTAATCCTGTCGTCTTCCCAAGGCGAGTCGACTAGGGAATCTGAAGACCGCGCAGTAGCAAATTGGCATCGTCGACTACGTTGCGATGGCACGCCCATGCTCGCAATAACGCGCAGCAACTCCGCGTCCGAAGAGACTGGTTGCAAAAGTGTGGCAACAAAGCAACCTGCGCCTCTCAGG
The DNA here is from genome assembly GCF_050947875.1 of Dermacentor variabilis. Taxonomy (NCBI): domain Eukaryota; kingdom Metazoa; phylum Arthropoda; class Arachnida; order Ixodida; family Ixodidae; genus Dermacentor; species Dermacentor variabilis. The sequence continues at coordinate 124,944,824 of NC_134578.1, read as the reverse complement.
TCGTCGACATTGTTACCCTCTTTTTCATCCTTCGCTCAGGCTGACAGGTAAAGGACATTGTGAGGGCCTCTTGTGTGACCCGTCAAAAGTTGGTGTCCACGCGGCGTTGACCTCTGGATATGCGCTGATGGATAGGTGGTGTATTGACTTGTGTAAACGTCTAATTAACTGTGACTCCCAAATCATCGTCGTTGTTTCGCCCTTTTCATCCTTTGCTCAGGTTTCCATGTAATGGTGGGCTGAGCGCCTTTCGGAGGATCCTTCAACAGACGGTGTCCACGCTACATAGACGTCTGGACAGGAGGACTGGTGGTTTGACACGTGGTCAACGTCTAATTTACGACTTTGTGGTGCTGATAATTAAAACCTTACGTATTATGAGATGTAACACCTTGTCAATTACATACACAAGTAGAAAATAAGTACAGCAAACTGGTCCATAAAGAAAAACATAAAATATAATAGTACAAGCAAAACCATGGCCGCTTCGGAAGAAACGGTAATAGTAGGAGTTGATTCTAAGAGAAATGACCTATTAAAAAACTAGATGCTAAAATCCATATTAATTATAATAACAGGATTACTTATAAATATTCCTATGAGACGAATAGAATGTCAAGCTCCACGCCAGCATTCGCTCGTGCTGTCACAGCTGGCGATGCTGTTTGGATAGACGACAGCCAAAGTACAGCTGCGAAATACGTGAAACATGTAGACGGGTCGCCAGAGGTTGTGCACTGGTTGCACAGCAGGTTGCCTTGAACTCCGGACTCATTTGACATTTACACGTGGAGCGTGGGTAAGCGTCGTTTCCTATGGCCCTGACTCGAGTTGCGGCACGGCTTGTGCTTCATACCTATAAGCACCGAAATATTCTTCACCACATGCAACTCTGAAGCTCACCATCTCCACATACCACACAATGGAAACAGACACAAGTCATCAGACGCAAGGCAAATAAATGACCAATAAGTATATGTAAATGTGAACAATTGCTTATAGGATGATATGAGTCATTTTGCCTTGTGTGGATCACTAACTGCGCCTTAACGTAATGTAAAGTCTACATTACTTGGCCCTACATATGCCCCATTTCTGTAAGAAGGACATTCCATTCCAATTTCGTCCAGCTGGCGCTCAGCCACTTGGGGTCTCTTTTTGAAAAATTGGATGTCCTTAATTATAGTACAAATATTGATTTCACGAAATACTTCTGCCGAATTTTTTTTTCGCTGCCGTAAGCACTATGCAAATTTTGTTGTAAGGTACCAAACTATGCGTCGCAAAAGGTACAGCCAATCTACCTGTTCCATCATTATGGGAGAATAACTAATTTTTCTCACGAGAATGAAGAGAGGCCTAACACCAAAAATTGGGTTGCTTAGTTATTAGTCCTTGTTAGATTTATTACGGTTCATTAAACATGGGGAAAATGGCCTAATAATTTTATTTCCAGAGAACTGGCTTCCAGAAAAAGCTGTAAATTTATGTAATAAAAGTGTTCAAGACTTGTACTCTATGCGAAAAGAATGTTTTTGAAAATATATACAGCAGTGCATAGAGATGAGGATGACCTGGCAGGAAACTCAGTTTTAGAATATGTTTAAAGGCCTACTCACCATTGAAGCGGTTTTAGTAAAATCATACCAAATACCATGTATGAGAGTACAGCGTATTGTTCTTAACCTGGTAAAGCTATATGAAAGTAGTTTTTGTGTTCAGCAAGAAAAAGATTGTATAATCTCCCACTATTCTGGAAACTTGCATCGTGGTTCGTCTTATCCACATAGCCTCTCGGCGGCCTAAACAAAACGCACGGCCTTGAGCATTCCTGAGCAGATAACGAGGAGTCTAAACTGCTTCCAAGTTAATTGCTTCATTGCTGAGTGGCTACGAGTCGCTTCAGCCAAGAGGACACTGCTGGATTACTTGTATTTACACGCATCTTGCTGTCTGCTGTAGGCCTGCTTGGCATCATCACTAGGGCTCCCAACTCCCTCGTGGACGTAGTGGGAAAATGGTGGTGGCGGAAGGCAGGGTCATTAGCCACCAGGTTGCTCCTTCAACGAATCCACGAAAGTCTTCCGATCCCTACCATGCAGCAATTTATACGAAAAATTCAGCAGTTGTCGGCGTAACATAGCTAGCAATACAAATAAAGGTAAACAATCAGGTCCTACAACACAACTAGAACCCCGACAAACGGCACTTATCTTTCTGAAAATGTAAGGAAAGACCGAAATAAATGTGCAACCCCGAGCTGTGCATGGAAACTTGGTTCAATCTGAGCTCATGCCATCAAGCTCCAAGCCTGCCATCTTAACATGTTATTGTATAAGTTTAAACCAGCTATAATTTAAGCTGCATTAATCCAAGCTCAACATCTCTTGATGTAAGTAAATAACCAAGCTAATTCAATTAACGAATCGATACGGTCTTTAATACAACAAAGTGCAAGTTGAGAATGAAGCTGGCCAACCGGGTAGTGAAAAATAGCAATATCCTTCTCTACATCTTGTTTTCATGTTTGTTTCTTGCTCTAGAATTAGAATACATCACTTTCACATTCTTGGCATTTCACGCGGCAAATTTTTATTGCATGATATATAACATTTCAGCAAGGATAATAAGGTTTCCTTTTAAAGAAAATAGTGGTTGAACAAGGAATGTCGCTGGAGCCAAAGTTCGACAAGAGGACTTTCTCCTTTCCTTGTCCGAACAGTGGTTCCAGCGCTGCGCCTTGTTCTACGGCTCTTCATCATTTCAAGTCTCCGTCTTCCAGTGTATATATGTCCTTCAATGCTGTGTCAATGAAACCCGCCGTGGTTGCTCAGTGGCTATATTGTGTTAGGCTACTGAGCACGAGGTCGCGGGATCGAATCCCGGCCACGGCGGCCGCATTTCGATGGGGGCGAAGTGCGAAAACACCCGTGTACTTAGATTTAGGGGCACGTTAAAGAACTCCAGGTGGTCGAAATTTCCGGAGTCCTCCACTACGGCGTGCCTCATAATCAGAAAGTGGTTTTGGCACGTAAAACCCCATAATTTTTTTTGTCAATGAAATCGTAATAACAGAGAATGAATAAACGTAGTCGAGGAGAGATTTGGACTTATCGGTAGATAACGGCAGAGTAACCGTACAATATTGAGACACGGACAAAGGAAGCCTGTTTGTGTTGTATCCTCCAGCCTTGTCTATTCTTCCCATAATTAAACTGTCGCTATGTAAACCCTTGACACAACAATAATATAACGACTGAAGACAGCAATGAGGACACAAAAATTACCACGACTAACACCAATCTGCTAAGTAGATATGCCAAAGTTCCTGCTACGATTTGTCTCACCCATAACGTGCTGTATAAGATGGCTACTTCCTGTGGCTGTTGCCACCTCTTGAATACCTAAAATAAAATAAACTTTAGGATCACGAAATTATACACGACAACAGCAGTGGAGAAGTAGGTGACACACAACATTGTTTCGTACATGGTTATCTGTGATACACGACAGACGAAATTTTTTGGCGTAAATTAGTAAACGAAAACACCACAAATATGTATATTTTACTCAACGTTCTAACAGTTTCTTGGTAAATAAAAAAGGCATTTCTACATGCAAGGAGCAGAATAGCAAATAGCCTTCCACTTTCACAACAATATATCTTACAACAATTAAGCCAACTACAGTTGTATCTACTTAAAACTATTATATGCATATTACAATAGCCAATGCAAGATTAACTTGAGTTCATATGCAACACACTAGAATCAACGACTTTGCAACGGACTGATTTCTGCTTGCCAAATATAAGTGCTAGCATACATATACAAAGGAAAGGATCCTTTTTTCCACAATACACAAGACACAAAATAACATTCCAGTAATAGTATTACAAATTTCCCACAGAACACACCCAGGTTTTGTAAGCTTAGTAGGTTTTACTATTATAAAGGTTGCAGTAATTTCAGCCTTTAAAATATTAACAGAGAAAATAAGACCCCCAAAATAATAAGTTATATTGCGACTTCAATTGTCAGTCAATTTGTTTCTAACATGCCGCCAAATACACATTGAATATATGTTGCTTCGGCGCTTAAAGCGTTATGCCTATTACGTTTGTGCATGGAGCCGTTTTACCTCTACAAAATTTCTGTGCTGCCACATCGCCCTACATCTCATACGGCCATGTAATACTTTAAATTATTCTTCGTAATATACCTGAAGCGCTATAACCAATCTTAAAAACACGCAAGCTGTCTTCATTGTTTGCGACGACCTGTCATCAGCAACGAATATCACACTGGTGCTACTATTTTCTCTTCAATTGAAAATAACTGAGGATTTTTCGATGCGACAGGCCGCTCGTCAACGGGATGGGTAAGAAGTTTTTCTGCCGGCAGCACAGCTTTGTTATAATTTCAGATGCTTTTGTGAGGCCTCTGTTTGCCAGTACTACAGTAGCATGCATCCGAGCGCGTGTGCCTACGAAGCGTAAGAGAACTACCAAGAGAAATGTCGCGCAATATGTGGCCACACCGGAAGGGACTAGTGCGTGCCGTTTGTAAACTCGAAGAAAAGCTGATATGCTTACCCGAGCCGTTAAGAGAAAAATGGCACACGTCACTCCCAGCTGGTAGGCTTTCGTATGCATGTGGCCATCTGCGTGCGTTACGATCTCTCACAATGAAAGACGCAGTACAAGCCAGAACACTTCGGGTGCTTGTCACGGTCGGGCGAGCCACACTTGCTCGACGTAGGCAAAGACGAAATCGGCGACACGCTGCTACTGGCGGTCCTTGTCATCGGAATCACATAGAACGGAAGCGAGTTCCCATGGCGATTTGCCCTAACCTCCGGTTGCACTCGCTCTTGACGGAGCGCTTTCAGAACCATTCAACAACGCTAGCGTGTACGCGCATGATGCATCAAAACTGCAAAATGGCGCTATGCTTTCGATGGCTTCGGCTTTGGATCATTTTGCATACACATTACACATGCCCTAGTTTCGGTTTTCGTTCATTGCGTTGTCAAAAAATTGTTTCGCTCACTGATAATTTTGCGTTCCGTACATAATGTGCGCGATTGAAACAGCCATGAATTTAAACATGCGCCATCAGGTGGCCGCTACGCTCACCTTACGGAAGCAAAATTTGCTTGTCCGAGTCTGTTTACATCTGAAATATATATCGTTGGGTTTCTTGAGCGTGCTCTAAGTGTGTCAAAGAAGTGGTGTATCGAGCTTAGTTTGCTTAACTCCAACGGTGGGGCTGCACTCGATCTCTATCAACTGCAGTTTGCACTGACGTAAAGTATATCTGTAAAGGCGCCCATGTTACAGTGTAATTTAGTGCACATGAAGCGGAAAACACTCCTGCATTTCCGCGACGAGTTCTTGCGTATGTGTATGTGGGCGTAGTCATTTGGAACAGATTTAGCCGCACCTTTTTGAGGCAGATCGTTCACTGCTGGCTCAAGGCGTGAAGAACAAACGGGCTTGGTTCTGAACAAAATTTTCTCATTTATTGTGGTATCAGTTATATGGAAAAGAACCGGCGAAATTTATCCGTGGACGCGGCCATGAGCTAGCGTTTAATGTTCAAGCGCGATCAGACCCGGTCTCTCGCCGTTGGCTCTGCGCGTGAAAGGAAGTGTTCGAGGGCGAGCTGAGATGTATAATGTTTGATGGGCACCCCATCTACGTATAGGAGGTCACGTGATAAAACGCGAGACGCCGGGAAGGGAGGCGCGGTTTAGCACGCTTCTCCTCCTCTAACCGCTCTTCTAACTCGGCCTTGCTCCATCCTCGCCCTGTCTTTGCAAGTTGGAGGTAATCTCTGATGGCTGCAAAGCTGGAATGAGCCGAGGTAGTGTACTTTCAACTTTCGGAGGCGCGTTGAAGAAAGAGGCGGCAGAAGCGTTCGTTCCCCTCTGGTAGCGCCTTTCATCACGCCAACGTCGCAACAGCGAGTGTTAGGGGTTATTCAGTTAGATCTGTTCATGTTTGCGCGTGCCCGCGGGACCGCATGCTTGCTAATTTAATTTGTAAGCGAATGTTTAGTGCAATTTACACAGCCGATTAACTACCAACCTTGCTTCGCGTAGTTGTTTAATATATTTCTGTGGCTCTGAAAACTTCGCCTTTAAGGCGAGACTCTGACATATTTGCTTTTAGGTTTCTGAGTGTGCTCAAAAGCAGTGTTGTGTACGCTAACGTTTGATTCTCGTCGCAGAGGGCAACGCAATGTGGTAGTCCAGTGGCCATGGCGTTGCGCTGCTGAGCTCTATGTGAAGGGTCCAATAACAGCCGTGTTCTAATTCTAATTCTAATGAGGGCAGAATACAAAAATGTTCGCATACCATGCACTCCGTCCACGGAAATGTAGCCGAGCGGCTGAAAATTACTCTCCTGTTTGTCATTACCCTGTGCCTCATAGAAATATCTTAGTTTTGGCACGTAAACCCTCAAAATGACATTTTAGGTAGCGGAACTATACTTTCAATCGGCACTGTTGAGTGCGTGAACTGAACTTACATTGTTGTTGCTGTGCTCTGTTTCATAGCCGATCCTTTTTTTGTGCACTTACTTGTGATCAGAACCCAGTGTCACAAACTCAGGTCTTCCTTAGCGCGGGAAACCAGATATCTCTTAAGCGTGTGAGATATCAACCAACACGGTCAAGGAAACCAATATTTGGAGTTCGATGTCATTGCGGAACATGAGAAGGACGAATGAGTGAGACACTGCATTACAACCAGGATATAAACCGAGAGGGTCTGCTTAAGCCAAAAGCAAGCATAAAGCTGGAATAAATTATCTGGTATTTCTTCTTCTACATTATAATCTTTTAATTGCCAAGACTCATCTCGAGTTACAAATCACTCGCGACTTTCCACGACGACGCTTCGCAAGCCATGGCGAGTCAATTGACTCATGGAGAAGGGTTGGCCATTATTTCGTGACACTAGTCACACAAAAAGGGGGTCTAAGTAAAAAAAAAGAGAGTCAAGTTCCTGTGACTTACTTGCGACTCCTTTTTTTCTCAGAGTGTGCAGAGCTGCGTATCGTACACGCATATCTTCCTATTATCAAATATGCTAGGCGGGAGAATCTTGGTGCGGACGGGATAATCTTGGAAGAAGGAGAATCTTGGTACCGTAGCCCACTCGGATGAAATTCAGTGTAGCAAGGCTGAGGCCGCGTTATTCTAAAGAAAAAGGCGTTTAGGAGTGGCTGTAGATGTTATGCACGTTGCCGATAAAATATTAGAGCGGCACTTGCGTGAATAGCGCAAGAATCAGCCTTCAGAATCAACAAATATAATGCGTCAGGAGGCAGCACATCTTTGGAGCAGTTGGCAATAATACAAGTGGAGAGGCATCTACGCAAGCTTCATCGTTGGCCACATCATTGCTCTTGACTATAAAGAAGCCATCAGTGGAGTTTCATAGGATGCTACATTGCAGCAAGCTGATGGATATCGCCCTGTTTATTTATGTAATGTGTGCTACAACAAATCTTGCAACAAAAGTGCGTAAGATATGCATCCATTTCTGATGCAACTACATGAAACAAGTTTACCCAGAGCTGAAGTACGCAACTGCAAAGTAGTTGAAACTGCGACTCGTCATGCAAGTGCGAAATAATGGAGAACACAGCTAAATAATATCGCGATTGTACAAAACATAATATACAACTTGAGAGTTTGCAGTTACACCCGAAAAAGGTCTGTGAAATGAAATTGATAAGTCGGCAATAGTTGCACAGCTGCGAGACTACTTGCACTCCGGTGCAAGCAATGCCAAGGTCACTTATCAACTTTGCGTCTAAACAACCTTTATTGTTGCTTCTTATTTGCATCCTTTTTGTCTGCTGCTTCCATGAAAACGAGAAGAGAGAGTACAGGACATACGCACGGCTGTTAGGAAGACAAATCTGGGGACACTGGCCAGGGTCCTTATATTCATGAAATAGTCAAGTTAAATATGGAGCTTTGTACTGTCAAAGGAAAGTGTCATTCTATTTGTGTTCGATGGGCTAAGGCCATCCGCATACAGGAAGATCAGTTCATGGCGTGCCGCTCTTGATGAGCTACTTCTTCACAGGTTTGTTATTCTTTCTATTAAATGTAACGGAGAACAAAAGAATTATTTTTACGTGAACGTGTAATAAGAAAAAGATCCATAAGGGAATGTTCGTAGATATTGTACGCATAGAGTGACAAGCGATACAAGACTGTGGAGAAGGTAATAAGAAGGTAATGGAGTCTATGGATTATGGAGAAGATAATAACAACTAACACTGCCCCTGGCATCGATGATTCAAAGTACATACCAGGGTTCGCCATTGATAAATATTCCCGAAGTCTGAAAGCGCGCTTTCGTTATAGAAGTATGTATTTCTTCTTAAAATGCCGTTTAAATACAAGATCACCCCAATAGAGACGGTCTAAAGTGGTATATGTTAATAGAGCTTTAGACAATATTCAACATTACACTGTCTCGCTGCACTGCAGGTAGATACAACATCAGGAAACTAAACGAAGCTGCCTGGGATATGTACCAACGGTACGGGCCCGTAGTAGGGGAGCAACTTCCTGGAAGGCGCATCCTTGTGCATCTCTTCAGCGCGGATGACATTCGGACTTTGTACCAAGAGGAGGGAAGGACACCATACCGCATGGGAGCACTGCCGTTCAAGCTGTACCACACGGAGAGGAAGGAGTACTTTGCAAACGCTGGCATCCTCAATGCGTGAGAATATTCGCTGATGCCTCGCAATTATCTCTGGAGCCTTAACAGAGCATATAGATTTCAATACGTCGAGATTTATATCGTAAGATTGTAACACAATAACGTACCAGCCGACCAGTTTTCTAGAATAGTATAAAGAAAGCAAGATGATAATGGATAAAAGCAGGAATGCTATCTGGCGCAAAAACCAATTAGGAACTAAGATTTTTTAGCTTCTACGATATACTGTTGTTCGACGGCGCTTACGCGATTGCAGTGAGTAAAGTTACGCACCTGAAGCGATTCCAACTACTTAAAGTTCTAAAAAAATATGTTCTAAAAGTATGCGATGATTTCTTAGACAAATGAATGTCTAGGAGAATATACGTGTGTTTACCGGCCCAATTAACAAAGAATTCCGAGCAACGCATCAGTTGCAAAGAAACCATAACTCTACCATATGTGAGGGCGCTACAACCTAGCTACTTTTCGCAATAATATTTTGTTATTTTCTGCAGTCGCTGGTGCGTTTCCCTTCCAAGGAGCTATGTTAAAACACTGGTATTACTGTAGCAAGGCAAATCAGCTCAAAAAGAGTCCTACCTAAACGGTTCCTGATTTCCTTCAGTAATGGTCAACTATCCCCGCCAGGTTACCAGCATGCTTGGACACTTTTCTGGACATGCGGACGTTCGTACATGCCTGTCACATTACAAGCGGAACCGCGAGAAAAGCGCAAAGTGCGAAATCAGTGCGGGCACGGTTGCAGCTGCGACCGAACCGGCGGTGCGCGGTAGCACGGTGATTGTGATGATGACGATCGCCGTGATTTCGCGACGATGAGCAACGCAGTTTCCTTGCGAGACTGGGTTGTTTTACGAAGCGTACGTAGCTGTCTGCGTTATCATCGAGAAGTCTATGTAGCGCCGTGCTGCTTTACTATTAGTTGTCTTTGGAAACTAACACCGAAGAAATTTGCATGTTCTTTCGAAAATTAAACAACCTGTAATATAATAAAGTTAGCATGTTAATGTTTATAACGAGGAATGGATTGCAGTAAATATTCGCCGCACTATAGAGTAAGAGAGTCCAGATGACACGTTTCAAAATGGTAGGCGATAACATAATGCGAAAGTTTGTCAACAGCAACAATGCACCAATAACTTTACTGTAGTCTGCTTTACTTTGTTATTATTTCGCGAGAACTCAAGTAAATTTTTTGTGTTGCCTCAACGAGCGACCGCGAGCAGTGGCACATTTTTGGCCAAATAAATAAATGCATGTTTACTAGCGCAAAAAAAAAAAATGACAGACGTTAAACGTGTGCCATTTTGTTGCCCTAGTAAGCATTAAAACAGAAACTAACTGGCCGAACTTATTAGCCTTAGTAAATCCAAGAAGGCAGGAGCGCGTCTCCTGGCGTTAGAGAGAGCATAGGCGCCATCCAGTGATGAGGCGGCGCCACTGAGTAGCAGTGGATGGATGGATTGATGGAAGGTGAGAGTTTCCACTTTGTAACGGGGCGATGGAAGTTGCCACCATGCTCAGCTTTTTGTTTAACCGTGTTGAAAGTCATTAAAATTCACCATTTCTTTAAATACGTCTTCCTACACTTTTAACCTTGTGCCACCTCTGCTTTTGAGCCACCAATCTTCCAATCGCTTTTTGCTAATTTCCACCGCATACTTATTTACACGACTGTTGTTATCTCTAAATCCTAGGGCCTCAGGAAGCGTGAATGTGCCCGCATCGACATCGGGATGGATACCATCACATTTTAGCATGAGGTGTTCTATTGGTTCTACAGATTTACCACACACAGTGCATATGTGTTCTTCGCTAAATTTATTTTTATAGCTGCGCGTTCTAAGACATCCTGACCTAGCTTCACAGAATAGGGCACTGCATCTTGAGTTATGATAAAACGCTTCCTTCCTGATCTACTGTTTCAAGTATCAATATAGTTCAACACTATGCTTCTTTTTCATTGAATTTAGACAATTTTTACCTTCCGCGTTTTTAACTGTCGTTTAATGCTCTGTCTTCCTCCGTCCTCGTGTCTGGCATACTTACTGGTTAGCTTCATAGTTCTTTTCCGCTATTGTGAGTCAATGCTCTTTCTGTATAGGAATTTAAATACCTTAGCTGCCCATCTGTTATCGGGCAATTCCCTGAGGCGTTTTTCGTATAGGATTTTACTCTGAGCTTCACGTACTTCGAACGATGCCCAGCCCATCTCCCCCTGTACTGCCTCGTTTGTGGCTTTCCCGTCGGCATCTAGTGCTAATCTTCCAACAGCTCTCTGATTTAATTCTAGTCTCGACTGAACTTCTGCCCTTAAGCACAGGGCTGTATTCCCGAAAGTAAGCCCCGGCACCATTATTCCTTTCCAAATACCTCTCAGCACTTAATACCTGTTGTACCCCCCCAATGCCCTATGTTTCATTATCCCGTCATCTCTTCGCTCTTTTGCAATGAGAGACTGTTCGTCCTTTTCCGTGCACATCTACCCTTTTCTTTATCCATACCCTAACATATTTGTATTCGGCCACTAGGGGTATTTCATGGCATTGTATTGTAAGCTCCTGATGAGTTGTAAACCTAGAGTGTTTCCTTGGTCTCCACAATAATTAACCAGAGTTTGCAAATCTTCCTGGCTGTCTGCTAACAGTACAATATCGTCCGCATAAGTTAAACCCGGTAGGCGTTGCTCAACAACTTTTCTGCCTAATCTGTACGACAGATTATACCTTATATTGCTTCCTTGTAGGCTTATTTCCATGCGTATTACATAAATCATGAACACCAGCGGTGACAGAGGACAACCTTGCCCTGATCATTTGTGTACCTCTACAGTTGTCGTACTCTTAATTCCTTCCCATGTTATTTCAGCATTATTTTCTCGATATATTGCCTGTAGGAAATCAATTACCTGCTGACCGATTCCTCCGTCTTTTAACATGTTCCACAGGAGTTCCCTGTTCACGTTGTCGTATGCACCACTTATGTCCAGGAAGGATAAATACAAAGGTCTATTTTCCGCCTTAGCTATGTATATGCACGGGGTAAGCACGAACAGGCTATCATCTAAGCGCCTAACACTTCTGAACCCGTTATGAAGTTCTCCGAGTATTCTATTGCTTTCTACCCATGACTACATTTTTAATTTCACCGCCTGCATTGCCAGCCTGTATAGCTGTTATCGTAATTGGTCGGAAGGATTTTACGTTCGTCTTATCGCCTTTCCGTTTATAAATCAAATTCATTTTACTCGGTTTCCAGCTATGTGGAATTTGCTTATTTATTACGACGCCCTCCAATGCCTTTATGAGCGTTTCCTTGCTTCTTGGGCCAAGTTCATTAATAAACATGATTGGAATTTCGCCTACACCTGCCGACGTGCATTTGGGAACATTTGCTTCACCTTTTTCCAGCTAAGATAAATCACTTCTAAGCTGTTTTCTATTGTGCTATCCTGTGTTGGTCCCTAATTTGGGGCGATTACCCTACGGTCTTTCCTAAATGACTAAGTTATAACTGAACCAATGTCACAGCGTCATCTCCCTCTAAACATTTTCCCTCGGCATCGTTAATATGTTCCTGATTCTGTGATTCGCCTTACACAGACAGCTTATATTATTCCAGAATTTTCTTGACACCCCCTTAGTAGCATCGCGAATTTGCAGAGGACTGCTTTATTTTAGGCTAGACGAGGACCTGCACTTGTTGTTTCTTTTGGCAAAAAGATTCCATTTTTGGCCTATTTCCTCTTTAGATAACTGCGCCCTCTTTGCTTCTCAGTGTTCCCGTGATGCCAACTGTTGTTGTTGGATGGCTTCCATAATTTCCTTATTCCACCAACTTCGTGGCTTCCTCTTTCCTCATCGGTGGTTTACTCATTTTATTCTTTTATTTTTTACTAATGAGTAGCTCTAACTGACTATAGTCCCAATTTTCCATGGGATCTTTCAATATTGCTTCCTCTATGCCGGCCGCTATTTGAGCTATTTGTTCATTTAATTTTGCGTACTCTTTTTGACTTCCCTGAATTTCTCTTTTGAGAAGGGCTCCCAGCGGTAAACTAATACGCTTATCATCACTTCCGAGTCTGTACTTCCCCTCTTCGTCTATTTCCATTATTTAGAGCTTGCTATACATCCCCTACGACACTAAGCAGTAGTCAATGGTAGTTTCCCTTTTACGAGGTTCCCACGTGATTTGGCCCTCACACTTGGTTTCTCTATTTACTATAACTAGGTTGTGTCGCTCACAGAAATCTAGCATCAACTTCCCGTTACAATCGATGTTTCCATCTAGATCCTCGATGTGGCAATTCATGTCACCCACCAGAATAATATCGGCACCGTCTCAAACTGATTTATATCGTCATTGAGACACTTCACTAGATCCTTGTTCCCTTGCCTGCATTTGTCCCCTATCCCTAAATAAACTACTCCTAGCCATGTCTTTCTACTGACAATTGTACCTGATACCCAGACATGTTCTTTACAAGTTGACTTTATTCTTTGCGAATTTGTTCCTTGATGTATCAGCATACGTACTCCTCCTCCATTCCTCTCCATTGTTGTTCTGTTGCTCCCTTCCCAGACGTAGGCCTCAATAAACGGTGGGCCTTCTAGATTCCTGAGATGTGTTTCGCATAGCGCGTATACACCTACATATTCGTCCTTTACTGCTGTTCTATTTCTAACCACTTCGCTCTCTTTCTACCGCCTTGCATGTCAATGTAGCTGATCCTGGTGGCAAATTTCATTTTTGTAGTTTTGTTCCTAGACCTCCTAGTAGCCATTTTATTGGCGTCCGCCTCTATTGTTGCAATTGCTACGCTGTTTCTACTTACCCCTACGCCCTGAGCCGCAGTGGACCCGCGCTGCCCGCAGTGGATAGATGGATGGATGTGGATGGATGTTATGCGCATCCCCTTTGAAACGGGGCGGTGGGTTGCGCCACCAAGCTCTTGCTAATATACTGCCTAATGTCCTACCTAGGTTAAACAATAAAAAAACGAATCACTCCCTCAACCAAATTTTCTGATCCCCTATTGCGAACTGTGCTTTTGTACCTCTCCGTTTTTTGTCGTTTCCCTACTTCCACCAATCCTCCAATCGCCTCTTACTAATTTCTCTTTCGGACATGTTTACTTTTCCACTGTACTCGCTGAACCCAAGGGCTTCAAGGAGGCCAGTGGTGCCTAAATCGACCGCTGGGTAGACGTCTTCACATTTTAATAAAACATGCTCCATAGTTCCCCTAGCTTTACCGCAGCAAGTACATGCTTCTTCTTCCGTCTTATATCTCGCTTTATAGGTGCGTGTTCTAAGGCATCCCGATCTCGCTTCGAAAAGTAATGAGCTTCTGTTTGAGATATCATACATTTTTTTTTCTTTCCTGATTTCGTATTTTCCCTCTTAAGTAGTTACTCATGGCAGGCTTCTTTTCCATTGCCGCCACCCATGAGATTATTTCAGCCTCTCTGACTTTCCGCTTGACGTTCATTGTTGCTGTGTTGCCCAGCCTATAGGCCGCATACTTGCTAGTAAGCTTCCTAGTTCTTTTCCTGCACTGTGAATCAATGTTTTACCTGTACAGATATGTCACCACTCTCCCAGCCGATCTGCTTTCTTCCATATCCCCCTCAGTCGTTCTTCATACTCAATTTCACTGCGAGCTTCCCCCACTTCAAAATTAGTCCAGCCCATATCACCCTGCACAGCTTCATTTGCAGTCTTCCCGTGAGCAGCCAATGCGAGGCGACCCCACTGACCATTGGTTCCCATCGGGTCCTAATTGTAACCCTGATTTAAAGTAAACAACCGCATTTCCAAAAGTCAGTCCTGGAACCATTACACCTTTCCACATACCACGGAGCAGCTAGTACCTGTTGTATCCCCATAGCGCTTTTTGCTTTCATTATGGCTGCATTTCTCTTCCATATATCTTGCCTTCGTTTATACATATACCAAGGTATTTATATTCTGTTACCGGAGGTATTTCGTGGCCCTGTATCGCCACTGTCTTTTCAATGTTTTCATTGAGTACCACAACACCTGATTTTCTAACACAAGATTTCAAATCTAAATTGTCGCCTTCCTGTCCACAGATATTAGCCAGACGTTGCAAATCTCTTTGCTTGTTAGCTAGCAACACAGTGTCGTCCCCATAAAGTAAACCTGAAAGCTGCTGCTCTACTACTGTACCCGTCTGTTTGTATGAGAAATTACAGCCGATATTACTTCCTTCTAGCGCCCTCTCCATCCCCACCATGTACATCATAAACAGCAGTGGGGACAAAGGGCACCTCTGCCTCTGTCCAATGTTGATATGAACTTTCTCCTCGCTCCTTATCCATTACCATTCAATGCAAACGGTATTTTCTAGGTAAAGCTCTCTCAAAAGCTGTAGACAATCGTCCCCTAAGCCTTCCCCTTCCAGAACATCCCACAAAATGTTCCGGTGTACGTTGTCATAGGCTCCTGTAATGTCTAAAAGGCCACATATAACGGTTTGCTTTCTACTTTTGATATTTCAATACACTGAGTAAGAACAAATAAGTTATCACCTAAACGCCTGCCTATTATGAAGCCATTCAGAAGTTCTGCCAAAATTCCATTATTCTCGGCGCATGTTTGAAGCTTTAATTTGAGTGCCTGCATTGCTAGCCTGTATATTACCGATGTAATGGTCAACGGTCTATACGAGTGAATTCAATGTTCCTGCCCCTTACCTTTATAAATTGAATTCATTCTACTTTGTTGCCAACTGTCTGGTATTCGTCTATCTTCTGAAGCTTCTCTCACTGCTTTCATCAGAGCTTCCCTACTTTTTGGCTCTATTTCATTACTCAGCCTAACGAGAACCTCGCCTAGGCCTATGGCTGTGCGCTTATGAATTTTCTGTTCAGCCTTCTTTCAGTTGAAATTTGTCAGCACCAGCTCCTTTTCCACCTGGGTCTCTTTCATGCTCTTTCTTTCTTCAAATGCAACCTCGTCATTGCCTTGGAAAGATTCGACTGTTATTTTTCGGATGTAATTTATTGCCGCTTCTCCTAGCAGCCTGTTTTGATCTTCGTCTGGGATATGTCGTTGTATTGTTGTTGACTTCATGCCTAATAAGTTTATGTGCTTCCAAAATATTCTAGGTACGGCGTTCTTTTTCTCACGTATTTGTGAACACCAACATTCACTTTCACCTTTCAATTTTGTTTGCTGCTGTATTAGTACCATAGACATTTTCTCCTATTTCCCCTTTACTGGTTCTTCAGCCTACGGCAACTGCGCCTTCTGTGCCTGCCTGTGCTCTTGGTATGCTTTAAGTCGTTTGGCGATCGCGTCTGGTATCTCCCTGTTCCACCATCTTCTCGCTTTTTTTTTCCTTTCCAGCGAATGTGTTGTTTCTCTCTCCGTATTCCTGTCGTTATAACACTGAGCTCACCATATTCCCATTCTTTACTTGGACATTTGTCAAGTTCTCCCTCAATTCTAATAACTATATTTGCTATTTATTCAGCGTACAAATCTGGACTGGCTATTTTGCGCTCCTTGCTCTCTTTCCCAACTACATGTCCAATTTTCAAGATCATGCGGCTATGGTCACTCCATATGCTGCTAAACCCTTCCTCATCGATGACTTATCATGAACTCTTTCTCTCATCAGATAGTAATCAATGGTCGATTGCCGGTTTCCGACTTCCCATGTGATCTGCCACTCACACTTTGGCCCTGTATTCACGATAAAGAGGCTATATTGCTCACGAAGGTGTAGCATTGACTTCCTGTTGTTGTCAGTGTAGCCATCTGAATCCTGTACGTGGGCATTCATGTCACCTAATAGGGTAATTTCAGCACCGTTACCGAAACCCTTAATATCAGCGCGTATGCATTCCACTAACTATTTATTCTTTTCTGTGCAATTATTTTCGGTCCACAAATACGTAACGCCCAGCTAAGTTTTTTTACCACTCATTGTACCTGATACCCAAAGATGCTCTTGACATTTTGAATTTAATCTTTTCTTTTTAGCCCCCTGCTGGATTAGCATTTCGATTCCCCGTCCTTTTCTTTCCTCCTTAGTTCTGTTGCACCCTTCCCAAACATAATTCTCAATCACTGGCGGCTTTTCCGAGTCTCTAAGGTGCGTTTCTGTAACCGCACTCACCCCTATTTGTTCTCTATTTAACTGCTCCTCAATCTCTGCCCACTTTTCCTTTGGTCTGCCGCCCTGCATGTTTATGTAGCCTATTGCATGGAGAGCTCTCTTTCTTGCTTTCCTCCTTCTTGTTATTGACGACGATGCTATTCTGAGGTTCCCCTTGGGGACCTTCTTCAGTACTACCTACTTTGGCCTTCTGAGCGTCCTTGGGCCCCCTAAAGAACCAACAGCGCGACCACCAAGTCGCCAGACCACTTTTCGTGCCAGCCTGTAATTGAAGTGGATCCCGTCTCGTTTAAAACTACCACTCCTTCTCACTTCCGTGTTTACTTCGAAAACCTCGAAGCCTTTTTCTCGGTCATTTTCCATATCGCCTCATTAGCAGCCACTACCGCTCCTTGTACGTGACTGTCACGTAAAGGCACCTCAAGCACCGTGCACACCATGATCTGCACCTGAGGGGATAGCTCGCGCAAGTCGTCCACCCCCTTCGCCAAGCGCAGGGCTAGTCCTGTCCCTTCCCTGTGTAGGACGTCATTTAGCCCACCTGCTACTATGACAAAGTTGCACACACGGGCATTTTCCATCAGCTTCTCTTTTACTCGGTCAATTACAGAACCCACTGTCCGCCCTGGAAATGTCCCTACCACCACTCTTTTATTGCCTTTCACCCTCTCGACACTTGCGTCTGAGCACCTAGCCAGGTTTGAGTCGCCGGCCATAATCACCCTTTTACTCTCTCCTACCTCTCCCTGCTTCCATTTGTACTTTTCTGCGTGATTCGGACTCGACAGTGGGCATTGTCCACTGTGCTCCTGCTTTTACCTCGTGGCGACCTCAAGGTAGGTGCCGCTCTTTCCAGCTATCCATTCGCCACGTTGCAAGCATTCCACGTACTTTGCTAGTACTCCCTCTCCTGTCACGTCGGGGGACTGCGTTCCATTGTCACGCACATTCTCGTTCACAATGGCGACCCTGCTCAGCTTTACCTCGGCTGCTTCAAGTCTTTTTTCAACTACCTTCCGTGCATCACGTTTCATATTTAGCTCATGTTTGAGCTCTTCCACCTGTTTGACAAGCTCTTCCTGGAAAGCCTCTATTTTCTTGAGCCTAGCATCGACATCACATTACATGCCGACTGACTCGGTTCCCTCTCCATTCTCATCCGTCCCCTCCTGTGCTTTGAGGAACCCCCCGCGCACTGCCAGTTTTACCGGCTTTCTTGACATGTATTGCACGGCTTTTCCTGATGCAAATACTATAATACTATAATAACGCAGAGCACGTCCCTTTTAGCAAAAACCGATGCACACAGTATTCAAAATCCTCAAAATGTCGCAAAGCAGCTCTCACCACTATTTCAAAAGCAATCAATGCCGCGGGGACCCAAGGTATGACACGCTCTCGCAAGCGCTCAACCACGCGGCCACGGTCTCACTTTCCTGCCAAAACACGCACAGTAAAACGAGTAATAGCTATTAGTCCTGCTACCTCCAAGCCACCATTTTATGGCTACAAACACTCAACGTCCAACCCGGCTGCACGTGTTGAAGCACGTGGCGCGAAAGAACGCTCTAACCATCCTGCAAAATCAAATCAACACGAAACACATACACGCACACGAAATGCGAGACAAAAAAACTACCCAATTACTATTTAAAGCTAAAACAAGCTCAAAGGATCCACAAAAACTTATAATTTCGTCACCGCCACGGAGCCTCGCAAAGCACGTCCATTCGCCACAAGATCTCAAGTCACTCAACTCTCAAGCCACAGAATCTAAAGTCTCAAGTGGTTCCGCGCTGCCCAGCGCCGCCTGTGGCGAGCGGCGCAACACTGGGACGGTGGGAAGGCCGAGAAATTTAAACTTCATCCACATGTCGCCGAAACCCGCACGTATAGCCGTGATTCACCGTTTTTCGTGAACATGAAGGTGGAAGCATGGTCCTCGGCGATGCCGCAAATACTTTTTGCGGTTTAGGCATATTAAAGGAACAGGAGAGTACTTTCATGCGGCTGCGTTAACCAGCGGAGACAAGCTGTACTTTATTCACGTGTTCTCACAGCGAAAGAAGTAGCCGGCCTCCATTTATACGCGGAGTGCCGTTCGCAGCAGGGAACGCAACTGCACGAAGTCATCCTGCACGTGAGCAAAGCCCGCTGCGGCACTAATATCGAAGTTGCGATATTGGCACGCTGGAAACGTTGTGGTTCTAATAGGTTCAGCGATTTTTAATCCACGCCTTGCTGTTGGCGATGCATGCCTCATATCATTCCGGCGCGTTGTAAGCCGCGGCCTTTCATTAGATGCTCATGTCACATTGTTACTTTATTTCGCCATACGGCTAGATCTGAACCGGGTACAGCTGCACGGTCACTTGTGATCGCAATTTTGCTCGATATGCATTCAGTCGATCGTGATCCGCGCATCGAGTTTGAGCTTCACGATTGCGATCGTAGGCTGTCATCAGCACGGTCATGCCAAGTGAGCTAAACTAACTTGATTCGAATTGTCCGACCATGCAGCAGCGACCACGTTAGATAGAAACTGAGAAATTTTATTCGGTCGGGCGCGATCTTGACTGGAATTATCTGTGTGACACCACGGTACTCTCACGTTCTGTGTGCTTCGTCGTCATCTGGCACGGCGCCAAACGGAAACTTTTGCGTTTTGAAGCAGTTGTAAGCGGTCTGTCGTGGCTCACTGCTGAGCACAGAAGCAGGACCTACTTGCCAACGTAATCAACATAACTACGAGTCACTTTGCGAGGCAACTAAATGAGACAGACGAGCCCCTATTCATAGGGTTATTCTCGTCAGCTTGCCGCACTTTGTAAACGTCAACAAAAAAAAAAAACCTGGGGTTGTTGTCAGGATGACTTTAGATTGTGACTTTTTTCTTGGATTGACGAAATGATTAGAGCATATCTTGGTCGCTCCGTCTGTGAACCATTCGGAGCCATCTCTAGCCGAAAAATAATGTTTTTCCTCATGTACAATGATCGAGGTTCATTATACCATCTTCATAAGGTCTGATTTCGCTTTGGAATTCGTTTGGTTGTATGCGCGCTTGGCTTTTGTATTTCGTATATGTAAATTGGCAAGAAAAACCGCACTATGTGAAACTGCGCCTCTGACGCCAGCCACCGAAACGGATATTGTCTATGAATTAGCGCTCGCCAGAATAAGATGAGCATCCTAGGCATAAAATATAAAATATTGCTCATCACACACGCTAGTGTTATCATGATCATACCAAATGCTAAGCCTACACTAAGCCATAGTCAAATCAGCAGGTAGTGAACAATGAATGGAATTTAAATGAGCCGCTGACCCTGTTATGACCGTAGGCGTCGCACAAGCTGCGAACGCGTACGTGTAAACAGATTTACAAAACAAACCCTTCTCACAAATATGATGACAAAAGCTGCCTTTGTTTACTCCCCTCACAGCTGCGATCCATATCTTTCGCCGTTCTAGTTTGTAAGGCCTGCTAGGAAACTACCAATTTCTCTCGGACTTGCATTCGTGGTTGTGAGTCTCTTATGCAGCAGTATCTCCAGTTCGACTTGATCTTTTTCGCACCTCCATAACTTCGACGCTTGCCCATGAAGCGCATGCCATTGCACTGTCAGAAAACGTATCCGTAAAAATAGACGAGGGCTAATTAACAAAGCAAAACATCGCCAACCGTCGCCGACACAAAGTGCAGTACGCGTGAAGTAATACGCGTCGAGCCGGCCGAGTTGCAGAGCCACCTTCCTAGCGCTGTCGCTTGTCTGCGGCACACGGCGCCAGCGCCAGAGTAGCCGCAAACTGGACTGTATGGAGTCTGTGGTGAAGATTAATTTCCTGTGCTGTCCGTATCGCGAAGATTTGTACGTAACTGATTACGTGTAATCAATTACCTTTCTCTGTAATTTAAAGATTGCCTTGTTCATTCGGTAACGCTCACTTGCAATCCAGTTACTTATTTTCACTAACGAATTACGTGTAAGCAGTTACATTTTGACTAAGTAAGCTATAACAGGTGACGCAGCTTTGAGCACTTAAATTAGACGGAAGTACAGTGCCCAAAGGGATGAAAACATGCGCATGGGTTATCTCATTTCCGCGCATAGCATCTGCGGCTACTCCGTGATCACCTGATCATGACAACGTTGCGGATTTGCACACCTCGCTTGCAAGTCTGACCTGCAAATATTTTATAATAAATTTATGTCTCTCCCTCTCTCTCTCATTCCTGGAGTCGCTTTCAAGCAGTGTTGATAGGTGTTAAGAGCTGCGACGCAATTTTTCGCGAAGTGCAGTCTGACTCCTCTGATATAAAAATAAGTTTTCAGCCGTTACCCACATATGTTCCTGTCTGTTTGACATATACGTGACTCATATAAATTCTATTTTTGTGATTGTAACACACGAGCAGCATCTTAGGGGTGGATTATTTGCAGCTTTCTCGTAAAATACATTATATATTTGCCCCGCTTTTTTAGAGAACCTGATCGTTTGCTGGCGAGTCAAGGTCACCGGGAGGAGGTCCACACGATATTGGCTGACAAATACAACCACCACGTCTATATAGCAATGGTTCTTTGCGACGTTTTGGCCAGAGAGCCACCTATCGGCTAATTTTCAGTTTTTCACTCGCCCCATCAAAAGCGCCTTCCCCTAGCCCCAGCAAAAATGAAGCGTCTCGCTCCATACATACCCAAACCCGAGCATCGTAGCATTGAGTAAGCAGAATGTTGAGAGCAAGGTGTTTGTACGTTACAATACAGCCATTTTTTCCAGCACCCACGTCGAGCGAGGTCTTAATGCCCCTTCCAAATGTCTTCAGGTAGAAAGATCGGAAAATCATGGGAGAAGATATTGAAAACCAATGCGTACTGAAGATGGACAACAGTGAAGCGTTGCAGATGGTGCATTGAAAGAGCCAGGCCAGCTCTTTCTTCTTGCTGTAGTTGCGAAATGCTAACAAAATAGCGAAGAAAGTAACGTGAAAGTGATCGGTTACATCTGACTAATTGGTTAATATCTTTGATAGGGCACTAATTGTTAACCGTAGTGAATAATATTTTCAATGAAGTTATAGTATTAGTTATTGGTTGCATTATTCGGTATGGTGTGCAAGCCTGGTGATACGCTGCACTGATAACACAGAAGTTTTGTTGGCGGTTGCGAAAAAATCGCCCGGAAGTGGCAGCGCGTTTCCGTAGACTAAATCATCACAGGAACCAGCCAGGTCGCTTTTGAGTGCGGCTGCAATACCAAGCCAATCGAGTGGTAATTCGAGCGCGACTTCTAAAGTGATTTATGTGCCATCAGCGAGAACTTAAGGTGTCACTGAAAATACTGAGGTCAATTGGACTGAGGGTGGTAAGCCGTCGTGCGGAGACACGGAGTTCCGAGAAGCTTCACCAGGTCTCAGAAAAGGGCGGCATCAAACAGCCGGCAGCAATCAGCCACAATTGTTGAGGAGCATCCAAACCGGGCGATTCATCTGGACACGAAGCCTCCTGAAAGTGTGGGCGCCGAGATGTCATAGATTGGTGTAACCTCTCGCCATCATGCCTAGCGTTCAATACAAGTGAGTACGCAACAGCTGCTCTTGGAAAATGGAAGACAGTCGACGGCGTCTAAGTGCACAGTGCCAAGATGGGCATCTGGTGGAAGAAAAGGCTTGGGACGAGATATGGGGTGATGCTTAATATTGGAGCGTTGATTAGTTGATACGACAAGCCACAGAGAACCCAGTCGCAAGATTGCGCGTTTATCCCAGGCAATACAAAGGAGCTGGAAAGAAGATTCTGCGTTGCGCTGATTACAGGACGCGAGAGACTCTCACTACCTAGTAAAGCCGTCGGCATATTGATGCTGGAATGAAAGGTCGAGGTGTACTAGTTGAAGTGTTGCAGACAACCGGTGTATCAGCTGGAGTCAGAACGACGTCCTCTCATTGCAGGGATGCTGACAAAATTCGGATTATACAAAGTTCAACGTTGTCCTACTGGTGGCTGGAAAAGAAGTCGACGTCTTTAACGAAAGGATCTTCCAGTGGCCTGGAAAGTAGATCGACACGAGTAGGGACATCGGCTGAGATGTTCACATGGCTTCGCTTGGCATGATGGAATGGGCCTGTGAATTGCGATATGTAGGAAAGGTGATGGATTTCTCGTAATGTTTAACAGGAGGGGGATCGGCTTATGGCGTGCGCAAGGGCCCTGTGGACTGTAAGACTGTAAGCAGGTGACGCTTCAGGAAGTGATGAAAGTGGAGCACACTGAGATAAACGATAAGTAACTCATGGCGAAACACACTGTAGCGGTTCTCACAGGTTTCAGCCACGCCCCGCTGACGAACTGTTACAGGATGGACTCGAGATCAGCTTTCGAGGCTTCATTCACAATGACAGTATGTTCGTAAACTTTTGAACGCCTAAGCAGTGTGGTGGCGGCGACGCCAGACTCGGCACTTTTGAAATCTTTAGCAGCCTTATCAGTACACTGAAGCACTTCTTTCCTCTTGGAATCAAGGAGGGCGTCTAGAGGAGCCACACTTTGGGTACAATCAGGAAGAAAATGTGCCCAGAAATTGACAAAACCGAGGAATTGCCGAAGCTTCGTAATGGTGGTTGGCCGTGGAAAGTCTTCGATAACGTGAATCTTGGATGGCTGTGGTAGAAGCCGTTGGCATCGACCAGATGTCCGAAGAACTCAAGGTCCGGAGGACCGAATTCATTCTTGACGGCGTTGATTCCACTCCTCGACTAGCAAGGCATGAAAACAAAAACGGCAATTGCTTCAGACGTTCTCTAACGGAATTTGCAAAGACGAGGTCAGCAATGTGTGCAAAAGCGAAAGACAGGCTTTGGGCAACGGAATTAATGAAACGCCGAAACGAGCCGAAGGGATTTGGAGAAATTGAAAAAGATCACGTGGTGTGGTGACAGCGACAGGTAACCAGTGAACTGTTCTAAACAGACCGATCTTAGAAACTATCTTCGCACCGTGCCGCACGACCGCGAAATGTTGGATGTTCGGGAGTGGGTAGCGATCGCTAACTATCATGTTATTTAGTGCGGCCGGTAATCATCATATGGGCGCCAGTCCCCAGCCTTTTTAGGCACATTGTAAAGTGGTGATACCCAATTACCGGAATAAGAGCGGATGATGTTGAGTGCCAGCATGGGTTCAAACTACGCACGATCGATCTAGAGCTTTTCCGCAGACAAGCGACAGGAATGGAAATGGACTAGGGGTTTGGAGGTGACAATGTGGTGGCATAAGTAATGCTGTTTAGATTGCATCCAATCCGGGAATCGCTCCAAAGTGGGAAGCTCATGGAGCGACACAGCTAACGGCGCTTCCATGCCAGCAGAAGTGGGCGCGATTGGTGATGTGGTGATGCGGGAACGTCGGAAACTGTCACCTTTGTAAGTTACTCGATGAGGCGTCGGCTCTCTGCGACGGCAAGGAGGCCGTAGTTGTGCAGGAGGTCTTCTTCAATAGGGGAACGCCGGACGTCAGCAACAAGAAAAATACAGCGGAATGCTCAACGAAGGCCAAGGTTTAGCGTGATAGAGCATGAGAATTACACTCGAATCCTGGTGCCTTGGACGGCTTGCAATGACCACACAGGTGTCGCTTGCAGTCGGAGTGTTGAGCCCAACTTGTGCTCCCATCGGCTCCTGTGTCGTCGAGAAACTGCTGTCCTGTGACTCTGTCTGTTACGCAGAAGAGGCAGTATCGGCCGGACCACTCGTCGCCGCTTGAGGTCGGCCGGCCTGTTTTTCTACTACGAACAGGGTGGATGGCGGTGGCGAGCGTCCTTTCCAAAATGACGATGTAAGTTTAACGCCAGGCATTGTTGGTGAGGCTGTACGCATCTTGTCTGGACGTCCCGATCCTCTGGAACTACGCCTGCGCAAACGACGAGATGGCGTGTGACAGCGTTCCGCAGCACTTTCGTTGCGCTAGAGGCGACCACACGGGGAGTCGAGAAGATATTGTGCTGGTGAAGAGTACGTTGCGCGGACCAATCGTCACCTGGAGACAGTGTATGGGTTCCTATAGCCTGCGTGGCTATTTGTATGATCTTCTCGGCCACCGCGGTGGTCCCCGAGTTCTTTAGCCGACAAAAGCTGCTGCACGCGAATACTCTTCCAAGCGGGTTGGCGCTTCAAGAAGGTCACCTAGCGGTCGTCACAGGCGGTGGCACACATCGGGGTGTTGAACAAATCCGACACTTCGTCAATCGCAGCGGGTGGGCACACTGAAACAGGGTAGTGAAACTTTCACAGCGAAGCTGTTGGGGCGACTTGCCGCAAGATCGTGTCCGTGTGTGAACAAAAAACTATCATCATCACGATTGGCTCCTGCGTCATCGTCCTTTTCCAGAGCCGGCTCGTTGGCGCCGCTCCGCGCTACCGCGCGAATGCGCTCGTGCCACTGCTCCCGCATTCGTCGTCGTCATTAATTAATTGATTATTAACGAATAATTAAAACACACAATGACGCAACCAATTGCACAGCGAATTAAAGCGAAGCTGTTAAGGGCTCGTGAGGGCCGATCCCGAAGATGCTACATTGCCGGGCCGACCCAGGGTGGATGTGGAGCAGGCGTGAAGCACTCCCCATATGTGGGCCGATCGCCAAGATAGTGCAATACCGGGCCGACCCACAGCGGAGGAGAAGCCGGCGTTAAGCACTCCGCATACGTTCCCCGATCTTGAAGATAGTGTAATGCCGTGCCGACCCTTGGCGGAGGTGCACTTCGCCATTAAAGGACCCACATACACAGCTTATTCGGTCATCTTTCTCCACAGAGTAGCACGGAACTAACTTTTTTCACTTGAGAACACATGCCGGCGATTTGAAATTGTAATTCAGCCTGAAAAAAACCACGCCGAGGAATTTTTAATTCAGTTCAATTCAACTTTATTCAACATTTGCCAAATATCTGGAGCACGGACAAAAAGCCTGAAAAAGCTTGACTGAGTCCGTGCCCCATAGCTTGGCATCGAGTGGCATCAATTTCATACAAGCAGAGGAGAAAATAAATTCTCAGGAAATGAAAAAAACTTCAGAAAATACAAAATCAATGCAAACAGGCAAATATCTGCATAAAGAAAAAAACATAAATATACAGTACCATCGTCGGAAATTCACTGAATCAGAAGTGAGAAAAAAAGCACAGGAAATAAAAGCAGCGTTTCAACAAAAAATAAAAGAATGGAGAGTTATACATAGATGCTGCGTAGCTGATTGAAAGAGATCAATTCCATATCCGTGTCATTTTTGGCCAACTCAATTAACAAGGTTGGTAGTGTGTACATTAACAATTCTTACCGTAGGTCGTGCGGCATCTATCAACTTTCCATGTTTCGGGATAGCCTGTGTTGTGTGCAGGGAAATTTTTTCGGAACCTCGCCAGCGATTGCGGAAGGTAATGTTTTGTGTTTATTTCCAGCTTATGTTGTCGAAGTAGTCTGATATTGTACATACATTGTACGTTAACAAGCTTAAGCTTGTTGAACATGTCTTCTGTGTGACTTAGGTAAGGAGCTTAAAAACAAGTCGTATTGCACGCTTCTGAAGTGAAACAAGTTTCTTCATATTTTCCATAGTTGTTCCACAAACTAGTGCACCATCGTTTAGAGTAGAAGAAAATAAGGCGTTGTACAAAATATTGTTAATAGAAAGAGGGAACGTAACGCAATGTCGGCGCATGACACCAATTATTTGGAGAGTTTTTTTCCTTATTTAATTGATGTGAGCATCACAGGATAAATTATTGGAGACAATCACGCTAAGCGTTTTAAAACTTTCTACAACTTCTATTTCGAAATCGTTCAGTAGTAGTCGGGTGATATCGCAGGATTTGTTTCGTGGGTGAAAAACAACTTCTTTGGTTTTACTAATGTTTAGCTTTAATTCATTATTTGTAGCCCCCAAGTGAATGCGATGAAGTGTTTCAATTGCGCGAAAAGATAGGCATGCGACATCCAAGCCGGTAAAAAATAGGCTAGTATCGTCAGCGTATAACATACACTTGGCGGTATGATCAATGTTAACAATATCGTTAATGCAAAGAACAAAACTAAAATGACCCAAAATGCTTCCCTGTGGAACACCTAAATTAACTGGTTTGAGTAAAGAAGAGTGACGATTGTTCATGACAAACTACGACTGATGCTGTAGGTACGATGAAACAAGTCACAGAGCTTTCTCTCGAATGCAATAGTGTTCCAATTTTGCACAAGTATGTTGTCTTAATATGACCGAATGCTTTTGTGAAATCCAGAAAGATACCAAGGACGAAGCTCTGACTTCCAAAGATTTCAAGTTTTATTTCTTTTTGCATGGAAAATTCAGCTCTGTAGATTTGTCTTTCCTGAAGCCGTACTGCGAGTCAGCATGTTGTAGCGATCAGTGAATGAAATGAAACAGGTAAAATTTTTTTCGAATACTTTTTGAAAAGACTGGTAGAATGGAAATTGGACGGTAGTTCGTACGATACTTCCTATCAACTTTTTGTGTAGATTGCCGTAATTTTTTGCGCATTGCATTTTACGAGGAAATACCGCACATGAAAGACAATTGTTAGTTATACGCGTCAGGCAATGTGTGATCAGGTCGATAGCAAATTTTACCAGTTTTATCTGCATATCCATCATGTCTGTGGCTGTGCTGTTATTTAAACTCGTGTACGTTGTAGTAACTTCCGATTCAGATACTGGCCGCAAAAACACTGTAGGCTCGCACCGCAGCTCCATGTAAAGCAGGCTGTCACCTCCAGATGCTGATGGGAGATTAGAAAGAAAGTGATCATTAAATGCGCTTGACGGTTTTGCTCCACACATGCCCACGTTGTCCTTCAGTATCTGCAGCGTCAGTTCAGTACTTTTGCCAAATATCGTATTCAGTTCCCGCCACATCTCCCCAGAGCGTTGGCTCGAAGAAATTAAGCGGTTATAATGGTACCTGCTTTTAGCAGTACGAAGTTCTTTAGAGACGTGATTTCTATGTTTCTTCAAAGCACTAAGCATATGAGGACATCTAGTTTGAATAAATGTTTTGTATAGCTGCTCTCGTGTTCTTATTAGATGCGAAATGTCAGTAGTTATCCATGGCTTACGGGCTTTCTTTGGTCGGGTAAATGTTTTTTGTCGAAAGCATGCATTGTATGTATATATATATATATATATATATATATATATATATATATATATATATATATATATATATATATATATATATATATATATATATATATTGCGACCCAGCAGTTATCACGACGTTTATTCCGCGTCAAAGATTGGGCGAACCGACCACGCCCACAGCGCGGATCACACTCGAGAGCCAGCCCCACAAGCGATGATGAAGAAGAACCCCATATGAACCCCACATGATGGTGATCATGTACAGATGACAAAGAATAGCTTATAAATTCCCACACTAATGTCCCGTCGCGCGAGAGCGGCCATCCTGGCAGCAATTCAAAGGGGCGGTGAACGTCTCGTGAAAGGCTTCATACGGGAAACGTGGACAATCTCAGTGGCGCGGCAGCGGCGGTCATTTGGAACAATAACTGGTTCCACGCGATAGTTAACCGGAAAAGTCTGCTCCAACACTTTGCAGGGGCCGATGAACCGAAG
This sequence comes from Dermacentor variabilis, assembly GCF_050947875.1. Taxonomy (NCBI): domain Eukaryota; kingdom Metazoa; phylum Arthropoda; class Arachnida; order Ixodida; family Ixodidae; genus Dermacentor; species Dermacentor variabilis. Next base: position 124,916,266 of record NC_134578.1, on the reverse strand, counting down.
CTGAAACTTGTCACACAAGCCAGGAGTACGAACTCGTGCCCAGAGTAGCACTTCCTCGCCAGGGCGCAAGCACACGACGCGATGAGAGGCGTCGTAATGCTGCTTGCGGTCCTTTTGCCGTGCTTCGGTGTTGATGCGTGCGAGCTGGCGACAACGCAGAATGCGGGACACATATTCTTCGCAGGAGGAAGGACACTGATGGACAGTTGGCGCGAAGAAAGAGACGTCAAGACAGGAAAAGGGCGAACGACCCTAGACAAGGTAGAATGGCAAGTAACCGGTCGTGCGTTGAACGGCGGTATTATATGCAAAAGTCACGAATGGCAAAATTGCGTCCCAGTTTCTGTGATCCAGGTCGATGTACATGGCTAGCATATCTGACAGCGTGCGATGAAATCGCTCTGTGAGGCCGTTGCTTTGCGGATGGTAACTGGAGATGGTCTTGTGGGTGGTTCCGGAGGTTCTGAGTACTTCGTCTACTAGTTGCGAGAGGAATGCTTTTCCACGGTCGCTCAGGAGGACGCGAGGAGCACTGTGACGCAGTATTAAGGATTGAAGTATGAATGCAGCAACTTCAGAGGCTGAGGCAGAACTTACACAATATATATGTATATATGCAAACTTTTCTAAGAACCTGTCGTAGGTGATCTCCGGTTTATGTTCACCCAAACATCATCCCAGCTTTCCTGTGCGATAGATTCACGAAAAGTGGTTAATGTGAGAGAGATAACTGATCTGTAAAAAACGTGTGCTAGTGGTGTGGAGTGGTGAATAATTTTAGAAGATTCATTTACAGAAATAAATATTCAAAGATGGTCGCTGAGGCAGTAGTTTATGACACTAGAGTGCACACGGTGCTAATCAACATTTTTAATGAATAGATCAAGAAGAGTTTCTGTTGTTGTTGTCAGCTTCGTTGGTGAAGTTATTACATTCTGGCAGTTGTGTATATGTGAGAGAGACTCAAAGGCAGCTTTATTATGGTTACCTGCAAGTAAATTATTATTAAAATATCCGCCTAAAATTATTTGATATCTATAATTGTTAATAAATTCGAGGAGTGAATCTAAAAAGCTAAACAGAAGGAAATGTGACCGCGAGGTGGGTGATAACAGACACAAAATAAAAATTTCCGTGATTTGCGAACAAGTGTTTCATAGCGAGGAGTAAAACAACACTATTCGCATGATTTGAAATTGTAATTCAGCCTGAAAAAACACGCCGAAGGATGCTGGTCCCATTACCGCGACAGATGGATGAGACAGTCTATAAGAGGAGCGCTCTCCTTGTTGCTCGAGAGGGTTCTGGCCTGGAAAATTCGTAGCGTCGGTCGGGTGCACGATTCTCGGTGCCAGGGAAACGTTAAATCTGGATCACGTACGCTTTCACCAAACTGTGGCGACGAGGGACAGTGCGAACCCTTAGGTCTAGACAAGTTTTTGAACAGAGCAGACAGGACACGTCAGCGATGGCTTGGCTTTATGTGCCGGACGCTAGCCCATGCTCGCGTGCGGCATGCTCGTGAGCATGCGAGCGTCTGCTACGTTTCATGCGCTAGCGCCAAATGGCCCATTGAGCAAAAAAAAAAAAAAAAAAAAGAAACGCCGGCGTCTGATCGGTAGCAGCGAAACGGTAGGTCACATTAGAAACAAAGCCACGACACAATCACGGCTCGACGGAGCAGGGCGGGCGGTTCACCTGCTGCCTCGCTAGCACGCCAGGTGTTGCGTGAGGGGCGTCGCCGCGTTGCCACGTCGCTTCCGCTCTCTCAAGCCTGTGTTATCCGTGCGTTTATTTCCCGCGCCAGCTCCCGCCTGCGTTCGAATTGCAGTAAGGCCGAATCAAAACGCGCCTCTCAGCGCGCTTACTTGCCCGCGAAGAGCTCGAAGGACCGCTCAGCGGCGTTCAATTGGACATTAATGCTTTTGCATTCACAACTTATAGGAAGTGCTTAGGATTAGGAAGTGTCCTAGGATTTATCCATGGGACGCCAATACTACAGCCGTTACAAAGCAAACGAACAAGCAACACGAATATTGAGCGCACACGCGTGCGTCACAATTTTGTGCGCTCACGTTTACGAAGCCTCATATGAGGTTCCGCCCTTCGCGTTTAGCTCTGAAATATAAACCTGGAATCGTCGATGTAAAGAAATTTCCAAATAATGACCTGTCACATACTGAAGCAAATGATGCCGTGCTCTGCTGATCCGATTCCGGCATGAAATGCGGTATCCGCGTTTCATCGTCAGTAAACGCGATGAGAACTGGATCTTGCACCATAAGCTCAAGGAATATTTCACCGCCCTAAGCATACCGTTTCAGATGATTAAGTGAAGGAATCGTTCGCTTGCCTATCATCATGTCGTCATATTGGTTAGGCACCAACCGATTTGAAACCTTCCGGTACCCCAGGACCCTTGAACGATGTCGTAAACACTCCCATACGAATTGCCCTTAGCTGTGCACGCCGATCCACTTTCCCCAGTGCTTCCACGAGGCAGATATCAGCCAGCGATGCACGCTGCCTCCACAAACGCTTGGTGTCATGCAAGTGTTCGCAGCCTTTTTACAACCCACAACACCACCCCCTCACACTTGTAAACACGAGGCACCTTTCAACGTACGTGGACTGCATTTCCCTGTGGATTTCGATGGGCGTTCGTCCCTTGCTGCATAGAAAAGGAATCGCACTTCGTTGCTCGTACGTCGTGGACGTCTTAAGCACAACCGCGATCTTTAACAACTGACGGCAGCACCTTGCTGCAGAGCTACCGGCACATAAGGTCGAGCCGGTCCAAGAAAGGTCCACCGCAGGGAATTAATATGTTGACTTCGCATATACAGCTATAATTTGGTTAAAGAAGCAAAGGCAAAGATTTTCTGATTTGCGCTCGTATATTAGAGCGCATATTGCAATTTATAAATTGTAGCCTGGGAGTTTGCAAGGTAGATCCCAGGCACGTAGCCAGAATTTTTTTTCGGGGGGGGGGGGGGAGCGGGGGTCCAACCCAAGGTAACCTTTCTATGCAAACGAGGGGGGGGGGTAATTTTACTAGTGCAAACGTGAATGATGCCCACCGTTCGCCATAAAGGCGCGTAAACTCACAAAAGATAAATGAAATAATGTGTATCTCATAGGTACGCCTGTGAGATACACGCCTCCTTCACTTGGGAAACAAGGAACCACATCAAATGAATTCGGGCAGGTGAGCAGTGCAGGAACGACACTGCCAAGAACAAGTAAGCAAGCGAAAGTGTGAAATAAAATTTCTAGTAGTGTTTTTTGCATTAGCTCTGAAAGAATTATGGAGAAAGGTATACTTGAGGAACAACAGCACTTCTTCTGGATCCCTCGTTTACTGCCCCACCATGTTAAGTTCCAAAACCGACTCGTATTGCTATTTGGGAAGCTGCGTAACGATGCGTCGTCGCCAGTCTCGTACAACCCTGCAGAGCGCAGGACGCTGCGGTTGCAGACGTTCTGTGCCCACCGCGGAGGGTTAAAAAAACACCCACATAAGCACAGCAGAGAACTGCCTACGTCGTGCGGCTCGACTAATAACTGTAGAAGCGTCATTGAAAACACATGGAGTCATTCTCGACTTCCGGCGGCGTTTTCTCTGCTTCCTCTTTAAACAAAAATATTTTGATCCATAAATATTTTCACAAGCAACGGTTAAATTTCTTAATTCTCGGTTTTACTTCCTGTTTTGCTGTTTCCTCAGCTCGCTCCCTTAGTAAATCGATTAACCCCTCAAGCCCTTGCGACTTTTGCTTCCTGTTGCCAATTTTGCACGAAAATTGCTGTACAATTAGGGACAAACCATACGAGGTAACGGATGCAATTCACTTTGCTTAAGGGTTTAACTGTTATCGCAGGGCTTCATGATAGACTCTGTTTCGGATCAGTTTATTTTCCAGCTTATCTAACCCATATCACGGTTGTGTGATTCCAAGCGTCGCGGCAAGCCGTCACTCCCGGAAATAAGCAAGCAAAAAGAAAAATTAAACGCAACTGGTGTTTTCTCCGGCCGCAACTCGTTCCACGAGCATACAGACCAGCTGACTGCGAACTGAATCCCTATCCTGGTCCCTGGATCAGTCTAAACAAAGAAGGTTCAAATAACGAAGGAACTGCGGTGCGCGTGACAACTGCAACTGCACGCATCTTATGCTAATCGCGTGGGCGCCAAACCGAAGAGAAAACGCCTTCACGGGCCAGGAGATAGGACACAGGCCGGACCGCCGCTTAAGTCTGGAAGCTTGGGCCGGCAGCCCACCAGCTTCGCTTCTCAGCCCCGCGCTCTTGACGTCTTGAGGTTCGGACCCACAGCCCGACAGCCTCGCTTCATCCCCTCCGCACACCGGCCTTCTTCTCCCACCCCCCCCCCCCCCAAGATAGCTTTTTTTTCCTTTAATCTTCTCCTCTCTCGTCGAGAACCAGTGTGTCTTCGTGATTGGCTGTTGGCCAAGGTGCCGCGTCGGCCAAGCTCACGCCGAATCTCACTATTCTTTCTCTTTTTTTTGTGTGTGTTACCGGCTGTCCACCGCACCAGACCCGCGCACATTAGTCATTATAAGTGACATAGGGGCATACTTATAGCCTGTGCAATATTCCACCATTCTTCTTTTTTTACTGGAACCGACAAGAAGGAACTGCCACATACGAAGTTTTATACTCGGAAATCGTTTAATGAAATATCGTCGTGTATAGACAGCGGCAAATTATGAAAAAAAAAGAACTGAGCTAATTACAAGAACATTGACTGGGAAAAACAAATGACGGATCTTCCTGCCCTACTATCGTAACAAAATTCTTTAATGAAGCAAGCACCGAGTTCAAATAGCAATAAACTGAAAATTGCACAGGAGATAATCAAGATACAGTAATTCATTATTGTGTGACATAGTGAGCACCATCTTTACAGCATACACTAGTTACGCAGACTAAGGCGGTACGAAGAATACGCACCGATAGAGCTGCACACACATATATACAGTTTCAACTACAACAAATTATTACGTCCCTTGCACACGCAACAGTAAATATTCCCGTCACGAAAGGGATAATTTACCAATATGTAAAAATTTAAACATTGTTATAAATAAGCAATAACGTCAGCACTACACCTGTAGGTTAGTGGCATTTTATAAGTCAGAAGAAAAGCGCTATATGCGACAGCAACGTTCTTTTTATTTTCGTGCCTGTTGTATTTTTGGTGCGGGTTATAACAACCAAATTCTGTTCAAGCTGTCACAATTCGCCGTGGTTTCTTCATAAACGTCGAAATAATTTCGTCGACGCTAACTGGTGCCCGATGAATTGACATGAGGGCTAACCCGTTAAGGCGCTCCAGAGCGGTTCTCATACGTATGTTGAAAAACTGCGTTCTGCAGCGGCGGTTATCACTGGCAGCGTTGCCAAAACCTTGAGCAATGCCTGAACGTTGGGAAATAGGCTCTCGTCACATTTCAGTAATGCGTTAGTGGCAAAGCGCGACGTCTCCTCTACTCGTGTTGCTTCCCACTTCCTTTTGCACATTTCCCACTCTCCCCTTAGCGAAGGGATGTGCATTGTCTGCATGTCGTGCATGTAAAATTGGAATGCCGGCTGCACGGACTCAAAGTTTGCTTTAGAGGCGTATTTTGGTAGAACAACGTGCAAACTACCAGAAGTTGCCCTGTGGCTTGCATACCGGCGCTCGAGGGAAGCTCTGAGATCGTCCATGTAGGGAATAAACAACGCTCGCCTATAGTATTGCTCTGTTGAAATTGAGTAGTTAGCCTGATGTTTCTGCGTGCCAGCTACACGCGGCATTTCAGTTTACACCGAAATCAGCCGCTGTCTTCTGACATGCGGAAAATATATTGCGACACTCCGCCTCATAATTAAAAGCCATTCCTCCTAGCTTACTCAGCACAAGGTCTACGTAGTCTAAAGGGACGTTCATTTGAACAGACGTGCTCTGTAAGTACTCAGACAAACGATGCGTTAAGCTTAAAAAGATGTCAAAAACAGTAAGTTATACGAGAAAGTTTATGGAGCATACTCGATAGTGGAGAGCAGACGCGGCGGAAGCGCTTGATGTGTGGGAGGCTTCCATGAGCTCGTCTAGTGCGGCGACTATTTGGGGCAATGCCTTACTAAAGATTGAGACCGCCTCGTGGCATTCTACCCACCTAGTTTCACAATACCATTGTAAGCGGCAGAAGGACTTCGAGGCGCTTTGAAGGAGCCTTTTCAGGACCGCAGTTCTTTTAGGCGATCCCCTGAAGAAAGCGCAAACGTCTTTAATCGTGCCGAATGCGCATTGAATGTTTTTAACATTCGAGGCGTCGCTCGGCAGAGATTGAGGGAGTGCGATCAGACTGAGGGAGTACAGAGCAGTTGGAAACTCCTTGCGAATAATCACCTGTACAGCACGAAATGCTCCACTCATCACTGCCGCGCCATTGTAACCTTGGTCTCTCATGTGTTCCAGTTGCAGACCTAGCTTAACAAGCTCACTTTTCAGCGTGTGAGCTAAGGTAATAGCACTGACATCTTCCACAACTACCAAGGACAAGAAGTCCTCTAAAATCCAGAAATTGCTAGAGCCAACGTAATAGAGTCAACGCAGAATAAAAATTGTTCTGTTTGCGACATGTCCGACGTTTCGTCTACTAGGACGGCAAAAAACCCTGCTTTGTTGACTTCTCTGACTATTTTTTCTTGGATTAGCTTCCCGATAATAAAATTATCTTTTTGTATGCGTGGACTTGAGCACAGATCGTCGTTTCTAGCTGTTTGAATATGATCAGCCAACACGGTGTCCCCTCCATTTGACCTGTAGCGTAAACGCGTCCTAAAGTTGCCGTCATTGTTTGCTGGCTCTTCCGCAGTAAGTCGTCCCACATCTTTGTCGCCCCTGAAAGCGAGGCCTTGTCTTCCGCACAGCGCGATAGTCTGGACGACTGCACTCAGTTTCACCTTGGTGTCCTCAAAGAAGTCCTTCGATTGCTGGTTGATCTACATGTGGACGCTATCCACTTTACCTCTCATCACATCAAGCAAACTTTGAGCTTCAATAGTGGCCCTCTTGTGGTAATCTGTCCGCAAATGGCTTTCGAAAGTCTCAATAAGTCTCAATGGCCTGTTTCCATTTTCTAAATGGGGTGGTTACGAGGCTTTTGCACGTATGGTGGGCACCTTTACAAGCTGCCGTTTCAGTGCGAAGAAGCACGCAAGACTTACAAACTGCTCCATTATTAGCATCAGGAAAAGCAAGCCACTTATATCGCTGAAGGCAGTGGGACTGGAACTTGCGTCTCTTGCCGTCTTTAGACACAGAGACCTCGAAGTCGTAGCCGGAAAGCGGCGTCCAGACATCGAAGTATGCTCGGTCTTTGATGTCGCCAGGTATGCCTGTGCGATTAACGTAGAGTGCAATATCATATTGGCACATCCTATATGGTCGCCGCAGGTATGTGCCAGGCGATGAGAACGACGCTGAAGTAGCGCGCGAGTGGAAAAAGAGAGGACAACGACGTCGCGTTGACTGCTCTCATAAAAGTTCTTTTACACGTCCTCTACGCCGGCTTTCCAGTCTCCTACTAGGCTGCGACACTGGTGGAGGTGCTGTGTAGGATTGCCTCATGCTAGGCACCTCTTCGTGGAGCCATACCTCGAAAGCGGAATCACCTTCGTTTGTCGAAACTCCTGTTCACCGGCACAGTCGCCGCTTGCTAGGCCTGACGCCCGAGTTCAACCCTTTGCAGGACCCTGCTGGAACGCGTCAACCTACTTCCGCCATGGCTACTGCAACTCCATCGCAGGTGACGCTGCAAAATCCTAAGATACCAGAAAGTTTCCATGGCGACGCTTTTGAAGATGTCCAAGATTGGCTTGACCAATGTGAGCGTGTCGCCAGCTATATTGACTGGGGCTCCCAGGAAAAGCTGTCTAATGTCTATTTTGCGCTTCAAGACAGTGCGCGGACGTGGTTTGTGAACCGGGATAGAAATTTGACCACGTGGGATGCCTTCCTTCACTAGTAGCGACAGAAGAGACAACACGCAGCGCCTACTCGAATCCCCTATTCAAAAACCAAACCAGAGCGTTGCCATGTTTGCAGAAGATATGGCCCGCCTTTTCCGCAGAGCAGACCCTGAGATGGCCGAAGAAAAGAAGTTACGCTATCTCTTGCGCGGAGTGAAGGAGGAACTGTTTGCCGGGCTCGTGAGGAACCCACCGACGACAGTGGCCGAATTTACCAAGGAGGCTACCGCTATAGAACGGGCACTACAGCAACGGTACCGCCAATATGATCGCAAGAGCTCGCCGGTAAATGCTTCAATTCTACCTGGGAGCTGCAGCACGTCTCTACGTGAAGTCATCCGAGAGATTGTGCGAGAGGAGATCCCGCAGCTCGGGATCTCTCCCATGGCACCAGCGGTGGCTTCTGTCGCTGATATCGTTCGGGAGGAAGTTCGAGAGGCCTTTTCGTCGCCCGACTGGCAGGCGGTGCCGCGACGATTGACCTACGCGGAAGCTGTGTGCCGTCCACCTCCCGCCACTTCGATGCTGCTGACACCGTCGACCACTACGACGCAGCCATCACCGCCACCCCCGGCGCCCTATTTTCGACAGTCACAGCCGCCGCCAACTATGCCGTATCGTCGCCAGTCGATCGCTGCGCCTCGTTTCTACAGTGAATACCCTGCCGGCTACCCGCTTCGAAAGACCGATTTGTGGCGCACCGCTGACCGCCGGCTGATATGCTTTCATTGCGGCGAAGCAGGACATGTTTACCGCGCGGCTGGGTATCCGAGATTTCCCAGCTGCAATTACCCTGTGTCTGATGCTGCGCGTAGCTGCGACGGAAATTCTACAAACTTTCGGCCAGGAGGTTCAACGACGCCTCCATCGCGTTCCTCATTTCCGGCTCGATACACCCCACCGACCCGTCTCGATTTTTCTGACGCCTCTAGGGGCAGGTCCCCTACACCGCGCCGGGGAAACTAGACGCAGCGACCTCCGGGGGTGAGGTTGCAAACCTGCTAGCTACCCAATATCTCCGACCATCGACGACTCTAGAACTCCGACGACTCCAATCACACCTCCTGTAACCGACGCCGTCAGCGCCGATCTTGTCGTTTGCATTGACGGCCACCAATTGGCCGCTCTCGTCGATACTGGTTCGCATTTTTCGATACTCAGTCAAAAGCTGGCCGACGGGCTGCGAAAAGCGAGGAAGCCGTGGACCGGGCCCAACATCAGAACTGCCGGTGGCCCGTTGACGCCGATTGGAAAATGCACAGCCACAATAGCAATCGCCGGTTCAACCTTCGTCGCCACCCTCGTCATTCTCTTTGAGTGTTGTAAAGAACTTATATTGGGGGTGGATTTTTTGAGAGAGTATGGTGCAGTGATTAATGTCCGTGAACTCGTCACATTTTCTACGAGATCAGACAACGTCGACCCCGCGGAACACCAGCGACCCCGCTTACGTATCGCCGACGACGACGACACGCTTCTGCCGCGAAGCTTTTCCCTCGTGCCTGTAATCTGCAACAACTTGAACACTGGGACTGGCGTCGCTGAACACATCGACGCACTTGTACTGAGTCAAGGCGTTTCCATCGCCAGGGCCGTAATTAACGTAGACGACGGGCGTGCTGAACTCCCGCTGGCGAATTTTGCCAGGGAACGTCGACACATTGTTAAAGGCACGGCTGTTGCTTACTTTCACGAATTTACCTCAATATAGGACTGCCTCTCAGTGGAGCACGCGACGTTCAACGTGGCTATGCCTGCCCCTGTGGTTGATACCAGTCCCACCTTATCGCCCGGGCGTCGAACGCAGCAGCCTTCTTGAGCTCATCGATGAGTTTAAGAGCTGCTTCTCATTCACGTCACGAGTTAGCCAGACGCCGCTCACTAAGCACCGTATTGTCGCCGAAGCCGACGCCAGACCAATTCCGCAGAATCCTTATCGTGTAGCACCGAAAGAGCGCGAGGCAATCCAAACAGAAGTGAAGACGATGCTTGAGGACGGCGTTATTCGGCCATCTAAGAGTCCTTGGGCATCGCCTGTCGTATTGGTGAAAAAGAAGGATGGTAGCCTGCGCTTCTGCGTCGACTACCGAAAACTCAACCTGATCACAAAGAAAGACGTTTTTCCGCTACCGCGTATCGACGATTCACTGGACAGGCTACGAAACGCCCGTTACTTTTCGTCGATGGACTTGAAAAGCGGCTACTGGCAAATAGAAGTTGATGAGAGAGACCGTGAGAAGACCGCTTTTGTGACGCCCGGCGGACTTTATGAATTTCAGGTGCTCCCCTTCGGTTTGTGTTCTGCGCTGGCAACGTTTCAACGACTTATGGACACTGTACTCTTAGGCCTCAAATGGCAAACCTGTCTGGTCTACCTCGACGACGTGATTGTTTTCTCCGCAACGTTCGAGGAACACTTACGGAGACTAAAGACAGTCTTTGAAGCAATACGCTCAGCCGGTCTAACCTTAAAACCTGAAAAGTGCCATTTTGGCTTTGAAGAACTTCAATTTCTCGGTCACGTTGTTAGTCGTGAAGGTGTCCGACCTGACCCTGATAAAATCTCTGCCGTTGCTAATTTCCCAACGCCATCAGATAAAAGGGCCGTGCAACGTTTTCTGGGCCTTTGCGCCTACTACCGACGGTTTATTGCGGAATTTTCGCGCATCGCATGGTCATTAACACATCTCACCAGAAAAGATGTTCCCTTCGTGTGGGGTGAAGACCAGCAACGGGCATTTCACGACCTACGGCAACGGCTGCAGGCGCCTCCCGTCCTCGCACACTTTGATGAAGACGCTCCTAGGATTCTTCATACCGACGCTAGTAATGTCGGCCTTGGTGCAGTGCTTGTACAGCGGCAGGACGGCACCGAAAGAGTGATTGCTTACGCCAGCAGGACGCTATCAAGGACGCAGGCTAACTACTCCACTACGGAAAAAGAATGTCTCGCACTGGTGTAGGCCGTCCTGAAATTTCGGCCATATTTGTATGGTCGGAGTTTCAACGTTGTCAGGGATCATCATGCACTTTGCTGGCTGAATGATTTAAATATCCAGCTGGTCGGCTTGCGCGCTGGAGTCTCCGGCTCCAAAAGTTCGACTTCACGCTTGTGTACAAATCGGGGAAAAGACACACCGACGCCGACTGCCTCTCTCGGTCTCCGGTTGAGACTGCAGTCTACGACGATGATGACGCGGGTTTTCTAGGCGTGCTAGATACTGTCGACGTTTCACGCCACCAACGCGAGGACGCAGAACTGGTTCCTCTTTTCGACTACTTAGAGGGAAAAACAAGCAGCGTGCCGAGGTTATTCGCGAGAGGGCGGCCTTCGCTTTGCTTACGCCACGACGTTCTCTATAAAAATAACTTTTCACCTAATGGCAGCAGCTACCTACTCGTTATTCCCGCATCTCTTCGCGACGAAGTCCTACATGCCTGTCACAACAAGCCGGCAGCTGGTCACTTGGGATACACCCGCACATTGGCAAGAATTAGGCTAAAGTGCTATTGGCCAAGACTTGCGTCGTGAAACGTTACACACAGACATGCCTGGATTGCCAGCACCGCAAAGCCCTACCCGGCAAGCCAGCTGGACTGCTGCATCCTGTTCAGATACCGCAAGCGCCGTTCGAACAAATTGGGATGGACCTTTTAGGTCCGTTTCCACTGTGTACTGCCGGAAATAGATGGGTAATCGTCCTCATGGATTATGTTACTCGATACGCCGAAACAGGTGCTATCCAACGTGGAACAGCAGCCGAAGCAGCGCGATTTTTCGTCGAAGCCGTCGTCCTAAGGCATGGCGCTCCCGCAGTGGTCATAACAGAGAGAGGATCTGGGTTCACGGCTGTGCTTCTGGATACCGTGTTGCGACTAAGTGGTACCACTCGCCGAAAGACCACGGCTGATCATCCCCAAACCAATGGGCTGACAGAACGTATGAATAAGACTCTGGCAGAAATAATGAGTATGTACATCGGCTCCGAGATAAACGCCAGTGGGTTTGGGCGGCATTTGAAATACAGCGCGGCTCCCGTGGCTGCGGCAATAATTGCACTCTCACGCTAGCAGAAAGCATGCGGAGGAAAAATTACAAGCTCAAGAGTTCGAATTTGGGAGCAAGACCCCAACAACCAAACGCGCAATATAACCAGCTTGATAATGTTGTCTGAATTACGTTGGTTGTTACAAAAGTAAGAATTGTAAACGGACACGGCATGCAGCTTTTTAGCTTCCTGTCCATTCCTTGTCAGCCGAGAATTTGTGATTTCATAGTACTGATGTGCCTTTTCAAAGTCATAAAAAAGTTTCACACAGATGGCTCTTTTCATGGAAAGCGGTTGTAGAGATTTATTCGCTGTGATGTCTGTCTAAGGAATGTGTTCAAACAGGTCGCCCTCTGCCATAATGCAGTATTGGCACATTTTTAGCACGTCCGATGAAGCTTTTTTGATGACACAGGACGGTATCTCGCTGCAGGCCTCATCAATCTCAGCCTTTAGCGCTTATTGTGCAGTTGTAGGTTTGTGGTACACTCGGCCTTTCACATGTCCCCATAAGAAGACGTCAAGGGGTGTCAAGTCCAGTGACCTTCCGGCCCGACCCACTGGCGTTTGAAGGCTTTGTCAAGCCACGCTCGGTCAAGGCTGCTGCTGTGAGCTGGTGCACCGCCGTTCTGATTCCAAGTTCGCCTTAAAAACGCAAGAGTAAGATCACAGCGAAAATCTTCGAGTGGGCCTTCCAAGATGTCGTTCACGTACCGCAAAGCATTGAGCATGTGGTCAAAAGTTATGGGGCCAATTAATGTTCCGTCAAAGATACCTCACCACACACTGAATGACAATTGGTACTGGTGTCTGGTCTGCGCGCCCCGATGCGGGTTCGTATCGCTCCAGTAATGCACATTATGGTTGTTGACTTGGGCATTTCTGGACAAGGCTGCCTGATCTGTCCAGAGCACTTTGTCAACAAAATCCCGTATTTAGTCACTATTCACAAGGATCCAATTTGAGAAATCAAGCCGCCATTGAAAGTCTCTTTCTTGCAGCTTTTGATACAGTTGGAGGTGCCACAAATGCATTTCAACCTTCCTAAGAAGTCTTGACACTGAAGACTTTTAAGTGCCGACCTCACCATTCACATCACGCACGTTGGAATGAGAGTTTGCAGTCATGAAAGCCAAAATGTCTCCTTCAGCCTCTTTACTGATGGTCCCATTTCTGTGCCGCGTCTTCTTGAATCTACCTCTATCTTTCAGCGTAAAAAAAAAAAAAAACTCATGATTGTGTTCGCGCTAGGTCTTCCGCCACATTTCAAATTTCGGTATACCTTGGCAGGTTTCCTTGGTAGGCTAAGACCATGTTCGCCTTCTGCTCGCTTGAGTACGGCATCCTTTAGGCACTGCAAACAAATTCTTCGAAGCGGTTGCGCGGCACGACAGTAATAGACAGTCGAGCTCACATGCATCAAGCCGCTGGCACGGTTTGGAAGAAAAGCGGCGTTGTAATATGATGCTCTCTCTCGCACAGATTCCAGATGTATGATGCATATTTTGTGTGTACTTTTTCTGTTCCGCATCGACTTGAACGCTCAATAAGAAATTGCTCTCCTCGTCATATCGGAATAAACAGCTGATGACGGGGCGTTCTTCGGTGACAGGCGCGAGCGGCTGCTGACGAAGCGCTTTTTCGGAGCGCCACGCCAGCCACGCAAGGAGCCGAGCAAAGTTTGAAGCCGCTTCTCGTAAGTCAAGTGAAGGCGCGGCGCTAGCGATGTTTTTACAAATCACTTATGAGAGCGCTGTAATCGTGGCGCATTCGGGCGCAAGCACAGAGCGCGCTGTCACGTGGTATTTTTTAAACTCCGCGGGCTTTCGTTCTTGCCGAAAAAAAAAAAAAACGGCCACGCTAAGTGTATCTTGTTGGAAGTACCTGGGTTGGGCAATATTGGTGGAGCTCCACCATTTTCACATTGACCCCTGAACGTTTCGAGCTGTATTTAAAAAGTTGAATAACTTATCTCGGCTAATTACTCAAACAAAGACGAGCTAAAACATGGTACTGTAAGTTTAGATAAACGCTAGCAACATTCGTGCGGTTTCTGCTCTGAAGAACGCATAGGTTTTTTTTTTTTTTCAAAATCTTGGTCCAAGTTAGCTGGGACACCCTGTATATATATAGGAGAGGAAAGGCAGGGAGGTTAGCCAGACGCACGTCTCGCTTGCTCTTCTGCACTGGGGAAAGGGTTTGGGATGAAAAGAGGGAGGGGGAGATAAGAGAGCACGCTTTTCCACGTATCTGAAGGTTTGCACGGAGCCTACACACGGTCGCCAAGACCTGTCCACTTGAGGTACTGCAACAACGCTTTTATGTGTTTCTGTACCATTGAGGCGCACTGCCGAGCTCCAAGGATCCTCATTCCCAAACATGGTCTGGAGGCCGGTTTCATACTTCTTGGAGAGTTTAACGCTCGAGATCTTACTAGGGACCGAGACATATGATGTTGTCAATTGTTTCTATAGTTCCACATGTGTATGCCGCATTCGAATGCGGAACGAGTGGGCCTTTGTAAATGTCACCCCGATCCAGAGGTATCGCAATACTGTTGCCTCAGAACGGGAAATATTTGGCGACATTTGGGGCTTTAAGGATTGATCAAGTCCATGAAGACGACACTTTTGGAGGGTGGCATCACACCAGTATTTCTACGTCAAGGCTATAGCCGCAATACGCGGCTTTCTTGCAGCGTCGATTCTGGATGAAGTGATAGGAACTGGTCGGGCTTCCAGATGGGTCGACCGGGCGGGTCGTCGGTTAGGTCCTTACCAGCAATGTTGGTATATCCAGGTAGCGACAGAAATATATATTTTCGTACCCTGTAGCAATAACTTGATAGTGGTTTTCTCATGAGTTGCTTATGAGTGCTGAAGTATGAAAAAAAAAACGTGTCTAATACCCGCTTGTGCATAGTGATTGGAATGCTGTCAAGCGTCCCGCGTTTGAAAGTACAGCGCATCACATAACGTTTGCAGTAGCAGGAATAACCAGGACATTATGCGCAGACTCAGAATCGTTCACACGTACGGTACATATTGCTACTTTTTGTTTGGTAAGGAAAGCCTGTTATGCGCTAGGGGCAGAAAACGACTACAAATCTTCCAGGGCTTCCGATTTCTTTTTTAGTAAAGAGTACAAATTTAGGCTTCTTTTGCCATTTTACGAAAGTTGCGTGAAATTCCACGAAATATTCTGTTCATGAAAATCTTCGTTCTTCCACCTACAAAGATATTCTCCTAATTTTTCTGACGGTAAGAATACAACAGAGGCATACTGGGTTGATGTTTACTCAAATAAATTTCGATACAGGGCAAATTGGCAGCCTAAATCTCACTGCAGGAGTCACTCTTCCCTATTGCAAAACCCAGTGCCACTGGGACCCAGTGCGCCGGATTATGGGCCCAGCGGCGCGCGCTGGATGCTGGGGCGTTGGGCAGGCGCAGCGTACTCGGAGGCGCTGGCTACTCGTGCAAAAAACAGCTCTAGCGCTTTAAATACGCGGTGCCTGGACACAGTATAGATTTTTTTTAATACAGAAAGCAACAAAAAGCGTTTCAGTACAATAAAAAAAAAAGAAAAGAATGCGTAAAAATAAAACTGCCACAACCAGGATTCGAACGTCCGACCTGCAGATTCCTATCGCGGCACTCTAGCGCTACGCCACGCCAGCACTTTTTTCTTTTCTTTCACGGTATTTATTACAGTAACAACAAACCGACGTTCACAAGTTGTGCATAGTGAGATAATGGAGAGCAGAATGCCAGTCACACAGAGAAAAGTCATGGTTCCTACTGTCGGTAGAAATCTTTTCACTTTAGAACGGTGGTAAGGATAGGCACCTCACCAAAATGGGGTACCAGTCCGGCTGTGTATCGAGTCCATCATAAACCTGCTTTAGGTATCGTGTCATTTGGATGAAATTTGCCCTTGTGGGTACAACCGTTTCGGCGTTTAGGTCCATCATCCACGTTTCCCACAAATTGTCCATTCCAATGAGAAAAAAAGCATATGAAAAGGTGCACCCTTATCATAGGTCGGCAGCAAGTATCGCACAGTATGAGCGTTAATCTCAAAGTCTTTTTTTAAAGTCCGTTGGAGGACATCCCAAAATAGTATGGCGTCGGTGCTGCTAATAAAACAATGTTCAATCGTCTCTGACACGTCACAAAGGCGACAGTTAACAGAAGAGACAAAGATACCCTTTTTCTGTAGCCAAGTTTTTAGCGGTATGGTTTCACTATGAAGTTTATAAAAGAATGTTTTGCAGCAGGGGGATATATACATTTTACGAACTCGATTTAGTACATCGTGACCTGGCCATTGAATGTATAGTGATCGGTAAAATGGAGGCGGCAATAGCATGGACAATAAAACTTTGTATAACGTTTTACGCGACACAGAGTACAAGTATTCAGTGGAAAACCGAACTGTCATGAAACGAACCGCCAAGTAAACTTCTTGCATGAACGCCCACAAGCATAAACGCGAAGAAAAATTGGAAGAAACAATTAAATCAGGTAACGCATTAACAAGTGTGACTTGCATGAATGACCGAATTATAGGATGCGATGTATCGCGAAAGAAGAAGAAACGAGACACTAGTTGCCGCACATAAAGATGTACTAAACCCAGCCAACCTTCACTAACGGGCCTAAAAATATTGTCTCGCCTCATGGGCTCAAAAGTTGAAGACCATACGAAGGTTGCAAAGATTCGGTGAAAGCGTTGGATGTAGAGCCTGGCACAATGAATAACTAGCAAAACATAGTAAATGTTTGTTGTCAAGCACTTATTGCAGGCCTCAGCTTTCCCAAAAATAGAAAGTCAGTGTGGAACGAATGTCTGGGCGTAGCTTTGCAGGGCCGAAACCCGTTCTTTCCAATAGTGTGCGCTTAATTTATATGGGTCTAGCGGCACGCCAAGATACTTTGGCGGGACATCGGTCCACTTAACGCCTGCAAACTGTTCTGGTGTATAGCACCATGAGCCAAACCACAAGCCTAAGCTTTTTGCGGAGTTCATTTGTACTCCTGATACTATGCCAAAATCCTGTATTGTTGATACTACCTTTTCAACACTGGACTTATCCGTGCAGAAGAACGCTAAATCATCTGCATAAGCTAAGACATTTACTTCATTACCCAGTATATTGAAGCCATGGTGTAACTCGACTGAATTATCCTTAAGCATAGCGGTTCCAGATAAAGGGCGAATAGTAATGGGGACATCGAGCATCCTTGTTTTACTGAAACGGGTTTTACTGAAACGGATATGGAAACGGGTTTAGAGAGTTGGCCATTATTAACTAAACGAGTAGTACAACAAGTATAGCAGAGATTAACGCCTTTAAGCACAACGGAGCCAACATTGGCATGCTCCAGAAGAGAAAATAAATAGGAGTGATTGACACGATCAAAAGCTTTAGCAAGGTCTACCTGGAGCATTACAAGCTGCTCAGTGGAACCGTAACAGTATTGAAGAAGTGTACGGGCGATATGTACGTTAGTTTGAATGGATCGACCCCTAATTCCACATGTCTGATGGGAGCAAATGAGAATTGACATCGCAAATTGCAATCTATTCGATAAAACTTTTGCAAAAATTTTATAATCCACGTTTGACAATGTGACTAGTCGGTAGTTTTTCAGTACAACGCAGTTTCTCCTTATCTGAATGTTTTGGGAATTAAAACTGTATGGGTTTTGCAAAAAATATTGCGGAAGGACGTCTATCTCTAAACTTGTAATAAAATTAATAATTAAGAATTGTAATAATTAAGGTGTCTAACCTTGTTAGACACCTTAATTCCTGAGCCTCGATGCGCCGATAGCCTGAAGACGGACTCGGCGGATACGCTAGGCCTAAACTACGGTGGGGACAGATCTCGGCGCGGGTAGCTGGCGAAAGCTAAAATGTGTGTATTTGGGCCTCATGACTTTTTTTTAGTACAATAGGGAAAGTGGAAGCGCACGAATCACCTCAACTTTGTTATCGGTGCGATGATATCAGTCAGCGATAGGCTTCGAACTCGGGGTCCGTTCGCGCGCGTCTGGACGACTTCTGTATTTCATGCCCACTCCACAACACTGCGACAACTCCCAGTCATATGTTACGTGCGAACTACTAAAAAATGCGCCGTCCTATGCGTTTGCGTGGTTTTGTTCAAGAATTTAGCTATACGCCCAGTCAAAAGGGAAAATGAAAAAAAAAAAAAAAACGAACGAAAGTGATCTTCAGTGTCAAATGTCCATGAATAAACAGGGCAGCTCACGAACCTTTATTTCAAGCTGCGACACGAAATAGGGTTTTATGACCCCAAGATATAGCGTTATTTAGGACAAGAAAGTATCAAGCGATGAAATTGTATAAGCATTTAGTATTCAGCAGCGCTCGTCCTTGCGTACTGGAACCAGCGCGGCACAAACACAACCAGCGCAATTCCCAGCGCGAACCAGCGAACTGCAGCGAGAGCCAGCGTCTGTACAGCACAAACCAGTGCGCCCCAGCGTCATGGCAGTGGAACCGGCGTCTCTTGCAGTGTGACCCAGCTCTTATCCAGCGTCCTCACTGGTGACCCCGTGAGTCGCAGCGAGCGCCAGCGTACCCAGTACGACACAGTGCCAAAAAACGCGCTGGTTTTACACTGGAAGACGCTGGTTTTTGCAATAGGGTTACCTAAAAAATGATGTGCTGCTGGTGGGGGTAGTCATAAAAACAGTTTTTTTTTTAAGGAAAGCGGCAGAGAGTTAGAGAGGAGAAGGGTGCACTAGTGCCTCGCAACCCTCTCAGCCCACCAACTTCCTGGATGTCGGGCCTGGAGCAGCTCAAGGCAGCCTACCACTGCGGATCAATACCACTGCTTGTAATTTTAATATGCTTGAAAGCTTTTTGGGGTTGGATGCTGCATATAAAGGCAAATCATTATATTAGGGGGCGTGTGAATCACACAGAAAAGGTGCGCCCTGGGTCAACTAAAAGAAAGAAAGAAAATCTGCTTAATTTCCTCCTCACCCCTTCCGAGTGACGTCTGAGGAATTTGACGAATTTGAACGTTAGCAGTATGGCAGACCTGCAACTGTCTGTACTCGACGTTTTAAATGCGTACGAGGGAAAGAGAGGGAGAGACATCATTTTTCCACGACAAACATAGGAAGAGCTCGCTGTCGTCTGCTAACGCAATGTTTCCCTTCGTAAGTACAAGAGGTTGTACACCGCTCTGAATCTCCAGTCTGCCTGTGTTTTGAGGAATTGATTAAGGTGAGGCGCAGCTGAGAGACGTCTCGTTGGCTAAGTGCCATTGAGCGAAATTTCATTCTACTGCAACACTCCTATCTATTAGCTTTGACATACTTTTTAAAAAATCACCTTTTATGTCGTAATTCTCGCCCCTGAGCTGAATTATTCAAAGACGCGGACAATAATAGCACGAGAAATTGACACAGATTCAACTTTTTAAGAAAAATTTTAGGAATTAACTTCTTAATTGATTTATGGCACATATGGAAATTTAAGCATTGCAGCCCGTGAACTTGCATGGCGTATCCACTTAGGATGAATTTCTTGCATGACACCTGTTTGGAGATGTCAGCCTTCAAAATCGCTGGAAAATGCACTGTCGCTCAAATTATACAGAAAGGCTATTTTAAATATTGAAGCAAAAAAGCAAGGGGAACGGCAATGTATTTCTTTCCAGACTTCGGGAAATATCTCGAGACTGGTCTGATCCTGGAAATTCATTTCATGCGGATACGTCTTGGAAGCTTACCGGCTATAATCGGAAAGTTTGAATATGTGCGGCAAAATAATCAATTACGAAGCTAATTAGTGAATTTTCATTATGAGTTGAATATCTGATTCGATTTCTTATTATAATAACGTCCGCGTCTTCAAATAATCCAGCTCAATGACAAGAATTACGCTATCTGCCACGGGCGTTTTTTAAAAATTCCGTAAAACTTAAGAACGTCACCCTTTATAGTCAGTCCTAATATCACAGATAAGACTTATTTATGGTCTCTTAGGTTCGTCTACAACCACTTCATTCTACTCCCCTCTCTCGACCTGCAGATCTCATGTTACAATTTCTTTTGCGTTCTATGGCGTTCGAGCTTTTGCGCTATAAAGCTTCATGGATTACGAAGAGCGATTATTCGAGTAAGAACTCCTCACTCATCATAATAAGTGGAAACATACAGAGAACTGGTCGTATTTAGAATGAGGACACTTAAAGCTTCGCTGTTCCTGCAATCAAAGTCATTACCCACAAATAGGTCTTTGAAGCCATAAATGCAGGCGTTGTTCGAACACGTAGCGTTTTCCGCAGGCAAGGCGAAGAATGGCGCCAGATACGGACAGCTGTTCAACCCTGCACCTTTCGACCTCGGACTGTCCAGTTGTATGCTGAAGGCATGGGGCAGATTGCCGACGATGCCGTGGACCTTATTGCCAGCGACCGGGACGAAAATGGCGACGTACCCGACTGCTATACCATCATGCAGAGATGGGCGTTGGAGTGTAAGTGTACTTGGGACTATCTATGCACTGAATATGCGAAGTAAGACAGCGATAACGCCCTGTAATTCACCACCTATATTACGAAAAAGTAGGACGTAACTGTTTAAAGAAATTTAATTATGGGGTTTTACGTGGCAAAACCACTTTCTGATTATGAGGCACGCCGTAGTGGAGGACTTCGGAAATTTCGACCACCTGGGGTTCTTTAACGTGCACCTAACTCTAAGTACGCGGCTGTTTTCGCACTTCGCCTCCATCGAAATGCGGCCGCCGTGGCCGGGATTCGATCCCGCGACCTCATGCTCAGCAGCCCAACACCATAGCCACTATGCAACCACGGCGGGTGTAACTGTTTACGGAGGTTCACTTGTTATGTAGAAATATGGCTATTCAGTATGTGCAACACTATACAGTTAAGCGCCCTCAAACGAAGTGCTTGGGGGCTTCCGAAATTATTCGCTGTACAGGTCGCCTCATTGTAATGGCCACGCACTGCACCGCTCAGAATAGAACCGGGAGGGCAGCATTATTGCGATATGCAATTATATGGACACATCCGGTGCATTTTGCCAAGGGCGATAACACCGTCGGCGCGCCGCATGCTGAGTTAAAGCGTGCGAGGGGAGCCGATGATCGACGGCTCAATCTCGCGCACGCAAAAGAGGAAAGCGGGAAAGAAACACACCGTCTTAGCACGCGCTCAAAGCCCTGGAGGCAGGGAGTAGGAACGGCGGCGTTGTACTCCAACCGTGCCCGACGAGCGCCGACGACCGCAGTTCTTAACTCGCGCGTGTAAAGGAGCAAAGCGCGCACGAAACGCGCTCTCTTCCGTCGCGCGCATGGCGCCGGGGGAAGTGGCGACGTTGTACTCCGGCAGCAATCCGTCTTTTGCGATATTATTTTGCGATGCATTGTGGCGCCATCGTGCGGCGACCGCGATAAACAATTTGGCAGGCGCCCCTGCGGGCCGCGACAGCCGCCCCACGCGAGACTCGCGACGAAAGAAGCCGCGTGTGAGGGGAGACCGAAACAACGAAGTACGCGCCGTCATATTTTGCCATCATCAGCTAGCCATTGAGCCCGCTGGTGAATGCGTTGTACCCGGAGGTTTCTTCTGCGTGACGCACGGCTGGAAGAAGAGTTTCGGCAACGCTTTACAAGCTCCTCCTCGGCCTTAAACCGCTGCACCTGTGGCGTAAAGTGAATAAGCAATAAAACACTTTGAGTACGCATAAGAACACATGACTCAAGTAGGGCATGAGGTGTAGTTCTTAGGGCAAATATCACGTTTCACCACTGTATGTCTTGCTTTATGGTGTGCCATAGTGCTAGGCGTACAGACACACACATGCAGGGTGTGTACACCTACAAAAATGACAAAAATGGTCAGAATGACCAAAATGAGTGATACGTCCTGTTTGTGGGGCGCCTGTCTTCCTCTTAGAACGCGCCTCAGTACGAACATTGCGGTCCACCGCGTCCTTCCTTGTTTTTGAACTGGTGCGTGTACACAAACAGCGTCGGTATTGTCACGCAGTAGTGACGACAACGAACACAGCAGCAATACTGTGAATGACGAAACTAACTTCTATTGGCCGAACCTGTGCCCACAAAAACAGGCTACACTTAAAGCACAACGATAGCGGTGAACACAGTCGGCGATCGTCGAAATCTGATCAGCGGGTCTATCAAGCGCGTCAGCTTTTATACACGAGTCATCGAAGGTTCCAGAGTAATCGCTGATGCCCGCGTGTCTTCCAGAACGTTCTACACCATTCCCGTCGCGCATACATGCAATCAAATTACGCAAGGTTCGGCGACAACAGACAGCGAATAGAACGATCGTTAACATTCGAGAAACTTCTGATACATGCGGATGCGTCCAGCGCTGAGCGATACTATTTGTTTGACGGTGAAAAGCGGTCACCCGAAAACGGTAAACAAGTACACGTGTAAGTATGACGACCAGATGTCTCGGCGACAGCGAAGGTGCCCGTGAAATGTGTCAGTTACACAATAAGGCGCGTCACATGGCTCCAGAAATGCCGCACAGGAAAATGAGCCTTAGTATATCCCGATTCGCTAAACGAACATAAAAGCCTTCTGCAAGTAAATATTACTTTACTTGGTGCCAACAAGAATGACGAAACGACAACTAGCAACGATTGCTAACTAGCACTATCAGATACTTTCTGAGTGCACGCTGTTTCCCACGTCAGCCCGGCAGTGCAAGCGAGCTTGGCTCCGATATTTAACTACGCCTGACATCACGAACATTTCCTGAGCGTTTATAAAGCTGCAAGTGTGCACGGTGTGAAGTTGCGAAATGACGGCGTTCTAGTGACGGATGCACAGAGCCGATATATATATATATATATATATATATATATATATATATATATATATATATATATATGTTACTCCCACCATACATGCCGGTGCATAGTGGACGAGCAGTGGCATGCTAACAATACGCATTATTCCTTTCCGACGTCCACCCAACTTTCCAGGACAACCAGAGACAAAGAGAACGCACTGCACGGCATGAACAACGTTGGTCCACATTTGGGTGCCGCGCCACGCATACGGCGAGATAGACAGAGAGAGAATCAACTTTTATACTGAGCCCTTAGTAACGGTTGGTGCGCGATAGCACCAGATGGGGTGGAACCTTCTTCTCAGGTCCCATATGCGTCCAGCAGTTCCTGGCCCCCAGCCGCCAGCGCGAGCTGGGTCGGTATGTCGGGGCTGGACAACAAGGTCTCCCATCGCTCGGGGGCGTTGGGGCTGGGGAGGGTGGGGCTAGGGATGGTGGGGGGTTCTTAAGCTTAGTGCACTCTGCAAGGA
This sequence comes from Dermacentor variabilis, assembly GCF_050947875.1. Taxonomy (NCBI): domain Eukaryota; kingdom Metazoa; phylum Arthropoda; class Arachnida; order Ixodida; family Ixodidae; genus Dermacentor; species Dermacentor variabilis. The sequence continues at coordinate 124,892,807 of NC_134578.1, read as the reverse complement.
TGTGTCCTAGAGTGCCTTTTGATCGTCTGCAAAACGGGCATGAAGTGTCATGCTCTGTTGGGAACATCTTGTGCAAGAGCACGGGATGCACTAGCAACCCCGCTTGCGTGCGTCGCACGACCGTTAGCTGCGTTCGGATTAATTACGGATGCGGACGGGGAAGCCTACATCTGCCGCTTCTGTACATTTGTGTGATCTCTTTGTAACTTGTCACGGGGTCCGGTAGCTCTGGCTCGTCCTCTGCCCGGATTGACAGTTCTCGGGCATAGTGGTTGGCGAGTGCGTTGCCTTCCACTTGCGAGTGAGTCGGGACCCGCACGAGCTCATCGGCCCGTCCCGGTGATTTGCATTTGGTGAGGATCGGGAGAGATGTTCCCCTTGCGGTAGCTTGCATAGGCGGTCTGGGATTCTCTGACCACGGTCCTAACTTCCGGTTGTGCGAGTGCGAGGGCCACGGTCACTTCTTCTGCTTCGGCTGTATTCGTCGTCCGTATCGACGCGCCTGTGACCAGTTTATCCATGGTGGTGACGACCGCCGTTGCTCTGGTTCCGTGGTTGGGAAGCGAGGCGTCCGCGTAGAGAACCTCGGGGTCCTCTTCCAGCTGTCGAGCCAGTGCCTTGGCCCGCGCAGAGCGTCTCTCGTCGTTCCTCCCCGGCTGCATGTTCCGGGGGAGGGGCTTGGTCTTAATAATGTCTCTCCACGTTGTGGGGAGTGGAACCGTTGTCGGTTTCTGTTCAATTTGCCGCCATATCTTGCGTAGGACGGCCCGACCGTGCTCTGTCCAGCTCAGCCTTACTCTCTGGTGGGATAGGTGTGCTTCCACCAGCTCTTCCACCGTGTTGTGGGCACCCATTTCCAGCAGCTTCTGCGTGGACGAGTAGACTGGGATGTCCATGGCGAGTTTGACTGCTTTCCTTATCGTCGTGTTCAGCGTCTCGCGGTTCACCTTCGCAAGCTGGAGGTACGGGGCGGAGTACGTTACGCGTGACACGACGAATGCCTGCACCAGGCGCAGTACGTCTTCTTTCATTCCTCTATTCCGGTTGGTTACTCTCCGGATCATGCTCAGGACCTGCTCTGATGAGGTCTTGATTTTGTTGACGGCTGCGTGCGCCTTCCTGTCGCTGCGCAACAGCAGGTCCAGTATCCGGATCTGCTGCGTTGGCTTGATCTCTGTGCCGTCGATGGTGATAATTATGTTCGGCGGCGGCTCTTTCTTTGGTCTTCCGGGCTGTACCATGAGCAGCTCCGATTTCTGTGGAGCGCAGCTCAGGCCGCAGGTCGTAGCATGCTCGTGGACGGTCGTTGCCGCTCTCGGCAGGGCTTCCTCCGCCCAGGCATCAAACCCCGCGCGGTTGGTCCACACCGTTATATCGTCGGTATAGAGCGCGTGGTCCACGCCCTCGATCTGATTGAGTGGTTCGGGCAGGGGCAGGAGGGCTAGGTTGAAAAGCAGAGGCGACAGCACCGACCCCTGTGGGGTACCCCTGTCTCCGAGCTGCACAGGCTCTGACCGTTTCTTTCCAAACCGGATAGTTGCCGTTCTATTGGTTAGGAAATTTTTAATATAGCCTTAGGTCTTGCGGCCACACCCCGTCTTGCGCAGGTTCTCGAGCACGCTGGCGTGGGACACGTTGTCGAAGGCACCCTTGAGGTCCAAAGCCTGTATACCCCGGGGCTCGTGCCTCGTTGCTCTTTTAATCACTATTTCGTGTAATTGGATCAGGACGTCTTGGGTGCTTAGGTGCTGGCGGAATTTATACGTGGTCGCCGGCATCTGATTCGTTTCGTGCAGGTGTGCTTGAAGTCTTCTGAGAACCGTGCGTTCCATGACCTTGCCCACACAGGACGTGAGCGAGATAGGGCGCATGTTCTCGATCGTCAGAGGTTTGCCGGGTTTAGGTATGAACCGTACCTCCGACTCTTACCATTCTGCGGGCAACTTCGAGCTTTCCCAGGTTCTGTACGGCGAGTTTGCAGCGAGACACAAGCTGTCTGTAGCACTTATGCGTGCGCGAACTAAGTCACATTTCGTTACAGCAAACACAAAAACACACGATCAAACAAGCACATCGTTGCAGCTCGCACGCCCGACCGACTCGTAAAGAGAGCGACAGGCTGATTGGATTGGACTGGATTGGAAACGGAGCGGTGGGTGGCGCCACCAACAGGTCGCTTGGGGCCAGTCACTGCCTCGGCCAGCGTCATCTTAGGATTTGTGCGGCTGCCTAATTAGGCATAGCTTTTGCAAGACAAACAGAACCACAGATAAGTGTATATTGTAAGCTATCGCTTGGCATAGAAAGAAATTTTATAACGCATTTTCAATTTGAATCGTTTCTGCTACCTGCAGCAAAAGCATGGCCTTCGAGATCTGAAAATGTTATCACAATAGGAAGCCGTTGCTATGACGTTATTCGAACGATTGCACTTCGGTTACCTCTCTTAAAACCCGCGAATTATGCATTTCGCTCCTCCCCGTGCTACCTGCGCCGTCACTTCATTTTAAATAACTTCCTGCTGTCGTTCTCAGACATCATCGACGCGATCTCCGAGGGACACATGTGCAGTGTGCGATGTTTCAGTGCCCGTTGCAACAGTGTCAGACGGAAAGCATGAAATCTCCTCGTGTGGCGCAGCTTACACCCCTGTCGTCCGTATCTTGCTTTCGTGTTAGTGTGTTTAATGTGCGCGGGTTCCACTTCTGTCGCTCGTGCCTTTAATGTGGATCGTGCTACCCACAAAGATTCCTAGAAAAACCCACATATCTCGGCAGCGTGCATTTTTCCTATGTGCTATGTGCCAGAAATGTGCGCCGGCGTACCATGTGCTTGCAAACAAGTACTACAGTGCGTTCCAGCAAAGAGGCGCTGCCGCTTACGCGCAGTTTTCCATGTCATGATCATGTCAATCTGCACAATTGTCGGTTTGCCACTTAAAGACAAGTAACACATCCGAGAAATCAAACTGCGCAGAACAAGGCATACGCTATAGGTTTGCACTGTTTACCAAATGTGATAACGGGGTAACACGAACTTACAGAGCTCTTTAAAAAGAAAATGGCGTCGCTGTTTTGTGCCTAGCCCTGATAAATCGGAAGCGTTTCCAGAGTACTCGGCGCTCGCGCTGTGTAATGTCGTGTTCTTCATTTTTGTCTCTTAGACTGCCCCCAACGATGAATCTGAACCACTCCCACCAAAGGCCAAGGGTCCGAGTGTCTTAATTAACTATATCCTAATTAACTGTACCTTAATTAACACCGTCTTCATTAACGCCAATGGTCATGAGTTCGATTCCCACTAATAGTCATGGGTCCGAGTGCTTTCATTAACTATATCTTAATTAACTGTACAATAATTAGCACCGCCTTCATTAACGACAAAGTTCGTGGACACGACCCCCACACAAGATCATGGGTTCGAGTCCTTTCATTAACTATATATTAATTATATATGCCTTAATTAACATAACCTTTCACAACAAAGGCCGTGGGTTCGAGTGCCTTAACTGACAATATACTAACAGTACTTTAATTGATATCGTATTCGTTAACAACAAAGGTCGTCGGTTCGATTCCCACCCTAAGTACTGGGTGCGAGTCACTTAATTGCTAGATCTTAACTGTGCATTAGCACCGTCTTCATTAACAAAGGTCGTGGGTTCGAGTACCTCAAATAACTGTATCTTAACTGTGCCTTAATTAACATCGCCTTCATTAACACCAAAGGTCGTGGGTTCGAGTGCCCTAATTGACTATATCTTACTAACATTACTATAGTTAACATCACCTTCATTAACAACAAAGGTCGTGGGTTCGATTCCCACACAATGTAATGGGTTCGAGTGACTTAATTACTGGGTCGTAATTAACTGTGGATTTGCCTCATAATCAGAAAGCGGTTTTGGCAGGTAAAGCCCCATAATTTAATTAAACCTCCTGTAAACACGCTGTGAATAGCATTGGACAGATCGTATCTCGCTGCCTGCGACGTTTTTATTAGGATTTTCTTGCTTTCTTTACGGAGGACTACGGCGGCTGTGGAGCCGCTGTGGATATCTTTCAGTATTTTCACATACGGCTTGTCTACACCATGATTCCGTAATGCTTGCATGACTACTGAGCTTTCGACTGAATCAAACGCATTCTCATAATCAATGAAAGCTCTATGTAAGGGTTGGTTACATTCCGTACATTTCTCTATCACCTGACTGATATGAATATGGTGTTACGTTTCGCCTACGACGCGCGGTTTAGCCGGCGCGACTGCAACAATGCGGCAGACATTTTGGCCCGTTCGGCGTCGCCGCTACGCTCCCCGCCAGGCGTTTCCAGGCGTTTCCAGGCGTTTCCAGGCGTTTCCAGGCGTTTCCAGGCATGTTCCGATGCCACGTGTCTTCATGTGCGTGTGTGAGTGTATGTGCCATTGTGCCCGACCAGAGGCGCTACGAGAGCAGAAGTTACCTTCTCCTTCCAGTCATTGTGCCTGACCAGAGGCGCTACGAGAGCCGAGGTTACCTTCTCCTCCCAGTCTTTGTGTCCGACCGGCGGCGCTACGACAGTGTGCGTCACCTTAGCCCATTGTACAATCACGTGCTCGTCTATTGAGGGGTTCCTTCTTGCCCTCAACTGCGAGAGTATAAAAACAGCTGCCCTCGGACGCCAAAAGGAGGGCTCCGATTTCTTCTGTTAAGTAAAGTGCTCTCCCGTCTCTCTACTTCGGTCAACCTGACCGCCAACTCTTTGCGATGTTAAAATAAACAAGTTGTTTTGTTGTTACCAGTCGACTCATGCTTTGCCGGGACCTTCGGATGCTTCCAGTTGTACCCCAGGCCGCCAGGCCAACGCTACCCTTGGGGCTTGCGACCCAGGTGCAACCACGGGCGTCAGCACCGAGTTCCCAACCGATCGCACCAGCGGTGCGACCACAACAACTCGCGCCATCGGTGCGATCCAAACAATGGATAGGAATATCGCCTGATTGATAGTGTGAATATGGTCTATTTTTGAGTAGCCTTTACGAAATCCTGCCTGGTCCTTTGGTTGACAGAAGTCTAAGGTGTTGCTGATTCTATTTGCGACTACCTTAGTACATACTTTATAGACAACGGACAGCAAGCTCATCGGCCTACAACTTATCAAGTCTTTGGCGTCGCCTTTCTGATGGATTAAGATTATGTTGGCGTTCTTCGAAGAATGTTCTCCGTTTTGGACGTGAGTCTCATGACCGTTTGGGTGTTACCGCCTTTAGCCTCAATTAGCAGCCCCAGGATTCTTATAGTGTCCACTCTGGGGATCGGCTGGCCGTCACTCGTGTGTAATTTGATTGGTGTTTGATCGATCGGCGTCAAATTCCTCATGCCTTGTTTCAAAGGCCTGTAGAGCAACAGTTCCGATTTGCTGGGTGACAGACGGAGTCCCGTTTCCTTCAGGTACTCTTCCGTTGTGTCCAGCGCTTCTTGAAGAGCCCGCTCGACTTCTGCGTCGGACCCTCCCGGGCACCACACCGTAATATCGTCTGCGTACAGGGCGTGATTGACGTTGGTCACTCTCGTCAGCCGGTCCGAGAGCCCTTTCAATGCTAGTTTGAATAATAGCGGGGAGAGCACCGCGCTGATCCTCAGGGTGACCAACCGCAGGGGAGGGCTCAGCGAGAGCAACCTCATCAGACTTTACCACGCCTTCCTCATGAGTCACGTAAATTACGTAGCCTCGGCGCTAAAATGGACCAAGAGAGACGCGGCCAAGATAGACACACTGATGTGCAAGAGCATCAAGAGGGTGCTAGGTCTTCCGATCAGTACAAGCACGGAGCGGCTCGATCGGCTAGGGGTCCACAATTCGCTAGCAGAAATAATCGAAGCACAGACCAAGGCACAGGTCGTGCGGCTGTCGACCACCAGGGCCGGCAGACGCATCCTAGAAGAAGCAGGGATAAATGCCGAGGCAGAGTGCACCGCACGCAGCGTCGCGCTCAGCGCGGCGGTCAGGGGCACTTTCAAGGTAGAACCGCTGCCGAGAAACGTCCACCGGCAATTCAACGAGGGGCGCCGAAGGGCGAGGGCCCGAGCACTGCTGAAATCAACCGCCAGCTGTCCGGGACTGGCGGCATTTGTAGACGCGGCCCAGTACGGGCGCAGCGACCGGTACGCGGCCGTCTCGATACTCTGGGATGGCACGATCATCAACGCAGCATCGGTCCAGGGGGTAACGTCCGAGGTGGCCGAGCAGGTGGCAATAGCCATAGCAATGAGGGACCCCGAACGTCCTCACGTATACACAGATTCGCGATCGGCGGCCAGAGCATTCGCCTCGGGCTCGATATCGCGGAAAGCGGCGGCCATCCTCGGCAGTGCGGGAGCCGCGGGTCATCACATCCTCAAATGGTTCCCAGCCCACATGGGGGCCGACGTGCACCCCGACTTTCCCAACGCCAACGAGCTGGCACACGGACGCGCGCGAGGACTCACGCACCGCGGCGATCGTGGCGAGCGAAGTGGCGGGGAGGGAGGGGAGCACCGAGACCCGCTGCTCACCTTCAACGAAATAACAACGCATTATCAGCTGTCGAGGAGGACCTTCCCGCTCCCCCACGCTAAACTTACTAGACCACAGTCATCTATATTCAGAATGTTGCAAACAAGGTCGTTCCCCTCGAGAGGCAGAATGAGCCTTTATTCATCGGACGTAGAGCCGCAATGTCCGGATTGCGGCGAATCGTACTGCTCGCTATCGCACATGCTTTGGCAATGCTCCGCGTTAAGCGGGTGCCGCTTAACGTGGAGCAAAGGTTAACGTGGAGCTTAACGTGTTCAGCAAAGAAGAAGACTGGATGGACGACCTGCGAAGCGACGACCACCAGACCCAGCTCCGGGCCGTCCAGAGGGCTCACGAAAGGGCGGAGGCTCACGGGCTTCCCGTCCCAACGTGGGTGCGGCCCGCGACCCCTGCCGACCACTAAACCAAGAGTGGGTGGGAAGGGGTTCCTCAGGACCCAATAAAGTTCTTTCCTCCTCCTCTTCGAAGAATAGCTCCTTTGAATAGCTCCCAAGGCTTTCTTTACTTCCGGCGTTTCTTGTGGGATGTGAAATTCCTCTAGACTACTCCCTTTTCCATTATCGTCGTGGGTGCCACTGGGCACGCCGTAGTGGAGGACTCCGGAAATTTTGACCAACTGGGGTTCTTTAACGTGCACCTAAATCTAAGTGCACGGGTGTTTTCGAATTTCGACCTTATGGAAATGCGGCCGCCGTGGCCGGGATTGGATCCCGCGACCTCGTGCTCAGCAGCCCAACACCATAGCCACTGAGCAACCATGCCGGGTGTTTACAGGAGGTATTCAGAAAGCTGGATTGGGAAGAATTGGGGATAAGAATTAATGGAGAATACTTTAGTAACTTGCGATTCGCTTATGATATTGCCTTGCTTAGTAACTCAGGGGACCAATCGCAATGCATGCTCACTGACCTTGAGAGGCAAAGCAGAAGGGTGGGTCAAAAAATTAATCTGCACAAAACTAAAGTAATGTTTAACAGTCTCGGAATAGCAGTTTACGATAGTTAGCGAGGCCCTGGAAGTAGTAAAGGAATACATCTACCTAGGGCAGATAGTGGCCGCAAATACGGACCATGAGACTGAAATAATCAGAAGAATAAGAATGGGCTGGGGTGCGTTTGGCAGGCATTCTCAGATCATCAACAGCAGGTTGCCATTTTCCCTCAAGAGAAAAGAGCATAACAGTTGTGTCTTACCAGCACTCACCTAGAGGGCAGAAACCTGGAGGCTTAAGAAAAGGCTTGTACTTAAATTAGGGACGACACAACGAGCTATGGAAACAAGAATGATGGGTGTAACGTCAACGGATAAGAAAAGAGAAGATTGGGTAAGGGAACAGACGTGAATGAATTACATCTTAGTTGAAATCAAGAAAAAGAAATGGGGGGGGGGGGTATGGGCAGGGCATGTGATGAGGAGGGAAGATAACCGATGGTCTTTAAGGGTTCCGGACTGGGTTTACCAGAGAAGGGAAGCGTAGCACGGGGCGGCAGCAAGGTAGGTGCATGGGCGGATGAGATTAAGAAGTTTGCAGGGACAACATGGCCACATATAGCGCATGACATGGGTAGTTGGAGAAGTATGGGAGAGGCCTTTGCCCTGCAGTGGGTGTAGCCAGGCTGGTGATTATGATGATGCTGAAGGGTGGGGTCTGATCCCAGTGGTAGTGTTGTTTTAAGTTACATGTCGCAGGAGAGTGAGATAAATGAGATGCGAAAAGCGGGGATGTTTGCCGGAAGATAAACAACCGGTTTGCTGCCCTGCACTAGGAAAGGGGTACGGGAGCACAGAAGGCTAAGGAAGAAATCTATACACCAAGGAAAAGTGGGACTTAAAAAAACGCGAACACATAAAGTCGCACACTGGTTCAACCAAAGCGCTTGACTGGGGGCGCTTCAGTAGCCCCTGTATCGCCTTTCGGTGCAAACACCCTATCAGCCGGCTCTCCAAGATCGTCTGCCCAAAAAGGCGTGCCATCGCAGTCACGAGGGACTGTCACTGGGAGTTGTAGCGAGGGAAATAACAGACAGCATGTTCGATTGTTTCCGCGCTGCCGCCACTGTCACAAGCAATTCTGTCCGTCATTCAAATGCGGCAACCAAATGTATTCGTGAAAGATACTCCAAGCTATAGTCGGCAGAGAGCAGTTAACTAAATTCCGGATAGTCCAGACGGAATGCTGAGTCGGATAGAATGTGCCACAGATGTGTCTGGGTAAGTGCACTACGTATGTGCTAATGTCTCTAGTTTGCTTTCCATCTTATATCTTAACACTATAACCATTCCGCATTACTTATCAATATAAACAGCTTGCAGCGTATAATATATACATAACCATTCACTACACAACATTTCCGTTATTCATACCACTGTTGGACCATTCACTACACAACATTTCCGTTATTCATACCACTGTTGTTCACAAGTTAATCACTACTTCGGATTACGTAGAGATCAACTAAAGCTTACTCAGCCAATTTTTTTTCTTGATGTGAGCTTCTAGCGTCCTACTATTCCAAACGCGTGACTAGTCTGAAAATATATTTTTTTTAAATGTCGAAGCTTCGCCCAAAGGAAGAATCATTGACTCTGAGAGCAAATTGTTAGACATCTATACTCAATAACTGTAGCAATTTTATTAGCTGTGTAAGGTGCAGTAAACATTCGCTTACTACATTAACAAGCATGGCGTCACGCGCGCACGATCAAACATGAACACACCTGACTCGAAGACTGTTCTGACTCCTCCAGTGTGCTGACTCACTGTCAGAACACTGGAGTGATGAAGATTGGCAGCAGAGGTGAACGCAAATCCCCTTCGTGGCGGCCTCCAGCTTCAACGCAAACTATGCGCGCGAGAACACAGCACAGACGAAGCCGTCAGCTATTTCGGGCCTGATAAAGTTTGGAACCCAATTCAAACTACAAACTGGGACGCGCACGGCGGCACTCAATCGCGCCATGCGCAGCAGCGGCCAGAGTAGAAGCGGAAACACTAAAGCCCCTTTTGGGAATCACACCTTGCCCGGATTCCTGGTCTCCTAGCCCACGCACATCTCCCCGCTCACCCCTTGCGGGAGGAAAAAGTCCCGCGCACCCTCCCCACTTTCCTCCCTCATGCGCGTAATGACGTTGCCGCACCAAGCCTTCTCGGCTATCCTTCGCGTGCTTCCCTTCTCACCTGAAACATACAGCGCGTGGCCACGAACTCATCGCTCTTGGACTTCATACCGAACCGCACGGCGACGCCGTCGGCTGAAATTCGCCTGGACGGTCCGTATAATTGCTATCGCAATAACACTTTAATCTGACCTACACAGTGCAAAGTTGTGTTACGGTTCTGCGAAACAGCGATGGCAAAGTGACCTTTACTTACTTCTTAAAGCACTGAGTGACCCGAAACATTAAGCTAAATGTGGTTTTCACGTTTTTGTGCAGCTGGCGTCAAGACGGAAGCTAAATTATCAAAAACAGGAATGGGTGTGCCGTCGACAAATCTTTGCATAATGCCGCTCTAATCGCCTAATTTTAGTCAGTGTGGGTACCACGCTGTGGTAATAATCCAACATTTGATGACCAATAAATGAACTAACTTATGCCAGAGGCTCTTAATTTTTCACAGGGACAAACGCAGTCAACAACATGGCCCGCGCGTTGTAGACGCAGATCTTTCTCAATATGTAAGCGTACGACGCAGCAACTAAACGTCTGCAGCCTAACACATTCGCAATGGCGAATAAAAATTTTGAGTAGGTATATGTATTTATTGCGCTCATTCTCTAACTGTAATGATTTTACGGGTAATCTGCCCTACGCGTTACATGGTCTACCCAGCTCCATTTTTTTTCTCTTAGTATCAAGTAGACTACCATCACCCGTTTGCTCTCTCGTCTTCACCGCTCTCTGTTCGTCTGTTAATGTTAGGCCTAACATTTTTGTGCCATGGACCTTTCGCAATCCTTAACTCGTTCTAGAGTTCTTTGTTAACCTCCGATTTTCAGCCCCGTATGTTAGCCCCAGTAGAATGGAACGATTGTACACTTTTTTATTCAATGACAGTGGCAAGCCCCTAGTCAGGATTTTGTAATACCTGCCGCATGCACTCCAACCCACTTTTTTCTTTTGTAAATTATTCTCGTAATCACGCTCCACTGTGATCACTTAGATAAGCGTACTACTGCACAGACTATAGAGGCTGACTGGGGATCATCAGTTCTCGTTGCTTGAAATACATTACCTTTGACTTCTGCCATAATAATCTTAAGCCCAATTTTTTCACTTTTTCGGTTAAAGTCATGAATTATTTGTCGTAGTTTATCCACCGTGTTGCTGAACAGGACAATGTCATTTGGAAACCGAATGTTGTTGAGACATTCGCTGCTAACCCTCACTGCTGACCCTTCCCAGTCTAATAGCTGCACTTCTTCTAAGCATTAAGTATGGGCGAAGTTGTGTCCCTTGCCTGACTGCTTTCTTGCTAGGTAACTTTGTACTCTACTTTCGGAGGAAGAACTCCGATATTTTGGTAGGCAATGAAGTGCACTCAAGGACGACAGAGAACAAGGTGGGGTGATTAAATTACGAAATTCTCAGGCGCAATTTCGAACCAGCGAGCGCAAGACAAAGGTAATTGGAGATCGCTGGGCATGCTGCGGTGGACGTAGGCAGATGATGATCTAAATCAGCGCAGCGCAGTGTGGTTTCCACCAAGAGCGACGAAAACAGGTGTGCCTCACGGGATCGATCGCAAGGACCAGGAGCTCCGGGATGCGCCCCTTGGTACTAAAGAATGCAAGGCTTCTATAGCAGTCCTTTTTATGCTACTACGATAGCCAGCGAATGTGACCGACAAGGAAGAAAATTACTGGACAATAGTATAGGAGCAAGCCTCCTAGACATGCACAAAAAGATCGCCTATGGCAAGCCCTAAGAGCGCTACTGCGACGACGAGGTGTCCGGTTTTGTGCGCGAAAACGAGGGCCGCTACTGGCGGCGCTCCCGCCCAAGGTGACTATGCATGCTATATCCTTAAAGAAACGAAAGTGTCACCTTAAATTTTGATGACAACGTACTTACTATATTACTCTTGCGCGGGGTTCAGGGAGCTTGACAGAGAATAGCAAGAAACTGCTACTGACCCTTCGGGGAGATTTCTGCGCCTCCAATGTTTTTATGCTTTGGAAAGAGCTCGAAAGCATTAATGTAAGTAGTTGTTTCCAGCTGTAGCGGTGGGCAATAAGAGTACAAGCAGGATCAGTTCCGGCAACAACAGTAGTGGCGGCAGTGAATGCAGTAATAATATTAACACTAATAGACACCAGTAGTAGTAGTACTATTAGATGATTTCATTTGTGAAAAACAGCTTATATGCATTCCGCCTATCGGCTTTGAATCGTACTGGAAAACAGATAAATTTCGGTTGCTTACATTTATCTGCAAACGCAATTTAAGCTCAAGAAAAAAATGAAGCGGAACATATCGACTGAGGCATATATTTGAATATCGTAAGAGAAACAGATAAGGATGCATTACCAATTACCAACCTTTCCCCTACCGAAAAATTGGGTAGGCGAAGCTTGCCCTTCGTGAACCTGACCTTTGTCACGCTTAAGTAACCCACAAGTAACGATACCCGATTGCTTCGGCCTCCAGCACCCTCAGCTCGGGATCATCTCGTCGCTGTCGAATTGTCTGGGCTCGGACGGGTCGATCGGTGCGCCGACGGCAAGCCGTTTCTCGGGCGAGTTCTCGCTGCCGTTCGTCAAACGCTACCTGCTCCTCGGGGGAGCGCACAACACGTGGCCTTCCCATCCTTTTCTGACACTGAACAGAAACGAAGCCGGCGCAGCACACGCGATACCCTTTCCTGCCCTTCCCCTCTCCGGCGTTAGCGCGCGTGGCGTGAGCGCGCGCCTATGCAGCTGGAATCCTTCCTAATGACTCGCGCTCCGGCGCCGGCGCAGCTGTCAACTGATCAAACCGCCCTTTTTAGAAGCTGCTTTGCTCTGGGAGCAACTAGGTCTTTTTGCGGACCACGACAACGTCACTTGTTAGGGAATGCAAGCTTCGCTTGAATATATTATGCTATTCCTCGAAAAATCGCGTAGGGAGTCTGTGCACGGGTGGTAAGTATACTGTTGTCGTGTGCAAAAATTCAGGTGTCTACGTATGGTAGAGCGTGTGTAGTTCCCACAAGACGGTAAAATGTTCAGAATAGGCCATATAGGCATCGATGAATCAAACTGCGTAGAATATAGGAACATGACATTCGTAAATAAAAAAATAAAACCAGCCGTCATATTGGACAAACTTTTTATATTATTATTTCTTTTGTTTTACAGCTGTCATGCTTGTTTCTCTGGACCAGAGACTAGGTCTGCTTGACAATCCACTGTCACCCGACTCAGACGCAGCTGGAATTATGAACGGAATCGTCGCACTATTTTCTGACATGGACAAACTGGTGACGCGATTTCCTTACTATCGTTACTTCCCAACGCCCATGATTAGGCGTTTTCGACGCACTGGGGATTACTTAGTCGCGTAAGTACCGTTACCTAGTGCGCATTTGTTTTTATTAGTCTCTTTCTATTATGCGTGCATGCGTAATTCGTTTATATTTTTGCACTTCCAATATATCCGCTCATTTAATACACCAACTACACGCTGACAAGATAATGTGAAAGGCAACAGGCAGCATATGCCTCTTCGAGATGGAGCCAATGATAACATGTACTGTGAGACATGTCACTGTCGCCTGCATAATTATTTTATGTCATGGAGTATATATAGACTTCTAATGCAAAATGCGTCGGGCGAAAACAGTTTCTAATTTACTTTAGGACCAAACAAATAAACGTTCCTTTCCTTCGACCACTTCATAACCTTACGTGAGGCCCCCTTGCAGCGAATGACCGATGGAGGAAGCGAGCGTACTCTGAAACCTCCCTTCGCCTGTCCTTACGTAAGGAGCGGTTGCCGCATGCCTGGGTTCGAGAGGATCTCTAAAATATTTACGCGGACACCATTATTCAATAAAAAGGCATTGCATCGTCGCGTATGTCTTTTTAAAATTCCAGTGCTAATATAGAGAGGCGCGCACGCTTTCTTCTAGTTTTGTTTATTAAGCGTAAAAAAGTACCACAATTATTTAGCGCAAAACTGGATGCGCTCCAGCAACGCTGGCACCGCCGGCGTTGTTCAACGCCTAGCAACGCCTAGAAACATACCTTGGCAAGACGAACGTTTTTAAGTATACTTACTTTCGAAACTGCACTTGCAGAGGCGGGCGCGACTTGTCCCTAGGCGGTGAGAGGGCGTTGCTGTCGAAGCTTGCGCCACTTTTCGCGGAGTTCGTGGCGTGAACCCTCTTATTCTCTACGCCCCTGAATCCTGCTTGTGTCTAGCGCAATGCGTGTTCTCTTTGCGCTGTGACATCTGCCTAAGGAAGGACGCTGGGATAAGGAACAAGGTCCGATGTGACTAGTCCATCGCTTTTTGTGGGCAATTGTGAAGCGTGCAAGTATTCTAGTGCCAGGAAGCTCAGTGATTTATCGTGCGGTAAGATGCGCTGACATCCATCCGTTCAGCATGCCGACTCGTTTTGTGCCCGGTTGTGCAAGTGGGTACAGGACAAATTAAGAAAAAGGGCACTTTCTTGCCCCTCCAAGTGGCCGCGAGCTTCTTCAAAAGTGAGTGCGCGGCATTCCCCGCGTAGACAAGCTGCTTGGGAAAACGTATAAAATTTGCGATGTCCTCTTTCAGCTTGCATATATTGTGCAAACGTGCCCGCACATTATCAACGGGAACGTCATAGAGATAGAGCGCGGATCATGGGCACTAAAAGCCGATGCTGTGCCAACGCAGTGTTCAAACTTGCCAAGCTGCCTGTCTGTTGTGCGCAAAAGGCGGAAATTACTGAAGAAGAGGTACAGGAGCCATCAGCCATTGGGTGCCAGTGCTCTGTGAGCCCAGTGAAATGCACGTGGAGGAGGTTACATCTATCACAGAGGCCATTAGCTTTACTGACGTATTGAGAATTCCTCGTCACTGAGGAAGCCGAAAAACTGGACCGTGGCGATCTTGGAAGAACTTCTGATTCACCGACAACTCGTGTTTCATAAAACAGGAAAGCAGAGACGTGTTTACTCTGTTCTCAAGAATGTCGAACTTGACGTAATTCGTTTCCGGCTGCGGAAAACTTCTGCACAAGTCGCCTGTTGACGCCCCAATCTGTAAAATGGAAGATGTACAATCAGTTTTGCAAATCGCGCACAACATGCCTTTCTGCCGTGGATGCACACGCAATGATGCTGATGTGTTGCTTCCACGAAAGCTGAAAAAAGTGGCAATAGTTTGTACCACAAGAACTGCTCAGTTCTGACCAGTGCAGGTCAGGGAGTGTGTAGCATGTGTGTTAGCATGACAAGAAGTTTGACCAATGTTCGGACTACTATCCCTTTACACGCCTGTAAAACTGGCTGTAAAGGGTAATTGCGAGAAACATGACGATCTTGTTTTGCTCAATGCCTTTCAAAGCTTGGCGAAAAGCGGTGCGAGGTCCTTGAAAAAAAAATGATATTGAAGGAGCAAGTTTGGGATGAACTAAAGGCTATCCCCTTCCATGAACTGTGCACTTAACCTTATGAACATACATACAATGCTCCATTACCAGAAAAAACGGCTTTGTATTACCTAGCTGGGTACGCAGCTTTCAAAATCAACAAAGGTACTGATTGTATGGAGTTTAAAAAGGATGCACTGGGCGGTAAAGACGCCCTTCCTGCTGAAGCCGCCTTGTCATGAACCGTATGTATGCGACAGGCTCCGTTGTTTATGGATAAAAAAATGTTTGTTTGAGCGGTGTGGAAGAAATCGTCAGTCAAGCCGGCGAACAAACTCTGGCCACATTTTCTGGAATTCGTGGGTACACTGATTCAGTGGGACCAGTGCAGTAGGCTGCCAGCACCACTCCGATAAGTTTACTGCCGGCGTCATATACTTCTACCTAATGACACGCATGCACTTTTATTGCTAGACAAAAACCCGCGAGAGCGGTTGCGCTGTGCGAGCGCAGAGAGAAAGAAAGAAAGCTAAGTTTGTCCGACAGAATGCACTCGTGGCTGCACAGTGTAAATATGTCAATAAACCACACCCTTTTCTTTCAAATAGTAAAAGTACGGAGTCGTGTTGCTAGTTTGATATCGGTGTGCATTATTGACAACTCATCATCCATGCTGCCTTCGCAAAGATAATCACGTTTTTGAGGCCGTGAAGTGTCAATCACAAACAACAGAACGGGGTACTGTTAAGTAATTCTGCTCAGCACAAGCGTACTCAGAGGTGACAGCTACCACAATAAACGCAGCCTTAGAATGCCACATACCTTGACGAAAGCTAAGAGGTATGAATGTGCACATGCATTTACTGCTGCAAGAGCAGCGCTAAAACTGCTTAATGACTCGCTGTGGTTGCTCAGAGACTATGGTGTTGAGCTGCTGAGCACGAGGTCGGGGGATCGAATGCCGGCCACGGCGGCCGCATTTCGATGGGGGCGAAATGCGAAAACACCCGTGTACTTAGATTTAGGTGCACGTTAAACAACCCCACGTGTTTGAAATTTCCGGTGTCCTCCACTACGGCGTGCCTCATAATCAGAAGGTGGTTCTGGCACGTAAAACCTCATAATTTAAACTGGTTAATGGATTATCAAAAAAATAAACACAACAGTTAAAAATCCCCAGAAAGAAAAAAAATGGAGGACGCTAAATGTTCGCCTTCAAGAGTGGAACGCGATGGCGTTATCGTATCCCGTTCGCACCGCCCACTCATTCGCTCGGCATGCTCATGAGTCACACAAAGACGAAACGTGCGCCTGAGCAAGTGCAACGAACCAAAAAACTCGGTGTCTCGGAGGGAGAAACAATCTACGCGAGCCAAACGTCGTGATCGGCACGGACAGCCGGACCGCGACATTCCATGAAGGTGGACGCGATTATGGGGCTGACGCCTGGACGGGATCGTCCTCTCCCTCTCTTTGGAGCATCACGCAGACCCATGACTCCTCGCCAGCAGCACGGCACACATCGCAGGGGACGCTTTCCCACCAGACGCGCTACGGCACAGCGATCAAGTCAGAGGCGTCCCGCATCGGACGCTGCACCTAGGAATCGCGCTGTGAGCGGAGAGGAGCCGCGTCGCCTATACACGAGGGTTTGAGTGGCGCACCCTGGAAGTTGGAAGGGGAGAGAGCGAGAAAACTTATTAAACGCAAGCGTGTTGGGACATCCTGGCACCGGCCCCACACGGCCCCAATGCGCTCAAACGATACGAAGGGGAGAAGCGGGCGAGCAGCGCGCCACCTGTCGGGGCAGCGCCCTACCTTGCAAGGAGGGCGTCTTCTGTGTTTGCCACAAGATGGCTCTGCGTGTGCGCCAAGCGCAGAAGAAATGTAGCGGAAGCGTATTTCGCTACTCGTTTAACTGCGACCTCTGTAGTTTACATGCTCACATTAACCGATATACGCCGCAGTATAACTTTCTACGGCACGTTTCTAAGGCAACACCGCGTTCACTATAGGCTTTCTTCGCGCTTTGAACCGTTGAACTCATGGCTGTATGGTAGCGTCTCCGTCTCACACTCCGCAGACCCTGATCCATCTTGCAAGTTGTTTTATTTATGAATTGCCTTCCGGGATTTTTCACTCACCGCCAACGCCGCCGACGACACCGGCTTTTCTGCCGCGCAACTCTCTGCTTTCTTCTCTGGGAAAATAAGATGCGAGATGAAGAGAACGTTATAATCATCCCTCTTTCGTTGCGGCCTGGTGTTCTTTATGCCAACCACAACACACCTCAGCGAGGACACATAGGTCAGCGAAACAACGCGGAAAAAATATGCCGATCCAACGCACTGGGGGAATTGTGGTATGGGACGCTTTTTGTGGTGTTTGCATTAATTTACAGGAGTTGGAGGTTATGTTGATGGTAATGTTTTTATTTAGCGCGTGGTGCAATATGACAGTGTTGAGGTGGTATTCCACTTACGCGCACCTCTTGTGTTTGATCACGTAGCACACAGAACACAAAACTAGACGTGTTTGCTTGGGGAGGTGTTGTGAGCCATTCTTAATAACCTGCGGGAAGGTTAGCACTGTCATTACCTCACACAGCGCATCTAGTTGTGGCAGATATGTTAAACTTTAATTACCTTGTGGTGATTCACAGGCCTAAACCAAACTATGATTATCAGTCATGCCGTAGTTGGGGACTCTGCATTAATTTTCACCGTCTGAGGTTCTGCAATGTGACCGAAATCGAAGTCAACGAGAGTTTTTGAATTTAACACTCAACAAAATGCAGCCACCATGGTCGTCATCGCACCAGCGACCTCGACCCACGCCATAGCCTCTATGCTATTGTGGCGGCTACAGAAGTGTTCATTTGCTGAGCGGCCGCTTGCGTTGTGACGCTGCACTCTTGACGGAGCGGTGTTTCACTAAAGTTTTTTTGTGGGCATGCCATGCGTCAGTTCTCCAAAGGACAAACTTGCACGATGTTTATTTTTCAGAAATATCACAAACGTACCGTACCGCACCTTGAATATAACATTGTCCCGCTTAGTTCTCAACTGTTGCCACGTGTAACAGTAGTCTTTCCTGTAGAGACCCCAAATGACGCATGCTTTGTCACGTCGCATTCAGCCGCTCCCCTACCCTGTAGGGGAGCTGCCACGAGCGAAGTGGTAAAGTTGTCGTTCACTTGTTTCGTCACTGCGTGGTTGACGACAAGGGGCAGAGCATCCCGGTCTACCCAATCGCTGCCACCTTCCTCTACTTCCCGACTTTAGTGTGAGAAAACAAAGGCAAGCGCTGTAGCTTTTGCAATACTTTCGCGGGGAGAGAGCATTGTGGCAACTTGCCGGGAGCTTTATGGCCGCGAAACAAGATGAAGCATGTGTATGCTCATCAAAAAATCGCACACCACTCAGCCAAATTTAATGGAATGCGAAGGTGAGGTGCTTAGGAAGAGCATTAGGTAACGTGCACCCTCCACAAGCGCTTGGATTTCAAGTGCATGGAAACATCAGCCTGTCATCAGTCGAGAGAAGCAAGATATGTTTAAAGTATTTGTGGAAAAAAGCAGGGAAGATAGTGATATGACCGCACCCGTTGCACCCATAGGTATCGCTACAAGGTAGACATAGATGTTTTCAGAAGAAGATAACAAAGTTAAAGACCTGTAGACAAAATTATAGGATAAAAATCATGCATACCTGAATAACTCAAGCGGGCGACATAACTATTTACCTCCCCGTTTCAATGTGTATGTCAATAAATCATATTGTCGTCAGTACCTAAGCGAGGCATGCATTGCGATATCGCCAGGTCTTCTCCCACGCTCCTGTCATGTGCTTTACCGGAGAACCTATCACACGATGATGGACGACCGAAATGCGTTAGCATTGATCAATATCGGCACAGCGTATCGCCGCTGTCGAAGCGAGGGAGGTGTCGGACGCGTACTGCAGCACGATTTGTCTTTCTCGTTTTTTTATAATACTCGTCGCCATCTAGTGGCGTCGAAGCGAAGCCTGTGCGCGGCCTCCGAAATCCATATCCCGATGATCCGTGCGAGCGAGGAGAACGCGTCGCGCGGCAACCGGCCTCCTCTCTTTTGTTTCTTTCTAGACGCGCTGCGCCATTTAGTGGCGCTGCCGAGACGACAAACTTGGCGCACCGGTGCCTGCGGACGCTAAAAATTGTTGCGTCGCTTTCCACACACTCAATAGCACATACTGAATGACTCAAGTTGGCGAGGGGTTCGGTGAAGAACGAAACATACCCAGTACATTCATGGCGGAGCTCTCTAAAGTGTTGGCGAGAAAGGCGTTCACTGAAAAGTGGCATTGTGCACTTGTGGCACTGCCTGATTATGCGTGGGGTTGCTGTCCTTGAGGAGCGTTCATGACGTGGGTTACATTCTGCTCAGCGTTGGAGAATGTTAAAGCATCTTTCTCGTCATTGAAGAGCAGCGCATTTTCAGTAGCGCACACCTAATAACCCAAGCTGGCGTCAAAGACGCTTACAAAAGAGCCGCACAGAACTAGTGCAACATACCCAGTGAATGAAGTTTACATAAAAGAAGTTCACAAAACAGCACAGACCAACTTGCACGTACCCGTACTCCAAGTCGGCGTAAAGGAGTTTCCTTGAACAGCGGTACCTACCCAGTCCCGCGCCTACAGTAACCCTTGAGGGCGAGAGAGATTTTCGTTAGAAGCGCCACATTTATGTACACATTTCCACATACTCAGTGACCCGTGTTAGATTGATGGTTTGGCACTTTGTTACCTCAGAAAGCAGCCCGATGCGCTGCCCATTCGTCCACTGACTATCCAGTGACCTAGGAAAGCGGGAAAACGGTTAAACTTACACGTATATAGATACAATGATAGCCCCAGTAAAGTGCCTGAAGTACCCTAAGAGTACCTGAGTACTACAGAGCTTCGCTTTAAATGTAGAAGAGCGCTTCTGGTGGCCAATCATATTTAAGATAGTTCGCTCTTACATCGCAAGCTGCGAAATTGCACGAGCGATACAAGCGCTTTACGGGATGCCATCCTGGGCAACTAACACCTATTACAGCTCCTGGTACTAATTTTCACACGACTGCTCCTAATCACTACATCTCGATTGCTGCTGACCACCTATTCAAATCTGTGTAGGTATGCGTCGTGCCTTCTCTGGCATACCGCCCCGTTGCGCGACACATGGCATGCCGCAGTATTAGACTAGTCTCTCGCAAGAGCGCTGCGAAAGCAAAAACAGTTCAAAACCGTCATTACAGCCGCCGGAACTTCACCGTGTCACAGTACCAGGCAGGAGATTATGCATGTTTCTAGTGATTGAGTAGCTCACCGGGCAAGAAAGTATGTGCCAAATCGAGCGTCCCTTTATGATCACAGAAAACCTGGGCTAGAAATCCTAGACTGGCGTGTTTGTACTGTGGAACAAAAGTATGCTTGCACCTGAGAAAGCCGTCCACGTGTCTCTTCTCAAGGTCAGCGTCCACTGACAAATCTGATCGTGTGACCCAAGCTTAAAAAACGCAATGCGGCAGAATGTAACGAAGCGCAAGCTCGAACTCTAACACGGGCAAAGAGGTAAGCAGAAGAAGTGGAAAAGAACCGGGAACAGTTTGCATGGACTGGGGTATATATATATATATATATATATATATTGTACTGTAAAATAAGGAGCAGTGGGGCTGTGGGCTGTGGCTAGGAAAGAGACAACGACAACGAGAGAGAAAGAACCTTGTTTCGGTGCTCGATCGGCTACACTATATCGCTGCTCCATCGTTCTAGTCGCGAACGCTTGCTACTCAAAGTGTTCCGCGGCATTTGGCGGCGGCGCTCGGTAATCGTGGCCATCGACCATCTTAGAGGCTATGCAGAAACGTGCCCTTTGTCCAGCGCTCCTGCACGTGGCGTCGCCTGGTTTCTCCTGCGCCACGTCATCCTTCGCCACGGAGATGCCAGGGAATTACTCAGTGACAGAGGCCCCGTCTTCCTCTCCGACGCCATCGAGGCTCTCCTCAAAGAATGCCGCATCATTCATCGCACCACTACTGCGTATCATCCGCAGACTAATGGCATGACCTAGCGCTTTAATCGCACTCTTGGTGACATGCTGGCCATGTACGTTGCATCCGACCAAACCACACGGGACCATGTTCTACCTTTTCTGACCTACGCTTACAACACCGCCACGCAGACCACCACGGAATTTTCGCCGTTCTTTCTCCTGTACGGACGCGAACCTTTTTCCACAATGGATACTATCCTTCCGTACCACCCTGACACCACGGAAACAACAACCCTATCCGAAGCTGCTGCACACGCAGAAGAGTGTCGCAAGCTTTCCCATATAATTACCTCAGAAGACCAGCAACGCCAGAAGCACCATCAAGAAACTTCCAATGCTCCTGTATCCTATGCTCCTGGCTCACTAGTGTGGCTTTGTGTTCCAGCCTCTACCCCTGGACTGTCACCGAAACTCGCGTCGAAGTACCAGGGCCCATACCGCGTCATCAACCAAACGTCACCAGTTAACTATATCGTGGAACCCCTCGAGCGACGTTTCGATCATCGCCGACGAGGACGCGAAATTGTGCATATCCAGCGTCTCAAGCTCTACTATTATCCGCCTGTGTTGTCGTACCCGTAGTTCGCCGGGACGGCTTTCGTTTCGGCGGGGGAGATAACTGTACTGTACAATAAGGAGCAGTGGGCCTGTGGCAAGGAATGAGAAAGACGACGACGAGAGAGAAAAAACCTTGTTTCGATGATCGATCGGCTCTACTACCTCTCGCTGCGCCATCGCTCTAGCCGCGAACGCTTACTGCTCAAAGTGCTTCGCTACAATATATATATATATATATATATATATATATATATATATATATATATATATATATATATATATATATGCATGTTGCAAGTGTTACGGCGTTGCAGGCGCTCGTCGCAGCACGACCGCGTTCGCGTAATAAAGGCGACGCTGGCCGCAACCGCCCGCTGCTTCCACGCCCATGCTAAGTTCTCTAAACACTTGCTTTCGACGGCAACTCGATATCCCTCGGGGCGATGGCGTTTTTAGATATCCGCTCCGCTGGCTCTCTGCCGACTATGGTCCCACGCCGGCCACGCTCATGCAGAAGCGAACATTGCGCTGAAACAATTATGCCACGCGAGTAAGTTACCGTAACTGGTTCCAGTGCAGAAGCCTGCTGAAAGCAACTGGGGGAAGCTGCCGCTCTCTCCTGAAATGTGTTCCAGGGTGAGAGAAATTGCTGCCCCACAAGCACTGCGGCCCTGCGATAGAACACCGCGCATACATTCAAACTTTGAGCTGACCTTAACGAAGAGAGTTACACTCTCGAAACACTTGGCATAATAAATGTTTACGTTTTCGTTTACGAAAACCTAAACCCGAGCCGTAAGCCAAGCAGGCTCCTTGCGTAATATTTCGGCGCAATGTGTCCTTCTAAACCTCTGTCTAGGCCTGGCCTTGTTTTGCGATAGTGGGCGCCAAAGAACACGCGCGCATCAATATTTGTTCTCTTTTAGAAACTACTTTTGGAAAATTTTGTTTGTTAAATTTGACTTCCTATCTCAAGGTCACAAGTGACCCATCATTTCTCTCTTGCAATGGTCAAATGGTTGCGTGATAAAGTTCGAAGAAACGCCACGATTTGTTGAACTCTAGCCAGTGCAGTGGCCTGGTGCACAAGCGACTGACAATGCAGCACCTCCGGATAACATTGTGATGACAACGCGACGTCACTTCTCCTTGTCTACGCCCCGTATCTTGTCTATCTCAACTTCTTATCTCAGAAACTTACACCACAACTCATTAAGGAGAGCGCTTTCACGATCTGGATGCGATACAGAAAAAAAAAAAAAACGTTACACTGAGGGTGACCAGTTTGTCAGGGCTGCAGTGTTCAAGAATGCGGAAGAAGCGGAGAGGCATACCGATTTTGTTCATGACAAATTACTTTGAATACGGAGGCTGTCCGTTTTATGAGAACGTAGACACCTCATAAATGGACGGTGTTCTGCGATGCCAAATCAGCACTACAGGCGCTAAAACGCTTTTTAAAGAAAAGACCGTATTACTTGCTCGTGCTGCAAATCGCCGAAATTCATCACAGTGCCGAGTTAGCTGGCGACGTGATCAGCTTTAGATGGGTGCCTAGTCATTGTGGTGTGATTGGCAATGAACTCGCTGACAGTGGGGCAAGATCGGCCTTCTAATCCTCTGATGAAATACGGATTGCCTACTCGCGACTTGACACCAACTCTATGATCAAGGCACTCATGCAGGACATTACATGCATACAGAGCCCGCGATGACAACATCCACAGACGCCTATATATGATCGACCGAGACGGCAAATTCTTTGCTCCAGATGGTTACGCCGAGCAAAACGTCACTGCTGCACAGGATTCGGCTGGGCGTTGCTTTAACCCTTAGCTACGCTCACTTTATCGGCCAGTCAAACAGGCCTGATTGTGAGCACTGCCAGATGCCTGAAACGCTTGAACACATACTGTGCGATTTCCCAGCATATATACTGGAGCGCAGGACGTTGGAAAGTTCCCTAGCCAGAGTTGGCAGGCAACAACCACTCTCGGAGGAAGCTATCCTCGGCCCATGGCCTGACACTGCAACTTCAATGCGAGCAACCAAAGCGTTCTTGAAGTTTCTGCAGGAAACCAAGCTATATGAGCGGCTCTAGCAGGGCCACTGTCTAATATACATGAGCACTCACCACTTCTCTAATCATCACCACCCATTCCAGTACTTTCACTCCCCTTCCCTCCTCCCTATTGCAAAGTAGCAGACTAGAACGCGCTAGCTCAGGTCGACCTGTGTGTCTTTCCTATCAATAAATTCTATCTTGTCTTCATCCTAATTTGACGGTGATTGAGGTTGGGGAATGTTCGAGTAAGTAGGCCAATTAATAAAGGCATATATTTCTGATTGTGGGTCTCATACATATTTGTTGGGCAGTCTCTGAACGGCTAATAGCAGAACGCATTCTGTGTGGTCTTATGAACGTTAGGTGTTACCTAAATACGTCGGCTAATTGAATCGAAAAAGGTAAAACGAAAAATGGTAAAACGAAAAAGACTTACCACAGGACTTTGACAGCCAACGAAACCAGTACTCGAGCTCATGTACCAACACCAACATGCACCTGAGAGCATGTTGCCGACATTACCGCTTTATCGCAACACTCGTGCTTGTCATTTTATGCAAGATGTCGCGCTTTGCAAACATCATTTCACACTCCACCCGTATCAACTTCTCCAAATGTTCACGTTGCTGCGGCACTTCAATCTTCAATTAACTATAACTGAAAAATGCTTATTGAATCTAAAGCTCATTTACATATCTTGCCATTCTTGTCATTCCTGTGTCTATCTCCCAATTGTATAAGACAATGTGAGAAAAAAAAACTCCCACTTCGAACAACATTTCTGGAAAAGCTACCAAACTTGCATTGGGATAGGTGGCCGAGCTTTATTTCGCGAAGTGTATTTTTTTTTCACTCCGTTCTTAAAACCTGACGTAACCAATACGAATATTACGCAGTGTTATATTCCGTAATATGCTGCGCGCTTGATGATAATGTAGTGGTGCCGCGAAGTTTTGCCTCGAGATGATGGCATTTCTTTCGTACTCGACCACCTTACTTTAACTTAAAGGAAAGAAAACGAAAGACTGCAACGAAACGTACGTCTGTAAAACAACTGAACTAAATAATTTTCACGCCAGTGTGAGATATTGTCTTAGAGTTACCAATTAGGAAGAAGAAAATACACTTTATTAAAAAGAATACTCCGGCAGTTTTGGTTGTGGTGGCCTCAGGTGGCGGCTCGAAGTCCTAGGACTCGGGCGGCATCTTCAGCTTGCCGGACGGCCCAGAGGTGGTCTTCGAGTTCCGAACTAATGAGAGTCGCCTCCCGGCGGCGGCGACGCCGACCCCCGCAGGCCCCCGCTGCCGGGGCGGCGTCGGGAAGAAGCCGGCTCGAGGCTTCCTGCACGCTGGTAACGACCGCGGCTATGTACGCGTCTCTAATGGCGGCGGTTTCAGTATACCGTTAAAAAAAGATTATCGTTGTAATATAGTAAAGTTAACTGAATTGACGCTATGCAACAAACTTCCCCTAGAGTGACCAATGTTATTTCGAGCAATGCATCAGTTTTACCGGCCCAAATTACAGCGATATTATTACCAGTTTGATTGCGTTACGTGGAACACCTAAAATAAGCTTCTCTGAGCAATACAGAAAGTCGCAGTTTCGCCCGAAAGGCGAAGCACGGATTGTAAAAGCAAATTGAGTAGCTATCTATAAGAAGTAACAATAGTAGCTTTATGGGCCGTATAAACTTGTAACGATTCGCTTACTAACTAAATTAGCAATAACAGAATGTGTAGACGCGACTGAAAGAGGACGTACAAAGAAACAAACATGCAAGACAACGCTGTCTGTGTGTCTGTTTCTACGTCCTCGCTCAGTCGCGCTTACACATTCTATCATATATTAAGACTTGCCCGCCAATGTGTTTTAACTAAATTAAGAAGCGCGGTGTCACACGCGCGCAGGTAAACACGAACACAGCTACCTTGGTGCGTGCGGAAACTCGCTATCCAAATGCTAGAGTGAGAAATCGCGGCAGCAGCACTGATCGAATTGACGTTCGTGCATCTCTCGTTTCAACGTGAAGAAAACGTCGGAAGCACAGCGCATACAAAGATATACCGGCACTACGCGCACTCTGCAGACATCGCAGATCGCTTTGAAGATGAGGCCGGTGTTGCCAGCTTGGACAAGGCGGTGTAGCCCAAAGCTAGAGAAATGATAGCTCAAATCTAGCCAAACACAAAAAAGAGCAAAATAGATTTATAGCCAATATAACCATTTTTATTTGCGTATACATATTCGCATTCGACTATGGTAATCCGTTTTTGCACAACCCGTCGTAACAAAAAGTCCGTCACGCCGTGAAGATCGAACTTTATCAACCACAACAGCGACATCACGCATGCACAGAGAACACTTTCTTGGTTGGCACCGGAAACTCAAGTTGTAGCGAATCACTGCAGAAGGCGAACCTATCAAAATGAATCTCGAATGTAAGCAGGAACGAAAACCTGGGAGGAAGCTTAAAGGGAACAACTGGTCAGAAAGTATTGTGAGAAGTTGATAGAAATGAAATGACCATGATTTATAGAGATAGAATCGAGCACGCTATTAGCAATTAAAGTAGGGATTATAAATTTAAATTGGCAAGGAACGTCTAAAAAACCAATAAGTGGCGTGGCCTGGCAGTGAAATCATGGTACTTCGTATGTAGTCTATGAGATTACGCTACGTACGCCGGCTGGCATTAAGTACAACATAATTATTGCTTAGATTGCATTTGCTATATAATAATGTAGACACTTGCGCTTTAATCAAAAGCGTGCTCATGGCTTTGGTAACAGGCTGGACTGCCTATCACGTGTAAACGCGTCGTTTCGTTTTTGATCCAATTGGTTTCGTTTTGACTAGTTAAATACCAACGAAGTTGGACCGGAAACAACGAAAACACGTAGCTATTATCGCAGGCACACTTTACCACTTCGGAAAACATGAATTGCAGGGACGTCGATTTGATTCTTTCTCACAGTAACGGCCACACTTGTCGTCCGCCTCCCCCTAATGCCGGCATATAATTGCTATCGCGCTACCCTATCACCGCTTTCAGCACGCTCCAAGTGAATGACTACATCCTCAATGCAGATCGAAAAATTCTGGTAGAAATGTTCCACGGCATTTTATGCGTTACCAGTTCATGATTAGACGCTGTGACCGGTAAACGTTTCATTGCATAAAATATAGCTACTGTGAAAATTGTTTCTCTATGCCTTTATGCTTCTGCTTTAAGAGTGGAACGCGATAGCATTCAAAGATTCCTAACTGCTTCTCAGGCTTCCCGGCGAATGAAGCTTATGTAACAATAATGTTTACCTGCAAACGCTGGCGGCGAATGCTGTGCGCAAAGGCAAGCTTTCTGGTTCTTTTTTCTCATTACCCCCGCACGGCTGACGCCG
Source organism: Dermacentor variabilis (assembly GCF_050947875.1). Taxonomy (NCBI): domain Eukaryota; kingdom Metazoa; phylum Arthropoda; class Arachnida; order Ixodida; family Ixodidae; genus Dermacentor; species Dermacentor variabilis. Next base: position 124,865,581 of record NC_134578.1, on the reverse strand, counting down.
CCACTGCCGCGAGAGCCAGCGTGAGTGTCGCACGCAACGGAAAGTGGCAGTAAAGCTTACCGTGAGAAACGTGGAGTAGGTCGAAAGCTGTGCACGGCGCGATATTTCAACCAGAAGCCTTGGCCATGAACACACCGGAGCGCGTCATCTACACGTACTTCCGTTCTGTCATGCCGGTGCCACGATCGCCCAGCCCTATTTTATTGCTCTCTGTTTCTGAGCATAGCCATGTTAGTACATTGTACTGTGAAGCACCCTCTACTCCCAGGCTCATCCCGATGCCCGGTGATCGGGTGTCGAGATAAGATGAAGATGAGACGATGTTGCTAGCGCGAATTTTAGCAAGCTAAAGCGCGGTGTAAATTTAAGCGCATCAAAGATCGAAGCCATCGGCTCAGAGAACGGCGCACTGAAAGGAGGGGGGAGCCATTACGCGCACGCATGCATCACAGCCACACTGGCGATTCAGCTAGCGAAAACGTAGCCTTCAAGATTTGTTTCTACTCGATGAAATCCTGCTCCGGATCGTGGATTAGGGCGCCCGTTATAGCCACATAGGCCACTCGCCGAAGTCCATGCAAAAATGTCTTTTTTTTTGTGTAGCCCAATCTGGCTATCACCAAACCTGCCAACAGTGGATGAGGCCCGCGCGGAAGCACACAGGGGAGCGCGCTTCCGGCCCGGCTTCCTCGCTCGCACCCAACTGAGCCGCGTGACCCGGCTCACCGTCGCAGGCTTTCCGTCGCATATACAGCATACGTCGCGGCGACGGTTTCGTCGCCCTTGGACTTTACACGGAACCCCATGGCGACGGCGGAAATGCGCCTGGAGTGCCATAATTGCTATCACGATAAAACACAATATACACATAGTTGTAGTTTTAGCAACGCGCCATACACATGTAAAAACATTTAACATTAAAAATTCTATTATGGGTTTTACGTGCCACAACCCCGATCTGATTATGAGGCACGCCGTAATGGGGGACTCCGACAATTTGGACTACCTGGAGTTCTTTAACGTGCACCCAAATCTAGGTAGACGGGTGTTTTCACATTTCGGCCCCATCGTAATGCGTCCGCCGTGGCCGGGTTTCGATTTCGTGACCTCGTGCTTAGCAACCAAACAGCAGCCACTAGGCAGCCACGGCGAGTGACATTTAACATAGTTATCTATATTCAACTTTTGCTGAAGTATTACATTGTAACGTAGATTGAAGACGGAGTCTTACAAAATAGATGTTTCTCTTTAATGGCGGGCTAGAAGAGCATGCACCTTACGCACTTCACCGTCTTTCGTGGCGCCGACCTTTGCGGGCGCCGTCCTGGGGTGCAGGAGCCCCAGATCTTTGTGTAAATTGTCCCCCATGCAAAAAGCGACCGTCTCAGTCGCGTCATAAGGTACTTTCAGCGACATAAGAAATGCAGCTCCTCAGGTGCATGCCGACGTTCACGTACGCGCATAGTATGGTTTCATGCGCACTACATGAACAACTTCAGAGCGAAGGCGACGACGGAATGAACTGGGGTCAGAACTGCAGGGGACGACTTCGTAGGTCACGTCACTGAGGCGGCACGTAACCTTGTAGGGACCAAAATACCGGCGGATCAACTTTTCAGAGAGTCCACGGCGACGGACGGGCGTCCAGACCCACACGCAGGCGCCGGTATTGTAATGGACGTCGCGTCGAACCTGGTTGTATCGAAGGGTGTCGGTATGCTGTTGGCTGCAGATACGATACCGAGCAAGCTGGCGTGCCTCTTCGGCTCTTTGTACGACTCTTCCACGTGTTCGCTGGTCGGGCGATTATCAACCAGAGGTAGCACGGCGTCAAGTGTTGACGTGACGTGGCGCCCGTATGCAAGTTCGAACGGCGTAAACTGTGTAGTCTCCTGTACAGCAGTGTTAGACGCGAAAGTCACATAGGACAAGATCTCGTCCCACGTCTTGTGCTCTACGTCGACATACATGAAGAGCATATCAGCCAGCGTTCTATTGAGACGTTCCGTTAATCCATTGGTTTGAGGGTGATACGCAGTGCTCTTGCGGTGAGAGCTATGCGTCAGCTAGAGAACGTCCTGCATAAGTTCGGCTGTAAATGCTGTACCGCGGTTGGTGATGACAACAGACGGTGCACCATATCGTAGGAAGATGTGGCGTACAAAGAACTTGGCCACTTCATACGAATTTACCGGCGGAATAGATTCGGCTTCGACGTACCGGGTTAAGTAGTCGGTAGCGACGACTATCCATCTGTTGCACGAAGGGGTCACTGGTAGTGGCCCAAGTAGATCCATTCCTATTTGCTGGAACGGTGCTTGAGGAGGGTGCACAGGATGGAGAAAGCCAGCCGGTTTAACTGGTGGTTTCTGGCGGCGCTGACAATCGCGGCATGTCTTCACGTACCGTTGCACATAAGAATAAAGCCGGGGCCAGTAATACTTCTGTCGTATCCTTGCTAATGCCTTAGCGAGTCCAAGGTGTCCCGAGCATGGCTCATCATGGCAGGCTTGAAAAATGTCTTGGCGTAGCGCCGACGGCACGACAAGGAGGTACGTATTTCGACCGCTTCCGCAGTGTTTCCTGTAAAGGACGCTGTTGTGCAAGTAGCATGATGATAAGCCGCGCACGAGCGAGCGGGGTAAAACACCTTTAACTCCTTCGAGGTGCTCGATCAGCGGCAGCAGCTCAGCGTCAGCGCGCTGGTCTTCAGCCATTTATATGGCGTCGATAACTCCGACAAATGGCAAGTCATGGTCAGGGTCCGATGACGACGTAGGGAGTAGTGCGCGTGGCAGACCGTCAGCGTCACTGTGCTTCCTTCCAGATTGGTAGACAACTGTTATATCGCTCTCTTGTAAGCGCAGACTCCAACGGGCTAGTCTGCCTGACGGATTCTTGAGGTTGGCAAGGCAGCACAGGGCGTGGTGATCGCTGACAGCCTTAAGGGGTCTACCGTACAAGTAGGGTAGAAATTTACCAATTGCCGACACAACCATTCTTTTTCAGTGCTTAAGTAGATTTTCTCAGCCTTGGTCAGACTGCGGCTTGCATAAGCAATCGTGCGTTCCGCCCCAGCTTGCCACTGCCCAAGAACTGCGCCACGACCCGCATTGCTGGCGTCAGTATGAATTTCAGTGTAAGTGTCTTCGTCGAAATGAGAAAGTATTGGGGCCTCTTGCAAACGCTTGCGCAATTCATTGAACGACTGCTGCTGCTCGTCAGCCCAAATGAAAGGCTCATCGTCGCGTGTAAGCCGTGTCAGAGGCTCAGCAATTCTCGAGAATCCCTCCACGAAGCGCCTATAGTATGCGCACTAACCGAGCAAGCATCGGACAGCCTTTTTGTCTGGGAGTGGTGAAAACTCGGCGACGGCAGCTAATTTGTCGGGGTCTGGTCGGGCGCCTTGAGGACCAACACCATGGCCAAGAACTTTGAGCTCTTGGAACCCGAAGTAGCATTTTCAGGCTTGATGTTGAGGTCGGCAGTATGGATCGCAGCGAGGGGACTCTCGAGTCGTGTCAGATGTTCGCCAAACGTGCTTGAGAGCACGACGACGTCGTCCAGGTATACGAGGCAGGTTTTCGATTTGAGTTCAGCAAGCACGGTATCCAGAATCCGCTGAAAGGTGGCAGGTGCGGAACAGAGACTGAAGGGGAGCACTTTGAACTGATAAAACCCGTCAGGTGTCAGAAACGCTCTTTTTTCACGATCATGTTCATAAACTTCGATTTTCCAATACCCTTATTTAAGATCCAAGGAAGAAAAAACTTGGCATGTTGTAGACGATCCAGTCCGTCGTCGATGCGTGGCAATGGACAAACATCGCGCTTGGTGGCACGGTTCAAATTTCTGTAATCTACGCAGAAGCGTAGTGTGTTGTCTTTCTTTCCGAATAACACCACAGGGGAGGCCCACGGGCTGCTGGACGGCTGGATCACGTCGTCTTGGAGCATCTCTTTCGCCTGATGCTTGATCACTTCCCTTTCCACTGCAGACACTCTGTAAGGATACCGACGAACGGGACGTTCGGACTCGTCCGTAATAATGCGGTGCTTTGTGATCGACGTGCACCGCACTTTAGATGACGTTGAAAAAGAGTCCGCAAATTCATTCACGAGACTCAGTACACGGTCTTTCTGATGGTCTGCCAGAGCGGCGTTAACGTGAATCCGTTCTTTTAGGCTGTGTAACCCAGATTGCTAAGACGACGCTGTTTCCAACGTGGCAATGTCAGTCATCATCATCATCATCAGCCTGGTTACGCCCACTGCAAGGCAAAGGCCTCTCCCATACTTCTCCAACAACCCCGGTCTTGTACTAATTGTCGCCATGCCGTCCCTGCAAACTTCTTGATCTCATCCGCCCACCTAACTTTCTGCCGCCCCTGCTACGCTTCCCTTCCCTTGGAATCCAGTCCGTAACCCTTAATGACCATCGGTTATCTTCCCTCCTCATTAGATGTCCTGCCCATGCCCATTTCTTTTTCTTGACTTCAACTAAGATGTAATTAACTCGCGTTTGTACCCTCACCCAATCTGCTCTTTTCTTATCCCTTAACGTTACACCTCTCATTCTTCTTTCCATAGCTCGTTGCGTCGTCCTCAATTTGAGTAGAACCCTTTTCGTAAGCCTCCAGGTTTCTGCCTCGTACGTGAGTACTGGTAAGACACAGCTATTATACACTTTTCTCTTGAGGGATAATGTCAACCTGCTTTTCATGATTTGAGAATGCCTGCCAAACGCAGCCCAGCCCGTTCTTATTCTTCTGATTATTTCCGTCTCACGGTCCGGATCCGCCGTCACTGCTTGCCCTAAGTAGATGTATTCCCTTACCAATTCCAGTGCCTCTCTACCTATTGTAAATTGCTGTTCTCTTCTGAGACTGTTAAATATTACTTTAGTTTTCTGCCGATTAATTTTTAGACCCACTCTTCTACTTTGCCTCTCCACGTCAGTGAGCGTGCATTACAATTGGTCCCCTGAGTTACTAAGCAATGTCAGTAACAACAGTGATTTCGCGAAGAAATGCGATTGTCGTTCGTCGTGGTACATGCCGATACTCTTTGCTAAAGTTTGTTAGCAAGACGACTGAACATTTGTTTCGCACCTGAAGAAGCCCTTTGGCTATACAAATGTGGCGCTCAAGAAGCAGGGGCATGTTTGCCTCAGCAATTCCTTCAGCGTCGTCCTCCATGTCGCATCGGACAAGGGTAAGCACGCTGCTCTTGGGAGCCAACGTGACGTGATCGTCAGCTACGCGAAGCGCGATGTCACGGTTGTTGTCATTACTGTTCGCTATGACTTGCGCAGTAGCGAAGCTGACTCTAGACTCTTGCAGGTCGATGATGGCACCGTTTGCCTGAAGGAAATCCATGCCGAATATAGGGTCCTTTGTACATTCAGGAAGCACGACGCAGTCGCCGTTGTACGTAAAGCCCTGAATGTTGACTCGTGCCGTCCACCGGCCCATTGGAGTTATGAGATGCCCTACTGCAGTACGAATCTGAGTTCCGGTCCATTGCGCCAAATATTTATTCTGTGTACGCGCGAGATTCTGGCTCATAACAGACGTGTCCGCAACCGTGTCGATTAACGCCGTGACTTCGCGGTCATCTATGGAAACTGGTACGTCGAAAGATACTGACACGGAACTCCTCTGCGTTCTCTGCGTCTTAATTATGTCATATCGCGGTCGTCGTAGTGTAGGATCTTCAGCGTTCGCAACGTCAGCGACCTCACCTCCGCAGGACGCCTCGTTGCTCTCGGCGTGAATAGGGGGCTAGAAGGCCTGGTTTGGGTGGGCTACGGTGACCGGGGCTCACGGAATGGTGGGGCAAATGAGGTCCTGGCGTCTGCGACGTATGCTTCAATCTCCAGGGGGCGTTCAGCATTACGCGGGCACTGCGCATTCAGTGAAAATCCACGGAGCCCAGCCCGGCGGTAAGGACACGCCCTGTAGAGGTGATCGGCTTCACCGCAATGAAAACACAATGGCCTTCTGTCTGCGGTGCGCCATACGTAGCTCATGCGGTGTGGTCGTGTTTCAGCCATAATTGGCGTGCGGCGAGTCCTGAAGTTGCCAGTAGCTTGTTCAACGGCGCGCACACCATGAAAGTCCTGGACGTCGCGCGCATCGTGAAAAGTCGGAGACAATGAACTTCGCGCACTTTCCGCATACGACATGCGAGACTGTGGCTGCCGTACCTAATGCAGTGGTGTCTCGCTTCGCTTTGGGAGTTGTACTGCCTGCCTGATTTCTTCCCGGGCGAGCTCAGCCAGAGCGAGTCGCGGTACCGATAGCGGAGCCACCTGAAGCTTTTAAAGCTCTTCTCGAACAAAAAGCCCAATGAGCCCCCGCAAGGCGTCGGTATTGTCCATGGGTATAGCGAGAGGGTCACGCGATAGGGTCGACACGTCACGGTTGTACTGCCATGTTCGTTGCTGCAGTGTTTTCTCCATTGATATGGCTTCGGCGAGAAACTCTGCAACCGTATTTGGTGGGTTGCGTATTAGGCCACCGAATAGCTGTTGCTTGACACCGCGCATCAAGTTCCTGACCTCATTTTCTTCCGGCGTGGATGGATCCGCACGTCGGAAAAGTCGGCACATATCTTCGACAAACATTGCGACGCTTTCGTTCGGCCGCTGTAGTGTCGCCTGAATTGCAGATTCCGCTCGCTCCTTGCGATCGAGGCTGGCGTATGTGCTGATTAAGTACCGTCGGAATTCGTCCCATGTCGATACTGTCGCCTCATGGTTCTCAAACTATGTCCGCGCATATTCCTTGAGGGCAAAGTAGGCGTTGCGTAGCTTGCGCTCTGGAGTCCAGCCGTTGAATTCTGCGACACGCTCAAAGTGATCGAGCCAGTCCTCAACAACCTCGAAGGTGTCCCCATGGAAGGATGTGGGGATTCGCGGCTGGTTAAGGACGACCTCGGTAGGTGCCGTTGAGGAAGAAGACGGAACCGATGTACTCATCCTTCTGACTGTATTCGGTAGAGGCTCATGCTTAGGTGGCAGTCCTTGAAGTCGACGGCTTGTCCGTACGTGAACAGGAGTCTGCTCGACCAGACTTCTTACTGGGCTTGTAGGCGGCGTTCTATCTGGGAGTGGTAGCATGTACCCCGCACCTCCACCAGAAAAATGTGACGTTCATTGAAGACGGAGTCTTACAAAATAGATGTTTCTCTTCAATGACGGGTCAGAAGAAGAGCGTGCAGCTTACGCACTTCATCGACTTTCGTGGTGCCGACCTTTGCGTGCGCCGTACTGCGGTGTGGGAGCCCCACATCTTTGTGTCAATATATATGGCCTAGAAGAGGAGGGTGTGACGACACCGCTCACGAAGATGTAATTCGTGGATAAGTAGCTTGCAAATTTTGGGGAACTATAATTTCATATCCAATTCCTTGTCAGCACAGCTTAGTGACAAATGAAGCAAAACTATTTTTGCCTTAAGAAATCATTTGTAGCTTCTGTCGCTTTATGTTTACCGCAGCAACCTAAGCCACAAAATTAGTTTGTAGTTATGCTTACCTTTTTCTGTGCTAATGAACAGAATGTGAACACTTTTAAAGAATTATATCTTCTATCTTCATCTTTTGGTTCTTACATATTTTTTTTTTTTTTTGCAGGCGCATGTCTCACATCATCAAGGAAGCAGCGGAAGGTACCAAATCAATGGGCAACAGTAATCAGAACTGCACCATCCTTCAGCACCTGTACAACCAGCAGAAAACAGAATTCAAGGAAATCTTTACTTTCCTGCATGACTTTGTTATTGGAGGAACTGATACGGTAGACTATTTGTTTCTTTATATTTCCTTCAAGTGTTTCCCCGCATATGCAAGTAATGAACTAGGTAAACGACTGTTCTGTAGGTCATGCATTAAATGCCGGTCGTATCATAGGTCATTTATTATGTATGTCACCATCCCACTTAAGGGTTTGTACTGGTGAGTATGGGCGCCTTGCGCTGGAGTTTGAGGCATAGTAGCGGCGCCTGGTGGCGGCGCGCGAAACGTTATCTGGGTAGTACCAGCTTGGGTAGTATTGAGCCCTGGCTGTGGTGAAGCACGTTTCTAGCCCGGGTTTTGCGTCGATTCGCACTTTTTTCTGCCCTGTTGCGAGTGCGAAAAGGCTCGTCGCTTCTCACAGACCACGCCAACCACGCTGTGAGCTAGCCGCAGCCTGTAGTTTAATGAAAACGGACTCTCCGCGAGACGTAATGCTGCAAGCAGAAGGAATCGGTGACGCCGATTCAGAGAGACCTAGCTCAGCCTCGAAAAAGCGTCACCGTCCTTACTTCTGTGTCGTGGGCTGCCATGAACAAGAAGGCCTGAATCCCAGCATCAGATTCTACCGTTTTCCTTCAAGGCCTCACGAAGCGAAGTGTGGGGCGCGCTGGATAGCTGCAGTTCGTCGCGCTGGGTAAGCGAAACTTCGCGCCATGCTGACTGCTTCACCTGTCTTGAAGCTTGCTTGATTATCTGCGTTCTAAAACTCGGTCTTTTGCACCTACAGTCTCCACGGCAGACCGACATAGCAGCAGGCATGGCTGGTGATTCACGATTCGAGACCGGCCTCTGCGACAATTAACAATTCGACCGGTGCGAAGTGGTGATGTGACCAGGTGTATGTATGCAAATGAGCACAGATGGTCTGGCTGATTCGGTGACAATTCACTACCCCACTGCGAGCAGCACAGGTTAGACAGTTAAGCGTGCTCATCCTTGACCTCAAGCCAGCACGTTGAGGCAGCTCAGGAAGGTAGTGTTGATTGTAGCACATCTATGTTCGAGCGCTGGCATTAAAAGCTACATAAAGCGAGCAGCCGATGAGCTCACGCTGCAGCGCGATTCCCACGTACATTACTGCGAGCTCGCATGCATTGCATAAGTTATTTATCAGTTGCTAAAGGGACAGATGGTCGCAACTACAGTGCAGGCATAACTTCATGTCTAGCGGCATGCAGTCAACAAAGATTGGAGGAGGCCCGCCTTTTCGCGGCATGTCGAAAGATTGCTGCCGTCGCAGCGCGTACGATCGTGCGCTGGAGCAGTTCGCACATCGCGGCATGCTGAAAGACCTCTGCATGCTCGAGCAGATCCGTACACACGATGTCTGTTTATCGCTGCTGTGAATCCATTTATAGCAAGCATTTCCTCGCGTTTCTGCGCCTGAATCTAGCAGCGTGCAAACCTTTCCTTGAAGTTCAACTTCGTACGCGACTCGCTTCGCTTGCGATTGACACCGCGCTAAAACTTCGCCGCTTATTTCTTGAACGGCGTACAAGTATTCGGCGTTGCATAATTTATTGCCTTTACGCAGCGTGCCACCCCTGAAAAAATCTTCGGCACCCGATATTCGCCTCAAGCCGTGGCACAACAAAACCGAAAGTGGCGGGTTCATATTGTAAACGTGCTTTCCGAAGCAGACGACCGAGCTTGGTACTACCCAGTTCAGGGACAGAGGGCGGTTTTTAGCACCATTTTCGGTAGTGGTGAGAATGTACGCGGTGGCGAATGGACGTCCTTTTCGGGGCTCCGTGGCAGCGACGACATCATAAGTTTTTCTGCATGCTTAGAGCTTGCTTCTGTTTTTTATTTGCAGATTTCTTGCCTTTAAGTAGTTATTGGGTAGTTTTCTTTTTCTTTCCTTTTTCTTTTGTCTCATATTCCGGGTGCGCGGGGGTGCTTCGTGTACATTTGTTTTTGCAGGATCGTTAGAGAGTCCTTTCGTGCCGCGTGCCGGGTGGGAGGTTAAGTGTTTGTAGTCTTTAAATTGTAGCTTGGAAGTGGCAAGACAAATAGCTATTAGTGGTTTTACTGTGCGTGTTTTGGTAGAAAAGTGAGAGCGTGGCCGCGTGGTTGAGCGCGTGCGAGAGCGTGCCATACCTTCGGTCTCGAGGGCATTGATTGTTTTGCAAACAGTGGTGAGAGTTGCTTTGCGACATTTTGAGGATTTAGATCCTGTGCGTATCGGTCTTTGCTAAAAGGCACGCGCTCTGCATTGATATAGTATTATAGTATTTGAATCAGTAGTAGCATTATTGTAGTATTGTAGTATTTGCAAAAAGCCGTGCAATACATGGCGAGAAAGACGCTAAAGCAAGCAGTGCGCGCGAAGTCCCTCAAGGCAGATGAGGAGAGGGATGAGAATGGAGAGGGCATCGAATCAACCGGCACACAATGTGATGTCGATAGTAGGCTGCAGAAAATGGAGGTTTTCCAGGAAGAGCTTCTCAAACAGGTGCAAGAGCTCAAAAATGAGCTAAACAGGGAGCTTGATGCACGGAAGGTAGTCGAAAAGCGACTTGAAGCAGCCGAGGAAAAGCTGAATAGGGCCGCCATTGTGAACGAAAATGTGCGTAACAGTGGAACGCAGACCCCCAACGCGACAGGCGAGTGGGGGGGGGGGGGTCAGCGAAATACAGGGAATGCATGCAGGGTGATGAAGGGTTCGCTGGAAAGAGTGGCGCCTACCTTGAGGGCGCCACGCGGGAAAAGCAGCAGCCAAGGGGACAGTTCCCCTTGTCTAGTCCGAATCACGCGGAAAAGGACGAAGGGAAGCATGGCGAGGAAGGAGAGAGTGAAAGGGTGATTATCGCTGGTGACTCAAACCTGGCTGGGTGCTCAAAAGCAATTCTGTAGAGGGAGAAAGGCGACAAAACAGTGGCGGTAGGGACATTTCCAGGGCGGACACTGGGTTCTGTCTTGGAGCGAGCAAAAGAAAAGCTTGCGGAAAATGCCCACGTGCGCAACCTTGTCATAGTAGCAGGTGGGCTAAATGACGTCCTAAACCGGAAAGGGCCAGGGCTAGCTCAGGGCTTGGCGAAGAGGGTGGACGACTTGCGCGAGCTATCCCCTCAGGTGCAGATCGTAATGTGCACGGCGCCGGAGGTGCCCTTACGTGACAGTCACGTACAAAGAGCCGTAGCGGCTGCTACTGAGGCAATATGGAAAATGAGCCGAGAGAAAGGCTTCGAGGTTGTCGAAGTAAACATGGAAGTGAGAAGTTTTAGTGGTTTTAAACGAGACGGGATCCACTTTAATTACAGGCTGGCAGGAGAAGTGGGCTGGCGACTTGGTGGTCACGCTATTGCTTTTTTAGGGGGCTCGCGGGCGCTCAGGAGGTCAGAGTAGATAGTAATGAAGAACGTCCCCTAGGGAACAACGGAAGAGCATCGCCGTCGGAAACAGAAAAAGGAGGAAAGCAAGAAACAGAGCTCGCCATGCAATAGGCTACACAAACATGCAGGGCGGCAGAAGAAAGGAAAAGTGGGCAGAGATTGAGGAGCAGTTACATAGAGAACAAATGGGTGTTTGCGGTTACAGAAACGCACTTTAGACTCAGAAGTGCCGCCAGTTATTGAGAATTATGTTTGGTAAGGGTGCAACAGAACTAAGTAGGAAAGAAAGGGAGGGGGAGTCGGAATGCTCATCCATCAGGGAGCCAAATGCAAAAGAGTAAATTCACAATGTCAAGAGCATCATTGGTTATCGGGTACAATGAGTGGAAAGAAACTTGGCTGGGCGTTACGTATTTGTGTGCCGGGAAAAAATTGCACAGAGAAGAATAAAGAGTTAGTGGAATGCATAAGCGCTGATATGAACGGTTTCGGGAATGCTGCTGAAATTGTCCTAGTAGGTGACATGAATGCACACATACAGGATTTAGATGGCTATACCGACAATAACGGGAAGTCAATGCTACACCTTTGTGAGCAACATAACCTCTTTATCGTGAACACAGGGCCCAAGTGTTCAGGGCAGATCACGTGGGAAGAGGGAAACCGGCAATCAACCATTGATTGCTGTCTGATGACAGAAGGACTTCATGAGAAGTTGAGAGAAATGGTTATTGATGAGGAAGGGCATTGCAGCATAGGGAGTGACCATAAACGCATCATTTTAAAAATGGGGTATGTAGTTGGGAAAGACAGCAAGGAGAGCAAAATGGCCAGTCCAAATTTAACGCAGAACAAATAGCAAATATAGTCACTAGAGTTAAGAAAGAACTTGGCAAATAGCCAAGAGTGGGAACATGGTGAGCTTCTAGGTGTAATAACGACAGAAATACGAAAAGAGAAACAACAAGTTTGTTGGAAAAAAAAAGAAACCGAAAAGCTGGTGGAACAAGGAGATACGAGAAGCGATCGCCGAACGACAGAACGCATCTCGATAGCACAGGCAGGCAAAGAAGGCGCAGTTGCCGCAAGATGAAGTAACCAGTAAATGGGAAATATAGCGAGAGAAAAAGTCTAAGCTTCAAATACTGGTGCAAGCAAAATTAAAAGGTAAAAGTGAACGTTGATGTTCACAAATACGGGAGAAAAAGAAGGCCGTACCTAGAATATTTTGGAACCACATAAAGTTATTAGGCAGGAAGTCAACAACAATACAACAACATATCCTAGACGAAGATGAAAACAGACTGGAAGGAGAAGCGGCAATAAATTACATCCGAAAAGTAACAGCCGAATCTTTCGAAGGCAATCACGAGGTTGTATTTGAAGAAAAAAGAGCATGAAAGAGACCCAAGTGGAAAAGGAGCTGGTGCTGACAAATTTAAACTGGAAGAAAGCGGAAAAGAAAATTGCGAAGCGCACAGCCACAGGGTTAGACGAGGTTCCAGTTAAGCTGATAAATGAACTAGGACCAAAAAGTAAGGAAGCTCTGGTGAAAGCAGTGGAAAAAACTTTGAGAGAAGTGAATACCAGACAGTTGGCGACAAAGTAGAATGAATTTAATTTATAAAGGTAAGGGGGAGAAACACAGAATTCACTCGCATAGACCGTTGACCATTAGATCGGTAATATAAAGGCTAGCAATGCAGGCAATCAAATTAAAGCTTCAAGCATGGGCAGAGAATAATGGCATTTTGGGAGAGCTTCAGAATGGCTTCAGAATAGGTAGGCGTTTGGATGATAACTTGTTTGTTCATACTCAGTGTATTGAAATATCGAAAGCAGAAAGCAAACCGTTGTATGTGGCCTTTTTAGACGTTACAGGAGCCTACGACAACGTAGACCGCAACATTTTGTGGGATATTCTGGAAAGGGAAGGCTTAGGTAACGATTGTCTACAGTTTCTGAGAGATATTTACCTAGAAAATACCGTTTGAGTTGAATGGGAAGGGATAAGTAGAGAGGAGAAAGTTCATATCAACAATGGCCTGAGGCAAAGGTGCCCTTTATCTCCGCTGCTGTTTATGATGTACACGGTGAGGATGGAGAGGGCGCTAGAAGGAAGTAATATCGGGTTTATTCTCTCATACAAACAGGCAGGTACAGTAGTACAGCAGCAACTACCAGGTTTATGTTATGCGGACAACATTGTGTTGCTAGCTAATAAGCAAAATGATTTGCAACGTCTGGCTAATATCTGTGGACAGGAAGTCAACAATTTAGGATTGAAATTTAGTGTTAGAAAATCAGGTGTTATGGTATTCAATGAAAACAGGGAACAGACAATGGAGATACAGCGCCAAGAAATACTTCGGGTAACAGAATATAAATATATTGGTATATGGATAAACGAAGGCAATAGATATATGGAAACACAGGAAAAAAACGTAACAGTAAAGGGGAAGAGAAATGTAGCCATAATGAATCACAGAGCGCTATGGGGAAACAATAGGTACGAGGTCCTCCGAGGTATGTGGAAAGGTGTAATGGTTCCAGGACTTACTTTTGGAAATGCAGTTTGCTTTAAATCAGGGGTACAATCACGACTCGACGTGAACCAAAGGTCAGTGGGTCGCCTCGCACTGGGCGCTCACGGGAAGACTACAAATGAAGCTGTGCGGGGTGATATGGGCTGGACTAGTTTTGAAGTGAGGGAAGCTCGCAGTAAAATTGAGTGTGAAGAACGGCTGAGAAATATGGAAGAAAGTACATGGGCTGGGAGGGTGTTCAGGTATATGTACAGGAAAACATTGATTCACAGTGGAGGAAAAGAACTAGGAAGCTTACCAGCAAGTATGCGGCCTGTATGGTGGGCAACACAGCAACAAAGAAGGCCAGGCGGAAAGTCAGAGAGGTTGAATAATCTCATGGGTGGCAGCAATGAAAATGAAACCTGCCATGATTAACTACTTAAGAAGAAGAAGAACAAAACTTTATTAGTAGAAAGAACTTCGTTGCCCCTAAAACGGGGTAACGCCGTGTGGTCGGGCCCCTATTCCAAGGCACCGCTGGCCCTCGCCATCCTTTCTGCCCTCCGAACGAGCCTGAGCTGATCCCCGAGGGCGGAGCTGGATAGCAATGCCTCCCACCTTGCTCTCGTGTTATTATCTTCTTGTTCTTCTGTGTGAGCTGTGCACTCCCATGTGATGTGGTAGAGCGTTGGTGTGCTCCCACACCACGGGCATATGTCCTTGTATGCTGTTGGGTAGTATATGTGCAACTTATGTAGGTTTATGTATGTGTCCGTTTGGAGCCTGCGTAACGTCGCTGAGTCCACGGCTGAAAGGTTCCTATGCGGGGCTGGGTAGAGCCTTCTGAATTCCCTGTAGTGTTGCAAGATCGCTTTATAATTTGGATCGATGGGTGTCGGGTCCTCTACGATGTTGCCATGGGCAGCTCGGCAATGAGTGAAACCTCGAGCCGCCTCATCTGCATGGAGGTTCCCAGTAACACCCTCGTGTCCCGGGGCCCATGTTATCGTTTGGGTATACCTGATGTCAAGGTCTCTGTTGATTTCGGTAAGTATCCGGCGTGCCTTCGCGCCGATTTGTCCCCTCTGATAGTTCCTACATGCGGCCTGAGAATCCGTGACTATTGTTAGTGGAGCATTGCGCTCTATGCCTTCTCTTATAGCTAAGGCGATGGCTATCTCTTCGGCTTCTAAAATGGTTGCTCGGGAAACCGAAGCACAGGCCGTGATTTTCCCTTTACGGTTTACGACAACTGCCACCATGTTCTTTGCGTTGGCCTGATATGGTGAAGCATCCGTGAATCGTGCAGTGTCCAAGTATTTTGTAGTTTTGTCTATGTATTCTGCTCTAGCTTTTCTCCTTCCTTTTCCTTACTTCCTTCTTTTCCTTCCTTTTCTCCTTACTTTTCGAAGCGAGATCGGGATGCCTTAGAACACGCACCTTTAAAGCGAGATATAAGAAGGAAGAAGCAGCATGTGCTTGCTGCGGTAAAGCTAGGGAAACGACGGAGCTTGTTTTATTAGAATGTGAAGACGTCTACCCAGCGGTCGATTTAGGCACCACTAGCCTCCTTGAAGCCCTTGGGTTCAGCGGGAGCAGTGGTAAAGCAAACATGTCCGTAAGGGGCATTAGTAAGAGGTGATCGGAGGATTGGTGGAAGAAAAGTAGGGAAACGACAAAAAACGGAGACGTGCAAAAGCACACATCGCAATGGGGGATAAAAAAATTTCGGCGTGGTAGTTCATAGTGTTTTTTTTTCTTTTTTCATTGTTTAACCTAGGTAGGACAATCAGGCAGTATAATAGCAAGAGCTTGGTGGCGCAACCCACCGCCCCGTTCCAAAGGGGACGCTCATAACATCCATCCATCCATCCTTCGGAGCACCCCCAGGGCAATGCAAGAGCCCCATTGCGGATCAGTTCTGCAAAATTCCAAAAGATGCACTGTAATATAAAGCTATTCCATACAGTTTCTATTAAAATTCAGCAATCTGCCCTCCACGATTGGTCAAGAAATTTTCGGACCGTCCCCATTTCGCTTGTCTGTCAAGCAACGTCCGTATCTGATATGACGTGTAGATACCGATTCTGAATGATTAGAGGAAACAAAATAAACGTAATTAGTTCTGATTGGACGCCTTTATTGCCATTAGTCCTCTGTTCTAAGTGTTCGGTTGGTGCTTATCTTGTCCGTCTGTCACGTGACCACAGAAAACCGCAAAAGCTCGCCTCATAAAAGTGAAGTTCATGCGATAAAAATGCCTTAGTATGGCAAGAATTTTTTTTATTAGCCGGAATCTGCCCCGTTTCAAACAATTCTGCGGGTTGACACCGATGCTTGCATGGGTAGTTAGGCAAATGTGACGTCAGGAGACAGGAAGAAAAACAGACGGGAACAGGTTTATCCTATGCGCGCATAGACGCACTTGTGTGCAGCGGGTGTTTGTATGCTGAGGTATTTTGAAACGCCGTATGTAAACGTGGTAGGTGATTCTAAATTTTCATAATATGCAAGCGTTCGCACTTTAGAACGTATATTTTTCCGCATTGATAAGTTATAGAGCTATTTTGGTTTTGATATTGCCATTTCTTCCCCACTCCTTTCTGTAGTGCCTTTGGGCCCTGGAAGTATTTTAAATAAATAAATAAATAAATAAATAAATGGTGCAGTTGTCACTGACGTGCATAACTCAGTTATGTACTTCATGCACTGAGAGCATTAAGGGCGCTATACGTACACCGTGGGGACATTTAGTGCGAATACAATATATGTCCCATTACGCGCAAATTCGCACGTTGTAGGGCTTAAACGGCCTTTCTTCTGTTCTTCTCAACTGCGAAGCATTATTTCTCAGCAAACAATACGGGTTTCTTTTGTAGTTTCGTGCTGCTGTTGCTGCTGTCTTTCCATCGTACAGAAAAAGCAAACAAAACCATCTGCTCTCTTAAAAGCAGCAGCCCAACATTTTCAACTGCGTGATGCACTTACTTATTGCATTCAGAAGAGAAATGCAGCAAGGAACAGCGCATATTGGTACCCCACATGCTCTCGCGGTGAAGAGGGACTATGAATGAAAAAAAAAAACATATTCACCTAAATGATATGTTTTGAGTGTTCTTTTGTATACGTACTCGACTATTAGAGAAATCTTCACTCGTTCGCTGCTGATTACCTCTGACCCTCGGGGCATTCGCCTTGTTATGCTTATTTATGTGATGGGCGTGAAAAGCTGCACCGCAAAGATGACACTAGTGCAGGGGAAAGTGCGGATATTACGCTATTCAAAAATTACACATGTCCAAGCTAAATTCTTAAAATATAAGTTCCGCCGAGAACACTAGTGCTCCTGCGACGTATTTATGCTATGCGTCATTCTGTTTGCACACACGCGCACACGCACACACACACACACATAACCTGCCGTGGGTGCTCAGTGGCTATGGCGTTCGGCTGCTGAGCACGAGGTCGCGGGATCGAATCTCGGCCATCGCGGCTGCATTTCGATGGGGGCGAAATGTGAAAACACCCGTGTGCCTAGATTTAGGCGCACGTTAAAGAACCCCAGGTGGTCAAACGTTCCGGAGTCCTCCACTACGGCGCGCCTCATAATCAGAAAGTAGTTTTGGCACGCAAAGCCCCTAATTCTTAACACACACACACACACACACACACACACACACACACACACACACACACACACACACACACACACACACACACACACACACACACATATATATATATATATATATATATATATATATATATATATATATATATATATATATATATATATATATATATATATATATATATATATTTGCATATATATATATTTGTATATATATGACTCCAACAAGCAATGACCAGGAAACCATACAGGAAATCGCTTATTTATTTGGAGTGTCCCTTACAAAATTTTTAGTAAGATTGAATAAACAGTCTTTAGACTAATGTTACTAGAAGCTAGCGACATTCAATAAACCGTCTTTTGACACCGTAACAACTTCCTAGTAACCGACTATTGGCCAGCGATATTGAATGGAAAATATAGATATAAATTGTCGGTAGAAAGCTTACCGACTGCTTATTATCTTATATCGGTTGGGTGTGTGAACTATGAAGCGACTATTTACTAACCACTAGCAATATATTGCTAGTAACATCCTGTCGACTATTTGCTACAGACAAATAGTTGATAGGATGTTACTAGCAAGTTGTTAGGATGTATGAAGGTGGTTAATAAATAGTTGCTTCATAGTTGTCAGGAAGTACATAAAAATTTTATTCTGAGAGAATACTGAGAGAATGGAAAATACCCTAGTAACTTGCGATTCGCTGATGATATTGCCTTGCTTAGAACTCAGGGGACCAATTGCAATGCATGCTCACTGACCTGGAGAGGCAAAGCAGAAGAGTGGGTCTAAAAATTAATCTGCAGAAAACTAATGTTTAACAGTCTCGGAAGAGAACAGCAATTTAGAATAGGTAGCGAGGCACTGGAAGTGGTAAGAGAATACATCTACTTAGGGCAGGTAGTGACCGCGGATTCGGATCATGAGACGGAAATAATAAGAAGAATAAGAATGGGCTGGGGTGCGTTTGGCAGGCAGTCAGAGATCATGAACTGCAGGTTGCCATTATCCCTCAAGAGAAAAGTGTATAATAGCTGTGTCTTACCAGTACTCATCTACGGGGCAGAAACCTGGAGGCTTACGAAAAGGGTTCTTAAACTTAGGACAGGACATGTAATGAGGGAAAATAACCGATGGTCATTAAGGGTTACGGACTGGATTCCAAGGGAAGGCAAGCGTAGCAGGGGGCGGCAGAAAGTTAGGTGGGCAGATGAGAGTAAGAAGTTTGCAAAGACGACATGGCCACAATTAGTACATGACCGGGGTAGTTGGAGAAGTATGGGAGAGGCCTTTGCCCTGCATTGGGCGTAACCAGGCTGATGATGACGACGATGAATTACTTTTGCGATTATATGTTGCAAAAATAACCTTTAATTATCTCTGAATAAAATTTTTGTGTACTTCCTAAAAACTGTGAAGCGACTATTTATTAACCACGTTAATATATCCTAACAACTTGCTAGTAACATCCTGTCAACTATCTGTCTGTGGCGAAAAGTGGTTGCCAAGTGACTAGGTGTGGCACGCAACGAAGAAGACAGGTTTACATGTGTGCGTGCTTGAACACATCCATTTAATGTCCCCGGGATAGTAATGAGGACGAGTTCTTCAGTTGCCCTGGAAGTACGCTGAGGTGTTGCGTTGTGTAGTCTAGAAAAGAGAAGAAATAAAGGCAATATATTGGTTTTGCTACTGTGACATTGCAGCACACCATGCATCTGTTTCTGAAAAAGGAAGTGCACAAGACACAAGTTTTCAACCCTGTGAACTCTAAACATCTCCATCTGTTTTGCGCAGAGTCCTAAATGTATGAAATGGTTGAATTAGCGCATTAGAGCTGGGACCGTGATGAATGAGCGTAACACCAACGGATGCACGACACATAAGCTCTATCATGCCAATTGTCATCTACAAACAAAAGCTGTAAATCAACTTCAGTTTAATGAACCTACATATTCGTATCGCGACTAGTACATGGGAGTTTTATGTGTGAATTATCTTAGGAAAGGCAAGGTGCCAGTCGAAACCGTGTTGGAGCTCTGCTTGGGCACAGGTACATAGACGAGTTGACTTACGTGTGGTACTTAAGAACCAAGAAATGATACAAGCAACATGAAGGCAGTTGAACAGGCATTATGGACCTTCTACAGCAAAATTACAAAATGCCTTTGCTGCGCAGGCAGACGTTGTCAAAGTGAGCTTGTTACTAAACATGTTAGCTTTCCACAAGACAGTATATTATATTATCAGTGCAGTCATATGACCAGAGCCTCTATGACAAAAATACATATGCCAACAGTAATGACAATTTTCTAGTTATGTTGGCAAAGACTGCATTATGATATGGTATTATATTCGGGTTAATAGCTATTTTAGCAGGAAGGAAAGCACTACCCTAAGATAGCACTGAAATTGCCGCGAAAGGAGTTTTGTTGAAAACTGAACAAAGAACACTAAGATGCTTCTTTGTCAAACACGTACAGGGTATGGCGTTGGCCTTCTTGGAATCCAACGGATCCTTCTGTGGAAGGCATTTGACGGCCGCCCGAAGAGCGACCTCCCTTCAACCTCTTCTTTCGTAAAAGGAGCTTTAAGGAGGCCCCCTCTGGAAGTGAAAGCCTGAGTTGTTAGCATCCAGGCGCAGCCTCTTCAGTAGGCCCTTTTCAACATATACACCGTCACCGATGTCTTTCTGTGAAACAATAGAACAAGCGCAGAATCATTTTATACACTTTTCATCAAGGAATGGTTAGGAAATGGGGTAAGTTTTGCAAAAACGGCAGTAGCTGCTTCTTGCTGATTCAGTTTGAAGAAGAAAGCAGGTTTACGTATACCATGCATGCATTGAGCTGAGCTGTGTACTTTCACGTAAGACTAGAAAGCATTGGGAACTTCAATGCAAAAGAAAGACATGCATCTGCCTAGATATAAGCAAATGCGTGCCACCCCTTGACACAGAGTGAGATGTGGTGCTGTTCTAGCGATTAGCAGACAATAAAAGCTTCAAGACAGCTTGGGTAGTGGGCCAAGGATCAAGCTGTGCTCGATTAGTGACACACAAGTGCTGGAGAACTATCAAACAAGATGCAATTGTCTTCGAATACAATTGTCTGACTCCCCCTGGAGACATGCACTTTTCAATTGACTGACTGCACTTGGGTGTAATGATTTTGTCTGACAAAGTGAATAAACCACATACTCAAGCAGCATGTTCATAGTTAGCATAGTCTTTAATAGTTACTGATACCTTCAATTTAGAAAGCCCTGTATATTAGGCCTCAACAAAATAATTTCATAAAATGTTTGCCAAGGCTGAAGCATAGAATTTTAGTCATTAGAAGACAGGTGAAATGAGGTAATTATTGCAATTATTACCAAAAATTAAATTTCAGACAGCTCATCCCATTGAGTGATTGATGCAAGCAATGTGTACATGCCACATAAGCATTTAGATATCGAAAATAGGGATTAGTTAAAACCATCGCTTGCAGGTTCACTAGTGGAAGCAGCCATGCCCTTGAGGAGACATAACTTCTTTTTCTGTAGGAACAAATGAGGCTCGAGTACTTTATTGACACATATATGCGCCAACGCATACATACTGTCTCCATGTAAACCTTTCTTCATGTATATGCAAGGTGTGTTTGTAACATCTCATTGAGCATAAGATCAAATCCATAAGAAACCGAGAAGAAGCTAAACAAACAAGAGAGCAATCCCAGTGACAAGTCATGCTAAACAAACGAAATAGCCATCCCAGTAACAAACTGTATCAAAATTTTTACTGTCATGAATTCTAACCTTTGAAACATAACATGTGTATATGAATGCTATCTACATTAGGGCGATGGGCAACTTTAAACAATGGCTACGCCAACATCACAGTGACGTGGATAAGAAAAGAGTGGCATAAAATGCTTTGGCAGAGCATGCAGCAATGACTAAACAGAATAGTGACTGGATGAACTGTAGCATAATTGGTCAGGAAGAAATTGGAAGCCATGCCTGTACCCGTATTCGCTAGAGATGCAATCAACAGGACACACGTTCATTTGAAACCAAGGAGCCCTCCCCCGTCTTATGCTAAGATGTACTTAAATATCCACTTCTACTTTTTTGCCCCATTGTCAACAAGACTTCCATATGGAAGCCGAAATGTATTGCTTTAATGTTGTATTTGGTTGGTCTATGTTTTTTTGTCATGTTTCATACCAACCACACAGGCTTCCGTGAAACTCTTGATGATACAACTTTTGTGCGAAAGCATTGCTTAAGGCACTTTTGTCTAAACGATGTCTTTAGGTGGTAGAACATTGAAAAAATTGTGGGGTTTTACGTGCCAAAACCACTTTCTGATTATGAGGCACGCCGTAGTGAAGGACTCCGGAAATTTTGACCACCTGGGGTTCTTTAACGAGCACCTAAATCTAAGTACACGGGTGTTTTCGCATTTCGCCCCCATCGAAATGCGGCCGCCGCGGCCGGGATTCTATCCCGCGACCTCGTGGTCAGTAGCCCAACACCATAGCCACTGATCAACCACAGCGGGTAGGTGGTAGAACATATTTTTCTAGACGCTCTAGAGCACATTATTCACAGCACGCAACCTCAATTCGTGGTTCTTAAAAAGGCAATTAGGCGAGATTTATATAGGATCAATATGGAGTATATCAGGCATAATTATTCAAGCCCCCAATTATATTTAACTCAGAGGAGGCTACTTTAGGTAAGTTCAACAAAGTGGGGCACTTCACCAAAACATAAAATTCATGATCAGCCACTTGAAATCCTGAAAATGGCAATGCAGTAAAATGACTGCATATTACACAAATGTATCCTTCAAATCGAAAGGTAGCGCCAGTTTTGTATGCACCTTTGTGAAAACACACAGATCAGGTGCTTTATCGTCGTGCTGTCCAGCTTCCAGCAGTGAAGCAGGTTCCTGCGGGATCCAGGGATACCTCCAGAATCCGCATAGCCTTCAAAAGTAAGAAATGTTTAATTTATTGCGCTGTGAATCTGGAAATTTGTGATTTACCAGTGTCATGTGGAATTGCGAGCCTCCAGAGCAAGCTGCATAAATCTGCGTCTGGTTGTATAAACGTCTCTGTTATATCTCAGGAGGTTACACTGCTATATTGTAACAAGTGAAATTTCAGGAAGGCACGAAATCTGCAGCAACAACAGACTACTTGGATAATCAACAAGAAAACTGAAATATGGAGTGAAACAGAGCATTGGATTAAAAAGAAATATTGAGCACATGAAAAACATTCTGAAAGCTAGACCGTGATTTTGTAGCGATGCTATTTCTTGTCGCTATTCGGTACTGGTCTGACGAACGCCCTGGCCCGTGCTACGTACTGGAACAGCCGGCTGTTAGTGGTGGGCGCTAAGAGTGGTACAGAATCGAGGGGTTAGTATCCCTACAAAATCGCAGTCCTTGCTTTATTACGCACTGCCCTAACCTTCGATTGCAAGAGCTGACATCCCGTTCTTAAGATTTTGTTGGTCTATGTCTTTCTTAAAGGGCAGCTGAAACGGTTTTCAATTTCCATGAAATGCTGGGGTTGGGAAGAACAGATCTAATAATTTATGGTCCTGAAAAATTTTTTCTTTGTTTTGTTAATATAAAGGGCAGAAATCGCTTTCTAAATCCCCCCGGCGGACACGCCCCCATCGCTTCCCTAAGCGCCGGGTGAGGAGGCAGCCGGAGGAGACAACCGGCGAGAGTGACGTCATTCCCAGGGACCGCACTGCCGGACCGGCGTGCTGGCATGTTTCTTTATGTTCTGCGCTTTACTAAACGACGCTACGAGAGATGTGCCGCCGCTCACGTTTGTTTTTCGATTTTCGTGAACTGTGTTTCCTTTCTGTGCTGCGTGAGTGCCGACAGCCAAGGGCGCCCAACATACCCTCGTTCTGTGCAGCATTCGGCTGTGCGAACACAGGCGGGCGAGTCGATGTGGTGTTTCTCATGTTCCCGCAGTACAATAAACTTGCAACGCAGTGGGTCTGTGCGGTGAGGAGAGATAAGTTTTTGCCGACGAAATCAACTGTGCTGCGTTCGGACCATTTCCGCGACAGTGATTATCATCGGAGCTTGACAAAGATGCGGGGAACCGGTGTTCCAATTAAATCGGCGCGACTGACGCCCGGCGTTGTTCCATCTATATTCTCCCTCAATAGAAATACCTCGCCACTTCCAAGAGCGGCCTTCGCCAAGAGGAGAAAGGTGAGGTAAGGGTTTTAATGTGCACACGGTCAATTTTTTAAACAGATGATGACCTGAATGTCGAACAAACGGCCTTACAGTGGCCTTTGACGAATCGAGGTAGCGGCACAGCCGGGAATATGCACTAGCGTGCAAAGTGCTTGCCGTTTTCATCCTGTTTTTCCACTCCGCTTTGTCACGGAACACTGTACTACGGCTGTTTGTTCGGTGCTGTTTTGATAAGTTGAAATAACTGGCCGGGGGTACGCTTGCGCATTCAGTGATATTTGCTATTCGTCCTACCCCCTGGTGCCCGCAGGTTCAGCTGTTCAGTATTCGTGTTCAAATCGCACGACATGAGGCGTTACGGTAATATTTTCATGCTCGCGTTAGAGTAGTTGAAATCGGCGTGTAAAAACTTCGTTCCGTAGATTTCGCACTCACAGCTTGCTACCAGCAGCGAAATGCCGCAAAAACGAGCGTCGGCACAGCCGCGCCCCTGAAGTAATGTTGTGAGGTATTGAAAGTGTCAGCGTTCGACGTGGTCTAGCCCCATACAGGCACCGTTGCTGGACAAAAAACGTTTTCTTGACTTTAACTAGCTATGCATCACGCATGGCAAAATGATTATTTGAAAGTAAATATAGTACATTACTCATTACTTTCTTATTACGCTCACCGATTTGAATTACACTACCAATTACCGCTTTCAAAAAAGTAATGGTATTACTTTACAATTGCTTCCAAAAAGTTTTCATGCATACAAGACGCAAAAAGCAAAGTATAAAGGGACGCCAACCTTTCTTCAAGGTAACATACACCTTCCAACATTTCATGCCCTCTCCCCCATGTTCCTCCACAATACCTCAGGACGCTACCAACGTTCTTGCGCCGTACACAGCTTACTGGTGCATATCTAACGCAATTAATAAATTACTTTAGCCATGAAAAACAGACGCCAAATAATTCACATTACTAAATCACTAGACAACTAATCCATCACATGAATTACTGAAAAAGTATTTCAAAACTGTAAGTAATCCAAGTGTTACCATGTTTGCTGATATGCATGATATGCTGAAATTCATGACATCCATTCCTTGCACTCTTTCAGGATCTAGCAGAGCGCCTTGAGAACCGAGCCCCTGATGAACCTGTTCCACTACCATCACCAATCGAAGAGCTTGAAGCAGCCACTGTGACACAGGCAGATAATGTTGAAGAGTTTGAAGTAGCCAAACGCTGCACTTATGTTCGCGATCGTGTATCAACACGCAAAGAAAACACGGAACTTTAGACAAGCAGCGGCAAGGTGCTTGACATCGCGGAATTGCGCCCGTGTTTTCAATCTAATGAGATGTTAGTGCTTCGACATTCTTCCAGCGGCAAGTTCCCAGTGACACTTTAGCGCGTTTTTTCTCCCGTCATTGGAACGTGCATCTACATGAAAAGACGTATGTACCAGCTGAGGTTTCCAACGCGCGAGAAGGTGCACACATCTCTCTCGCTGTTGGCACACTCAGCATCGTCGCTGCCCCCGTTGCGCCATCGTTTTCTGTATGGGCTGTCGGTTCGAACATGTACGGCGAAAATACAAGCTCTCCGAGACAGCGAGAACGTTCCATAGTGCTTACAACTCAGCTGTGAAGCCAGAACAGCGTGCTACGCTCTGGAACGGCGGCGCCGACCGGCGATCCCCGTGACTGACGTCACAGCGGTCCCGACCAATCTCGGGCAACAGCGGCGTTCGCGCAATGCCCTGAGGCGCTGGTGCGCGTTTTCTTGCAAAAAACAGCCGCTTGCGTTTGTTTCAACTTTTTTTAAACGAGATATTCGTGTTCAGTGGACTCAAAACTGTAGAATGCCGCAGAGAACTCATTTTTTTCGAAAAGTGTTTCAGCTTCCCTTTAAAGGCCAGCGCCTAATTGAAATGTCCCGATTAAAAATAAACCTCGTTATTGTAATATCGACCTATATCTGCTCTGCAACATACAAGACAAATACGCGAAGACACTCAAGAACATAAACAACACACACAGGTACTGGCGACGCGGATCTCCACACCGAACTGTATACATACAAAATCTTCATACAAGGTTCTATCTGCTTAAGCGTCAAACATAGCAATCGTGTGCCAACGCGCGAAGCCCAAGATACATCGACGTATACATTACACATGTACTGTACTTGCGGGAATGCCTACATAGCGAATAACTTCTTGCCAGGAAACTACCGAACGAACAGCAACTATCACTGTTTTCATAATTGCGTGCCCATTCAGACAGCAATCCAGGCGTATAGCATATATTTCACAGCAGAATACAAGTACGCTGTAACATCAGAGGTAGCTTTCGTGAAATGGCTTGCTAAATGTGCAAAGCAACATGGCCAACTTACGATCAGAAAGCGCTCTGCACCAGCTAGTTACACAACGCTCGTTACGTAAATCATAAGCTTCATGAATGCGCGCAAGCGCCGAAATTTCTTACCTTTCAAGACTTAGCAAACGCTCCTTCTACTCACAGGTACCGTGGCACCGACGTTTTTCTGGCGCAAGCACTGTAGAACTTCCTATGAGCTCCATCTCCACAAAAGCACAACCTTCAGCAAAGTATTCCGCACACTACGATTCGAAGCCCCAGCTCCAAACTTTTCACGAGGGCGCGGGCAGCCAGCTCGGACGGGCGCTGTGGTAGGACACTCACTGTCGACGCTGGTGGATCGCACGAAACACACGGCGAACTGATTGCGTTACACGAGTCCGGAGGGTTTGTGATGGTTAATGCACACGACAAGGAGCTCATTTTGTCTAGGCACTCCTAAACTATAACTCAACTACCGCCTTACTGCAAGGAGCATTGACTACAACCAACGCGGTATGTCGACGAAACAAATACTGCAGTAGCGCCACTCTACGGTTGTTACAAAAATGTATCTTAAATGAGAAAATTGCTTGTTTTTTCCTAATAACAATTGGTAGGGACCCTTTAACAAATTTTTTGGCTCCAAAAAGTGTATACTTTGCAAAAGTATGCACTTTGTACTTTGCAATACGAAGTTTAAGGAAATGTATATATTTAAAAAAAAAACAAAGCGGACGTTGCCTCCAAGATTCGCAACCACTTCAGGCGCATGCAGTTTGCAAAAGCACGGCCTTCGAGATCGGACTTTCTCAGGAAGGCGTAGCTGGGAGGTGGGCACGCATTTAGGCCCCAGTTGCTGGGTTTACAGCGTCTAGGTAGGCTTCCTTATTGATAAAGCTTATCCAGGGACTTAAGCCGAACCATGAGCGAGCTTTAGTTGGCGAACACGAGCCAATCAGCGCGCCGTCCGTGCAGCTCAGTCTGCTTGCAATGGCGGATGGCCTACACGCTACTTTGACACCTACTGAGCACAAGTTCATGATCACCGCTCATATACACGCTTCCTATGGCGCTAGGTGTCGTGTTTTCGAGAATATGTGCCCTTATCTTGCATTGGTGAGACCATATCACCTCTGAGCGTCCGGTATTAACAGCAGTTTTTTTCTATGAACATTCTACAATCATCTGATGCTAGGAAGTTGATTAAAAATTAAGAAAACAATTACTGTGCAATAAAGATGTTTAAAAGCAGCCAGTCATTGCATATTCATTAATAATTAAGATAATGTTATCGGTTCATTTTTCAATAAATCATTTTTACAAACTTTCTAATAACCAGTGTTATTAGAAAGTTGATTGAAAATGAAGCAAATTTACACCTGTACATGAAATAAGACTATCTTGCACCAGCGATGTCCACTGAATAATTATAAGCTTATTTATAATATTCATGCATGTTCTGTTACTTGGGTGACGTACCTTGAAGAGCATAATTATTTTTTTTACTTCCTATTGAATGGTGTGTCTATAAAGCAAAAACAGTGTGTCTAAACATTCTAGTGACTTTTTAACATGCCGAAGTTAGAAAAAAAATAACAAACTTTCTTTTGACAAACCTTACTATAAAGTAAAAGTCCATAGAAGGTTACTAAAGTTGACAGAAAGTTGATAAAAGTTCTAAAGAAAGTAAGGAAGCATTTTTGTATGGGATAAATATTATACATAGACGATAATGAAAGCGGACGAAAATACTGGCTGCAAGTGCGATACGACCCATGTCTTTGCACTATGCGCATAGTTAGAAAGAGAATCAACAAGACCGGACACTCCCATAGAACACAGCGGCTGACCTGACTGTAACGCACCAACCCACCGGTGCCAAACCTCCGAATTCGGTTTTGAGCGCGCGCATTGTGAACTCTAGCTGGCACGCGTTACGCCGGCTGTGCTGATATGCGCGCGATTTGTACGAAACGTGAAATGCTTTCAGCTCCTACTGTCGGTGACCTTAAAGTGACCTTGAGTCAAAAACCAGAGCCGTTATCCGGACACGTTGCGAGAACAAAACAAAATCATCCGGGCAACCAGTCAAAACTAAAAAATACGGCCTCTGGCCTCTAACCATTTGCGCAGGACCGCATTAAGAACGCTAGTTACTACCAAACAAGTTACAAAAAATATCGCTTACGAGTTCTTCGTAATATTTGTTCACAATACAACTCAAGCTGTAACTTCTAGAACTCTGAAGTTTTATTTGACATTACCAATTGCAAACTTTCAAAACGCAGGTACAGGGCAACATACACTTGGTTGTCATCTTTTGGCGCTCAGACAGGGTTGCATATGCTGTGGCGTACGCCAGCAATTCCGGACTTCGGCGCCGTGGGTATTGCGTGGCGCCCCCTTCCGGCGATTTTCTTCTAGCTGGGCAGTGCACTGCCTCCCTGGCGTCTTTCGCTACCTATTGTGCCGCCTTCAGTCGGTTTTCTTCTTCCAACTGGGCAGCGTCCAAATGGAGCAGTGCACATTATGGCGACCTGCGGTGCCATGTTGTGGGGTGTGCGGTTGCGAACATGTACTACAGCCATTTTAAGATTGTAGATAGTGTCATCTCCAACCAATCTGGTTTGTCGGTTGCATTTCATGCTTACATCTACTCTCCATTACGAGACAGCCAGTAATTTTTTCCTGTAGCTAGTTCGCCGAGCGTTACCATTTGTTGAATTTCTTTATGTTGCGCGTGCGATGCTCATACCAATGGAGGTACCGCCGGCGCTTTCTTCCCTTACACTTGTGTATGTGTACTGTATTTAGCCCAGGGTATATTAGCCAATGCCACCACTCAGAGCCTTGGCGGGGGATGTAGGAAACCCTTACTGCGGCAAGGCGTCACGTGGTGCGTGGACTAAGAGCAGCTGACCCTGAAGGCATCAAAGGTGCCGCAGACGGCACCCCCATTACTTAATGAACGAGAAGAAAGGAAACTGCGGGGCCCGGTTCCGTACAACGCTTTTGTGTTTGTCCTTTCAGACATCTGGTGCTGCCACCTTCACATTATATCGGTTAGCAGTGAACCCAGCAGCCCAAGAGAAAGCACGACAGGAAGTTCTCGCTGCAACAAAGAAATGTGCTGGGACATTGTCCGCAGACTATCATGAGCACTTAAGCTACGTGAAAGCCTGCATAAAAGAGGCACTTCGGTAGGTGTTTTGTTCAATACCCGCCGCGCTTGCGTAGCGGCAGCAGTGTGGCGCTGCTAAGCACACGGTTGCAGGGTCAAATCCCGACCGCGGCGGGCGCATTTCAACGGGGGAAGCAATGCAAAAACGATCGCGTCCATTGCATGAGGGGAATGTTAAAGATACCCGGGGGATCAAAATTAGTTGCGAATCCCCCACTTTGACGTGCCTGAAAAGCAAATCGTGGTTTTTGGCGCGTAAAATCACAGAATTCAATTAAATTTTGTTCACTACATTTTCCTGTGCGGGACAGCGTGCACGTGTCCATATTTTATACTGCAATTATCACTGTTGCCCCCTACACCGAATTATACAAGAATGTGTTCGAAATATTGTTATCTAACTTGTACCTAGAATGCCAAAATATCAGAAGTGACATATCGGGATCAACATTGCGTCTATGTCGAAGACAAGCTCACCGAACGACTAGTGCTGCTGATGGTGCAGCTGCTTTTCTTTAGAAAACATTTATCAGCAGACGTCGTCTGCGAAATTCCCCCATGACCACTCCCCACCGTACGTGCAGGCAAAATACTTATTCGGCCATGACGAGTCTGGCTCAATATACATGGCCCTGCAAGCGAGCTTGCAGGTAGTGAATGTAAGAAATGTTAATATGCACTGGTCGGAGCCTTGATGCAGATGGTGCCGTAATTGAAGTTGAATGAGGAGCATAATAAGGCCTTACACTGAGAAGCGACTCGACAAACGGCGGTCAGACGACCAGAAAGCGGATTTTCTTTAGGAGAAATAAAGCGCGAGAACCGAGTTCCCTCCATCTCGAGTGCGACGTAATCAAGCAGGACAACTTTAAGGAAACAGGCAGTCCTAGTAGCAGCATTTCATTAAAGGCGAAAGGGACTTACTAACTTTAACGCGGCGTGTTTGTGCGAAATTCAAACGAACTACCTTCGCGTAATATGAAACGCCATCGTGCTACGGTTTGTCTCCTGTGTAACATGAAACGCCGGTGCTGCACACTCTTCCCAGGGCAATGACCCTTGTAAGTGTAAGAAGAGGGTGAACCATAGTGCTCGATAAAGACAACTGCGGTTGCGCCATGTGAATAGGAGAGGGCGACATAAGTATAGTTGGAAGCCCAGATTTAGCCACTATCACGATAATCAACGTGAGGTATATGCGACTACCGCATTCTTTAGAACGCTTCCCTCTGCCTCGTCTGGTATATTGCAAGGGAGTGGAATGCTTTGCCGCCCGCTTATTTCTAATCAAATTTTTTCCCAACTGTTTCCCTGTGACGCTACTGCCGTTATTGTTTCCCACACCTACTGATAAGCTTGTGCTTCTAGTCTTAGAAGTTCCGTGAATACTTCGCTATACATATTAGTAATTGTGCGCGCGAATAAAGCTGTTGGAAATACGACAGGTTCTAATTACATGGTCCATGGCTGTCCTCGAACACGCAATTTCCGATCGTGAGAATACTCCAACTTCTACGCAAAGTAACGATTTCTACAAACTTCATGTCAAGCACATGCTAGATTTCACCAATCTTATGGAGTACATGCACATATTCGTCGAACAGTTGTATTAAATAAAAAGTAGTGCATTTTACCTTTCGAAGAAGTGCGGCTTGAGCCGGCTAAGTGGCAGTAGTGCTATCAGCTGTTGAATGTGTACTTTAAAAATTTTTCTGCATCATGTTTACATGCATCACATAATTGGCACGTATTGGCTATTCAGTAATGTGTTTTTTTTTTCAGATTTCACCCCATCATACCTGGAGTGACCCGAAAAATAAACCATGACGTCGTACTATCAGGTTACTGCATACCCGCTAATGTAAGTATGAACAACGCGAGTTACTTAACAATGTTGGCAGTCCTTATATTAAATTGTACGCTCATTTGCTCACGTGGGCAAGGTCAAAGTACAAAGGGTAAGCTATGCGACATGTTGATGTTGCAACCTACCGTCACATTTCAGCCGCTCGAATTCGTTGCCACAATTGCGCGTGTCTGTTGCACAAGCTCACAGCTGAGGCTAAGACGAAAGCTAGAGCATCAGTGCTTTAGCATTTCAAAAGATTAATCCGAAGGGGTTCGCGAAAGGTCAAACAGGCCATGACACTTTCCAAGAGGTATATTGAGAAAAGGGTCACGGCATTCGTTTACCTATCAGGAAGTTGTTCGTCAGCAATTACTTCTGAGCATAGCGCACGAACTGATAGCACAACGAAACTTCGGTGTTTCAGTGCTTAATATTAATAGTTATGTGCACGTTTCAAATGCCCGGTAATATTTGTGTCTGTTGATCATGGTTTTGACAACTCTTGCTGGTTTCATTACACAACTGTTCTGATTCCGTGTCACGCGTTGGGGCTGCGGCCACTCCTCAGATAGTTAACGAGTCGCAAACACCAAGAAAATTAAAACTTTATCCTGTGCATTTACATACTCGTAAAAACGCGGTGCTGCCACTCGTGCAGCGCGCAAGAACAAAAGAGGCGCAGGTCGCGTAAACAAGACACTCCGAGAGGGAGAAAGCGAGAGTGAGGGCGCACGGGGAGAAGGAAGAACAAGGGACGGGAGAGGAGTCCAATGTTCGCAGACGAAGGCGGCGCCCGGGCGGGAAACTTGAAATGGACGCGAGGCAGCACACTCCCCGTCTGGTTATACATATAACCACTATATGATGTTTTCAGTCCTCACAAGGAATAAGCGGGACTGTCTCAGTCACAGGACGGAGAAACGTCTTGATCACTCCCCGTGTTGCCGTCTTGATTTCCACCTTTCGCACCTTGCTGTCCCCACTCGCAATAACGTTCACAATGAGTCCCATGGGCCACTCGTTGCGGTGAACCTGGCTGTCTCTCAGGAGGACGAGGTCACCTGCCTTGAGACTCCGCGTTGGGCCCTGCCACTTGCGACGACTCTGCAGGGTGGTAAGGAACTCGCGTCGCCAGCGGCACCAAAAGGTGTCGGCCAGCCACTGAACCTGCCGCCACTGTCGCCGATATATCTCTTTGTCATTAAAGACTGGTGGCACTGTGTTGCCGCCGACCTTCTGGGTCAGAAGCGTTGCCGGAGTCAGCACTTCCCAGCACTCGGGGTCCGTTGAAACAGGAACGAGGGGTCGCGAATTTATAATCCCTGAGACTTCTGCCAAGAGGGTTACCAAGACTTCGTGAGTAAGGCGACGAGATGTATTCTCAAGAAGCATGGAGTACAAAATTCGCCGTGTGACTCCTATCACCCTTTCCCACACTCCTCCCATCTGAGAAGCATGAGAGGGATTGAACACCGAAGTGCATCCATGGTCTGACAGGAATGTTCCTAGCTTCTCGTGGTCTGGGCCACTGGTGCTCACCTTTAGTTCGGTGCATGCTCCAACAAAATTTGTCCCGCAATCAGACCTCAGTTGCTTTGCCGGGCCTCTTATGGCAAAGAATCTGCGGAGCGCATTAATAAAACTGGAGGTATCCATGCTCTCGATTACTTCAATATGAACAGCACGGATACTCATGCAAGTGAAGAGCACGGCCCACCGTTTACTGTTGGCCTCACCACCTCTGGTGCGACGAGACGTGACTTGCCACGGGCCGAATACATCTAGTCCGACATAAGTGAAAGGTGGCTCGGTGCTTTGTCTTTCTGCGGGCAGGTCTGACATCATCTGCTGTAGCTGCCTTCCTCTGAGCTTGCGACATGTAACACAACTGTGTATATATGAGCCGATGCTACGCTTAGCTCCGACGATCCAGAACCAAGCTGCCCTGACTGCTCCCTCAGTGAAGTGGCGTCCTTGATGTTTGACCCCTTCGTGATAGTGCCGCACAACCAGGGTGGTGACATGGTGTCGCCCTGGCATGATGATGGGCTTCTGCTCTTGCTGGTCGAAATGGTTGGCCCTGCCTAGTCGGCCACCGATTCTCAAAAGACCGTCGGAATCAACCCATGGATCCAGTCTCCACAGAGGGCTTGACTTCGGTAGTCGCTTTCCTCGTTGCAAGCTTTTCAACTCCTCTGAAAAGGCTTCCTTCTGGACAGATAGAATGACGAGTGCCTTTGCTCGGGCTAGGTGTTCTGCAGAAGGTCGCAGTTGGTGAGATGAGCTGTTATGCGGGCAGTTCGACACGTTTTCAGAAGTGCCCCGAATTTTGTCCACTAGCCATACAAGCGTTGCAACTGCGCGAGTCAGCGTAATCCAACTTGAGCAGCGCTCGAACCGCTTGCTGCCGAGTTGTTTCACGTCCACACTGGTTGCGAGAACATTTACCTGGGGCCGCACCTCCGTGTCGGAATCCGCATCGCCCAAGTCGAACTTGCCCTTCAATACCTGCGAGTAGCGTTCTTGACGATACAAAAAGTCCGGGCCTGTCAGCCAGGTCGATCCTGCCATTTGGGCTGCTGGCACAGACCTGGTTCCGAGATCCGCAGGGTTGATGTCAGAAGGAACATAGTGCCATTGGTCTGGCCGTGTAGAGCTCCTTATGCGTTCCACCCTGTTACTGACATACACAAAAAACCTTCGCGTCTCATTATGTATGTAGCCTAGGACGACCTTGCTGTCAGTATAGATGTTTACAGCATCAAGTTCCATATCTATATCACGACTGACAAGCTCTGCTAGCTCCACTGCCAACACCGCGCCGCACAGTTCAAGCCTTGGGATGGTGTGTTCCGGAGGCGGTGCTAGCTTAGCCTTTCCTATGACGAACCCGACATGACACGCACGATCTGGATATGTCACCCTGAGGTACGCCACTGCAGCCACAGCTTTGGTTGATGCGTCGGAGAATATGTGCAGTTCCTTCCTCTCTGCGGTAGTAAGTGAGGCAGCGGCATAGGTGCGAGGTATGCCCAGCTGCTCGAGTACTTGCAAGGAGTCTTTCCACGCCTCCCAGGCGGCTCTCTTTTCGTCAGGAAGTGGGCAGTCCCAGTCGCATGTCTCAGCGACTAGCTCTCGGAGGAGGGACTTTCCTTGAACGATGACTGGAGCAATAAACCCAAGTGGGTCATACAGGCTATTCACCACTGACAAGACACCGCGCCGAGTGAATGACTTTTCATGGATTGGAGTCGTAAATGTGAAGACATCCTTCTTCAGATTCCAAGAAACTCCCAGACTGCGTTGGATCGGCTGTGAGCCATTGCTCAAGTCAAGATCCTTCAAATCCTTGGCACGGTCTTCTTCTGGAAAGGCTTCCAACACTGTAGGGCAGTTAGAGGTTATCTTGTGGAGCTTGAGGTTTTATGCGGCCAACATCTGTTGCGTGCGGCGTATTAGGCTGATGGCGTCCTTGTCGTTGTGGAGAGACTTCAACCCATCGTCCACATAGAAATCTCTCTCGATGAACTGCCTGACGTCGCTGCCAAATTCTTCCTCTCCTTTTCGTGCTGTTCTCCACAGCCCGTACGTTGAAACTGCTGGTGAAGGGCTGTTTCCAAACACATGTACCTTCATTCGGTAGTCCACCACGTCACTATAGATGTTGTTGTTGCGGAACCACAGAAATCAGATAATTTCGGTGGTCGTCTCGTACCAGGAAGCAGTAGAACATGTGCTTAATGTCCACAGTAATGGCCACGGGCTCTTTCCGGAATCGGATGAGCACTCCAAACAGGCTGTTGATCATGTCTGGACCGGTAAGCAGCACACTGTTTAGAGACACGCCCTTAAACTGTGCACTGGAGTCGAACACGACTCGCGTTTCCACGGGCTTTCGTGGGTGGCAAACACCAAAGATGGGGAGGTACCAACATTCTTCTCCTTCTCGAACCGGTGGAGCTTCCTCGGCGTGGCCGTTCTTGAACATCTTGTCCATAAAGCTCGCGAATTGTTCCCTCAGTTCTAGCTTTCTCTTCAAGGTCCGTTGGACAGCAGTGAGGCGTGACTCGGCCAAGCACTTGTTATTCGGAAGCCAAGGTCTTGGAGAACGAAAGGGAAGAGGCGCTACCCAACTGTTGGATTCGTCCCTTGAGAACTCGTCGTCCATCAGCTTCAAGAACTTCCTGTCCTCGACAGAAAGGGAAGGTCTGTTGTCATCCTTCGTTGTGTGGAACAGCGTTTCAGCGACCCCCATCGTCACAGTGGTCATTCCTAGCAGCGTTCTGAGCTGGTTGAAAGCATTGTGTCGATCCTTGCGTGTCAGCGAGCTTCTCCTTGGCCAGAAAATGCTTCTGGCATGGCTCGAAAAGGGAGGGACGTCCATTTTCAAGGACGTTTGTTTTGAGCTTGCTCACAGAGTGCGGTGTGCGACTTCGAGTTATGCAGACATTCCCCACGATGATCCATCCCGGATCCAGTCTCTGAGCAAATGGAGCATCAGCCGATCCGTTGCGCTGTTGTCGAACCTTGTGTACTCTGAGGATGTCTCTCCCGAGGAGAAGTAGAATCTTGGCCTCTGGGTCTAAACGAGGAATGAATTTAGCTACAGCTCTGAGATGAGGGTGATGCGATGCCACTTCCGGTGTTGGAATCTCGTTCCTGTTGTTAGGCATCTCGTTGCACTCGATGAGTGTTGGAAAGGGTAGCTTCACGGAGCCATGAATGTCCTCAATTAGAAAGCCGGATGCTCTTCTTCCTATCGCCTCTGTAGTCCCAGCACATGTCCTTAGTGTGTAGGGGGAACTGTCACCATTGAGCCCGAAAATGTCGAAGAACTCTGTTCTTGCAAGGGACCTGCTGCTCTGGTTGTCTAAGATAGCATACATTTTTTCAGTGTTGTGAGGCTGAGTCAGGTGACTAACTTTCACCAAGCAGATCTTAGAGCAGGATTTGCCACCGCCGCTTAGACCGCAGACCTCTGCACACTTGATGACACCTCAAGTGCGGAATCTTGGTCTAGACTTACATCTTCAGAGTCGTGATGAGCCACAGTAAACTTATGGTTGACATTTCCGGCATGAAGTGCTGTGGCATGCTTCTCGCTACCACAATCGTCACATTTGAGAACTGTTTTGCAGTCTCTTGCAAAGTGGTCTGTTGAAGCGCAGCACCGGAAGCATATCCCATAATTTTTCAGGAGACATTTTCGTTCATCCAGCGGTTTTTCTCTGAAAGTGCGACACTACCGGAGGGGGTGAGGCTTCCTGTGAGAGGACAATACTTGGTTGTATCATGCCACTTTGGTGCGTTTGAGGGCGGATGGTCGGTGCTTGCCTCCACGTCCGTCAGTTGCACTGAGATGGGCGTTCTTCTCGTGCCGTCATTCGCTGCCCATCTGTCTTCTCTTGGGAGCCTTGAAGGGGTGCCACTTGCGGTGTTGAGTTTGAAGCTAGGATCGTTTCTAGTTTTCGCTTGGTCCCTGATAAACCTGGCAAAGAACGAAAAAGGGGGAAAGGCGACCCGATGATCTTGTTTGTACTTCGAGCCTTTCGCTATCCGCATGTCTTGCAAGCGCTGCGGCAGTTTTTCTACAATGGGGTTTACCCCCTCTTGCCGTGTCCAGATAGGAAACCCAGTCAGGTGAGGGTCACATTTTGCAGCCTCAACTTCAAGAAGCAGGTCTCCCAGCTCTCTCAGTTTCTCGGTGTCCTTGTCGGACAGTCTGGGGAAACTTGCGATTCTCCTGAAGATGGCCTCTTCTATAATTTCCGGACGACCATAGCATTCCTCAAGTCTTTCCCAAACTACCTCTAACCCGGCTTCGGGGCTGTCGACGTGCACGGAACGCAGCCGCTTTGCGTAGCTCGACGACTCGGTACCAAGCCATTTCACGAGAAGGTCAAGTTCTTCGCTTGCCATGACCTCGAGAGTCCGTGTCATTCCCTTGAATGTAGATTTCCACGCCCGGTAGTTCTCAGGCCAGTCGTCAAACTTCGTAAGAGGTACTCACAAGGTCGCGTCGAATCAGATACTTTGCCATGGCGGTCAGTTCTGGGCGTTAGCTTCATCTCCCTGCTGACGAGCAATGTTCTGGGCGATTCCTTGGTTGTGAGCGCTAGGAGGGCATGGAGCGTGGTCTTCAGGTGCTTCATCAACGTTCTGAAAGACGTAATGCTCTCCGCCGTCATGCCGCTGCGATTGCTGGCGCGGGCCAATGCGCACGTGAGCCTGGCCAAGCACGTAGTCCTAGGTACGTTGAGCGCGGTCTTCGGATGCCTCCTCGACAGTCCGACAGATGTGATGCTCCCCGCCGTGCTGATCTACGGCAGCCTCCAGGATCTCTGCTTGTGCTTCCGCGGTGGCCGCTTCTCTATCCAACTGCAACACATGTAACTCAGTGTGTAGCTCGACTTTCTTGCGTTCGATCTCCTCGGCCGCATTTTTCTCTTGTTCTTCGAGTTTGGCCTTTTCCAGTTTGACCGCGGCTTCTTTCTTCATAAGAGAAGCCTGCACTCGCGCCGCGGCGGCCTCCGCTCTTGCTCTGGCGGCGAGCATACTTGGCGTTGTCGAGGCGGTCCTACGCTCCGAATGGGCTGAGCGCGACGAATGCCGTGACTGCACAGAGCTTGCCATTTTCTCAGAGCATGCGAGACGAGATTGGTCCGGACTCACTTGAGCAGCGGGCGACTTGCGGTCTTGCGACGCCATGCCGTGTGTGGCTGCGAGGCGAAAACGGAGCTTCGAAGCGTGGAGCCAGCGAGCCAAGGCGCCTAAGCCTAGGCGCTTTGGAGACGCGCGTGAGACGCCGACTCGGCGTTCACCGCGTTTTTACTGTTCTGATTCCGTGGCACGCGTTGGGGCTGCGGCCACTCCTCAGATAGTTAACGAGTCGCAAACACCAAGAAAATTAAAACTTTATCCTGTGCATTTACATACTCGTAAAAACGCGGTGCTGCCACAGTCGTGCAGCGCGAAAGAACAAAAGAGGCGCAGTCAGTCATGTGCAACGACATGAATTAATATGATGTTCAATGACGTCACATTACCCCCCCCCCATTTATTTTGCGCCCTGCTCCGGTCTCCACGGTTGTCAGGCTGCCTCGAACGAACGAAGGAGGCTGTGTTTGAACTCGACACTCCACAAAGATGTGGTCGCAAACCTTCGACATAGAACGCTTCATTATTCGAAATTATCGATCTCGACGTTATTACGATTAGGTTTCAAGCATTGAAACGACATACAGTAGTACTTCCGCCAAAACGCGCCATGTCAAGGCGTGTATGCAATATGGCTTCTCTTTAGCGCGTCTCTGTGACAAAGCGGCGTAATCTGGTGGCACCGCCAGCTAGCCCTAGTACAGTACGTGTATTAGAGACGACGGTCTGAATATCAATGGCGCAGGTTTCGTTCTGTCCAACACATGAAGTGTTTTAATATGTATTTTACTGCGTTAGCATTCTTAGTGTACTTCGCGCACCATCCAGGGGCTGGATGTCTATGTCTACTTGGGTCACTGGCTACTTCATGGCCGAACATGTGTCGCGCATTGGGTTGTTGCGCTGATGCAATAGCGTTCGAAACAAACAGTCGGAATAACTTGGGTGAATGAATATGTGGCAATGTGCACGTATGTCACACTCTTCAACGAACCTCTTGCGCGCCGACATGGGTCACTGTAGATGCGCAACCGGTTATGTACCGCTCTGCAATGAAACCCTTTGACGCCTGCTTGGGGCACTGGGCACATGCCACTCGGTCTGCGCAGTTCTTTGATGATGATCTGATGGCAACCTTGGTTAAATCATATGTGCCAGTAGGTGTTTCGCGCTCTTCAATGAAACAAAATTGTGGGGTTTTACGTGCCAGTATCACGATGTGGTTATGGGCACGCCGTACTGGGGGACTCCGGTGATTTTGACTACCTAGGGTTCTTGTACGTTCACCTAAATCTAAGTACACGGGTATTTCCGCATTTCACCCCCTTCGTAATGCGGTCGCCGTGGGCGGGAATCGATCTCGCTACCTCGTGCTCAGCAGCCAAACATAGCCACTAAGGAACCACGGCGGCTTTTACGCTTCCGATGCTGGGAATCTAACCGGGGTCTCCTGGGTGAAGGCCAAGTATCGTAGCCACTAGACCACGCCGGTCTTCAATGAAGGTCTATGATGCCAACTTGGGTGAATATGCCCAACTGGCAATGTGCCCCTCTACAAAGGCATAAAATGTCCTTTAAATTTCGTCATGAAACCCACGTGACACGGCTCCTCAGGGTAGCAAACCCACGCTTTGCAGGATACGCGACAAATGCACTGGGTATGTGTCACTTTTCAATGAACGGCTTTCGCGGCAACGCTTTAGCTTGGTGGTTTATGAATGCATTTGGTAGGTGACTCTCTTTAATGAACATCCCGCAAACTTAGTTCAGTGAGTATTTCACGCTAGGTGTGCTGCAAGCGAGGGAATAATTACCCGCGTTCGCACGCGCCGTTGCGTAATGGTCCTTGTCTCGGAGGTCACGCGCGGACTTCTCGGAAGTGGTACCAGGTAGCGCAGCGTTTCTAAAAAGAAGCGCGAGTGGAGCCTGGCTGCCGGATCTCACGTTCCTGATCGTTCGCACGCACCGGCGCCTCATGCATTTGAGACGCCATGCGCGGACTTCGTGACGCCTCCGCTAGGTGGAACCGAGTGCTCTTACGGAAGAGAGAAATAGGAGTCTCGCTACCGTACACCCCTCGTACATAACTCCTTTTGACAATGCCAATGTGTTGTGTCGCTATAGTGATTCAATGCTAAACACATTATCGTCGACAGGCCTCATGCGATGGTTTCTGCCGAATCTCTTTGTCGTTGAAGAATAGTAGATGCCCAGTGACCTGTGTTGGCGTCGAAAAGTTCATTGCATGGGCATATACCCTGTGGTTGCACATACACAGTGACCCAAGTTGATGTGAAAGAGGTTCATTCGCAGCGCAAGTCAGTTTTACATAATGCCAGAAGGTGGAGGAAGTGTCATGAAAGGGATAAACAATTTCATCCACCAGAGTGTAGCACGAAGCTACAAACGACAACCTTATGGGTTTTTCAGAAATAAAGCTTCGCAGATGACGAAAACGTGGTCGTGGTCCGGGATTCTATCCCGGGCCTAACGCCTTTCCGCGGCGGTCCCTCTACCATGGGATCTGGCCGGGAGTCGCAGCGTAAGGGTAAACTAATCAACAACTCGAAGCACCGGGACAATGAATATGGCAGAACAGTTTCGCAGAATCTCGCAAGAGCAAGGAAGTGTCATCAAAATGAAAATTGTCGTTCTCTCCACGGTAGCACGAAGCTAGAAAAGAAATCCACAAGGGTTCCTCAGAAAGAAAGCTTCGCAATGGAGGAAGAAGTAGTCCTGGTTCACGACTGGAGACCTAGCCCAACACCTTGCCGGGCGGTCAATCTACCATCTGAGCTAACCTAGAGGTTACCAGATCGCTGTGCGAAGTCACATTAATCAGCAGCACGAAGCGCCGGGTTACTGAATAAGGCGAATTAGTTCTGCGGAATTCCGCAAGATGGATAAAGTGTCAGGAAAGGGAAAATTGTCATCTAAGCTAATGTAGCGCGAAGCTAGGAATAAAACCCAGACGCCTTTCTAAGGAAAAAAGTTCCGCTGTTTAGGAAGAAGTAATCCTCGTCCGGGATTCTAGCCACGGACAAACGCCTTTCCGGGGCGGTCGCTCTACCATGAGACCTGACTGGGAGGCCAGAAGATTGCAGCGCGAGGGCAAACTAATCAACAACTTGAAGCACCGGGCAGTGAATATGGCAGAATAGTTTTGCAGAATCCCGCAAGATCGAGGAAGTGTCTTTAAAGGAAAATTTTCATACTCTCGACTGCAGCACGAAGCTGCAAAAGAAACCCATAAGGGTTTCTTAGAAATAAATATTCGCAGCTGAGGAAAAAATAGTCCTGCTTCGCGATTGGAGACCCAGCCCAACGCTTTTCCGGGCGTTCACTCTACGATCTGAGCTTATCCTGAGGTTAACAGATCAAAGCGACGGCAAAATAATCAACAAATCGAAGCGCCGGGATACTAATAAGGCAAATCAGTTTTTCGGAATACAGCAAGATCGAGGAAGTGTAGTCAAAGGGAAAATTCTCAGAGTCTCGACTGTAGCACGAAGCTAGAAGAAAAACGAACACGCGTTCTCGGAAAGAAAGCTTCGCAGTTGAAAAAAGTCGCAATTTCACCCGTAAGCCGAAGCATCGATTACTATAGCAAATTATTACAGAGCTATACGAAGCAAGCATAGTAGTCTTATGAACCGTATAAACTTCTAAACATTTGCTCGCTAGCTGAATTAACAAGCATATGGTGTCAGCGTTCAGATGGAAACATCAGCACATCACACTCGCTGAGCGCGGACACACAACACTGGTGTGAGCAAGAAGCAGCAACAGCGAATGAAGTGACACCTTCGTGCGGTATTAGCGGAGTATTAGCGGAGAATTTGGAGGGGCACCCTCTCGCGAGTGACGTCACGGCCAGGACGCCACTCGCTCCGGCTCGCTCGGCTGCCACGTGCGCTCGTTTTCTTGGTGCGTGCTTGGGGTATTGGAGGCTTGAGCCGTACTTACACAAGGTTATTTCGGATCATTTCTGTTTGCCATACGTGGACCGCAGTTTCTTCTTTGAAACTTCGTCAGCCATGACTATTTGAGACTTGGATATCGCAAGCTATGTAGCGCTGAAGGGGTCTACTGGTCTTGCAAAGCATATATGCACCCTGTCCATAAATTTTGCTTAAAAAGAACGTCAGCAAGTTCTACACGCGAAGTTATTTATGATGTTCCTCTAAACACTTAACATTCCCTTATTACTTAAGTATGAGAGACATAGCAATTTACATGGAAGAAATACCTTGGTATTTGGTGTCAACATTATAAATCCATGTTAGAAGGACACTGTTCAGCGAAGCTTTCATCATAATTCTTATCACTTTGGTGAGTTGTTTAGTCAAATGTGGCAACTGTATTAAGGCCTAAATGGAAGAGATAGGCGCGCATTTCGCGTGAAAAGGTTTGGTACTACTTTATCGTTCTCTAAAATAGGCACCCAGAAACACATTGGCTGTTAACACGACGGCGCATCGTGTATAGTACACATACACTTCACGAATATCATAAGAGCAATCATATGAAAGAAAATTTCGTGGTTATAGATCGAGAACCATGCAATCACCTGCAAGCGATGAAATGTGTCATAGTGGCGCTCACTCGCTTTCATCGACGATCTGGCACGTCCCACCCGCAACGGAAGCAACCGACGGTCGTTATGGCGAGGTGCGCTTTGTTCGCGAAATGCAGCATTTCTCTACAACTTTGAATTGAAACCATGAAGTAGCTCTTTACAGCTCCAATTACAGTGCCTATAGTATGCTCGAGGCACTACAGCGCAGCTTAGGCTGCGTTGAAATGGAAAATGCAAACACGTCCTACCTCAACATGTCTCAATCCCGCGTTGTTGAATTACACAGACTGAACACTATTTGCTTCGTCAGTGCATAAAAGAAAACCTCGCGTACCCGCCTCTTAATGAAGACACCATAAGTCTCACATGAACACTTGACCTCCACTGGGGAACAATGATATCTTCAATATGTGCAACACTACTAATAAATGGGCCTTAGGCTTCTTGCTGGCCGCAGCGAACCGGTCCAAAATGCATGTTTCACTCAAATATTTGA
The DNA here is from genome assembly GCF_050947875.1 of Dermacentor variabilis. NCBI lineage: Eukaryota > Metazoa > Arthropoda > Arachnida > Ixodida > Ixodidae > Dermacentor > Dermacentor variabilis. The sequence continues at coordinate 124,822,945 of NC_134578.1, read as the reverse complement.
CAGCAGCAGCCTGTGTGAGTTCTTCAAACAGATTCATCATGTATGTTTCTCAAGAAAGAAGCACCAGGAAATTACTGAAGTGAGTTGAACGTGTAGCACGGAAAGGAAATAAATATTGGTACATTCCTTTCTGTGTGCTGCAAACAGCTGTAAACCTCAATCAGCTTTGCATCAAGTTACCGCCACTTAAATTTAACCGGTGAAGAACGGCCTAATTTTGAGAACCAGTTAAAACGCAAGTGGTGCTGGCCGAATATAAAGTGCAGTGGTAGTTAAGCCCTCGTGTTACTGCGGAGTGTTTCTGTGAAGAAATAGAAAAATTTGATATTATACCGTGAACTATTCGTCGTGAGCAAACATGTTTTAGCGGGTTAAAATCAAGAGAAATGATGTAGAAATCATATATAGTCAGCGTTTATTTGTGACACGCATATTGCACCATGGTGGGTATGGAATCTTAACTAGATTCTTATCTGCTGTGCTTTTGCGTCTATGCTTTTATTATTCACGTGAGCTACCACTGGAAAGTGTAGATCCACGCATGAGAAACCTGTAATGGGCTGGTTCGAGCTCCATCGGGTGGCTCTATAGCCTTGCCTTCGAGAAATATATTGTCCTCTTGGAAATAAGCTCCTTGATTACATTTTCGCGAACGAAGACATCGTAAAATATATATTTGACAGGCCCGTCAAAGTATACAAGCATTGGGAAGGAGAGCGAACAAACGGAAACACTGCAGAAGGCGTGCGGACACCGCCCGAACTGCAGCAGACCACAGGCCCCAGTCCGTGCCCTGACGTCACGCGAGCGGCGCTCGGAGCGCCCCTCTAGGTCGTTCTCGGGGCTAATGGGGCTTCAACGCAAGAGCGGCGGACACACAGCGCCCCCAAAGGCATAAGTCGTCTGCGGATCATTTTCACAACACGCAACACACAACACGCGCGCGCGACCGTGCGCGGCCCAACTAAGTGCAACACGTGTGTAGGTGGAGTCGAAACCGCACTCCCTCCTTACCGTGCTGCCTCCCTGCTTGCCTCCATATATGGTGTGCGAGACTGAGCCGCGGTCATCAGTTCGCCTAGCGCTCGGTCGCAAAATTCGCAGTTGCTGTCGGAGCGCAAAGCCGCCCCCTCCAACCCCCCCCCCCCTCAAGGGCCTTTCGCGCGACGGAAAACTGCGCGTTTCCGTCCGCTTTCTGAATTCGCGCGCGTCAGATGGAGCCGTGATCGTCGAATTCGCTCGCGTCCTTTCACTCGCATATGCAGCATACGACACGCGGCGTTGTTCTGGTCATCCTTGGATTTTATGCGGAACATCACGGCGACGGCAAGAATGCGCTCGCAGTGTCCATATAAGTGTTATCGCAATAAAAGTAGTCCGGGTCGGGGATTGTAGACCTAGCCCAATGCCTATCATGGTGGTCGCTCTGCTATGTCAGCTAATGCGGAGGTTAGTAGATCGCAGCGCGAGGGCAAATTAATCAGCAGCTCTAAACGCAGGAAGGCGAATCAGTTTTGGGGAATCCCGCAAGGTGGAGGAAGTGTCATGAAAGCGAAAATCTTCTTCCACCAAATGTTGCACGAAGCTACAAATGAAGCCAGACGGGCTTCTGAGGAACAAAGTTCCGTTGTTGAGCAATAATTCCTCGTTGTCTAGGTTTCGAACTCGGTGCCAATGCCTTTCCTGGCTGTCCCTCTACCGGCCAATCTAACCAGGAGGCTATTAGATAGGAGGGCGAGGGTTTCACTTTGTACCTTCGTGCTACATTCGGGTGGATGACAAGCTTCCCTTTCAAGTTCAGTCATGTTCCCCACATATCCAGTTTATAATTTTTGGCAGTTGTGAAGTAGGCATCAAAGAGCTTCTATGAACAGTAGTACATAGCAAGTAGTACATAGCCAGTGACGCAAGTTGTTCCGATGATTGGTCTCGAAATTGTTCCCTCAGCATCAACAGCCCGATGTGTTGCTCGTTAGACCATGCACTGCCCAGCAACCTCAGTTCGCGGGAGAACGGTTGGATGCATAAAAAGATGGCCAGACAGAGCGAAAGCCTCGAGAAAATACATCTGGCACCCTAAGAATGCTAATCGCATTAATAACAGAATATTACACGATAACTTCACGAGACGACCATTGTTTAAGAAATTGCGGCTCGTGGCAGGCGAGTGTGCTGCATGCGCTACTATTGTTGATTCCTGAATACGCTGCTGACTGATGTTTCATGTTGAGCCGGCATGATAGACACAATGGCGAAGATAATAACATATTTAGAACTGAGGTTAAACAGCGCGAATAAAACGAGGACACGAGAAAACAAATACCACAGCAAGCTTGTCCATGGTATTTGCTTCCTCATGCCTTTGCCTTATTCGAGCTGTTTAACCTCAGTTCTAAATATGAACCAACTAGCCCTCATCAAGACTTTACAATAACATAGTAAAGCGCAGGCGATTTCCTTGTACACAAAGACGCGTACTATATATGCTTACGCATTCTTTTCCCTCAAGTGTTCATATGCAGATGCAGCGAATTTCTTCGTCCGCTACTATTCCGTACTTGTGCCATTCTTTTCGAGCAACGTTTTCTTGTCGCTATGCTACTGCTGCAAACGGGTATTTGAACGATGTTGGCTGCAATATTGTGCACAAAACTTTTTCAGACTGTGTTACGAACAGAGCCCTTCGTAGCTGGAAGGCTGGAGGAGAACTTCTCCAGGGCTTCGGAGTTTCTACCTGAAAGGTGGCTGCGATCGAGCGATGATCATTCGTCCAAGACGAATGACGATACTTGGAACCTGCACCCATTCGCCTCTCTCCCATTCAGCATTGGACCAAGAATGTGCATTGGCAGAAGAATCGCTGAGATGGAGTTGTGCATTCTTGTGGCGAAGGTACGTTCCACAGCGCAAAGAAATTACGAAATATCAATGAGAGGCAGCGCACATGTGCAGCGATACGTTGGTGAAGCGGTTAATTAAGTTCAATCGAAAGCGGTGCTTAGAATCGTGTAAACAAGGAAAAACACTTTTTTAATGCGCACAAGTAAGAAGGTGACAGCGCAGAGTACACACTAACAGCGAAGTTACTGCTCAGATTTCGGGAATATATATATTGGACTTGTTGGAAGGAGAAAAGATAGGGAGTGAATTAGCTGCGTAGCCACACGTGCAAGAAAAGGCATCGTCTCAAGATATGCTGGTACTCGTTATCTAAAAGGGTAATTGAAGGCGTACTCACGTATTTCTTTTCACCTGCATCGCGAATAATAAAGGTATGAAGGATTTCGCATGCTCTTTTGTCACTGTATTTAGCTGCAACTTGGCAATCGTCCAAACTAGGGGTTCACTTGTACTTGGAACAACACCACTTGCCATGTGGCTGCCAGCAGACTTGCGCATCAGATTCGCGTGCTCTATTCGTCATCATCATCATTATCAGCCTGGTTAAGCCCAAGGATACAGGCCTCTCGCATGCTTCTCCAACTACCGCGGTCGTGTACAAATTGTGGTCATGTCTTCCCTGCAAATTTCTTAATCTCATCCGCCCACCTAACTTGCTGCCGCCCCTGCTACGCTTCCCTTCCCTTGGAATCCAGTCCGTAACCCTAATGACCATCGGTTATCTTCCCTCCTCATTACATGTCCTGCCCATGCCCCCCCATTTCTTTTTCTTTATTTCAACTAAGATGTCATTCACTCGCGTTTGTTCCCTCTCCCAATCTGCTGTTTTCTTATCCCATAACGCTACACCTATCATTCTTCTTTCCATAGCTCCTTGCGAAGTACTGAATTTAAGTAGAACCCTTTTCCTAAGCCTCCAGATTCCTGCCCCGTACGTGAAGTACTGCTAGGCGGTGGTTAATACATCACGTTGTCGGGCCAATGTAGCAGTGGCCAAACGACAATGAAATGCGGTAGATAACACCTATGCTGCAGTCTAGGATACTTTTTTGTATGTTTACTATTACAGCCGGGCCTGAATGTGCAATCTTAGTGTGAGGCGCTTACAAATGGACCCTAGCTTATGCCGTATTGTATTTAAAATACAAGCGTGAGACCTGCTTTCTCAATAATGCTTTTCAGGCGATTGGGCAGTATGTGAACGTAAGGCTTAGCATAAATATTTGCCTTGGGTTCCTCCTCAAAGGCGGCTTGTCTTGCACTTCTTTCTTAACTCTTATAATTCGCAACAAGCGATTCCGCTATGCCTGAGAGCAGGTTGCCAAGGAAGCCTGCAGCATTTACAGGGTGTCTACCAACCGGGAAAACCGGCAATTCTCAGGGATTTTGAGTAGTCTGGAAAAAAGTCAGGGAAAACTCAGGGAATTTGGGCCTCTATCAGGGAAAATTAGCGGCAATTTTATTGAAAGCGTCGAAACACGCGGTAATGCTGGCTCGAGAAACAGACAGGAATCGTAATGAATCGTCTTTGACGCCCTGTCGTCGGCTGCAGGAGTTGCTAGTGTGCACTCAACGACCGCCTTTGCGGATTCCCGATAATTTGGACGGCTTCGCGGCATCGCGACGTACCCCATAGGGTCAACGTATCAGAACGTGTGAAATTTCGGACGCAAGAACTCTTCGCCGTCCGATTTTCCGGATGTTTTGCCCTGACCGCAGGTCCAAAGCGCCAATAATCAACGGCACCACTACCGCCGTTTTGATTACTTCGCCACCTCGAACCGGCACTCTCGCACGCGGATCCGCTGGCAGCCATTGCCACCACTGCGGCAACGCTAGGCCTAGCTGCTTCGACGTTCGCTATGAAGCTTCTTGCCGTTGGGTGCCGAGTTTTTTATTAAAAGAATTAGCTACTGTCAGCAATTGCACGGACTCCGCCTTTGAGTTCCTCGCGATTGGCTTAGAAACTTAGAAAACACGGCGCGTTGCATAATGCCGGTTCCCGAAAGTTAGCTTCGCTTCTGTACAGAAATCTTACATGGTGAAGCATGCACAAAAGTATTGCAGTGAAGCATAACAAGCGTGGGAAGGGGCTATTGCCACGGAAAACATATGTATTCCTTAATTATACACACGTGCACCCGGTATTTCCTGTCGCAGTACGTGCACCGATATGCCTAATATGTGTACCGACAGGCCTTCAGAGCGTTTTCGAACGTGCCTGTGGCGGTTTGAGCCCCTAAGGGCAGTAAATGACACGCATTTATTTTTTCGGCCGATTTTTCGAACATATTCGCGACTCCTAAGGAGTTCTAAAAATCGGCCGTGGTCAGTGCAACTGACCAACATGCTTCAAATGGTCCTTGGGGCGAACGAGTGGCAGAAGGAGGACAAGAACAGAAATGATGTACGCATTGAGGAATAAACGGGAAAGGAAGCTTGCTGCCGCCGTTTTGAAGGAGCTTGAGCTGAAAAAACAAAGTTTTGGCTGATGCCGAGATGCAGGTGTCCCTCATCCAAACCAAAATAAGCTCGTTAAAGCAGTGAAACACAACACTCAGGCGTCATGCTTCGGCTGAGAGTATGTCAGGACAGTTGAGGTTGACTTACGAGTGGTTGAGAGAGAATCTCCATTGTGACAGAGTTCGGGCCTCATGCCACTGAGCTTGCTATCAGTTGACAGAAATAGCTCATATTCGAATATATTTGCTTCTATGTGCATCTCCTTTTTATTCGTATTTTTGAATGTCCGACTTCATTTGCAATTTTTTTCGAAGACACTTTATTTGCTGTGCATTTTACTAACACCTGCCTTCTATTCTCTTTTTGAATAAACACTACTCCTTAGTATTCAAATTGGATTAAGTCGCTTTTTTATTTGTTTCATGTGCTTACTCGAGAGCCACAGAATCAGGCGATATGTTTTCAGCCCGTCTTGACATAAAACATAGTTCTGCATCACTCAGGGATATGTGCAAAGGCACTCAGGGAAACCTGGAAAACTCAGGGAATTTGGAAATGTCAACTTGGTAGACACCCTGATTTAGTATTTCAACTTTCCATTGAAAGATTATTTTACCCTGGGGGTGGCAGCATCTTGACAACGATGCATGCATGCTTTTCTATCCCCACTTAACAAGCTTCGAATGTGAGGAACTAAACGGGAGCAGGTTTTCTCTTAAGCAAGGGGCATATTTCCAACAGATATGTTTCTGCATGAAAAAAAAAAATTCTACTCTAACAACCTCAGCTTGTTATTCACCGCAAACTCAGCTGTCAATCCCACGTTAGGAAAAAAAATGGCAAAAGCCTTTTCGACGTTTTGCCGAGCGTCGCACTGCTATGCAGGAAAAATTACTAAGAAGTTGTCAACATAGCGGAATATCAAAACGGCCGTTGTTTCATCAAGGTTAGCCTTCAGGCACCTGTCATACCGAGCAATATGACTGAGGACTGGGGCCAAACGCGACCCAATGCACACACCCTGATTTTCAATGAACCACCTGTGCTACCGGATGATGACCGCCCACTGAAAGCAAAAGTTCAAGAGTCAGCATAGTTTTCTCTGTCTGTACCGCAAAGTTCAAAAGAACCTCAGATTCTGTGTAACGCTGAACGCATTTTTTAACTTCCTCACAGAAGACGGCTTGAGGCAGAGACTACAAGAGGTCCTTCATGGAAATGGAGAAAGCACTTACACAGTGCGGGTAACCATCCATGAGGAAGTCGGCTACATCTTGTGGTTTCCTGATGAGAAATAGATGTTCATTGAGAGCTGAAATTTCTACCTGAGAATACTTGCCCACATGTCACAACCAGAAATTGCGCTCGGAAACGATGACCATAAAGCGGCACAGGTATTTGTGTGCCTTGGCGCTTCAGAAAACTGAGAGGCTTGTGTCCTTACACGTGCTCCCTGACAAGACTACTCTTACTAGTCCAGTCACCTCGCACAATGCTTGCACTTCTTCCTTCGCTCTCGTGGGTTCAACTTTCATCAGGAGCCTGAAGGAATCTGTGGACGGTAATGGCAATAGAAATGGTGCAATGTAGCGATAGACAATATTTCCGAAGTGCGGTTTATTTACCACATGTAGTGGTAATTCTTAGACTTTTGTGGATTCGGCTATGTGCCACATACTCCGATATCGCGCTACTTTATTGTGGTACTCGCTTGCCAAGATCGCCTACGACATAGTGGGATGACGACGACTGTATGACGCTGACGCATTCGCGATGGAATGAGAAAGTGATGGTATTGATGGGGAACCGACAAAAGGCCATGTGTTAAGGGCTTGTGTAAAGCGGTGTGTTTAATAGCTCAACTGGTAGCGTCATGGCGTAAACGAGAAAGACGACGCAGAGCAGGAACCACTACATGGCCGAGTGCCTCTCCCTCATGCCAAGGACTGGCGATCCGGCTGGTTTAGTGTTTGCATTACAGGCACCGAATAGAAGATTTGGCTGGCCTTTTCCATGTGCGCGTGCGCTCCTTCTTCCTTACAATCACCCCCGCTGCAAAAGCGGAGCCATCCTGACCACTTACGACGTGGAGACGAGTGGGTCATAGTATTGTGTCAGGCGGTGAACGGGAACAAGCACATCACGGCAGTGCCTGTCGGATGTCGGCGTAAGCGGCTCTATGATATAGTTGACCAGATAGCTGCGCTCCACGATCCGGTATGGTTCGTGATACTTGGAGAAAAGTTTTGTCGAAAGTCCAGGCATGGCACAAGACATGGACAGCAAGATCAGTGTGCCAAGGGCAAAGTTCGGGTTGGTAGTGTCGCCATAACGCTTGCATTTTTGTCGTTGTTGGTCCCTGGAGGTCAAATTTCGGGATAACTGACGGCCTTCCCCCGCATATCTGGCAATGGCTGAAAGGTAAATAAGGTAAAATCGTATCGATGGTATGGCAAGGATCGCGACTGTAGAGGAGAAAGTGTAGGGAAAATCCTATGGTACTTTGTATAGCCGTATTATATGCCTACTTGACAAACATGAGAATCATGTCCCTGTTTGTATAATCTGATGAAACTACTTGGCGAGCATGTCACCAACGGTTCAATTGAAACGCTCCGTAAACCCGTTGGTTACGGAGCGTTTGAGGATGGTACGGCGTGGTGGTTCGGTGAGGAACGCGGCATTGAGCAACCAAATCTTCAACCACCTACGAAAACACGCGGCCTCTATCCCTGAGGGGTTCCCGACGTGGGCCTTGATGAGGAATGAAACTATGGAGCAGGAAGGATGTAACGTCACTGGCGGCGACTGCAGGTAGAGCGGCGGTTTCGGCATGCCATATATGGTGATCAACTGCGGCAATACATCGTTTGCCAGCAGGTCTTCCATAGTTTCCCGTACAAGTCATTTTCCACACAGCCGAAGGTACGAGCAGGGCACAGAAGCGGTTGGAATAAACCGTGGTCCAGATGAGGCGGGGATTCGCGGCGTTCGCATAGCGGGCAGGAGGGCACAATTTTTTTGACAAACCTGAACATTCCACACCAGCAGTAACGGTGCCGCAGGCGCTCATACGTCTTGAAGACGGCTGCGTGTGCACATTGTGGGTTGGTGTGGGAATATACGCGAATATGGAAACGCAAAGTTCTCGCGATCAGAAGGGGCCACATGCGACCATCGGGCTGGTAGTTGCGTCGATACAAAAGATTGTCCCGGAGAGCGAAATGAGCAGCTTGGCGACGCAGGGAACGGGAGATGGGAGATACATGTGAGCTAGAAAGGATATCACAACAAGAAGCCACTCAGAGATCCTGGCGCTGTTCTGATGCGAAGCCGTCGATGTCGGACAACACCGCCTCAAAGGTGCAGAGGGAGGCAATGTCGGCTGGCAGCGGAGAGCGTGACAGAGCGTCGGCCTCAGTGTCCTTGCGACCGGAGCGGCAGACTATGTGTATGTCGTTGTCTTGAATGCAAAGAGCCCAGCGGGCAATGCGTCCAGAGTAGTCTTTTAAAGAAGGTAAAAAATAAAGCGCGTGATAGTCAGTCACCACGTTGAATATGTACCGTGTAAATATGGGCGAAACTTTCCGAGTGTTCAAACAATAGCCGGACATTCTTTTTCTTTGACAGTAAAGTTACGTTCCGCTTTGGTCAGTGCACGACTGGCGTAAGCAACGATGTACTCAAAGTAGCCAGGTGTGAGCTGCGCAAGAACACTGCCAAGGCCAATCCCGCTAGCACTGGTATGTACTTCAGTTGGGGCGGCGGGGTCGTAGTGTCGCAGTATAGGCGGAGACGTGAGGAGACGGCGTAAGGTCAAGAACGTGCTGTCTGATGCAGCAGTACAGGAGGATAGGTCGTTGGCACCACTTAAGAGTTGTGTCAAAAGTGACATAATCGAGACAAATTACGAACGAAGCGTCTAAAGTAAGAATAGAGGCCGATGAAGGCGCGGAGTTCTTTGAGTGTCTTAGGTTTCGGAAGCTCCGCCACAGCCCGAAATTTTGATGGGGCGGGACAGATGCCGTCTTGGGACGCCGCGTGACTTAGAATCATGAGCTTTGGCACGGTGAACTTTCACTTTTTCAGGTTCAGTTGCAGACGTGCGTTTGCTCAAGTACGTCAACGCTTCCCTAGCGTGCAGAAAATGCGTGTTGAAATCCGGGGCGAACACAGCGATATCGTCGAGGTAGCATAAACACGTGCTCCATTTGAGAACGCACAAGATATTGTCCATCATTCGTTGAAGCGTTGCAGGCGAATTGCATAGGACAAATGGCATCACGTTAAATTTGTATAAATCGTCTGGAGTAATGAATGCGTTTTAGGACTAAACCCCCCCCCCCCCCTGATATTAGGACCTGCCAGAAGCCCGAGCATAAATACAACAAAAGGAAGGATCCAGCGTCTTCCAAGCTGTCCAGTACGTCGTCAATGCGCGGTAGATGGTACACATCTTTTTCTGACTAGAACCACTGATGATGCCCACGGAAGGTTGAATGCCGTCGCGCTGAAGCATGTCGTCGACGTGCTAACTGATGACCTGACGCTCCTTGGCTGAGACACGGTACGGGCTTTGCCGCAACGGTATGTTGGAGCCAGTGTCGATGTGATGGCTGACTGTCGATGTGCGGCCCAAAAAAGGCTGAACGACGTCACCTGCGCACCTGCTGGGCAAGCAGATGAAAGCATTGCTCGGAAGTAAGGTAATCGGCAATGAAAGGAGCGAACACGTCAGGCAGTGGCCGAGCAGAAGAGGAAAGTGCACAAAAGTCAGTGAGTTCTGCATCCGAAGCAACCGGCAGTGGATAACAATCATGTCATAAAGGGGCTGAACACGGCCGATTGCTTCGCCGCAGAGAGCCGTCAATGTTGTAGGAAGCGGATTGCAGACAACAATGGAGCGGAGACCGGCTGGGATGTCAAGCGTGGCGAAAGGGAGGGGAATATCTTTGCGGGTTATGAAGAGTACCGAAGTGGGAAGAGAAGTGGCGTCGGCTAGGTGCGCATCACACAGAGCCTATAGTTCGACTTCAGCAGTTTCACAGTTGATGACGGCCTCATTTCGCGAGAGAAAGTCCCAACCAAGTCTAACGTCATGAGAGCAGGATGGCAGGACCACAAACTCTGCAACATAGCGAACACCCTGAATAATAACGTTTGCAGTGAATGCTGCTGAAGGCTGAACTGGCTGAACCCAGCACTTCCACCAATTGTAATGTAAAGCGGTGTATTCAATAATTCACATGCTAGCCTCATCGTAACCGAGAAGTCAGGCGATGCAGAGCAGGAACCGCTGGATGCGCAAGTGGATCCCCCTCGTGCCAAGCACGGGCGATCCGGCTGGCTCAGTGGTAGCACTGCAGGCACCGAATAGACGATCTGGCCGGTCTTGTACGTGTGCTCTTCTTCCTTACAATTCTTAAATTATGACGATGGTATAACCACAACAACGTGACGGCGAGATGAAGATAATGAAATAGGGTGATGGTGTTACGACGACGGTATGACGAAAACAGAAGAACCGAAAGGATGACGATCGCATGAGAAAGAAGGCATAGTGACGATGGCGCAACAACAAATGCCTAATAGCGTCTGTGTTATGACGACGCAATGTCAACGATAGCTTAATCACCACTGACTGAGAACATCATGATTACGATAGAACGATGAATAAGGAATGACGTCGATGGGCCGTCGAACATGGTATGGCGACAACGGCATGACAGCAACGGGATAACGATGCCGAAGTGCTTTCGATGGTGAAACGAAAGCATGACCACGATGTCAAGCCGACAACGCTATGACAACGAAAGCACGACGTCCACTATGACGACCATGCAGTGACGGCGATAGCAAGGGAACAACTTGAAGACAATGGGATGACGACGAGTATATGATGAAATCATGTGATGATGAATTATCGCGAAACCTCTGTAACGACGAGGGCTTGGCGATGACGGCATGACCAGACGCGGATGACCTAGCTGGAGTGAACGTGATGGTAATGTTATGATTGTATCACGGCGACGGTCTCACAACGTAAGCATGACAGCCACTGACGATAAAGCCATAACAAGGGCGCCATAATTCTGATTTACTGGTGAAAGTGTCATTACAATACAAAGAAGAAGATTGACTTCGATGGAACCTCGGAGACGGTATGACGACGACGGTCTTACAACGATAGCATGAAGTTACTCAGGTGATGACAATTTTAAAACAGCAACGTGATGACGATGACATAATGACGACTCTGTGACGACGACGGCATGACGAGAGTCAGATGAAAAAGCTGGAATGACGGTAATGCAGTGACCGCGATGTCATAATGACCCTCAACCTAGTGGCCCATGTTACTTGAAATACTGGGTAGAACTAGAACGCGTGAGGACGACAGCATGACGAGATTCAGATCACGAATCTGGAATGACAATTGAACGACCGCCACACATGCACCATGGCGGTGTGACGAGGAACGCATGCCGAGTGTATAACGACCATGGCGTGAGGACGATGGCATGAATAGTATCGGATTACGATGCTGAAATGAGCGGAATCACAACCGCGAGTTCGTACCTACTGGCTCCAGCTATTCAACTTCGGTGACTAGGTCGAGGTACATGGCATGACGACGACGGTATCACGACATTAAGATCAGGAGAATGGAATGGAAACAGTGGAACGATCACGGCGATGTCACGACCAGGAGCTCATACCTAGTCCAAGCAGTTATGTAGACAGCTTTGGCCACCAGGTCGGCGTAAGAGGATATATATATATATATATGTGTGTATATATATATATATATATATATATATATATATATATATATATATATATTGTCACAGTCGGTAATGTGGAAAGAAGACGACGCTGATGGTGGTCTTGGAGACGACGAAGAAGTGTTTTAGCAAGATCGATGCTCTACGCTTGTTGGCTCAGCCATTAAAAGCTACCTGTAAATAGACGAACGCTTCTTCCTTCCCGTAACATCATTGGTGGACGTGCGGGGTAATCGAGCAAGACGGAGCTCCGCAGCGGACGTAACCTGGCCGCCATGTCTTCCGAAGGAGACAGTTCAACCGCGGCCCCGTCGTCGCCCCCGACAGTCATCCTGGCCCAGCCTCGCGACCCTGGCATGTTTTCCGGGATTGACAACGTTGACGTCGATGACTGGTTACAGAATTATGAACGGGTCGGCGCATACAACAGGTGGGATAACACGCTTATGCTGGCTAATGTAATATTCTACCTCAAGAAAACAGCACGGGTCTGGTTCGAAACACATGAAGAAGAGATTACGAGTTGGGACCAGTGCAAACAGAAGCTTAGGGATTTGTTCGGCAAACCCGTCGGCCGCCAACGTGCTGCAAAGAAGGACCTTGGGACCCGTGTACAGACGTCCACTGAATCGTACGTGGCCTATATCCAGGACGTCCTCGCTCATTGCCGCAAAGTAGATAACAATATGGCAGAGACAGACAAGGTCAGCCACGTCTTAAAGGGCATCGCGGACGACGCGTTTAACCTGCTTGTTTATAAGAACATCACAACGGTCAATGAGATCATTAACGAATGTCGCCGCTTTGAAGACGCGAAGAGTCGCCGCATAGTTCAACAGTTTACGCGCCTACCTAATACCGCAGCTTCGTCGACGTGCGAAGACATTTGTCCACCGCGTGAGCCCACCTCCTCCGAGAACGTCGTCCGTATCGTTCGGCGAGAAATCGAAGCAGCGTCTCCTGCCACGCCTGTGACGCAGTGCTTTGACGATTCCCGGCCGCTTGTGTCACTCATTCAGTCGGTCATTCGCCAAGAACTTGCGAATGTAGGTCTTCCATCCATCTGCTCCGCCAGCCGTCCTGACTTTGCTTCGTCTGCTGCCTCTGCCCCTGTTCACCGGAGCCAATACGGTCCGTATCCGAGCTATCGCAACCCGGCCGAATGGCGCACCCATGACGATAGACCCATCTGTTTTTAACGCGATAGCGTTAAGGAGCTCGTGTCGCAGAAAAGCCGGTGTCGTCGGCGTCGGTGTCGGCGGCGTTGGCCGTGAGCGATAAATCACGGCAGGCACTTCATAAATAAAAAGCAACTTCCAAGATGGGCTGGGTGGGAATCGAACCAGGGTCTCCGGAGTGTGAGACGGAGACGTTACCACTGAGCCACGAGTTCGATGCTTCAAATCGGTACAAAAGCGCCTCTATTACTGTGGACGTGTGGCCCACATCTCTCGCCACTGTCGAAGTTCCTGGCCAGCCCACTCACGACCAAGCTTTCCCGCCTACCGCCGCTCCCCACTGAATCCTCGCCCGCCATCACTCTCCACCGAGGTTGAAGACGCACCTGACAACGCTCGAGCCACCGCGACCAGCCGATCGCCATCACCACATAGTCGCCGCTCCCGTTCGCCCCAGCTGCGTCGCTCTCCATCCCCAGCTTACCGTCGCCGCTCTCCGACGGGAAACTAACTGGGGCAGCTCCTGGAGGTGACGCTGCTCTAGAACACCGGCCTGAAATTCCTCTGCTGACCCTGCCTACTAATCGGAACCTTCTGGACGTGGACGTGGATGGATTGCCCGTTACAGCACTCATCGACACTGGAGCCCAAATTTCCATCATGAGTGCGGAGCTTCGAACGCGCTTGAAAAAGGTACTTACCCCTGCTCCGACTCGACTGCTCCAGGTCGCCGATGGTGGAACTCCGGCTGTGCTTGGAATGTGTACTGCTCGGGTCAGTGTCGCCGGTCGCCACACGTCCGTTTTGTTTAGTGTGCTTGAACGTTGCCCTCACAATGTGATCCTCGGACTCGACTTTTTGTCCGCCCATTCTGCTCTGATTGACTGTTCCGCCGATGTCGTACAACTTGACTTACCCCTACCTGTTCCCATTGACCTTCCTGCTCAAGCTCCAGCTCAGCTTTGTTCCGCGGATTTTATACGCCTGCCATCTCTTGCAGCAACCTTCATCCCTGTTTTAGCCAGCCCACCTGTACCTGATGGAGACTATGTCCTCACTCCCGCGACGTCAGTCCTGCTTTCTCACAATGTCTCCTTCCCACACACCATCGTTTCTGTTGCGGACAATCAGACATGTCTTCCGATCCTAAATTTCGGACAGTGCCCGCAAGTAGTTCCTCGAGGCATGTCTCTTGCCACGTTGTCACCAACGCACGAGTGCCACATTTCTGCTCTATCTGTTGCGCCGTCTTCGACCACTGCTCATTCTGCGCCTTCTGCATCAGCCCCGACCGATGACTTTACAAAGATGATTGCACCGGACCTCTCCACCCAACAAGCCGCACAGCTCCGTGGCCTCCTCCAGTCCTACTCCGACATTTTCGATCTGAACGATCGCCCTTTGCGTCAAACTACGGTCGTGACACATCGGATAAATACCGGCGATGCAGCACCTGTTCGCAGACGCCCATACCGGGTGTCGCCCTCTGAACGACAAGTTATCCAGAGCGAGGTTGACAAGATGCTTGCCAAAGGGATTATTGAACACTCTTCCAGTCCGTGGGCGTCCCCTGTTGTTCTCGTCAAAAAGAAGGATAACAGCTGGCGATTCTGCGTTGACTATCGTCATCTAAACACGATCACCAAGAAAGATGTGTATCCACTTCCCCGCATTGACGATGCTCTGGATTGTCTCCACGGTGCCACTTATTTTTCATCTATAGACCTTCGCTCTGGATATTGGCAAATTGCCGTGGATGACATGGACCGTGAAAAGACCGCATTCGTCACACCAGACGGCCTATATCAGTTCCGAGTAATGCCATTTGGCTTGTGCAATGCCCCGGCGACCTTTGAACGGATGATGGACATGCTCTTGCGTGGTTTGAAATGGTCCATCTGTTTGTGCTACTTGGATGACGTCATCGTCTTCTCTTCAACTTTTGCGACACATCTTGAAAGACTTTCATCTGTTCTTTCTGTTTTTCGCACCGCTGGCTTACAGCTCAACTCGTCCAAGTGCCACTTCGGTCACCGCCAAATAACTATGCTCGGACACCTTGTCGATTCGTCAGGCATTCGCCCCGACCCCGCTAAAGTTCATGCTGTGCAGAATTTCCCTGTACCAACTTGTGCCAAAGATGTTCGCAGCTTTATGGGCCTTTGCTCTTACTTCCGCAGGTTTGTGGAAAATTTCGCCCATGTTGCCCGTCCCCTGACTGACCTCCTGAGGAAAGACGTTCCTTTCTATTGGGGCACTGAACAAACGTCTGCTTTCTCGCAGCGCATCACGCTGCTTCCTACACCTCCTGTTCTCGCCCATTTTGACCCCTCCGCTCCGACAGAAATCCGCACTGACGCCAGTGGCTACGGAATCGGTGCAGTTTTAGCTCAACGCCAATGTGGGCACGACCGCGTTATCGCCTACGCCAGTCGCCTCCTCTATCCCGCCGAGCGCAATTACTCGATTACTGAGCGCGAGTGCCTCGCCCTCATTTGGGCGGTGGGCAAGTTCCGACCCTACATATATGGACGACCATTCACAGTTACAACCGACCACCACGCCCTTTGTTGGCTTTCCTCCCTCAAGGATCCCACCGGCCGCCTCGGTCGCTGGGCCCTACGGCTGCAAGAATACACCTACACTGTGGTCTACAAGTCGGGTCGTCTACATCAGGACGCCGACTGCCTGTCTCGTCATCCCGTCGATGTACCGGACGGTTTAGTGGATGTCGCACCGATCTGCGTTCTTTCCCTCTCAGCCTTGCAAGACATTGGCGCTGAACAACGACGCGACGAGTCGTTACGCCCCATTATCGAACGCCTGCTCTCTGCTCCGTCTGACCCATCCCTTCACATGTTCGTACTACAAAATGGCATCCTGTATCGCCGCAACATGCACCCCGATGGGCCCGAGCTCCTAACCGTCATTCCGTCTCATCTGCAAACGATTGTACTGCAGCAACTGCACGACGTTCCCACCGCTGGACACCTTGGCGTCACGCGGACCTATGACCGAATTCGGCGACGGTTTTTCTGGCCGCGTCTCAACCGCTCCGTCCGGCGCTATGTTGCCGCGTGTGAGTCGTGTCAACGCCGAAAACGACCAGCTGTGCCTCCTGCTGGACTGCTGCAGCCTTTGGATATACCGGCCGACCCTTTTTTTCGCGTTGGCCTTGATCTCCTTGGACCATTCCCTATATCCGAGGACGGAAATAGGTGGATTGCCGTCGCTACGGACTATACAACTCGCTATGCCATTACTAGAGCCCTACCGACCAGCTGCGCTACAGACGTCGCTGATTTCTTGCTTCACGACGTTATCTTGCACCACGGTGCACCTCGTCAACTTCTCACCGATCGTGGCAGATACTTTCTTGCCAAAGTCATAGACGACCTACTTCGATCATGTGCTACTAAACATAAACTTACTACCGCTTACCATCCTCAAACTAACGGTCTTACCGAACGCCTGAACCGCACATTAACGGACATGCTCGCAATGTATGTTTCCTCCGATCACCGCGACTGGGACATTGCTCTACCATTTGTCACGTTCGCCTACAATTCCTCGCGCCACGACACAGCTGGCTATTCACCCTTCTATCTCCTCTTCGGCCGTGAGCCGACTTTGCCTTTCGAGACACTCCTCTCGACCACGCTCGACTCGCCGACAGAGTACACTCGGGATGTAATAGCCACAGCGACCCAAGCACGCCAGATTGCCCGAATTCGTCTGTCTGCTTCCCAGACACGCCAGAAGTACCGTTACGACAAGCGCCATCACGACGTGAACTACGAACCAGGCGCTCTTGTGCTAGTATGGTATCCAGCTCGGCATGTTGGTCTTTCCGAGAAATTACTCTCGCGTTACTATGGCCCTTACCGCATCCTTCGCCAGGTGACCCCTGTCACATATGAAGTGTCACCGCTGAATGCCACGGTGCCTTCACCCCTCTCTGACATCATCCACGTCAGCCGTCTCAAACCTTACCTTTCTTCGACCGATGAGCCGCACCAATCAGGTGCTTTTTCCGACGGGGGTGATGTCACAGTCGGTAATGTGGAAAGAAGACGACGCTGATGGTGGTCTTGGAGACGACGAAGAAGTGTTTTAGCAAGATCGATGCTCTACGCTTGTTGGCTCAGCCATTAAAAGCTACCTGTAAATAGACGAACGCTTCTTCCTTCCCGTAACAATATATATATATATATATATATATATATATATATATATAAATTTTATCTGTTTTTTTATGCTGCATACAGCTTCTTTAATGCGAATAGCATTCTTTGCTTACTTAAGCTATGTTGGGCCTATCTATCTATCTATCTATCTATCTATATATATATATATATATATATGTATATATATATATAGATAGATAGATAGATGGATAGATAGATAGATAGATAGATAGATAGATAGATAGATAGATAGATAGATAGATAGATAGATAGATAGATAGATAGATAGATAGATAGGCCCAACATTGCTTAAGTAAGCAAAGAATGCTAGTCGCATTAAAGAAGCTGTATGTAGCATAAAAAAACAGATAAAATTTGTTGAATGTAGTGGATTAGCAGACGCAGCAACGAATGCAAATAATGGTAAGTGAATAATGTGCTATGAGAGTAACTTGTAAAGTGCGTAAAATGTATCGCCTGTAGTTTCTACAACATTGATGGGACATCCGTTCCAGTAATTTATCTCATGAGGAATAAATGAACATTGGTAAAGTCACATTCACGCAGCTGTTGCCTTTTTCTTTAGTAGGTTAATACGGTATGGTGAAACGTAAGTCTTCATCACTCTATAGTGAAAGTGTAGTGAAGATAACCATCTTTGTTATCTGCACAGTAGTTTAAAAGTAAGTCCTAGAAAGAAAGTAATTTGAAGCTGAGCACGTCGTCTAGACAGGTCTTCATTAGCTGCTTCTTTATTTAGTTCACACTATTTGGGTATCATAAATCACGTGAGTGAGTGAGTGAGTGAGTGAGTGAGTGAGTGAGTGAATAAACTTTATTGTAGGTCCGGCGAGGACGCGAACTCGTCGCGCACCCGGCTAGTCCCACGTCGGGACCGGCAGGTCTAGCCCACCGGCCCGGTCGCGGGCACGCTGGACGGCCAGGATTTGCTTTTCTAGAGCGGGGCTACGCAAAAGCGAGTCCCACTCCTCCTTGATGAACTTGGGGTATGTCGACCCACACTCCCACAGCATGTGCGCTAGAGTGGAGGTCTGGCCGCAGGAGGGGCAGGCGTCGTCGCGATACACGTCCGGGTAAGCCTCGTGGAGAACGGACAGACACGGATACGTACTGGTCTGCAGAAGCCTAAGCGAAACGGCTTGCGCCCTATTCAACTTGGGGTGAGGGGGTGGAAAGACCCTTCTAGACATGTAGAAGAATTTAATAAGCTCGTTGTGAGTAGCGGGAGCGTCCCTGTGGCCGTAGGGAGGAGGGGAGTCGGTGCTTCTTGTAGAGGAAGCGCGGTCGGTGAGGTCACGCGCAGCCTCGTGAGCAGACTCATTGAGGTTCGGGGGAGCACCCTCGACCGACCCTACGTGAGCTGGAAACCAGTGGATTGAATGATGCGTGAGAGCATCTCGACTCGAGCTGCTAAGAAGACGAGCAGCTTGCTTGGCGATGCAACCCTTCTGAAAAGCCCTAACTGCTGTTTTGGAATCGCTATATATCTCGGATCCACGACCGTCTAGCAGGGCGAGGGCGATGGCGGCTTGTTCGGCGACACCGGGGTCTGAAGTGCGAATGGAGGCGCAGTTGGAAATCTTGCCGCTGGAGTCGACCACAACGATGGCAAAGGTCTTCCCATCGCTGTACTCCGCGGCGTCGACGAAGCCTGCTCTAATGTCTCGTTGCTTGATCTGTTTGAGGATGGCTGCTGCTCTGAGCCTTGCGTCTGCCCTCGTTATGGACGGAATGGACGTTTCGGGGCACAGGCGCCACTTCGAACTTGTCTCGAATGCACCTGGGGATCGGGGTACTGACCATCGGGAATCCCGCAGGTTGGTAACCCAGCTCTTCGAGGATGTGTCTACCTGCCGCTGTGGTGCTCAAGCGAGTGAGTTGCGCGCGTTCTTGGGCTTCGGCAATCTCCTCGGCAGTGTTATGCACCCCCAGCCTAAGGAGATCCTCGGTATGGGTCCTGATGGGTAGCCCGAGAGCCCTCTTGACCACTTTGCGGATGAGAGCGTTGAGTTTGTCTCGCTCCGCTCTGAGCCAGTTATGCATAGAAATTGTTTACGTAAAGTGACATAGTACGAATGCATTGATAAGCCTGAGGAGATTGTTTTCTTTCATTCCTCGGTGCCGGTTTGCTATTCTGCGAACGAGGCGGAAAGCGTTGTCCGTCTTTGCGATGATCTTGCGGAGAGCCGTTCCGTTCCCGCCGTTGAATTCGACAAACATGCCCAGGACCCGAATAACGTCAACCCTGGGTATCACCCCCCCGTCACAAGTGCGAAGACTGATGCTGCTTTCGGAGACTGGCTTCCAATCTTTGGGTCTGCCTCCCTTCTCTTTTCTGTAAAGCAGAAGCTCCGACTTGGCGGGGGAGCATCGAAGTCCGGTGGGGCGGAGATACTCCTCGATCACGTCTATCGCCTCCTGCATGGATTCTTCGACTCTGCCCTCGCATCCGCTGGAGCACCATAAGGTGATGTCGTCGGCGTATATGGTGTGCTTGACGCCCTCTACGCGTGCCAACCTCTCGGAAAGACCAATCATACAGATGTTGAACAGGGTGGGTGAGATGACGGCGCCCTGAGGAGTGCCCCGCCCTCCGAGGGGCACATCGTTGGAGCGGAAGTCCCCAATGCGAATATCCCCTGCAGTTCCATTGCCAAATGCGAAAACTCTCTTTGGACCTATCCATTATGGCGGACCGGATGGACTACCACCTAACGGGGCAGTTAGGGCTGTGCAAAGACTGGGACCTCCTGACGCCGCTCTGGTTGGATATTAAGTCTAGCTTCCTTTAGTATGGCGGGAACGGTGAGCGGTTGTACGACGGAGGCGGGTGTAGCCATTCGCGCCTCAATGGCGTCTATGCGATCAGCGAGAGCTCCGAGGCCCCTGTTGGGGTCTCCGAGTGCAACCTGAATTTGACGAACGTTATCGGTGAGACAATTGACGCTAGCAGTGACCTGTTTGAGGCCATCTGCCAGCCCAAAGAGAGATTGCTTAATCTCGCTGACTTCTGAGGACATCGCTCCCGATTCACCTGTTTGTTTTACTACTGCTCTGCGTTTGGAGGACGTCGCAGTACCGTCTACTGGGGCTGGGATTGGAGTCTCTGTGGCCCTGCCTGGCGCACCGTTATCAGACGCATTCGTAACGAGTTTCCGAATCTCTGCCATTTCGTTAACTAGCCTCTTGATCATGCTCTTGAGGTCGTCGTTTTCTTTTCGTAAGCGAATGACTTCCGCGTCCCTAGCTCGCTCTGGGTGTGGGTCATTACGAGCTGCCTGAGCAGCTTCTATATTGGCACCGGGCTTGGGACGTGCCAGATCGGCCCAAAGGAGGGTCGGCTGCTTCCCCAAACGTGTGGAGGCCGGCTGAGGTCCAGATGCTGGCTGGGTTCTGCAACCTGGGCGGCCCCTAGAGCCGGATCTGGATCTTGATCGGACTCGGGATCTTGACATCGACCTGGCCCTGGAGACGGAGCGGCTCCTGGTGCGACCCCTGGAGCGGCCACGAGACTTGGATCTCCCCCTGGACCGGGAGCGGCTGCGACCGTATTGGCGTTCAGGCGATGCTTTCCGGGCTTGATTCGCGCCCTCCATGGGCGGGAAATGTTCGGCGTTGAGGGCGCGGGAGCGTTCCCCCCGTCTGCGCCTGACGAGATATGGCGTCTGAAATCGTCGCTTGCACTCCTTGGCGGCGGTAAGGTGGTCGCCACCGCACAGCTTGCATTTGGGATCGCACCTATGCTGGGCGTCAGGGTTTGCTTCTCCGCATCCTCTGCAGATGGCGTCGTTGGGCGAAGGGCAGACGTCGGAGCGGTGCCCGAGCCTGCCGCAGCTGTAACACACGTCCATTTGCTTGCGAAATGAAGTGCACCTGACGATAGTGCCGCCGTAGGAGACAAAATTTGGCACTCGGTACCCCTCGAACAGGACCACTACGGTGCCGGTGTTCTTGATTCTTTTGGCGCCCAGCGCCGTGGGATTTCTCGGGTTTACGAGTTTTTTGTCGAGCACCGCGGGCCCGTCGGTAAGGGAGACGCCTCGGATGACGCCCTTGCACGTGTAGTGGGGGGCGGCCTCGTAGGCGCTCACCTCGAAACGTTGACCGGCGACGGAGATGCCTTCGATGCCGACGTAGCGTGCAGCGTTGTCCCGGTTTGGTGTGCTGATCACCATTATGTTTTGTTGAAAGTTGGGACACATCGTGTCCGTGTCTCGCGACGCCGGATCGAGCCCGGCAGCCTGCCATATGGCGTCGGCGACTGCGGTAGGTCCACACTTGCTGATACACAGGCCTCCCCTGGGCCGCACGACGATCTTTGCCTCTTCTTTGGGCAGCGGAGGCATCCTGGCCTCTCGAATTATCTTGCTTTTAATGCCCGCGCGGTCGGCGGGACGCCGAGCGTTGGAACCGGCGTTATGCTGAACGTCGGCCGCACTGGCATTGGCCGCATTTCTCTTGCTCCTTAAAGAACGTCTGGCGGCAACGAGCTGCCACCCGGAGTCTTTAGTGAAGTCCTCGGGGGATAAAAACTCCCCTTCCACCTCACACTCCATCACAAATTCCGTGGAAAAAGCCTCTGACGAGAAGAGGTGGGCGAGCGATGCCTCGCCTCGCGAACCCTAACACGGTTAGGCTCAGCACACAGTGATGGCGTAGTCGAAAGAAAAACGGGAAGAAATGTCACAAAAGTCCACCCACCCACAAATGTCGGGTATCGGCGTGTTCCTCGTGACTTCACAGATCCGGAAATGTGGAAAGTTCAGGGGTACACACTCGAAAAACATCCGAAAACGATGGCAAAAAGCGGGAGCCGAGCGAACCACGTGATAGAGAAATCTGCCTTATATAACCAACCCTTATAGATAGCTTTCATTGATTACCAGATGGATGAGATAGTTGAAGTGGGTGAGGAGTTCTATAGAGATTTATAGAGTACCAGTGGCACCCACGACGATAATGGAAGAGAGAATAGTATAGAGGAATTCAAAATCCCACAAATAGCGCCGGAAGAACTAAAAGCCTCGGGAGCTATACAAAGGGGGAAGGCAGCAGGGGAGGATCAGGTAACAGCAGATTTGTTGAAGGATGGTGGGCAGATTGTTCTAGAGAAACTGGCCACCCTGTATACGCAATGCCTATTCAATCGTTTTGTAAAGTGTGGCTTATTTTATTTGGCCTTAAAACACAGCATTTCAAGCGGTATGTGCAAATAAGTAAGGAAGAAGAGTTTTCTTCTATATGGTAGTCACAATTCAATCACGGAACGCGAAGTGTTTCAGGATAAAAAACGTTGAAAGTGTTCTCACAGTTGCCGTGTGATATTAGCATGTTCACCCCTTTTAAAAAAATAAACATTTCCTACATTATATGGATTATGGCGTGAATACGGACACGTAATGGAAGCAAATCCATCATCGGGGTCCTTGATGCATGGCAGTGTACTCATTGAGTCCTCTAATTGGAAGAATAAGAGAATGAAAGGTCTAGGAGTAGAATAAGCGGCACCGTAATATAGCGTAGGGACATCAATAAACCGAAGAAAACCATCAATGGTAATGAGATCATTAAAATAGGTGTGAAGAGAGAAGCTAAGAGAAAAGGTGGTCAACTTATCCACCCAGAGAACGTCAAGCTTATTAACATCACCGTCAATCAGAAACTAGTCGGTGGATCTTTTTTGGAATAAATTGTAATGCAAATTAATTAACTGACCGCTATCGCTACTTGGCGAAGTATAAAATACCGCAACAGTGAAGTATTCGCCAGGACAAACAGAATCCTACAGCAAACTCTCTCATAAAACATGTCATCCAAGCCGATGCCGAAGAAAGGTATGCCTTCCCTCCTTTGAAGAGTACAAATACAACCAAGCGAACTGCCTTCCTGACGTGTTGACAGACACGTATTCCGCAGCAAAGACGTACGCGATTACGACCGACTCGTCAAGGCATCATTCGCAGCCAGTCACAACATCACAGTGCAAAGTTGATAACAGAGCTTCAAGTTCGTCTGTTTTCTCTTGTGCACTCTTGCTGTAAAGCGGGAGCCGTATGACGTAAAACTATTCCATGATGATTTTACTCTAATCTCTTTACGTAAAACCTATGTAATCACCGATGCAATCATAAGGGAAGAATCCGCAGCCTTGTCTGAGCAGCCGAATCAACTATTTCCTTGTTTGCAGGTAGTCACTTCTTCAAGGGAAACTTGTATTGCCGAAATTGCACCGTCGGTGTGGCTGTCGTAGCGAAAAACTCAAGCCACGCGAAAATAAAAATTGCTTGTCGAGCTGCGGTTGCGAGACCAAGAGGCTAACCGATTCAGCCACTTTGGGTTCATCATACGCGCCCTTTAAAGTGGGCTTTACTGCGCATGAATAAGTACACGCAGCGCAAAGTGCGATCCAATCACAGGACGTCCCCTCCCTGCGCAGGAGGTAAATTGTGCGAGTGCGTGTTCGCTCGCCTCGCGCCCGCCGTGTCCCGCAGTTCAGGCCCGGCAGTCAGATGGAGAGGCCGCGTTTGGTTCGATCTGCCGAAGAGCAGGCTGCGTTTCATGAATGCCACCGGGAACTCGCTCCAGAACGGGCTGGTTGCCGACGTGCCAACCTCGCCGTGAGGGATCGCGAAGCGGAGGCGTTACGACAACGAAGAGCCGCGGATCCTGGTCTTCGCTTGCACCTTTTTCAGAGTAGTGCAAGGGTGGTCAAGTTTTGTTTGCGTTGATAGCAAATGACATTGCATATTTAGACATCTGTTGTTCTTATCTAATTGGCTGACAAGAGGCGAAAAGTGCGCAGAAGTGAAGGGTGTTTCGGTTGGGCAAAGTTAGCACAGTGAAAACATAGATAGCCGCATAAGGAGGGTTGTGCCGACCTCGGCCATTGGTGCGCTTCCCCTTGCACAGCTTGCGGCGACTGGTTGAAATCGCACAGGCGGGCAACAGAAGGTTTCAAATGCCTCCTAAACGGATCCTCAGTGAAAAAGAGTGGGAAAAACAATGCCGTACACCTGCCGAAAAGGCTCCGCAAAGTTACACTGGCACAAATGTTTTTAATTTGCGCAGACCAGTCCATTCTCCCCGACAGCTCCGAACAGGCAGAGCCACAGCCATCTGCGAGCAAGCGATTTGCTATTCCTATCGCAACGTAACAAATAGGAAAGGGCTAACGTCGAAGAAGGCGTAGAATCGGAAAATAATTGATTCCTGAAGGTTTCCTATGTACACGTCATGTCAGATGGCGAGTTATAAACAGTTTTCGTCACCGGGAAATCGAAGCGCACTCGATCGTGCTTTCCAAGCAACAGTGGAACGAGGTGTGCGCGTCGGTAGACGGACAAATGAGAACCGGGCGCAAATAGAACCGCCTAAAGAAACTGTTAGACGACAAGCAATCCAAAGGCAATCACAGATTGGCAATTGATAGGATTTTACACAAACAAAAGGAGCAGGGCAAAACGGAGAGCGAGTTTCTAAAGGAGCTGGCCGAGACGTATCTGCCAATGGGCCCGTCAGGCGATGGCGACTATCCACAATACGCCGGCACAGAGGTCGAAGAACTCGACGCGCCCTTCACGGAATCGGAAATTTGGGATGCCTTACAAGGCCTCAACGGACGCTCCGCGACGGGCCCTGACGGGGTCTCGAATAAACTGTTAAGAAACCTAGACGGAAAGTCGGTCGAGAAGCTCACCGAAGAAATCAACAGAGCGTGGGAAACTGGACAAGTACCAGAGGTCTGGAAAGAGGCCTCGGTCATACTAATACCAAAACCAGGTAAACCACTTGCACCGGAGAACATGCGGCCAATATCGCTGACCTCTCTATGTACCGCTGACATCGCGGTACATAGAGAGAGAGGACCTCTTCCCACATAACATGGTGGGCTTCAGACCGGGCCTCTCCACACAGGACGTAATGTTACAACTCAAAAAGCACATAATCGACGGCATAACCAGAGACACCAGGGGCATACTGGCATTGGACCTAACGAAAGCGTTCGACACGGTGAAACACAGATTTCTAATGGAAACGATCTCGGTGATGGGGCTCGGCCGGAAATTCCACTCCTAAATAGGCTCCTTCCTCAGAGACAGGAAAGCCACGATCAAAATAGGACAGGCCACGTCCGATTGGTAGACGCTGGGCGCGAGGGGCACCCCACAAGGGGCGGTGCTCTCCCCACTATTATTCAATCTAGCGTTGAAAGGGCTCTCGGACCAGCTGACGAGAGTGACCAACGCCAATCACGCCCTGTACGCAGACGATATTACGGTGTGGTGCCCGGGAGGGTCCGACGCAGAAGTCGAGCGGGCTCTTCAAGAGGCGCTGGACACAACGGAAGAGTACCTGAAGGAAACGGGACTCCGTCTGTCACCCGGCAAATCGGAACTGTTGCTCTACAGGCCCTCGAAACAAGGCATGAGGAATTTGACGCCGATCGATCAAATACCAATCAAATTACACACGAGTGCCGGTCAGCCGATCCCCAGAGTGGAGACTATAAGAATCCTGGGGCTGCTAATTGAGGCTAAAGGCGGTAACACGCAAACGGTCATGAGACTCACGTCCAAAGCGAAGAACATGCTCCGGCTGATCCTCAGGGTGACCAACCGCAGGGGAGGGCTCAGCGAGAGCAATCTCATCAGACTTTACCACGCCTTCCTCATGAGTCACGTAAATTACGTAGCCTCGGCGCTAAAATTGACCAAGAGAGACGCGGCCAAGATAGACACACTGATGCGCAAGAGCATCAAGAGGGTGCTAGGTCTTCCGATCAGTACAAGCACGGAGTGGCTTGATCGGCCAGGGGTCCACACTTCGCTAGCAGAAATCATCGAAGCACAGACCAAGGCACAGGTCGTGAGGCTGTCGACCACCAGGGCCGGCAGACGCATCCTAGAAGAAGCAGGGATAAATGCAGAGGCAGAGTGCAACGCACGCAGCGTCGCGCTCAGCGCGGCGGTCAGGGGCACTTTCAAGGTATAACCGCTTCCGAGAAACGTCCACCCGCAATTCAACGAGGGGCGCCGAAACGCGAGGGCCCAAGCACTGCTAAAATCGACCGCCAACTGTCCGGGACCGCCAACTGGCGGCATTTGTAGACGCGGCCCAGTACGGGCGCAGCGACCGGTACGCGGCCGTCTCGATACGCTGGGATGGTACGATCATTAACGCAGCATCGGTCAAGGGGGTAACGTCCGAGGTGGCCGAACAGGTGACAATAGCCATGGCAATGAGGGTCCCCGAACGTCCTTACGTATACACAGATTCGCGATCGGCGGCCAGAGCATTCGCCTCAGGCTCGATATCGTGGAAAGCGGCGGCCGTCCTCGGCAGTGAGGGAGCCGCGGGTCATCACATCCTCAAATGGTTTCCAGCCCACATGGGGGCCGACGTGCACCCCGACTTTCCCAACGCCAACGAGCTGGCACACGGACGCGCGCAAGGACTCACGCACCGCGGCGATCGTGGCGAGCGAAGTGGCGGGGAGAAGGGGAGCACCGAGACTCGCTGCTCACCTTCAACGAAATAACAACGCACTATCAGCTGTCGAGGAGGACCTTCCCACTCCCCCACGCTAAACTTACTAGAGCACAGTCATCTATATTCAGAATGCTGCAAACAAGGTCGTTCCCCTCGAGAGGTAGAATGAGCCTTTATTCACCGGACGTAGAGCCGCAATGTCCGGATTGCGGCGAATCGTACTGCTCGCTATTGCACATGCTTTGGCAATGCTCCGCGTTAAGCGGCACCGTGTTCAGCAAAGAAGAAGACTGGATGGACGCCCTGCGAAGCGACGACCATCAGACCCAGCTCCGGGCCGTCCAGAGGGCTCACGAAAGGGCGGAGGCTCACGGGCTTCCCGTCCCAACGTGGGTGCGGCCCGCGACCCCCGCCGACCACTAAACCAAGAGTGGGTGGGAAGGGGTTCCTCAGGACACAATAAAGTTATCTCCTCCTTGCGTAACGGACAGCCGAGGTGGAGGTGATCTGAAAAATGTTTCACCAATCGCTCAGGGCTACTGGCTGTAATGGAATAGAAGCAGTCTGGAATAGGTTTATGTTACAGCACGAATGCAGTACACTAACAGTCGCATTGAACAAAAAATTGCAAGCCGAAACACGAGAATGACATTTAGACGAGGCGTGAAAATTGCTGCTTAAAAGAAACAACAGAATTCATTCAAGGCTTGTATATATAACACAGGCCATCACTAATAATCTTGTAAATTGCGATGATTTTCCCTTATTCAACTCAAGCTGCTTCCTTCATGCAAATCGGATTCACCGAGAAAAGTCTTCGCGATTAAAACCTTTGTTCCTTTCTGCTTGTAGGATTCCTCCAAAAACCTCTTCTTTATTCTTAAAACTCAGAAACCGGATTATAAATGGGCGGTTTTATCGTCGTCCACGTCTCTATTGCGATTACCCTGCGGTGCCGTTTATATTATTGCGATAGGAATTACATGCACATTCCGGGCGAATTATCGCCGTTTTTTGCCGTCGTTGTCGCTGTCGCGATTTTCAGTTTGTCTACGGGGTTGTGGACGTCCTTCTCTCTGATGCGGAAACTAGAAATTTTCTCGTCGCGATACGTAATCCGGTGGGGTCGGGTTTTCGTTGGCAGTGAAGACGCGACGATACTGTCACAGAGGAGAAAGGCATCCTAACGTTTCGCCAGCTTTTTCAAAACAAAGGGCGTTTGCTTGCAATGATGCAGCGCTGGCGAAGGACGGAGGGCAGTCATGGTGCGTCGGAGCGGGGCCATGAAATGGGAGGGCTCTGAAGTCGCCGTGACATGCCCTGCCGAAAGCAATTTCCCGGGAAGGCGCTGTAGACTAGTTTCGTACTAGTCGCTGGAATCTCGGGCATGAACGTGGCGCGAAGACGCAGGACGATAGCTGGGGAAGCCTCACGATGGCACATGATGACTGCTTTGAACTGCCAGTTAAAGTGTCCGATCGTTCCGTTGCCAGAGTGGTCGTAACGTGTGGTCCTCTATCACTCAAAACCAGTCACGAGCCCGAGGACTCTGAAGATTTGCACTTGGTACTGCCATCCTTGACCAGTTATGACATGACGAGTGGTGCCGAAATGGGATATTCAACCAGCAAAGACAGTTGTCGCGACCTATATTGCGGTAGTCCCTACGAGACGTTCTACTTCAGGACATCGTGTCAAAGTTCAATGGCAGGGAAAAAAGGGATTAATGATGCCTAGGTTAACGTGTTGCATGTGTTCTTAAGGCTGGCAGAATACTACGCGTGACGAAATGAGGTGCCAGGAATTTTTGCCTCATTGGCAATGAATGAAGGTGCGCGACCAGGTACGACAGTAACGCTGCATAAAGGGCCAAACGTAGCAGTAAGCCACGCCGCACGTTGGGGCGGGGATGAAAGGATGGCTGATGTTTTGCAGCTGGTTGAAGCGCCCAGGACAGTATGTTGGAGGAACGTAGAGTCTGGCTCCGTCCAGTGGATACATCGCAGTGGACAATCATTTTTGACTCAGGGACGGTGAGCTGCTGCATCTTCAGTGAAGAGTCACCCATGGTCAGTCACCGATGAAGATATGATGGCGGAAGCACGGAAGAATGCGTTAGCGAACACATCTTTGCCATTGACATACTGAATATCAATGGTAAACTGGCCGATGAACGACCGCTGGCTGAGTTCGACCGGCGGAAGTTTATCCCAGTGTTGAGACAATACGTATGTGGCAAGTTTGTGGCTAGTATAAATGTGCAGTGCTATAGTTTCGAGGATGTGACGAACGTGGACATGCACCCCGCAGATGGGAAGGAGCTGTATTGAATCAGCAGGCCATTTCGTCTGCGCCATGGTCAGAGTTGTGTCGGTTGAACTGGCGGTGTAAGCAGTCATCTTGAGTGTGGCGCGTTTCGTGAAGAAAACGCCTATGGATTCCAGGATTTGTTCACGCGTTGTTTAATAACTGCTCCGACGGCGGTGTTCCGTGAGGAGTGCCGATGGAGCGTCCGATTCTAGATGTGATAGCAGAGTGGCATCATAAATGTTGATGTCCACGTGAAGGATTCCGGACCTCGCACATCAGCGAAGGTGTCGTGGAGAGGAGCTTTATACGCGGCTGTTTTTAGCAAGAACTACCTGTCAAAGTTAAGCACGCCAAGGAAACGGTATATACAACTGGTGGTGTTGAGCTGAGGATAATTTGGTAGGATCAAGAGGCGCTAACGTAAATTGCAGTCCCTTCTGCGGAGAATTTTAGCCAGAAAAAGAAACAGAAATTAAATTCTGGTGTTTTATATGCGAAAAACACAATCTGATTATGAGGCACGCCGTAGTGGGGGACTCCAAATTGATTTTGACCACCTGGGGTTCTTTAACACGCACATAATGAACGGTACACGGGCGTTTTTGCATTTAGCCTCCATCGAAATGCGGCCGCCGCAGCCGGGATTCGATTCCACGAACTCGTGCTCAGCAACGCAACGTCAAAGCCGCTACGCCACCACGGCAGGTGCAGTGAAAAACGTGGACGACGGTTACGCCTTGCGAGGTCTTCTGCAAATTCATGGTAAACGAAGTGCTTGAAAAGTAGTTGCAGATACTGAGGGTGGTCCTCAGCGTACCTAAAGAAGACCAGTATGACGCACAGATAAAAGAAGCAAGAATTGAGGCCGCGGACGACTTCATCGATGAAACGTCGAAGGGTTTGTTCCGTATTCCTCAAGCCGAATCTCATGAATAGAAGCTCGAACAAACCATATGACGTCTTCATAGCAGCCCTCGGAACGTCGCTGGCTTTGGCAGCGATTTGCGTGTAGTCTTTGACTAGATCAAACACAGAGAAGGCGTGCCAGCCGTGTATGGGGTGTGTGAAGCACTGTATTTGACGAACGGGGTATATGTCGGCAATGGTGATCCCCGAAGCGTCACCAACAGACGGTCTTTGCTATCAGGTAAGGCTCCGATGCTTACGGTCGCTCAGAGCGGCGGGCGACTTCTTTCGTGGAGCATCCATTCGAAATCACTTTGGGTGATTCGCCGGCTGTCAGGAGTTAGGCGACAAGCGCGGCAGGAAACAGCAGGGCCCGCAGTGGTAGGGATGTCGCAGATACTGTTCTGGTGTGCCTCGCGTAGAAGCCCGCTTTGACAAGTAAGGTGGGGAAATTCGACAAGAAGGGTGTGGTAAGTCAACGGACTTTCTGCGGTTATCGCCCTAATGCATAACTGTTGGCGATCCGCTGACCTCGCGAACAAAGACGTGTTGTAGCGTAGATATCGTGGTTGCGTCATCAGTCAGGAAGAAGATTGTAGTATGCCAGGAAGTTGACTCAACGATTTCCAAAAAGTCGACGATAACGCAATTCCAAGAAAAACGACGGCTTTGGTTTATTGAGTTCGATGGGCAGGTAGCGCGGCCCGTAGGATTTGACGGTGGACGGGTTCGTTGCACTGAGCTCGAAGGACCTACACAGACAGTTACCGTGCAGGTAATCTCATGGATTACTGCAAATATCCGCACCATAGTGGATCAGAAACCGCTGTGATGCTTTTATTCGTACCAAAAATATGACGCCTTGCAGGTTGCCAGTTTGCGGCTATGTTTATGAGCTGCCGTGGCTTCCCTGGCGTGCAAGACAATAGTATTTGCGCCTTTTGTCCCGTAAGCGTCGGTGACAGTAGTAGCGGCTGGTAAACACCCGGCTGCGATGAGTTGCAGTCGCGGGTTTTCAGGGCGCTCGTGGGGACACGACTGCGGGCTTTGTTGCTGATGCTATTGAATGGAGCTGAGCAGTCTGGTAACGACCTCAACGTAGTGAACCAGCGCGCAGGCGTCTGGAACTTCGTTGATAGCCTCAACAAAGGAAGATAGCGATGACAGGGAGACGTCGGTGATGCGGTCAATGACCTCTGGTAGTTGGTGTAGCGGTAGCGCTACTGAACCTGGAGAATGGCTTGGACGTGTGCTTGTAGTCGTTGAAGCCACAACGTTCGGCGGTAGACGGCGTGAATTGTCGGTGTGCCGGCGAGGGCACATATGTGGCGGATAAACTGCGATGGCTGGCGGTCGAGGGTTCTTCGCACTGGAATAGTTGACGCACCTTTTGGTATTGAAAAAGTGACAGCCGAGAGATGAATTCAGCATTCAGAGGCCTGTAAAGGCCGGCAGCTAGTGGGTTGAGGAGGATCTCCTTGATTTGAGCAGCGCAATGGGTATCGATATGGGCAATGATGTAATCGTAGCACGTTCGGTCATGGGTAATGAGCGCTAGGGAGAACTCGGCCAACAACTGCACGAACCACACTTCAGGCGAGTCGTTACAAAACTCTAGACGTTTGCCAGTGACGCCGCAGACATCAGAGCTGGTGTAGAGAGTAGCCGCGCCCGCGGCAACAGCGTGCAAGACAACGAAAGCTTCAACAGGACCCGCAATGGCGGCCGCCAGAGATACTGCGTTGGCTTCGCCCGGTTAGAGATGCACGGAATTTCTGGCCACGTGCTACTGATTCTGGAACAGTCGCTTCTACTGTTTGAGTTGGTGCGTGTATTTTGGATCGCTCTCACTGCTCTGGAGGTCCGGCTGTAATTGTTGCGTATGTCGTCGAAGCGCTACGCGGACTTGCAAGTTGGCTGTGGCACCGCGTTGTGTTCGTAGTCCGGATCACCAGATGTGGGATTGCGAAGTGGGCAAATCCCAACATCGAATACCATATGGCGGTTGATTCCTTCAATACAGAACAATTGCTAAATGTGTGATAACATTGTCGAAGTAAAACAGCACCCGCAGCTATGGTTCGGATGAATCATGGTGAAGTGGCCCGTAATGAGCACTGGTGGTTTCTTGGCCCGAAACCTACTCATGTCTGACTATGGCTTAGTCCTGTAGCCGTGTCACGGCTCTTGAACTATTCACATGTCTTCCATTTATTTCAGCGCTTTTGTTATTTTGCACTATGTACTGTTTGAAAACTGTTTTAGATGTTATTGCGAGTCGGAATGCAGGAGTATGCGTCTCCTTTCACACATATGTTTAAATAGAGTGGGGCAGCGTGCAGTGAGGGGCACAGTTCATGTCTCATCTATTGCAAGATTTCGGAGACAATACCTCAGCCTGGTATGGCTGTAGAAACAGAACAGCCGTAGAGATACTGAAAATTGAGTGGTGTAACTACACTCGTTCGTGGTTCCAGTGGACTTTGCACGCTTCTTCTTAACACATGCTTAGTGCAATCTACGGTCAACTACTCCCAAGCCACAATGTACAGTGCGCGTATTTCAATATTCTGCGCTTTTCGTTCTCTAATCCCTGCCACTAAAGTAACATGAACTCGGGTGTACACTGCTCAAGAAGAGTTTTGGTCACCTTTTCCCTGGCATTGCTTACGACTAGGAGCCATATGGTGAGAGGCCATCAGATGGTCGGCTCACTGGCAGTGGAAGCGCTTATGTGTTAGGTCACGTTGCCAGGTGCATTTTCATTCGAAACAGCGTCTGTCGAAACTACCAGTTCTTGTGGAAGGAGGTAACCAAATGTGCTTTCGAAACAGACAAACCACCCCAACGAGCCTATTTTAGGTGCCGACAAAAACACTTCATATATAGGCACTACAGAGGCAGTGCTAAGGCGGTTCTGAGCGCATGATTTGCGCCTCGTAGACTAAATCTGTCGAATAAGGTTCTTTGAGTCGATTCCGTCCAACTATTGTGCTCGGAAAGAAAGAAAATTCGCAGGATTGACTATGTGCAAGATAACGTTTAAAGTGAATGCGGCCTATGATGCATGTATCTTGAATATAAGGAGGTGCAATATACCTAGGGGTCGAGCGCTAATGTTGTGGCAATGCTACTCGCTTTATAAAGCAAATGAATGTAACGTATCATTAACAAATAAAGCGTTTCATTGAGCGATATAGATAACGCGGCGATTCACCTCCCCATGTCAACGTGGGCGGTTGTGGCAATTTGTGGTCAGGATATTAGAATAAATTGGGATTACAAAAGGTTCACATTATAGGGCCCGTGAATGTTACGTAGGTACGAGGACATTCTTAGCGAAGCCTTCAGAGTTCATGTGTTCCACTGTCTAGTTGTCCAGATAGACAAGGAGAAAGAAAGGAAAGAAATGGAGAAGTCGGCGACCGAAATAGTTGGTAACCATAGAGAAGTGAAGAAGTTGGCATGAAAAGCAGCCAAGTTTGGAACGAAAAGTAAAGCGAACAAAAATTGCGTTTATTATACTCATTAGGTGCATTCCGCGTAAAGCGCAGAAATCGATATTAAATGTACTTCTCTGTTCCATCCCACGTCAGCAAGGAGAACATACATACGTATACGAAGATGATATGGCTTTCTTGGCATCAGACAGTCATAATTATTCCCGGTATAGTCACTACAAAATTACCTCTTCAACATGGAATTCTGTTTGGACAATACTTGCCTCTCCCTTAACGTTACACAGTACTTGATATTGCTTTTGCGAAAAGAAAGAACGTGCTTACATATCACTGTTACCGTGTAAATGCCAGTTAAGTATTTGGGTGTAATAAATTTAGCCTATGGACGGTGTAGTTAAGGTGGAGTAACAACAGTTCGTATGCCACGTAATTTGTGCAACATGCCCTCGGGGATGCCGAGAGATAATATTTTAATGATATATGAATTGTATGCGCGCGCCATTTTTAGGCTGTGTATTTTTATGTGTGTGTGTGTGCCAGTTAACAAATCATATTATCTTCTACTGCACCGGAAGGTCTTGCGACTGTGTTGCGGATTACCATATGTTCAGCCAGTAATGCGTTACACCAAGAAGTAAAGTGGCCCCTAATATGCAGATGCTGTTTACTGGTGGCACAAGCATTCCTAAATATGTATGAAGGTCATATTATCATTATTATTATTATTATTATTATTATTATTATTATTATTATTATTATTATTATTATTATTATTATATGAGAAGATTGGAATTCATGTTTATATCCCAGCCTGCATGATCTTTGGCCTACACTGGCATCGGCTCACCACAGCTGAGATTGTCCTTGTACAAACATTGCTTAATTATTGAAATGTGTGCATCAGCGAGATGCCAAGTATTGATGATGGGCTAGAGCCTCTAGAGATTATCTATGACAACATTCACCCGAAAATACTAACCATGTTTTTAGATTAACTGAAATGGCGTGTTACAAGTTGATTTATTGAGTTGAGCAATAAACGCTGTCGTGCACGCTTCACAGTGCCACAAAAAAAGGTTGGAGTCACTTTAGCCTAAGCTAAAGAGGATAAAGGCGAAATCCTGCGCGCTCTTGAGACTTTCATTACATTATCTGATATTGCAATTGGAATGCGTTTTTACTTCCTATTGTTTTCTCCCACTAAAAGTCGTGCGTTCGAGTGCCTTAATAGCAATGCCGTAATTAACTTCCCCTGAATTAACACCAAAGGTTCGACTCACGGCCATCAAGATGTTAATTCCAATCCAACTTGGAGATATGGCGGGTTCGACCGTATCTGCATGGTGGGTTCGAGTGCCCTAACAAATTTGTGGAAGGCGGCGCAAACAGGTATCTACCATGGCCACGGTTTACTGATACCAGTCAACCACGGCCGCCGCGGGATCACGGGCGCTGCAGGTACCGCGGCCGGTCAGCCCGAGCGCACTAGCGTGTTCTACTGGCGCACTACATGCACGTATGCCGTCTTCATCCTCACCGGCGCTTGAAGCGATAGTCATGCCACCATAGCACCCCCCTCCTTTAAGTGCGCAGCGCGATTGAAATATGTGCGAAAGGCACGCGCACAGAAGGAGGAAATACCGCAAACCCGCATACACGAGTGGCAACTCGCAGCGTGCGCCAAGACGTCCAGACAATGTCTGTGCAAGTCCCGCACTGCCGACGTCCGCGCGGCCAGCACGGTGCAACTCGGCGCAGCCACAGTGATGCCGTAGTACGAAATCGCGACCTGTCACAATTTCTGCTAGATGCCCGGGCCTAGTGGAAGTCCGAGCTCCGAAAGAAAACCATGATGCAGGTCGCGACTTGCGTGGAGATAGCGCAAACGTTGGTCAATCACGTTGTTGATGCAGAAGTGATTCTTCGACTGATTAAACCAGATAGCAGAGCTGCTCCTGCAAAACTTCGGTAGCACACGCGCAAGGTATGAGCACCGAACTTCGGAAGGCTCGCCTGCTGCTGCTTGCGGTGAAATCTCGAATGCAGATAGTATTCGGGTTGCGGTGGTCGCTGAAGGCATCACCAAGGTTGTGCTTGTGGCGTCGGCGTAGCTGCGACAGTGAAATTTGACCCTAGCGGAGCCAGTGAGAGAGCCTCTTAATCGGTGATGAGCGAGTTCCGCCCGAAAGGGAAGAGGACAGCTTGCGGGAACGTCCAAAGAATGAGAGTGGCGAGCCGTTGATTAGTCGAAAGCGCTTGCGTTTGGCCGAGTGAATTCCTTGGAAAGAGTCCGGGGGCAGCTGCCTTAAAGCTGGGGCGCAGGCACACGAACCGAGTAGAGGCTCGATGCTGGGGCCGGGGCGTGCTGACGATCGACACAGGTGGACGCATGCGATGTGGGACGACAAGACGCCGAATAACGTGACGGCTCAATGGCGAGAGCTGTTGTGACTGAGCGCTCGAGGTGGCATTGTGGGCAAAAGCCCGCAAGACCGCGTAGAAGTCGGAGCCGGTGGTGGAAGCTAGAGCCTGGAACGAAGCCGGAGCCAGGAACCTTGTTGATACGAAAATGGCCGTCCACCTGGATGAACCAGATTTCTGGCATGTCGATATAGAATTGCCCGACACCCTACAACCGCGGGATGTCAACCGGACCACGTGTGCCACGTCACTGTCGCCTTCGTAGAGTCGGCGTGTTGATGCTGGCACGGGTTAACAATTTGCGGGAGGCGGCACGAAGAGGTAGCCCCCGTAGCCACGGTTTATTTAGGCCGGCCAGACATGGTGGCGCTAGAGATTGCGGGAGCGGCAGCTACCGCGGCCCGTCAGGTCGAGCGCGCTAGTGTGTTCTATTCTCGCGCTACATGCATATGAGCCGTCTTGTTCCTCACCAGCTCTGAAGGCCATAGTCGCGCCGCTACAAACTCTATCTTAATGAACTGTGCCTTGATTCACTTCGTCTTAATTAACGCCAAAGGTAGTGGGTTCGACTCTCGACCTTCACCATGTCAATTCGAATCCAACTTATGTGAACTTTCACATATATGCCTTAGAGATATTCATCATGACACACTTTCTAATTAACAAGACACTGTTTGTTAACAAGACACAGTAACTGAACCATCGTTATTAAGCTGTTACCCAGCATCCTTACGGCTTTTCCTCCTAATAGAGGAATGATTGTGCACTGCGTTCGGTTTCCTTGTTTTCCCAAGGGGAATATGTGCACAGTTTTTTATACTGTATCAGCATGTAGGAAGTGAGCGTGTCCGTGGCTATGCAAGTTCAATATGGATATATATATATGTACGCTGTTGCAGCGTTTAATTTTCTTTGGTCTTTATCTTCTTTTAGGGAGGGAAGGGGCGGAGGGGAATAGGCTGGTTGCTTGGGCTAGTTGGTAGTTCATGATAAAAAATAACCTACAGCGCGAAGGACAAGGACTGCTAAAGACGACACACACAGCGCGGCATACACAGGTGTCGAGGGTTTGAAATCCCTCCAGGGTTTTGCGTGCAAAGCTGCTGGCTGTTGCTTTGGGGAAGGCAAAACATCTTTTCTGGGTTGGTGCAATGCGTCCCCTCAAAAATAGAATGCATAATTTCAACTAACCTTCGTCACTCTGGCGTCTTCGCTCGTCTAAAATTAGCTTACGACAGATAACTTAGTTTATCTAAATAAGTCAGTCGGTAGCAAATATCCAAGTCTTGTTCCAGTAACTCTTAAACGTGCGTTGCCTTCCTGCATTTGCAGGAAGTGTAGTTAGTCGGCGCTTTTAAGTGCGAGCTTTAGCTCGGAGCCTACTCCGATGCCTTCAATTCAAATGCATGTAACATGCAGAAATGCTTTTACGAGGCAACCTCCTGACCGATTTGAATGAAATTTATTGCACGAAAGAGCGCAATTTATTTGCTAGTGGCTGTAAAAGCAGAAGTTCCATTTACAGCGAGAAATGATTTAGAGGAATTCGAAAAAGAATTGGTTAGTTTAAGAAGCATGCAAGCGCAAATTGACAAATTTGCACCTCTGCATCAAAGGCGGATATCGCAGTTTTGCAAACGGAATCCGTCAAAGCAGCTAACGCGGGCAAATTCAGTATATGGAGTTATACCTTGCGTCAAGAGGTTCAAATGTTTATAAGGGCTTTGCAAAAGTACGACTTTCAAAACCAGGTGTAATTCCAACACGTGTAGTATTACATGAATTCGACAGAATTGGTACATCTTTTTATCGCTTAGTTACGTAGTCGTAAATTTGAAAGGTATTGCTTTATGAAAGTTTGCAATTTTCACGAATATTTATGTTTAAAAATGCAGGCCTAAATCTAATGTTCTGTTGCGACAGTGACTATATTTCAGTGTTATTTATGTGCGACTAAATTTATGGGATTTGGTTCCGTGGTTGCAAAGAAAAACAATTTCAACTTTCTAATGTATTCAAACAAGAGCCCAAGAGGAAAAGTTTCCTCTGAAGTCCCTAATATCTTGAAATAATGTGAATGACCAAGAATAAAATCGCCGAAGGCAGACTATGTTGTAGTAGTATTAAATATATAATAACCTCTTTTAGTAAGGCAATCAACATGGCTAGTTGATAGACATTCAAGGTTATGTTGCGCTTAATGCTAAGCTGATGGAAGAACTTAAGAACGAACATAAAATGTTCGACAATTACGATAGTGCCTAATGCGAAATTCGGGCGCATCTTTCTACGTGTTTTCATTTCGCGTTGTATTGAGGCAAAGAACTTGAGACCGAAATCACCGCGTCGACTGGCAGTAGGCCAGTGCAGTCAGCGCCTTCGCAGAGGAAGAGGTGGCATGGCAACGTCAGCATGGTGAGCGGCGTCAGAGCCAGTTGTGGAAGAAGACAACGACGAACGCGTGTGCAGTGGCAGGAGCGCGTTCGTGTGGTTACACCGAGGGGCGCGAACAAGGCAGAGCAGGCGACGACGGACATGCGAGCAGTGACACCCGCACGTTCGCACTGCTGCGCCGACGCTCAACCGAGGAACGAGCGCGTAAGAGCTGCCCGCTGAAAGAACAAGAGGGGGATGTTCGTTCTGTTGTTCTTTTATCTTCGTTCTTTAGTCCATCCGTCAGTATAGCGCAAAGCATAAACAATCATGGACAACTTGATTTTGTCTGCCCGACCTGTAGGCTTCTATGAAAGCTACAACTCCAACTTATCTTCTCTTCTGCAGGTGCTTAAACGATACCGCGTGGAGAACCATCATGGCGACATCGGTTTTCTTACGCAGTTCACCGGCAAGCCCGCAAAGCCAGCGAAATTCCGGTTTGTGGAACTGAACACCACAACTTAACCTCTATAAAGAATAAAAAAAAACTGTCGTCGCCTTTAACTCGTCATCATGAAGACTGCAGCGCTTACCTGAAGACAGAAACACGGTACCTAAATAAAGTTTTTTCCCACGTCCAGCTTAAGTGTCCGCTTCGTAAAGCCTGCATGTATGCACCTAAAGCGTGCATCGCAGTGTCGTTTGTCGCAATGCACAAAGTGCCAGACCACTGCCTATAACGTGTCATTTCTTATTTAAATACTCCAGCTATATGCGGGTGTTCTGGTGCGATAGCTGCAAACAAACAGGGACTTCCAGTCCGCCAGGGACTGCAACGGTGTTTCTACCGACGTCACGCACCACTCCGACGCT
The DNA here is from genome assembly GCF_050947875.1 of Dermacentor variabilis. Lineage (NCBI taxonomy): Eukaryota > Metazoa > Arthropoda > Arachnida > Ixodida > Ixodidae > Dermacentor > Dermacentor variabilis. The sequence goes on along the minus strand of NC_134578.1, from coordinate 124,783,574 downwards.
AATCACTTCAAGGCTGCTCTCGAATCACTGTTTTGTTAAACTACGCCCATCCCTCATGCAATACCCCATCTCTGGGGCCTTTGAGGTACAATAAATAAATAATAAATAAATAAAACACCCTACGCGATCCTGTGTTAACCTTTATAAAACGTTGTCTCGGTCACAGCCAGAAATTACAAAAATATATTCCCATCAGCATAACGAGAACGAAAAGACGACTGTCCCATGCTCGCTGCGCCCAAAATACGGCTACACCACAAGCGTCAAGCGAGGTAACGCAGCGCCGCATGTGCCCACACCACGTGCTGACAGAACGCCGGTTCTTGTTGGAAAATCGGCTGGATGGCAAGCGACAGGACGTGACGAAGAAGACTCGAAGCTCGAGAGCATTTTCTGTTTTTGTTGTATGTTAGAGTCTCTTTAGTTGACAGGTACAGGTTCACCCCGAATGAGACAGTTCTTGGCATAATTGGAATAAAAACAGAATGCCTACCAAAATGGGGTTGCCCGTGCGGAAGCCCAAAGGTTTAAGAATTTTTAAACAACTCCATTTTGGTCGGCGTTTTGTTTTTATTCCTATTATGCCAAATCTGTACTATTAGGGGTGAACCTGTGCCCATCAACCAAAATGGCGTTGTCCTTGTGGAAGCCCAAAGGTTCAAGAATTTTTATACTTGCGGCGGCTACTCAGGCTATGGGAGGCAAGACGCGGGCTCATAAAACGCTGGAAAAGACAGAAGCTAAACAGGAAACTCAAGAAGAAGTTAGCAGAGATCACAAAAAAGGCAGAGGAGACGTAACACAGCTGGCCAGGCAAAGGTGGCAGCACTTCTGCAGCTCACTGAACGGCACGCTCAGCACAGCCAAGACGTGGCGCATGCTAAAATCCCTCATGAACCCAACCAAAACGAAAACAGAAAGCGGCGCAGCAATCCAGAAACTGGTCCAGCAGCACGAAGGCTCCGACGAGGAACTACTGGAGGCAGTGCGTGCAAAATGCTACGGCAAAGACAATCCCAAAGGCTACGACGGGGAGTACCTGGGGACAGAGAACCCCGAGATGAACACACCGATTACAAGAGAGGAAGTTTACGCGGCACTTAGAGCGACAACCAAAAACACAGCCGCGGGCGCCGACAAGATCAGAAACTCCCTAATACGCCACCTCGGTGACGAGGCGATAGATCAGCTCATAGCATACCTCAAGGCACTGTGGGCAGACGGCACGATACCGAAGGAATGGAAGCACGCTGTCGTGGTGATGATACCTAAACCAGGCAAAAAGCTTCAGATTGAAAACCTGAGGTCCATCTCCCTCAACTCGAGCCTCGGCAAGCTCTACGAAAGAATAGTCACCAGAAGAATCCAACACCACCTGGAGGACAAGGAACTATACCCGCACAGCATGTTTGACTTCCGGGCGAACCTGTCAACACAGGACTTCCTGCTATAGATAAAAGAAGAAATCATAAACACGTTAGCTAGAGCAGGCGAAAACGTTATCGTGGCTCCAGATATCAAAGGGGCCTTCGATAACGTTAGCCACGAAGTCATCATAGAAGGACTGAACAACGCCAACTGCGGCAAGAGAATCCACGACTACGTAAGAGCCTTTCTGACCAAACGCACGGCAACGGTGGGATTGGGGGATCTGCGAAGTGACGTCTCTACCACCCCACGCAAAGCCACGCCGCAGGGCTCCATGATCTCACCAATACTCTTCAACATCGCTATGATCGGAGCGGCTTGACGACTCAGCAAGATTGATGGCATCCAGCAAGCAATATATGCTGGCGACATCACGGTCTGGGTCAATTGAGGCTCCCTAGGACAGAAGCAAGAAAAACTGCAGGAAGCGGCCAAATGCATGGAAGAACATGTCAGAGAAAGGGGCCTGGCGTGCTCCACCAAAAAAATCAGAAATACTGAGAGCGGGAAGAAACTCCACCAAGGAAGAACCAATAGTAAAACTAGAGGGACGAAACATACCTGAAAGGATCATGATACGCATCCTAGGCATGTGGATTCAAGGAAGCAAGAAATGAAGCCACAAAATCAACTTACTCAAAAAATCGACAGAACAAGTAAGCCGAATGATAACAAGGGTATCTCAAAGAAGAAGCGCAATGAGAGAAGGAGACACAATCAAGCTGGTCAGAAGCCTGGTGGTCAGCAGAGTCACGTACACGCTCCCGTGCCACAACATCACCAAGCACGAAAAAGAACAGACGGAAACGTTACTAAGGAAGGCGTATAAGAAGGCGCTACATCTGCCAAGAAACACGTCCAATGATAAACTGCTACTGATGGGTCTAAGAGACACCTTCGAAGAACTCGCGGAAGCGCAGCTCAATGCACAAATCGCTTGGCTCCAGCAGACTGCCACAGGCCGTAAGGTCCTAAAAAGAATCGGGCATAACACAGACGGAATGGAGGATCGGGCAGCTAGCATCCCATACAGCGCTCGCCAGACACTGGAGATAAGCCCCCTACCAAAAAACATGGACCCGAATCTCCACGCCGCCAGAAGGCAGGGGCGAGCAGATTACGTGGAACGAAACCTAGCCACACTAGAAAACACATTATACACAGACGCGGCTGTATACCCATAGACCGCAACACTAGATCTAATGTTTAGAGTCGCGGCAGCAGTGGTAGACCACAACGGAGAATCAATTAGCTGCGCGACCCTGAGAAACTGCACGGTAACGGAGGGGGAAGAAGTCGCCGTAGCTCTAGCGGCGCCTGAAGGTTACCGCAGGAACAAATCTCTGATTATGCTAACAGGCTCCAAAGCAACATGCAGGAACTACATACAAGGCAGAGTTAGTAAGGAAGCACTGAGAATTCTCCTCGAAACAGAGCCTCCTAATAAAAACATAAAACATAGGATCTTCTGGATACCGACACACACCGGTATAGAGGGCAACTCAAGGGTGGACCGCCTAGTTCGCAAACTCACGCACCGAGCAGTGCAGTCGGAAACCCTAGAGGCCCCCTTAACGGTGGAGCCGACGTTTGCAGAAATACTGACCCACAACAGTGGGAGGAGACTTAAACACCCCCCACCCCACACATCGCTCACACAACACGAGGCAGTCAGCTGGCGAAGACTGCGAGCAGGTACGTTCTTCAACCTGCACACACTACACAAAATGTTCCTTACCCAGTACAGGGATACATGTCCGTGGGGCGGGGCAACCCCCACGTTATACCACATCACGTGGGAATGGAAACGTAATTTCGCATTCCGTAAAGTAAATAACCCAAGTGCAGAACAATGGGAGGGTGTGCACATCAGCAGCGAGCTCGCAGCGCAACGGGCAATTGTGCAGCCCGCCTGCGAGGCAGCAAGACTCAGCCGCGCCCTGGAATGGGGGCGCCAACCTTGTAAAGCAGCCAGGGCTCAAGACATGAGGACACCGGCCCACCGCCAATGTCTCTGAAATATAGAGCAATTGCAGCGGTGGCGTAGAGGTAGAACACCCGCCTCGCGTGCAAGAGGTCCGTGGTTCGAATCCCGGTGCCGGCAATTTTCCACCGGATAAAAAAAAAAATCCGCGTGTTGATAAAATTGCACAAACAGGCCTGGAGTGTGGCCTGATCCCGGTGACCAGAACCGGTAACGCACTCCCTCACCAGAGCAGGATTGGCCACCCTGGTGCAGTACTTGGCCACAACCTCCTATGAACACAACAATCAAACCCCGGCCCTCAGTCCCCAGCAGCTGCGAAGCAACTGACCACGGCGGCGGTCAGACCTGCGACGCAGCAGAGGGTGCTAAGAATCACTGGCTCCGGACAGGCCGCCATTGGAATATGAACCTGGCAACGTTTAACGCTAGAACGTTATCTAGTGAGGCGAGTCTAGCAGTGCTATTGGAGGAATTAGAGGGCAGTAAATGGGATATAATAGGGCTCAGTGAAGTTAGGAGGCCAAAAGAAGCATATACACTGCTAAATAGCGGGCACGTCCTGTGCTACCGGGGCTTAGCGGAGAGAAGAGAACTAGGAGTCGGATTCCTGGTTAATAAGAATATAGCTGGTAATATACAGGAATTCTATAGCATTAACGAGAGGGTGGCAGGTCTTGTTGTGAAACTTAATAAGAGGTACAAAATGAAGATTGTACAGGTCTACGCCCCTACATCCAGTCATGATGACCAGGAAGTCGAAAGCTTCTATGAAGACGTGGAATCGGCGATGGGCAGAGTGAAAACTAAATACACTATACTAATGGGCGACTTTAATGCCAAGGTAGGCAAGAAGCAGGCTGGAGACAAGGCAGTGGGTGAATATGGCATAGGCACTAGGAATAGCAGGGGGGAGTTATTAGTAGAGTTTGCGGAACAGAATAATATGAGGATAATGAATACCTTCTTCCGCAAGCGGGATAGTCGAAAGTGGACGTGGAGGAGCCCGAACGGCGAGACTAGAAATGAAATAGACTTCATACTCTGCGCTAACCCTGGCATCATACAGGATGTGGACGTGCTCGGCAAGGTGCGCTGCAGTGACCACAGGATGGTAAGAACTCGAATTAGCCTAGACCTGAGGAGGGAACGGATGAAACTGGTACATAAGAAGCCGATCAATGAGTTAGCGGTAAGAGGGAAAATAGAGGAATTCCAGATCAAGCTACAGAACAGGTATTCAGCTTTAACTCAGGAAGAGGACCTTAGTGTTGAAGCAATAAACGACAATCTTGTGGGCATCATTAAGGAGTGTGCAATGGAAGTCGGTGGTAACTCCGTTAGGCAGGATACCAGCAAACTATCGCAGGAGACGAAAGATCTGATCAAGAAACGCCAATGTATGAAAGCATCTAACCCTACAGCTAGAATAGAACTTGCAGAACTTTCGAAGTTAATCAACAAGCGTAAGACAGCTGACATAAGGAAGTATAATATGGATAGAATTGAACATGCTCTCAGGAACGGAGGAAGCCTAAAAACAGTGAAGAAGAAACTAGGAATTGGCAAGAATCAGATGTATGCGTTAAGAGACAAAGCCGGCAATATCATTACTAATATGGATGAGATAGTTCAAGTGGCTGAGGAGTTCTATAGAGATTTATACAGTACCAGTGGCACCCTCGACGATAATGGAAGAGAAAATAGTCTAGAGGAATTCGAAATCCCGAAGGTAACGCCGGAAGAAGTAAAGAAAGCCTTAGGAGATATGCAAAGGGGGAAGGCAGCTGGGGAGGATCAGGTAACGGCAGATTTGTTGAAGGATGGTGGACAGATTGTTCTAGAGAAACTGGCCACCCTGTATACGCAATGCCTCATGACCTCGAGCGTACCGGAATCTTGGAAGAACGCTAACATAATCCTAATCCATAAGAAAGGGGACGCCAAAGACTTGAAAAATTATAGACCGATCAGCTTACTGTCCGTTGCCTACAAAGTATTTACTAAGGTAATTGCAAATAGAATCAGGAACACCTTAGACTTCTGTCAACCAAAGGACCAGGCAGGATTCCGTAAAGGCTACTCAACAATAGACCATATTCACACTATCAATCAAGTGATAGAGAAATGTGCAGAATATAACCAACCCTTATATATAGCTTTCATTGATTACGAGAAAGCGTTTGATTCAGTCGAAACCTCAGCAGTCATGGAGGCATTACGGAATCAGGGTGTAGGTGAGCCATATGTAAAAATACTGGAAGATATCTATAGCGGCTCCACAGCCACCGTAGTCCTCCATAAAGCAAGCAACAAAATCCCAATAAAGAAAGGCGTCAGGCAGGGAGATACGATATCTCCAATGCTATTCACAGCGTGTTTACAGGAGGTATTCAGAGACCTGGATTGGGAAGAATTGGGGATAAAAGTTAATGGAGAATACCTTAGTAACTTGCGATTCGCTGATGATATTGCCTTGCTTAGTAACTCAGGGGACCAATTGCAATGCATGCTCACTGACCTGGAGAGGCAAAGCAGAAGAGTGGGTTTAAAAATTAATCTGCAGAAAACTAAAGTAATGCTTAACAGTCTCGGGAGAGAACAGCAATTTACAATAGGCAGCGAGGCACTGGAAGTCGTAAGGGAATACATCTACTTAGGGCAGGTAGTGACGGCGGATCCGGATCATGAGACGGAAATAATCCGAAGAATAAGAATGGGCTGGGGTGCGTTTGGCAGGCATTCCCAAATCATGAACAGCAGGTTGCCATTATCCCTCAAGAGAAAAGTATATAATAGCTGTGTCTTACCAGTACTCACCTACGGGGCAGAAACCTGGAGGCTTACTAAAAGGGTTCTACTCAAATTGAGGACGACACAACGAGCTATGGAAAGAAGAATGATAGGTGTAACGTTAAGGGATAAGAAAAGAGCAGATTGGGTGAGGGAACAAACGCGAGTTAATGACATCTTAGTTGAAATCAAGAAAAAGAAATGGGCATGGGCAGGACATGTAATGAGGAGGGAAGATAACCGATGGTCATTAAGGGTTACGGACTGGATCCCAAGGGAAGGGAAGCGTAGCAGGGGGCGGCAGAAAGTTAGGTGGGCGGATGAGATTAAGAAGTTTGCAGGGACGACATGGCCACAATTAGTACATGACCGGGGTTGTTGGAGAAGTATGGGAGAGGCCTTTGCCCTGCAGTGGGCGTAACCAGGCTGATGATGATGATGATGAAAATTTTTCCATTCCATTCGATTCATATACTACACCATTTTGGTGGGCGTTCTGTTTTACAGCGAAGCTGCACACCCAAACCCTCCTAGGATATATTTGTGCCGTAAGCAAAAAGCTCCCCATAGGTGGGCCGATCCAGGACACAGTGCAATACCGGCCCGACCCACGGCGGAGGTGAAACAGGCGTTAAGCACTCCCCATACCTGGGCCGATCCTGCAGATAGTGCAATCCCGGGCTTACCCGCGGCGGAGGTGAAGCAGGCGTTAAGCACTCCCCATACGTGGGCCGACACCGAAGACAGTGATATGCCGGGCCAACCCGCGGCACAGGTGCACTTCGTCATTACGGGGTCCACATACACAGCTTCGCTGGTCATCCTTGTTCACAGAGTGGAAGGGCACTGAGATTTTTTTAAAAATCTTGGTCCAAGTGAACTGGTACACTCGGTATATACCCAAGGCTGGATATAACGCGCAGGGTTCACCCTTGCCGCCAGGAACGTCAGAAGTAAATGGAAGAGAGAAGACAGAAAAGATTCAAGGTAAGAGAGGTAAACGAAGATCGGAGAGGAGAGGAAAAGACAACTGTCCATTTCCCCCTTGTGTATGAGTCTGGAGTTGCCGTCTACATGAAGCCGAGGCCACAGAGGTGTGCTACCTCCGCCGAGGGGCTTTAAAGGTTCAAATACTCAGCATCGGCTCAACGCCCAGGATCTGCTTTTCACTGAACACGGCTAGGCACGCACGGTCAAACGCAGGAGGGGTCGACACCGCGTGCTCGGGTCACTTGTGTAGCAAGACACAAAACGCCTGCTTACGCTGACGGCCCTGCGGGGGACATAGAAATGTATCTCCTGATCGTCCTGACGCAGGACCGCAGTAGGACATTGCCTCATAAATCTGTGTCCGTATGGTATGTGGATATGTAGGAGCAGACAGAGAAGAATCCAGTCAACAGTGTTACGCCTTCTCTCGTTCGCCGTGAACTTTCTAGCGGAACAAACACCAAAGAAAGCGCGAAAGGCCGCTTTTTTTTCACCAGAATTGTCAGCAAGCGATTTCATTTTTTGCTTTATCGCTTTTCTGAAGAGACTTTTCTTGCTGCTACACAAGGCAGCATGTTGCTTCATTAAACGCATCTTATTTCGGCCTCTTGGGGCCGCTGACACTAAAGCTAAGAGCTGTCTTGACTTCCATTTTCGTTTCGCTTCTTATGAATGCCGAGTCTGTTTGACAGTGTTCTAGATAGTGAGCCTTGTTCTTCTGCAACGTCAAGAAATACAGGACACCTGCTTTGTCTCCAGAACCTTGTCTCGTCACAAGAGGCACACTCTCGCTGAATGTCTGGGAACCTTTCTCGCGCAGGACCTCCGCGACAAACGCCTTTATCGAATGCCCCAAGCATACGAATAACCTCTCCTGTTGGCTGGGATACACAGTGTAATTCAACAAACACGCTGCTCCGTGCTCTAGAACACATTTCGTTGTTCTGTCTCGCTCTGGGCACACTACCAATTCCAGAATTTCGAGTGCGAAAGCTTGGTGCTGCTGAGGCTTTCGCCGTTGCAACAGAACAAAGGAATTCCACAACTTCCACGTTGACATAGTCTTAGTTCCATGCTTAGCTCGGCATCGCTATCTCATTTTCACTGGACAGCTGTTGCCGCCAGCTTGCTCTAGTGCATGAAGTGCCTGCCTCTAATCTCTGCGATGGCACTGCTGCTGCAGCAGAATTACTCGCGTCGTAACCTAGGCTACCGTGAAAAGTTTGCGCACAAATGGCTCGAAGGCTAAGGCGTGCACACCTCTTTCGCGACCGAGCTCATTTGGAAGTCTGCAGAAGTTTGGAGGTTGTTACTATCATCGACAACGTCTGATTCGTAAAGAGTACTGTCCACGTTCGCTCGTTTGGTGCTGCTGATAAATTACAGGCCCGCAAATATGTAGGCACCCACACTCTGCCTCGGTTCTAGTTACGAGGGACCAAAGCCGAACGCGTGCCGTTGCGCAGCCCCTCCTTTCGCTAAATCCATAGATTCATGCACGTGCGCTTTTTACTGTGATACCAAAAACCAATCTTACGAGCCTTCTCCTTAAGGCTAGAAAACTTTTTGGTAAATTTATTAGGCGTGGTCCGTGCAATCCACTGCAAAATCGGAAAGAACCAAGCAGAGAGAAAACCACGAAAGAAAAGAATTCGGAATCTTTATACAACAAAATTGGATCCACGAAAAATCGGTCCAGCACGTATTGCGTCATCATACCGCGGAATGTTAGGTCTCTTCCACGGCTGCCCTCAGCGCACGCTCTTCCGAAAAGACATGTCCAACAGCAATAAAAGCTGGCGCCTCCTCCCCCCCCCCCACTTAGATCAACCTTCCGATACGATAAATATTGTCCCGTGTTGAAGAACACAGTAGCAATACTCTGAAGACAAAACTTTTATTGGGCGAACCTTTGCCCACAAAAACAGGCTACACTTATAGTGCAACGATAGCGGCGAATACAGTCGGCGATGGTCGAAAATCTGATCAGCGGGTCAAGCGCGCCGGCTTTTATACATCAGTCGTCGAATGATTCAGCGTAACCGCTGGGACGCGCGTGCTTTCCACAAAGTCCTACATTATTCGCGTCGCGCACACATGCGATCAGATTACGCAAGGTTCGGTGACAGACAGCGGATGGAACCATCGATAACATTCCAGAAACTTCCTATACTTCAGGCGCGTCCTGCGCTGCATGATAACATTTGTTAAGCTGTGAAACGTGGTCACCCGAGAAAGATAAACATGTACACGTGTCAATAGAGAAGTTGCAGTGAACACTAACAGCACAATTAGATCGAGAGGCAACGAGCACCGAGCGGCAGGCGGACCACCGGAAGAACTACACGTTAACTACGGCAAGGTGTAACCTAATACCATCGTGCCCTACGCTCTCCGAACATATCGAGAAAGCCGAGTACTGCAACCCCTGCCGTAGAACCGGGCAGTGACTGCCTTTACCCGAATCGCCTCCACGGCTATCTCAGCTGGTATACTCCCGCTTTAAACGGGAATTCCTTCACGAGGGCCAATTTCTTCCCCTGGTACTTGGTAGGCCAAACTTCCGGGAAAGAAAAAATCAAGTATACTGCCATGGCAACGGTTTCATTGATGCAAGTGGGCGAAACGCAATCCCGCTTGTCGTCTGCTATGCGCTCCACGAACATACGACTTTCTCTGCAGGCGCCAAGTGAAACCACCGCTGCTTCCGTTTACTTTTTCAGGCTGTCTTCCTCTTTCAGATTTTGCTTGCAACACACTTTTGCTTCTAAGTTGCTTGTCATGCTCACAACATGTGTGCAACGCATCTGTGTGAAAACATCTTTTTCTGTTGAAGATGAGCGATTCAGCACGCCATGGCGCTTAGGTGTTTTGTTTCGGCAAAACTTAAGTGGGCAGATAAATGTTAATTCACTGCTTTTATTAGCAACCTACCGCAAACCAAGGCGTTCAGTATAGTGCACAATAATCTAGAGCTGAATATCTCATCATTAAGTACAAATGGGTGGATTGTCTACTACGATCATACATAGATAAGACAGTTTCCTACAATTTCTCCGACAGAAATACAGGGGCCATCTTTCTTTGCAGCGCACAACACAAATCTACAAAAGCAATATTTTCGCAACAGTTATTTCTAAATAATAAAAGGTTTATCAAGATCAGCAGATCCAAATCTTTAGCACACCAGTAAAAGCGACTTCCTTGTTTTCTCAATAGAACGGTTATACTTACTGGTCCAAAAAACGTGCTATAACTAGTAAGTATTCTGGATAGCTCTCCTTCTGGTAATGTGCAGATAAATAGCCAATTATATTGAAAATCTCTTTTTTTTCATACTTCGTTTTCTTTCGCTATATATGTGAGACCAGTAGAATTTCATTCTGATATGTAACATTGCGAATAAGGTATCATTACGAAATTCCTCACGAGTATATTGCAGACCTTTCTTAAAAATTGTAATGCACTTAGTTTGTTCTATAAATGGCACATTTCCAAGACAACTAAAAACAAATTGGACCAAATTTTTTGTAGAGAAACAGTAAATGCAGGAGAATCATGTGTCAGTCGGCGGTTGAACGTCAGTTGCGGTTCTGCAAGAACAAAGTGATGCATAAATGCACTAATAAAAGCTTAGCTTCAGGACATGGGAGAAATATTTTTAAAGGTAGCTCGAATCACAGCATTGAATGCATCAGGGCAACCGGTTCAACACAATTCTCTTTTGAATGGTTTTCAAGACCTCACTGAACGTCATTGTGAACTTGGTTTCAAAGAGCTCAGTTTAGTGCGACCAGTTTGAAGCCTAAAACAGCCGTCAGAACTGGACTACTAGTTTATTCATTGGCTAGATGTCATCAGTCATCAGAATTTCGATGTCGACACTGTCGATCAGCGAGATGTGTGAAGCTCAGCGTAAGTTACTTCGTTATGTACGATGTGGACGCATGGAATTACAGGTGACATTGATTTTTTGGAGATCGGCGACAGCAGCAAAATCCTAGCGGGGAGCTGCGATTGCCATGCTGGCGTCGCCGGGAAGTGCAAGCGCGCTGCGGCAGCTGCTCTGTACATGCAGCACGGCAAATGCGACTCTAAAACATCTCATCCAAGAATGTCGGCCGTACAACGTCTAGTAAAACCTACCCGAGGTATTCTGACGTTGCTCTCTCCAAAAAGGCAGAAGGTGAGGAACTTACCAACTGTGTTAGACTACGCTGGGAGAATATTTTCGCCCAAGATACTGGAGGTTCGAGACTTCTTATGTTGCAGTTTTTCAGTGCGTGCAAAGGAGGTTCCGATAAACCACGTCGTCAAATATGTTGGTGATCTCAACTGCCCATTAGTTGATATGCTCGGCCCAGAAAGGTGTATGCCAGGTGAGCCAGCTGTAACCCCTCCTCGTAGCTCTCAGCAAACCATGGCGCTGTTTGAATGGGACAGGATTGGGAAAGAGTTCCACAGCTTTACCGCGGTACCAGTGTGGAAACAAACTACTTCTTAAATGAATAAACTTCCTCGAGAGGTTTGTATCCCCGTGTACAGTAATTAAGTATTGATATCTTTTTCTTCTCTTAGAGAACCTAATGCAAGCACAAATAAAGCGGTAGTAACTGCTACTGCGTCTGGCTTGCAATGCCTCCCATAGGTCGTCAGACCCGGAGCTATGAGTATACCAGCGCCACGTCGCCACGCCGCCTCAAGATGTACCTGAGCTGTCAGCTACGACGGCGCTTGACCGTCGTCTTTGGGCCAATGAAAGGTTTCCTAGAATTACTACGACAAAGGTACTGAGAAGTACCTTGCAGTTACGCCAATTTTCGAACCCTTAAACAGACTCATTACTCTTATACGAACGTGGCTTTCCCTTGCCTTTTCTCTTCTGCAGGCTTAAACGATTCTGACCTGCCGTAGCAACCTCTATGAGCGTGCGAAGGTCAATTTTACTGACTACGAGGTGCAGTACGGACTGTTTTAGGAGCCATCAGTCCGTAAGGCACTTGAAAAGAAGCGCAACGTGGATGCCACCCAGTTCGGCCTGGTAGTTTGGCCTGGAGAGTCGTGGCTTCCGTGCTCCACGACGGCGTTTTCAGGTAATCAGTTTTATTTGGTTATTCTTTCCAATATAAACTCTAACTGTCAGGAATGAAGACGGGAGCACAGTGGTACTGGAAATCAAGTGTCCGTTTTCAAGACGGCGACAGAGCTTGACCAAGATGCCACTGCTGAAATAAATATGCGGTCAAGACATTCTAGATTTGAAACGCAGCCATTTTTACTTCACACAGGTACAAGTGTGCTTGCGCGTGCTAGGCTTGGAGTACTGTTACCTTTAAATACACACAGAAGTAGACTCGCTCACTATCAAAGTTAAAAGAGACGATGAGTTCCTGTCGTCGGCAGTGCCCAAGCTGCAAAACTTCTATTTTGAGCCCTTTCTAAGAGCACTGCATGAATGTGCAGACATCTGAGGTGTTTACGTCACTTAGCATTGTCCAAGAGCACAGGTAATATTGACACAATGATGCGGGGCTCCCGCAAGGCGTCGCTATTATCCAAGGGTATAGCGAGAGGGTCACGCGATAGGGCGCACACGTCGCGGTTGTACCGCCTTGTTCGCTGCTGCAGTGCCTTTTCTATGGATATGGCTTCCGCGAGAAGCTCTGCAACGATCTTTGGTGGGTTGCCTATTAGTCCACCGAATAACTCTTGCTTGACGCCGCGCATCAAGCTCCTGAGCTTCTTTTCTTCCGGCAGGGATGGATCCGCGCGTCGGAAAAACCGGCACATGCGGGAGCTCATTAACCTTGTTGTCCGAGAAGAGCTTGAAAAGCTTCAGGTGGCCCCAGTATCGGTACCGCGACTCGCTCTGGCTGAGGTCGTCCGGGAGGAAATCAGGCAGGCAGTACAAGTCCCCGAGCGAAGTGAGACACCATAGCACGAGGTACGGCAGCCACAGCCTCGCATGTCGCATGCGGAAGCTGCGAGAAGTTCGTTCACCTCGACGTTTTGCGCTGTGCGCGACGTCCCGGACTTTCATGGTGTGCGCGCCGTTGAACAAGCAATTGGCCATTCATGTCTGAAACACAACCACCCCGCAAGAGCGACGTATGGCGCACCACAGATCGCAGGCCCGTGTTTTCGTTGCGGTGAAGCCGATCACCTCTACAGGGCGCGTCCTTACCGCCGAACTGGTCTCGGTGGATTTTCACTGAATCCGCCGTGCCCGCGCAATGGTGAACGCCCCCTTGAGATTGAAGCATGCCTCGCGGACGCCAGGACCTCGTTTGGCCCACAATTCCTTGTCCCCCGGTCGCCTTCACAAGCCCGAAACAGGTCTTCCAGCCCCATCTTCACGCTGAGCGCAACAAGGCGTCGCTCATCCAGCCCTTCCTCCCGGGAAAACTGAGTCCAGCGACCTGTGGAGGTGAAGTCGCTGACCTTGCGAACGCTGAAGATCCTCCACTAAGACGACCGCGAGATGACGTAATTGAGACGCAGAGAAAGCAGTGTAGTTTGGTGTCAGTATCTAGCGACGTACCAGTTACCATAGATGACCACGAAGTGACGGCGTTAATCGACGCGGGTGCGGACACGTCTGTTATGAGCCAGAATCCCGCGCGTATCCTGAACAAAGTTTCGACGCAATGTACCGGGACTCAGATTCGTACTGCAGTAGGGCATCTCATAACTCCAATGGGCCGGTGGACAGCACGAGTCAACATTCGGGGCTTCAAGTACAATGGCGACTTCGTCGTCCTTCCTAAATGTTCAAAGGACCATATATTCGGCATGGATTTCCTTCAGGCAAACGGTGCCATCATCGACCTGCAAGAGTCTAGAGTCGGCTTCGCTACTGCGCAAGCCATAGCGAACACTAATGACAATGACCGTGACATCGCGCTTCGCGTAGCTGACGATCACGTCACGTTGCCTCCCAAGAGCAGCGTGCTAACCCTTGTCCGATGCGACATGGAGGACGACGCCGTAGGAATTGCGGAGGCAAACATCCCTCTGGTTCTTCAGCGCCACATTTGCATAGCCAGAGGGCTCCTTCAGGTGCGCAACAAATGTTCACTTGTCTTGCTAACAAACTTTTGCAACGAATATCGGCATGTGCCGCGAGGAACGACAGTCGCATTTCTTCGCGAAATCACTGATGTTACTGACATTGCCACGTTGGAAACAGCGTCGTCTCAGCAATCTGAATTACCGAGCCTAAAAGAACGCATTTACGTTAACGCTGCTCTGCCAGATCATCAGAAAGACTGTCTACTGAGTCTCGTGAATGAATTTGCCGACTGTTTTTCAACGTCGTCCAAAGTACGGCGCACATCCATCACAAAGCACCGCATTATAACGGACGAGTCAGCACGTCCTGTTCGTCAGCATCCTTACAGAGTGTCTCCAGTGGAAAGGAAATCGATCAAGCATCAGGTGAAAGAGATGCTCCAAGACTACGTGATCCAGCCGTCCACAAGCCCGTGTGCCTCCCCTGTTGTGTTAGTGAGAAAGAAAGACAACACACTACGCTTCTGTGTAGATTTTAGAAAGTTGAACCGTGTCACCAAACGCGATGTTTATCCATTGCCACGCATCGACGACGTATTGGATCGTCTACCACATGCAAATTTCTTTTCTTCGTTGGATCCTGAATCAGGGTACTGGCAAATCAAAGTCGATGAACAGGATCGTGAAAAAACAGCGTTTGTGACACCTGACGGGCTTTATGAGTTCAAAGTTCTCCCCTTCGGTCTCTGTTCAGCAGCTGCCACCTTTCAACGGATGATGGATTCCGTGCTTGCTGAACTCAAATGGCCAACCTGCCTCGTATACTTGGACGACGTCGTCGTGTTCTCGAGCACGTTTGACGAACATCTCGCACGACTCGAGAGTGTCCTCGCGGCGATTCGTACTGCCGGCCTCACCATCAAGCCTGCAAAATGCTACTTCGGGTTCCAAGAGGTCATATTTCTTGGCCGTGTTGTTGGTCCTAAAGGCGTCCGACCAGACCGTAACAAATTAGCTGCCGTTGCCGAGTTTTCGCCACCCACGGAAAAGAAGGCTGTTCAACGCTTCCTTGGCTTGTGCGCATATTATACGCGCTTCGTCGAGGGATAGTCGAGAATTATCTGAGCCTCTGACACGGCTTACACGCGACGATGTGCCTTTTATTTGGGCGGACGAGCAGCAGCAGTCGTTCAATGAATTGCGCAAGCGCTTGCAAGCGGCCCCAATACTTGCTCATTTCGACGAAGACGCTGACACTGAAATTGATACTGACGCCAGCAATACGGGTATCGGCGCAGTTCTTATGGAGTAGCAGGCTGGTGCGGAACGCCCCATTGCTTATGCAAGCCGCAGTCTCACCAAGGCTGAGAAAAACTACTCAACCACTGCAAAAGAATGCTGAGCGGTTGCGTGGGCAATTGGTAAATTCTTACCCTACTTGTACGGTAGACCATTGAAGGCTGTACACGATCAACCATGCCCTTTGCTGGCTTGCCAACCTCAAAGATCCTTCAGGCAGACTAGCCCGTATGTAAGCCTGCGCTTACAAGAGTAGGGCATTACAGTTGTCTACCGATCTGGACGGAAGCAGCGACGCCGACTGTTTGTCACGCGCACCACTCCCTACAACGTCCTCGGACCCTCACAATGACTTGCCATTTGTCGGCGTTATCGACGCCATAAAGATGGCTGAGCAGCAGTACGCTGACCCTGAGCTTCTGCCGCTGATTGAGCACCTTCAAGGAGCTGAAGGTGTCTTACCTCGATCGCTCGTGCGCGGCTTATCACCGTACTCTTTGCACAACAACGTCCTTTACAAGAAAAACTGCGGAAGCGGTCCAAATACGCACCTCCTTGTCGTGCCGTAGGCGCTGCGCCAATGCATTTTGCAAGCCTGCCATGATGAGCCATGTGCGGGACACCTGGGATTCGCTAAGATATTAGCAAGGATACGACAGAGGTATTACTGGCCCCTGCTTTTTTCTTCTGTGCAACGGTACGTCAAGACGTGCCGTGATTGTCAGCGCCGCAAGAAACCACAAGTTAAACCAGCTGGCTTTCTGGACCCTGTGGACCCTCCTTAAGCACTGTTCAAACAAATAGGAATGGATATACTTGGGCCATTCCCAGTGACCTTTTCGCGCAACAAATGGATAGTCGTCGCTACCGTATACTTACGCGGTACGCAGAAACCGAAGCTATTCCGCAAGCAAACTCGTATGAAGTGGCCAAGTTCTTTGTACGCCACATCGTCCTACGACATGGTGCACCGTCCGTTCTCATCACCGACCGCGGTGCAGCGTTTACAGCCGAACTTATGGAGGATGTTCTCCAGCTGACGCATTGCTGTCACCGCGAAAGCACTGCGTATCACCCTCAAACCAATGGATTAACTGAACGTCTGAACAGAACGCTGACTGATATGCTCACCATGTATATCGACGTAGAGAACAAGACGTGGGATTAGATTTTACCCTATGTAACCTTTCCGTATAACACTGTTGTACAGGAGACTACACAGTTTACGCCGTTCGAACTTGTATACGGGCGCCACCTCACGTCAACACTTGACGTCATGCTAAGTCTGGTTGATAATCGCCCGCCCAGCGAACACGCCGAAGAATTCGTACAAACAACCGAAGAAGCACGCCAGCTTGCTCGGCATCGTATGAGGAGCCAACCGCATACCGACACCCTTCGCTACAACCAGGGTCGACGCGACGTCCATTACAATACCGGCGCCTTCGTGTTGTTCTGGACGCCCATCCGTCGCCGTGGACCCTCGGAAAACTTGCTCCGCCGGTATTTTGGTCCCTACAAGGATACACGCCGCCTCAGTGACGTGACCTACGAAGTCGTCTCTTGCAGTTCTGACCCCGGTTCGCTCCGTGGTCGTCCTCGCGCGGAAGTTGTTCATGTAGTGCGCATGAAACCCTACTATGCGTGTACGTGAACGCCGAGATGCACCTAAGGAGCTCCATTTCTTGTCGCCGAAAGAACTTTTCGACGCGACCGAGACGGTCGCTTTCGCATGGAGGGGCAATTGACACAATGATGTGAAGCTCCCGCACCGTGGGACGGCGGGCGCATAGGTCGGCGCCATTAAAGACGATGAAGCGCGTGAGCTGCACGTTCTTCTCGTAGCCCGTCATTAAACAGTAGCGTCTATTTTGTAAGTCTCAGTCTTCAATCTACGTTACAATATATTAGTTTCAAGTGCAGCGCCATCCCATTCCCAGCATAGAACAGAGACAACAGTGCCTTCAAATAAGGACATAATTTATTTTTACAGATTTGATACATTTTATGCAAACATGTACAGCCTCACATGTGGCCGTAAAGCTAGTCATTTTAAGCCTTCTTGTCTGCATGAAAATTGTGCAGTAAATGTTTTTTCGTTTTTCCTGCCTCATTATTTCTGTAGCTTGGCAAAAATTGGTCTCTTCAGGTTTGTTAGCACGTGAAGAATCTCATCAGCATAGCCGGGCAGTTCGTGTGGTATCCTGCGTTTAGCGATATCGTAAAATTGGGCCTTTGGATCACTCTTTCTACATGAATGCGCGCGGAGGCGGTTTCGTATGTGGCATCCACTTCAGACTCCAAGAATTGTGGGCTGGTAGCACAAGGTGGCATGACCAGCGTTGCACCCTGCGCGCCGACACCTGCCTTTATGCCTGGAAATCCTTTATCGGCTAAGACGACATCTCCTGGTTCAAGAAGGGACAAAAACCCTCTTTCAACAGTTAATGTGCCGTCACTTGTTCGCCTTCCAAAGCCCTTTGAAAGATAAGTGATAAGGCCATCCGGAGTCATTCCAACAAGGTACTTGATTTTGTGCCTTCCTTTATAGTCCGAATACCAGGAGTTTTGTGTTTTGATTGCTCGAGGCACTTCAGTTTCAAGCTCGGTGCAATCTATGACAATGCTGTATTTCGGATAGAGTAGATTGAAGCATGGAGGTAATGTGGCCAGAACAGCTGCTTGTGACGGCCAGTATAGCCATTCCGCTGTTGCAGCATGGATGTTCACAAGTAGACCCTTGTCGATACGAGACGCTGTTGTTTTGTGCACGCCAAAAAGAACACCGAGAAAAGAGAATGGCAGCCCATGTTTAAGTTTAATGAAAAATAACAGAATCTTGTTTTCAATAGACAACTCATTTAGCTTTTTTTTGGACCAGGTATGTGTAACAGCAGAGCAAGTAATCAAAAATCAGTTGATGTAAACGCATGAAAGGCGTTTCCATCATGCTGAAGAGATCTGAACGCCGCGAAGAAAGGCTCTTTGCAAGACTGCCCTGTGCTTTTGCCCGAAAAGTCCGGACTGCATGAGCTGCCCAAGCCTGTGCTGCACACGTCTTTGTGACTGATGTAGGATGACGGATTGCCATCGCACAACTCTGATATAAATGTGAAGTTCATGCTGAAAGTAGCGTTGCCGCCTTCCGTCATTGTTGAGGCCTCAAACCAGCATTTAACACCAGCTTAGTACATCAGTCACATTAAATGCAACCAAAAGCATAAATTTTACGTAATAAACTTTAGCTTATGTCGACCCGATGTGTGTCATCTGCAGACTGGTCGCAGACGGAGGCATTTAGGTTGTCATTGTAAGGCGGCCTGTCTGGAATAAGTTAATCGGGGCTTGGGACACGCCCTGTTTGTTTACTTTCACAACTGGACATCTGTCGCTCTCCTCCATCTTTCGCTCCTGGCGGTTTCTTTTTACGGCAAAATAAGCACTATAAAGACCACGTCGCTTAGCATTGGCGGTGGCAGTCCCATCCAAACAATATTGGTTCACTGAAGCACTACGACTACGCAACGAAATCTACTCTCAACGCACAAAATCAATTGGCATTAGCCACACTACCTGAAGCTAAGAGCACATAATTATATATATATATATATATATATATATATATATATATATATATATATATATATATATATATATGCACCTTACGGTCACTTGACACAGGGCCAGCCGATGCTTTGTACGCAGCGGGAATTATTGCGGGGAAGTAAGCGGGATGGCCTTCGTTAGGTTTCGTGCCACCGACGAAATGTTTGCTGCATATCCTGGTATGGATTGTAGGTTTCCAGTTGCTGCCATCATTGCTGTAAAAGGAACCGACTCAGCGTTAACGCACTTGGTATAACGCCGGCACATAAAACAGCTTACTTCTGCCGTCGGACGAGCGCCATCCAACGTTAATGAGAACAGCATTCCGGGCAAGTTGGTAATCCATTGCTTAAATGATATTGCGCGACAAAAAAAAAACGACACGGACGTGAGAGAAGACGACAGACCAAGCGCAAACATTCAACTAAGTTTATTGTGCCACTGAACCGATTTTATACATGGGAAACAGTGTAAACCGTGCATGCGCTAACAAGAAAAAAGAAGTGCGAATCCATGTAACATAGTTACGAGTCATGTGATGCCGCCTCCAAGAAACTCTTTTTCTGTGAGAGCCAGAGACGGGAAGCTAACACACTTATCACCCAATTTCGCGATCATCTGCGCTTCAGATATTTCACGCATGAGCTGCGTGCTGCCACGGGAAACAATCGTGCAATGAACCTCAAGAGGTTTGCATCCATGATCGCGACAGTGCAACGCCAAGAAACCGCCAGAGCCGTTTTTTTATATTGTAGCTGTGTTTGTGTAGCCGATCATTGAGGCAACGCCCAGTTTGTCCGATATAGTTCTTCCCACATGAAAGCGGAAGGTTGTATACCACCCGGTGGACACACTCGACAAACTTTTTGCGGTGATGCTTTCTGCACTTATCGGAAGAGATGGCATTTGGATCCGTCAGCCTTGTTCCGAGCAGAAAAAAACAACTCTTACATTCGCCTTTGGGCTATCTTTTTCAGGTTATAGGATATCCCGGGCATGTAAGGTATGACACTTACTTTAGGGCGTATGCCGGGAAGAGCATCGGCAACTGACTTCTGCGTGCTGGATCGCGCTTCTCTTAAAATGCGTTCCGCAACAGACACTAGCACCACCCAAGGATATCCAGCCAAGGACAAACCTAGAGTTTGCTTTCCAAAGCTTACGTCTACTACATGACAGCAAGACTTGCTAAGGGCATTCTTGAAGCACACACTGATAATGGCGCGCTTAACAAGCTTAGAGTGTGTGGACGTAGTATACGGCAGAAGTGGCTTGTTGGCTCGCGGCTCATACAACCAACACGTGTGGCTGTCCTGAAAGCTCAGGCGAAGATCAAGGAAACGAAGAGGCCTATCTACCGGAATCTCATGAGTAGTTTGAAAGGGAACTAAGCACTTCTGAAACATTTCTAACGCTTTCTTATCTTCCAGAATGAAGGCATAAGAAGAGCAGTCAATGAAAATTAAAAAGTCATCAACGTATCTAAATATTTTAAAAACTGTAGAGGTCGCCACATTTCAGCCCCATTTGTTAGGCTGC
Organism: Dermacentor variabilis; assembly: GCF_050947875.1. Taxonomy (NCBI): domain Eukaryota; kingdom Metazoa; phylum Arthropoda; class Arachnida; order Ixodida; family Ixodidae; genus Dermacentor; species Dermacentor variabilis. Next base: position 124,762,924 of record NC_134578.1, on the reverse strand, counting down.
CACCAGAGTGTGGCGCCCCCTGTGATCTGTGTGTCTATATATGTTCGGGCCCAATAAAGAAGGGGCATTCCCTTTTCGTCCAAGCAAGTGGTCGCACGTTTCGGTCCGCCCCTGCGTGCTCGTGCCCCGCGCGGCACCAACCACGCGACATGGTGTCAGAAGCGGCCGGATAACGCCCCCCTGCCTTAGCCCACACCTCATAGGAAGGCACCAAGATGTCCCTCGAGACCGGCGAGCCGCCAAAACTGTACGGCGTCAACTTCCAGCCGCCGGCACCGTTCGACTTCGCGAACCCGCCAACGTGGGCGACATGGCTCAGCCGCTACGAAGACTACGCAGTGGTTTCAGGACTGACGAAAGCGTCGGAAGACATGCAGGTACGCTCGCTACTGTACTGCATGGGCCCGGAGGCCCGCCCGCTTCTCGAGACTTTCTCGCTCGACGCCCAGTCGCTCGCTTCATACCAAGCCGTTGCCACCCGCTTCACTGAGCACTTCGTGCACCCGGCAAACGAGCTTTACGAATCGCCACGGTTCCACAGACGCGTTCAGCTGCCCGACGAAAGCGTCGACACGTACTACGCAGAACTGCGCAGGATGGTCAAGCGCTGTAACTATCCGTCTGCTGCTGTCGAGGAAAGGCTCGTACGCGGCCGGTTCGTCGTCGGCCTCCGCGACTCCCGTCTCTCGGACCAGCTGTGCCGGAACGCGAAGTTGACACTACAGGACGCCTGGACACAAGCCCGTCAATCCGAAGACGCCGACAGGGAAAAGGCGTTGCCCCAGAACCGCACCGAGCACTCCCGCGAGCTCAACCTCGACGCCGCAAAAGCTAGCAAGTTCCCCTCTCGCCGCCGCTCCGCCGCTAAGCCTCGTTCGCCGCAGTCGCTAGCAGAGCGCTCACGCGAGCCGTCCACATGTGAATTCTGCGGCCGCGCGCCTCATCGACGTTCAGACTGCCTGGCCCGTCGCTCCACCTGCAACTTCTGCAAAAAGAAAGGCCACTTTGCCGAAGTATGCCGCTCGCGGAAGTTCAAGCAGTACAAGCTCAGCTCCGTTCACCTGCACGCCGTCGCGACGCCCGCCTCGGCAAAGTTCCTCGACGTCACCGTTGACGACTACACAGCGCACTTCAAGGTCGACTCCGGAGCCGAAGTATCTGCTGTTCCCAGCGACTTTCCTACCTTGCCTGCCACACTCGACCAAGTCGACACTCTGCTCACTGGCCCGGGAGGACAGCCACTGCGCGTGCTGGGCTCGTACATGGCACGACTTCAGTGGCAAGGGAAAACAAGCTGTCAGCGCCTCTACGTGATCCAGTCTCTCACTGTGCCTCTACTGGGACCGCCAGCGCTCCAAGCTCTCCAAGTAGTTCGGTTTCTTGATCAACTCAAAACTTCAAAAGCGACGCTGCACGCCGAGCTCTTCAATGGATTGGGAACCCTCAAGGACGAATACAACATCCGGTTGAAACCCGATGCCGTACCTTTCTCGCTAAGCGTACCTCGCAGGATTCCCATTCCGCTGCTCGAGATTGTCCGCCGCGAGCTAGACAAATTGGAAAGCGCAGGCGTGATCCGTAGGGTCGACAAGCCAACACCATGGTGCTCGGGTCTCGTCGTCGTCCGGAAAGGCGATGGTTCCTACCGCCTCTGCGTCGACTTAACACAACTCAACAAGGTCGTCCTTCGTGAAAGACATATTCTGCCAACTGTCGAGCAAGTCCTTGGCCTCCTCGGCGATGCAACAGTTTTTTCGAAGCTGGACGCGACCGCAAGCTTCCACCAGGTGAAACTCGCTGAAGACTCCCCAGAGCTTCCATTTATCACCCCATATGGCCGATACTGCTTCTGCCGGCTCCCCTTTGGCATCACCTCCGCACCCGAGTACTTCCAAAAGCAGATGGCAAGAATCCTGGAGGGCCAAGAAGGAGTCGCCAATATCATAGACGATATTTTGGTTTTTGGACGCACCCGCCAGGAACATGACGCCAGACTGAGCCAGGTGCTATTTCGCCTTGCAAAAGCAGGTATCACATTGAACCAGGACAAGTGTCCTTTTGGGGTACACGAGGTCTCCTTCCTCGGAGTTGTCGTCTCGGCACAGGGCATCAGGCCAGATCCGGGCAAGGTCGAAGCAGTCAAAGCCATGGAATCCCCAACGGACGTCGCTGGCGTTAGAAGACTGCTCGGAATGGTGAACCATCTTGCCAGGTTCTTGCCACACATCTCGGACGTCACGGCTCCCATCAGAGCCTTACTGAACAAGTCTGCGAGTTGGGTGTGGCAGCACGAGCAAAAGGCAGCGTTCGAGAAAATCAAGGAACTCTTGACGTCAGACAGGTGCATGGCCAAGTACCACCCGTCGTACGCCACTACGGTGTCTGCAGACGCAAGCTCATTCGGACTCGGCGCAGTTTTGCTACAGACGCAACCCTCAGGAGAGCGCCGCCCAGTCGCATTCGCTTCGAGGTCAATGACCGATACCGAGCAGCGTTACAGCCAGACTGAAAAAGAAGCTTTGGCAACGACGTGGGCTATCCAAAGGTTCGACGAGTTCGTCCGTGGCATCCCCTTCGACGTCGAGACTGACCACCTGCCACTCGTTTCGCTTCTGGGCAAGATGGAACTGGACGTGTTGCCGCCTCGTATTCAGACTACGGCTGAAGACCATGCAATACCAGTTCCGTATGCTGCACGTGCCAGGAAAGCTGCTAGCCACAGCCGATACGTTGTCGCGCATCACCTACAAGCCACCCACTCCTCTAGACACTATCGAACTTTTTGCAGCACAGGTAGTCGGCTGCACGTCGGAAGTCTTGCCACTCAGCCCTAAAGACGTGCGACAGGCACAAGAGTCCGATGGCGAGTGCAAAGCCCTCGCTTCCTACTGCCAGAATGGTTGGCCTAAAAAGACCACGATACCACTGCACCTTACAAAGTACGCCTCGGTGGCAGACGAGCTCTCTGTCTGCGACGGTGTTCTGTTGAAGGGCGCCCGGTTAGTCATCCCATCGTCCCTTCGGCCAGCGGTCTTGACGCTGTTGCATGAAGGTCATCAGGGCATCAACAGGACCAAAGCTCTAGCTCGGGAGTCAGTTTGGTGGCCCGGTATCTCGACAGACATCGCCTCTCTCGTTGCCAACTGTGAACAGTGCCCTTCCACCCGCGTGAACTTGCCGAGCCCCTGCTCTCCACAGCCCTACCTGGACATCCCTGGGAATTCCTTGGAATAGACTTGTTCCACCTCAACGGCCAGACGTTCATCCTGGTGGTGGACTATTACTCAAGGTTCCCTGAGGTGGTGACCCTGAGGAGCACGACAGCTCAAGCAGTCATTGACGCTCTCAAATCCATCTTTGCCCGCCATGGAATCCCGCAAGAAGTCAGGTCCGACAACGGCCCACCGTTCTCGTCGCAAGAGTTCGCGGCGTTTGCAGCGTCATACGGCTTTAACCACAGTACCAGCAGTCCACACTACGCTCAATCGAACGGAGAGGCGGAGAGGATGGTGCGGACTATCAAGGACCTGTTTCGCAAGTCAAAGGATCCTTCTCTGGCTCTGCTCAGCTATAGGGACACTCCAGGAGTCAACGGCTTTAGTTCAGCCCAGCTGTTGATGGGACGTCAACTGAGAACCAGAGTCCCAAAGCAAGGCTCCCAGCTATGTCCCAACTGGCCCCCAATGAAAGAAGTCGTCGCCAAGGATGCGTCTTACAAGCAGAAGCAGGCCGACAATTACAACAGGCATCATGGAGCTCGAGACTTGCCGCCACTCCAAACAGGTCAGCGCGTCTGGGTGCGACCCGATCAAGTGCAGGCCCCGGTCCTCAGTCCGGGGCAAAGACCAAGAAGCTACGTGGTCGAAACGGAGCGAGGTGGCACCCTACAGCGCAACCGGCGTCACCTAGTGCCTTTTGGGACTACTGCCTCCGGAGAGGAACCACCACCACTGCAGCAAGTTCGCTGTCAGGAGCCTCGGCCTGCCAACATCGTGGAATCAACGGTCCCCCTCGGACAGTCCGTGCAACAGTCCCCTGCAGCCAGGGACCGCAGTGACGGTGTGACTCGAACACGTTACGGCCGGCCTATCGTTCCGCCACGCCGTTTGAACTTGTGAAACTTTTGAGGTGTCTGGCTTCCTGAATCTCTCCCGTCTAACCTCCAATGCTTCAAGGGGAGAGATGTAGAGGTCGCCACATTTCAGCCCCATTTGTTAGGCTGCCACCAGAGTGTGGCGCCCCCTGTGATCTGTGTGTGTCTATATATGTTCGGGCCCAATAAAGAAGGGGCATTCCCTTTTCGTCCAAGCAAGTGGTCGCACGTTTCGGTCCGTCCCTGCGTGCTCGTGCCCCGCGCGGCACCAACCACGCGACAAAAACCGCAGTGCCTTGCACTTGTGATGAAATGTCACGGTCTAAACAGGATAAAAACAGGTAACTAAGAATGGGAGCAATGCAAGAGCCAATACAAACTCCGCTTTTCTGCAAAAAACATTGGTTATCACAAATGATGAAGGTGGAATTAAGGTAAGGCTGTAAAGTTTTAAAAATTGACTGCAAGACATGCCGGCCTCATTCTGGAAGGAAACAGCACCATACTTATCTATACATCGCTCAACACAGGACAGTACGCTTCTATGCGGCAAGGAATAATAAAGATCCTTTACATTAATAGAAAACGCCTGAAGACCACGGTCAGAATGTGATTTCAAAAAATCAGTCACAGTATCTGAGCTCTTAAAGAGGAAAGGGTCGCTGACAGGCTCAAGGCCCAAGTTTTGTTGTAAAAACACCCCCAACGGTTTTTCCCAAGTATCAATTTCTGACACAATAATCCGTAACAGACACCGGGTTTATGCGTTTTGGCACTGAACAAAACTTTTGGATGATCTCTCTTGCTGTTTTCAAATGCCTTGGTTAATTTTTGTAAATTAAGTCTGTTGCAGATGCGCTTTGCCACAGCCTTTACTTTAGCCAGCGACACCTGCCTATGACAGTTGAACGTGCCACTGATGGCCTCTAGAGCCTTGCCGTTAAAGTCTTCAGCAGGTAACACATCAAAACCGCCTTCTTTATCGGCAGGAATTACACACAGCGAATTGTCAACGACTGAAGAGGCCACCCGATTCACCGAAATCCTCGTCGTTGGTTGCTTGCACCTTTGTAGTACATCGACACCTTCCGATACGATACGGCCTACCTCGTGGTCTGGGACAAGCTTTGAGACACGTCGAACGTAGGACAGAAGTTCTCTGGGGGGCTTTTCGGTTTGGACGGCAAACTTCGGCCCGAGAGATAGGACCTCTCGGACCCGAGATAGGACCCGAGAGATAGACTCTGGAATATGGACGAGGTTCTGCGGGGCCGACCGCTTCTTTTGCGGCTGCTGTTCTCGGAGTCTACGTAGTTGTTGCTGCCAAAGGAATTCAGTTGTCTGGTCCGCCAACCGAAAGTACTCGCGATGCAGACCATTAGCTGTGAGACGCCCTCCACCGTTCTGAAGTTGTACGGAAAGGTACTGCCTGTAGAGCCGCGCTTGGTTGTTCCACTCGGAACGCAAGATCTTGCAGATTCTGGTGGAGTGTCCCGCTGAAGGCAGAAAGCCTCCGAACAGGGAAACCAAGTCCGGACGGGTGGTCTTCATGCGTAAACAATGGGAGAGCGTCCGTGCTTTGCAAACGATGGCGGCAATGAGGGAAACAGTGGGACAGGGATCACGAAGAACATTTCGAAAAGGGCCCCTTGAACTAGAAATGAACTTAATAAGAGCAGCATTCCGGGCAAGTTGGTAATCCATTAACTAAATGATATTGCGCGACAAAAAAACGACATGGACGTGAGAGAAGACGACACACCAAGCGCAAACTTTCAACTAAGTTCATTGTGCCACTGAATCGATTTTATACAAGGGAAACAGTGTAGACCGCGCATGCGCTTACAAGAAAAAAGAAGTGCAAATTCATGTAACATAGTTACGAGTCATGTGATGCCGCCTCCAAGAAACTTAGTTCTTTTTCTGTGAGAGCCAGAAACTGGAAGCTAACACACTTATCACCCAATTTCGCGATCATCTGCGCTTCAGATATTTCACGCATGACCTGCGTGCTGCCACAGGAAACAATCGTGCATTGATTTTAAGAGGTTTGCATCCATGATCGCGACAGAGGATCTCCAAGAAACCGCCAGAGCCGTTTTTTACATTGTTGCTGTGTTCGCGGAGCCGATTATTGAGGCAACGCCCAGTTTGTCCGTTAAGTGCAGAAAGCATCACCGCAAAAAGTTTGTCGAGTGTGTCCACCGGGTGGTGTACAATCTTCCGCTTTCATGTGGGAAGAAATATATCGGACAAACTGGGCGTCCGTGTCGTTTTTCGGTCGCGCAATATCATTTAAGTAATCAAACGTTGACGCCGTTCTACTTCATACCGTCGGCTCGGAAACCTGTAAAACTTCGTTCTTGGCGAGTTTCCGTACGTGCTGTTGCAGCCCACCACGCGACAATCCGTATTGCACTTCGTCATTGCTTAGAAAAACCTACAGCTACGCGCGAAACACTTGCATAGACAGGCTTTCTGAACGGAAGCGGGCCGGTCGTATCCAGCTTGAGTGCTCGCTCGCCGCCGTGAGGGGCGCCCTAGTAGGCGCGGGAACTACGTTCGCAACCTGTCCTAGCATATTGGTAGAGGACATGTCGTGGCTTTTCAAGCGCGCTGCCTCTCGCATGACAGAAGCGAAGAAGGTCCGCCTGCTGATGCGCGCAGTGAAAGAGCAGCTGTATGCTGGACTTATGCGAATGCCTCCAGCTACAGTAGCTGAGCTCGTCAGTGAGGCGACAACAATGGAGCGAGCCCTTCAGCAACGCTCCTCGGTCTACGGTCGCCAAATCAGCTTCGGATCAGCGTCTTCTCTCTCGTTGCCCTGTGAGGCCGACGCGCTTCGAGAGCTTGTGCGGAGGTCATGAGTGAGGAGCTCGATCGACTACAGGGAGTGCGATTTCAGCCGACCGTAACATCTCTCACAGGTATCTTCCGCGAAGGAGTCCGTCAGGTGGCACAGTCATTCGTGCAAACAAGACCTGAAGCCGCCCCCGTACGGACTTCCGCGCAAGCGGTGAGGCTACCTACGCAGCCCGTGAACCACCGTAGCCCGCCTTCTTCTGAAGAACCGCTGTGCCACTTCCAAAACCAAGCTTCACATACAAATAAGTACGAGTCCACGAGCCCCCGAATCAGTACGCTAAAGTCAGACGTTTGGCGCACACCTGGCTATCAGCCACTCTTCTTCCGCTGTAACGAAGCGTGCCACTTGTACCGTGCCTGCTACTGCCGAAGAATAGAGCTCCAGGGCTATCACCGCGGCGCTCGTCGCCCACGTTAGGGAGAGCGCCCGAAAGAAATCCAGCAATGCCTGGCCAGTCAACATTGGTCGCCGTACACGCAGTTACCACCGTTTGAACAGTCCCTGCCAACGACCCGACCTCCGTCTCCGCAGAGGCGCCAGTCACGATCATCACCTCCTGGACGATCGGCATCACCTAGCCGCTACACTACGTTCTCCGCTTACGTCGGCAACCGGCCCGCGAGCCCAAGTCGGGGAAACTAAGAACCGTGACCTCCCGGGGTGGGGCCGCTGTCCAACGCACTTCGAGAGATCCTCCGCTGCGACACTGTGATGACGACGACGATAACGACAATGACGACTGAGTACATTCGGCACCTTCCTTCGAAAAGCCTCAGCCTGTTTCAGCCGACATACTCGTTTCTGTGGACAACCAACCAGTAACCGCTCTTGTCGATACTAGTGCCGATTATTCTGTTATGAACGGCCAACTGGCTACTGCACTTCGCAAGGAGACGAAACCGTGCCCAGGACCTAAGCTCCGTGCAGCCGGCGGTCATGTTGGGTATATATTCGTGCGGCCAAATTTGTCGGTTCATTTATTATACTGACAGAGTGCTTTAGGCAGGTCACACTCGGCATGGACTTTCTTCAGGAGTACGGAGGAATCATAAACCTTCGCGAGTTGGTTGTCACTTTTTCCAGCGAACACGTAACTCATTCGAACGACTATCACCCACAGTCGACGGTGTTACGCGTTTCGGGTGACTGCGCTACTTTACCACCACGGAGTGCTACGTTGATCACCGTAGAAACAGACAATGATCCTCCCCATTTCGGAATCGCTGAAGGTAATCTGTCAGTCTTTTTGGCTCGACAGGTTTGCGTAGCCCGCGGGATCTTGCAGCTCTCGTCATGGACTGCTCAGATTTTAGTGACGAGTTTGAGTCGTGAATACCAGCACTTCAACCCACGAATTGTCATTGTCTATTTAGAGCCAGTCAGTGACTCTCCTGCTTCTTTAACTGTAGGACACAATGGTGGAGATTGTAACTGTGACGTACTAGCCAACAGCAGAATTGATGTAAATTCTAAAATATCAGGTGAGCAACAAGCTAGCATTCGAATCCTTTTACAGCCTTTTGCTCACTGTTTCGCTTCAACATCGAAGGTAAACTAAACGCCTATTACGAAACACAAAATTCTTACTAATCCCAATGCAAGACACGTTAGCCAACGTGCCTACCGTCTTTCTCGCAAAGAGCAAGACGCCATCCGAAATCAAGTAAAACAACAAATGCTTACCGACGACACAATACAGCCCTCCTCCAGCCCATGGGCGTCACCTGTGGTTCTCGTGAAAAAGAAAGATGGTGCAATGCGTTTTCGCGTTGACTATCGCAAGCTTAACAACGTTACGAAGATGGACTTGTATCCCCTTCCCCGCATTGATGATTCTCTGGACCGCCTTCAACGTGCCCAATACTTCTCATCGATGGACCTTAGCAGCAGCTACTGGCAAATAGAGGTTGATGACCATGACCTAGAGGAAACCGCATTAATTACGCCTGGTGGACTCTAGGAATTGAAGGTCCTTCCTTTAGGATTGTGCTCTGTGCCTGCTAAATTTCAGCGCATGATGGACACGGTTCTATCAGGTCGCAAGCGGCAGTCATGCCTTGTCTATTTAGATGATATCGTTGTGTTTTCAGAAACTTTTCAGCAAAACCTCCATCCAGCGCTTGCAAGCAGTTCTTGACGCAATTCGTACTGCTGGCATGTCTTTAAAGCCTGAAAAATGCCATTTCGGGTTTGACGAACTCAAATTGTTAGGCCATGTCGTCAGCTTTGAAGGCATTCTGCGAGACCCCGACAAAACCATTGCTGTTGCTTCGTTTCCAAAACCATCGAACAAACACGAACTCAGCCGTTTTCTAGGACTTTGCGCATATTATAGTGGCGTCGTGGCTAACTTTGCATGGATAGTCGAAATTTTGGAACGGTTAACAAAGAATAATGTTCCGTTTGTCGGCGAGGAGGACCAACAAGAGGCCTTCTGTGAATTTCAGAAACGTCTGCCCACACCTCCAGTTCTAGGACACTTTGACGAAGAAAGTGACACCGAGTTGCACACGGATGCCAGCAACGTGGGCCTTGGTGCCGTCCTCGTAGAGTGGCAAGATGGAGCCGAGCGCGTCATTTCGTACGCAAGCAGCACTTTGTCCTCAGCTGAAAAGAAACTATTCCACTACAGAGAAGGAATCCTTGACTGTTGTGTGGGCAGCTCTAAGTTCCGACCATATTTGTACGGCCGATCGTTTCTAGTTGTGACAGATAACCATTCATTGTTCTAGCTCGCCAATCTGTAGGATCCATCTGGCGGTCTTGCACGCTGGAGTCTTCGCTTGCAACAATACGATATGACGATAGTGTTCAAGTCCGGGCCTAAACATACCGACGCCGGCTGCCTGTCGCGTGCTCCACCTCAATCGTCGCTATTCGGCTTTGATGAAGAGGACGCATCACTCCACTATCACAGTATCAGACATCAGCAAGCAACAGCGCGATCTTCAGAATTCTGGCCTCTCATCGACTACCTTGAGAACCGTCTACGACAGCCGCCTCGTACGTTCGTCCGCAAGTTCGCATCGTTTTTTCTCCGCGATGGCGCCCTCTACAAATATGGTTTTCACGCAACCGCAACCGCCTGCCTCCTGAGTGCCGTCCACACTACGTGACGACGCCCTGTGGGCCTCTCACGACGAGCCATGTTCGGGCCACTTGGGATTCGCACTGACGTTTTCACGCATACGCCAAAAGTATTGAAGACATGCCGCGACTACCAGAGACGCAAGGCACAACCCGTGCGTCCCGCTGGACTTCTCTATCCCGTTGATCCTCCGCGGTTCCCTTTTCAGCAGGTTGGCATAGATTTGCTTGGACCATTCCCCACGTCGAGGGCTGGTAACCGTTGGATTGCTGTTGCCACAGACTGCCTTACACGTTAAATTGAAATCAGAGATCTCCCACGAGGTACTGCCGATGATATTGCGACCTGTGTACATGGCATCGTACTCCGCCACGGTGCTCCAACAGTGGTTATAACCGACCGGGGCACAGCATCTACAGTGCAGCTCACAGAAGATATCATGCATCTCAGTGGTACAGTTCACCGCAAAGCTACTCCTTACCATCCCCACACGAGTGGGATCACAGAAAGGCTTAACAAAACGATCGCTTATATGATTTCCATGCATGTTAACGTCCACCACAATAACTGGGACGACGTTCTCACATATGTTACGTTTGCATATAATGCTGCCGTTCAAGAAACAATTGGCTTCACTCCTTTTCGCTGGGCGCATGGCTGGGAAGCTGTAAGGACGTTGGACGCAATGCTTTTACCCACTCACTGGTTTAATGTTGTCACTGATGATGCCGAATTCGCTCGATGCGCCGAGGAGGCGCGCCAGCTCGCACGAAAGCATATCCGCTACCAAAAACACAACGACGCCGACCGATACAATCTTCGTCACTGCGACGTCACATATAAACCCGGTGACAAAGTATGGGTGTGGACACCGATCCGCCAGTGTGGTCATTTGGAGAAACTTTGACACCGCTACTTTGGACCTTATAGGATCGTTCAACGACTAAGCGACGTGACATACGAAGTGATTCCTGAAGGAGAAGGCACCACTAGCCGTCCCCGACGCCCGCGCCTGTCCGATGTCGTTCACGTCTCTAGGTTGAAGCTATGCTACTCCCGCTGACCGCAAAGCTCTACAACTCTCTCACCATCTACATCTTCCTTAACAGTATCATTGCGGCATTCACAAGTGCATAAATGTTCCGCATCGAGACGATGCTTCTAGGGAGGGCGGTAATGCCACGACCATGACACAAATGACAGCCACTATGTGCAATTCGATGCAACATGCTAGGTATGTTGGGTTGCTCCCTAAAGGAGATAACGACAAAGGTACCAGGACAGCTTCTTAAAAGATCTATAGCGTCAATCGAAGTCTTTTGTGGTTTTGTCTGTGACAATATTCTTTAATGATGTGTCGAGATTGTTAGTAATTAGCCCATAAAAAACCCTACCAGGTGAGAGCATATGGCCTCTTGCTTACCATTGCCATCTATAATATTAACGTCCATTGGCTCGCTAAGAACAAATAAACACTGTTATTTCAGACTACACCGAACTAGAATAAAATATGAAATGCCGCAGTAACTGCAAAACGCAAATGTTTTATTTTTTAATAAATAAGTATTGGTACGGTGGTCTTATATCTACACTGAACTCGTGTGAAACATGACTCCGAGAAGTATGAATTACGCGCCAAATGCGATGCAAAACACGACTACCTTCGGTTTGTGTCACTGAATACTACATCAAATTGGAATAAAAAAATGTCGCACCACGAGTGCAAAGTATGCTGACGAGTTCTCCAGGGAAGGTTCAGTCGCAGTGTACGCACTCTTCCAAGCCGCCGAGGAACGAACCGCGCTTCGTCGCTCAGGTGTACAAGATATTTTGAGGTAGTAAGCTGCAGCACACTTCAGGAACAGAGCGACGAAACTTACACACGCTTCGCAGATTCAAAATATTCAGTACGAGCTGCCAGCTGGCGAATGTCTCGCTTCATTTCTTATCCGCTACATCGAGCAGACGGCAACGACAGCCTGCGAGTCACTGCCAGACACGGTAGAATTTTTTTTCTTTCTATTACAATCGCGTTCCTTATGAGTAGTTTACCCAACATCACTCGCCTGTGGTATCTGTTAAGCTTTCACTGAGATCAGACGTTGTCGCCAGTGAAAATACCGTTGGCAGAGAGGCTCTATGCATCGTAATCGAGCTTCTTTTATTTCCTACAAAGTGTGCGTTCCATATCGTTGTCCGGCTTCGTACAGGTTGCCGCAACTTTCCTCGGGTCTAAAAGAAATCGAAATACGCGATTATGTCGAGAAATTTATCTGAAGAAACAAAAACGACGCCCTTTCATCGCGATGCCTTCTGCTCCGTTTAGTCTTGACGAACACTCAACGGCCAGCTGGTCTTATTGATAACACGGGCGTAGCGTAGTCCTGACCTCTGGCGAAACGGAAGAAGTGCGAAAATACATAAGCAGTGCAAAAGACATCGCTCAAAATAGCACCTGGGTGCTCCTGAAACTGTTGTTTACTTTGCACGTTGTACAGCCCTGATCCAACTTTTCCTCCTTTCTCTGTCGTACCACTTTTACGGAAATGGGTAGAACCAATTACTTCTTTACAAATTGAGCATTCTAAATATTGACCCTAATATCTTAAAATGGATCGACTGTTTTGGACCAATCGCTCACAGTAAGCAACCGCCAACGACTGTCACTCGAATTTTTGCAAAGTTCAGGCGTTCCCCAGGGTCCCTTTTGGGCCCTCTGCATTTCCTAATCTGTGTAAATGACCTTCCTGACACTGTTACTTTCAATATAAAGTTGTTTGCTGACGACTGTGCTGTTTATCATGAAATAACTAACGAATCTGACCACTCTGTTATTCAGTCTGACTTAGACAGCATTTCTAACTGGTGTAGCAAATGGGTTATGACTCTCAACACTAATAAATGTAAGAGCATGACATTCTCTCACCGTTCTTACGCCACTCAGTTCCTTTCTTATATAATTGATGACATATAACGAGAGCACGTAAGCTCTTATAAATATCTAGGTGTGCACATGCAATGACCCCTCATGGCACATTCACGTTAATTATGTGATTCACAATGCTAATAGTGCATTAGAATACCTACGCCGCAATTATTCTGAAGCACCAGGCCATTTAAAATTGTTGCAATATCCAATACAGTTTAGATCTAAACTTGAGTATGCGTCTGCTGTCTCTGATTCTGGCTTACGTAGCCTTGCAGACACAATAGAATCTGTTTAGAATCGATCAGTTCGCTTTATTTTATCAAGCTATTCCCGTATTGCCAGTGTTTGATGAAATGTAATCTTGGCCTTCCTAACTTGCTCTTAAGAAACAGAAATATCACGTCTTTGTCTGTTTCATAATTTTTTTTCTAAGACCAGTCATTGGAAACGCAAAATTTTATCACAACCATTATATTTGTCATCCTGCACTGATCACCAGCATAAAATGGCCATTTCTTTTTGCCATACTAACCTGTTTCAGAATTCATTTATACCCAAGACTATTTCAGAATGAAACCACCTTCCGAGCACCATCAACAACATTGAAGATGCACAGTTATTCAAGGCCGCCGTCGCTGAGCACTTCGAATGACCTGCGCTGCTATATCGTAATTCAGTTTCCTATTATAGATGTACAATAGTGTTGCTTACAGTATTGTCATCGAAGGCCTCTGTTATTGACCTCTGTTAGAAAAACCTGCTCAGTTATTTATTGGTTATTATTATTTATTGGTTTTCTATTTTACTTCATATATAACTATGTTGTTTCCGTTATTACAACTATATGAACACAGTTTATCCACCCTCTCTGTAATGCCATTTGGTCCCTGAGGGTATTCCAATAAATAAATAAATAAATAATTAATTAAATAAATAAATAAATAAATAAATAAATAAATAAATAAATAAATAAATATAAACTTCCTGACGGTGTTCCCGCAATTGTTGTGGCATCCTGTCGCGCGACACTAAAGCGATGTGACCTTCTTTGACCGTGTGTTGCAATTTTCATTACGTCGCGCCCTTCAGCATACCTCTTCCACGGTGATCGACTCTGCCCGCAAACCGACGGTGTAGACCGCCGCTCGCCGGAGAGGACTGCACTTGCCCATGGTGGTTAGACTTACGGTACACTCTTAGGCAAAGTTACACCCTTTGGGGTGCATCTCTGCCGTACAACAGTAATCGTCATCTGCCTTGTTTGGGTTTCCTTTCTTGAAAACGCCACGCCCGCTACTTTCCTGTGGGGAATGCTATGTCATGCTTATAACACGCATGCCGTTCGTTACTGGAAATTACCGGGCTCGCCACGTTAAAGAAAGCAAATGCGGGCAAGACAGATTACCATTATTATTGTGTGGCAAAAGGCCGTAATTTTGCTTACGAGTGTACATGCTCCTCATGCGCAGCATATACAGTAGACTCTAATGGAGGGGATGAAGCGGTAGAGGCACGAGAGATATGACACCCCCTCACGTTTTTTTTAATTGCCGGCGCCATTTGTCGGCTCGCGTGTCCTGCCGTGGCGTTCTTATTTTCTTTGTTTATTTCTTTCTTAATTTTAGGTCCCACGAAGCCGCTTTCTTTTTCCTATCACTCGCTCGCGTGATGCGCCGCGTCGTTTTGCACTTGTCGCGAATTGTGTGCCCACCGTCTGTCTTGGGGATTGATAGCATTCGTGGTAAAACATGTACCAAGAAAAAAATCAATAAAGTGCATATGCAACACGACAGTTCCCTGGCCTTCTTTTATTCGCAAATTCACAAAGTACGTGAACACTACGTGACACGGTATCTTACCTACTTGGCAAACACACGAAAGTGGACAATATACCTGCGTCTTTCACTCAGCACAGCACTCTTAACGTGCAGCTGAAGAAATGTAATATTAACAGGTAATGCAAAGAAACTTTAGTGAACCTTGAAGAAGTATATAGAAAAGGTAAGCAAAACAAAGCGCGCGGACATTTAGACTACTGGCAAATATGCAGGATTGCTTATATTGCTTATATAAAATTTGATTGCTTATTCTAACATAGCCGCCGCCGATAGACCACGGCAGGAACGGAACGTACGTACACGCTAGGGAACGAGGCAGGTAAAAACCAGCCTTTGTTGTCAACAGTAGGGTGGTTGTATAGTAATCCAGGAGAGAGAGAGAGAATGGAAAGGGGACCTAGCGAGGTAGAAAGAAAACCTCACGCTTGCGCAGTGTGTAGCCCGCACTATGACACAGCGCCCGATACAACACTGCTTCCTCCTAAAATCGGTCAACTGGTGTCCTCGTCAAGCGTCGTAGGATTTGAGCGCGCTCGCTTGGCACTACTGCTCCGGACGACGGATGTGCCGGGAATTCACTAGTCGTGAATTGTGTTGCGTTATCGGAAACTATCATTCTGGGCACGCCAAATCGGCTGAATATATCCCGCAAACAGTGGATTGTAGCTGTTGTGGTAGTCTGCTTCAGAGGAAACGCTTCTATCCACTTGGTGTGCGAATCGGTTAGCACAAGCACCATCTTGCCTTCTGTCGGTCCGTCAAAATCCACATGGATGCACGACCACTTCTCAAACGTTTGTGGCCAGCTTGCTGGTGGAGCGGCTGGCGGCATGGGCAAATTGTCGATGCAATTCTTGCACTGAGGCGACGTTTCCGCAATCTCTCGGTCTAGGCCTGGACACCAACACAACGATCTCGCAATGGATTTCATCGGCGAAGACCCTTGCTGGGTTTTATGCAGCAGCAGCAGCAATCTTTTTCGAGCACCAGCAGGTATCATCACTCGATGGCCCCAATAAATTAACCCATGTGCCAGGGACAACTCAAGTCGACGTTCAGAAAATACCGCCAGGCACGGCTCAAGGCCTTTCCAGCTTCTAAGCTAACCATGTAGTACGTAATGCTCGACGTGATCTAGTGTCGAGTCGATGGTTGTAAGGTTTTTCAGCTGTCGTGTCGTGACTATGCCTTCCTCCATGCTTTCCAAAGAATTTCGTACCCTTGCTGCTCTTGGAGCTCCATACTGGGACCGGGTGATTGCAGTGGAAGCCTGCTGAGGGCGTTCGAGTTCAGCAGTTGCCTTCCGGGAGTTTACTGAAGTTTGTAACGATATCCCCCGAGATAGAATGCCCAACGATGAAAGCGGGCTGCAGCCACTGAGGGTGTCGGGCGATAGGGCCTTAGCAATCCGAGGAGGCTGGTGGTCTGTAACCAAGGTGAATTCACTGTCCAAAAGATAGTCTCGGAATCTCATGATACAAAAATCGGTGCCAGCGCCTCACGCTACAGCTGTGAGTAATTCCGTTCGGCTTTCGTGAGAGTCCTTGAACGGAATCGGATCGGCATGTGGACGCTGCATAGTCTGCGAAACAGTACTGCGCCAATGCCGTGTGGGGAAGCGTCGCACTCTAGTTTCAGCTCCTTTAACGGGTCAAAATGGGCAAGCACTTCGGCAGCCTTGAGACAGTGTATAACTTCACGAACGCAGTTTCTTGGGGGTGGTTCCACTGCCATCACGCATTCTTTTCCTGTAACTAATACAACGGGGACGACAAGGTTGACATGTTCGGCAGAAACCTTGAATACAATCTCAGCATTCGACAAACGAACGCCGCTCGCTCACGTTGCGAGGGCTCGGTGCATTCATGATAACTTCCACGTTCTTTTCCGTCGGGTGAAGACCGAGACGATTCGTACGGTGTCCCAGATAAGCAACCGATATCTGGCTGAAATTGCATTTGTCGTATCGAAGCTTTACACCGCGCTCTCGAAATAGCTGCAACACTGTTTTCAGCCTGACTCCGTTGTCTGCCGCCTTTTCGGACACAAGCACATTATCTAAGTATGCCTGCACTCCAGGCAGGCCCGCAAGTATCCACCTTCCTTTGAAATACAGCAGGAGCAGAGGAAATGCCGAACGGCAGCCTGTTGTAACTGAAGAGCCCTTGGTGCGTAATAATCCCGAACAGCTTGCGTGAAGCTTCGTCTAGTGGGACCTGGTTGTAGGCATCTTTCAGATCGAGTGTACTAAAAACTTAACCACCGTTTAACGACGCGAACCTGTCTTCAACCACCGGAGGTGGATACTGCTCAAGTGCACAAGCATAATTCAAGGTGGCCTTAAAATCCCGGCAAATCTCGACTGTGCCATCCTTTTTAAGCAATGGTATTATGGGGGTCACGCATTCCGAATATATTATGGTCGATATCATGCTTAACGACACTAGCCGATCCAACTCTTTTGCCACTTTGTCGCGGAGCGCGTGCAGAAGTGGTCTCGCCTTGCAAAACTTGGTAGCCTCACCGTCCTTCAGCACTAAGCTAGTTGGGGGCCCTTCATCAGGCCCGATTCCTCCGAGGAGACATCCTCGTAGTTATTGCGTAAGGCGTTGATGTGGCTGGGAGAATCCGGGAGCATCCTCGTCGCCACTGTAACATAGCCGCGGCCGATGGGCCACGGCAGGAACGGAACGTACGTACACGCCTGGGAACGAGACACGTAAAAACCAGTCTTTATTGTCAACAGTAGGGTGGTTGTATAGTAATCCAGGAGAGAGAGAGAGAGTGAATGGAAAGGGGACATAGCGAGGTAGAAAGAAAAATTTACGTTTGCGCAGCCTGCACTATGACACAGCAGCCGATACAACACTTACATTTAAGAAAGCAATAGCAAAATCATTGTTTTTTACGAGCATGCCATAAAACATCCAAGTATGCGTAATAAAATGTTGATCATACAATAGCATGGCAAAGAGGGTTAAAACACCAGGAAATAAACGAGGTCGAGATGCAAGTGCGCTGTCTCCTACTTCAAGCTATGGTTCAACGAACGGGAATAAAGGGGGTTAACCGAGGGGCCCGATTCTTTATTAGTCATATCATAAGAAGCAAACGAACACTGACACCAAGGACAACATAGGGTAAAATACTTAGGCTTAACGAATGCAATAAACGATAAATTAATTGAAATGAAAGTGGATGGAATAACAACTTGCCGCAGGTGGGGGACGATCCCACAACCTTCGCATTTCGCGTGCGATGCTCGACCAATTGAGCTACCGCGGCGCCGTTTCCCCATCCACTTTCTTGGGTATTTACGTATGTTTCCTAGTAGAACCCTGGGAGTGTTAGCCAGCGCCATCACTCACAAACCTTGGCGGCGGACGTAGAACATCCTTTCTGGCGCAGGCGTCCCGAGAACGTGATCTTTTTGGGTAAAGGCAACCGGTCAATAAACCCACAAATGCTACCTGAAGGCATCAATGTTGCCGGATTCGAGACCGTCGTTATGTAATGAACGTTGTTTTTCATCCACTTTCACATCCATTATTTTATCGTTTCTCTATTTCATTTATTAAGCAGAAGTATTTTCCCCTATGTTGTCCTTGGTGTCAGTGTTTGTTGGCTTCTTATTATAAAGTTCAACGAAGAAATTTGAATTTCATACCCGCACACAGATATGACCGTGCGTGTCTTATTTACCAAATAATACACTTCATGCTCGAATTCAACGGAATATTTTAATGCATTTGCTCTCTTTGACTGCGCCGCTGTGCACATTTTTCTAAAATATCCTACCTTTGAGCAGTTACTGCACCCAACGTTTTTGTACCAGCAAGCGCTTGAGCAATGTCTTGTGATGAACCTTTCACATCGCTCTTTGTTAGGAACGTGGCTCATCTGCGCCTTTTGCGTCCGTTTCTTCGAATAGCTCCTAACTGCATTTAACGACTAGTCCTCGTACCTTCCTGTCGTGAGCACTGGCTGTCTTGCTGCCATTTTTCGTACAAGGCAATCTTACAGGCGCTTTCAAAAGTCAGCTTCTCTTTCACTGACACAGAGCGCTGGATGTCCTCATTCCGTACACTTAACGAGAGCCTGTCGCTGAGACCATCTTTGGGAAGTTGCCATTGTTGCATTTTCTCACCAAGTGTATTAATTACACTGTGAAATGTTCTACGCTTGCTCCTTCGTGCTGTGTCCGCTAATTAAACCTACAGCGCTCGGACATCACCGGGATTCTTGGACTGTAATGCTCTTTCATTTGTCTCGCTTGGAGAAGCTGCCACTTCAGTATTCTTCAAGACTCCATAAGCTACGCCTGCTATTACCGTTAAGAATACCGGTAGCTATTTCTTCCTCCTTTATGTCATTCGCTTGCACAAACATTTCAAATGGCTCTAACTAAAATTCGAAATTCACTCTCCCAGCCCATTTACTTTCTTCCATATTCCTCAGTCGTTCTTCATAATCAAATTTACTGTATGCTTCCCTCACTTCAAAATTTCTCCAGCCCATATCACCCTGCAGAGCTTAATTTGTAGTCTTCCCGTGAGCGTTCAATGTGAGGCGTCCCACTGACCTTTGGTTGCCATCGAGTACCGATTGTACCTCTGATTTCAAGCAAAGAACCGCATTTCCAAAAGTACGTCCGTGAACCATTACAACTTTCCACATACCCCGGAGCTCCTCGTACCTATTGTATCCCCATAGCGTTTCATTATGGCTACATTGCGCTTCCGCTTTGCTGTTATTGTTTTCCCCTTTGTTTCCATATATCTATTGACTTCGTTTATCCATACACCACAATATTTATATTCTTTTACCCGAGGTATTTCCTGGCCCTCTATTGCGACTGTCTGTTCAGTGTTTCCATTGAATACCATAAAACCTGATTTTCTAACGCTAAATTTCAAACCTGAATTCTCACCTTCCTGTCCACACATATTATTAGCCAGACGTTGCAAATCACTTTGCTTGTCAGCTAGCAACACGACGTCGCCCGCATAAAATAAACCTGGAAGCTCCTACTTTACTACGGTACCCGCCTCTTTGTATGAGAGAATAAAACCGATATTACTTCCTTCTAGCGCCCTCGCCATCCTCACCATGTACATCATAAACAGCAGTGGGGATAAAGAGCACGCCTGTCTCAGTCCCTTGTTGATACCAACTTCATACCTCATCCGTTCCCATTAAACACAAACGATATTTTCAGGCTAATCTCTCTCAAAAGCTGTAGAACCGTCGCCTATGCCTTCCTTTTTCAGAATATCCCATAAAATGTTCCAGTCTACGTTGTCATAGGCTCCTGCAATGTCTAAGAAGACCACATATAACGGTCGGCTTTCTACTTTTGATATTTGAACACACTCAGTAAGAACACGTAGGTTATCATCTAAATGCCTACCTATTTTGAAGCCATTTTGAAGTTCTCCCAAAATTCCATTATTCTCTGCCCATGCTTGAAGCTTTTGATTGCTTGCATTGCTAGCCTGTATATTACCGAGGTAATGGTGAACGGTCTATACGAGTGAAATCACTGTTTCTCCCCCTTACCTTTATAAATTAAATTCATTCTACCTTGTCGCCAATTGTCTGGCATTCGTCTTTTAAAGTTTTTTCCACTGCTTTCACCAGAGCTTCCTTACTTTTTGGCCCTAGTTCATTAAGCAGCCCAATGGAAACCTCGTCTAACCCAGTGGCTGGGAGCTTAGGAATTTTATCTTCGCCTTTTTTTCATCGAAATTTGTCAGAACCAGCCCATTTTCCATCTGGTTCTCTTTCATTCTTGTTTCTTCGAATACAACCTCGTCATTGCCTTGGAAAGATTCGGCTGTTACTTTTATAATGTAATTTAATGCGGCTTCCCCTTCCAGTTTGTTTCCATCTTCGTCTAAGATATGTTGTTCTATTGTTGTTGACTTCCTGCCTAATAATTTTATGTGGTTCCAAAATATTCTGTGTGTGGCATTCTTTTTCTCACGTATTTCTGCCAACCAACGTTCACTTTCACTTTTTATTTTTGCTTCCACCAGTATTTGAACGATAGAATTTTTCTCCCAATATATTTCCCATTTACTGGCTACTTCATCCTGCGGCAACTGCGCCTTCTTTGCCTGCCTGTGCTCTCGGGATTCTTTCTGTCGTTCGGCGATCGCTTCTCGTATCTCCCTGTTCGACCAGCTTTTCGGTTTCTTTTTTCCTTTCCAACGAACATGTTGTTTCTCTCTCCGTATTTCTGTCGTTATTAAACTTAGAAGATCACTATATTCCCACTCTTTACTTGGCCATTTGCCAAGTTCTTCCTCGACTCTAGTGACTATATTTGTTACTGGTTCAGCGTTCAAATTTGGACTGGCCATATTGCACTCCTTGCTCTCTTTCCCAACTACATATCCCATTTTCAAAATGATGCGTTTATGGTCACACCCTATTCTGACGTTCCCCTAGGGGACCTGTTTCACAGCTCCTGCAGCGTCCCCTTGTTGGACTCAGTGTTGAGTGGCTGGCGTCGCTGCCGAAATCGCAACACATCCTTATAGCTAGTTCCTTCCCCGATGAAGGGCGCGCCGATGAAGTATTCCAGTTTCTTGGTAGGCAAAAAGAATCTTTCCACCGCTTCCATGTTATTCATTCTGAAAAAAAGACAGATAAACAAGCACGAAAAATGTCACCATTCCTTATTTTGAAGTCACTTATCGAAGTTTTTGGCACAGGTCATAAATCACCGAGGATGGCAAGCGGAGATCTCCGCTTGGAGCTCCGCGACCATAAACTGAAAAAAAAAAGACTGCCCAATCTAGTCTTATTTGGGAATGCCCAAGTAACAGTAACCCACACCGTACTTTGAACACTACCCGTGGCGATATCTCAGATGATGATCTGTTGGGGCTTACTGGAGCTGAACTCCTGGAGTGCTTCAGTGGACAGTATGTCATCAGCGTTGAACGAATGAAGATTAGGCATCGCAGCAAAGAAATGCAAACCGAGCACCTGATACTCACATTCGGTTCAAGTGCTCTGCCCGAGTCTATAGAGGCTGGCTACGTCGTGTTAGGTCATACGTGTCAAATCCCTTCAGATGCTTTAAATGCCAAAGTTTCGGCCACAGTTGACAAAACTGCCAAGGGCGCGATACCTGTGCGAAATGCAGTGCTCATGAACACACCTCTGAATCTTGCGAGAACTCTCTCCATTGTGTAAACTGTGATGGGGAGCACGCCGCATACTCGCGGTCATGCCCACCACGGAAAACAGAAAAGGAAATAGTAACAAATAAATGAACCGAAAACATAACTTTGAGAGAGGCATGCAGACGGGCATCCTTCCTGCCCAAGAAGAGCTTTGCCGATGTGGCCCGTCAGGGGGCAGCGACACAACAGCCCCCGGCGGCTGTCAGACCCACACGCAGTGAGGTGGCCGTCACGACATCCGCCCCGGCAGCGGCTTCAGCTGGCGCCGCTCCGCCGCCCCAGCAGGCGGATCCATCAACCTCCGGGCCGATGGCCTCGAGGCCTTCACGCCAACACACCGCTCGCAAGAGGAGATGCACACCACTAGCCAGACGGCGCCAGCAGCGCCTAAGGAGCAGCGAGATTCTCGCGATCGCTCCAAAAAGACAAACATCAGGTTAGGGCGTCTGGAAAGGGCCCGTGAGCTAATCTCCGTCTCTTAAGCACGCAGCACCAAACACATTTATCACAATGGAAACAAATACTACGACAGAATGTCAAAGGACTTCTTCATAACATCAACAACAATATAGTACTACACAAACACAATCCAAAGCTGATGTGTGTTCAAGAGACACATCTAAAACCTACGAACACAAATTGTCTTTGTAATTACAGCATCTTCCGAAAAGGCCGGGACGAGGCTAACACCTACGGTGGTGTAACCATTGTAGCCGAGGATCTGTAGCTTGCCGACACGTCGCCGTTCAGACGCCCCTCGAGCCGGTGTCAGTTTGGGCTATCCTTTTTAATAAACTGGTCACTGTGTGTGCTTTATACACACCTTCTAACTATCACCTCAGAAAAAGCAATTTCCTTGACCTCATTGATCAACTTGCGTACCCCTACATACTCGTGGGTGATTTTACTGCCTACAGCAGGTTGTGGGGATATGCGCGATGCAAGAGGGTGACTCATTGAAAATTTTATTCTTACTACTGGTGCCTTCCTGTTTAATAAGAAAGAGCCGACCTATTGTAGAATACAACACAATTCGTATTCATCGATAGATCTCGCAATCGGCTCTGCTTCTCTTCTACCTCATCTTGAATGGAATATCATCAATAATCCTTTTGGAAGTGACCACTTCCCTTTAGCTTTAAGCTTAATGAAGCAGTACGACAATCCTCTCCGTGTTGCTATTTTGAAGTTAGCATCGGCTGATTGGGAGCATTTTAAATAATCAACTTGTTTACCACGAGATTTTATAACGATCTTTGTATAGATGATGCTGTCGCACATTTTACCGATTTTATTATATCTGCTTCTGGAAAGTTGATCCTACAAACAAATAGTGGTTCACTTAAAAGGCGTGTTCCCTGGTGAAACGAGGACTATAGAGAGGGGCGAAAAAGGCAGAATAAGGCATCGGGCGCACTGCGTAGACCACCAAATACAGAAAACCCCATTCAATTTAAAAATGTTAAATCACAGGCAAGGCGGATACGGCATCAGGAAAAGAAGGAAACCTGGGTGAGGGTTCTCTCGGGCATATATTCCTACACACATGAGGCAAAAGTGTGGATTGGCATAAGAAAGCTAAAAGGGCAGCAAATTGATCCGTTGCCGCTGGTGAACGACGCAGGCAATACCTTGCCAGACCAAGCAGGCTGATTTGGAAGCACTTTGAGCGTGTGTCAAGCTGAATCCATCGTTCACAATCATTTCTCGGGTACTAAAAAATAGAAGAATGTCAGCGATTCATACGTAAATACCCACAGAATGAACCCTATTAGCCCCGAGAACGAACTAGAGGGGCGCTGCGAGCGCCGCTCGCGTGACGTCAGGGCACGAACTCGCGCCTGTCGTCTGCTGCAGTTCGGGCAGTGTCTGGGCGCCTTTTGCAGTGTTTTCGTCCGTTCGCTCTCGTTCCCTCTGCTTATACAGTTATGGCGATCGTCTCAAATAAATTTTGGAGACGTCTTCGTTCGCGAAAATTTATTCAAAGAGCTTTTTTCTTAGACGATGATGCAGTTATCAATTGCAACGCTACAGCGCCAGCCGAAGGAGCGGATTTTCATGAGCGGAACAACCGCAAAAATATAGCATGTAAGAATCTAGTTATGATACCATACGTGCCGCGGTGCGACAAGTATGTCACAAATGCTGGCTATACATGTCTTCAACAACAGTTAGCTTGATCCGCTAAAAGAGGTTTGCTGACGACGACGGGTAGTTCATGATATAATATAGACCTTTTGCCATTCTTTACAGAAACACTCGGCAGTTACTAAAGCACTTAACACTGCAGTTTAGATTCTACCAGCACCACTTGCTTCTTTAACTGCTTCTTAAAATTAGGCGGTTCTTCCCGTGTTTATATTAAGTGGCGGTAATTCGAAGTAAAGCTATTTCAGGCTGTTTGTAGAATACGAAAAGGAATGCGCCAGAGTAACAAAAATATTGATGACAGCTTCGCTGGGCAGTGTCTTTCTAACACGGATAATATCTTGACCCCAAATTCCCTTTTCCGTGCTACACGCTCAACTCACCTGAGCAATTAACTGGTGTTGTTGCTTGAGGAGTATACATGACAAATCTGTTTGGCGAACTGACACAGGCTGCTCGGCCAAAGTTTTTCAGTGAAATATGGGCCTATGGCTGCAGCGAGAAAGAAGCCGAGGCGTCATTCATTAGTAGTACGGAAAATATTGAAGATATAATTCGCTGCTGGACGATCCAACAACAAGAGAAATATACAAGGCTTGCAGTGTCTGAAGGTTCGCGAGGTTCTTTTTTCAGAACTGATGAAGCGAATAGTTATCCGTTTATAATTAAACAACGCTGCATCGAGAAATGGCGAGGACGAAAGTGCTTGAATTTTGCTTTTCTAGGCACCCTAAGCTGCGCTGTGGTACCTCGAGTATACGTTGGGCGTTGCAATTGGCGCTTCAAAAAACTGTTTCATGGTTTCAATTCGAAGTTGTACTGAACTGATGGGTTTCGCCAACAATGCGTGCCTCGCCATAACGACAGACGGTCGCTACCGTTGCGGGAGGGGTGCGGCATATTTTCGATAAAGCCTACTGAGGGCCACCATGAAAGATTTCATCGCTTGCAATTGATGGGATATCGATCTTAACCCCGAAACTTTTCTTTCAGGTGATTGCTACTATAGTATTTGTAAATTAACTATATATGGTGGTGAAGCGGTATGAGTCTTCGAATAGAAGATGAAGAAGCGCGGGAACCGGGGGGACAGAGGAAGAGAAGAAAGAAGTGAGAAATAAATGTAGACGAGATGGACGCCAGTTCCACAGCAATGCTTTACGTCTACTGTGTCCATTAACTAGGAACGCTACAATATTTTGGCGCAGCCGGCAACTGACTCCAACATGTGAATGACATTTTTCCTCGAGGAGACCTCCGCAGAGAAGATAATCTTTTCGAGATACCAAGCTCAAGACGAACCAGCGGTGGAACCACCTCGCGAACTCAACTCGGCAGAACTCGTGAACCTGGTTTTAGAGAAGGCTTCCATAGACATTGCTGAACTACATCGGAAGGGTGCGGTGAAAGTGAACTTGCGTTGTGCGATCTTCGACGAATTAGCTCTTCAACCGATCCGTCGAAAGGACTCTGCACCACGGTCTTCGACAGAAGAGGTGAGCCTCGTTTTGAAAGCTCTTCAGCTACAACAAGAACAGATGGCGCAAGAAAACCAACTGGTGACGTCACTTATAAGCTCTCTAAACGCTGAGAAGCCGGCGATTAATTTTGTAGAACTCGATGCGTTTGACGGCATGTCTTCAAGCCCAGAAGTTGGCTTGAATTCTATGAATATGCCGTGGGGAAGAACAAATGGCACTCTAATGAGGACAAGATTGCCAACATGCGTAGTTATTTAAGAGGTGTTGCACGGAAGTGGTACGATGTGCACATTATTGAAGATGTTGGCAACTCTGGGGACCAGTGGAAGAAAAAATTCTTGACGACATTCCGAAGCAACCCAGCGCAAAGATGGGAGGCCGTGCTTAATTTCAAGTTCAAGCAGGGCTCCCCCGTCGAGTATTTCTTTGAAAAACGCCGCCTTTTAAAGCTGGCCGAGCCTATGCTTCCTCCTTCTGCCATAGTAGCACTAATAATGCACGGATTGCCCGCGGAAGTCCTGAAGCTAGTGCAAGCACGATCACCTAAAACTACACACGGGCTCCTGGAGTGCGTTCACGACATACCATCTACTTCAGAAGAAAATATAACCGCTGGCTCAAGCAGTCGCTTCAGACGGACCGGCGCGGATTGGTCAAGCCGTAATCCGCGAGAACCGAGCCGCCTTGCAGGCGGTACAGAGAACTTGGGTTGGCGTGCTCCCAGAGGTTGATTGAATAGCGTCGACAAGGACTCCCCCTACTTTCAGACGCTCAAGAGTATCCGACGACAAAAAACTAATAAACAAGAGTGATCAGTCCGACCCGATGACCACAACTGAGACTGTTTATTTAACTTGCTCTAGCCTACTTCACATTCCTGTCAAAGTGGGAAATAGACATATGATGGCTTTGGTTGACAGCGGTGCTTCTGTGTCTATAATAAATGCCAAGCTGGTAGATTCAAGTCACCTGCATAGTGGAAGAGTACTACGGGTGCAAGGGTACGATGGAAAAATGACAATGCATAATCAGTGGGCCTAAGTAAACATCGAGTTCCAAGGTCATGAAATAGAGAGTGAAGTACTGGTGATAACGAGGGTGACGTATGACTTTCTGCCATCCAGACCAGATATAAAGAAACTAAAAATCAACGTATACTGGGACGATGCAGTTTTAGTGGAAGGACTATCAAGGGAAGAGACACAGCAAGATAGAAAAGATAACCTGCGAAT
This sequence comes from Dermacentor variabilis, assembly GCF_050947875.1. Classification (NCBI taxonomy): domain Eukaryota; kingdom Metazoa; phylum Arthropoda; class Arachnida; order Ixodida; family Ixodidae; genus Dermacentor; species Dermacentor variabilis. The sequence goes on along the minus strand of NC_134578.1, from coordinate 124,736,053 downwards.
TGTCAAGTACGCGGAGGATATTGCAACGACCTACCCTGTGCTGGTATGCAAAGGAAGCTATTCACAAGCGATGAAGTCGCGCAAGGTGCCTTTCGAACTAACTGAGAAGACCGTCATCCGAAAATCACCTTATAACATGTCAAGAGAACGCAAGATATGGTTAAAGAAAGAATTGCAGGAGATGCTAGACGCCGATATAATCCGGCCTTCGGTGTCACTCTTCGCTTCTCCCATAACTATTGCGCCGAAGCAAGATGGGACTTTCAGACTGTGCACAGATTACAGGGTTCTCAATCGCCAGACAGAACTTATACCATTTCCCATGCCGAAGATAGACACGATTATAGATGAGACAGGTGGTTGACAAGAGACATTGCTCAGATATCCCAGACACTCAAGTCACCGACCTCATTCTAGTTAGGAAAGGAGCAAGAGAATCCAGTGCCAAATTTTAAGGTCCTTAGTCTGTGACAAAGACAGCCATTAATAATAATAATAATATTTGGGGTTTTACGTGCCAAAACCACTTTCTGATTATGAGGCACGCCGTAGTGGAGGACTCCGGAAATTTTGACCACCTGGGGTTCTTTAACGTGCACCTAAATCTAAGCACACGGGTGTTTTCGCATTTCGCCCCCATCGAAATGCGGCCGCCGTGGCCGGGATTCGATCCCGCGACCTCGTGCTCAGCAGCCCAACACCATAGCCACTGAGCAAAGACAGCCATTCAGAAAGGAATATTGAAGACTGTGTGGTACATTGGTGAACGGGGCTGAGTTGAATGTGCTTCGATTGGAAACGTTTTCAAGTATTACCCCAGGAGGGGTTAGCAAAAGAAAACTGGAAGGGTGAAGCGGTATGAGCCTTCGAAAGAAGATGAAGAAGCGCGGAAGCCGAGGGGACAGAGGAAGAGAAGAGAGAAGTGAGAAATAAATGTAGACGAAATGGACGCCAGTTCCACAGCAATGCTTTACGTCTACTGTGTCCTTTAACTAGCAACGCTACAATATTTTGGCGCAGCCGACAGTCGTCGACGGAAGAGGTGAGCCTCGTTTTGAAAGCTCTTCGGCTACAAGAAGAACAGATTTCGCAACAAAACCAGCTGGTGACATCGCTTATAAACTCTTTAAACGCTGAGAAGCCGGTGACTAAATTTGTAGAACCCGATGCGTTCGATGGCGTGTCTTCAAGTCCAGAAGGTTGATTTGAATTCTATGAATATGCCGCTGGGAAGAACAATTGGCACTCTAATGAGGACAAGATTACTAACATGCGTAGTTACTTAAGCGGTATTCCACGGAAGTGGTATGATTTGCACATTATTGAAGAGGCTGGAAACTCTTGGAGTCAGTGGAAAGAAAAATTCTTGGCGACATTCCGAAGCAACCCAGTGCAAAGGTGCGACGCCGCGCAATGCGAGCTACACCCTCAAGCTACCTGAAGTCAACTACACCACTACTGAAAAGGAAGCTCTTGCTGTCCTTAAAGCAATGCAGTACTTCCGTACGTACCTAGAAGGTGCGAAGTTTACTTTGTTCACGGATCACCAGGCACTCACTCATCTCTTGAATATGACCCAACCTAAGGGACGTATCGCCAGATGGATGAACTACTTGCAGCAGTTTGATTTCACAATCTCCCACAGACCTGGACCCCTTTTGACTGATGCTGATGCATTGTCTAGACTGATGATACAGGCCAACAAAGAACAATCGGAAGAAATCAATGACGTAAAATTGTGGGAAGGCACTGAACAATCAATTTTTATGGCAGGTCGCTAGCAAGTCCCGCCAACGCTGGTTCCCAGGGTGCTTTATTTGTACCACGATAGCCCAGAATCTGGAGGACACGACGGATTTTGGCGCACCTACAACAAACTAGTCAAGAGATTTACGTGGCCTCACATGAAAGAAGACGTCAATCAATACGTTCGTTCATGCCACATTTGTCAAGTCAACAAAGTGAAATATAAGCAGCCTACGGACGCCATGAAAATACCTTGTCACTCGAACGTGCCTTTTGAAGTTATACACCTGGATTTTCCGAGCTAAATAAGAAACGAGAAGGAGTCTGAAAAACGTAAGCTTTTCTTCTGGCCATAGATAAGTGCACCAGGATGGTCATGGCACGGGCAGGAAAAGAAGATGCGAATAGTGTCATCGCCCTCCTCGAACGGGATATGTTTAGCACAACCAGAAAGATCGTATGTGACAACGGTCCAGCGTTCAAGAGTGAAAAACTAGCAAGATGGGCTCGAGACCACAATATATCAATCAAATCCTGTGCGCCATACCATCCCGCGGCGAATGTGCTTGCAGAGCGTGCTATATGTCATGTGAAACAATACATCAGGATGTGCGATAGTTTCCCTGGTGGATGGAAATGCTCTTCAGAAGCAGCTGTAAGACATCACAATTGCTCCTACACCAGTGGCTTGGGATGCAGCCCGCAGTTCGCTTCTTCAGGAGAGACCCCTATTCTTCAGGCCGACCGTGAACTGGGGCTGTTAGAAAATCTCAAGATCGTCGAGGAGAGGAAACAAAAATCACAGCAGGAGAGGTACCGTAAACGAATGAAAAAAATTTTGACAAGAGACATTGCTCAGATATCCCAGACATTCTAGTCACCGACCTCATTCTAGTTAGGAAAGGAGTAAGAGAATCCAGTGCCAAATTTTATGGTCCTTACTCTGTGACAAAGACAGCCACTCAGAAAGGAATATTGAAGACTGTGTGGTACATTGGTGAACGGGGCTCTGTTGAATGTGCTTCGATTGGAAACGTTTTCAAGTATTACCTCAGTAGGGGTTAGCAAAAGAAACCTGGAAGGGTGAAGCGGTATCAGCCTTCGAATAGAAGATGAAGAAGCGCGGGAACCGGGGGGACAGAGGAAGAGAAGAGAGAAGTGCAAAATAAATGTAGACGAGATGGACGCCAGTTCCACAGCAATGCTTTACGTCTACTGTGTCCATTAACTAGGAACGCTACATGTAGATACTCTCTATACGACGCGCCGTCGTGTTAGCAGCCACGAGCAATACGTTTTATGGGGGCCTTTTTCAGAAAGCGGTGAACGTAGCAGCTAACCTTTTCTTACGAAATGCGTGCCTAACAATTTTTTTACGCATTAATTAAGTTGCCATATTTGACTAGAAGAACTCAGCAGAGTAATAACAATAATTATGACAGCTTCGCTGGGCAGTGTCTTTCTAACACGGATAACATGTTGACACCTAATACCAAGATTCTTATTCCGTGTAAAATGCAATATCTATGATAGCTAAGTACTAAAGGAATGTTAACTGTTTAGCAAAAGCAACATACACAACTTCGCGTGTTCAATTTGCCGACATTCCGTTTACGCAAAACTGATGGACAGACATGGCGCCTATATGCGTTGCAAAACCAATAGACCCTTTTAACGCTACATAGCTTGCGATATCGAAGCCGCAAATATTCTCGACTCCCGCGCTTTTGAAGTAACACTGGTTCAGGCATGACAGCAGTAAGAAGCCGACATCATCATCAGCAGCAGCAGCCGCCTGTTTTATGTCCACTGCAGGACGAAGGCCTCCCCCTGCCGACATATCCTTCAAGAAGTAGGGCTCGAACCATATCACCCCAAGCACACACGAACGGAACGAGTGCACGCGTCAGCCGAGCGAGCCGGAGCAAACGACGTCATGGCCGTGACGTCACTCACTTGAGGGCGCCACTTCAATTCTCGACGCTAATAACCGTCCTTTAAGTATTGCCGAGTTCAGAGGTGCCTAGATCGCATGAAAGTACTCTGCCGCAGGACCTGACCGAGTCATGTATGACATGATCAAAAACATGCACAGTGACAGACAAGTCACACCACTGGCACTTTTCTCAACACTATTTGGGCGGCCGGATACATTCCATTGGCATGAAAAAAAGCCATTGTGATCGCTGTTGTGAAACAGGGCAATGATAATTCATTTGTGGGAAGTTACCGCCCGTAGCTCTCACAAGTTGCCTTTGTAAGTTATTCGATAATAGGATTTATCAGATTCATAAATTTCCTTGAACTCAGCAATATACTTGATCCCTATCAGTGTTGCTTCAGAGAAGGGTCGTCCACAACTGCTCATCTTCTGCTCATTGAAGGAAATATCCGTGAGGCATTTGTGCAGAAAAACATTTTCTTACACATATTCCTCGATATGGAAAAGGCGTACGAGACTACATGGCGCTACAGAATCTTGAGAGGCATGTGCGGAATGGGCATCGGTGGCAATATGCTAAACTTATTAGAAATGTCTCTGTCCGGGAAAAACCGGGAAATTATTCCCACGTCAATTTATGCAGGAAATTGGCGTACCCCATGGAGGCGTACTAAGCTGCACACTCTTTATCGGTCTTTATGACTCTTTATTGCGGTGGCAATGAAGCACTTCGTCCTTCATTACCACCGGGCATTTTTTATTCAGTCTACGTCGACGACTTTCCAATAGGTTTCAAATCATGTAACCTCGCAGTGCGCGAGAGAAAAGTCTGGCATGGCTTGAACGAGGTGTCCTAGTGGACAGAGAGAGAGAGAGAAACAACTTTATTGAGCCGAGCTGGACATCTTAGACGCCGTCGATGGAAGTGGTTCCCTCTTCACGGGACCCATATGCTTCCCTAGCCGCCTGGCCCCTGGAGATCAGGACGAGCTGGTCTTCCAGGGCAGTGCTGGTTAGCAAAGTCTCCCATCGCTCGGTAAGGCTGGATGAAGGATGGGGTAGGGTAGTTGGGCAGGTAAGAGGTGGGGGGATTGCCTTGATGAAATCACATGCTCCATTAATGTGTTGGAGCGTGCCTAACTGAGTTTTTCAGAAGTTACAATCCTCCTCGTACCTTTTCGGGTACATCTTGTTTTGAAGGTAAGGGTGCGGGAAGGATCCTGCCTGTATCTGCCTGTAGATCGCTTGCTTCTCTCTGCTAAGGGATTTGTAAGGATCGGGGTAACGGCGCCTCTCCGTCTTATAATGGTTCGTAATATCTCTATAACTAATTATGGACTGTGGCTCACCTTCCTCTACCCGGTGTTCCGTCTCTCGGGCGAACTGGTGGGCAAGTTCGTTGCCCTCCAGCCCAGAGAGAGCCGGTGTCGATATTAATTCAACTTTCCTTTCCGGTACGTCGCGTTTACTTTTGAGAATATCTAGTGCCGCAAGAGACACCCACTCCTTTTTGTAGTTTTACACGCCTTTTGTGAGTCGATGACAATTCTTCCCACCTTGGGCTGCGCGAGTGCTAGCGCTATCGCGGCCTCTTCTGCCACCTCCGGAAAAATCGTCTTGATTTAGGCGGAGGTTACGAGCACATCCCGCGTCGTAAATGCCGGCGAGGCTTTCGATGAAAACTTCGGTAACGAAGCGTGTGTGAAGAGAGTGACCCCCTCTTCCTCTTCTGCTATTTGACCCAAAAGCTTCGTCAAGGCCGCTATACGAGCCGCTCTGCGGCCGTCGTTACGACCCGACCTCATGTTTCTAGGAAGTGGCTTACTGTGGATTTTATGTGCCCACGACCTGGGTAACGGCCCCGTTTCCCTCCGCTCTGCCTCTTGCGAGCCCAAATTGGCAAGAACGCGACGTCCCCCCGACATCTGACTGAGTCGAACTCTTTGACTAGACAGATGAGCTTCTATTAACTCTTCGACGACGTTGTTCTTGGCCATGCCGAGAAGCTTGTCGGTCGAAGAAGGCTTCGGAATGCCCAGCGCCATCTTGGTTGCCTTGCGTATAGTGACGTTCAGCTGGTCCCTGTCTTTCTTCAGTAACTTGAGGTACGGCGCACCGTAAACGATGCGCGACGTCACGAATGACTGGACGAGCGTCAGTGCATCATCCTCCTTCAATCCCCTTTGTCTGTTTGTGACTCTTCTGATAATGTTCGAAATTTGTTCCGTTGAAACCTTGATATTATCGAACGACGCCCCCGCCTTGCTATTGTTATGGAAGATAACACCCAGGATACGTGCTTGCGTGACTGGTGTTATGGTCGTCCTGTCGATGGTGATGCGTACGTTCTCTTGGTATACTTTGTTTCTTCTTGGCTTACGAGTAACTCTGACTTCTGTGGCGAGCAACTGAGGTCGCACGGTTTAGCGAACTCGTGCACGGTCTTTGCCATTCTATGAAGGGTCTCCTCCATCCAACTCTCAGACCCTGCCCTCGACGTCCACACAGTGATATCGTCTGCATAGAGAGTGTGATCTATGCCCTGTATATATTGAAGCAAAGCCGGGAGAAGGTGGAGTGCCAGGTTGAAGAGAAGCGGCAAAAGAACCGATCCTTGTGGGGTGCCTCTGTCTCCCAGGGCTGTCGGTTTCGACTTATCCTCTCCAATTTTGATCGTTGCCGTTCTATTGCTTAAGAAACTAGTGGACAGACAACATATTCAAAATAAACCGCTACAAAAGCACTTGTATTATTTTTACCAGATACAAAGGCCTGGATCCAGATGCTTGTGTAGAACTTTGTGGACGACAAATACGAGTCAACAAAGAGCACACATTTCTAGGTATTATACTTGACTCCAGGCTTACTTTATTCCACACAAGAGACATCTTAATGAAAATGGTCTAAAAATAATATATTCACTGAATATCGTATCCGCCACATCATGGGGTAGCGACAGAAAGTGTTTGATTAATATTTATAAGAGCCTTATTCGATCACATTGGACGTCGTATATAACTCTGCCACCCAGAGCGCGCTAAATATGCTAGGTACTGTCCACCATCTAGGTATCCGCTAAGCCACTGGCGCATTTAGGACAAGCTCTGTTGAAAGCTTATAGGAAGAATCAAATGAATAGTCACTACATCTTGAGAGAACATGCATAAGCCTCACATATTTTCTCAACGTACACTCCTATCATCAACATCCATGTTTTACTGCCGTTAACAATATGACGTGTGCTAAACTTTTCCGTAATCGTCCCTCTGTAAGACAGCCTTTCTCGCCAGGTATGACGGAGCTTAGCGATGAAAGGCATATCCCACTCCTCGAGCGTCACTTACTGCATCGAAGCAAGGTGCTACCTCCTTGGGAGTGGCAGGTGGTACAATGCGTGCTATCTTTTCTAGAAGTTACAAAAGCCGCTCCAGAGGTCGAAATCCGAATGTATATTCTACAACTCCAGTACTAGCACTACTGCACAGAGTTCTACACTGACCCTCCCAAGTCACATACCGGGGTGTCCAATGCACCAGTCGTTCCATCCTTACTGGAACCCGATGCTCTGCATCCGAAAACAGGTATCTACAGCAAAGGCCCATGCGCTATTGTCGGCTGTGAAGCATATAAGGAAATCAAAGTTGCAAAAAGCAGTTATATATACAGACTCCCTGAGCGTCGTGAATGCCTAGATGTCACTCTGTAAGCACAAAAATTCAGTACTGAATCAACTCTATTCCTACCTATGTAAAGTGTATCCGTCTCACCAGGATGTCGCTGTATGCTGGTTGTTTGACCATATTGGAATCGAGGGTAACGTTCTATCGGACCAGATGGTCACGTCAAATGCATCGCATGCTGTTAATTCTACCGCTGCTGTCCCTGTCACAAATCTGAAGCCTATCTTACGAAAGAAACTGCGAAACCATTGGCATCGCATGTGGGACGCAGAAACAAATAATAAGGTGCGTGGGATCGAGCCACCGTTAGGTTTTTTGGTTCTCAACAACAAAATCATGCCGAACAGATATCCTATTCTGTCCTCTCAGTATTGGGCAAACATTTCGCCACCATAATTTTCTACTTAGTGGAAATAAACCTCCAATCTGTGGTAGATGTGGTGAGAGGCTGATCGTCCTCCACGTGCTCCTGAAGCACCGGGAAGCCCTAGCTGGGAGAAACATTTTCCTCTTGCATACTGCTATTGTGTGCCTCTTCATCCGGCTATGGACCCTATAACGTAAAACTATTCCAATATGTTTTTGTTCCAATCTCCTGACGTCAAATTTGCGTAACCGCCGACGCAAGCATCAGGCGGTCACCCGAAGGGTTGTCTCAACCAACCAATTAAACGCTCTCTTTCTTCATAAAAGGTCACCTTTGTTTGCTTGAAAAACAAGTAGCATTGCCTACACTGAGCGGGTTGTCTTATCTAATTGGCTCACAAGAGGCAAGCAGCACGCTCATGTGGAGAGGGATTCGATGGGGACGAGCCACTGCACTGAATATCGATAACTGGATGAAGAAGGTAGTGCCGGCGTCTGCGATTGGTCCGCTTTCACTTACTTAGCTTGCGGTGGCTGGCCGAAAATCGCAGCGGCATGCAACGGAAGCTTAAGAATGATGCTAAAACAGATCCTCAGCAAAGAAGAGTTGGCAGGACAAGGTCGTAACGTGCAGTAAGTGCTCGAAAACGTTACACGGCCATGCAAAATGTTTTATTACACGCAAATAAACCCATGCTCTCTGGCAGGTGTGAGTACCGAGTGCCTGAGCAATTGGCCGTAGCCATCTCTTGTTCCTTTCGGAACGGGCCTGCTTGCGGCTATTCAGAAGAAAATTCAGTTTTGTTCGGCATTTTTTGCCGTTTTATGACGTCGCGTGGCAGACAGGTGAAGTGGAGGTGGCCTAAAACGTTTTCGACCAATCGCGGAGGGCTGATTTCAGAATTGGAATAGACATATTTGGAATAGTTTTACGTTATCGCGCCCACGTTGTTGGCAAAGAGCTAGTCTTTAACACCAAAGCAGTCATCGGTTTCCTGAATGATGTTGCCCTACATGTTATAAGTCCATTAAATTCACTTGTTTGCTGACGATTGCGTGATATATCGTGAAATAATTACTAACGACGACACTAATGCTCTTCAGTTTGACTTGGACTACGTGATTGATTGGTGTAACTCTTGGCTTATAGAACTTAATATTATTAAATGTAAAGTTATGCGCGTGCAGAGGAACACCCCAAGTACTCTTCCTACTTACTATCTAAATAAAATTCCTCTAGAACCCGTTAACTCGTACAAATACTTAGGAGTTCATATAACAGCAAAACTAACCTGGAACATTCACAGTGAGTGCATACTAAGTAAAGCTAATAGCATGCTTACGGTTACTTACGCCACAAGTTTTCCAAGGCACCATCATCCTTAAAATTACTACTTTACCTGTCATTAGTGCGTCCTAAATTAGAATACGCTGCAGCTGTGTGGTACCTATACCATGAAAACCTTATTTCTTCACTCGAGCTTGCCCAAAATAACTCAGTCCGATTAATATTTTCAAATTATAACCGTACCGCTAGCGTAACATCAATGAAGGACAATCTATCTCTTCCATCACTTGCATCTCGCAGAACAATAGCACGTTTGACACTGTTTCACAAATTTTATTACCATTCCTCCCTTCACAGTAACATCATTTCTCAGCCTCATTACCTATCGAGCCGCATCGATCATCGCCATAAGGTCGGACTTCAAACAGGCAACACTAACACTTTCAGTCAGTCTTTCTTTCCCAGATCATCACGACAGTGGAACCACCTTCCCTGTGAAATTGTATCTATTGTCGACAACAAACTGTTTCGTAAGGCTTTAGCTAACATTGTATAATTAGGAATTATTAACATGTTATTTCATTTACTTGACGTACTTACAAGCGACTAAGGACGACACTGGTTAACATTGTACTAGCAGGAATTATCAAGATGCTACTTTGTTTACATTGTCTGTCGTACTTACAAATATTGGGCAAGATATTACACAGTATTGTATAATTAGTGATTACTAACACACTGCATTGTTTATTTTCCGCACTTTATTGCTATACTTCCCGTTTTCCCACTCCCCTCTGTAATGCCTTCGGGCCTTGAGGGTACCATATATAAATAAACAAATAAATAAATAAATTCGTAGCGCATCCTCTTTCCAGAGGGTGCAGTTATGATAGTTGTTTTGTATATATGTGTCCAGGCCCTTGTGCTTCCATAGCTCTAATGAGGCTGTAGTGCTCTAGCCAATTTTAGCATCAGGTACATTTTGTATATCGTATCATTCTTTCGCAATGCATCTTAATGTTCATAGTACCTATTACTTGTCATCGCCATAATCTTATTACACCTAGATTTTACATACTTTATAGTGACTATTTTTAAGGCCCCTTTACAGCCACGCCACATCCACTTCATAGAAATCATAACTCCACTGCAAAATCATTAACATTGGCATGGCGCTCTATGGCCATACCTGGCCCTTGTTCCACTAAATACCACACATTCATGCAACGATCCAGCGAAAGGTACGTCTGAGGCCGATGTCAAAAGTCGCCGACTTTTCTTGGTAGGTCCGGTGGTCGATCCGTTGACCGCTGTGAGGAGGCGTGTCAGGAGGATGGCGGCGCTCAGCCAACGTAGGTGGAAGCACGCAAATTTCGGCGCCAGTGTGTACGAGATAGCGGACTTTGGTGACGCGGTCAGTGACCTGGAAAAGGGGCCGGGAACAGTGGTCACCCTCAATGTTCGGCCCAACCGTTTCCCTCTTAGAAGCGGTGATGGCGGCACTGGTTTGGGCGAGAGCCATATCGACGCTGGCACCAGGAAAGCGTAACGGGTGGAGGAGAACAGAGAACACCTGACCTAGCCGACTGAGTCGGCTAGGTCAGGACGAGGAACGCGGTCGGCGTGCTCGGATGGCACCGACCTGAGTTGTCAGTCGGGCTACAGCAGCTGCTGCCAGAATTCTGCGGAGCGTATTCATCTGCGCAAGAACCCATTCAATTTAGTTTTATTATTTAGAGGAACTTTTTGCTTCTGCCGCCTAAACATTGGTCTGTTGTCTCGAACGCAATGCCCTCAAACGCAGAACTCGCAAAACGAGTGGAACGACTTGAATGCAAGCTTGAAAATTTGACTTCCGTGTTTCTTGACGACGTCTATGGAAAATTCTTACTAAACATTAGCACTTCCGGATTAGATGTTGTTGAAATGAAAAAAAAACGGATAATTTGGTGGCGAGTGTGGAATTCCTCACCAATCTGGTAGAGGAAATGAAGGATGAAGAGGCTACACGGGTAGCTGAAAATAACGCTCTAAAAGCTAGCAACAGTATGCTCACATAAAAAGTGGGCGATCTAGAACAGCATTCGAGGCTGAACAACGCCGAGGTGAAAGGTGTTCCTTGTAAGCAAGGAGAAGACTGCCTGGTGGCAATGCAAACCATTGGCGACAAAATTGGTTGCCCAGTATCACCAGATGATCTCGACGTGGTTCACCGTGTGCCTACCAAATCTAACAACAACAAAAACATCATTGCCCGTTTTATCTCGCGAACGAAAAAGTCCGACTTCGTGACAAAAGCAAAGAAAGCGCGCCTAACTCTAGGTGACATTGGCTTATCGGTAAGCAAAGAAACGCCGCTGTATGTAAATGACCACCTAACACCTGAAAATAAGGCCCTCTTTTCTAAGGCCTTAACCCTAAAGAAATCTAAGAAATGGTAATTCTTATGGAGTGACAACTGCCAAATAAAGGCTCGCAAAACAACTGGTAGGCGCATTTTTCGTATCGTCACGGAGGCAGACCTTTTTGTGATCACTTAGCTACCTTCGCCTTTGACAAAACGCATCACCACACAAATTCACAGTATCATCATATTTTACAACTGACGAGCTAAATTATTATATGTCCAATAATCAATGATCTATCATTCATTTTACCGCACGAAGCATACGCAGACACGATGATGACTTTTAAAATCTGATTGCGACACCTCAATTCTCATGCTCACTTGGAATCTCGGAAACTTGGCTAAGTGACCACGACCAGAACCTCTTTTGTTTTCCTAACTATGAAGCAGAATACTCAAATCGTCCGTATAGCTGTCATGGAGGTGCCGCAATCTATATTTTAAGTGCTGTTACGTACAAAAGAAGGCACGACCTTCTTCACGGCGTACGTGAGTGTGAAATAGTGTGGGTCGAACTTAAAAGCGACTTTATTAAGGCGGACAACAAAAATATAAGAATAGGTTGTGTATATCGCTCGCCTTCATCGTCTATGAATGATTCATGACGTGCTAAATATCGTTACAGACGAGAATAAAAATGTTACAGTTATAGGCGATATTAACATTAACCTCGCAGACACCTCGTCTGCATACGCCTTACAATATTCAAATTGTTTCAATAGCTTCGGTTACGAATAATTAAAGGGAAGCTGAAAGCTTTTCCAGAAAAAATGAGTGAAGAGCAGTACGCCGTGGTTTTCAACCGTCTGAATTCGAATATCGCATCGAAATTGAGCGAAAGAAAGCGCAAACATATTTTATTTCGACGAAAAGTGCAGCAGAAGACACGCCCAGCTCGCGCGCCTCGTTTCCGCCTGTGATTGGTCGGGCGCCTCGTGACGTTAACAATGGTGTTCGTCCGGACCGACTGCTGCCGCTACACACGAAGCACGGTGAAAAGTAGTTTGGTGGTGTTTTGCTGAGACGGTCATGGAAATTTTCGAGAGCTTGCGTTTCTCTGAGGAGTTGGCGTTAAGTCCAAACTCTACGAGAGCGACTTTGCGCGCGACGGTGACGGGCGACGGCTTCGAGCGACAAAACGGGCCGTCGCTTGAACAGATCGCTCAGTGTTGTCGCTCGATCGCTCGTTTCTGGAAATCTGAAACTCATCGCTCGTCGCGCGGAAATGCCATGAGTGACTAGCCCATTGTGCGAAGCCGAAACTGGATGTACATAACTCAAATACTACTGCTTGTCGCACGGAACGAGCAAACTATTGAATTTTAGACGTGCAAGAATAAGAACCTAGTGCAAGACCTTCAGAAATATTTTATGCTCCTTCTTCAGTAAAATACATCAACTTAAATTGATAAAGCATGCGTCACGCTAGTTTCGGCGCGTATATTGCTGCCCTCATACTGGGAAGTCGTCGCTCGCGTGGAGTTCAGCTTCACGCGAGCCATCGCGACAGCCATCGCCTCGCTTGTAGCGCTTCGCTGTCCGTGCAAGATCACTTGTAAGGGGTTTATACTTGTACATACTACACGTACGCACATACTTGCCCATACTACATGTACGAGCCGATTGCGAAGAGCCGGCCTCTCCAAGAAGCAAAAATGCTGGTGCAAGCACTGCTTTCCACGCGAACGAAAGCGAAGTGTTAGCATCTCTTTGTGTCGGAAATGTTCTTTGGCGAGTATGTTTTTTGCTAAGCTGCATTCAGCGTTCCAGTGAGTACGTTTCCGGGAAAACAACTGTAGTGTTATGTTCCTGCATGCCTCTTCGTAGAACGCAAGCAGTGATGCGATCTTTAGCATTTGTGCGCTGCCCCAAAGCTGTCGGCAATCTACAGAGACGGCTTAAACGCGGGAAAAGTTTACCGGCTGTTGTAGCACGTGTAGCATAGAACCTTCATCAGCGCGCCATCCGCACGCTACTCGTAACCGGTGAATTCCGTCGGCTACGTGAGATGGTCGGTTTTTTATGTGTGCGAGAGAAGGGGGAGCGTAGCGTCTTGGCGTGAGCAGGCTTTCCAACACATGCAAACTTTACGCTTGCACTGCGTTAAGGTAGCTGCATGCAGGCTGTTTCACAACATACGTGCGAATAGAAAATTCGCGGCGCTTGGCGATGAAACCTGCGTCAAGGGTGGGCGATAAACATGCACCTTCCGTTCAGCGTGCTAACTATTTTTTTAGGAGAACCCAAAGCACGCATTATTGATAAACTCCGGTAGTAATCGTTACGGAAGTGGTTAGAGCACAACACTGTTGTTCTTGAGCGCTTGAAGTTGTATCGCTTCACAGCAGCCTCGCACATAGCTGAAAGCTTCTTGTCTTGCAGGAACTAACGGAACATCGGAACATCGTCGCGGCCGCTGGTGTTCGTGCAAGCGTAGGCTGCACAGAACGCCGACATGATCGGCCTACAAGTTTAATTGATGCAGCGCACGTCAACTACCACTCCTATATACACACAAATAAAGGAATGTAGGGTCGAGCGAAGCAGATTAGGACGGCACGCACGCAGAAATAAGCCCGGTCAGGCACGGTCGCGGAGACTGCGAAGGAGCGGAACACCAGTGTTGACGTCACTAAGTCGCGGTTTCCGGTCTCCGCTCGCATCGTCAGCGTCAGCAGCAGCGCGCGGCGCTCGACGGGGGGTGGAGCGACAGCACAATTTTAACCGACGATTGCGTCGCTCCTAAGTAAAAAATCCCCCCCCCCCCAAATTTTACCTTCATGGTTCATAAGGTTCCCGCATCCGTATATGAGCGGCTTATTGAATTCGACAGAGTCTTCAGCTTCCCTTTAATAAAAGTGCCTACGCAGTGCACTAGTAGACAGATGGTACAATAATCGATCATCAGCGTTCCAATTTGCTGTCTCCACCAGACGTAGGCGTCCTGTTACAAAATCTGACTGACCACTACCCGATATTTTTAAGCTTTCAGAATAATGTAGACTCTGTCAAAGCCACTTACACAAAGCTGACACTTAACAAAGATTTCATTTATTCACTAGGCCAAGCGGAGTGGCCTTCTATAGCCGATATGAAAGATCCACAAACGGCCTTCTCGTTCTCTATATCGGTACTAAAATACCATTTTGACTGCCACACCCGCAAAGTTAAATGCAAAAAGAAGTTTGCGTCCCCACAGAATCCTTAACTATCAGAAAAGCTTCTAGCCTTCGTGTAGAAAAAAGACAATATGTACAAGAAAACAAAATTAATGCCATTTACCAGCAATATGACTAAGAGCTACAAAATTTTTCCAACTTTCTTGCTATCGAACTAAAAAAGCTAAAAGCTTTATTACGAGAAAAAATTATTAGAATCCGGTAGAGACAGTAGTAAGAAATCAGAGATAGTAAATGATCTTTTAAATAGGCGAAACAATCGCGATAATTTCAAGAAAATTATTCATAGCGACAAAGCTTACACCTCCTCACAAGACATTGCTGATGATTTTGCAGAATTTTCCCTTAGCAGCGATTCGCATACACCAACGCAATAATAATAATATTTGGGGTTTTACGTGCCAAAACCACTTTCTGATTATGAGGCACGCCGTAGTGGAGGACTCCGGAAATTTTGACCACCTGGGGTTCTTTAACGTGCACCTAAATCTAAGCACACGGGTGTTTTCGCATTTCGCCCCCATCGAAATGCGGCCGCCGTGGCCGGGGTTCGATCCCGCGACCTCGTGCTCAGCAGCCCAACACCATAGCCACTGAGCAACTACGGCGGGTTACACCAACGCAATATAACAATTTATTGCGACGCCTACCTCACTCATTCTTTCTTTTTCCAACCACACCACAGGAAATAGAAAACACTATAAGAAATGTAAAAACAACAAGTGCAGGTCTTGATAATATGCATTAAAATCACATCAAGCTAATTGCCCACCTAATCGCAGATGTTTTCGCGAGTATTATTAACGTGTTATTTAAGGCTGGAACTTTTCCACAAGAACTAAAGTAAGGTAGAATTACTCCTGTATATAAAAAGGGCGACCGTGCCTTGATTGCAAATTATAGGCCTATTTGCATTCTACCCTTGTTTAGCAAAGTTATTGAACGGCTGGTAGAAAAGCGTCTAGTTAATTACATATGTAAATTTAGTATTCTTTAACCACTCCAATTCGGCTTCCGCAAGGTGTTGCGTACTCCAGGGTAGCGTACCGTACTGCTGCCGTGAAGTAGCGGCGCCTGCCTATCGAAGCTCGACCGACATTACTTATTGGGTAGCGTGGCATTGTAGGCGGGCTGCAGGCATCCGGTAGATCATGGCGACCAAGCAGGGGCGAGACGATTTGCTAGTGCGAAACTTGCACTGTTTATTCAAAGGTAGTTGAAAGAAAATAAGAAAAGCATGAAGTATGAAGTCTCAAGTATGAAGTCTCAAAGTACATTTTAGAGCCCCTTAAATAGGCTCTCTACAAGTGTTGGCGGGATCTTGCTTCCGTCGAAGGACACGTGACAGGCACGGAGAGAAGGCCCCTCCTCCTGCAATACCAAGCACGGGTAGGAGGAGTCGATCCTCTCATCGACGAATCCGGGGAGAAGATCGGGTGAATGACCTATCCGGCGTCGTGGGGCCCGGCCAAGAGAAGGTGAGGGGGATGAGGTAAGCACACACGATGCTACGACCATGAGAGGAGTGGAAGAGGTCGCCCTTGGGCTTCGGCTCAGGGGGTAGGGCGAATGACCTCTCCGGCGCTCGTGGGCTCCGGCTCAGTGGGTAGGGTGAATGACCGCTCGCCACGTGGTGTCAGACGCCAACCCTAACACAGGGCTATTCAACCGAACTTACTCTTATCGCCCTCACTGAACAATTAAAAAGGGCAATCGATAAGGGAATGTATGCTGGATCAGTGTTCGTGGATCTAAGTAAAGCCTTTCATAAAACTAACCATCACATTTTATCCTTTAAACTTGAATCTATCGGAATAACAGGTCCTGCATTAACTTTGATACAAAATTACTTAAAAGATAGAACACAAAGAGTTAGAATTAATGGTTTTCTTTCTAAATCAGTGAAAACAAACATGGGTGTACCTCAAGGATCCATACTTGGCCCACTCTTGTTCTCAATATATGTTAACGACCTGCCTAATTGCCTGCTTTCTTCTAACTGCATTCCTTAAGGAGACGACACAACTATCTTTAACTTTGACATTTGTGTAGGGAGCCTAGTTTCTAAACTTAATACCGACTTAAACAACTTGTTGAATTGGTGCAATATTAACCAGCTCAATATAAACTCGTCTAAAACTAAATTTGTTTTATTCACGTCCCACCAACGCTCATCTGCATTTATTCCTTCGCTCTACCTTGGTAATAATCTTATCGCGCGTAGTACTTCCTGTAACTACTTGGGTGTAGAACTTGATTCTAACCTTAAATTTCATCAACACATAGCCAACGTTAGGCGGAGTTCAACATATGGAATAAGGACACTTTTAAAAGCTCGGTATGTGTTTAACCAGGAAACACTACTGTCTTTATAGTACTCATTTATCCATTCTCATATAAAATATTGCATTTGATACTGGGGCAATACGTATCGTACCCACTTACAATTATTAAAAGTACTACAAAACCAGGCTGTTAGAATAAAAACATTTAGTCCTAACCATTTCAATTCCAAATACTTATTACATAACTATAATATTCTTGCTGTGGACGAGCTTATTAACTTTAGTCTCGGTACGTTTTGATATGGAGAACTAGATATCGCTTACCGCAACAGTCTGATACCTAAGTCTTGTCTAATGAATACTAATCTTACGCGATTTCCACAAAACAATACCTTTATTCTTCCCATGGTAGGCACAAACTATGGTAAGCAGAGTATACACTTTTCGTCCGTTTCCTTCTGGAACACACTACCTCCTACTATCAAGTCATGTAAATCATTTCAATTTAAACGACAACTAAAAGACCACATTTTATCATCTGCAACCGCATAGATAAGTATTTTTCCCCTCCAAATGTACATTTGGTTACGCAACACAAACTGTAGTTCATTTGGTTAGGTCTCATTATCCATTTACTTTCATAATGGTGTTCATCATCATCATCAGTGATGGGCTGGATGGAGCGGCAGCCATGCAACCGCTTCAAAACCCGTTCTTGTTTGTTGTACAGATTCTGGCGTTCCTCGGCACGTGGCAACCCTTGGATTCCTTTTGCGAAGCTATCGTCGTGCCTCTATCACCATGTTACGTCAGAGGTCAACACTATGGCGGAAACGCCACATCATCAACCCTTGACGCGGCGTACATCGTGCCCCGACTTGGCTGGCCATTCCCATCGCCTACGACACCAGTCAGCCGGATTAAGAGCGACGCTTTCATCGGGCCACTTCAGTGGGCTGCACGGAGCGGCAGCCATGCAACCGCTTCAAAACCCGTTCTTGTTTGTTGTACAGGTTGGTAAACACCCGTCGTTGCACGCTAAGCGATCCAGTAATATCTGTCTGCTGCTCTTCCCAGGCCCACTGGTGATTCTTTGTGATTTTTTTGAATGTATATATGTTGTTAAATTGCTTATGTTAGCTGGGGATGTGGAACAGAAGCCTGGTCCTCAAAAGGAGATTGTAGACGTAATTGCGGCCTTGTCGGCTAAACGTGACGCACGCCATACCGAGTTAATAGGGATGCTATCAGAGATCCGAGCTAATCAGCAAAAAACTTGAGGAAAATGTTTCCAGCTTAGCCAGTAGCCTCGCAACAGTTGAATCCCTGGTGTAATCATATGAAGTAAATCAGAATGGTGTTGATCTACTGAGAGTAGTCGATGAAGCTGTGCGAGACCAAACTGCAGCAATAACTTCTCGGTTGGACGAGATGGAAGACCGCTCTCGCCGTGACAACCTTATATTCTACGGGATTCCTGACGTCCCAGCTGAGAACTGCTCCGTATCTGAAACTAAAATTCAGAACTGCCTTACCAATTTACTACAGATAACTTTAATAGACGAAGCCATTTCCCGCGCGCACAGGCTGGGTACCTATGCAGTAAATAAACACCGGCCCATAATCGTAAAATTCTTGTCCTCAAAACTTAAGCAAAATGTTTTCACTGAGCGAAAAAAAATCAAAGGTTCTGGCATTTCTGTTAGCGAAGACTTCTGCCGCGCCACACGCTTGTCACAGAAAAAAATTGATTGAATTCGGAAAGGCTAGCGTACAGAAATATGTGCTACGGCTTAACCGTCTACAAATCGACAAAAAAACTTACGTTTACTGTCCGGTAACTGATCGGGTCTGCGAAATCCACACAAACGAGCTTCGTTCAACAAATTCTGTCCCAAATGCACCTTCTGATAGCCCAAGCAATTCACAAACATAGCGGAGTCATGGTCCGGTGCCAAAAAAGATTTCTCTTCTGTATTCAAATATTCGCGGCGTATGCAACAAGCGGGATGCTTTATCTTCTGTCGTCGACACGTGCAGTGCAGATATTATTATCCTGACAGAGACATGGCTTTCTAGCAAAATTGAAGACCGTGAAATTTTGGAATGCGAGGGTGTTTACCGTTTCTATCGACATGACCGTGATGTGCGGTGTGGTGGCGGTGTACTTATCGGTGTTCGTGATTCGATTAGCGCTGCTGCAATTGAGCTTGCGTCACCATTAGAGCTAGTGTGCACGCGCGTAGGCTTGGAACGCAAAAAATTTTATCATTTGCGTCGTTTACAGGCCCGCTTCCTCACCTAACACATTTTGTTCAGACCTTCACGATGCCTTAAATAGTCTAATTTTACAGTTCCCTTCCACGCCACTAATACTCCTTGGGGACTTTAACTTTCCTGGCATTAACTGGCATACTGATCCCCCTTCAACCCAAGAGTGCTGTTCTGAATATGCCGAATTCATCAGCCTTTGCCTCGATTTTAACCTGCACCAACTTGTTCTGAAGCCTACTCGATGTTCTGCACACTCGGCTAATATCCTAGATTTAATCCTTACTACATCCCCGGAATTTGTTTCGCCCCTAACTTACCTACCGGGTGTTAGCGACCATTGTATAATCCAGCGTAATTTGCAGTTAACCATCCCATCTGTTACCTCGTCGAAAGTTATACGTGATTACAAAAATGCTGATTTTGCCGCAATTAATAACGAACTAGAAACTTTCATCACTGACTACATTCGAAGTTTCCACACTCGATCGGTTGAAGAAAACTGGTCAATATTCAAAGAAAACGCCAACTCCTTAATTAACCGGTACATCCCGCAAAAACGTATTTATTCTAATTCTCGCGCACCCTGGTTCAACTCGCGTCTTAAACGTTTACTGAACAAAAAGAAAAGGCTTTTCCGACGAGCAAAATTAACTGGCAATCATGATCGTTGGAATGCTTACACAATAGCACTGAGCGACTACAAGAATGCTGTCGCAGAGTCCAAAACAACATTTTATGAGCACACGTTGCCTTCTTTTTTGAAAGACAACCCACAGAAAATTTCGGAGTGTGGTCAACGGTAAAAAATCTAATGCCATTGAACTGGCTGTGTGATCTTAACAACGAACCTGTCGATCGGAGTGTCTGTTGTGAACTATTGAATGACGCGTTCATCTCTGTATTTTCGGATTCTGTGCTGCGCGCAAGCGCTGTTTTTTCTGATGTGCATTATTTTCCAATGCTCCTATTACCATTGACCTTGATGGCGTTGTAAAGTTGATACAGACCTCAAAAGTTTCTGCATACAGTGGAGTAGGTGGTATCAACACGAAATTTCTTAAGGGAACTATTACTTATTCATCTATAATTCTGAGCGAAATCTTTGCTCAGTCACTTCAAACCACCATCCTTCCGAATGATTGGAAGGCAGGGATGGTGATTCGCGTACTTAAGTCTGGCAGTCGGTACTCCCCACTTATTTACAGACCTATATCCCTAACCAGCGTTCCCTGCAAATTAATGGAGCACATAATTTACTCACACCTGCTTTCATTTCTCGAGTCAAACTTATTTTTCACCCCCTACCAACATGGATTTAGAAAACACTATTCCTGCGAAACACAGCTTTTGTCATTCACTAATGATTTATTCCAGGCGATGGATGCTAACGTTATTATTGACTGCATTTTTTTACACTTCGCCAAAGCATTCGATACTGTTTCACACAAATTACTTTTAACTAAATTAAGTAACCTCAACATTGATCCTAACGTGCTAGCTTGGATCAAGTGTTTTTTTTCTAACCGTTCCCAATTTGTTTATGCTAACGAATATTGCTCTTCCACTGGTCGAGTAACCTCCGGTGTACCGCAAGGCTTGGTTCTAGGACCATTATTATATTTAACTTATATTATTGACCTCGCAGACCAAATTAAATCATCAATTAAGTTATTCGCCGATGACTGTGTTCCCTATCGTGTCATTTCTAACTCTGGCGACTGCGATACTCTTCAATCAGACATTGGCATAGTAACATCATGGTGTGCTAGATCTCAAATGAAGCTCAATTCTAATAAATGTAAGGCAATGCCTGTGTCCCGTGTTGTAATAAATACCACCCTTCCTACGTACAATAATAACATACCTGTAGAAAATGTATCATCATATAAATATCTTGGTATCTACATTACGCACAATCTTACATGGAACATTCATATAAAATACATTTACGGTAACGCTAATCGCATGCTTGGGTTTTACGGCGTAATTTTTCATCGGCAACTGAAGCTGTCAAGTTATTTCTGTACAAATCCTTAGTGAGGCCTAAACTTGAATATGCATGCTCCATTTTCGACCCTTCCACTCTAAAGCTAAAAGACACTATCGAATCCATTCAAAACCCAGCTGCTCGTTTTATTCTTTCGAATAATTCTCGTCATGCAAGTGTCTCATCAATGAAACTACCCCTTGACTTCCCTAACCTAGAGTTACGTCGTAAATACTTTCGCCTATGCCTTTTTCACAAGATTTATTACTCTAACGAAACACTTAAGGATGAACTAATCTCCCCGCCATCATACATATCGTCACGCACGGATCATCGTTTTAAGGTTGAAGTTCCAACTTGTCGCACCAACGTTTATTTTGATTCCTTTATACCAAGAACGACGAATGACTGGAACCACCTCCCTGCCTCCATCACTGCCATTTCTGACGCCACAAACTTCAAGAATATTGTTAACGAATATGTTTGTAATAATCACCACTCCTCTCTGTAATGCCTACGGGCCTTGAGATTATGACAATAAATAAATAAATAAATAAATAAATAAATCATCGTCATCATCAGCCTGGTTACGCCCACTGCAGGGCAAAGGCCTCTCCCATACTTCTCCAACTACCCCGGTCATGTACTAATTGTGGCCATGTCGTCCCTGCAAACTTTTTAATCTCATCCGCCCACCTAACTTTCTGCCGCGCCCTGCTACGCTTTCCTTCCCTTGGAATCCAGTCCGTAACCCTTAAAGACCATCGGTTATCTTGCCTCCTCATTACATGTCGTGCCCATGCGCCCCCCCCCCATTTCTTTTTCTTGATTTCAACTAAGATGTCATTACCTCGCGTTTGTTCCATCACCCCATCTGCTCTTTTCTTATCCCTTAACGTTGCACCCATCATTCTTTTCATAGCTTGTAGCGTCGTCTTCAAATTAAGTAGAACCCTTTTCGTAAGCCTCCAGCTTTCTGTCCCGTACGTGAGTACTGGTAATACACAGCTTTTATACACTTTTCTCTTGAGGGATAATCGCAACCCCTGTTCATGATCTGAGAATGCCTTCCAAACACACCCCAGCCCTTTCTTATTCTTCTGATTAGTTCAGTCTAGGGATCCGTATCCGCGGTCACTACCTGCCCTAAGTAGATGTATTCCCTTACCACTTCTAATGCTTCGCTACCTATCGTAAACTGCTTTTCTCTTCCGAGACTGTTAAACATTACTTTAGTTCATTACTTTACTTTACTTTGGACATTACTTTAGAGTCCGATTGTTTGCTTGTAGATTTTTTGTGGATTTTGGATTTTTCTGGAGAATATATTTTTTGCCCGAGCCCGCTCAATCAGGCGGAAGCCTGATTCCGCCGATTCCACTGCTCCCGCACCATGAGCGTTCTGGGCGTGTCATCGTCGTTGTTTGTGGCCGGACCATTGTGGCACATTGTGGGCTACAAGGCCAATATATTTGACAAAAATATCAGGCACCCAATCGACAACATTGCAGAGGACGCTCAGAATTGCGCAGAAAATCCGGTTACATAAAATTGTGTAGACTTGCAGTTTGTACAATGGGCGGAAACACACCGCAGTGGTCTGGGAAGTCTTTCGATCGCTTTTTGGAGAAAGACCACGGGAGGATTTACGCAAGCTTCAATTAGTCACGAACGAACCTGCGAATGATACTGCCCTGAACCTGACAACGGCATTATATCCTGCAGACGCCCACGCTACACGCGATGTGCAGAACTTATGATTGAAAACAGGATGACTGACTGAAAGGGGGAATATCACGTGCACTATGCTACAAAACCTGCCCGAAAAATTCCTGGGAACCCTACTCAACTTCATTAACCGTGTATGGGAAACTGCGTACGAGAGGAATGGAAAGAAGCAACACTGATTCCCATAGCTAAGCCAAACAAGCCACAGAACAATATCGGAAACTCAGAGCGATGTTTCTGACAACTTGTGTGGGTAGACTGTTCAGAAAAAGATGGCCCAAAGACGTCTTGAATGACACTTCAAGAATACCAGTGCACTATACAGAGCACTGGTAGAATATCAAAACATGTTTCTACGCAACCCTGAATGCTCAGAATCCGAGAATTTGCCACTCTAGCAGTACTACGCGCAGTAGAACAACTGTAGGCGTTGATATCGACAAAACGTTTGATAATGTAAACCATCAAGCCGTGCTCAACAATCTACATGACGTAAACTACGGTGCCAAGATCTGTAACTACATTAAAGCTGTCTTACTGATACAAGTCCCCGCCTTTTCCATTGAGCAAAGGTGTTCCCCAAGGTTATACATTACCTCGTGCACTCTTCAATTTAACACTTAAAGATTTGCCTAGGAAATATACTAACGAACATTTAAATTACATTTGATGCACTGACCCCATAACATTATGGTATACTTTTTGAAACATGGTTTTGACGCAGTAATAGAATACGTTAGAGGTATCGGTCTCCGGTGTTCTGATAGCAAAACATAATTACAATGGCACACAACGGAAGACGGAAAGAAACGGGTGTGTCGAGAAACCTCATGCAATTAAACCTTGACATAGCCATAGCCAGAAAACATTCATCAAGATCCTAGGTTTTACTGTCCAAGATGGGAAAGCAAACCAATGAATTGAAAAAAGCTGTACACAAATAAACCAAATCACTCACATCATTAGCAGAATAACAAGGAAAAAAACGTAGGACTCAAAGAGCACGAAGTGAGAAAAATAACAGAACTCCCACATAACACCATGTGCACTAACCTGCCCCTACATGACATTCACACCAAAGCAAGAGGGAAAAAGTCAACATTCAACAATGGAAAGCCACGAATCTGGCACTGGGAGTACCCGCTGTCGACTCTTTACAGAAATCAAAGAAGCCAGTATTTAAACCCCATTCGAAGACAGGATCAATGTGCACCGCCTTGCTCAACAGCAGCGACTCTAAAAATCCGAACCAGAAATAAAAGTTATTGCGTGACTCGGATATTAAACGTGGCATTTCCTGGGTATATCTGACCGCCACCTTCAATTACACGTGCTTCCTAGAATCTACGCCACCTAAATTTAAGAACATGAATTCTGACGCGCAGTATGCGGGGAGGCCAAAAAAGCGAACGCGAACACACTTGGAATGCATACCCGCAACAGGCATGATTTACGACACGAATGCCAGCTTTGATAGAGTTACAAAGATGGTCCAAGGAGCCGTGATAACTCGTGCACGGATACCACAACGCCCTAGGAGCAACAGCGCTCGAAATATGAGCAACCACTAGCGGAAAAATGCAGCACAATAACCTAGCCACATCCATATACTGATAACGCTGACGCCATACCAAAACTGACAAACAATGCACTACAGGCACAAATTAAAATCATCGCCAAGGACCACATGACTTCAAACAACGCAGTAGGTAATGGTTCAGCTCAAATGGGTGCTTGGCCACCACAGAATCGAGGGAAATGCCAAAGCAAACGCCCTATCCCGTGAAATACAATTACCCGGGTCCTTTGATTGCCTGGGCGTAACCACATAGGACCCGCAGTTATGCATAAAATTACACCTCGGCTGCAAAGTCTATCCATGAAAACAAATCAGACACCAAGCAGTAATCAGTAATCATAAGGAAAGAGACCCTAAAAATATACAAACACTATTTTCATAGATTACAAGGTTCCAAATGCTCAAAATGTCGAGCATACGCCATTAACAAACACACTCTTTGGAAATACCCAGCCGTGCAATACTTAGGGACAATATACAGGGTATCCCAACTATCATGCACCAAGATTTAAAAATATCCAAATGCTACATATGTGGGCAGAACCAAGGCAGTGTTGTTTGCTGCCACTTGGAGATAGTGAGACTTTTTTGCATTCTGCCTAATTACAGAATTATATTGAATAAATAATCAACTTCTAAGATGTTGTAATTACATAAATGAAAAGTGTCAATGAGAAAATTGCAGGGGAACATGAACAACTAGCGATACAACTTCCCATAGCTCAGTACGTGATACACAAAAGAGTTTCGAGGACTTCACGAGGTTCGGCAAGCTGTGAGGACACTGTGGACATCAAACTTTCCGGTGAGCACCTCGCCAAACCTTTGTGACGGGCCAAAACGTGTGTGAAGTGTGAACGCTAACGGCGGCGGTGAGGCGGCGGCCGCTGGTACGCGGAACGCGTCGGCGACGCGGCCGCGATAGATGGCGACGCTTACGCCGACTCCAGCTACGGAAGGCCGAGAACGCCGACGACAACGCTTAATGAGGCAGCAGGCCACGAGAAAACACCCAGCGCGCAACTGACCTCCTCGGACGTGGACCGAGATGAGATGGAATACCAAGAAACCGTTAATGATGATTGCATCGTCCTCCAGAGTACCGAAGAAACTGGCGGACCCCATGGACGCCAAGACGACGACGGAGATTGGCAAACGGTTTTGACCGTGCGCCAAAAGAAGGCGCTCGCACGAGCGGGCAAAAAGGCCACTTTTTCCGAGGGTGGCTACGAATCATCGGGCCCATCGTTCAAGCCCCCGTACAACCAGCGAATAAAAAGAAATTCAAGACAAGGCGGCTTCCACCACTGCCTAAGGACGACTTTAAAGTGATCGTGCGCCCTCACCAAGGTCTCCCTATCAGGGAACTCACGGCGCCACAGATCGCAGAAGTAGTCATAAACGCCTGCCAAGGAAAAGTGAATGGAAACCAGTTCCTGCTGAGATTGAAACCAGGATCAAACATTTTTATTATCTCAACCCCTACAGAAGAGGTGGCGGATATTGCAAGAAGAATTACAGGCCTCACCTTAAACGGTCGACTGCACGCAGTGAGTGCGTACGCAGCAGTAGGCGAAGACACAAAGAAAGGAGTGATACATGGCATCGCTCCTCACACAAGCCCTGAAACCCTGCTAGCCAACCTACGTCTTCGTACGCAAGGCGTCGATATACTAAGAGCTAGGATGTTGGGTGAAACGAAAACAGCGGTAATTACCTTCTTTGGCCCCATCATACCGCGATACGTCTATTATATCGGAGGGGAGCTTCCCTGCTTCCCATACAAGAATACCATACAATTCTGCAAGACTTGCAAGCAAACGGGTCACAGAACGGACGTCTGCCCGAACCCCCACCTGCCGGTATGTCACAACTGCGGCACTCGGGAGCCACAACCAGACCACGACTGCAACCCTGTTTGCGCCACCTGCGGAGAAAAGCATCTCACGGGATCCAAGGAGTGTAAACGTCGTTTCAAGCTGCCACCACAGCGACCGCAGCCAAAATCACCAAACCGGATGGCCATCAAAACGCCGGGCAATACGATCAAGTCATCGTCGCCAAAACGGAGATGGTCTGACACAGACGATACGGACAATGACGATTGGCCTCCACTGCGGACTCAAGGGGACATTCCAACGTCGCAACCCCAAATTCGAAAATCAAGATCACAAGAACGACACAACAATCGAGACCAAGGGCTATCTGACCACTCCGCCTCCAGACACCACCGAATGTCCTCCAGATCCCCTACCCCATCCAGGACTTCAGTGGCAGTGGGAGACTCGACCCAACATGAGGTGAGCTGGGCGGGGATGGCACGTAAAGGGGCTCCAATAACCGCAAACCCTGAGTACCAAAGAATCCTTTCTGAAAATCGTCAGCTTAAAAAAACAGTAGAAGAACTTAAAATAGAGATGGCAGCGCTGAAGGCAGAGTTTCAGACTACCAAAATTGGGCAAGCTAAACCAGCACAAGGGGATAAACCTGCCGCCCAACAGACAACAATTAGCAACATTGAAAGAATGATGAATCAGGTAGTAGAACAAATTCAGGCTCTGCAAACGTTTCAACAGCAGTTATTTGCTGAGGTGCAGAACCACAAAGTTTATGTAGACGAACAAATGTCTAAACTGCAGCAAACATCACGCAAAAGAGCCAGCAGTAACCCCGGAACACCGACGGCGAGAAAGGTAAAAAACGGGGCTGTTTCCGATTCGACGGATACCCAAATCGTAGCTAACCATGGCCAGTAAAAAAACCCGAACCACGGACACCGCTGAGATATGGCAATGGAACTGCCGCTCTTTTCAGAAAAGAGCGGCAGCGTTACAAGCTTATTTAGACGCCGCCATTATTCAACCGGACGTCATCTGTCTTCAGGAAGTTGGAAAGGGAGTAGTTAAGCTTAGAGACTACTACACCTTTCAAAATCCCATGTATCCTAGAGTGGCGACGCTGGTGCACAAGAATATCGCGGCCAGTGAACACCACTATACCCAATGCTCAACGGAGCACCAATTGATCGAATTACACACTACAGAAAGGAGTAAAACCAAAACGTTTATTGGCAACGTGTACAGCCCACCGAAAGAACGGCAGACTGCGTTTCCCGAGATGCTTGAATGGGCGCTTGGACATCTGAAAAAAAAAGACAGGTTGATTTTAGTCGGGGATTTTAATGCTCCCCACACCAATTGGGGTTATAGGACAAATACAAAAAAGGGCAGAAACCTAGTATAAGCAGTAGAGAAATATAACATGCAACTAGAGACCTTACCCCTCGCCCCCACGAGACTTGGAAATAGCGTCTGTGGAGACACGTACCCAGACCTCACCTTTACATTTAACGTAAAAGAGGGACAGTGGAGGAGCCTGGATGAAAATCTGGGAAGTGACCATTATATTATTAGTTACTCCACTACGACTCCCAAATTAAAGAAGCCTTTCAGAAACGCGAAACTTACAGACTGGACTGCATATAGACATTACCCGATCCCTCAGCATCCAATAAATACAATAGAAGAATGGGTAGACGAAATGATGCAGGCATACCAAACTAACACAAAGCACGTCGCACTAAGCGAGAAAACACCGGTAGTGGATCCCCACCTCGTCCATATGTGGGAAGGCAGGCGAAGCCTTACTAAACGATGGAAGAGACAGCGCTTAAACAGAAAGCTCAGAGCTAGAATAGAGCAACTGACAGAACAAGCAAATGAGTATGCTAGGCAACTACAAGCGAACAACTGGATACAATTTTGTGACTCGTTACGAGGAACGCTCTCAACAACCAAGACATGGGCAATTTTACGGAGCATGCTTGATCCATACAATACAAAAACAGTCACTACTAGAGCATTACGCACATTGGTAGGAGAATTTAAGGGGGATGACGCATCCTTGATCCAAACCCTGGCAGATAGATATATCGGGACAGCAGGAGATAACATCGATAAGAGAGAGTACAAAGGCATGGACAATCCCAAGCTTGATGCACCCATAACGAAACAAGAAGTATATGCCGCCGCTCTAGCATTAAAACGTAACTCAGCCCCAGGTGAGGACGGCATCACGAATGCTATGTTAAGAAATATGAGTGATCAGCAACTGGAACGCCTAACCCGGTACTTCAATGAGAAAATCTGGGAAACGGGAGAGCTTCCTAATCAATGGAAAGAAGCGACCATCATATTAATACCTAATTCGGGGAAAGCAAGAACATTGCAGAATCTCAGGCCAGTATCTCTAACCTCCTGCTTGGGCAAACTTTTCGAAAAGGTCCTTCATATCAGGCTTACCAGCTATATCGAAGGGCACGAACTTCTCTCGCACAACATGTACGGCTTCAGACAACATCTTTCTACACAAGACATATTCGTGAGGCTACGAGATGACGTGCTGCAAAATGTCCCTACAGGGGGAGAGAACATCATAGCAGCGCTTGACTTAAAAAGCGCTTTTGATACGATCTCCCATACCCTCATACTTGAAGAGCTCGAAAGAATGGGCTGTGGAATTAAGATCCACAATTACATCCGCTCTTTCCTTACTGAACGTAACGCCACAATAGGTATGGAAAATATTCGATCTTCTAAACTCCCAATGCCTAACAGAGGCACACCACAGGGGGCCATCCTCTCACCACTTCTATTTAATGTCGCAATGAATTGCTTGGCACGACAACTAGAGAAAATTAACGACCTCAACTTCGCGTTTTACGCAGACGTCATCACGTTATGGGCCTGCAAAGGCTCGTTAGGGCAAAAAGAACAAACTATCCAGGAGGCTATCGACTCGGTGAAGGACTTCGCAGAACAAAACGGTATGCAATGCGCTCCGGAAAAATCTGAGTTTATCCGGATCCACGGGCGTAACTACAGAAACAAACCGAGCATCCACCTAACTATGGGTGACCAGACGTTACAAGAAAGAAATATGGTCAGAATACTAGGACTATGGTTACAAAGCAACAAAAAAGCCACTCACACCATTGCGACTCTAAAATCAAGCACGAGGAACATCGCTAGACTAATAAGCAGAATTACTAAGAAAGGTAAAGGGCTCCACGAAAACGAAACCGTAACACTAGTCCAGGCTTTTATTCTTAGCAAAATAACATACGGACTACCATATCAAGAGCTAACCCCTTCGGAAATCAAAGAAATCGACCTACTAATACGTGGCGCGTATAAGGCAGCGCTTGGGCTTCCTAAGAATGCGGCAAACGAGAGGGTGCAAGCTCTAGGCATATACAACACATTTGAAGAGTTAAGAGCAGCCGTTCTCATGACACAAAGAGAACGACTATACCTCACAAGCACAGGTAGAAACGTTCTGTCGCGTTTAGGCTACCCATTGCGACCGCAGTACTCTAAGGAACAAACGAGCGCAATGCCGGATCCAATACGCGAGCGCATAGTGGTCTCCCCAATCCCACGCAACATGAACAAAACTTATCACACAGCGAGAAGACAAGCGAGAGCTAAACATCTTCAGAAAACCTTCGGCAGTAATCAAGACGTAATATATACTGATGCAGCTAGATTTAGCAAAGGACATGTAATAGTGGCAGTTCAACCCACACACCACGGAACGCTTCACACATCAGCCTCGATACGCACTAGGTGCACTGCAACAGCGGAAGCAGCGGCGATTGCTCTCGCTATCGCATACAAGGAAAAACAAAACAGCTCAGCTTTAATAATGTCCGACTCACAAGTGGCATGCAGAATGTATCTACAAGGCAACATACCACAAGTCGCCCTTAAGATCATAGGCGACACATTGAAAGAAGATCATGCAATTTTATGGTGTCCTGGCCACAAAGGTATCTCGGGAAACGAACAGGCACACGCTCTAGCTCGAGGCTTTACCAACCGAGCTGGAGATACGCACAATGATGAAAAAGACGATCACCTACTGGTCCGCGATATACTGGAGCACCAGCGAAGAACCCGGCAACAGTACGCCCCACCACACAGGCTACTCAATGTAGAGGAGGCGCAAAAATATAGAAGAATACAGACGGATACCTACCCACATTTGGGTAGATACCATAAAATAAACCCAACCTTGTACACTAACTCTTGCCCGTGGTGCGGGTCATGGCCTTCATTGCCTCACGTAACATGGGAGTGCGCCAAAAGACCTCATACCATTAATTCACCTTTGGTACTCACCTTGCTAAGGGAGCCCTGGGAGGCCATCCTCGCTCTTGCTGACCTCGAGGCCCAGAAGGGCCTCTTGGACCAAGCTGGGCGGGTCGCGATGGCCACTGGAGTCTTGGAATAGGGACCCACCCTGCACCGCTCCCTTCCGCCATTTTTTTTTATTTTTTTTCCTCATCAATAAATGTTTATTCCTCCTCCTCCTCCTTTTCCGAGCCACAAGGTCACCCGTAAGAACCTTGCTCTCCAATAAAGTCTTTATTCACTCACTCTCCCTCCGAGTATGAAAGAATCCGTGGAATTTACGCAATATTGCCGCGCAATTAATCGCTCAAGGCGCTAGGCGTGTATTTGCGGGATTCTTCCAGGTTCGGAAAAGGCTTTTATGTAGCACGTATTTAGCAACGGAAAGCTGCCTCGAGAATTTTTCATGGGGCCCTCCATTTCCTCATTGACACTTTCGATCTAATTATAATATTTGAGAAGTTCATTAAATGGAACTAATTATCTAATCAGGCGGAATGCAAAAGATAATCTCAGTATCTACAAGCGATCGCAAAAACATTACCTTGATTCTATGCAGTTACGTGGCATTTGCATATTTTTAAATCTTGGTGCATGATAGTTGGGACACCTTGTACCAACAAAATACCCGCACCCCTACAACCAGTTTCCTGTAAGAGTGGATCGCTGTCTGGCGGGGTTACGAGCCACAGTTGTCCCAACCCTTGGTCGAGTTCATCCTGGAAAGTATTAAAACAGTAACGACACAGGGCCCAGACATTTGGGACCAACAGTAAACGTTTATTCTTTCTCAAGCACCTGAGTGCACGTTACAGCACATGCCAGAAGCAAATCGCCAACGAGACCAAGGCAAACAGCTGAAGAACGTGACTACGGGCTACAACAGGAAGGAGGAGTAGAGACCCAGTGCTTTAGTAATAAATTATACTATAATTGTCAGACGGGCTTTGCAGGAATTTTTTTTCTATATACGTCTCCTCAGACAGAACACCGTGAAAAGACACATATAACGATTTTGAGCATTTGCAACAGCTTCGGCGTACACTCCCCTGGAATGGCAGGAATTCGCGCCAACACCCACGAGTTAAAAATTAACATAGTGATCTAGAGAAGGAAATGGTGATTCTTTGTTCAACTCCCGAGGGAGCACGGCGAAGCGTCGTCAGCGGAGAGGGAGTAGGAAGTGAAAGTAAGTGAAAGTGGATATAGGAATAGGGAGGATGAGGGGTTGGAAAGGGCTCAAATGTGCCTCCGCATGTCCGCACACTCAAACGCAGCGAGGATCGCGACAATGTAAGCGGCCAGGAACGCGCCTTTGTGCTTGAAATCGTAGGAAAATGCGATCGTTACTCGCGACGCGCCTTGCGAGGGCAGCACCACCCGCCCGGCGAGGGCAGCGTTTCACCTTCTCTGGTTTTGGCAACGAACTATTCGTGGTTTAAACGTCGTGCACTGAAACGGTGGTAGATCATGCTTAGAGCGCACAGCATGAATGCACCGTCTGGGCGAAGACTGCGCGTCGATATTAGCCGGTTAACTCGCGCGGACAATTCCAACAGCGCGAGAGATGGAATGGGCTGAACCACGACCTGCTGGGACTCCAGACCTGCACAGATATCCCGCATCTATGGGAGCCACTTGCGCCTACTCTCGTTCAACTGTTCGCCGTTGGGGTCGCTTTTATAACCTGTTCGCTATGCTGGTGCAAGCCAAGATAAACGGTGAAAGTGAACGTTGGTTGTGAGAAATACGTGAGAAAAAGAACGCCGTACGTAGAATATTTCGGAACCACATAAATTATTAGGCAGGAAGTCAATAAGAGTAAAACAACATATCCTAGACGAAGATGGAAACAAACTGGAAGGGGAAGCGGCATTAAATTACATCCGAAAAGTAACAGCCGAATCTCTCCTAGGCAATGACGAGGTTGTATATGAGCAAAAAAAGTGCACGAAAGAAAACCAGATGGAAAAGGAGCTGGGCTGACAAATTTTAACTGGGAGAAAGCCGAAGAGAAAAGTCCTAAGTGTACATCCACAGGGCTAGACGAGGTTCCCATTAGACTGATTAATGAACTAGGACCAAAAAGTAAGGAAGCTTTGGTGAAAGCAGTGGAAAATTTTTAAAAGATACACGAATACCAGATAGTTCGTGACAAAGTAGAATGAATTTAATTTATAAAGGTAAAGAGGAGAAAGATAGAATTCACTCGTATAGACTGTTGACCATTACGTCGGTAATCTACAGGCTAGCGATTCAGGCAATTAAATTAAACATTAAAGCATGGGCCGATAATAATGGCATTTTGGGAGAACTTCAGAATGGCTTCAGAATAGGTAGGCGTATGGATTATAAGTTATTTGTTCTTACTCATTGTATTGAAATATCAAGAGTACAAAGCAGATCGTTATATGTAGCCTCTTTAGACATTACAGGAGCACATGACAACGTAAACCGCAACATTTTGTGGGGATATATTGGAAGGGGAAGGCCTAGGTGACGATTGTCTAGAGCTTTTGAGAGATATTTACCTAGAAAATACCGTTTGCGTTGAATGGGAAGGGATGAGGAGCGAGGAGAAAGTTGATATCAACAAGGGACTGAGGCAGGGGTGCCCTTTATCCCCACTGCTGTTTATGATGTACATGGTGAGGATGGAGAGGGTGCTAGAAGGAAGTAATATCGCGTATAATCTCTCATACAAACAGGCGGGTACAGTAGTAGAGCAGCAGCTTCCATGTTTATTTTATGCGGCGGACATTGTGTTGCTAGCTAACAAGCAAAGTGATTTGCATCGTCTGGTTAATATCTGTGGACAGGAAGGCTTGAATTTAGGCATAATATTCTGCGTAGAAAATGAGGTGTCATGGTATTCTATGAAAACAGCGAGCAGACAGCTGCAATACAGTGCCAGGAAATGCCTCGGGTAAGACAACATAAATACCTTGGTAGTATATGGATAAACGAAGGCAATAGATATATGGAAACACAGGAAAAAAGAATTACAGTAAAGGGGAAGAGAAATACAGCCATAATGAAGCACAGAGAGCTAAGGTATCTGTACAGGAAAAAACATTGATTCACAGTGGAGGAAAACAATGAGGAAACTTACCAGCAAGTATGCGGTCTGTAGGGTGGGCAACACAGCAAAAGAAAGTCCATAGGAAAGTCAGAGAGGCTGAAATAATCTCATGGGTGGCGGCAATGGAAAAGAGATCGGCCATGAGTAAGTGCTTAAGAGGAAAAAACGAAATCAGGAAAGAAACAATTTGTGATAATTTAAAAGGAAGCTTATTACTTTTCGAAGCGAGATCGGGATGCCTTAGAACTTGCACCTATAAAACGAGATATAAGAAGGAAGAAGAATCATGTGCTCGCTGCGGTAAAGCTAGAGAAACGATGGAGCATGTTTTATTAGAATGTGAAGACATCTGCCGAGCGGTCGATTTAGGCACCACTGGCCTCCTTGAAGCTCTTGGGTTCAGCGAGAGCAGAGAAAATGTAAACATGCCCGCTACAGAGATTAGTAAGAGGCGATTGGAAGATTGGTGGAAGAAAAGTAGGGAAACGACAGAAAACGGAGACGTACAATAGCAAAGTTCGCAATAGGTGGTCAGAAAGTTTGGTTGTGGTAGTACATAGCGTTTTTTTCCTTGTTCCTTTTTTAACCTAGGTAGTACATTAGGCGTTATAATAGCAAGAGCTTGGTGGCGCAACCCACCGCCCCGTTCCAAAGGGGACGCTCATAACATCCATCCATCCATCGATCCATCCATCCATCCATCTGCTACTCTACGGTTCACTGCTGCAGCGTTGCAATAAGCACGGGAACCGCTGTGTTATGACGAACTCCTTGCCCAGTTGATGATTCTTGTGAACACAGTGACAGTGACCTCACAAGGCTTTGATAAGTCCCTTGGCTGCGAAAGTTGACGGCCCGGGCATGAAAAATGTCGGTGCGTGCACTCCGCTGCTCTCTAAAATAGCGTTAAATGGCCGCTCCTGTTGCCTTTTTGAGGCAGTAGCAAACCGCAGAGATCTTGCAGATTATTATAAGTCACATTGTTTATAGAGTTCCTAAAGTCCACAACAGTTTCATTGTGTACGTTGTGAAGTTTGCTTCCGCGCTCTTTTGAAAGTGGAAACCACCCTAGCGTTCGGCGACATAACTATTAAACTCATTTTACCTCTTAAAAGTTGTCCGTGAATGCGTCGTGAGTTCAAAAACAGAATAGCGGAACAGAACAGAAACAGAACAGAATAGCGGAACAGAACAGAATAGAAATGTAGCTCCAGTGCGTACGTATCTTTCGCACCACCGTTATGCTGCCACCGTACCACGCAGAAAAGCTAGCTTTGCAGCTGGAAAAGAGTTCCGTGACAAGGCATGCAGTGCAGCAAGTTTTAAAGCACTGGGATGAATCTTTTGCAAGCTTTCTCCTGAGCTAGACATTCAAAAACATTAAAAACAAGCTATGTTCACCTTTCCTTCAAACAGACTCGATTTGAATGAACTTTGTCATTCAACAACCTTTTACATTTTTGTACATATGCAACGGCCAGGGAAAAAATGTCAGTTGCGCTGATTTTTGTGCCAATGTATTGCGCAGGAGCTGCTTTCACTGGTCGTCTATCGTAATTTTAATGAAATTAGTCGCAACAGAGAGCACATATAAAAAGCAGTTCTGCAAAATATACGACGGCAAGTCAAATGAAAGTGAGCAAATGCGAATATATGACAAATGAGGTACTTTGTTTAAACGTATTCTCCATGAGCTTTCAGTCATTTGTCCTGATTATAGAGTCGCCTGATTCTCGTCTCATAAAACTCCTTTTTCACGTCATCGTCTGTCACGAATCTGGTTCCCTTGAGCTGTTCTTTCAATTGTCCCAAAATGTGGACGTCACAAGGCAGCAGGTTTGGACAGTATGGTGGATGTTGCAGCATTTGCCACTTAAACTTCCAGTTTTGTGCTAACCACATCAGCGACGTGGGGACGGGCATTGTCGTGGAGCAAGATGACCCCATTCGTCAATTTTTCACGTTGTTTGTTTTTGATTGAGGCATGCAGCCGATCCGGCGCCTCACAAACGATAGATAGACTCTCCTGGTTTGTCAGATTCAATCAGTAATGGCCCCTAACAGTAGCAAAAAGTCAATAGCACCTTTCCGGTGGAAATGACGTCCTTTGCTTTCTTTGGGTGTGGTGAATTAAAATGCTTTCACTGTGAGCTGTGCCACCCTGCTTTAGGCTCCTAGTAGTGGCAGCATGATTCGGCCCCGGACACCACTACATACAAAAGGTCATCACCCTCTTCGTGATACCAGAGCAGATGAGTCAAGGCAGCGCCGAAACTCTCCGTCTACTGGCGGTGGTTTAGAATCTTGGGCATCTATTGCGCACACAAGAACCGATAACTGAGAGGTTCATGAATTTTGGGGTGAACCGAACCATGATTGATATTTATACGTTCTGCCAGTTCGCCGATGCTTATCCTTCATTCTTTTCTGACCAGCTCATCAATTAACTTATGCGATTGTGTTGAGGGTGACTGCACGATGGCTTTGGCCCGGTCTTGGATCATCTTGCAACTTTCATGTCCTTTGAACAGTTTGCTTCAGTGCTTCACAATGGCCAATGAAATGCAATGTTCAACGTACACGGCAGTCATACGTCGACTAATTTCTTTTTGAGAAAGACCTTCAGCTGTCAAACACCACACGACACCATGCTGGTCAACTTCTGGAGCGTCCATTATGTCGCGCCAGCATGTGGAACCCACTGCATGAGAGCATTAAAGAATGTTTATCATCACACCTGCATGTCACTTTTGTAAAGGAGCGATGCCTGTGTGCTATGTGCATGCCTCGCAGAAAATGAACCGAACCATTATTGCGCGGGGTGGGTTGGCTCACTTTCATTTTACTCGCCCTCATGCATTAGAAATGCTAAGATACAACGGAATATACAAATGCGAAGATACAGCTTGATAAAGGGCAAAAAAGTGCTTAAAAGAAGTGTGAAAATCATTTGAATAGATTAACAATCGTAAAGGAAAGTTGTGCTGCCTCTTGAAACAATTCCATGCAATTAAGGAGTGGTGCCAAATTTTTTAGGTGTAGTGAGCACCTGAACTGCACGTAATTTAGTTAAAACGAAAGTAAGGCAAAATCGGCCATATAAAACTAACGGCAATAATTTTCGCATAAATAGATATTCGCTCAAATCATCCGACAATTGCTCATTTTATAAAGTATGAAATTTCAATAAAGGGTAGCTGCAGTGAGATGATTCTGCATAAGCAGTTGTCCTTATGCATATACCATTTGCACTAAGTAAAATAAATTCTGGAGTTTTATCTGTCAAAACGACAATATCATTGAGGGATTCTTTAGTGGGAGATTCCAGATCAATTGGAACACTGGGGGTTCTTCAATGTGTAGCCAATGCACCTCATGTTTTTGCATTTTGCCAGCACCGCAATGCGGGCAATATCACCAGAATTTTATCCTGTGCCATTTGGCTTAGCAGTGCAATGTGAAAGCTACTACGTTAAGCCACCATGGTTTTTACGTTGCTGGCAGAGGGGTAGTTTCAAAGTAACTTAGTTTGCTTGACCTGTTTTTGCTGCTTTTTAAGATTGCATTTTAGGCTTGGTACTTTTGTTGCTTCAACGCTAGTAATTGTTGTTGATCAGTGTTTTTCTTTTTTTTACGGTGATAACTTGTTCCAGTGGCCTGCTATTGCAACAGGTTATTCTAATGCATGTTCCTTTAGAAGTCATAAGCATTGCAGAAAACCACTTCTTTTTACTAAACTTTGTTCAGTATTCTATATGTTCTGAACGCTGAAGCACTTGCCTATGTAAATGTAGGCAAAACTGCTTTTGTATATGCGCTATCTTATTGCGTAAGTGAAAATAAATTGTTGTCTTTTCTTTACCTATTCAGGTGCCCTGCAAGCTCTCACTCAAGGAACACATTCCAATGGTCACCTGTCAGCAGACTAGGGTTTATCAAAGTACCATTGGAAGCTCGAATAAACAACACTAGTGAGATGTATGACATGCTGTTGCTTAAATTCAGAGGACATCACTCTTAATTAAAACTTGAATGGCTGTGCAAAAGAACCTGCGTAAAGTATACTTTTTTATTTACGAATGCAAGCCTTTACTGCATCTCGCATTTTCACCTCAAATTTACTCCTTACCGTAGAATTGTGCACAAACCATTAGAGCAAGACAACACTCCAGTAAGGTCAGCACAAGTGATCATGCATGTAGTACCACTTACAAGAATTCTATTCTAATTATTATAGCAAATATGTAAAGGAAGTGCCAATATGTTTTAGGGTTCATACTCTTGCAGGCCGTACAGGGTCGTTCATCTTGTATACATTCAGCTCGTACAATCTCGCCCATGATGTATGAGAATCTCGTTCATTGGCAAGAACGCAATCTCATACTCGTGTAATAAATCGTTCAGTCGGCGAGAAATCGTTCAATCTGCGAGAAATCGTACAGTCTATGGAGGAATAATAGCGTACAACATTTCTCGTAGATTGTCGTTCCCATTTGTCTCAATAGGGTGGTTTGAGAAAGGCCTAGGTTGGAATACACATGTTGAAAAGTTAACGGTAGAACTATGTAAGGCTGTTGGCATACTATATAACCTTAGTGAGTGGCTGGTATTGCGGTTAAGGAAGGTGCATTATTATACGCTGTTTAATTCCAGATTATCATATTGCTGCTGAGTATGGAATGCCACAAGCAATCATAACTTATCTAATCATAATTTATCTGAAGTAACT
Source organism: Dermacentor variabilis (assembly GCF_050947875.1). Classification (NCBI taxonomy): domain Eukaryota; kingdom Metazoa; phylum Arthropoda; class Arachnida; order Ixodida; family Ixodidae; genus Dermacentor; species Dermacentor variabilis. The sequence continues at coordinate 124,697,587 of NC_134578.1, read as the reverse complement.
GTATTACAGAAACGGGTTCTGCAAACTTTTGAAAACTTGCATGGACGACAGCACGGCTTGCGTACTCATCAACTGTTTTTTAAGCATGAAGTACTAAACGTAACCCAGGTATTCACTTATAAACTAATACAGCATATAAAAACCGATCATACAGAATTGCGTTAATTAAACCTTCACCACAGTATTGTTTGAGGAGAAAGATTATAAGGGTACCGCAAATTAGAACTAATTATAGTAAACAGCATATAGGGTATCAAATTGCCATATTTAATGTAGTAGGGCAGGAAATTAAGCTTAATTACCGAATCAATAAAAACTATTAGATTAGTGCTAGAATATGGTACTCTGCAAAATGGAGGTTTTCTTCTGCTTTCATGTATATATTAGTTTTATAGATTTTTGTGCGTTTTGAATACTTTAAATGTGTGGGTGAATGCATTATAACTGAAAAACTGTCTTTCATATAATTGTCTGTGATGTCTTGCGCGAAAATGAATTTCACCAGTATTCTTATGTATCAGTGTGGGCCGCGTACATGCATGTTGCTTTATATTTGTATGTTTTCGCGAAAAATAATTAGCCACTTTTATTTACATTGCTAGTTTGTTGAAAATTATGTTATTTGTGCCTACATATTCAATGTAATTTCACCACACCTCATTTCTTCTATGTGCGCCTTCTCCGCTTGAAATGCTGAGTCCAGCAAGAGGCCTTCTGAGGCTATATGCCTTTTGTTCTTGCTTCACTTTCTTTTGTATTGTGAAAAAAGAATAATATTGTTCCTCTTCTCCATATTGGGAGTAAATAATGGACCTGGGAAGGCCCTGTGATGCCTAGGGAAGATAACCGGTGGTCCATTATATTTACAGTATAGGTACCAAGGGTAGGGCTGCGCACTCTGTTACGGCAGGAAATTAGTTGGGGAACTGAAGTAAGTAAATTGGTAGGCACAACTTGGAAACAGCTGGAGAGAGGCAAGCGTAACTGGAGATCGCTGGGAGAAGCAGTCGCCCTGCAGATGGCATTAAAATGCTCATATGTGAATGATGATGCTAGAGTGCCTAGAAGCGCTAGCTGTTTCAGGGAGCGTTGATGTGAGCTGTCGCGCTCTTGCTTTCAAATGGAACTTGTTGACATCACATGCGCAAAGAAAAGTGCTGAGGGACACTATTATTCTCACGCTCACGCTGTATCCCAGCGGCTGTGGCTTAAAGCAAGCTTCCGCGCTTGCTTGCTTTGGCAAACAAGATTTGACGGTCGCACCTCTGTTTCAGGAAGTCGAAATGTTGCGCGTGACAAATTGCCTAGACCCCCGTTCACTGCTCCTTTGATCCAAAGTATGAGCGTCGTGCATTTATTTAAGCTGGGCCATAAGAGGGCCCTATGAAGAGACTTACAATGTTTCAAACTCTGCAAAAACAGTCGTTCCATTTGTCAGAGAACGCAGGGAATGGCCATATACTGCGCAAATGAACGAGCCATTTTTCACAGAAGCTGTCGAATGGCCGTAGGCTCAGCAACAGCGTGCATAAAAGCACTAGTCCTCAGCGAAGGGCTCAAGAAACATTATCATTGTGCCTCCAAGTACTGATGTGCCCGTGAAAAGATCCAGCATTGAAGGCCCCATAAATTACGCAAGTATTTTAGTGATGAAGTTGGCGAGTCCGGCTAGATGGTTAAAGTTCACGTTGAACACATCTTCCAGTGTACTGGAACGCATGCAGAATTTTACAGAACACAGGATAGGATAGCGCTTCCGTGCGTCGAAATCTACAGTACAGGTAATTACAGTACATGAATTACAGTACAGGAAATTGCAGTACAGGAAGGTACAGGAGTAAAACAGGTGCAACAACGCATTTCGGAAGTTCTGTTCTGTCTGCTTTCTGTATAATTTTGTATGTGTTCTGGTGAACTTCAGAGGTCTTTTCCATATTTTATTAAGTTTTTTTTAATCGATTCTACTCAGAACCGCATTATGGTAAAAAGTGATTAAACATATTGAATGGAAGCTTTCTTAGTGAAACCTTGAAAGATTTGTCTTGCCGCGGCCGCTGTCTGCCAAATATATTTGTGTAAATATGCACAAAAAGGTGCAGCGGTGGCGTAGAGGTAGAGCATCCGGCTCGCGTGCAAGAGGACCGTTGTTCGAATCCCAGTGCCGCGCAATTTTCCACCGTATTAAAAAAAATCCGCGTGTTGATAAAATTGCATAAACAGGCCTGGAGTGCGGCCTGATCCCAGTGACCAGAACCGGTAAGGCACTCGCTCACCGGAGCGAAATTCGCCACCCTTGTGCAGTACTTGGCCACAACCTTCTATATGAATACAACAATCAAACGCGGGTCCTCAGTCCCCAGCAGCTGCGAAGCAATTGACCACGGCGGCGGTCAGACCTGCGACGCAGCAGAGGGTGCTAAGACTCCTTGGATCCGGACAGGCCGCCATAGGAATCTGAACCTGGCAACGTTTAACGCTAGAACGTTATCTAGTGAGGCGAGTCTAGCAGTGCTGTTGGAGGAATTAGAGGGCAGTAAATGGGATATAATAGGGCTCAGTGAAGTTAGGAGGACAAAAGAAGCATCATCAGCATCAGCCTGGTTACGCCCAATGCAGGGCAAAGGCCTCTCCCATACTTCTCCAACAACCCCGGTCATGTACTAATTGTGGCCATGCCGTCCCTGCAAACTTCTTAATCTCATCCGCCCACCTAACTTTCTGCCGCCCCCAGCTACGCTTCCCTTCCCTTGGGATCCAGTCCGTAACCCTTAATGACCATCGGTTATCTTCCCTCCTCATTACATGTCCTGCCCATGCCCATTTCTTTTTCTTGATTTCAACTAAGATGTCATTAACTCGCGTTTGTTCTCTCACCCAATCTGCTCTTTTCTTATCCCTTAACGTTACACCTATCATTCTTCTTTCCGTAGCTCGTTGTGTCGTCCTCAATTTGAGTAGAACCCTTTTCGTAAGCCTCCAGGTTTCTGCCCCGTAGGTGAGTACTGGTAAGACACAGCTATTATATACTTTTCTCTTCAGGGATAACGGCAACCTGCTGTTCATGATTTGGGAATGCTTGCCAAACGCACTCCAGCCCATTCTTATTCTTCTGATTATTTCCGTCTCATGATCCGGATCCGCCGTCACTACCTGCCCTAAGTAGATGTATTCCCAAAAGAAGCATATACAGTGCTAAAAAGCGGGCACCTCCTGTGCTACCGGGGTTTAGGAGAGACGATAACTAAGAGTCGGATTCCTGATTAATCAGAATATAGCGGGTAACTTACAGGAATTCCATAGCATTAACGAGAGGGTGGCAGGTCTTTTGTGAAACTTAATAAGACGTACAAATTGAAGGTCGGACAGATCTACGCCCCTGCATCCAGTCATTATGACCAGGAAGTCGAAAGCTTCTATGAAGACGTGGTATCGGCGATGGGTAAAGTGAAGACAAAATACACTATACTGATGGGCGACATCAGTGCCAAGGTAGGCAAGAAGCAGGCTGGAGACAAGTCAGTGGAGGAGTATGGGATAGGCGCTAGGAATTGCAGGGGAGAGCTATTAGTAGACATTGCAGAACGCAATAATATGCGGATAATGAATACGTTATTCCGCAAGCGGGATAGCAGAAAGTGGACGTGGAGGAGCCCGAATGGCGAGACTAGAAATTAAATACATCTTATAGTATGCGCTAACCCTGGCATCATGCAAAATGTGGACGTGCTCGGCAAGGTGCGCTCCAGTGACCATAGGAGGGTAAGAAGCCGAATTAGCCTAGACTTGAGCAGGCAACGGAATAAACAGGTACATAAGAAGCCAATCATGAGTTAGCGGTAAGAGGGAAATCAGAAAAATTCCGGATCAAGCTACAGAACAGGTATTCGGCCTTAACTCAGGAAGAGGACTTTAGTGTTAAAGCAATGAACGACAATATTATGGGCTTCATTAAGGAGTGCGCTATATATGTCGGTGGTAACTCCGTTAGACAGGATACCAGTAAGCTATCCCAGGAGAGAATATCTGATCAAGAAACGCCAATGTATGAAAGCCTCTAACCCTACAGCTAGAATAGAACTGGCAGAACTTTCCAAGTTAATCAACAAGCGTAAGACAGCTGACATAAGGAACTATAATATGGATAGAATTGAACATGCTCTCAGGAACGGAAGAAGCCTGAAAGCAGTAAAGAAGAAACTAGGAATTGCCAAGAATCAGGTGTATCCGCTAAGAGACAAATCCGGCAATACAATTACTAATATGGATGAGATAGTCCAAGTGGCTGAGGAGTTCTATAGACATTTATACAGTAGCGGTGGCACCCACGACGGTAATGGAAGAGAGAATAGACTACAGGAATTTGAAATCCCACAACTATCGCCGGAAGAAGTAATGAAAGCCTTGGGAGCTATGCAATGGGGCAAGGGAGCTGGGGAGGATCAGGTAACAGCAGATTTGTTGAAGGATGGTGGGCAGATTGTTCTAGAAAAACTGGCCACCCTGTATACGCAATGCCTCATGACCTCAAGCTTTCCGGAATCTTGTAAGAACGCTAACATAATCTTAATCCATAAGAAAGGGGACGCTAAGGACCTGAACAATTATAAACCGATCAGCTTACTCTCCGTTGCCTACAAAGTATTTCCTAAGGTAATCGCAAATAGAATCAGAAACACCTTCGAATTCTCTCAACCAAAAGACCAGGCAGGATTCCGTAAAGGCTACTCAACAATAGACCATATTCACACTATCAATCAGGTGATAGAGAAATGTGCGGAATATGACCAACCGTTATATATAGCTTTCATTGATTACGAGAAAGCGTTTGAATCAGTCGAAACCTTAGCAGTCATGGAGGCATTACGGAATCAGGGTGTAGACGAGCCGTATGTAAAAATACTGAAAGATATATATAGCGGCTCCACAGCCACCGTAGTCCTCCAAAAAGAAAGCAACAAAATCCCAATAAAGAAAAGAGTCAGGCAGGGAGATACGATCTCTCCACTGCTATTCACAGCGTGTTTACAGGGGGTATTCAGAGACCTGGATTGGGAAGAATTGGGGATCAGAGTTAATGGAGAATACCTTAGTAACTTGCGATTCGCTGATGATATTGCCTTGCTTAGTAAATCAGGGGACCAACTGCAACGCGTGCTCACTGATCTGGAGAGGCAAAGCAAAAACGTGGGTACAAAAATTAATCTGCAGAAAACTAAAGTAATGTTTAACAGTCTCGGTAGAGAACAGCAGTTTACGATAGGAAGCGAGGCACTGGAAATCGTAAGGGAATGCATCTACTTAGGGCAGGTAGTGACCGCGGATCCGGATCATGAGACTGAAATAATCAGAAGAATAAGAATGGGCTGGGGTGCGTTTAGCAGGCATTCTCAGATCATGGACAGCAGGTTGCCATTATCCCTCAAGCGAAAAGTGTGTAACAGCTGTGTTTTACAAGTACTCACGTATGGGGCAAAATCCTGGAGGCTTACGAGAAGGGTTCTACTGAAGTTGAGGACGACGCAACGAGTTATGGAAAGAAGAATGATGGGTGTAACGTTAAGGCATAAGAAAAGAGCAGATTGGGTGAGGGAACAAACGCGAGTTAATGCCATCTTAGTTGAAATCAAGAAAAGAAATGGGGGGGAGGGGCATGGGCAGGACATGTAATAAGGAGGGAAGATAACCAATGGTCATTAAGGGTAACGGAGTGGATTCCAAGAGAAGGGAAACGTAGCAGGGGCGGCAGCAAGTTAGGTGGGCGGATGAGATTAAGACGTTTGCAGGGACGACATGGCCACACTTAGTACATGGCCGGGGTAGTTGGAGAAGTATGGGAGAGGTCTGTGCCCTGCAGTGGGCGGCGTAACCAGGCTGATTATGATGATGATGATGATGATGATGATATGCACAAAGATTATCTGAAAGCACCCACGAAGTGGCTCCTGTCAACTTTTGAGGCAGGCGGCGCGAAAAGTGGGAGCCGCGGCCTTGGCTTATTTATGCCGGCCAGCCAGGTCACCAACGTTTCTAGAGGCCGGGAGAGCGATGCGGCCGCTCTGAGAGCGCGTCAGCTTGTTCTACTCTCGCGGCACATGCACGTGAGCTGTCTTCTTCACCGGCTCTGGATGCCATAGACGCAACGCTGCAGGGCTCGGCTCTTAAAGAGTAGCGCGTCTGAAAGGTATACAAAAGGCGCGCAAACAAAAAGACGGGATATTACAGGCATGAGCGGCAGTTCATAGCGTCAGTTAAGAAGTGCAGGCAAAGTCCCCGTTCAGACGGAGGGGACAAAGGGCACTCTGGTAGTCGTAGCTGGGAATGTGGCAGGGGACTAGTGTTGCTCGAAAAAGTGCCACAACGAGCGGAAAGGAGACGGCCTCCTCTCTCATAGGTTAGATGTATACCAATGCTTGACAGAAGGCTGCGTCGGGATGGTAGCTGTGGAAGAACGAAGATGTATCTTTTAGCGTCGCGCCGGCGTCCGGACAGGGCCGCAGGCTGACGAAGTCTGTAAATGAGACGCATTGGTTTCTGGGCTGAGTACTTCGGCTTGCCGTGCGGCCGTCAGCCCGCCCAGAATGGCGCAACTTGACAAGCAGGATTAAGGCTTATTAACCGGTTCTTACCGCTGACAGAGTGAAGAGGCCATTGAGGCGAACGGCGCTTACAACAACGAAGTCGGTGTCGTGGGACGCCCTGTGACGGCGGCGGTTGCGCTGAACTGCGAGTGTCGCTGTGCATTGGTGCCCTTGCAGATCAATGCTATGTTACTGTTTTGAGTGTCGGTGTAGTTCGCCGGTGTGACGTTTCGTGGCGCCCAGCGAGATGTTCGTCTCAGTACAGCGCGGTCAATCCAGCGGCTGCTCAGTTGGTGGGTATTCGCCGGGACGTCTTGTTGTGGATAGTCAATGCACATTTTGAATAGGGCAAATATAGTTTTTATTCTGCAGAGCGAAAACCCTAGTTATGTTAGCTTTAGTTGTGTCCCATACTAAAGCGCAAGAAGCGTATTGAGAAAAAAATAAAGCGTCAGAGATTTGGAGCACAGCTCCCACGTCAAGCGAAGCGCGGCAACGTCCCCCATACTATTCCGATTATTCAAGAAAGCTTTTAGAGCGCAGCTCTTAGGCGCCCGTTCTTGCGGCGAGCGTCGACAGCGTAACCGAGCGAACGAGCAAAGCAAAATATGAAAGAGGGAACGTGGAGCGAGCGATGAAAGACGCGAGCCGCATACGGCGGAGACCAATGAGAGCGGCCCCTTCAGTGACGGGCGCGCGGGAAACTGGTGTCTTGCGGATCTGCGCGACCACTCGTTGCGTACTCGTATCTGTTCTCAACCGGACCGCTCGTTTGACACTATCGTCTGTTCGCTTTAGCTCTCCCTGGCTCTTGTTGGGTTTGCTTGGTTTGGTCTCGTTCGCGCTTGTTTCGATTGTCGTGGCTTCCGATTGTTTTGTATTTTGATAGTATGCGGGACAAGAATTCTGTAGAACTTTCTGGAATCCCCGAAGCACCAACCATTACACTGGAACATTCGATGATTTATGTATAAAAGCCGACGCGCTTGACCTGCATATAACATTTTTGACGACTGCGGACTCTGCTACATGTCTCTCTCAAATTCTTTGCCTTACTATATCACAAAATGAAAACACCTATAGGGCTGCGCTCAAGTTTCGCATTATGAATTATCGGAATCATTGGTGAATATTTTCATACTGCGCATTACACTTTCGTGATGCTCTTTCAGCTCTTCCTTGTACTCATACCACTAAGTAACAAGACACGTGACAAGCCCATCTTTTTTGCTGATATAATTGTTGCGATAGAAATTATATGGACACACCAGGCGTATTTTCTCCGTAGGCACCCGCGTCGCCATGTGCTTCTGTATCAAGTCCAAGGGCGATAACGCCGTCGCAGCGCGACGTATGCTCTTTGTGGGAGTGAAAGCGTGCCATGGTGAGCCGGACATCGCCGATCAGTTGCATATAAAGTCTTGAAGCGATGCCTAAGGCCGGCTAAAAAAAAGAGAAAAATGAGGTAGGACGAGATGCATTGGGCTGTAGAAATCCCCGTGAAACAAATTTTTAACAGGGCTACAGACTTTCAAGGTAACATTTCCTGAGTAGCACGAACATTTGAGTCCGTGGGGCTGTATTTACTCCAACTTTCTCCCAGATATCCCTGATTTAGTAATGTTATTATTGACGTAACCACTGGGGACGTACACTTCTACATTGTCAAATTTGAACTGCAAAAATACAGTTCAAATGCATAAATATACTTGTCTATGTGTGTGTGATGTAGGTCTTGTTATCTTGTCTTGTAAGGAACATTCTAAAAACAGGACAGGGGGATGGTGTACACTACTCCTCTGGAAAACAATGCGTAGGGCAAACAGGAGGATGCCTTAATGGCCAAACAAGACAGCACGCATCATCACTTTCACGGACTCCTGGCAGCAATGCAGCCTTGCACTGCAAACATTTCGAAACGATCAAGGGAAAATACTCCCAAGTACGCACGTGGACCCCCAAATTTTATGATGTGTGGGTCCTGAAAAGGGACGACGATAGGCCATCTCTGGAGATTCTTGAGGCGTTTGAGATGAGTCAAACTGGAGTGGAATGGGTAGGCACACCGTCAGTGGCCTTGACAAGAAGTCACCGTTTTGAGAGAAGCTTCAGGCACATAAAAGACGAGATGTGGCGACGAAATAAAATGCCCGGGAATATCAATAAAGAAATCAGTTGACAATGTCCGCGTGTAGTCGTTCCTTCTGTGTCCGTGTTCTACAAGTTCCGCTGCTACAATCCTCCCATGCCCTGTAGGATCGCGTCGAACGGCCAGCGTAGAAATGAGGCCGTTACCGCCATTTGATATTTTTCATCGTGGTCGTCGTCGTGACGCTTTCATCACATACAGGTACGCTCGCGACCCCCGCGCACGCAACTGCTCAATTTACCGAAACACGTTGGTCCACCTGGTATCGCATTGCGGTAACAAGCAATGTTAGATAGCCAGCAACCTAGAAAGTACCCCGCATATTGACGATTGCCACAGTGCGTGTGAGCTGCGTAATGTTTTATTTGTAAACATGAATTACATCATTGTCACATAACTGATGATTCTATAAAATGAATACATCAGCACTTTTCATTTAGGTCCTAACAAACTGGTTAAGCGAGCGACTGAAATATCATTCTAGCGGCTACAAGTTATTACAATCATTATTTCAGAAATTATGCCGTTTCACAATAAACCATCTTTTATTGTTTTATTGTTTGGCTCGCGCCAGACAAAGTTTGCAGGTGGCGTCAAGTGCAGTTGAGTGATGCACATTTTTTTTGGTCTCTTCGTCGCGCAGGAGCATCATTTTCAGAGGAGATTTCTTGGAATGACGTCGCCTCACTCTGCCCACATGAACCGGAAACTGTGGCTTGGATTGGCGTTCTCAGCAGCGACACTGTTCTTGCAACTTACTTTTGGCTGCTACACAGCACTCCCTCGTTAGTCCTCGTACATTTTTTTCTCTTTTATGTGCTATATTCAGAACTCGTGTGTTTCTAATGTGTGTTTTAAAACCTAAAACGGCTATGGTTGGGAAAAACTGGTTGCGTATGTTGCCCGAATGCGTACGCTGAACGCTAGGATGAGCCAAATCTGGCAACTTGTTGACAACTTGTTCGTGTACACCCGGTAGCTTGAATAACCGACTGCTTGTTGAAGTGCCGTGGGTAACCTTTGCATCTTTCAGTCCGTGTGGCTCATTGGCGCATTTGACATTCTTTAAGTGTTCTAGGGCGCTATATCGTAAAACTATTCAAAATTTTTCTATTCTAATTCTGCAATCAGCCCACCGCGATCGGTCAAAAACTTTTTTGACCACTCCCACTTCACATGTCTCTCACGCCACGTCACGAAAACCGCGATACCTCCCCATATGTGTGCACACTGATTATACATGATTTGACCGAAAAAAGAAAAAAAACACAGTTATTTCTGATTCGATGCCTTTTCGTCATTAGCCCCCGGCTATTGGTCAAACGTTTTCGGGCTGCACCAACGTCACCTGCCTCGCAGGCGACGTCACAAAACCGCGAAAACTCATCGCATCAAAGTGACGTTTATACATTAAAGATGCATTAATATGCCGAACAAAACTGAATTTTCTTCTGAATAGCCGCAGGTTGCCCCGTTCCGAAAGGAATAAAAGATGGCTGCCGCGGATCGCTCCGACACTGCCTACTCGCCCCTGCCCTAGAGCATGGGGTTATTTGCGTGTAATAAATATTTTTCCGTAGCCGTGCAACGTTTTCGAGAACTTTCGACACGTTTACAAACTCATTGTGCCGACTCTTCTTTGCTGAGGATCCGTTATAGCGTCGTTCATAAGTTTCCGTTGCCTGCCGCCGCGATTGTCGACGAGCCACCGCAAGCAAAGTAAGGAAAAGCGGACGGATCGCAGACGCCGGCGCCACCCTCGTCATCCGATTATAGATTTTCAGTGCAGCGGCTCGGTCCTGTCGAATCCCTCTCCACTTGAGCGTGCTCCTCGCCTCTAGTCTGCCAATAAGATAAGACAAGCCGCTCAGTGCAGGTAATGTTATTCGTTTCTCAAGCAAAGAAAAGTGACTTCCTATGAACGAGGGGAGTATTTGATTGGCTAGTTCAGACATCCCTGCGGGTGACCGCCCGATGCTTGCGTTGGCGCTTACGCAATTTTGACGTCAGGAGATTGGAATAAAAACATATTGGAATAGTTTTGCGTTATACGGCCCCTGGTGTATAAGCGAGCTACGCAATCAAGAAAGGGCATATTTTGAATAAAGGAATCGTTGCTCAGGCACTGAGTAGAAATCGGTGTAATAGAAATGCTCGAGTTCTACCTGTATGCAACTCTAAATACATGAATTTTCCTCAAGTGTGCGGTAGCCAACTGGGCACGCCTTCCGTTAACGCACCTGCATTTCCGTCTTCGTGTCTTTCTCGCAAAAGCACAGGAATGCTTTTTAGTGAGTCCCTATGAGCGATTTTCTGTGCGGACCAGCGGTAAAGAATATATGTGAGCGTACAGCTGGTGTGGTGTTTTCTCTTCATCAACAATACGGTCCCCCGGCATTGCACCGTATATCTTGTGCTTGTTGATACTGGTACCTCATTACACGGCTATGCAGTATATTGACATAACTTTAGCCAGCTCTTACAGCTAGAGCAGCGGCACAGCCGTAATACCTTTGTCGTAATCCGACCACCGTAACGCCGTCTTCACCCCGTCGCCGCCCCTGCGGCGTCATTGCGGCGGTATGTTCGAAATGTCACCGTGCTGTCATCGTAATTCCATCGTTTTGTGCTATGACCGTCATTGCGCCTTTGTCAGAGAGTCGCGGCCATGCCGCTGTGGTTGCCCAATCGTCGTCATGGTGGGGTAGTGATTCACTGTCGTCATTCCTTTGCCGTCGCGCGTTTATCCTCATGTTGTCGTCGCCATTGCGTGATCATTCTGTATTCCTCACCCCATTGTCGTCATGCCGACCCCGACTCACCGTCATATTTTAAACTCATTGTCAACGCAGCCTCGTCATTCGCTGTCGTCATTCCATCGTCGTCAAACTATTGTAATTATTTTACCACCGTGATCCCGTTGTCGTCATAACCTCGTCGTCAATCTAGTTCCGTCATTGGATAATTTCGTCGTCGTTATGAAGTCTTCATTCTGTCGTCGTGCTGCCATTGTCTTTATTATGTCGTCGTCATGTCATCTTGGCGATGTCATCATAATAATATTGTTATAGAGATTTCAGCCTCGTCATGACATTGTCGTCATTCTATGACAGTCATACTTTCGTCATCATCAGTGGTAACTGCATGATCGTACTCGACGTGTTTTATTTAGCGGGGCGGTTTTCTGGTGAAATATGTCCAACTGGTTCATATGGTGTCTAGTTGCATGTATTTTACGAGCACGAACAACGTTTTTCACAAACACGAGCGACAATTTACTCAACAACACTGGTGCACCAGTGTTGCTGTATACCATATTTTTTTTTTGTTCAATCATGACCGCCCTTTCTTTTATTTTTGTTCCAATCATTTCTGTAACGCCCCCTGGGCCTTGAAGGTAGTGTAATAAATAAAATAAATAAACCGATTCCTAGAGGGCCTAGAAACCCCACAAGTTCTTTTTCTGGCGGCTGCAGCACAAACACATTACACACACACACACACACACACACACACACACACACACACACACACACACACACACACACACACACACACACACACACACACACACACACACACACACACACACACACACACATATATATATGTGTGTGTGTGTGTGTGTGTGTGTGTGTGTGTGTGTGTGTGTGTGTGTGCGCACTTAAAATGTGGACGACGCAGCGAGCTATGGAAAGAAGAATGATGGGTGTAACGTTAAGGGATAAGAAAAGGGCAGATTTGGTGAGGGAACGAACGCGACTTAGTCACATCTTAGCTGAAATCACGAAAAAGAAATGTGCATGGGCTGGACATGTAATGAGGAGGGAAGATAACCGATGGTCACTAAGGGTTACGGACTGGATTCCTAGTGAACGGAATCGTAGCAGGGGGCGGCAGAAACTTAGGTGGGCGGATGAGATTAAGAAGTTTGCAGGGACAACTTGGCCACAATGAGTACATGACCGGCGCAGTTGGAGAACTATGGGAGAGGCCTTTGCCCTGCAGGCACACGCATTTCGATGGGGGCGAAATGCGAAAAGACCCGCGTACTTAGATTGAGGTGCACGTTTAAGAACTCCAGGTGGTCGAAATTACCGGAGCCCTCCACTACGGCGTGCCTTATAATAAGAGCTTTTGGCACGCAAAACCCCATAATATATATATATATATATATATATATATATATATATATATATATATATATATATATATATATATATATATATATAGATATATATATATATATTCTTTGATGGAAGGCGGACCCTGGTCTAAACTTCGGATAAATTAAGTACTGCAGGCACCTCAAATCATTAAATCCCTGAACGCATGTGCCCCCCCCCCAAGCACATATATATATATATATATAGATGTATATTGTTACGTGTAGCTGTAGCCCAGTGGTATATACAGTTTATTTATACGAAGGCCAAAATGGCGACGCTATATCAAGCGGGCCCACGTCGTCTTCTTCCTCCTCAGTGCAGCCTCACTGTGGCGGCTGTTCCGTAGCATCACTCCCGGCAGTAGAAGCAACGTCCCGGTGCTTAATCTACACAACCGCGGTGAAAGGTGTCTGGTATGGCTTTAGTCTCGCCACGTGAGCGATGTCACTTGCAGCCGACGATGAAGCTGACAGCTCGACAGGGATGACTTCATACGTGACATCGGTCACTTGTCGCACCACACGGTATGGGCCAGTGTAGCGCGACAGCAGCTTTTCGGAAAGGCCCACACGTCGAATGGGTGACCAGAGAAGCACCAGAGAACCCGGAGTAAAGTGCACGTCGCGATGGTGGCAATCATAGAGGCGTCTCTGATGCTCCAGTGAAGCGTCGAGACGGGTGCGGGCGAGCTGGCGCGCGTGGTCGGCGTGTGCGATCGTGTCGCGTGCGTATTCAGTGGTTGAACGTGTGGCCGAGGGCAACGAAGTGTCCAAGGGCAACGCGGATTCTCGGCCATATAGGAGATAGAATGGTGAATAACAGGCGGTGTCGTGACGCGATGAATTAAACGCGAACGTCACATATATGGTAAGTGAAGATCCCAGTCGTGGTGGTTGGTCGCAACGTACTTTGAAAGCATGTCGGTGATGGTCCGGTTGAGGCGCTCCGTGGAGCCGTTGGTCTGTGGGTGGTAGGGCGTGCTGAACTTGTGATTTGTCGAGCAGGAGCGGAGGATGTCCTCGACGAGTGCCGACAGAAAGCTGCGGCCGCGGTCAGTGAGTAATTGGCGCGGAGCACCGTCCACTAAAATGGTGTCATAGAGGAGAAAGTCAGCAACTTCAGTAGCACAACTTGTCGGAAGGGCTTTGGTGATTGCGTACCGCGTAGAATAATCAGTAGCGACGGCGACCCATTTATTTCCGGAGCCCGAGAGAGGAAATGGTCCAAGAAGGTCTAGACCAACACGGGAAAAGGGTCCCGGTGGGATGTCGATCGGCTGGAGACATCCAGCTGGAGGGCTCACAAGCGGCAACGTAGCGTCGCACAGAGCGGGTGAGACTCGGCCAAAAGAATCGACGGCGTACACGGTCGTATGTGCGCGAGATGCCCAAGTGTCCAGCCAAGGGAGCGTCGTGAAGTTGTTCGAGGACAGTCAAACGTATGTGTGATGGAATAACGAGCAAAAGGTCATGGCCGTGTGGATGGAGATTGCGGCGGTACAATGTCCCCTCCGTAAAGAGAAACATACCGAGAAAGGCGTCGCCAGGCGTTGACTCCAGATGCTCGATGAGGGCTCGTAATGAAGGATCGCGGCGCTGCTCGTTGCCGATTTAAAGCAACTGGGATACACAGAAAACGCAAGCGTTGGCGTCCGCATCAGCCGGTTCGTCGACGGGTTAGCGGGACAAACAATCGGCATCCTGTTGCAAGCGTCCCGTCTCATATACCACGGAGAAGGTATATTCTTGCAGGCGTAACGCCCAGCGAGCGAGTCGTCCCGTGGGGTCCTTGAGCGAGGATAGCCAGCAGAGCGCGTGGTGATCAATGATGACACAGAAGGGGCGTACGTACAAGTATGGACGAAACTTCGCAACATCCCACAAAAGAACGAGGCACTCGCGCTCTGCGATTGAATAATTGCACTCAGCGGGTGATAGATGTCGGCTGGCATAGTCTATAGCGCGATCATGTCCACGCTAGCATTGTGCTAACACTGCTCCTATGCCGTGACCACTGGCATCAGTTCGAACTTCCGTTGAGGCAGACGGGTCAAAGTGGGCCAGAATTGGAGGCGTGGTAAGGAGAGTAGTGAGAAGCAAAAAAAGATGCGGCATGGTCAGGTCCCCAAGAAAACGGTGTGTCTTTCTTCAAGAGGTCGGTAAGAGGACGTGAGATGGTCGCAAAATCCTTCACAAAGCGTCGAAAATAAGAGCACAGCCCTATGAAACTACGAACGTCCTTGGTAGATTTCGGAACAGGAAAGTTTGTAACGGCGCGAATTTTGTCCGGATCAGGTCGCACACCTCTGGCGTCCACGAGGTGTCCAAGGATGGTGATCTGGCGGCGAGCGAAGTGACATTTTGACGAATTCAACTGGAGACCGGCGCGGCGGAACACGTCAAGAATCGCTGAAAGACGGTCTAGATGCGTGTCAAATGTGGTCGAATAAACGATGACGGTCGTCCAGATAGCACAAACAGGTGGACCACTTGAACCCCTGAAGCAAAGAGCAAATTCGTTCGAAGGTGGCGGGCGTGTTACAGGGACCGAAAGGCATCCCCTTGAACTGATAAAGGCCGTCAGGGGTAATAAATGCAGTCTTCTCTCGGTCCACGTCGTCGACGGATATCTGCCAGTAGCCGAACCGTAAGTCGATAGAAGAAAAATCGGCGGCACCGTACAAGCAGTCTAGAGCGACATCAATACGTGGCCAAAGGGAGACGTGCTTTTTTGTGATTTTGCTCAGGTGGCGATAATCTACACAAAAACGCCACGTTCCATCCTTCTTTTTGACAAGTACGTCGGGAGAATCCCAGGGACTACAGGAAGGCTTGATAATGTCCTATGCAAACATCTTTTTGACTTCCTGTTGGATAACAGCTCGTTCGGACGCAGAAACTCGATATGGACGTGGGTGAATAGGGTTCGCATCGCCAGTGTTTATGCGATGGGTCACGACGGACGTTTGATCTAAGGGCTGATTGTCAAAGTAAAAAATGTCGCGATAGCCGTCAAGAACGCGGCAAAGGGCTTCAGATGTAAGGTCAGATGAAACCATCTTCTCAATGTTGACGTCAGTACTGTGTGATGACGTCACGGTATGGGCTCAGGCGTGACGATCTTCCACTGTGAATGGCTCGGTCTCATCATCCTGCAAAGCGCTAATTAGAGGCAATGAAATCCCCTGAGGCAGAACTTGCGCGGTTAGCACGAAATTGACAAGGGGAAGGCAGTTGCGGTTGCCAGTAATTGTCAGCACAGTGTGCGGCACGGTAACATCATGTGTAAGTATAACTGCCGGAATTGGTGGGACCACGTAATTACCGTCAGGTACAGCTGGTGAGGACAACAAGTTGACGTGCGTCACAGATTGAGGCGGTAGGCGAAGAAAATCCATGCAGCTCACACGGCTTGGAGGCGGGTCCACAAGGTCGGCCAGAAGAGGCAAGTCAAGGCGAAGTGAGCCGGCCGAACAGTCAATCAGGGCCGAATGATTGGCAAGTCAATCCAGAGCGAGAATGAGTTCGTGAGGGCAATGCTCGATGACGGTGAAGAGAACGACGGTGTGTCTCTCAGCAATGGTGTGTCGGGCAGAGCACATGCCAACAATAGCGACAGTCCCTCTGTCGCCGACTTCTACAAATCGGTTAGGGGCGGGCGTGAGAACTTTCTTGAGCCGACGGCGAAGAGCACCACTCGTAATTGACACATGTGCCCCGGTGTCAATCAACGCGAACACAGGAACATTGTCGACGAGAAAGTCCAAAAGATTCTTGTTCGTGGGTAAGGTGAAGCGAGGTTTTTGAGCCAATGTCGGCTTTGCAGCTTCACCTCCAGAAGCTGCACTGTCTATTTTTCCGGTCGGGGGTGCGGCGAGTAGGTCGGAGAAGGAGCACGGCGTGACGGGGCCGAACCAGATTGACGACGGGATGGAGAAGGCGAGCGGGAGTAGCGGGGTCGTGTCAAAGGTGTCGCAGGGTCAGATGATGGAGCGTGCATATAAGGCGCGAAGGAAAAGGACGCGCTAGAAGGGCGAGGGTGGTAATCAGTAGAATAGCGTATCGGAGAAGTCCAGCGGCTGCGGCAGTGGCGAGCGACATGTCCAATGCGTCGGCAGTTAAAACAGATCGGCTTGTCGTCCATGGCTCGCCATTCGGAGGGGTTGCGCTGGCCGTAAGAGGAGTAAGAAGAACGCGGTGGGGATGTGCGCGGAGAATGAGGTTCCGAGCATATGGAACGAATGGATTGCAGGCCGACCTTGGACAACTCTTCACGGACGACGGCCTGCATCAAGGAGATTGTCACCACAGAATGATCAGGCGACGTGAATGAAGGGGCCGCCGGTTGTGCCGCTTCGACCTCACGACGAATGATGCGGGTCAAGTTGTCACATCGTGACGGCTGGTGGAAGAGGTCGTCAGAGGATGAGGTAGCAGCTGTGTTGGGAAGTCGCGTGATGTGCTGGGATACCCGGTGGCTTTTAGCATGCTCGAGACGGCGGTACTCCTTGAGGATCGCATCGATACTGGTGACATTCGTAAACACCAGTAAATTGAAGGCGTCGTCAGCAATGCCTCTGAGGACGTCATTAACCTTATCGTCCTCAGACATGGTCGGGTCAGCCTTGGCCACAGAGCAAGAAACATTTAGGAGTGGAAACTCCGTGTTTGCGGCGACCAGAAAATGTCACAAGCCCGCGGAGCCGTTATCGTGCTGGCGGCGCCTGGCGGCCTGGAAAGAAATTTCCGCCGTTGAGAGCGCGAGGGAGCCGCCTGGCGGCCTGGAAAGAAATTTCCGCCGTTGAGAGCGCGAGGGAGCCGCCTGCCCGGGCACTGCATTTTTTTTCTCTGCGGCTTCTACGACGCGCCGCATGGCGCCGCCACTGTATGCCGCCCCGTCGGCGCATGCAACAATAGTGACCTTTTCTAGTCGCCCGCGCTCGCTCGCGCTAACGGGAGTTTCACCTCCTAAATGTCTTACTCCGTGGCCTCGGCACAAAGGGCCAAGACGTCGAGAATGTACGACACGTAGGACTCGGTCGACGTCTGTACACGTGTGGCAAGGGCTTTCTTGGCATTGACTTGGC
Source organism: Dermacentor variabilis (assembly GCF_050947875.1). Lineage (NCBI taxonomy): Eukaryota > Metazoa > Arthropoda > Arachnida > Ixodida > Ixodidae > Dermacentor > Dermacentor variabilis. Next base: position 124,679,605 of record NC_134578.1, on the reverse strand, counting down.
GACTGAACTGATTGCCAAAGAGGTCGCGGAGCTTCTCTTTGAAGAGATCCCAGCTCGAGATCTCCTCTTCGTGAGTCTCGAACCATGCAAGTGGAGTTCCGTCGAGGTAGAAAAGAACGTTCGCAAGGATAACGGTCGGATCCCACCTGTGATTGGTACTGACACGTTCGTATAAGCGGAGCCAGTCGTGAACATCAGGACTGCTGACTCCGTTGAAAACACCAGGATCCCGAAGGGGGGAGATGGCGACGTGGGTCGGGGCTGCAGGCGGAGACGGTTACGTAGATGAAGTGCCGCCGGCCGGAGCCGAAGTTACAGTGTCGCCGTTGCGACCACTGCGAAGCTGCATGACGGGTACGGGCAACGTCCACCTCCACCAAATTAATGTTACGTGTAGCTGGAGCCCAATACTATATACAATTCATTTACAGGGAAGCTAACGGAAGGCCAAAATGGCGGCGCTATATCAAGCGGGCCCACGTCGTCTTCTTCCTCCTCAGTGCAGCCTGACTGTGGCGGCTGTTCCGTAGCAATATATATATATATATATTGTTAGGAAAAGTTGCGAAGCAATGGTTTTATTCACAGGAGATGGACGATGAGCGTAGCGTGATCGCAGCGCAGCCCGGCCTCTCAAACTCCTCGTTCTATTCGTCTTCTCCGTGCCTTTCGTATCTGTTACATTTTCCAGCAAGCACACGAAGCCCGTGGGGCGAGTCAGGATGGACAAACAGTGTAGAAAGGCTTCAGGCGAGCAATATGAGTCAGCTGAGTTCTGCTTGATCGCCGACCATTGTACAGGAGGCGAGCTATGACGTAAGTGAGTTCGCTCAGGCGGTCCACAACTACAAATGGGCCTGAATATTGTGATAAGAACTTTTGGCACAATCCACGCTTGCATTGCGGTGTCCAAAGAAGGGCTAAGTCACCTTTTTCCAGCGATACTTGTACGTGACGGTCTTCGTATCGCTCTTTCGAACTACTTTGCTAGGCCAGAGTACGAAGACGAGCTATTCGACGCGCTTCTTCAGCGTGACACAAAGTCTTCGATACAGAATCATCACTGTGCAGAACGAAGGTTAGAAAGTGTCCAGAGGGCTTCGCGGTAACCTTGCATACAGGAGATCAAATGGGCTATAGTTTGTGGTTTCGTGCTTCGCCCTGTTGTATGCGTAAGTGATGAAGGGCAGCACGTCGTCCCAATTCTTATGATTGGAGGAGACGTACATGGCAAGCATTTTGGTCAGCGTTCTGTTTGTCCTTTCAACGAGGCCATTGGTCTGTGGACCAATCGGCGTGGAATGACGGAACTGTAAAGTGTACAAATGAAGTAACTCTTCAATGGCATCAGCCGTGAACTGGCGACCACGGTCGCTGATGATGACACGTGGTGGGCCATGACGAAGGACCACGGAACGCAGCAGGAAGACCGCCATGCAAGCAGTGGTGGAAGACGCTATGGCTGCAGTTTCTGCAAACCCTGTAAGATGGTCTACGCAGTAAATTATCCAACGGCTATTGTTAGATAACGGCAATGGACCCAAAAGGTCAATGCCTACTTGCTCGAACGGCGTACTGGGCGGTGTCAATGGCCGAAGGGGACCCGGGGCTGGGGTGGTTGTTCGCTTGTGACGTTGGCACGTTGCACAACTAGCGGCATAGCGCTTTGTTGTTTGGTACATCTTGGGCCAGTAAAAGCGCTCCTGCGTGCGGTGCAGCGTTCGTACGAAGCTGAAATGACCGGATGTCACATCGTCATGCATGGCGCGTAGAACGTCGGAGCGGAGACTCTCGGGGACAACAAGCAGAAAACGGGCTCCATGCCCGTGGTAATTAGTTTTGTAGAGCAATTTATCACAGACAGTAAAGTACGGGCGGCGGCAAAAAGCGGATCGACGGTAACATCATCCCGTTGTTCTCATTGAAAGTCTGCCGCGTCAGGAAACGTAGAAGTAACAGCAGTGAGACAATCGTCAAAATTCTCAGCATCGCTGTCGGTAGTCGCAAGAGGAATCCGAGAGAGGCAGTATGCGTCAGCGTGACGACGGCCACTCTTGTACGATACCACAAAGTCGTATTCCTGGAGGCGCAACGCCCAATGTGCCAGGCGACCAGAGGGATCAAGAAAACCGACCAGCCAGCATAAAGAATGATGGTCGGTGATAATCTTGATTGGTCTACCGTAAAGATAACATCGAAACTTTTGTATGGCGAAAACAGCTGCCAGGCATTCCTGTTCCGTAACCGTATAATTGCGTTCAGACTTGCTCAGGCAACGGCTGGCATGTGCGACAACATGTTCTGCGCCACTGTGACGTTGTACAAGCACCGCTCCTATCCCGATTCTACTAGCATCAGTGTGAGTGTCAGTCGGGCAAGATCAATCGAAGTGACGCAAGAGGGGTGCTCACGTTAGTATAAACTTCAGTAGAGAGAATGATGCGTCAGACTGTGGCGTCCAATTGAAGGATGCATGTTCTCGCAAAATACTTGTCAACGGGTAAACGATGTCGGCAAGGCGGGGAACAAAACGACGAACATACGAACATAGGCCAATGAATGAGCGGAGTTCTCGTGCTGACTGCGGTGGCTTGAAGGAGCTCACCGCTTCAATCTTGCGAGGATCGGGTCTGACGCCTTCCTTGTCGACTCAGTGTCTGAGGACCAGTGTTTGACGTTCGCCGAACCGACACTTTTTTGAGTTTAGGACCAGTGCAGCTTTCTCAATGCAGTCGAGAACGAGACTGAGGCGTTCGTTATGTTCTTCAAACGTGCGGCCAAAGATTACAACATCATCGAGGTAACACGTGCATATCTCCCACTTTAGACCACGTAATACTGTGTCCATGAATCTTTCAAAGGTGGCAGGAGAATTGCAAAGGCCAAAAGGCATAACATTAAATTCGAATAGGCAATCTGGAGTCACGAAAGCAGTCTTTTCCTTGTCGGCAGGGTCCGTAAGTATTTGCCAATACTCCGATCGCAAATCAAGTGTCGAGAAGTAAGAAGCAGCGTGTAAGCAATCAATGACGTCATCGATTCGCAGTAGTGGATAGACATCCTTCTTCGTCACTGCGTTTAGGTGTCTGTAATCCACGGAGAATCTCCAGGAGCCAACTTTTTTTCGCACTAGGATTAGTGGAGCTGCCCATGGACAAGATGACTCTTAAACGACACCTTTGTTCATCATCTCCTTGACTTGCTCCGCAATAACTTTGAGCTCGTACGATGACACTCGGTAGGGCTTCTGGCGGATGGGGTGTGCTGAGCTGGCCTCTATTCTGTGACGAGCGCGGGACTACGGTGAATGAACGAGTGCATCTCCATGCGTGAAGTCGAATGTAGCCTCAAGTCTGGCAAGGACTTGTACCAGTGCTTGCTGTTCCGATGTACCGAAAGCCTTGCTGATCCTGCCAAGCATTAGCTCTTCAGAATGGCGATTATCGCAAAGAGAGCTAGCTGTAGAGACGTGCGTAGTTAGTGCCGCTATTGAGCTACATGCGGCTTCATCGAAGAGAGCGATTTTCATACCGCGAGGAAGGACAACCGGCGTGGCGAAGCAGTTCTGCGCCCACAATATGGCGACTCCTTTCGTCATGAACACGACAGAGCAGGGCACAAGTATATCTTTTTTAGGACAGTTTATGCGGAGAGGCCTAACTACAAGGTCAACACAGTCAGCATCAACACTAGTTGCAGAAACGCGAACAGGCTTCAAACACCACGATGGTGCAATCACTTCATCAAGAACACTGAGTGTGTCTGTGTCCCTGTCTTCACCACCCGAGCTTTGTTCGGAATGTGCTGATATAAATGACTTGTTCAATGATATTTCGCCACATCAAACAGTGCACGGAAGCGCCGCACTGTTCAAGAAAATCTATACCAAGAATAACGTCGTGCGATCAACGAGAAAGAACAAGGAATTGCGACACAAACACTTTCTCATCCAACAGAACTCTCACAGCACAAACACCAAGGGGATGAAGCCGCTCGCCGCCTACTCCAAAAAAGCTAATACCGTCGTTCCCAGAAAACATAACTTTGTGGCCTAGCCGGTTTTTGAAAGCGAGGCTCATCATAGACACAGTCGCCCCAGTATCAACTAACGCGACGGTCGGTATTCCATCAATCGAGACATTCACTTTGTTTTTGAACATCACAATAGGTAGAGGTATTTCTTGCAAAGACCGTCCGGCGACCACACCTCCATTATCCGCGGATGCTAGTTTCCCGGCGGCGGTGAAGAAGAACGGCGCCGAAGGGACGGAGAGCGACGGGGACGGTTATTTGGTGGCGTCAAACTCCGCTCACATGCTGGCGAATCGCTGCGTCTGGTCTCGTGTGTGAAGTGGTCCAGTGGGAGCAAATCGGTCGTCCGCAAGTAATATGAAGTACGGGTTCTGGGTGGCGAGAACATCGGTGGTGTCCTACGTGATTGACGGCCTTGTCGACAATACCGAGCTATATGGCCTGTGGAACCGCAGTTGTAGCACACGGGAGGGTCGCGGTTCACAGCGTCTTCTTCGAAACGAATGTTAGGCGGCTGCGGTGGCGAGAAAGTTCGTTGTCATGTGGATAACATGTCTCTGCTGCTTGCTGAAATCCGTTATATCGTTCGTAAGTCGCGTCGTTGTAAGAGGGTCGCTGCTGTTCTTGTCGCGGCCTGGCAGAAGTCACAGGGCCTCGAGGGTGAAAACTCGGCTGCTGTCGTTGTGGCGGAGCGTCATAAGGAGGGCCTATCGTAGAGACGTGGTTGCTGTCGGGGCGCTAGTTCATAATCGTCAGTGCCTCTCGCCGCTAGATACGGGGAGAGGGATGCCACGCTTGGCTCGAAATCTGGTGATAGGCGGAAGCCATGAGTGCCTGGATGTGTCACTTGCGCGTGTAGGCTGAGCTCTTCCCGAATTATTTGTCGGATCGTTCATGCCAGATCGAGGGGCCGGTTGCTGTCCACGCTTGCAACTGTCGTCACATTGGCTAGCCTGCCAAACTTCGGCGTGAGGCGCCTTGTCTTCAGTTGCTCGAAAGTACGGCAGTGCCGAATGATGTCAGCGACGGAAGCCAGGTTGTCTTTCGCGATGAGGAAATTATAAACATCCCGGCAATGCCTTTTAGGATGTGCCCGACTTTGTCTTCCTCGGACATTCCAGGGTCCACCATTCTACGCAGTTTTATTATTGCCTCAATGTAGGTCGTGCAGGTTTCACCTGGCACTTGCGCACGTTGCAGTAGCGTCTGTTCTGCCCTTTTCTTTTTCGTTTCGGAGTCGCCGAGTCGCTCTTTGATTTCTGAAACAAATCCTCCCCATGTTGTGAAGGTTTCCCCGTGAATATCGAACCACAACAACGCATTATCCTTTAGCAAGAACACGACGTTCGAAAGCTGAGAAGCGCTGTTCCACTTGTCGGCGGCACTCACCCGGTTTTAATGGATGAGCCATTCCTCGACGTCTTCGACCGATCTTCCGGCAAAGGGACGCGCATCTCTCAGTTGTAGAACGCAACTGGAAGGCGCAGTAGTTGGAATGGGCCGTTGTTCGTTTACGTAGTGGGACATATTAAACTCCGGTGGATTCGGTGGGAGTCCAGCAAGGTGACGGCTCCGTCGAAGAACTTGTGGTTCAGCCTGCGTCTTCGGGTATCGATTACCCCGCACCTTCCACCACAACTATTACGAAGAGTTGCGAAGAAATGGTTTTATTTACAGGAGCTGGACGATAATCGTAGCGTGATCGCAGCGCAGCCCGGCCTCTCAAACTCCTCGTCCTTTCCGTATTCTCTTTCTTTTCTTCTTCTCCGTGCATTTCGTATCTGTTACAATATATATATATATATATATATATATATATATATATATATATATATATATATATATATATATATATATATATATATTGTTACAAGCACGGAGAAAAGGGGTTTATTTAGGCGTGCGAGGGCAGGAACGGCAGGCTACGAAGAACAGGAATGGCCGCTGCACAGTCTTCGTTCTCCTCTTCCCCTCTCTTCTTGATCCCCGCGTCCGTTTGACGCGCTTGGACGTAACATACCTCCCCTCGCAGACAAGCCCCCTGGGCGAGTCAACTAGCTTGTCGTGGCGTACATGATTTCAACCGTGCGACATGCGCGACTTGTGTCCTAGCAGAACGTCTACCAGTGTTCGTGAGGCGCGAGAGAGTATAGTTCACTTCGCTGACTTTGTCGATGACAACATACGGTCCATCGTAGTTTGCCAGCAGCTTTTGACACAAACCGCGCTTCCTTGTGGGAGTCCAAAGCCAAACGAGATCACCAGGGTGATATGTAACAGGCCGATGTCGTGCGTCGTAGCGGGCTTTGGAGTTTTCTTGTGATGCCAAAGTCCGCAGACGCGCAAGTCGCCGAGCCTCTTCAGCGAGGCATAGCGTATTTTCGTGGTGGTAAGAGGGGAGGACAGTGTCGAGCGTATACTGGGGCGGCCGAGCATATAGAAGGAAGAAGGGGCTGTAGCCGGTTGTCTCGTGCTTGGCGGTGTTGTAGGCGTAAGTAATAAACGGTAAAACTTCATCCCAATTCTTGTGATCGGACGCAACATACATGGAAAGCATATTGGTGATTGTTCGATTAGTGCGCTCAGTGAGGCCGTACGTTTGCGGATGATACGGCGTCGAGTGCCGGAGGTGCGAGTTACATAAACGCACAAGCTCTTCCACGATATCCGCCGTGAATTGACGTCCCCGGTCGCTTATGATAACACCAGGCGGTCCATGTCGTAGAACAATAGCGTGAAGTAAGAAAAGCGACACTTCGGTGGCAGTTGCTGATGTTATAGCCGCCGTCTCGCAATAGCGTGTGAAATAGTCGGCGCAGACAATGATCCAGCGGTTCCCCTTAGATGACTTTGGAAAAGGGCCTAACAGATCAATTCCAACTTGCCGAAAGGGTGAGCTGGAAGGCGGCACAGGTTGAAGGAGACCAGATGGGGCAGTGGTTGGGCGTTTCCGACGTTGGCACTGTATGCAGCTGGCGACATAAAACTCAACCGAATGTCGCATCCGGGGCCAGTAAAAGCGTCCTTGAATGCGATAAAGTGTGCGCACAGTGCCTAAGTGACCGGAGGTAGGGTCATCGTGCATAGCCTGAAGGATTGCTGGCCGGAGACGCTCCGGCACCACTAGAAGGAAGCGTGCACCCGTGCTTGAGTAGTTCTTTTTGCACAGGAGCCCGTCACGTACACAGTAGCTGCTTGTTGCACTTGAATGGGCAGAAGTAAAGAGTGGCTCCAATTTAGTGTCTGTCCGTTGTTCTGCTTTGAATGCATCGATATCTGGAAAAGCGGGTGTCACAGAAGCGACGAGATGATCAAAATCGTCTGCGTCGCAGTCCATCGTGGCAAGCAGCATACGGGAAAGGCAGTCTGCGTCAGCGTGTTTTCGGCCACTCTTGTAGGAAACAGTGAAGTTATATTCCTGCAACCTCAAAGCCCAGCGCGCAAGGCGACCACAAGGGTCGCGAAGGTTCACGAGCCAGCACAGGGAATGGTGGTCTGTGACGACTTGGAATGGGCGTCCTTACAAGTACGAGCGAAATCGCTGAACCGCAAAGATTACAGCGAGGCATTCTTGTTCTGTCACCGTGTAGTTGCGTTCAGGTTTGCTTAATGAGCGACTTGCATAAGCAATCACGTGCTGACGGTCGTCATAGCGTTGGACCAAGACGGCACCCAGACCAACGCCACTAGCATCTGTGTGGATTTCTGTTGGCGCAGTAGGATTAAAGTGGCGAAGGATAGGTCGGGAGGTTAACAGGAACTTCAGCTGACGAAATGCAGAATCGCACTCGGGTGTCCACTCAAACCGTGCGTCTTTATGTAGCAGATTTGTCAGAGGATAAGCGACGTCAGCAAAACCAGGAATAAATCGGCGAAAGTAAGAGCAAAGACCGAGAAAACTACGAAGTTGCTTCACTGACTGCGGTGCACTGAATGCCTCGACAGCTGCCGTCTTGAGGGGATCAGGCCGGATACCGTCTTTGTCAACAAGATGACCCAGCACAAGTGTTTGACGGTCACCAAAGTTACATTTCTTGGAGTTCACAACCAGGCCAGCGTTTTTGATGCAGTCGAGGACAATATCCAGGCGCGTATTGTGCTCATTGAATGTGCGCCCAAATATAACAACGTCGTCAAGATAGCACATACAGATGTTCCACTTTAACCCACGTAGAATGGTGTCCATGAACCTTTCAAAGGTTGCTGGAGCGTTGCACAACCCAAATGGCATCACATTGAATTCGAATAATCCATCCGGGGTTATGAAGGCTGTTTTCTCCTTGTCTGCCGGGTGTATCGGGATTTGCCAATATCCTGAGCGCAGGTCCACTGAAGAAAAATAAGAGGCCGAATGCAGGCAATCAATTGCATCATCAATCCGGGGCAGGGGGTAGACATCCTTCTTAGTCACGGCGTTTAATCTTCGATAATCGACGCAAAATCTCCAGTTACCGTCTTTCTTTCTGACAAGTATGACCGGAGCTGCCCAAGGACTCGAGGACTCTTGTAATATTCCATTTTTCGTCATGTCATTCACTTGTTCCCCGATTATCTTCCGCTCGTTAGGCGACACGCGATAAGGCTTTTGCCTGATCGGGCGCGCAGATCCCGTATCGATAGTATGGCGTGTTCGTGACTCGGGGATCGAGAACGCTTTGTCCGGCTGCGCAAAGTCAAACACTGACAGATGCTTAGAAAGCGTATCCACCAAGGTATGGCGCTCCCTTGTGCTGAGTGACTTGTTTATCATAGACAGAAGCTTTTTGTCTGAGACGTGGCGAAGGTCAGCAGGTTCACACGGCCGATCTGTTAGTACGGCTACGGACGAAGACGTGTATTCTGTAAAGTAGGCGAGTTTCAAGCCGTCTGGAAGCAGGATGGGTTCTGCCGAGCAGTTGGCCGTCCACAAGCCAGCACGCCCGTTGCCGATGGATACCACACAATGAGGGACAAAAACGTTCTTCTTCATACAGTTGAGATGCATTGGCTCTACGGAGGCATCAAAACTGTCTGGGACTTCACCGCAACACACAACCGGCACGCACACAGAGGTGGACGCAGGCACAACAGTATCTGCAGACACACAAAGTTCACCTTGACGGCAAGTCTCCTCTAAGAGCCCGGACGAAACATGGCCATCGACGCAGACTTCCCCCGTGCGACAATCGACGGTCGCACCACACTGTCGCAAAAAGTCGATGCCCAAAATCACTTCGTGCGTCGATCGGGGAATAACTACAAACTCCGTCGCGAAAATTCCACCAGCCAAGGATACGTCAGCAGTGCACACACAAACAGGGCGCAACGACTCGCCGCTCACTCCACAAAACGTTGCAGCCTGGTCCCACCGAAATACAACTTTACGCCCCAACCGACCTTTAAAACCGAGACTCATTACGGATACAGTTGCTCCGGTATCCACTAAAGCCATTGTAGGAACACCATCAACAAGTACATGCACTTTGTTCTTAATCATAGCAACTGCGGGGGGCATTTCTGTCGATAGCACGTGTCGAGCGACCTCACCCCCATCGGCCGCGCTAGCTAGTTTTCCGGTTTTGAAGGCGAGGAGGAGCGGCGCACTGGCGATGGCGATTGACGTAAACGCGGTGCACGAGAAGTTGGCGGTGGCGTCAAACTCCTGTCAGATGCCGGCGAGCGGCTCCTGAAACTTCTCTGCCAGTAATCGTTGCCAGGAGGGACGCCAGCTGACCAAGAGGTGGTGTACGGCTGTTGAGTTGTCCTCGTAGGAGCTGTGGGCCTTGTTGAAAATCCGGATCGACCATTCCACGTTGTTGGGCGACGATTGCAAAACCTCGCTATGTGGCCCGCGACACCGCATTGGAAACACACCGGCAGATGCCTCGAATTGCGATGTTCTTCCATGTAGTCGCGCATGTTGCTGTTGACTGCATAGACAGCAGGTGGGTGACATTCATCATGGCTAGGCATCGGCCGCCAGGAGGCCTGCGTGCGGTGTGGGTGTTGGCCGTAGTCATGACCTTGATAGCTCATGGTCCCTCTCGTTTGTGGGGTAGACCTATACTCCATGGTCGCTGAGTGAACCGTGGGTTGCCATGTGGTCGAAACGGCCGTGTTTCTCATCTCGTGTGGTGAGTACGCGCCAGTGATGCCGGGTGTGCAACGGTACATCTCTTCCTGATGGAGCAACTCTTCGCGAACAATCTGCCGTATAGTGGATGGAAGGTCAACACACGAGCTCGGTTCTACACTCGCCACCGTCGTGACATTAGCCAGGCGACCAAACTTCGGTATTATCCGTCGCATCTTCAACGTCTCAAAGGTCCTGCAGTGGCGAATGACGTCAGACACGGAGTCCAAGCTTTCCTTGCCGATCAAAAAATTGTAGACGTCTTCGGCTATTCCTTTCAACAAATGTCCCACTTTGTCATCTTCAGACATCTGAGAGTTGACTATTTTACACAATTTCAGCACTTCTTCGATATAAGTCGTACAGGTCTCGCCGGGAATCTGAGCTCTTTGCGAAAGCGTCTGTTCAGCGCGTTTCTTTTTTGCGCTAGAGTCTCCAAAACACGCTCTGAGCTCCTCGACGAAAAGCTCCCACGAAGTGAGCGTGTCTTCGTGATTCTCATACCAGACGAGCGCTGTGTCGGTAAGGGAAAACACAACATTGGACAACTGTGCGGTCGAGTTCCAACCGTTAGACCGGCTCACCCTTCGGTAGTTCGTGAGCCACTCGTCGACATCTTCTCCGGCTTTTCCTCCGAAAGTGAGTGGCACCCGGTAGTATTGCCACGGAACACCAGGTGTTGGCCTTGAAGCCGCGTCAGATCCTTCGGGAATCTGGCAGGCGTATTCAGGCATGGCAGGTGAGGGTGGCGGAAGTCCGGCAAGTCGACGGCTTCGGCGAAGTTGTAGCAGCGTAGGCTCCGTGATTACGAGGTTTACCCCGCACCTCCACCAATTTGTTACAAGCACGGGGAAAAGGGGTTTATTTAGGCGTGCGAGGGCAGGAACGGCAGACTACGAAGAACAGGAATGGCCGCTGCACAGTCTTCGTTCTCCTCTTCCCCTCTCTTCTTGATCCCCGCGTCCCTTTGACGCGCTTGGACGTAACAATATATATATATATATATATATATATATATATATATATATATATATATATATATATATATATATATATATATATATATATATATATATAATATGCAGGGTGTTTCAGCGAACACTGAACACTCAAACATCTTTAAAGGTTGCTGGTGGCAGTTATCACAATTCTAGTTGATCAGCTGGTAACGGCGGCGGACAATGCGTGTACAAAAATTTGGATGCAAAATCGACAAACTCATAAACATTCACTGATTAAGTTGTTAACTAATTAAATATTGTCGTCCATATTGCAATTTACAAATTCTAGCCGTGGAGTTCGCTAGGCTAACCGTAGAGCTCGCTGTTTAATATGACATCAGTTCCGAGATATAAATTCCCGAACTTTGAGGAGAAATGCATGGGCGTACCAGTTAATTTGTTTACAAAACGTCGTTTCATGCACGGAACTACACATGTAACTAGAACGCTAATGCATTCCTTCGCAAAGTTCTTGAAATTATATCTCTAAACAGCTGTCGTCCTGAGAATTCCTTCGAAGTGGATCCGCTTTGCGAAGTCCACTGCTAGAATCTGGTAATTGAAATATGAATCATAAGATAATTAGATAAAACTATAAGTCGTGAATTCTTGGTAAATAGTCGATTTTGCGTTCCACTTTTCGTGCAAGTAGTATCCGCCGTTTCGAGTAGTCCGGCTCGTCAACTAGAATATACCTATCTGCGACAGGCAAGTTTTCAAAAATTTTGAAAGTGTTGGCTGAAATACCCTCTATATAGTTACAACGTGTGTTCAAACAGTGTCAGTTATTTGGTCAGCAGAAATACACTTATTGATTAAGAGGTACACAGGCATGATCCCTTTAAAAGAAGGCTCCTAGGCAATGCCGACAGCCCTTCCAGCGGTCCCACCATTGCCGGAAACAATTCTGGAACCCGTCTTTTAGAATGGTGGTCAGACGGGCCGTCGCATACCGCCTTTTGTCTTCACTTAGATCGGATTCGTCGAAGTGGTACTTTCTGCTTGGGGAATAGCTAAAGGTCACACGGAGCCATGTCAAGGGAGCAGGGAGCCTGACGAACCGCATGATTGTTGGATTTGGAAAAGAAAATCTGAATGAGATGCGCAGATGAGTAGCCAAGTTCTTGCTGCCCATAGATGAGGTCGTTTGCACCGCATAACATCATGAAGGCGACGAAGGACCACCTGGCAGTATTCCTTTGCGACGTCTTGGCCTTGCGGTGCATACTCGTGATGCCCCAGCCCAGGGGAGTCGAGGAGAACGTGAGGATGACCTTGACATTGCAGCGGACCACCTGCCGTGCTTCCTTAGCTTTGGAGATGTCGGATGTTTCCACTGTGATGATTGCATCTTGGTTTCCAAGTCGTAGCTAAAAACCCTCGACTCATCGTCACCGTGTTCAGAGACTTCGGGTTACTGTTAGCAGTATCTAGCAGGTCCTGTTCAATTTTTGACTTCACAGGCGACAGCCGGACGGACGGACGAATCGGCTAGCCATAAACAGTTTCGCTGTAACACACAACCGCGACGTCAGAGCCTCCTTCGAGTCTCTGACGTCGCGGGTAGTGTTGGTTAAAAACAAGGACGCCACGTGACGTTTGTGTGTAGGCTACCGCAACCTGTACAATATTGCTAACAAAGACGTCTACCCGCTTCCACGCATAGACAACGCCCTTGAATGCTTCCACGTACCCAGCTGCTTCTCTGCTACTGATATTCACTCTGGATATTGGTAAAGTGCTGCTGACACTATATACAAACAAAAGACCGGTGGAGTACGCTCCTTTTTTCATAAATATAGCTGAGTGCAGACCCAGACCTGTACTTGAATGCGATGATAGCTTTATCCCATAATAATACATTGTTCTCTCCAAAAGAGTCGAGAAAATTCTCCTTCCAGTCCGTCCATGGTTTGTTGCTGTGTGCCTTCACTCGCAATTCGTACCAACACTTTACTATTCCTGATCGGTATAGTCGCATGTTTTTCACTTTATCTTCATCACTGTGCCAGTAGTTTTCATTGCATGCATATTCATAAAATGTTAGCCAGGACTCCGGAATACTGGAATCTCAATCAAACACGAATTGTATGTTGAGGTTGCGACGAAGTTACATGGTGCCTTAACGAAGACGACGAAGGGACGAGGGTGGAGAATAAGGAGGATGGTTGACACGATAGCCTAGCCCTAGTGTTTATTATTACAAATTGAAGCAGCCGCATTTTTATGTATGGATATTCAAGTCGAGGTGTGGGTGGACTTTATCATTGGAGCAAATCAACGCGGTGACATCCGAATCTTGGCTGCAGCGCTTCAAGATGAAGAGGAACAAGCTCTTCCGGAAGTAGTGAGCACTGACGTATTTGTCTCCAATATATACGCTAGAACGAAGCTCACTTACGTTGATTTAGTTGCGAAAGAAAACGCGACGCTGAATATTAAACTTCAACAATCATGAGAAGTTTGTGCTGATTCCAATGCGAAACTGTGCGAAGCCTGCTACCATTGCTTCGTCTGACAGTGGCGTCAACCTGCTAAGTTTCTTTAAGTGAAACAGGGACAGAACAGACGCCAAATTAATTAATGCGTTTGCTTGTAAACGTGACTGAAACAGGGATGAACAGGCCGAGTCTCGAATACGTGAAGCGAGACATGTTTGATGGAGATTCCAGTATTCCCGAGCCCTGGCTAACATTTTACGAATATGCATGCAATGAAAACTACTGGCACAATGATGAAGATCAAACACGCGACTATTCCTATGAGGAATACCCAAGAGTTGGAAGGAATTGCGTGTCAACGCTGAGAGCAACAAGCCATGGATGGATTGGAAGGAGAATTTTCTCGGCTCTTTTGGAGAGAACAGGATATTATTATGGGATAATGCTATCGCATTCAAGTAAAGGTCTGGGTCTGCACTCAGCTATATGATGAGAAAAGGAGGCTACTCCAGCTGGCCGACTCAGCCTTGCCCGAGACGCCTGTGGTTGCGCTAATCACTCATGGTTTGAGTCCGAACCATCGGAAGCAAATACAAGTGAGATGGTTCAATACACTTTAAGAACTTCTGCAGGCAATGCGAAACCTCTACCTACAATACTCGGCATCCCAGCGGCAGCCCATGATGTCTGCTGCAAGTTGCCCAACGGCCACACGAGCTAATGAAAGACGCCTGCTTGCAAGCTAGAAGTCTACCGCTTCTCCTGTGTCCAACACGGAGAGTGAGATGCTATGACAGAAAACTAAATAATGAGGGCTTCGGCTTCCGCCTGAAGACACCAAGAGAAGCTGTTTATTTGTCGCATGCTAACCTCTTGTATATAGCTGTTTTTGTTGATGGAAAGGGACGGAGCCCATTAGTTGACAGTGGAGCAAACATCACAATTATTAATGCCCGTATTGTTGAGACTGAGAAAGCACAACAGGGATGGGCTGTGGAAGTACATGGCTACGACGGAAGGCATGATATTTATGATAAATCGACATGTTTAGCCGTATCCTGTCTCGTAACAGTGTTGTAACGCAGGCGCTAGTACTCGACGGTGTACCCCCCTAGCCAAAGCCACCAGTGGAACCCTACCATCATGCTTGCCAATGTGATCTTTTATCTGGACGGGACACCGCGTGTCTAGTTTCGCACCCTTGAGATTGGGCTCTCCAGAAGGGACATTTCAAAGAGCTGCTTTGCGACCTATTTGACAACCGGTCAGGCCGCCAACAGGTTGCGCGAAAATAGCTTGCCATCCATGTCCAGTCGTCGACAGAATCGCATGTCTCCCTACATACAGGAAGTGCTCGCGCTTTGCCGGAATCTCGACGAGCACATGACCGAGGTTGCCACGGTGGGCCATATCCTAAAAGGCATCGCGGACAATGCCTTCAATTTACTCGTTGATAACGACGTTTCTACCGTCAACGCCATCGTCAGATAATGCCGCCGCTTCCAGGTAGCCAGAAGCCGCCGCGTCGTCTCACCGTTTTCCCGGCTCCCACACACGCCTGGCACGTCCATTTGATCCGCTTTTACCGCCACACGACCATTTCAAGACAACGTCACACGTATCGTTCGCCGTGAGATTGCAGCGGCGAGCCCGGTCCCCCTTCATCCACGACCCCCTGACGGTACGTTGACCAAGCGGCCCACACCATTTCCGATATTCAAGCAGTTGTGCGGCAAGAAATTGCAAACCTTGGCATCCTTACCGCCTGCTTTGTTTGGCGACGTCATTCGGCACCAATTTGCATGTCCACAACGTGTAATCCCCAGTATTTCGCTCCCAGACCACGCAATCCTGCTGAATGGAGAACTCCCGGCGGCAAACCGATCTGATTCCGCTGCCACCGCGTTGGTCATGTATCTCGCCACTGCCGCACCACCTGGATGTCGCCGTACTGGAGCTCAGTCCCTGTTCCTCGCCCATGCGCCGACGCTCGTCGTTATTCACCTCGCCGTCTGTACCCTACTTCTGATGCCCCTGACAGCCGCTCCTCCGTGCGATCAACGTCGCACCAATGCCGTCACTCCCTGTCACCCCCCAACCTCGCCGCTTTTCCTCGCCGAACCGACGGACGGAAAACTAGGCCATGCAGCTCTTGTAGGTAGTGCTGCATCACGTTCGTCCTGTCCAAATCCTTCCTTGACGCTCCTCACCAACACGAACCTAATTGAAGTAGACGGAGATGGCGTTACATTGACGGCAATATTTGAAGGTCAAAAGCGTGGCAGTTTGAGCGAATTGGTATGTCATGACTTTTTTAGGCTTGTAGCGCAGCTCAAGGGACTGCCACCCATGTCCAAGGATGGCGCTCACTCTGTTCTCCGTTCCCTTGCATTACCCTTTTTACCTTCCCTTCTGACCTTTCTGAGCTGCACTACAAGCCTGAAAAGGCATTATTTAATACTGGAGCGCAAGTGTCCATAATTAGCGCGAACCTATGTCGTAGCCTCAAAAAAGTTATTACGCCTGCCATCACTCCAGGCGTACGCGTCGCCAATGACGCCACTGTTGCCGTCAGAGGTGTGTGCACTGCTCTCAGAGGAATTGCTGGCTGCCAAGTTACAGTCCTGTTCACCGTGCTGACCAGTTGCCCTCATGACCTATTCTTCGGGCTCGACTTTGTGACTACGCATTCTGCCCTCATCAACTATTCCACAGGTACGCTGTGTCTCGAGCTTCCGCTTCTTTAAGACATTCGCCCCGAACAACCGAACACCCATTGCACTACAGCGTTTGTTCACTTACCTCCAAAAGCCCTGACTTTCGTCGAAGTCCTAACCTTCGTCGACAACCGTGCCTGATGGCGACTATGTCGTCGCCCTTATTCGTGATGTCCTTCTGGCGCGCGACATCCCTGTGCCACACTCAGTCGTACCCCTTGCCGCTAATCAGATGTGTCTCCCGGTTTTCAAGTTTGGCTTGACGAAGCAAGTGTTACATGATGGCATAGCGGTGGCCACACTCCCGTCAGTGACAGACGACCAGGTCACTGCTTTTGCATCCGGGGCGTCTCCAGATCCTCCACATTCCCCGCAGGATGCCATGAACCTCTACGGCTCATCCTCCTATGGTAGTTCCGGACCTCGCACCTGGCCAAGCGTATATCGCCTTGTACTTTCCTAACGCGATGTATTTGACACTGACAATCGACCACTTAATCAGACTTTCCTTGTTAAGCATCGGACAAGCACTGGTGATGTTGTTCCCATTCACCGCTGACCCTATCGCGTGTCCAAGGCAGAGCGGCAAGTTATTGAGCAGAAAAGAAACAAAATGCTCGCCAGAGGCATTGTTGAGCCCTCGTCGAGTCCTTGGGGGTCGCCGGTCGTGCTCGTCACCAAGAAAGATGGCACGTGTAGTTTCTGCGCTGATTACCGCAACTTAAACCTAATTGCTAAAAAGGACGTTTACCCTTTTCCACCAATCAACGATGCGCTTGATTGTCTTCACGCTACCAAATACTTTTCTTCCATCGACCTTCGATCTGGTTATTGGCACATTTCCATCGATGAACAACACCAAGAAAAGACCTCTTTTGTCACTCCAGATGGCCTCTGCCAATTGAAAGCTATGCCTTTCGGTTTATGCCATGCCCCCGCCAGGTTTGAATGGATCATCGACTCTCTGCTTCAAGGTTTCAAATGGTCAATTTGCCTTTGTTACCCCGATGTCATCCTTGTGTTTTCTCCTACATTTGAAACGCACCTTGAGCAAGTCGCAGCTATCCTTGACGTCTTCCGCAAGGCTAGGCTCCAAATTAACTCATCGAAGTGCCTTCGGGCGCCGACAGATTACAGTGCTAGCCCATCACGTCGATGCTTCCGGAGTACAACAAGACCCGGGGAAGGTTTGAACAGTAACGGCTTTTCCTGTACCTAAGTCTGTCAAAGACGTCCGGAGTTTTGTGGGGCTTTGTTCTTATTTCCGACGGTGCGTGAAAGATTTCGCAGCACACGCTCAACCCCTCGCGGAACTTCTGCAGAAAGACGTGCCTTTTACGTAGGGTTCCTATGAGGCTGCCGCATTTTCACGCCTTATCACGATTCTCAGCAATCCACCGGTCTTGGCCTACGTTGACCCGTCCGCATCTACAAAGGTCCGAACCAATGGCAGTGGTGATAGGATCGGCGCCATCTTATCGCAACGCCAACACCGACACGACCGCGTTATAGCCTACGCTTGCCGGCTCCTGACAACGGCAGAGAGCAACTATCCGATTACCGAGCACGCATGTCTTGCTCTCGTCTGGGCTGTTTCAAAGTTCCGGCCATATTTATATGGCAAGCCCTTCTCAGTAATACCAGACCATCATGCGCTCTGTTGGCTATCGTCCCTCAAGGATTCTACTGGCCGGTTCGGTCGTTGGGCCCTCCGACTACAAGAATATTCCTACACGATGACTTACAAGTCGGGACGCCAACACAAGGACGCAGATTGCCTCTCTCGCTACCTCGTAGAAGACGCGACTTCTACGTCTGATACTGACACCGACGCCTGTGTTCTCTCTCTTTTTGCACTGCTCCATGTCACCGACGAGCAGCGCCGTGATCCGTCCTTGCGTATCATCATTGACTGCCTAGAATCGTCACTTGCCGACAGTTCCCTCGCTTATTAACACTTCAAGATGGCGTACTCTACCGCCACAACGTTCAGCCCGATGGTCGTGCATTACCCCTTGTGATCCCTAAACACCTTCGCTCTGCTGTTCTCCACGAACTTCACGACCTCCCCACTGCCGGTCACCTGGGTGTGTCACGTACCTACGGCCCGATCCGCCGAAGCCTCTTTTGGCCAGGGCTTGCTCGCTCTGTTCGAAGATACGTAGCGGCGTGTGAGAAATGCCAGTGCCGCACGGCATCATCGACGCTCCCTGATGGGTACCTTCAACCACTCGACATTCCCGCGGAACCATTCTTTCGGGTTGGTGTGGAATTACTTGGCCCTTTCCCTCTTACTACCTCGGGGAACAGGTGGGTCGCTGTGGCCACGGATTACGCCACGCGCTACACCATTACCAAAACGCTTCGTGCAAGCTGCGCCACAGGTGTCGCCGATTTTCTTCTACGCGACGTGATTTTATTACATGGAGCTCCCGGATAACTTC
Organism: Dermacentor variabilis; assembly: GCF_050947875.1. Taxonomy (NCBI): domain Eukaryota; kingdom Metazoa; phylum Arthropoda; class Arachnida; order Ixodida; family Ixodidae; genus Dermacentor; species Dermacentor variabilis. The sequence continues at coordinate 124,660,858 of NC_134578.1, read as the reverse complement.
TCACAGACCGTGACCGGACATTCCTATCAGAAGTTATCGCGGACATCCTGCAGTCCTGTGCCACGAGGACGAGCTATCCACGTCATACCATCCGCAAACAAATGGCCTCACGGAGCGTCTCAATGGCACTCCCACAGACGTGCTCGCGAAATGTCTCTTTAGACCACACTGATTGGGACCTCGGTCTACCGTTTGTCACATTTGCTTATAATTCCTCGCGACACAACGCAGCCGGTTATTCCCCACTATACATTTTGTTCGGCCGACAACAAGCACTGCCCCTGCACACAACCTTCCCTGTTCACGCGGCACCGACCAGTGAATATCCACTTGAGGTCATCGCCCGCCGTGCCCACGCACGGGAAATTTCCAGTGAACGCCTTCTAAAATCCCAAGTGAGTCAGGCGTTTGTACGACCTGCGACACCGAATGCGCACTTCCCGCCTGGTTCTTTGGTGCCTCTATGGTATCCGTCGACCCACGTCGGCCTGTCAGAAAAAGTGCTGTCTTGTTACACAGGCCCACACCGAGTGCTTCGTGCCGTGACTCCCGTCACCTACGAGATCGCCCCTGCCGCCCCATCTGCTTCTCAGTCCAGTGATATCGTGCACGTTAAACGAATGAAGCAGTATCACCCTCCCAGTGATCACATTTAGACGATCCGGGACGTCGCTTCTGCCGTCGTGCGAATATGCTACACGCGTGCAGTACATGCCTGTTTGAACGAGGCGCGTGGCCGCCATCACTTGAGAAAAGTGGAGGAAGAGCGAACTGGTCTCGCGCTGTGAATCTAACCGGTCAGCGCTGCAACCGCCGTTGTAAATATAACCTGTAAATAGTTGCTCGTCTTACTGACTTCTCCGTCGCATAACGATATGTTGGTGACTAAGTACCCAGGCGCCGTGTCTGAACTCGTGAGTCTGTGTGAAAGCTTCCACGAACTACTTAAGCAACGCGTCTTAGATCGGCGGTAGACGTCAACAGACGATTGTCTCGCCACGTAGACCATCGGCTATGATCGCACGGCGCTCCTGGCACAGATAAAGGAGATTGTGCGCCAGGAAGTTACTCGACTGCTTTTGTTGTTCCCAGCCATGCAAGCGCCTACATTATATGTCTCCGTCCTTCCTAGAGGTGATACAGGAGGCGGTCACCTAGGCTTAGCCGTCTCTCTGCCAGCGGACTCCTGTCGCCGCGCCGCTATCATTTCAGGTGGCGTCTGTCTCTCCGCCGACTCCTGTCGGCGCGCCACTGATGTATGGGAATGCCGCCATGAAGCCACGCCCTCTGCCTGTGTTGACCCCTCAACAACCAATTCAACCACCAGCGACGCCGTGTGTTGGCGCACAAGCGGAGTACGCAAATCCTTGGCGTAGACTTCAGAAAACCGGCCGATCTGCTACGCTTGCGGAATTCGTTGCCCGCTTCGGTGGCAGCCGTTTCGTGGCGATCACCGCTGCACCAAGCTAACCGGGTTACCTCTTCAGACCTCCTTATGGACGCCGCTAGATAAAGAACCTTAAGACGCACTACCGCTTTCGTCAACCGACTCACGATACCCAGCCGTTCGCTTCTCGTCGGTCACCTTCACTGCCCTGCCGTCGTCCACCCGTCTAAGTCCTCGCTTGGCCCCCGCCAATGTTATTGAATTGTTTGTTGAAAGTGTACGAACTCTCGCGCTTGTTGACACTGGTGCCCCTATTTCCGTAATGAGACATGCGTTTTGCTGCTCCATCCGTAACGTGACGACGCAACCGTTAGGGTTTCCCTCCGTACTGTGAGCGCACAATATATTCAACCCATCGCAGCATGTGCGGCCAGGGTGCTCATACAAGACGTGGCCTACAGCGTTGAGGTTCTTGTGCTGGCTTCGTGTTCTTATGATCTCCTCGTTGGGTGGGACTTTTGTAGCGTAATACCGCCGTTACCGACTGCGCTCATGCTCAGGCAGAGATCTCTGTATCTTGAGACGCCTTTTGCCTATATGGCCGCTCCTGGTGATGACAAGCTTGTAGTCGCCGTCAATACTGACCTGCCACTTCACAACGCTGTTGTCGTTCCCGTTTCCTGTTCCGCCTTTCCCCGTGCCACTATTCTGTTCAGGCCATCTGACATATTTCTTCACCGCGCAATACGTCACTGCCATTTGCGATCCTCGCACTCCATCAGGATAATCCCGGACTACTTGTTTGCAACCCCAGTTCAGGCCGTCTGACTTTGTGCCACAATTAAACGCTTCGCCGTGCGCAGCCTATACACGCCGATGCCATCGTGCGCCTTGATCCTTCTGAGCGTGAAACAAAACATGAGGCACATTTCGCCGATAATTGTACAGCAGGCCTTTCTACGTTGTGGCAGGCCACGTTGTGGCGGATCACGCACTCTGATGGTTGGCTTCCCTAAAAGATCCCTGTGGTCGCCTCGGTCGTTGGGCTGTTCCTATACAAGAATTCGACATTCGCGTTGTTCACAGATCCGGGCGCACGCATTCTGACGCGGATGCGCTCTCTCGATCGCCCGTGAAATCCAATGAACACCCACTTTCAGCAGTCGACTTTTCCCTGGATGCTCTCACCATCAGAAACGCGCGCAGCCTATACACGCTGATGCCATCGTGCCCCTTGATCCTTCTGAGCGTGAAACAAAACATGAGGCACATTTCGCCGATAATTGTACAGCAGGCCTTTCTACGTTGTGGCGGATCACGCACTCTGATGGTTGGCTTCCCTAAAAGAACCCTGTGGTCGCCTCGGTCGTTGGGCTGTTCCTATACAAGAATTCGACATTCGCGTTGTTCACAGATCCGGGCGCACGCATTCTGACGCGGATGCGCTCTCTCGATCGCCCGTCAAATCCAATGAACACCCACTTTCAGCAGTCGACTTTTCCCTGGATGCTCTCACCATCAGAAACATGCTTTCGGAACAGCGCAAAGACCCGTGGATTGCATACCTCTTGCAAGTTCTCAGCTCCTCTTCACCCGCTAGCTAACCCCGTGACCTTCGTCACCCAGCCATGCATTTCGCAATACGGGATGTACTGTTATACCACTCCAACTACGAGGATGACAGATGTAATTGGCTAGTAGTCATACTCAAGCACTTGCGGATCGATGTGTGTCCCTACTTCCATGATGATCCGCAACATGCCAACACTGGGGGCTCACAACGTGTCAGCGGCTCCGCCAACGCTACTACTCGCGTGGGATGTACACATTTTTCATTAAATATATTCGGTCCTGTGCCGCATGTCAAGAACGCAAGACGTTTAACCATGTACCCGGCCAGCTGCCGCCTCTACCATGTCCAGCCCGCCCTTTCGAACGCATTGGCATCCACCATTATGGACTGCTTCCGTGCTCTGTTACAGCTGCTAATTGCTGGATAATAGTCGCGGCCGACCATCTCACGCGATGCGGAGAAACAGCTCCACTGCCCGCGGCTGGTGCTCGTAACGTCACTACCTTCATATTGAGTCGTTTCATACTCCCTCATGGTGCATCCAGGGAACTATTGAGCGACAGAGGCCAAGTGTTTTTGTCCAGCATCATACAGAAGCTCTTCCGCTCGTGCCGTATCGTTCACCACACATCTACTGCCGGACACCCTGAAACCAATGGCCTCTCAATGCTCTCGATGTACATTGATCTGCTCTCGATGTATATTGATTCTGACCATTCCAATTGGGACGTCGTTCTTGCCTACGTGACTTACGCATGTGACACCGTTACACGGTCCACGACCAGTCTTTCACAATTTTTTCTTTCATATGGCCGTGGGCCGTCCTCAACACTTGACACAATTTTATCGTACTGCCCGGACGCCTCTGAATTCAGTCCTATTTGTGACGTGGCACAGCATGCAGGAGAGTATCGTCAGCTCGCCCGCTCGTTCACGTCTGACAGCCAAGCCCCCCAGAAATATCGCCGTGACAACGATCAGCATGTGCAGAGTTTTGCCGTTTGATCACTCGTCTGGCTCAGACTACCATCCGACTCTACTGGCCTCCCTCCCAAGTTTGCTTCCAAGTAACATGGGCCATACCGCGTCATCGATTGTCGGTCTCCCGTCACTGATATCATTGAACTGGTCAACCCCTACTCGTACAAGCGCCGCCTTGGTCGCGGCACGGTTGACGTCAGCCGCCTGAAGCCTCTCCTCCTTTCATCGTCTTGATTCGCCAGGATGGCTCTTTTTCACCGCCGGGTTCATTGTAATGAGAAGAACAGGAAGCAAGCAGTAGAGCGGCGCTATAATCAATGCAGGACGCGAGCGCAGATAACTAGCTGTTGGCGCCGAGACCGTTGTTCCCTTCGCGCTACGTTGATTTTTCGTCTTTCGCTTGCCGTCAATAAATTCCCTTACCAGGATATTCGTTTTTGCAATCGAAATTTCAATGATTGCAAGATATTAAAACCCTGGAATGAGGCTAGGATTTCTACCCTCTAAAATAATACAATTCTATCATAATTCGTCGCTAGCGTTTCACTATAGATTGTTTTGTTTTAACGAGATCGTATGAAATAATCTTCGTATGTAATGGTCTGCACCCTTTTGCTGATATTAATATTACATATGTGAAAAAAAAACGAGAATTCTTATCTTTGATCACTATTTCTTGCAAAGCTTTCTTGTGTGTAATGAAAAATGTTATATCCCACACAAGTAAATAAAGAACTGATGACTTCAGTCTGGCGTGAATTTCTATTGAAATGACAATGATGTGCTCGCGCTGCTTAACGAAACTAAGTCTTGGCAGCTGAGCTTGTCGGCAAGTACTTATATTTATTACGTCTTTTGTGTATAGAGTTTATTTCTTAATACAAACTTCTGTTTTCAGCTCTTGGCCCCGAGCTTTTCAAAGCGAAGACCTTATTTGGAAACGCAGTGAGGGTGTGTCACGATGACATTTTTGCCCTAGCGAAGTCGGTTCAATCTACGCAAATCAGAAAGGTACGCCTTACTTTATTATGCTTCTTTAGCACACCTGAGACCCGTAACATATGCACTCTCTACTTCCTGGAGGGGAATAATAATTTCTTATAATAAGAATATGTTCACCTGCATTATTCAACGGGAAGCTTTCTTTGCCTCTTCTACTATCTAGCTGCTGCTGCTGTCTTGCCACACACATTACATGCCTTTTATTTTTACTACCACACAGATGTACTCGCTGCTGGTCTTACTGTCTACGAAATTAGTCAGTAATAAAAAAAATGGCGCAAGATATATTCACTGCATAAGTAGACGTCATCAAGAGCAGAATTTCTGTAATAACGCAAACTGACCATTTGCGAAAATAAGATTAGAATACCAACAGAATGTTGCACTCAAACGTACTCGAAAATTACCTATTGAATATTTTAAGAAACTCAAAACTATGAAAAGATTTCACAAAGAACCTAACTAAAATATTAATACTGTTTTCTTCCTGCTGAAGGAAGGCATTGAGCATTATCAGAAGCATATCATAGACAAATGCTTTTTGAAACAGTGCAGACTGAAAATACATAACGGAAGCTTTTTTTTTGGCTTCGCGGCAGAAGCGTACTGGAAAACCGCAGCGTGTCATTTAGTGTTTGTGGAAGTGTAGCAGTGTAGCAGTTTCGTCATTAATGCTACAACCAGTGATGTTTTCTTTTAAACAGACCCATTTACTTCAGGTTATGGCACACAAGTCCTTCAGTAACCGTCTTCCTCCAAATTCTGACCTTATGTTTTCTGGCAACAATTTGCTTGCCGTTTTTGCACAGCTAGTCATACAGCCACCATTCATTCTTGGAAAGCTTGTTTCCCACCTGGCGCTAAACATGTTTCGAGGCTATTGGGGCTCATCTTGTTAATTCAACTTGGCCATCTTGTAAGTAAAAGTGATTCCCTGCCACATGTACCATATTTGCTCCTGTAAGGCCCAATCTCGCGTGAGGCCTGCACTGCTATTTTCGAGTGCTAAAATCATTTTAAAAAAATATTGCACCATGCGTCACAAGCCACTCGAATCCCAGTTATTTCCTGCAACCTACTGCATGATGTTTCTATTGGAAAAATCGGTCATCGACTCTATGGGTTCATAATGGAGCTGCAATGGTTGCACTTTATTGCGACAGCAATTACATGGACACTCCAAGTTAATTTTTGCTACCCTGGTTGCCGAGAGGTTCTGCATATATTTTGATATGTGTATGCTATATGTGCATGCTAAATGACATGCGGAATATGCGGGTTCTATTGCCACAAATTCTGTCACTATAAAGTTCCTCATGAAAGCTCTTACATTTATTACAAAATCATTCCTCAGTATTTAGAGAATGACAGCCCATAAACAAATGCCATGAACGAAACGGCGACAGCGCATGCCTTTTATCTTAAATCTTCTCAGACAAATATAAGAAGCGCGAGACAATAACAGAGCTGAATCCTTAGAATCGTATATTTTATTGGCCCGGCTATGCACTACCTCCGATATTGGCCCGGGAAAGAGGTTTGAAACATACCCGATACGGAAAAGTGGTGGTAAAGTCGCCCAGAAATACATTGGATTTATTTAATAAACACGAATGAAATTTTCGGATGGCAGGACTACAAAAAGGAATTATACCTTTTAGGTGCCCAAACCACGATATCATCTTAAAGCACGGCGTAGTGGGTGACTAAGGAAATATTAGCATGCCCCCCGTGCACTTAACACGGGCACTTTTGAATTTTGCTCACAACGTGATGCTGCCGCCGCGGGCGGGATTTGATCCCGCGACCTCGTGCTTAGCAGCGCAACGCCATAGCCGCTAAGCCACCACGGAGGGCTGATGGCCGAATTCAAACGGAGGACCACTAGCATATTAGCTTGTTTTTATTTGGCATGCCCTTACTTCAATTCACACTGCCACTGCAGCTAGGAGTGTTACACTTCCGCCAAAAATCTAAGATGTTGCCATCACATTCATTGCTTCTCCGTTATAGCGAAAATGTGATACTTTATTTCCAAGAAGTCTGAGCGCAGTTCGAGGCTTCAGTAAGTAGACATAAGCTTGCCGCGTGCAAAGCCGGAACCCTCTAAAAATGTCAAATACGCCTCGTACGAGTCCATTTTTCCACTAGCTGTATTTTTGCACTAGTCAGTACAGTCGTGCTGCTTGTATACCAAAATAAACATTCTTGCTGGATACGTATATGCGCTCCGCTTGTATATTCGGCATCCGATTCGATAAGTAACACATTATTTATTTCCAGAATCCTCATTGCCCATGTAAGGCATTACACAGGGGAGTGGGCGTCTACGAAGAGCAACATAAGAAGGATACATAAGATTGCTTAACATAATATCTAATGCGCGTAGATTGAAGTTGCTGCTTCATTGTGATACATTATCTTTAAATGAAGGAAATTTAGATTACGGAAAAGTAAAAAAAGTATGCCGTGCGCTATAAAGATTTTAAGATAAAAAAACAAAAGTATACACACTTGGTTTCATCAGTATAAAATTATAGAGAAAAACTCACAGCTATGATATGAGCCAATGAAAGTACAGTTATGAACAATATATAGATGTTATTAAGAACAAGAACAACGCATGTACAGTGGTCAGCACGGTTAACGCGAACGCTCCGCAGCGTGGCCCAGACCGGCTTGGACTGACGCCAGCGCCGCGAAGTGTTGTGCTCTGTTATCTCGGTTTGTTTGCAGCGGTTTACGATAGCTGGAGCGCAGCTCGATTCGACTGCTCGTCTGATCTTTCGCTTGTGTCTGACCGGCGGCGAGAGTGCGCTCACTTGACATGTCCGTTTCGCCACGTTTCGCTCGTGGCTGCGGTCTCACGCGCGTCCAGAAAACACGTGGCGGTTTGCGTATATCGTCAAAGCGAAATGGCGGGCGGCAGGTCGCGCGCCTTTCGGGTTCGGCCTCAAAGCTGGCGCTTTAAGGGAATGATAAATAGGAAAAGGAAAGCAAATGCCGGTTTGTGGCGTTTCTAAAGGTTGGAGAATAAATACATATGCGAATCCGGTGGCATAGTTGTTCTTGATTTCTTATGTTCTCTGACAGCGAGCATCGGTGTGCTCTCGCAGGCGCCATTCGAACCAAAACCGTTCGTCGTATACTGTTCCGGGTGATCTCATACACGCGTGTCTGCGTGTGTGAGTAGTGCTTAAAATTCGAAAAAGTAAAGACTCACCACCTGAAAAAGCAGGCAGATCCAACGCCCTGTGGGAATCGATGTTATGCGAAGCAGTGCGCGCCGAGCCTGCCAAGTTAACGAAACGACCGTCGGAGCACCAAGACGTAGGCGGCTAGATAGATATATATATACTGTCAAAGTGGCAAATGTTCGCCAAGAAATACATCGCATTTAATAAACTCAGTTCGCAAACCGCAACCAAACCTGTATGTCTTCCCTAAATAACAGGTTTTCCTATTCCCATAAGTAAGCAGTCTTGAGTGTCTCTGCCGAATCTTTTTTCATATGAACATACAGCCATTTAATATAAAAACTGCAGGTTGCCTATCGTAAGCCGCTGCAAACATACCGAGATAACAGAGTGCAACACTTCGCGGCGCAGGCGTCAATTCAAGCTGGTCCAGGCCAGGCTGCGGAGCGTTCGTGCTAAGCGTGCTGACGGCTTTGCGTGCAAAATAAGCGTCATCGCCATGGGGGATTTAACCTCGAAGGAAAATAAGAAGAGCCCATATGTTCTAATTTACTGAAAAATGGACCCGAAAGCGTTTTTGAATTGTTCAACGTTCTTACATCTAAGTAGAGCTGCTGGTAGGTAGTTCAACAACGTTAACGTTTTGGGGATAAGAGATGCTGAGCAAGGAGTGGTGCGGCAAACCTTATGCCAAACTTATGCGGATGATCAATGCGTGTTGAAATGAATGTAGGTGGGACGAACAGTCCACTTGTAGGTTTTCTTTTGCGTGATCAATTTTAAACAAAAGGCTCAGTTGTGACACCTTTCAGCGCATCTCAAGGGGCGGCAATAATAACACGTTCTTCGTGAGTCTTATGGTTGCTCAACGTTTGCACGGGCTGGGCGATTTGGTACAGATTCAATACCTTTTAAGAGGAAGCTTTAGCTCGAGTGCTCCTATCTAAATACCTGTAAAAGGAGAATTCGTTTTTCTCGGCAACCACTGCACAAAATTTGACGAGGTTTGCTGCATTTAAAAGAAAAACTTAAAATCTAGTGACTGCTGGTTTCGAATTTTTGAGTTAGGCCGTCAATCATTTATTAAAACTTGGCGAAAATCAAAAATTTTCAAAAAACGAAACTATCAAGTTTACAACTCTGTAACTCAACCACTAAAGATTATAATACAATTCTGTGAATTGCATCTAAAAATACATCCATAGCGGACAAAATTGATATGTCACACATGAATATAAAAAAATTTAATCGTAGGGAAATACAACTTTTGTAAAGCCGTTGTAACCAACGTAACAAATTCATGTAAGATGTAAAATGACATATTGAATTTGTCCGCTTTGAATGATCTAATGGATGCCGTTTACAGAACCGCGATATCAGTTCTTGATGCATAACTATCAATTTGTAAACTTCGTGCTTCTATTTTTTTCAAACGGTCAAATATTTGAAAATCGTTTTAGGAAAATTCAAGCCCTAAATCGGAATTCCGCTTCCAACAGTCACTAGAATTTAACTTTCTCTTTCAAATGCAACAAATTTCATCAAAATCGGTCCAGGGGTTATCTCATAAAAACGTGTTTGCGTTTTACATGTATTTGAATAGGCCGCGTCGGAGTTGGGCCCGAGCTGAAGCTTCCTCTTAAGGTGGCTTAGTTTGGAGGTCCCATATTGACGAAGCATACTCTAACTTAATACCCACGAAAGATTTATATACTATCTGTGAAGTAGTAACTTAACGCGAATAAAACCGCGGAAACAAGAAAGACAGACAACGACAAGCGCCACTTACAACTGTTTAATGGAAGGAAGGATAGTACAAATATATATCGTCTTGTCACGCATGTGCCTACGAAGCAGAAAAGAAACAGGTACGTGCAAATCAAAGGCGGTCGCGCAAGAACTTAAATTCGGCATCTAGTAATGTGATAGAAGGCTCACTTACACATCTATCTCTATTCTTCATGATAAACAAGGCTTCAAGAGCGAGCCTGAAGGAGGCGCTTGTCCTTGTCCGTGTTTCTTGTTTCCGTGGCTTTATTCGCGATAAGTTACTACTTCAAATATGGACGACCAACTAGCCCAACAGTCAACTCTCCTTTATACTATCTGTTGGGCAGAAGAAGAAGCTATCGAAAAAAGTTCTTTTTAGATATTCCAGCACGCGATTAGCGTTGGCGACAATGTGGCTTACATGATTATTGCAAGGGAGGTTCGAGATTATGAAAAACACCAAGACATGTGTACGATGTAACAGGTAGTAAAGGTGTACTATTAATAAAATAGACTGGAATATTTGTGATTTCATCACGTGAGAAGCACATCACTTTGTATTCCAAGCTTGCCGCACACATAGCATATATCCACATGCTTTCGATACAGGAAACACGGGACCACGGTTGGCTCCTATCTGACAAAATTGGACGCTATTAACTCGGCGAAAACAATGCTAAACGATACTGTATTGTTGATTATTTTGACCGCCATAGCCAGCAGATTGCGATTATTAACGATGTCCTGCTCAAGTATGGCAGGACCATTCATATTGTCAGCATTCTGAATCACCCCCTTACACGTAGTGTGTGGTGTCGTCTCGTAGGCACTGACTTCCAAATCATTGTGCGCCACTCTGATTGACCTGAGTCTCAAATATCGTTCAGCTTGGCTCCTTTCTGGCGTACTAGCCACCAATATATTTTGCATAATGTTAGGGCAGATACCATCTTCCTTAATCTTCTCAGTAATGAGGCTGACCGCTTCTACGATAGCCTTGCCCACCGCTGTGGTGCAAACTTTCTCCAAATTCAGTCCACCCCGTGAGCAAATCACTATTTCAGATGTGTTCTGGCATCGGTGGCATGTGGGATGCCTTCACAATGCGATTCTTGATTACCGAGCCTCCGCGCCGTTCACCTGCGCCCCTTAGTTCAGCCATCTTGCTTTGTGAACTACGATCCCCCAATCTAGGCTTCGCCATAACTCTAGATTTTCGGCCGGACACTGTCCGCTATCCCAGGTCTTCTATAATGTCCTCTGCCAGAAGCACTTTCCTTACGACGTGTAATGCTGGCAAGCCAGGCGCGCGGGTTCCGCCGTGCTAGGTCTACCAGACGCTAGCTGTCGGCCAGCGTGGCGTGAGCAGGAAAGCTCCAATAAAGCTCAGGAAACGGTTTGCCCAACTCAAAAGCACGTATCGGCCGCATCCTCTCCCATTCACGAATCCTATGATCTCAAAATCGCACCACAAAATGATTAAAATATGCCTGGAAACATTCGAAAAAGACGGACGCATAATAGCCCGCAAGCCTCCTTCGAACTTCCTCGTTGGCTTCGTCATGGGTTACTGGTGGCTCGGACCATTTTTATTGCGAAGCAATACTACTTTAGGTCGCACTTCAGCCCGTTCCATGGCGAGGCGGTGGTAGGCACCATTGACCTTTAGCGTGACCTCGCTGCGTTACGTCACACCACGTGACCTAGAGTGACGTCACACCAGCTGTGTAAAAACGGGGCCCCATCTCACGCCGTCGCGAGGCGAGGCGGTAGCCACCAACGGCGGCCTAACTCCCGCTCCTCTCACCAGGGGCGCTACGGTCACTATTGCTTCGCAATCACCAGGCTTAACCAAGCTAAGCCACGGCCGTTTTTCTAACCGTATTTGGAAGTATTTCTGCTGCCTCGTCTGAACCACAGTTTCATTGTCAAAACCGCATGAGTCGTAAAAATTTGCGACTCGGATATCGCAAGCTATCCAGCATTGGAAGGGTCTACTTGTTTTGCCTCCATATATATGCCGTGCCTCTTGGTAAATTTTGCATATAGAATATCTGCAAATTCAACAAGCGAAGTTATGCATGACTTTCCTTTGTAGATTCCCTTAATTTCCCCTTAATAATTAGCTGTGCGAGACATTGCACTTTACGTGATAAAATGGTATTCGGTGTCAACATTATAAAACCACACAAGGACACTGCCCAGCGAAGCTTTGGTCATGAGTCTTATTACTCTGGTGAGCTTTTTTAGTAGAATGGTGTCACTAAATTAATGCGTAAAACGAAGCGTTAGGCGCGCATTTTGTGCGAAAAGGTGTTCTACTACTTTCGGCGTTCTCTGAAACGGCAACCATAAAACGCATTGGCTGCTTACAGGACTGCGCATCATGTGTAATATGTATGTAGTTCAAGAATACCATAACCTCACTCATTTCAAAGAAAACTTTGTGGTCACGGTCGAAAACCAAGCACTTGCAAGCGATGACATGCGTCATAATGGCCCTCACTAGCCTTTATCGACTATATGGCACACGCCTCCAGCAACGGAAGCAACCGACTGTCGTTATGGCTAGGGACGCATTATTCGCTAAACCAAGCAGTTCACTACAACTTGGAATTGAAACCACGAAGTAGTTCTTTACAGCGCCACTTACGACGCCTAAGGTATACTAAAAGCAGTACAGCGCAGGTTAGGCTGCCATGAAAAGGAAAATTCAACACATTCTGTCTCACGATGCCTCGATGGTGCGCTGTTTAATTATAGAAACTGAATTATTCGCTTCGTCAGTACACAAAGGAGAACCTCGCATACCAAACTCATTAAGCAGACACAAGAAGCCTCACATGAATTCACTTGGCTTTTCACCTGCACTGATGAAAAATATTGTTACGTAGGAAGACGCAGATGAAAAGCTATATAGAAGTATATATACAAGGAAATACGCCCCACTTGGCTAAGAGGCAACAGCCCGCGCTAGCCTCTAATCGTCGTCGCGGTCTTCACACTGCTCACCTCTTCGTCATCGCAAATACTGTTCCGTAGCACTACACCCGGCGGCAAAAGCACCATCCCGGAGCGACTAAAGGCCGGACTCGAAAGCAGTGTAGTAGGCCTTGAGCCTACTGACGTGCACGACATCACTAGATGCCCGAGTACAGGACGAGGATGAACGCACAGGAGCAATTTCGTACGTCACAGGCGTCACCTGGCGCAGTACGCCCTAGGGCCCTGTGTATCGCGAAAGGAGCTTCTCTGAAAGTCCGACGTGACGAGAGGGCGACCACAGGAGCACGAGCGTACCAGGCGAAAACTGTTCGTCACGGTGGCGGGCGTTGGACTGACGCTGCTGAGTGGTTTGCGAGGCCATCAGTCCAGTACGGGCAAGCTGGCGTGCAGGGTCGGCGAGCGCGATGGCGCGCGCGCATGCTCGCTTGTTGAGATCGCAGCAGGAGCAAGTGCTGTGTCTAGGGGCAAGGTCGGTTGGCGACCGTACAGTAGATAAAATGGACAAAATTTCGCGGTGTCGTACCGAGAATTATAGGCAAATGTGACGTAAGGAAGGGAAATGTCCCACTCGTGGTGGTCCTTGGAAACCTACTTAGGCAACATATCGGTAAGAGTACGGTTGAACCGCTCTGTCAGGCCATTGGTTTGAGGATGGTGTGAGGCAGTCCGCTTGTGTTTAATGAGCAGGAACGCACAATGTCGGCGATAACTTTCGAGAGTAAGTTACGACCACGGTCAGTAAGCAGCTGTCGCGGGGTGCCATGAAGCAAGATAATGTCACGCAAGAGAAAGTCCTCGACGTCAGTGGCGCAGCTGGTAGGGGAGAGCCCGCGTGATCGCGTATCGGTTGGCGTAATCAGTTGCAACGGCTACCCATTTGTTCCGAGAGGATGACGTGGGAAAGGGACCGAGAAGGTCTAATCCAACACGAAAGAATGGCTCCACAGGGACGATGATCGGCTGGAGATGACCGAGATGACCGAGATGACCGGCAGGTAGCACCTGAGGCGTTTTACGGCGCTGGCAGGGAACACAGGCAGCAACATAGCGTCGGACGGAGCGAGCGAGACCAGGACAATAGAAGCGGCGGCGGACGCGGTCGTATGTGCGGGTTACCCCAAGATATCCTGCAGTGGGTGCGTCATGCATCTCAAAGAGCACAGTCTGCCGTAGATGTTTTGGCACGACAAGAAGATCAGATCCGTCAGGTGGGAAGCTCCTTCGGTACAGAATGCCGCCGTGGAGGACATATCGGCCAACGGATGCGTCGGTAGGTGCAGAGCGCAGACGCTCAATGAGTGCTCGCAGCGATAGGTCTCGGTACTACTTATCGGTGATGTTAGCGAATGCAGACACTGAGAAAATGCCGTTGGCGGTACTACTGTCGGCGTCGTCAGGCTTGTCTACCGGGTAGCGAGACAGGCAGTCAGCGTCCTTGTGTAGTCGGCCAGATTTGTAGGCGACCGAATACGAATATTCTTGGAGGCGTAAGGCCAAGCGACCAAGTCTTCCTGTACGATCTTTCAGTGAGCATAACCAGCAAAGCGCGTCATGGTCTGTGACAACAGAAAAGGGTCGGCCATATAAGTATGGACGGAATTTCGCAACTGCCCAAACTAGGGCGAGACACACGCGCTCAGTTATGGAATAGTTGCGCTCCGCGGATGAGAGGAGCCTGCTGGCGTAAGCGATAACACGGTCGTGGCCGCGCTGGCGTTGTGCCAATACTACGCCAATTCTGTGACCGCTGGCATCAGTACGGACTTCGGTAGGCGTAGAAGGATCGAAATGGGCCAGAACGGGAGGCGTAGTGAGAAGGTCGGTTAGATGCGAGAAGGCAGAGGCCTCGTTATCGCTCCACTGGAAAGGGGCGTCTTTTTCCAAAGCTCGGTTAGTGGTCGTGCTATGGTCGCGAAATTTTTCACGAAACCGCGGAAGTACGAACAAAGGCTGATGAAGCTGCGCACATCTTTGGCACACTTCGGAACAGGAAAGTGCGTAACAGCATGGTTCTTGCCGGGGTCCGGTTGCACTCCGTTCGCGTCAAGGAGATGTCCAAGGACGGTAATCTGGCGACGGCTGAATTGGCACTTCGATGCGTTGAGTTGCAGACCGGCTCAAGGAAAAACGTCCAGGACTGCTGAGAGGCGCTCGAGGTGCATAGCGACCATTGGGGGGAATATTATAACGTTGTCCAAGTAGTACAGGCACGTGGACCATTTGAAACCGTGAAGGAGGGAGTACATCACGCGTTCAAAAGTGGCAGGAGCGTTACATAGACCAAACGGCATACTTTGAATTGATAAGGACCGTCGGGAGTTACAAAGGCAGTCTTATTGCGGTCGAGATCGTCCACGGCAATCTGTCAGTAGCCGGAGCGAAGGTCAATAGAGGAGAAATAGCGAGCACCGTGGAGGCAGTCAAGGGCATCATCAATCCGAGGTAGGGGATACACGTCCTTTTTGGTAACCCTGTTAAGGTGCCGATAATCTATGCAAAAGCGCCATGAGCCATCCTTCTTTTTCACCAGTACAACGGGTGACCCCTTTGGATTACTTGACAGTCCAATAATGTTCTCTGCAAGTATTTCGCGAACTTCGGCGTGAATAACTTGACGCTCAGCCGGTGACACTCGGTACGGGCGGCGATGAATAGGAGGGGCACCGCTGGTATTATTGCGATGTTTAGCAGCTGTAGTTTGGGCCAAAGGACGAGCGTTAAAGTAAAAAATATCGTGGTAGGAAAACAGAACGCGGTAGAGGTTACGAGCCTGCACGGACGGCATGCCGGGCGCAATGATTTTCTATAAGTCGGCGATGGTACAAGTTGCCGACTGCGATGGTAGAAGAGGATCGGCTGAATTGTCGTCAGCTGCAGTAGATGCTACTGAGTTATCCTCGAATCAGCGAAGCTGGGCCAGAGCCATCCCGCG
Organism: Dermacentor variabilis; assembly: GCF_050947875.1. Lineage (NCBI taxonomy): Eukaryota > Metazoa > Arthropoda > Arachnida > Ixodida > Ixodidae > Dermacentor > Dermacentor variabilis. The sequence continues at coordinate 124,645,010 of NC_134578.1, read as the reverse complement.
TGGCAGCACTTGTGCCGTCAAGCCAAAATTTACTACTGCCAGGCAGACGCAATTCGCTGTAATAGATTAAACTGTATCAGGTACTGTGATCCTGTGTGTAAGGAGGACGTCTTGAAGAGGAGCCGCGATGTAGTGACCGTCGGGGACTGGTGGGGATGGCACTAAGTCAACGTAGGTCAGTGCTGAAGGTGGCAAGCGAACGAAGTCGACGGAACTGAGGCGACTGGGGTACGGTTGAGCGGGATCCAGAACAGGCAGGTCAAGGCGGAGAGTACTGACGGAACAATCGATGAGAGCAGAATATGTGGACAGGAAGTCTAAGCCTAATATGATGTCGTGGGGGAGACTGGGCGATGACTGTGAATAGCGCGATAGTGGAGCGATCGGTGAATGAGACGCGGGCGGCACACATACCAATTACGGGGGGCTATTCCGCCATCGGCGGGATAGCCCCCCGTAATTGGACAATAGGCGTCGTGGCGGGCGTGATTATTTTCTTCAGCCGGTTAAGAAGGTGAGCGCTCATTACCGACAAGCGCGCCCCGGTGTCTATAAGAGCAGACACAGAAATACCGTCAACTTGCACGTCAAGAAGGTTCAGATGAGTGGGCAACGTCAGTAGAGGATTTGGCGGCGACCCGCCGTTGTTGCTCTGTGGCTATGGTGTTGGGCTGCTGAGCACGAGGTCGCGGGATCGAATCCCGGCCACGGCGGCCGCATTTCGATGGGGGCGAAATGCGAAAACACCCGTGTACTTAGATTTAGGTGCACGTTAAAGAACCCCAGGTGGTCGAAATTTCCGGAGTCCTCCACTACGGCGTGCCTCATAATCAGAAAGTGGTTTTGGCACGTAAAACCCCATCATTTATTCTTTATTTTATTTGGCGGCGTAGGGAGCAATGCAGCTTCACCTCGAGGCGCTCCATGATGTAGTTTTCCGGCTTGGAGCGGTTTCCGAAGGGAGTCGGCGGTGCACCATTCAGATGGGTTGCCGAAACGTGATGGGTAGGAAGATGTGGGACGGGGCTGAATCGAAGAAGCCGGGTGGGTATCACAGCAATGGGCCGAGCTGATGGTGTGAAGACCCATGTTTGCGACCTCCTGGCGGGCAACCGCCTAGATCAGGGGAACCGTGACTGGAGAGGCGTTGGGGGGGCTGGAGTCGAAGGCAGCAGGATCGGCGGCCTCGATCTGACGCCGGACGATCCTGGTAACATCGGCAGTGTTGTTGGGACGAGGAGCGTTGGCAGAGGAAGATGGCGCTGGGGTGTTAGGCAAAACGGGCAAACTGCTGGTCGATACGTCGGCTTTCAGCGAGTTCCAGGCGGCGGCCGTCTTTTATAACTGCATCCACCGTCGTCACGTTGTTGAAAACGAGCAAGCGGAAGGCGCCATCGGCAATGCCTTTGAGGATGTAGGACACCTTGTTTGACTCACTCATGTGCGCGTCAACTTTGCGGCACAGAGCCAAGACGTCCTGAATGTACCTGACGTACGGATCTGTTGACGTCTGCACACGGCTGGAAAGCGCCTTCTGCGCAAGTTGGTGACCGTAGGGGTTACCGAACAGGTCTCGTATCTTTTGTTTAAGCGAATCCCAACTGGTGAGCTCATCTTCGCGCGTCAGAAACCAAACTCGAGGTGTGCCACCGAGGTAAAAGACTACGTTGGCGAGAATGATAGTAGGGTCCCACCGGTTATTGTGGCTGTCGTACAGGCTGATCTAGTCCTCGAGGTCTTCCCCATCTTTGCCCGAGAATACGCCAGGATCACGGGGAGAGGGAAGAGCCATGTAGGTCGTCGTCGAAGTAGCAGCAGGTGTCGGAGCCGGCGGAGTCGAGTTGTCGTCGCCGGGAGCCATGAAGGAAGTCCCGACGTACCGTCCACTGCAATGCTCCGTGACGAGGTACAAGGAACGTCCACCTGCACCAGATATGTTACCTAGGAACACGCAGATGAAAAGCTATATACAAGTATATTTACAAGGAAATACGCCGAACATGGCCAAGAGGCAACAGCCGGCGCTAGCCTCTAATCGTCGTCGTCGTCTTCCCACTGCTCGCCTCTTCTTCATCGCAAATACTGTTCGCAGCAATATATTTATTGTGTTCCATTCTATGCAATAATATGGCTTTGGCTTCTTGGTGTATGCAGAAATACGGTCCATAAGGTATATTTCACTCAAATATTTGGTCCGAGCAGCCTGTGTTAGTTCGCCAAACAAATTCGTCATGTCTGTTCCAAAAGCAAGAAACACCGAAAAATTGCTCAAGTGAGTTGAACTTGTAGCACCGAAAAGTAATAACTATTGGTATAGTAGTTTTCCTCTGCTGAAAACAACAGTGAGCCTCAATCAGCTTTACTTGAAATTACCGCCACTTAAAATTAACCGGCGGAGAACAGCCTAATTTTGTGAAGCAGTGAAATACATAAGGGCTGCCGGCATAATCTAAACTGCCGTATTAAGTCCTCGTGTCACTGCAGAGCGTTTCAGTGAAAAAAAAATACGAAATTTTTATATTATACTATAAGCTGCTCGTCGTGAGCAAACACGTTATATTCGGTTAAAATCAAGGTAAATGTCGAAATTATTTATAGCCAGTGGTTGTGACATGCATGTTGCACCACGGCAGGTACGGTATTCTAACTAGATTTCTGCGCTTGCGCTTATATTATTCACGTGAGCTACCGCTGCAGAGTGTAGGTCCGCTCATGAAATACCAGCATTGGGCTGGTCTGAGCTCTTTCGGTTGGCAATGTAGCGCTGCCTTTGAGAAATATATTGTCATGTTGGAAATAAGCTCTTTGAATAAGTTTTCGCAAAGGAAGGCGTTGTAGAAATGCATTTCAGAGGACCGCCATAAGTATACCAGCATAGAAAACGAGAGCGAACTAACGGAAAGACTGCAGAAGGCATCCGAAAACCGCCTGAACTGCTGCAGACGACAGGTGCGAGTCCGTGCCCCGACGTAACGCGAACGACGCTCGCAGCAACCCTGTGCTTCATTTTCGGGGCTAATTGTCGTCACCTTTATTTGGCTCAGGACTCGTGTCAATGCCGCCCGAATGCAATAATCTTCACACGGAAACATTCATAACCATTCAGCACAAGGACTTGCGGTAATGGGAGGACAACAAGAAAACGATCATCAGAACGCTTTGCAAGTCCATGACTCAGCTGAAGAAGGTGGAAACAGAAATCCTTATTCAGCGACATCGTTGCATCACTCCGACGCCCACTGAAGACAGTTGAAGGGCGCCAGGCATTTATGCGCAGGCAGGGGTGACAGTTGCCGATGTCTGTGCGGCTGGTAATGCCTGGTGAGTCATGAAAATATGCACCTTGATGGCGTCACGCGGGGCATTGGAGAGGTTGCAAATTCCTGCCGGACTGTCGACAACTTTAATGGAAGGACCGGCACGGCTTTTATATTTCGGAGAGGTTGCGCGCGCGCCTGCAACTCTGTAAACTGAAAAAGGTGGAAATAGAGTGCATTGTTCAGCGTCACTGTTGCCCCGCTCCGATACCTACTGACTTAATACTCATCTGATTCGTAGCCGTAAACATCGCAGATTTGGCCTGAAAATTTTGTAATTCATTGCCATAAGTAAATATTAGAAAATAAACGAAGTTGTGTAGTTTTATCGGCAGTATTAATTGCAGTAGACTTTTGTATGGTATTGAAGTTAGCTAATAGTGTGTCATGTGCGTACAGGCAGACATGACATTTCACTCGATGACCAGAAAAACTAGCCGTCAAAGTTTAGCGTGGTGAATAATGCTGGCAACGGGGACGCTACGTGCTCATTCTAACTTCACGGCATCTCGGAAACGTAATAATGCGCGATATGAAACGTAAAGGGGGGGGGGGGACACTCAGGAACACCGGGCGCATAAAGCCATCAGTCATCTCGTCTCGGCCTTTTCCCATTGCACGTGGAGGAGATTACTTTCTAAATAGGGAGTGCTGGCTGACAATTCGCAGAGCCCGGCGGAGAACCATGTGAAGGCACGACCGAACTAAAAAAAAAGCACATGCGCTGTCGTCCAATAGAGTGCGCTTGATCACATGACTTCCATTGACGAGGGCGCGGGAAAAGCCATCAAGCTTCTAGGTTTACGCCTTTTTTTTAAATACATACTGCTAGATTTATATTGTTACACACGAGGTGTTTTGATGCAGAACCAGATCAATCTGGTTGATAGGCGCGGTTGTTGGATAGCGGTCTCGCGGCAGCTTGGCTAACGTCGTTCTCTTCCTTCTTTCATCTGGTTGTCTGCGCGGCAGGCGTGGTTCATGACAGCTTGTGACATTTCCCCGCTGGCAGACGAAACCCGCCGGGCGAGTCAGTCATGTCGTGGGTTGTAACGCCTCAGACGCGCGACGTGTGTCACTTCAGCCTTGGCCGAGCGTGGTCCACTGCTCGTGAGACGCGCAATGCGGTAGTTTACTTCACTGAGGCGCTCCAGAATAACGTAAGGGCCGACGTAGTGGGCGAGAAACTTCTGGCACAAGCCACGCTTCCGCAACGGCGTCCAGAGCCACGCAAGGTCACCAGGATCGAAGTAAACGTGGCGGTGACGCCCGTCATAGCGTATCTTGGACGGGTCCTGCGATGCTATGGTGCGTAGCCTAGTGAGGCGTCGCGCTTCTTCTGCTCGACATAGGATCTCATCAATTGATTCGTTGTCATGAGCGAAGTAGGGAAATATGGTGTCGAGGGTGTAGCGCGGCGGACGAGCATACTGAAGGAAAAATGGTGAGTAACCAGTGGTCTCGTGTCTCGCGGTATTGAAGGCATAGGTAATGAAAGGCAAGATACTGTCCCAATTGTTGTGTGCTGAATCGACGTACATGGACAGCATGTTGGCAAGCGTTCTGTTTGTGCGCTCGACCAGACCGTTAGTTTGTGGATGGTAGGACGTAGAATGGCGGAAGCTACATGAACACAGACGAAGGGTTTCTTCAACCACGTCCGCGGTAAACTGTCGCCCACGATCGCTGATTACTATGCGAGGAGGTCCATGCCGGAGTATAACGTTAGCCAGCAAGAAGATAGAAACTTCTGTAGCTGTGGCCGATGGCAATGCAGCGGTCTCATAATAGCGGGTAAGGTAATCTACGCAAACGATAACCCAGCGATTACCCTTGGAGGATCGCGGGAAAGGGCCCAGAAGATCTATACCAACTTGCTCAAAGGGGATGCTAGAAGGGGGAACTGGTTGAAGCAGGCCATGTGGCTCTTGTGGCGGACGCTTGTAGCGCTCGCTTTGAGAGCAGCTGGCGACGTACCGTTCGATATCTTTCCGCATCTTAGGCCAGTAAAAACGTTCTTGAGCCCGGTAGAGTGTACGTGTGGAACCAAGATGACCGGAAGTTGGGTCATTGTTCATGGCGTGTAATACTTGGTGGCGAATGTTCTTGGGGACAACTAAAAGGTAGCGTGCACCGGTGGGCGAGTAGCTCTTCTTATATAGCGCGCCGCCATACCGTAGGCGAAAGCGACTGCCTGCAGGTGACTCCTGTGCTGCTGCGAAGAGTGGTAGTAAGCTCTTGTCCTTGTGCTCCTCGGATATGACGGTACCCATATCCGGAAATTCCGGGGACACAAAAGCCATGTATTCATCAAAATTGTCCGCATCACATTCAGTTGTTTGAAGTGGCATCCGAGAGAGACAATGAGCGTCAGCATGCCGCCGACCACTTTTGTAGCAAATAACGAAATCTTATTCCTGTAGACGGAGAGCCCAGCGCGCTAGTCGTCCTGAGGGATCTCGCAGATTCACAAGCCAGCATAGCGAATGATGATCTGTTATCACAGTGAAGGGGTGCCCATAGAGATACGAACGAAACCGTTGCACGGCGAAGATGACCGCCAGACACTCTTGTTCGGTAACTGTGTAGTAGCGCTCGGAGCGGCTCAAGGACCGGCTAGCGTAAGAGATCACGTGCTCACTGTCGCCAACCCGCTGAACTAGCACAGCACCGATGCCTACGCCGCTGGCATCGGTGCGAATCTCAGTTGGTGATGAAGGATCAAAGTGGCGAAGAATTGGTTGGGATGTCAACAGGAACTTGAGCTGGCGAAACGATGAGTCGCAATCTGCAGTCCACTCAAAGGGAACGCCTTTTTGGAGAACGCGTGTAAGGGGATGAGCCGTGTCAGCAAACCGGGGAATGAATCGGCGAAAGTAGGAGCACAAGCCCAAGAAACTTCTTAACTGCTTGACAGAGTTGGGTACTCTAAATGCTTCTACGGCCGCAGTCTTTTGTGGATCTGGTCGGATGCCTTCATTAGCGACCAGATGGCCTGGCACAAGAGTTTTTCGTTCCCCAAAACGGCATTTTTTTTAAATTGAGCACAAGACCCGCTTTCTCCAAGCAGTTCAAGACCAAATCCAAACGTTTGTTGCGCTCACTAAACGTTCGCCCGAAGACCACAACGTCGTCTAAGTAGCACATGGAAACTTCCCATTTTAAGCCGCGTAATATCGTGTCCATGAACCTTTCGAACGTTGCGGGCGCGTTACACAACCCGAAAGGCATCACGTTAAACTCGAATAGTCCGTCGGGTGTTACAAATGCTGTGTTTTCTCTGTCGTCCTTGTGTATAGGAATTTGCCAGTAACCTGACCGTAAATCGATTGAGGAAAAGTAAGATGCCGCAAAGAGACAGTCGATGGCGTCGTCAATTCGTGGGAGCGGATATACATCTTTCTTAGTAACGGCGTTTAGGCGACGGTAATCAACACAGAACCGCCACGTACCGTCTTTCTTCTTCACTAATATCACGGGGGCTGCGCAAGGACTAGATGATTCACGAATGACGCCTTTGCATAGCATTTCTTGGACCTGATCGCTGATTATCTTGCGTTCTGATGGGGATACACGATAGGGTTTTTGTCGGATTGGCTGGGCGGCTCCTGTGTTGGTGCGGTGACGAGTTCTGGACGCAGGAATTGATGGCGGTCCATCGTGCTGCGCAAAGTCGAATACCGAGGTATCTTTCGTAAGCAGGGCTATAAAAACTTGACGCTCGTTATCGCTGAGTGACTTATCAATCATGGAAAGTATCTTCGAGCTCCCGGGGCGCGAGACACGCTGTAGGATCGCTGTAGACACGCTGTAAGGCTGTAGCAGGATCGGGACACAAGTACAACTATGACAGTGGTTTCAAACATGGTTCAGTTTTTGTTGATTACAGTGCGAAATATTTCGAACAAGGAATATGAGCGACACAGACACTTTCCTGCAAGTGATATCAACGCAAAAAAGTTGCCCTACACACAGGTATAACTTGGAGCAAAGATTGAAAGAATTTATTATAACCAGAAGAAAGAAAGATTAGCGGAAACATTCACTGGCATGATAAACACCGATATGTTAATTATATTTTTCTATAAAAGGCTGAAGGGAAATATAATAAGTTTTGACGAAAGCACATCATTTGACCAACTACCAAGGACGTGTTCAGGTAGTGCGTTCCACTCTCATATTGTCTGTGGGAAAAAAAGATAGAAATGTATCATTATGTAACCTATATTCATTTAGACGCCTGTTATGGTTTGTTCTAGTGACCTTGGCGTCAAAGAACGACATAAATCCACGGCTACTTTCGCTTACTTCATTATGTAACAGCTGGATTAGGAACTTGGAACATAGAAGCTTTGGACGTGTGTGTATTGTGAAAAAAACTTGATTTCGCATGATGCTCAGAAAGCGAATCACAGCGTCGATACTTGTTGCACGTAAATCTAATTGATTTCCTTTACACTGCTTCTAATTTACCAGTACTTTCTTTCTTGTGTGGAAACCAACTCATAATACTCTATTCAAGAAGGGAGCGGCCTAACGATGTATATGCAAATACTTTTGCGCTTGGGCTAGCAGTCCAAATTGAGCATTTCAGTGAGCAAAGAGCGGGAAAGGCCATAGATGAAATATGTGCTATATGCATATCCCATTTTAAGTCTGTGGAAATATTTACCTTTAGCTATGTGTAGTGTTTAATGAGCCTTAATGGTACTTACGCGATATCACTGCTGAACGTGAGTGGTTTCTTCTTCCTTGGTGTTGCAATATAGACAGATTGATTAGATTATTGTTCATCTGCCACCATCCGTATAATTTAGTAACGTATGTAAGTGCATTATTCAAAATAACTTCTTTCTATATTATATAATCGCCTGCGAACATTTGAACTGTCACATCTCTATTCACAGCTAATTCATTAATGAAAATTAGTAAAAGAACGACGCCAATACTGTGCCTAAATTACGGCACTCCAGATAGAACCGGAGACTGTTCGGATGAGAAGTCTTCGTAATCTGCAAACTGTGCCCTGCCAGGAAGGTAATGTTTAATGTATTATGTGGCCTTGCACGCTTTTCCTCGCTCCCGTAGCATACGTCATGCGCTTGAATGATATTGCCCTTGTAATACGTACCGAACATCACGGCGGTGGAGCAAAATTTCCTGGAAAGTCTAAATAATCGATTTCACAATAATATAGAGTGTGACCTAATGCTTATAGCATCGACCTGCTGTGATGGGTGGACGACGTTCAATATTCCGCCAATAGAAAATAATTTTTTTTCATCGAAGAGACGAGAATTCACTGATGATTACGACAACCTTTAAAGCGAAATTTCAGCGCCGCTCTATACGTATTTTCATTTATGCGTGGCTGGCGCAGACAATGTCTTGTCTGGCACGTTGAAAACGGAGCGAAGTGTGACGCTCTTGCCTCGCTAATCGTGACGCGTGGAAGCGAATTACAGCAGGCGCCGCAGACAGATCTCCACACGTGCAGTGCTTTGTTTCCGTACAGACGACGCGCTCTACTCTGGCGCCATCTGGTAACCATCTTTGCTGCAAAGCCCATGGTGCATGCCACCGCTTTTCATCTCACGCTTCCGCTGTACCCTCTTCCCCCGCTTTCCGCCTCCTGGCTTTTGCCTCCGCCTTATCTTTCCTATCACGCTCTCTTCGACATCCCAGTCTTTTATCTTCAGCTGCGCTCTGCGCTGCCTCGTTGTGCTGGTTTTGCTAGGTTACGGGGTACGAAGCCGACGCTCGCCGCAGGAGCGTGCGCTAAAAGCCGCGCTCTAAACCGATGACGCAGTCCATCAAAACGCTGCTTTCTGCAGTCAGCCTAATTCAACTTCTATCTCGGGGCCAGTTGCACTTTCCTCATTAAAAACGCATGTACAACAAAAATACTTTGTGAAACAAACGTGACGTGGACAGACGTGAATGACATTTTCAACACTTTGACCTAGGACTGACCTAGGAGACAGGATAATAATTCTGAACCTTGAATTGCTTACGTACAGATAACCCGCCGTGGTTGCTCAGTGGCTATGGTGTTAGGCTGCTGAACACGAGGTCGCGGGATCGAATCCCGGCCATGGCGGCCACATTCCGATGGAGGCGAAATGCGAAAACACCCGTGTACTCAGATCTAGGCGTGCGTTAAAGATCCCCAGGTGGTCGAAATTTACGGAGTCCTCCACTACGGCGTGCCTCATAATCAGAAAGCGGTTTTGGCACGTTAAACCCCATAATTTAATTTTTACGTACAGATTAGAGAATTGAGGTACAATACCCTCTTGATTCGTGTAATTGTAGATTACCTTAGACAAAATCGCGGCAGTAACTACAGCATTTGCCTTTGTAGTAACGAACAGCATTCCAGAGAGGAGTTAGAATGGTATTAGGAGAAAGTATGGATAGGCACAGAATTGGTAGAATCAACTGCCATACATGGGATAAGGGCGTAAGAAGTCCCAGAAGCATGAGTACTAGACACTTGAGGAGTTGACGACTGACGGTATAAATTTAAGTTTCTGAAACATAATCACCGTGCAATGTGTTGAAAGGAAAACTGACTGCGGAAGTGGCCAGACGTCACATCAGCGATTTTGTGCCCACCGCTGTAGCTTTGCGGCTATGGCGTTGCTCTAGGTAGCGTGTTCTAGGTAGCGTGTGCCCATTCACATATTCTTGATTAGTTAACGCTTGAATGTGCATACGTTTGCGCGCATGTTCGCTAAACGTTCGCTAAACTTAGTAGGCCAGGAAGCTACGCTAGTGCTACTGTCATTGTTCCACTTGCGGTAGTCACACTTAGCGAAGTTCCGGGGTTGAAGATCTTTCTTTGGATGTTAGCGACACAACGTTAGTCGACTAGTAAATTTTTGTCCACAAGGAAAGCCGTGCATTGTGAAGGGCCGGCAACACAGGCTGTGCGCATGTAACAACCGTGTCGTGGACTTGGTCACGCATTCATTCGTTTCATCAATATTCCAGTCATTATTTTGCAGTCATATACAGCGCACGCCTTCAATACACCGCTCGCCATTTTGCCGCATGAATGGAGCACAGTGCGGAAGTGAAAACCCAGTTGCATTTCCGACAGCTGATCGCACAAACACGGCCGAAACGGCAATAGCTTCGTATTCGTGCAGTTTCGCTGAGTCAACGTGCTACGCGCCGCTGTTTGTTCCGGTATCTCGAGAACAATCTGCTCAGCGAAAAGGCCCAATAATCTCCATGTTGCAGTGTATACAGGAGCAATATCGGTGTGGAGAGCAACACAGGCGGCGTTCCTTCTCCATGCAAAGCGTTGCAAAACGCTTCTGCTAATTGATTAATTTGCCCACACGTGTTTCTGCATGTTACCGGATATCCTGCTATATTCAGTGTACGAGTATGCTTATACCCTAAGGGTGCGCTCTTCAACATAGCATCCTGACGCGTCAGTGCTATCTCGGAGGCTACGGTGGAATGTCGAAATCTGGAACGCTAGTGGACAGATGGGGCGTCGGGCACGTTGGCTTTAAAGTCCGTCAATACATTTAAAGTACAGAAAGGCTTTGATCCAGACGACGACGCCAGCGATAGGCTGATCGGTGACATGTGACGTTGCTCCGCCCCTCTTCCGCCATGAAAGTTCCTGCGCGCCGAGCGAAGAGCGCGCGTTTCGCGCCTGTTGTGCTATGCATATTGCTGCGATAATTTCGTTAGGGGGGAGCCGAAATGCCTTGTTGATGTCCGGTTGGGACGGAGGGTGGCAAAAAGTTATTTTTCACCCTGCACGGCAACCAGAACCTTATCAGAAGAAAAGTATGGTTGCACAGAATTGGGGGGACGGAAGGTCTGAACCGTTGGTAACTTACGACTATAGGAGGAAAGTAACGTAGAGCGATACAAAGGTGCGAGTGAAAGTATACAAGTGTGTGCGCAGAGCAGCGATAGTATTTCATTCGCGCGCATGCATGTTGGCGGCCGAAATTTCTGGAGATTATTGATTTAAGGGCATTATGAGCCCGTTGACTTAGCAAGTGCAGCATGACCTAGCATGAAAGTAAATAGCGGGGCAGAAGTGCATTAACTCACTGACAAATATCCGCATTGTGTTACGGGCGATAAAAGATAAATTTCAGCGCCGAATTCTACTTTTACACTCTCCTGTGTTTGTGAGCGCGTCGTTAATTGCGCTTTGAATATGTCCAAAAAGTCATTTCCAACTCTGCAAATCCTAATCGTATTTTGTGCATTGCATATGGGAATAAATATATCCCTGTGTCTGCATTACTCTGCTTTTAAAAACAAATACTGCATAGCCACTTCTACTGGCCATCAAATAATAAAGTTCATACAATATATTGCTATGGAACAGCCGCCACAGTATGGCTGCACTGAGGATGAAGAAGACGACGTGTGTGCCGGCTTGATATAGCGTCGCCATTTTGGCCTCTGTTAGCTTCCCTGTAAATAAATTGTAAATAGCATTCCGCTTCAGCTACACGTAACATTAATATGGTGGAGGTGGAGGTTCCCCGTACCCGTCATGGAGCTTCGCAGCGGTCGCAACGGCGACAATACAACTTCGGCTCCGGCCGGCGGCACTTCATCTACGCAAGCGTCTCCGCCTGCAGCCCCGACCTATGTAGCCGTTCCGCCACCTAGGGATCCTGGTGTTTTCAATGGAGTTGGCAGTCCTGTTGTTGACGACTGGCTCCGCTTATACGAACGTGTCAGCACCAGTCACAGGTGGGATCCGACTATTAAGCTTGCCAACGTTCTTTCTACCTCGACGGAGCTCCACTTGCATGGTTCGAGACTCACGAACAGGAGATATCGAGCTGCGATCTCTTCAAAGAGAAGCTCCGCGACCTATTTGGCAATCCGTTCGATCGCCAAGTCAATGCCAAGAAAGCCCTTGCCACACGTGTACAGACGTCGGCCGAGTCTTACGTGTCGTACATTCTCGACGTCTTGGCCCTTTGTGCCAAGGCTGACCCGAGCATGTCTTAGGAAGATAAGGTTGATCACGTCCTCTAAGGCATCGCTGACGACGCTTTCAATTTACTGGTGTTTATGAACGTCACCAGCTTTGATACCATCCTCAAAGAGTGCCGCCGTCTCGAGCATGCTAAAAGCCGCCGGGTATCCCAGCACATCACGCGACTTCTCAACACAGCTGCTACGTCATCCTGTGACAACCTTTTCCACCAGCCCTCGCGATGTGACAACTTGACCTGCATCATTCGTCGTGAGGTCGAAGCGGCACAACCGGCGGCCCCTTCATTCCCGTTACCTGATCATTCTCCGGCGACGCTCTCCTTGATCCAGGCCGTCGTCCGTCAAGAGGCGCCCAACGTCGGTCTGCAATCCATTCGTTCCGTACGCTCAGAACCACTTTCTCCACGCCCGTCCTCACCCCGCTCTTCTTACTCCTTTAATGGACAGCGCAACCCTCCGAATGGCGAACCGTGGACGACAAGCCGATCTGTTTTAACTACCGACGCATTGGACATGTCGCTCGCCACTGCCGCAGCCGCTTGACTTCTGCGTCATTCATTCCTGATTACGACCCTCGCCCCTCAAGCGCGTCCTTTTCCTTCGCTCCTGCTATGCCCGCCCCATCATCTCACCCTGCGACACCTTTGACACGACCGCGCTACTCCCGCTCGCCTTCTCCCTCCTGCCGCCAATCTCGCTCGCCCCCGTCACGCCGTGCTCCTCCTCCGACCTACTCGCCGGACCCCGACCGGAAAACTAGACAGTGCAGCTTCTGGAGGTGAAGCTGCAATGACGACATTGGCACGAAATCCTCGCTTCACCTTACCCATCAACAAGAATCTTTTAGACGTTCTCGTCGACAATGTTCCTGCGTGCGCGTTGATTGACACCGGGGCGCATGTGTCTATTATGAGTGCTGCGCTTCGCCATCGGCTCAAGGAAGTCATGACGCCTGCCCCGAACCGAGTTGTACAAGTCGCCGACGGAGAGACTGTCGCTATTGTTGGCATGTGTTCTGCCCGACTCACCATTGCTGAGGGACACACCGTCGTTCTCTTCACCGTCATCTAGCATTGCCCTCACGAAATCATTCTCAGTCTGGATTTTCTTGCCAATCATTCCGCCGTCATTGACTGTTCGGCCGCCTCACTTCGCCTTGACTTGCCTCTTCTTGCCGACCCTATGGACCCACCTCCAAGCCATTTGAGCTGCATGGATTTTATTCCCCTACCACCTCACTCTGTGACACACGTCGACTTGTTGTCCTCACCCGCTGTACCTGACGGCAATTACGTGGCCGCTCTAATTCCGGCCGCTATGCTTACGCATGGTGTTACCGTGTGTAAGCATAGCTCTTTACCACGCCTCCAAGTGACCGTTTGTAAGCATAGCTCCTTACCTCCTGACCACGCCTCCAATTCTGGCCCACTTTGACCCGTCTGCCTCAACGGAAGTTCGAACTGATGCCAGTGGTCACGGCATAGGAGCAGTGTTAGCACAACGCCAGCGTGGACACGATCGCGTTATAGCCTATGCCAGCCGACTTCTATCAACCGCCGAGCACAATTATTCAATCACAGAGCGCGAGTGCCTCGCTCTTGTGTGGGCTGTTGCGAAGTTTCGTCCATACTTGTACAGACGCCCCTTCTGTGTCATCACTGATGACCTCGCTCTCTGCTGGCTATCCTCGCTCAAGGACCCTACGGGACAACTGGCTCCCTGGGCGTTACGTCTGCAAGAATATACCTTCTCCGGGGTATATAAGACGGGACGCTTGCTCCAGGATGCCGATTGTTTGTCCCGCTACCCCGTCGACGAACCGGCTGATGCGGACGCCATCGCTTGCGTTTTCTCCGTGTCCCAGTCGCTTCAAATCGGCAACGAGCAACGCCGCGATCCTTCATTACGAGCCCTCATCGACCGTCTGGAATCAACTCCTGGCGACGCCTCTCTCCGGATGTGCCTCTTTAAAGAAGGGGCATTATACCGCCGCAATATTGATCCACACGGCCTTGACCTTCTGCACGTCGTTCCATCGCACCTCCGTTCGACTGCCATCCAGCAACTTCACTAAGCTCCCTTGGCTGGACACTTGGGCCTCTCGCGCACATACGACCGTATACGCCGTCGACTCTTTTGGCCGGGTCTCGCCCGCTCCGTGCGGCGCTACGTTGCCGCTTGTGAGCCCTGTCAGCGCCGGAAGAAGTCCTCCACACCTCCAGCTGGATGTGTCCAGTCGATCGATATCCCACCCGAACCCTTTTTCCGTGTTGGTCTGGACCTTCTTAGACCACTTCCTCTCTCGGGCTCCGGAAATAAATGGGTCGCCGTCGCTACCGATTATGCTACGCGGTACGCAATCACCAGAGCCCTCCCGGCAAGTTGCGCTACTGACGTTGCTGACTTTCTGCTCTATGACATCATTTTAGTGCATGGTGCTCCGCGCCAATAACTCACTGACCGTGGCCGCAGCTTTGTGACGGAAGTCGTCGAGGACATCCTCCGCTCCTGCTCGACAAAGCACAAGTTCAGCACGTCCTACCACCCACAGACCAATGGCCTCACGGAGCGCCTCAACCAGGCCATCACCGACATGCTTTCGAAGTACGTTGCGACCGATCAACACGACTCGGATCTTCACTTACCACCTTCACGTATGATTCATCGCGTCATGACACCGCCGGCGATTCACCATTCTATCTCCTATATGGCCGAGAACCCGCGTTGCCCTTCGACACTTTGCTGCCGTCGGCCACACGTTCAGCGACTGAATACGCCCGCGACGCGATCGCACACGCCGACTACGCGCGCCAGCACGCCCGCACCCGTCTCGAGGCATCACAGGAGCATCAGAGATGCCTCTATGATTGCCACTATCGCGATGTGGACTTTTCTCCGGGTTCTCTGGTGCTTCTCTGGTCACCCATTCGACCTGTGGGCCTTACCGAAAAGCTGCTGTAGCGCTACACTGGCCCTTACGGTGTGGTGCGACAAGTGACCGATGACACGTATGAAATCATCCCCGCCGACCTCTCAGCGTCATCATCAGCTGCAAGTGACATCGTTCACGTGGCGAGACTAAAACCATACCACACACCTTTCACCGCGGAATTGTAGATTAAGCACCGGGACGGTGCTTCTACAGCCGGGGGTGATGCTACGGAACAGCCGCCACAGTGTGGCTACACTGAGGAGGAAGAAGACAAGGTGTGTGCCGGCTTGATATAGCGCCGCCATTTTGGCTTCCATTAGCTTCTCTGTAAATAAATTGTAAATAGCATTCGGCTTCAGCTACAGATAACAATGTCAAACTACATTACATACAGCTGCGAGCTCGTCCCTTCGAAGTTTCCCATACACTCGAAGATGCTTCAGTAATCGGCGGTGCCATATACTGATGAAAAACACGCAACTGTAAGTTAACATAATAAAAACGCCAGAACACATGCACGAATTGCCAGCAAAACACAGTGCAGTAATAGCTAGGCCAATTCCCGTGCGTTTCGTATAAAGGCCCTCAATTCTTAAGGGGCTTTAACGTTTCAGGGAGGCGAAAAGGCATAAACACAACAATGCGCGTCATGATTCAAGTATACGTGGCGACGTCGTACGGTTCACGGGAACAGTCAAACGCATTCACACACGCGCACACACAACGCTCAATGTTGGTGTACCGCGAGATGAGATCGCGCTGGCAGTCCGAGAAACATGGAGGAGACTCGCTGACACGATCCATACCGCCGGTTTAGAATGTCACGACAGTTGCACTGGCTCGTAGTGCTGAACCACAAAACAACAGTCGTCGTGTAATCGCTACAGAACAGACACACTCAGCGGCAAGAAGACTGTTGGTGCACTCGTTTCCACACACACGCATGATGTTGTTTAGTTGTCGTGAGGGTCGTACGTTTCCGCGATGTTCTGCCAAAAGTTTCACGTTCCAAGCGACTGTGAGCCTTCGTTTTTATACAAATTCCCCGTTCAAAGCAACCGCTATGTGCACGCAGCACACTTACAAACAAAATAATTCACAGAACAAATGAAATTAAGCGCAAGCAATCACCAAGGCTCGCGCGGTAGACACGAAACACATCTCGCGTTGTTTTCGGCTGCGACTCCGTGTTGTTCGCCCGTCAAGTGCTTAGACTCTTTTATAAAATGCAAGTAAATCAGCACTTCACGTTCTTCTTAATTATTTGTAGATAATTGATCCTCTGAGCATATTATGTAATTTAATACGAGCGGGAACGAACGAAATGTAAACATGCGGAATCGAGGCGATCAAGCACTCATTCCGCTCTCTTGAGCGTTTTTCTTTTAGCGATCATTTGAAATTAACGTACTAGAATTAGCAATTCGGGCCCTTCGTTCGTTTTTCACCACAGTCAGGCACCAGTAGGTTTTATTTCCGCGCGTGTGCAAATATTTTTTCACCTCACGAATGCCGCGGCGCCGCGGTTAAACGCGCGCGCCGTCTGCTACAGAAACTTCCTATGTGGCGCGCGCGGCAGATGTCGCTACCTTAAAAATTATAGCGGGACCTTAGTCGGCTTCTGATGGCGGTCATGCTACCGCGGGTAGCGCACTTGAGCAAAAATCTGCCATTTCGCGAGTTTCTATCATATGTTCCATCCGATGCATGCACCGCACTAGCTTGCAAGAGAGAATGGAGGAGAACAGACAGACAGACAAAGAACTTTAATAACAAGGTCCTGAGAAGCTTTGCCCTAGGGCAGAGCTGCGGGCCGCTCCCACGAGGGGACTGGTAGGCCGAGCCTAACCGCCGCATCGTGGGCTGTCTGGACAGCCCAAGTTTGACGTGCATATTCTGAGCTCCGCATGGCAGAGCTCCATTCTTGTTCTTTGATGCGATTGAGTCCCTGTAACGAGGGGCATCGCCAGAGCATGTGTGCGAGATTGCTAACAGCCCCACAGTCGGGGCAAGTAGAGCTGAAAGCCTCTGGAGTGATCGTGTGGAAAAGGGCCAGGTTCGGATAGCACTGCGTCTGAAGCATGCGTAAAGTGGACGCCAGAGGTCTAGCCAGTTTGCAGTGAGGGGGAGGATAAGTCCTCCTACCCAGGTGATAGTGCGTAGTAATTTCGCTGAAAGTATTGAGAGTGTCCCGAAACTCGAGAACCCCGGAGTCTGAGCTCAATCTCGGTCCCGCGCGGTGGGTTAGTGCGCGCGCTTGGGAGTGGGCAATGTCATTAAGATTGGGAAACGAGTCAAGCTGGGGGTTGCGGTGAGCCGGAAACCAGGTGATGGTGTGCGGAGAGATTATCTTGTTCTTGAGAATCTTGTGAGCATCCTCAAGGGAGGAGAAGGTAAGCGGAATTCTACTCGGCCCGCGGCAGCTCGTGGCCCTACTGAGCACAGCCGCGCGCGCCCAATCTTTGAGCGAATCTGCGGTGGGTGTAAAGCTTAAGCAACCCGAGATAGCTGATCGCTCAGTGCGCGCTGTGTTTTTCCGCGTCTAGTTGGCGTTGAAGGGACAGGCAGCACGAAGGGCAATTGGGTGGCCACTGCTGCCGCTTCAAGTCACGTTAGCGTCGTGATAGCGAGTGGTACGTGTTCATGTTTGTCTGCGCGCGCATCACACAATGCTTGTTAATTGAATTAGTAATCTAACCTTATTCCACAAAATTTATCCCGACACCTATGCCACTAGTTCTTGCAGGCACTGCAATGACATCGCTAGCCTAGACCATATGCTCTGGCGTTGCCCCTCTTTACGACGCACAGAAAAAATCAATGAGGACAAGTGGCTCTCCGCTATCAAGAGCCCCGGTGCCGGGGCGCACCTATGGGGCTGTCCACAGGGCCCACGATGCGGCGGTCGGGCATGGCCCGACTGTCCCAACGTGAGAGCGCCCCACAACGCGCTGAGTCGCGTACCTCAGGACCTTCATTAACGTTGTGCAACCATCCATCCATCCATCCATCGAAACTTACAGCAGTTTGTATGGTGAATAAAAAAAAAAACCTAATATTTTATGCCGTAGCGCTATCTAAATCAATGCTTCGCTATTGGCGCGAAACTGAGACTTTCTCTAGCCCTTCAAACTTCCCAAAGAGCGACATGCTTAGAAAGTTCCCACGTCGGCGACGACTCCCCTGCTTACCTTCTGACACTTTCTATCGCGAGCATCTTTTAATTCTAGCGCTTAGGAAGGGAGTGCTGCGTCTGCTAGCGCTTGAATTCGCCAGGCGGGGGAAAGTCTGCTCTGCTGCATCGAAGTTTGTGGCGCCAGGGTTGAGGAAACAGACTAAAGAAAGGGTGAGTAGATGGGGAGTCAACGAGGATAGCAGAGAAGTCGTTGCGTTACGATGTTTCGGTAGTTTTGCCAGACGTACTAGCGAACTGCATATGCTTTCGTACATTATGCAAGGTGTCACGGCCGATTTAGGCCATCCAGGCGCAATCGGAATGCTTCCATTGCACCCAAGATGTATGTCCGTTGTCATTCTGTAACTGAAAGCGCGAGCAGCAACCTTCACACAGAATTATTGAGGTCCGATGAGCGCCTCTCTCACGCAATCGACGTCTGCCTGGAAGAGCCCCTCACCAGGCCACATAGCCAATTTCGTTAATACGCTGGATGTTGTTACCTGTCCTCTAGGGACAGTTCAGCCGTAAAAGTTTTCAAGTAGTTCATTAATAGCCGAGACAGATATATTTCAATGCCACGAACCCAGTATTCCAGGACGCGAGCGCCACTGCCAAGCGAGACAATCTCTCTACTTGCCCCATGTAGCCTCCGCAAGCGAAATTCCTTCCCTGCGTTCTCCCATACCGGTTGCTCGAGGATTGCGTGACGCATACGGCGCGAACCCCGCTTTCAGTTCGCTTCTTTTTTTGCACCGCGGCTCACTTTCGCTGACAACGTCGCGTGCGAGCTGTTGCGATTGTCACGTTTCGTGCAACGCAGGATATTGCGCGCTGTGCACAAGGACACCTGTGTAGCTGTATATGTCAGTGCCATACACACACACTGGCATACACAAGCGTATCACAGAGATTCATCGGGCCCGGGAACACTGTAGACAATGGCATAGTTTCGGTGTCTGCGTGTGCGACTGCACGACGTGTAAGCAAGCAGACGAAATTAATCTCTCGTGCTGCGGTGCTAAGTAAAAGAAAAACACGCAGAATTGGGTTTGTATGTTTTATTATTTCTGTTAAATTTAAGTCGTCTATTCAAGCAACAGATAACAGAAATTAGAGCTGTTACCTTGACTAATTCTCGAGGTCATGTGTCACGAGAAGCGGCGTCATGTCATAAACAGTTGTACGTAGGCGCACTTGAACGTGTACGTTACCCTGCGGCTTGGAGCACGGTAGCCAGGAGCTGAAGAGCTAATTGCGTTCGGTATGAAATTTAAGATATTCCCGCGGCGCGTAGCAAAGTAATATTTAGCATACACGAGCATTAGTGCACATTGTATGCTCTACGCTTGTCACTTCTAAATGGCCAGACCTGGTGAGGGGTCCTTTAAGTTAGCAATGCAAAAGCCAACGCGCAACACAAATCCACACTTCCCGTGGGGTACGTTTTGATTTGAATTGTTCAAAGCCAGAAAATTGTTTTCTTCTGTACATTCGAATGCCTGTAGATCAAACACATAGAGAAGGTTATGACCTGTATGCAGAGGGCAGAATTCTGGCACGGTGTGAACTGTGCGTGGTACGGGCGATAAGTTATAACGAACTATTTGGGAGGCTCCAAGCACTTCGTTATACAGGCGTTCCAGCGTATATATATATATATATATATATATATATATATATATATATATATATATATATATATATATATATATATATATATATATATATATATATATATTGCGTTAAGCTTTGAGGATTGGTTTCAAGCTGTGTGTACTGGCTTAGCTTTCGTTTCGTCAACAGGCGGTACAGCAATCATGTGGCCTCATCAACAAGTGCGCCCGTTCTATACCAGAGAATACCACGCTTCAGGCAAGTATTTACGTTTCATTACGTTCCTAGAGCGCCCTGTTTTATTGCAACTATGCAAGTATAGATCACTACATAATGCAATGACAAAAAGAGATGCGGATCAAGCACACATGCTGGAAACCATGTGAATAGAAGCTTTAGTGACCCGTATGGCGAAATGTCATAAACCTAACGTCGATGCACACAATTCGATTAGTCCATGTGCGATCGTACTCAATTTTCGTGATCATCACCATCATCAGTCTGTTTTAATCTCCACGGCATGCCGAATGCCTCTCCTGCGATCACAATAACCCCTGCCTGGCGCTAGCTCATTTCAGCCCTTGTGCCTATAAATTTCCTAATTTCATCACCTCACCTAATTTTCTACCGTCCACGACTTCGCTTCCCTTCACTTGGCACCCATTCCGTAACTCTAATTCTCCAGCGGTTATCTACCCTACGCCTTAATTTGAGTGCCCAGCACAATTACTTCCTCCTAATGCCAACAAGATTATAGGCTATTCGTGTTTGCTTTCTGATCCACACCGCTCTATTCTTGTCTCTTAACATTACGCCTAGCATTTTTCGTTCCTATGCTCTTTTCGGGGTCCCAATATTCTTCTCGAGCTTCTTTGTTAACCGTCAAGTTACTCCCCTGTATGTTAGCATCGATAGAATGCAATGATTGCGCACTTTTCTTTTCAACAGTGGTAAACTCCCATTCATGGTTTTGTGATGCCTGTATTATGCACTCCACCACTTTTTTATTCTGTATATTTCCTTCTCATAATCAGGGTACCTGGTGAATAACTGCCCTGGATAAGTGCACTCCTGTACATACTCTAGATATTGACTGGCAATTCCGAATTATTGTTTCCTTGCCAGACTATTGAGGAATGCCTTTGTTTTCTGTATGTTAATATTCAACTCCACTCTTACACTTTCACGGTTAAGGTCCTCAATCATTTGTTGTAATTGTCTCCAGTGTGTCTGAAGGGGACTGGGGAAAAATTAGAACAAGCTTTTACTTTGTTCTCGTTTTCCTCATTGTCTTCAATTTCCATCTCCCGCCATCCCCATGTTTTCCTTGAATACGAAAGTGTCATCTGGAAAGCTAAAGCTGCTGAGATATTCGCCGCTGATCCTCGCTCCTAATCTTTCAAGTCAAGCATGCAGAGAATAGCATTGAAGACCTTTGTACTCTTCATTTGGACGACCAACGTAGCTCTGGTGTCTACATATTTCCCAAGATATTCACGCATACCTCCTGTACTCCTTGATTACTCACTGCCTCTATGGCTTGATATCTCTGCAGAATGAAATGCGTTCTTCTTATCTATGAAAGCCATATAGGTAGGTTGATTTTACTCTGCAGATTTCTCCGTTGCCTCATTGTTCGCATGGATGTTATCCATTGTAGAATATCCCTCCCTTACACCAACCAGTTCTGTAGATTGATTCAAGTGTTGCCGTGATTCTATTGTAAAATATCCTTGTGAATACTTTATATAATACTCAAACCAAGCTAATTGGCCAATCATTTCTTTTTCATACTTTAACGTCTGACTTCATATGGATTAGTATAACGTTGGCATTCCTCCTGCTCTCTCGTACACTTTAACTTGTGAGGCATTGCATATGAAGAGCCCCAAGCATTTCAAGCATGATATGTCCTCTATCTTTCATCAATTTGACTGTTTTTCCATTTACTCCTGCCTCTTTTCTTCGGGTCATCTATTACAAGGCTCTTTTAACTTCATTGCTAGCTATAGGAGGAGCCACTTTATCCTGTTCAATACTATTTTGAATGAAGGTAAGCGTGGTTACCCTGGCTACTGTACAGGTCAGTATAAAATTGTGCTGCTTTTAGCATTTCATCGAAAATGCTGATGACATTACCCTGCTTATATTTCAGTGGATATATCTCGCCTTCTATGGGAAATTTAAGGTGATCACATTGAGGTGGCGTACAATGGAGGGAGGACACCGGGCTTCAAATCTCATGGTCGTAAACTCGAATCCCCTTCCAGTCCACTACACTAGTAGGCGGCGAGTGGCGACTGGCGCCGGCAAAAAATTATCGAAAGCCAGTGGGACTATGCCTGTCCCGCTGACACCAAATTAGGAAGGCCTTCTAAGCTTCAACAAAACACTCCCTTACCAGAACAGGAATTCGCCTCCGTGGTGCAGTATTTGTCCCCGACCTCCCTCACGATTCTTGCAATTAACGCTATGTTTATGTTTCTCCACAAAAAACGTCACAACAGAATTGTAATTCAATTCTGTGTATGTGCTATACCGATGACGAGGCATGCCGAAATGCAAGCACCGACTCAAGCTGATCCACTATGTGACAGTAGGAGCAACGATCGCGATGAGAAGACAATGGCAGCATGATGGCCATGACGGAACGACGACGACGGCATGACTACGATGGGTTGACTACGACAGTATCAAGAAAAAAATAACGATCTACGATGAGGATACCATAACGACGAAAACATGACAATGGCAGAATAACGACAATAGTATGTTTATGGTACGACAACGTGGTGATGACGATGACTGCAAAAGATCGACAGCATGATAAAAGGCGAAAGAGCGATGACATGATAAGAATTAAAAGATGACGGAAGGAGAAGAATAGGATAACGATACTCCCAAGGCAACAGCGGCATGATGACAATGAATGATGGCGCTGGAATGAGGACGGCAACATGACTGCGTGAAGGTGAAACGACGACAGCATAATCCAAGCACAGTTAACAGCATAGGTGTTTTGTTTGTACGTCCCTTAACTTAGTCTACTCCATCTTCTAACTCATCTTCCTCATCTCCTAAGCCAACCCCCCCCCCCCTCAATATACGCTCATTTATAAAACCAGCGACGCGCCAGAAGAAGAAAAGTTCCCCACAGATTAACCCCCCTCTGCTGCGGACAAATGGCCGCCGTCACTTAAAAAATTGGTCAGACGCAGGGGCTGATAATGGGAGCCGGTTGGATCCTTGCGATAGCAACTATGTCTTCACGTCCGCTGCGCAGGATTGCGAATTGGTGTTGAGAACGTTTGATGACGGGGAAAAAATCGTTGTAGCGAAGTTGAAAAGAACGACGAGGCGTGTCAACACGGACAAAAACCTGTGAGGATGCTTGCAGGTTTCAAGGTAGGAAAATATCGTACTTATGTGTGAGCAGAGGTTGGCGATGGACGCAAGTTTTGTGTGAAAATGGTGGATGCTGGACGAAAGAAATGGATTCAAAACATGCGGATTTGATACGCGATTGACGAGATCACTGTGCAAACGGAGGGTGCAGCCGTAAACCATCTCAATTAAACAGACGGCGAGTTCTGGTCAGAGTGTTGACCGAAGGCCGAGCAGCACAACCGGAAGGTGCGATACCCAATCTTCCGCGTGAGGCTGCACGGCCAGTGCAGCTTTCGGTTGTCGATGTAGCCTCTCAAGAATGCCGTTGCATGCAGGATGGTAAGCGTCTGAGACCTGTGAATGCGCGCACAAGCCAGAAGGAATGTTACAGACGTGAAAATTGCTAGCTCGAGCTGTCTGCCTCGATCAGTGGTCACCGTTGCTGGCAAATCAGAAGGGCTTATCCAGGTAGGCAGAAAAATATCAGCAACTATCTCCGACGTTACGCCAGGCACTAGAGCTGCTTCAGGCCACCGTGTGTACCTATCAATACACGTAAGCAAATAGGTATAACGTATACTAAGTACAATGCTGGCAAAGGCCCAACGATGTCCAAATGAATGGTGTCTAAATGTCATCGTGAAGACGAAATTTGCCCAGTGGTGGCTTGGTGCGTCGTCGCACCTTGATACGTTGACACGCTGTACAAGTTCACTCCCAGTGTTATATATCAGCGCTTATGCGCGGCAAAACGTAACGTTCGGGGATAAGGCGTTGCGTGGCACGTACGCCTTGATGGCAGATAAAGTGCAGTGTATCAAAAACAGCACGACGAAGAAGAGCAGGAACGTAAATGAGGGTACTTTAAGGTGAACCATCCGACTGGAGTGTGACCTCGTGGTCGGGAAAGTTCACTTGTTCCAAGCGAAGGGGTGTAGAAGAAAGGAGTCATGGAAGTTCACTGTCAGATGCTTGAGCCGCCGCGAGTGAACACAAGAAAAGGCGGGCAGAAATTGTCGTGGCGTTGATTGTAATACGACTGAGAGCAACCGAATGCGCTCTTAAGGCTGCCTTTGACAGAACGTAGCCACAACACTTCTTCTTTGGGAGCTAATAAAGATGCGGATTAGGGAAAATTGGCAAAATGTGCTTCTGACTGATTGGGCGCTCCATATCTTTCTTATAGCGAAGCTGTTTATGGCTACGGTTCTGTGCATTTTCGTTCCGCGCGTGCGAAAACCGTGCACCGACACAGCACAGAAGTGAAGCAGGCTTCAAGCACTCCGCCAACCTGCAATAATAATTTTAATATCTTGGGTGCAAATAGAACCCGTATGAGATATTAGGCTGATAGAAACATGTACTAAACTTTCACCCGCGGCGGCCATGTCTGCATTCGCGCCGCCCTTTCTTTATCGGCGTTCCGAGCGCTTGCGTATCCCCCTTCCTTTGCTTCCGCTCTCCCACGTGGTGGCAAATCGCACCAAAACCTCACGCGTGTCCAGTTTCCTCCGCATCCTAGGGGCTGCGGTCCCGTCGCTCGCGCAAATGTATGTAAAGATCACGGTAGCTGACTTCGTACCTTTGTTAAAGCTATGTATCACCTCTGTGTGCTGTGCTAAACAGATTCGCTGGTTATCCTCCTTCACAGAGTGTATTGGCTCATGATTTTTTGTGAACATTGATTTTATATTTGCAAGAAATAGTGGAGAAGCTTCCCTAATTTCCACTTGGTTTCCTACAGTGCCCGACGTACATTACTGCAGCGCGGAGTAGAGCTATTACGCCAGGTTTCTCCCTGCTCCCGACCCGCCGTGGTTGCTCAGTGGCTATGGTGTTGGGCTGCTGAGCACGAGGTCGCGGGATCGAATCCCGGCCGCGAGGGCCGCATTTCGGTCGGGGCGAAATGCGAAAACACCCGTGTGCTTAGATTTAGGTGCGCGTTAACGAACCCCAGGTGGTCTAAATTTCCGGAGTCCTCCACTACGGCGTGCCTGATAATCAGAAAGTGGTTTTGGCACGTAAAACCCCATAATTTTTTCCCTGCTCCCGCTTATGTTGCTCACGATAGTACGGAGCTTATGTACTTCAGAGACACATAGGTAAATGTGGTGTGTCAAACTTGCGAATTTCTATTGAATAGCAGTAACTGCCTCAACATGCTCTCGCCTAGCCTAACCAAAACCAATAGAAATCGCGTATCTTAACAGTACATAGAACGCAATACTTTCTAGCGATTAGAATATGCCAATTGCTGAATGGCGCAGTGATAACAGCATATGCTTATAGTGATGCCTTCCAATTTTCTGTCTCCATCATTCTTCCTTATTGTCTTTTTGTTCTAGGACAAGTCCTTCTATGGAGATTTTAAACTGATTTGGGGAGTAAGGTTATTTGGGCATGTGGCAGCCAATATGTCAACTTTTTTGTGAAAATACGGCAATTTGAGGCATTTTAATGCACGTAGGATGACGACAACAAGGCCTCAAAATGCCGGTAGGAATGAGACGGAGAGACAAAGTTAGCTCAAAAGTTATTTGCAGAGCAGTGTTATTCTCTAGCCAGAGAAAAGGAGATATAAATTAAACCAAGATGCGCTACTTCAAACTACGCGTTCCGAAAACCCAAATTGGAAGTGCGGCCATACCCGACGATGTGAAGTTATGGGCAGATCCCGGAAATTGTGAAACCACGCGGTAAACCAATATGGCCCAGAAGAATTTCTCCAGCATCACTCGCTGTTGACTGCATTTCTTTTATGTATAAACGACGCAGTAGCGACAATTTTTTCCCTTTTCTTGGTACTGTTGCCACATTTTGCTCAAGTAACGTTATGTGGTAAATCGCCTTCAATAATGAAACCTACCGCGTGGCTCAATACGAGTGTTAGATATCGCGTGGATCATGTTGTTCTTGTCTATCCGCATATTTTAATTCGAAAGCATTATATGCACCGTCACACGAAAATCCGGCCTTATAGTCAGTTGCGTGACTGGATGATGATACCAAAGATGGCCGACGCGAAAGACAAAGAATACTCCGATTGACGTCAAATTTCTCAGAGTGAGGTTGCTGCAATGAAAGCAAACAAATGCCTTTGAAAAGAATACAGGTAAGGTGTGGTCTGGGCGGGAATTGAACCTGGTCTTCCAGGGTGCGAGATGAGCATGCTCCCCGGGCGCCAGTGCGAATCCACGGTTCCGATTGACTAAACGTGTGCGAGTGCGTGCGCCACTGCGTACGCCACGTCGCAGCCATCGATGCTGGCTGGCATCTGGCTGACTAAGCGTGTGGCCGTGTGCGCGCATCACCAGCCGTGGTTGCTCAGTGGCTATGGTGTTAGGCTGCTGAGCACGAGGTCGCGCGATCGAATCCCGGCCACGGCGGCCGGATTTCGATGGGGGCAAAATGCGAAAACACCCGTGTACTTAGATTTAGGTTCAGGTTAAAGAACCTCAGGTGGTCGAAATTTCCGGAGTCCTCCACTACGGCGTGCCTTATAATAAGAAAGTGGTTTTGGCTCGTGAAGCCCCATAGTCTAATGTAATCTTGTGCGCGCATCGTTAGGCACGTGGCGGTGCAACCATTCGGCAGGAGCTGGCGCCACGTCGTGAGTGTATAAATTAAGTGCGTAAAAATAAAAAGCATTAACCTTAAATTGAACGCCCTTAAGTGGTCCTTATATGACGAAATCCTCGCGGGCAAGCGATCCCGGTGAGGCGCTTCTCGCATTTTCATTTGGATTTACCGACGTGCAGTTAAAATGCCGGCGAGAGTTTGTGCAAACAAGGAACGCGCAGAAAAAAAAAAAACCATTACGCCAAGATGACTGTGAGGCTTTCCCATTCCTACGCGTAAGCAATCTGAAGTGTCTCTGCCGATTTTTTTTTCTTTTCTATGCTGCTTCCTACGTCTCGTAAAATGATCCGCATGCCCAACATTGCATCGTCTTGCTCCTCTCCAAATTTCAAGGGAAATATCCAATTTCAAGGCAAATATTTATTGTGCTAGGTAAGTCAGATACAAACTGGTTCACTTCTGTTATCATTCGCTGAAACTAGTGCCGCCGTTTTACTGTAATATGCTGCCGTTCACTATGGTTTGCCCATTTGAGTAATCAAGCATCTGTATTGCTTATAGGCGAAATGATTACAATTATTGTTGGAAATGTATACTTGAAATGATTGGCATGTGAGCTGTGATTCTAACAATTTAACAATTTGAACGAATTTGTTAGGCTTTGACTTTTTCGTAGCACTGAATGTGTCAGTGTGCATTGGATGTGTTGTTTCAGTGCTGGCAAATTTTTCAGATGTTGGACTGCCTCGATAGAGATATCCAAAATAAGGTATGTATTGACGATTAGACCTTATGATTTGATACGTAAGAACCACTGCAAAAATGCGTTTTCCGGAGCTGTTCGGGAAACAATAGAGAGGTCAAAAGCGTGTTCAGATGTAGACAGTGGCGTCGCAATAGGGGGGGGGGGGGCGGGGGCCGCGGGTGCAAGGGGCCAGTGGCGGGGGGATGTCATATACGCCTGAAGACACCACTCTTTCCGCCAGCTTCATCATCATCATCATAATCATCATCATCATCATCCTGGTTACGTCCACTGCAGGGCAAAGGCTTTTCCCATATTTCTCCAACAGCCCCGGTCATGTACTAATTGTGGCCATGTCGTCCCTGCAAACTTCTTAATCTCATACGCCCACCTAACTTTCTGCCGCCCCCTGCTACACTTCCCTTCCCTTGGAATCCAGTCCGTAACCCTTAATAACCATCGGTTATCTTCTCCCTCTTCATTACATGTCCTGCCCATGCCGATTTCTTTTTCTTGATTTCAACTAAGATGTCAATAACTCGCGTTTGTTCCCTCACCCAATCTGCTCTTTTCATATCCCTTAACGTTACACCCACCATTCTTCTTTCCATAGCTCGTTGCGTCGTCCTCAATTTAAGTTGAACCCTTTTCGTAAGCCTCCAGGTTTGTGCACCGTAGGTGAGTACTGGTAAGACACAGCTATTATATACTTTTCTCTTGCGGCATAATGGCAACCTGCTGTTCAAGATCTGAGAATGCCTGCCAAACGCACCCCAGCCCATTCTTATTCTTCTGATTATTTCCGTCTCGTGATCCGGATCCGCCGTCACTACCTGCCCTAAGTAGATGTATTCTCTTACTACTTCCAGTGCCTCGCTACCTAGTGTAAATTGCTGTTCTCTTCCGAGAGTGTTAAACATTACTTTAGTTTTCTGCAGATTAATTTTTAGACCCATACTTTTGCTTTGCCTCTCCAGGTCAGTGAGCATGAATTGCAACTGGTCCCCTGAGTTGCTAAGCAAGGCAATATCATCAGCAAATCGCAAGTTACCAAGGTATTCTCCATTAACCTTTATCCCCAATTCTTCCCAATCCAGGTCTCTGAATACTTCCTGTAAACACGCTGTGAATAGCATTGGAGAGATCGTATGTCCCTGCCTGACGCCTTTCTTTATTGGGATTTTGTTACTTTCTTTATGGAAGACTACGGTGGCTGTTGAGCCGCTGCAGATATCTTTCAACATTTTTACATACGGCTCCTCTACACCCTGATGCAGTAATGCATCCACGACTGCTGAGGTTTCGAAAGAATCAAGCCATTTCTTGTAATCAATGAAAGCTATATATATAAGCGTTGGTTATATTCCGCACATTTCTCTATCATCTTATTGATAGTGTGAATATGGTCTATTGTTGAGTAGCCTTTACGAAATCCTGCCTGGTCCTTTGCTTGACAGAAGTCTAAGGTGTTCCTGATTCTATTTGCGATTACCTTAGTAAATATTTTGTTGGCGACTGACAGTAAGCTGATCGGTCTATAATTTTTCAAGTCTTTGGCGTCCCCTTTCTTATGTATTAGGATTATGTTAGCGCTCTTCCAAGATTCCGTTACGCCCGAGGTCATGACGCATTGCGTATACAGGGTGATAGTTTCTCTAGAACAATCTGCCCACCATCCTTCTACAAATCTGCTGTAACCCGATCCTCCCCAGCTGCCTTACCCCTTTGCAGAGCTCCCAAGGCTTTTTTTGCTTCTTCCGGCGTTACCTGTGGGATTTCAAATTCCTCTTGACTATTCGTTCTTCCATTATCGTCGTGGGTGCCACTGGTACTGTATAAATCTCTATAGAACTCCTCAGCCACTTGCACTATCTCATACATATTAGTAATGGTATTGCCGGCTTGACTGGTCGCAAATTGCAAAGAATGCTTCGGTATCCAGTAGCCCGAGCTTATGCACTCGATGCGTTGCGCCGCAGAATTGTCGGCTGCAGCTCTATCAACACCCCACGAAATAATTGAACGAATGTGCGGGCTAAAAAAATTTAATTCGCGAAATGGTCGCTAAACTACTCGCCATAGCGGAAGGTTTCATGTGGGGTGCGCTCGTGCTGTGCGTTCATGCTGGGAGCAGGAGTCGCTAAACATACAGTGGCGCGTTGTAAGTCGTTGGGGCTCTTGGGTCCCCCTTCCGTTCAGAACGCGCAGCGAAGACGAACAAAGACAGCAGCAAGAGGGCGTTCAACCAGCGCGCCCGGCGCTCGAGTTAACGGCGAAACATTCAGTGAGAGCGATGTTGCATAAGTGCGGCCGTCAAAAGTCGCGAATGGGATTCTCTGGATCGTCTTCAGACTCGGTGCGGCCGAAGGGTTTGGCGGCGTATGACTCGACAGGCTGTAGTCGCGGGCTCGCCGCGAAGTTCGGCTCGCTTTTTCTTCCCCTCTCCCGGTCGCTCCGAGAAGCCGCTGCGAAACCTTCCGTTATGTTTCACGCTTTCCTTCTTACCCTCGAAAGTTTCAGAAAATTCTTGTTGTTCCGTGACTTCACGTCGCAAGTACAGTGTCTGTATCAGCTGCACAGAATTTTATAAAAAAAGGTAAATTTTGTCAGGATATTTCCCGATCGAGATTCTATGAAGTTATGCCTTTTGTGATTACTAGGAACTCGGTAGCACGAAAAATATGGCAGATAAGTAAAAACCACATCCTTAATAATGCCGTAATTAGTACTTATAGAGGAAGCACTTCAATTGGAGAACTGAGGACTCAAAGTCATATTATTACCTCAACGAAAACTCTCTAAACAAGATCGCTTTGGGTGCTACAACCTACAGTACTTTGGCACTGCGGGCGGCGCCCAGTATATGGCAGCAGCGAAAGAAACATGATATAGTAGACCGGTGACGTTGATCCCTTAATCCTCTCCCTTGTGAGTGCAAGCCAACAGTAGTGCAAGCTTTCGCTGGCACGGGATTGATCGCGGCATTTTCTTTCTGCTTTTTTTTTTATGGTGACGCCAAAAATTGACGCGAAGCGTGCTCTACTCTGTTCCCAATCTTGCGGTGGTACCGCAGCTCAGATAATTACGTTTGTCCGTATAGCAGCAAATGAAGACAAGGCTTTATTGATCAGAAAGAAGAGAACTCGTAATTGTCATAGCATTGGCGCCCGCGCAGCAGGGAGCGTTTTCTAATAGGGTGGGGAGATCAGCGTCACTGACACACAATTTAGTTTTCGTTCAGGGCTGGCCGCATCCAAAATACTGCGTGTCATAGTGCCTACGTTGATTTTTGTGAAGTTATTGTTGGGCAAGATATGAATGTCGGGCTTCAGTCTTCCAAATTCAATATTGCCGCTAAAAGTGGTAATTGAAACTGTATTATAAATATATTTTTTGTTACTTGTGACGTGAGCCGTATTTTCCACGATGCCGCATTTGTATTGGCTGCCAAGCCTTGCAGTCTGACAGAAGATGTGCACATGCGCTTATCACACGTTATCAGTGCAGCACCCTGTGTTATTTGGCGCAGGAAAAGCAGCATGTATATTTGCTGCATTCGCGATCTGTGGGAAAGAAAGCGAAGGAGAGGGGGACCCGGGGAACGTGCGCGGTATCCAAGGCGGCTGTACTGGTGCTGAAACCCGGAAATTCTCGATATCCTCGCGTTCCTCGACTACACCAGGGGGGGGGGGGGAGGTGACAGAAGTTCTATGGGCCCCAGGTGCCAGACGACCCAGCTAAGCCACTGTATATAAAGTAGTATGCCCAACTGCCCTCCTACGATTTTATTTTATAGCGACATTCTCTGTATACTCAACTCGGCGTAGTAAGAGACAAGCTATCGTGCGTATCAATGAAACTAAAGCCAGCGGTAATATATCAGTTATACACCTAATCACCTGATTTTAATTGAAAAAGAAAGATGTAGATCCAACGCCTATCTTAAAATATGTGTGAAGTGTAGTTATGTCTGAGCGGTCACTTGAATGCTCTAGGCGCGGCCGAGTACTTGTCTAAAAAGGAAAACCGGCGCGCGCGCGCGCGTGTCTCGCGCACATTTACTTCTCAATGTCACAACTATAATATTTTCTTGCTTGCTTTTCTTGAATTCCTCTAATTTATTTTGAATGCACCGCCCGCTTACTGACTAATCCACCGTTAGGCGTATGTGACACAGTATGCAAATAATGGTTACCTTAATATGCGGCGATGATCTCAAAGAACTAGTTGGCGTTGGCACGATTTCAGCCAACCGCCTAATGGTTAGAGCACGTTGCTCCTGCTCTGTGTGACCGGCGATCACTTTTTGGATTCAATTTTGTAATTATAATCTATTCAGAAAGGCAGTAGCAGTACCAAGTCAACCAGCAGACACTGTCAGGAAAGTCCGGGAGGGTCCGCAAAAAAAGGGGACCATCCACAAAGAGATTTTGATTATTTTCTTTAAAAATGGAAGTGTGCCTTCAGGTGGCTGTAGTATGCTTCCGCAGTTCATAAGCAAAACGCACGCGCAAGGCAAGGACTCAAACTATGCGCACATTTTGACACATTGAACAATAATCCGAATGAGTAATTCTAGCCAACGCATAAATGGTACAGTACACGATGGTCTGAGCCTAATACGTTAACAGAAGTTTCCGGGAATTCAATGGGGTAACTTCATATTCAATCTTTAATCAACGGATGCGTCGAGGTTGCTGCTAGCAGATTTACACTTTTATTTTAGGACATATCCTGTTGCGAAATGATTTGAAGTGTACAACAAAACTGCAATAATGAGTGTTCCTTACTGGGAAATCTTTGTCGTTGAACGAAAACCAATAAAGTGGTAATAACAATTAGGTAGGTGCATTACCGTATGCTGCTATCGCCGTTCTCTCAAATGTTGAGCGTCTGGAGCAATACGAATGTTTGTTTCCATTAACATCGGTGAGAAAGGAACTGTTTGCGCCTAGACTCTTAAACAAATGTACACCCGTTGGTGTGTATATCTGACACACAACAATAATCGTCATGTATCTTGCTGGAGATTCCTTTCTTGAAAATGCTGAGTTCGTTGCTTTCCTGTCTAGAAGGATCTGTCATGCTGATAACGCGCATGCCATTCGTGACCTGGAAGTACCGGGCTCGCAGCGCTAACGAAAGGAAATGCAGACAACAAAGATGACGATTATGGTCGTGTGGCATGATACGACCCAAAGGGTGTAATTTTTTTTAAGAGTGTAGCGGAGAGCGCGTTATAGTATTTCGCAGTATGATGTAAGGTACAGACACTGTGCGCACGGAAAGATAAATATTGCGCAATATTTCATTAATTCTAAATTCCTGACTATTTTGGCTTGCGTCACTCAGGAGAACATCGCCGTAGCAGCCTAATAGTGTGGGCTTAAGCACTCTTGCTCCTTTGCGTGAGATGAAGCAGTACGCCAATCGCTGTCTTAAGAAGCCATAGAAGCCCTTGCGTCGGTATATATGGCTCAGCGCAGCTTAGCCTGTTGTCGAGCCTTGATCAGTCGCATGACGCGTCAATTGACTTGTCGATACAGATTTTATTTGTGATTACGAGGCGCACTGGTAGTGGGGCGCTCCGAAATAACATCGACTAGAGTTACTCATTATGGCTCCCAATTTACATGAGATATTTTTCTTTGGGCTTGTATGGGAATTAAGCTGCCGTGGCCGCTATTGAACCTGCTACATCGAGCTAAGCAGAGCAACCCCACATCCATTCAGCTACCGCGGCGTGTCTTGGGGATGCATTGCAGAGGTTTCTTTTATACGCAATCTCTTAGGCACTCTATATGTTAGGGGTGCCGAGAGATGTACGCTTCAGCATACCGTCATCGCTTAGCGCGCGAGATCGCAAAATCAAATGAATTATGCAGTGATGGGATGTTCAAAGCATTTTGCATAGGCCGAGTATCAGGAACGGTAATGCTTTGTAGCGATCTCCTAGGTGGAAGTCGAAGCTCTGTTCTTTAGAACTGGCACTTTCAAAACAAACAATTTACGTCAATGATACATTTTCCTGACCGCAAGAGTAGGCAGTGACCACAGGGAGAAAGAAATTCAACAAGAGCGAACACTGCCATAGATCCCAGCGGCTGATTTCACTGTAGTGCACCAAGCGGAGGGGATTAACAGCTTCCGGTTTTGGGTGCGCGCGTTTTGAACGCCAGCTGGTACACGAAACGCCGGCTGCGCTGATCGGCGCGGCAATTATTTTTGTCGCTTCTAGTGCTGCACCACGTGAGGCGTTGGCGCGGAATGATTTTGTTACTTAGTAAAAATGATTGCAAACGATATTTAAAAGCCTC
Source organism: Dermacentor variabilis (assembly GCF_050947875.1). Taxonomy (NCBI): domain Eukaryota; kingdom Metazoa; phylum Arthropoda; class Arachnida; order Ixodida; family Ixodidae; genus Dermacentor; species Dermacentor variabilis. Next base: position 124,610,947 of record NC_134578.1, on the reverse strand, counting down.
CACCGAATCTGTCCCACGTGCTAATTTCTTAGGGTAAACGCAAGACGTCTTCTGAAATGATGAAATGTTTATTTTGCTGTATCTAAATGGTCGCTTCTAGCTTTTTGTGCATTCTTCCAAAGTTGTCGGACCCGGTAAGCAGCACTCGTTGCCGTACGAAGCTCTACCGGACGCCATCACCTGAAAAAAAGTAAATTGCAAGATTGTGTCATTTTGATATACTGTCCTAACAGGGATAGCGCGTGTAGAGGCGAAACGTGCGTAACTGGTGAATGGGCGGCATTACAGATAAATTTACTTTTATACATATTTTGTAGCAGATAGACTCCTCACAGAGAATGCCATAAAATACTAAGAAAACATCCGATTTTCAAGCAACTCTGCCTTCCTGGGCATAATTTTCTGCACTTTAAGAGCACAAATACATGGGTGACTGCATGCGCGTTTCCAAAACAACTTGGCCTGTCTCAAGAACTTGCGCGGTAGTGAGCGGTAAACGACGTGCTTTAGTACTGGGCCTACACTCTTAAAGAAAGTTTGCACCCTTTGGGGCTTATCTTGTCTCACAACAATATCCGTCGTCTGCCTTGCCTGCCTGTCATTTCTTGAAAACTCATCGCTGGCAACTTTCCTGTCGAGAATGCTGTGTAACGCTGATATCGCGCAAGCCGTTCGTGATTTCGATGTACCGCGCTCGCCGGGTTAAAAAATTGCTGTGGCTTAGCTAAGGTTAAGCCCAGGATGCGAAGCATACTAGCCTTTATTTTAGTTCTTGAACCACTGTTTAGCCTGGTGAACTGCTGTTGCTTGGCTATATTTGGTTCGGCTAGACGAAGAAACAACTCATGCGTTACTCTGCTTCGCCTTCAAGAGTGGAACGCGACAGCGTTCCCGTCGACCCGCCGAAGGGTGTAAGACAATGGGCTACGGCGCAGCGACTACGCGCCCCGCATTGGACGCGGTGAGCGTCGAGCAACGCAGCGTTCGGCGCGGCAACGAAATGTGCGCCTGAGCAAGCGACGCACGCCTGAGCCTTAGAAACAGCTCGTTTAAAAGGCAACACCGCATTCACTAGAGGCGCTTTTGTACCGCTTTGAAGCATCGTTACTCGTGGCTCAGTGGTAGCGTCTCCGTCTCACACTCCGGAGACCCTGGTTCGATTCCCACCCAGCCCATCTTGCAAGAGTTGAGCCAAAGCCACCTAGAAACAAGCGCAGCTGCTTATATAACGCCGCGACGCCGCGAGCGACGGCGCGAGTTGGAGCCCGGTTTCTCCTCTGTCGTGACGTCACGGTGTCACGTAGTATTGAAGGCGACACCGCCGCGCCTGAGGAGCTGGGTTGAGCTCTAGTAATATGCTTCGCATAATAAAAGAAATGCACGCAAAGACAGATGGCGATTATTATTGTGCGGCAAGGTACGAGCTGAAGGCGTGTAAACTTTCTTGAGTCTACCGCATCAAGAATAACGCAAGCATGGAGGTACCTCCAGAAGTGTACTCAATGTTTTCATGTTTATTCTTGTAGTAACATGGGGGGGGGCAGGGGCAGTGGGCGTTGTGCCAGTGCAGGCATAGATGTCTGTAGTCTTATTTGCCGTCTTCAAAAATGTCATGAAGCCTTATAGCGAAAGCGACAGAACAGTCTTTTCTTACACAAGACATAAAGATACACTCATTTTTTTTTCTGAGCCTTATCTTCATGCGGCAAGAGGACACTAAAACATACAGCAACCATCAATCATCGAAATATGCTTAACCAGGGGAAGAACAATAAAAATTTATGAACTTTGGAACATTTCTCCGACACTTCGCTCAGTGGTACAGCGCGCCTGCCACGCTTTACCAGCAAAAAAATTAAAAAAAACGTCCTTGCCTCTCCCACCGTAATCAATGCGATCTCTTTCCCCAAATATCAGAAGCTCAGTCGTTGGGGGCTGGTGTGCCTTTACAGCTGCCTGGGACACGTTTCCACCCTCTTTGCAATCGGAATTATTCTTCGAGATTGCTTTCTTTTCAGCGTGTGAATTTGTGCGCCAGGTGCATCGCAAATGAAAAAAAAAGAAAGATCTGAGTTTATTGGGGACAACTTTAGTAACCCTTGTTTGCTACGGGTGCTACATAGGGTGTCGGAAACGGTGAAATGAATGAGGTCTGTTCTCTGGCACGAATATTCAAACCAACCTGTTTTCGTAAATCCGCAGAGAACGACATAGCGCGCGGTGGCGCTGTTACGTGTTTCATAATAAGCGAACTATAATAGATACAAACTAGTACACACTAGTTCATTCTTGTTTTTGGTTGCAGTTGGTAGTATTGCAAAAAACTTGGCCTCTTCATTTCAATAAGCCTTCTCATACTTTAAGCTGTGGTTTGTTTATGATACCATTCGCTCTGCAACATTCTTAATCTTAGTAACATTTCACAGTAGGGCCAAAACACACGGACTACGAAAGAAGCACACGGGACACAGTCTGAGGGCTTATATGCCTTAGAAAACCGGTCTGTCGTCGTGAAACATAAAGAAATTGGCTTCTGTACCTTTCGCTTCTTTCTGCGCTTTCCCCGTTCACACTCATGGGGGAGCGGCACTGCTACGCCAGAACACCTTCGCTCTAAGCTCTGGCGACTCCATCTGCAGCACGCGCCCTCACATTCCGTGAATTTGCCTACCTAGGAACATCACCTAAAGCACTGCCCGCTCTGATAATGAGCTGTTTGTAAATAAAGATGATCTCTCTCTCTCTCTCCTTTCCTTGCTGTCTTCCTCTCTCACTCTGATAAAGGTAAAATAAGTTGGACTGAACATAGATACCAAAAAGTGGCTGATTATGCGAGTACACCAAAATGACATGCTCCTAAAATTGTTAAGATATTGAATCGAAGGCTTGAGACTGGAGGAAATAGCCTAATGTTGAGAAATATCCACAGCGAAACACGGGTCATTTAAATAGAGAAACACAGCGCCGCTACGCAGGACTAACTGTGTTTTGGATAAGTCAAAATAAATACAAACCTTGAAAGAATGTACCGCGTACGCGGCCAGTTGGCTAGATATGTGTGGCTTTTCTCACTGTTCCTGTATCCTCGCTACGCATGAACTTGGGGAAGTTTTCATATTTAATGGATTCATTCATGTCCAAGTTATACCATATCGTTATACTACTGTGTTGAGCGCAATTTAGTCAGCATAAATTATCGACACGCCGGAATGTGAGTCTTCCAACAGTAACATGTTAATGAGAGTTGAATCACACATATCCTTTCGCCACTCCAATAATGGGAGCGAATGCATTGTTTCATTGTCTTATTTTGTTTACAGAGTGCCGGTGTGTACACGATTGCGAAACTTCCTCATGCATTCGAAGCAGCGTTTTCAAGGCTCTTGGTGAGTTTTGCACCGAAGCTATTAGTGCGACTAGAACTGGCAATGACTCTTTGCACTTTTACCGGCGATCCCGGAATTATTATGCTTAACATTCCGTCGGGGGCAGAAGTCCTTGCACGCAGGACTTACCTAGCTACATAATATTTGCAACAGTATTTAGAAACTGCAGTAAAGAGTGAGACGAGGCTAATTTTATGCTGCCGTTTCAGTGATATCAATAACTGATGCGGGAAAGTTATTCAGTTATGCGCTAGTCCGCGTGATGAATGAATCAAGTTATGTGTTAGTGGGATGTGTAGCGACGCCCACTTTGAATGACGATCCCTGCGAGACAAAAAGTAATTGTGTTCAAGTAGGCGTTGAGAATTGAAACCTGAATTATTATTTTAGAACTCGTGCATTAGACATAATCCGGGAACCATTCACGACTTAATACCAGAAAGGCGCCTTAACCTTCCGACGAGCCAGTTTTTGCTAATGACATGATGTAGCGCAAGAACACAACCAGAGAAAAAAAAAAGACGCACAGAAGGCGTTACGGGCGCTGCTAGCGCTCCTGCCGTGTTCTGTGAGTTTCCTCTTTGTGGTTGTGCCTCTGCCCAACATCAAGTCATTAAGCACCAACTAGTCCAACAGAATGCGCTTCTGAAGCCAGTCTTTATTGAAGAAACACTAACTATCCGACAACAATATGTAGTAAAAGTGAACAGCACCATTTTGTACGGCTTCACTATAGTGTGTGCTCAAGCGACGTTAATAGAACTCAAAATACAAGACACATTCCCAAGTTTAGAGCAGCCAAACAGCATGGAAAAAAATTACAGGAAAATTTGTGCCGGACGCCGTTATCGTTAGACACTTAACCAAAACGCTAAGTTATCCCCCCCCCCCCCAAGAAAGGGTCAGCAGTATTGCGGCCATCTGTATAGATATTAAAGAGACAGTTCTTAGGGCCTTGTTACTTTACATTCAGCAAGTGTATAGCTTCGTTGGTTGAATGTGAACCACAGAATTAGTTTTGTGATTAGCAATATGTACTAGTGACGGATCATACGGAGTTTTAAATTCACTGTAGAGAACACAACCATCGGCGAAAGAAGTCATAGTAGGAATAATACCGAGGAATAAGTCATTATTCAAGATAAGAAACTATTACTGTCCAACCAAGAACAGAACAGTGCGCAACACCAGATGTTACGGCAGCGCGCAGAGAAACGAAATTGTTAGAGATACATGTATGTATGTATGTATGTATGTATGTATGTATGTATGTATGTATGTATGTATGTATGTATGTATGTATGTATGTATGTATGCATGTATGTATGTATGTATGTATGTATGTATGTATGTATGTATATATGTATGTATGTATGTATGTATGTATGTATGTATGTATGTATGTATGTATGTATGTATGTATGTATGTATGTATGTATGTATGTATGCGAAGTGCGTTAACGCTGAATTAGTTGCTTTTACAACAATGCTGGCAGCAACGGGACACCTGCATTGCGTACCGGGATACGCAGCAAACGAAGTTGTTTGTTTCCTCACTGTAGCGCAGTAAAGCTGTGGAACTCTTTTCCAATCCTCTCCCATTCAAACAGCGCTAGGGTTTGCTGAGAGCTACGAGGAGGGGGTTGTAGCTGGCTCAGCTACAACTCCTCCCTTATACGCCCTTTTGCACCCAGCATAATTGCTAAGGGGCAGTTGAGGTCACCAAAATATTTGACGACGGGGTTTATTGGAACCTCCTTTGCACCCACTGCAAAATCGCAACGTAAAAGTATCGAGCTTCCAGTAACTTGGGCGAAAATATTTTCCCAGCGTAGTCTAACACAACTGGTAAGTTCCTCACCTTTTTTTGTGTTTGTGGAAAGCAACGTGAGAATACCTCGCGTAGGTCTTACGAGCCGTTCGTACGCCCCGCTTTCTTAGATGAGATGTTTTGGATTCGCATTTGCCGTCCTGTATGTACAGGCAAACTACCGCGGCGTGCTTGCACTTCCCTGCGACGCCAGCACGCCAATCGCAGCCCCCCGCTAAGAATTGTCTGTTGTCGCCGATCTTCAAGAATCAATGTCACCTATAATTTCATGCGTCCACACCGTACACACCGAAGTACCTTACGTGTGAGCTTCATGTATCTCGCCGGTGCGTTATTTTTCGTTTGCGGAATGCACCTAGCAGTCACTTCCGATCAGTGCGAGTTCAACAGTTCCCTCACGTCGTAGACGTGCCCCACTTCAAATATACGACTTCCTTTCTTTAAATTCTTTTCACGAAAAAAACTATGAAGATCTTGTAATTCCCGCAACCCGGTTATAATGAATATCGGCACGCTGTTTCGCGCCATCGCTACCGTTTGACAGGGTGCCAAACACGCAGCGCGAGCTGCTGGCGCCGTAAGTAATCCTACCGCATTCGCGCAACTATTCGTCAGATGGCTCTAGAGGTCCGAAAGAGAGGGGCGCCGACTATCACTTGCAACGTGCCCATAGCGCCGATGCCTAGCCAAACTCAAAAAATTGTGCACAAGCTCATGTGATATCATTGTAAAAGTATGCTTCGCTTTTTGCAAAGCAAATCTGCGGAATGATGAATCGACTGTGTCGGATACAAAAGGCGGCCTTCAACCTTCTTGGTAGGAATGTAGTTACCGTGTACAACATAATAATATTAAGAGAGATGCATGCACATAATATCGTGAGCCTATATCGTAACATAATATAGTATATTGGTAGAGTGAGCTAAAGAACTTTGATATTGTGTGCGTGCGCTTGCTCAGGAATGTGTCGGTGACGAAGCTCTTGGAACACGTTCTAATTTTTTTATTGCCTGTTTTCGATTGCCAACCTGATTACTTATATTTCGCCCCAAACACGCAATCGGCGTTGCTAGGTTATTAATCGAAGTGTTTTTTTTTTCGAACAGTTGGCACTATTATGTTTTTTCCTGCACGTCGACAACACTGACATTCGCGTTGCTGCTATCAGCCGTCTTCAGTCGCGGAGAAACAACGCGCGTTGACAGCGTTGCGGCTGTCCGCTTCTTACGTGTGCAGTAAGGAAATACGTGTGGCTTTATTTTTCTCTTTTATTACCTACACTATACTAAAATGATTCGTGCTTTATTACTCCTGTCGATGGCAGCGAACGCCGCGCAGCACCTAAGCACGCCGCACAGCGCGAAGCCTGAGTGTGGCACTCGACGTGAATAGGAGTGACATCTACGTGCATGTGGCTGGAAAATCACATTATCCTTGGTTTACACTACACAAAAGCAGTCCCTTGACTTTATTAGAAATATGTATGTACACAACATGTCGGCGCCGATGCCTAGTGTGCCGCTTGTCTTTTTAACTGCATACAGGAATTGCACACTCTGGCATCAAGGACACTTTCGATTCTTTGTGTGGCGCCTCGCAGATAAACTGGCTTCGGATTTATTATCGCCCATACTACAAACTCAGATCTTTGTGCCCGACAGAGACATAATGTGAGGAGCTCGTATCATGTTTGTTTTTATTTCTCCTTGTCTCCTTCTTAATATGAGGCCGCAGTCGAACCATTTTACATATAAAGTTATTCAATCAATTTCAAATGCGGTTCATTATGCGTCTTTCTGCACACTTTTACTGACTTCTTTGTCGTCATCAATATCAAAAACGACTTCCTATTATCTTTCTCTTAAGTTGTTGCCATGCCATAGGGTCTAAGATTCGCAGTCGGCTTCAAGTCATAGAACTCTGTAGATGATTTAACTTATACGTTCATTGAGTTAGGGCACCTACCGTGTTTAAAGAAATATTGACAATAGCGTAACAGTTGCACTGACTAAAGTATCAGACATTCCTTGGAGCAGTCTCCACCGTAAAGCAACGTATTTTATTTGTTCTGCTTTCATTACAGGCTTGTATTAGACACAACTTCGGGGACACTCCGTACCAGGTTTTAACAGACAGCAGAGCTCTGGCCATACAGGCGATTCATACTTTGGGTTGGACATAAAAAGCCAAAGCCAATGCAACTCCGTGATGAATAAATAAATATCCTAATGCCTGTCTTCCGCAATCCGTTTATATCTGCATCTGATATAACAAAACATTTCACCAATTCAAACGATGCATAAGTTTCTAATACTGAGACATTTTTTTTGTATTTTGTGCAGTTATCAGGTGTGCACAGGCACACATCATATTAGCGCGACATAGAGCTCAAAAACCCGGCACACTATATGCGCGCTTCCTGCGTTACGATTAACTATGCTTCTAAGTGATCATCTTTTCTTTTGAGGATCTCAAGGGCCGCAGACCAGTTTGCCAAATACCTGAAGGTGTGCTGAAGCTGAGCAGTCCGAAAATGGTGTATTGTAGCTCATCAACTACCCGTGAAAGTACGCCTCTCAAAGTAGCTTGCAAACACTGCACTTTAGCGCAGAATAGTTCCCTTACAATAATATGTTCACAAAGTTGATATGCGACGTGTTTCGGTGCTTCATTACATCAAGTTCAGTCTATGCTGGACATCCCAACTGTCTGCTCTGACAATCTAGATTGAGTTGAACTTGACTGCATGTGAGCGACGGAGACTGTACGAAAAACTTAGACCCATTACGGAAATCTGGCCCCAGCCTGTAAGAGCGCCTGTGAGTGACTCAGCGATGTGTGTCTAGTAGTGCAAACTGAGAACATCTGTCTTCCTTCGCCCCTTTCAATCCCCTTTCTCCCTTCCCCAGTGCAAGTTAGCCTACCGGGCACGGCGTGCTTAACCTCCCTTCCTTTCCTTTACGACTTCTCTCTCTCTCTCTCTCTCTCTGCGTATATCTCATGGGATAAAAACAGCGATGTGCTTTAGTTGGCCACAGTTTACGGCGCGATTTTTTTGCAGCGCGAAAGAGTGAAGTGCGGAAAGAAAAAAAAATACGAAGCTCTAGCCAATGAATGACAGATACGAGCACTCGTGTTTTTCCTTCTCTAGCTAACCATTCGTTTTTTAGCCCGCTTTGCATAATATCATGATAGGGTTTCAACTCGCAAAAAAGCGTTTTATTAGGTTTGTTCCAATGACATGGCAACAAAGGTCAAGTCCGTATTCGTGTAATCAAGCAGCATGGTTCACGGAGTAAGGTAAATATCATTATCGCCATCGAACAAGTGATTCAAACAAGTATATTCGAATATCGTCAAGGAAAGCTGGATAAATGTAATCTGTAAAGGCATAGAAGATGAGGGTAATACGAATTATCATGGACCAGTTAAAACTAACGTCGGTGAAATACACGACAGTAATGCAAGGATAAGATGTATGAAGGCACTACTGCGATTATCAGTAAAATAATGTAGTGACAAATCGTAATGAGGAAGTCATCTATTGACGCTATGACATGTGGGCTTGCTTATGTTTTTTGAGTGACCGCTGTTCACCGCTGAACAAATGTTATTGCTCAGCAGTGGACGCGCCGGCAGCTGTCCGAAGTTTCTCGAATGTTATTCATGGTTCTATCCGCTGTCGTCACCAAACCTTCTGTAATCTGATTGCATATATGCGCGACAGGAATAGTAGTGAAGTTTCTGGAAGACACGCGGGCACAAGCGATTACTCAGCTACGTACGATGGCTCGTGTATAAAGTCTGACGCGCTTGACCGGCAGATGAAATTTTCGATTGCCTACCGTGGTTGCCGCCACTGCTGCACCTTGAGTGTAACATGCTATTGGTGGCACAAGTTAGCCCAATAAATAGCCAGTTTCGTCATTCACAGTTTTACAGCTGTGTTATTCACTGTCACTACTACGTGACATCTGCTGGAGGTGCCTGTGCGTTCATGTATAAAACGCCCCCGCAAAGCCGTGAGCCAAGCCCGAGCCACGAAGACGACACCAATGTCGCCAAAGACCAACGACCTAGCCGCAGCCGCAGGCTGCAAGGACTACGCCGGGAGCACGGACTTCTGTTTGAGAAGACCAAGTAGTGCAGGGCCACAACAGCAGCTACAATGACAGCTACAGTGTCGCCAAGCCCGATCGTGATGCAGCAGCCCACGGAGCCACCGACATTCCGCACTTCAACATTCGAGGACTCGAAAACCTGGCTGAGGACGTATGAGAGGGTCGCTACGTTTAACAGCCGGAACAGCGACGACAAGCTGCAACACGTCTATTTCGCATTGGAAGACGCAGCCAGGACGTGGTACGAGAATCGAGAAGCCACCTTAAAGACGTGCGGCCTGTGCTGAAGTGGCTTCCTGCTGCTATTAAAAAGCGTCTTACGCAAAGAGCGAGCCCAAGCTGTACTAGAAACCCAAGTGCAGGTGCCCAATGAGACCATGGCGATCTTTACGGAAGAGATGAGCCATTCATTCCGCCACGCCGACACGGAAATGTCTGAGGAGAAGAGTCCGCCTACTCATGCGTGGTGTGAAGGGGGAACTTTCGCCGGAATGGTACGAAGCCCACCTAAGACCGTCGACGAGTTTCTTCACCAGGCCACCAGTTTCGAGAAGGCACTAGATATTCAACCGGCAATTCAACCATCGCACAAACTCAACAAACAACGCCGGAGTTCAATCACTGGCCACCGACGATCTGCGCGACACTATCAGAGCGGCCGTGCGGGAGGAGCTGTAACGACGCAGTTCCGCCGTCCGCCGCCGTCGCCAGCTAACCCACCCGTCGCCCAGCGCAGCCACCCGAAGAAGACGGACATTTGGCGTGCCCCCGACCTCCGTCCGCTCTGCTATCACTGCGGGAAAGCAGGGCATGTCTACCGCCGATGTCCATACCGCGAAATAGGAATACGAGGGTTCGCCTTCAACGCTCCGCGCACGCAGCAATGTGAGCGCTCTCTCGATATTGCCGAGTACCTCACCGCTACTCAGTGCAGCCTTCGACGACCGTCCCATTCGCCGTCACCAGGCCACTGCCTCTCGCTGCAGCGCCGTCCCTACACTAGCCCAGCCAGGGCTGGTCCTTCAGCCCATATCCGGAAATCTAAAAGCAGCAACCGATGGAGGTGTGGCTGCTCTTCGTCGAACTTTCGCAGACGCCAAAGAGACTATTTGACGACATAACAGCGACACGCCGCCATCCCAACGAAGCCTACAAGCACAGAACGCAACGGTCAAAGACCTGACAAAACGACGTGTCAGCCAAACGTCAACTCGACGCAACCGTGATCCGGCGCCAAGACATAACTGCAACGCACGACAAAGAACAACCGACCTCGACGTGCTTCTTGACAGCCACGCAGTCACCTCCTTTTTGGACAGAGCAACCGACTACTCCGCCATCAGTGGATTATTCGCTGCCCAGCTTAAGAACGTGAAGGCTGCATGGGACGGCCCTCAAGTTCGGACAGCCTGAGGACACCTCATAATGGCGACCGGAATCTGCACGGCAAGAATTACAGCTTATGTCCGGACCTGTCCTGCAACGCTCGTTGTCATCCAACACTGCTCCCATGATGTAATTCTCGGTATGGACTTGTTGAACCAACACGATGCATGGCATCGACCTGAGGTCGAACTCGATAACGCTTGACACAGACCAAGTGATGCCGATGGAGAGGCCTTCCAGTCAGCTTGTCTTGAGTATACTTGAGGACCAAGTCAGCATGCCGACCACTCCTGCATTCATCGGCGTCATTGAGGGCACCATAATCCTACTCCTCGCCCACGAAATTTGCGTCGCAACAGCGATCGCTCGACTGCACGGAGGCAATGTGACAGTAATGCTAACAGCCTTCAGCCAGGAGTTCAAGCACATCAGCAAGGGCACGACGATCGCATACACAGAGCAAAAACCAGCCATGCGTTTGTCCTCTCGGATTCTACCGCATATACCCCGACCACCATAGTTCCCGAACCAGACATTGACATAAATCAAAGTCTCCCCGCGAGTACACAGAAACAGTTCCAAAGTCTTCTCCGACGATAAAAACACTGCTTTCTGATGTCATTGAAGATTCGACAAACACCAATTGCAAAGAATGGCATAATAACGAAGATTGCGCTCGACCTCTCCGCCAGAGCCCTTACAGAGATTCAACGCGAGAGCCAGAAGCTATTAAGCAACAAGTCCACGAAATCCTACACGATGACATCATCCAGCCATCGACGAGCCCGTCGGCATCTCCCGTAGTCTTGGTGAAGAAAAAGGACGAAACCCTACGTTATCGCGCCCATTCTGGTCGACTGAACAAGATCACGAAGGATGTATACCCCCTCCCACGGATAGACGACGCATTGGATCGCATCTGCAACGCTAATTACTTCTCGTCGATCGACCTCAAGTTTGGCTGCTGCAAAATATAGGTCGAGGAAAGAGATCGCGAAAAGACCGTCTTTATCACGCCAGACGCCTTCTACGAGTTCAAGCTAATGTCATTTGAACTGTAGTTCGCCCCTGCAACGTTCCAGCGCGTGGTGGACACGGTTTTAGCAGGATAGAAGTCGCAGACCTGTCTTGTCTACTTGGATGACGTGGCCGTTCTGGCCGAAAATTTCGGCGATCACCTTAGGCGGCTTCCAACTGTACTAGAGGCCATCAAATCATCAGGGCTCACTCTGTAGCCGGGTAAGTGCCGCTTCGCTTACGATGATTTTCTGTTCCTAAGTCACGTCATCAGCAAAACTGAAGTCCACCCCGAACTGCAGAAGAAAGCTGCCATCACAAAGTTCGCGCAGCCCATCGACAAGAAGGAAATGCGTAGATTTCTTGTCATGTGCGCTTACTACAGCCGCTTCGCTGAGCCGCTGACTCATCTAACCAAATGTAATGTCGAGTTCCAGAGGGAAACGCCGCAGGCTGACGCATTTCAAGAACTCCAACGACGCATGCAATACCCGCCGGTACTTGCGCACTTTGAAGAGGACGCCGATACCGAAATCCGCATTGGTACCAGTAGCCTAGGTCTCAGTGCCGTCCTAGTCCAGAGGAAGCACGAACTTTAGCGGGTGATAGCTTACGCTAGCCGGTCGCTGGCAAGAGCGGGAGGCAATTATGCTATGACTGAAAATAAATGGCTCGCCATCATTTGGGTTACAGCTAAATTTCGCCAGTACCTTTGTCGCAGGACATTCAAAGTCATCAGGCACCATGACGCGCTGTGCTGGCTAGGTAGCTTAAAGGACCCTTCAGGACAGCTGGCGCGGTGGAGCCTCAGACTGGAAGAATATGACATCACTGTAATCCATAAGTCCGGGAGAAAACTGATGCCTATTGTTTATCACGCGCCGCCATTGACCAGCTGCCGGAGGATGACGACGCCTTCCTTAGAATATTAAGCGCGGAAGACTTAGCTGAACAACAACGAGCGGACCTGGAGCTAAAAAGCCTCGTAGAGTATATGGGAGGGAATACCGACGTCGTCCATAGGACATTTAAGTGAGGATTGATTTCGTTGCCGCTTCCAAACAACCTACTGGTGAAGAACTCACCATTCCGGGCCAACTGCCCTCTTGTTCCTCCGGTGCGGCGTCGACCAGTGCTGCGCGCCTTGCATGAGGATCGGACCACTAGATTCTCCCGCACGTATCGAGGGTACAGGAAAAGTATTACTGGCCGAGCCTGACCGCCGACGTCACCCGTTATGTCAAGGCATGCCGAGACTGTCAGCGACCCCACCGATAAGGCAAGCAGGATTACTGCGATCGGGCCTACTGGCTGACAACTTCCGAAGATCGGGATGGACTTGCTGGGACCCTTTCTGACGTCAACATCCGGAATTTAGTAAATCGTCGTGGCGACGCACTACCTCGCCCGCTTCGGTGGAACTAAAGTTCTGCTGGAAGGTAGCGCAGCCGAAATGACGAAATTCTTCGTTGAGAACATTCTACTCTGACATGACGCCCCTGAAGTCACCATCACCCACAACGGAATGCCCTTTACAGCGGAGCTCACCGAAGCCATTCTGCAATACAACCAAACAAGCTACCGAAGGACAACTGCCTACGACAAGCAGACGAATGGTCATACGGTGCACCTGATTAAGACCCTCGCTGACATGCTGGCTATGTACGTGGACGTCGAATCCAAGAACTGGGATGCTGTCTTTCCTCACGTGCCGTCGCTTACAACACGGCGGTGCAAGAAACAACGCAGGTCCCGCCGTTCATGCTGGTTTACGGCACGAAACCGACGACGACAGTCGACGCCATACCGCCGCACGTCGCCTACGAAGAGAATCTTGATGTCGCTACATATCTCCAGCACGCCCAAGTAGCCCGACAGCTCGCCCTCAGGCATACTTTGCTGCACTTTAAGTGTACGTTGCTTTTGTGGGCACTAGTTCACCCAATAAAAAGTCAGTGCCGTCATTCACAGTTTTACAGGCGTATAATTCACCGTCACTACTACGTGACATTATATACTGGTGGACGGGGGCTGCGAATGGCTAATAACATTATTGCACGCATGTCTACACCTCTGAATGCCATAATGAAAGCCTCGCAAATTGCGGTTATCCAAGCATAGGCAGGTTTGCGGCGTGGGCGCTGTTCACTTGGGAGTTCAGTTTGCAGGGCATCCCATATATCATGCATCGCGTTTTATAAAAAAGACATGCCATTATGAGCGACCATCACGAAGTGCCTATTGCTCACAGTCGAATCGGCCGGCCGCCAGCAATATTTTATGCGGAAGCGTACATGCCCCGTCTCTGAAATTGGCGTGATCATGTGCGTCGGCCAGAGGGAAGAGAGCGCCGGAGCTGGAAGGCGCGTGAAAAGGGAGAGTAGAATTGCTCTCCGGGGATAGTACGGAGGAGCACGCTGAGTACGCGCAAATCAACACCGCCTTGAGGAATATCTAGGTTGTGTTCACCGAAGCGGCGAAGAAGAAAGGAGGTGGAACGTCGCGGAGAAGGAGGGTAGGTGGCGGCGCGCTGGGTGGTTTGACCGCCTGTAGCAGCTGCTGCCACTTCTTTGGGTGGTAGGGTTAGCAGATTTGGCGATTTCTCACCAAATTCGCTAATTTTAGAGGCTTCTGGCGACCTAAAATCGTGCTACATGAGTTGGCTACTTTCTGGCTACTCATGGCAGTGGTAATTCATATATCTAGTGGCCCAATCACACCTCCCCCCGACGACCCCCTCGAAGCAGCAGCCCCAAACGTCAGCTCTTCAAGGCCACGTTTTTGTGCCTTACAAGCTCCGGATGCAAATTAAGGAGCTGAAAATATATCATAGCCGCCACATGGTCAATGGCCCTCTTCGACCTGTCACCCTGGGCCGTCCAGGCTTGCCTGAGATGCTTCATTTGTAAGCTCGTTGGCTGAAATTAGAGCCTCAGGCAGTTCAGGACTTTCATTGACGAATAATTGAACAGGCCCAAGCACCTCCCCTCAGAGTAAAAGGAATTATCCAATGTTAAAGGCAATGCTACTGTGTCCTTCGAAGGACGGGAGCAATAGGCGATGTCCTAATATATCATTCCCAGCGACGGTTACCTCTGTAGAAAATCTCGAACACCATGCTTCTTGGCATAGTTCTTGGCGTCAGAAACGACTGCAACAACAAAAACACGTCATGGTAGCCTTGACATTGCAGCTGCCAATGTCTATGTGACTATGCGACTGCGTACCAGGGAGTGTAGAACGTGTGCGACGTCATAGAGTTCGCACGGGAACGTTTGAAGTGAAGTCATAGCGGCTTATAGTTAATATAGTCATCTGTGCAAGGACGGCCCTCAGCAAGTTTTTTCTATTGAACCTGGCGATACCACTTCCGCTATGGGAAATTACAATTGTGCGGCAGAAATTATCAAAGAACATCAGCTTGTCATGCATTATGGTAAGTGATGATGGAATATTATGTGATAACTACTGTTATGTTCGGTTATTTTTCATTCTCATCAGGCAAGCAGAAAACTACGTCTTTCTCGCCTTTTGTTCTTTATTTTCGCAATAACATGGCTAAAGTTCGTTTCTTGCACCATGGCTGTATTTTTGGCTATGAAATAAAGCTTTTGCTGCAGTTGGCGACTTTCTTAGCTATTTTCAGAAATTTTCGGCTACTGTTTCTTCCAAAGACCTGGCAACACTGGTGGGTGCTTTGAATGTCGAGAGGCTGAACACCGAGCGAGGACGTAGCTGCGACGAAAGCAGTGGCAGGCCGAGCGCCAGTCGACCGAGCCCGAAGTCGCCGCCCAGTGCCGAGCACAAGCTCAAGAAGTCCGGCAAAAA
The DNA here is from genome assembly GCF_050947875.1 of Dermacentor variabilis. Classification (NCBI taxonomy): domain Eukaryota; kingdom Metazoa; phylum Arthropoda; class Arachnida; order Ixodida; family Ixodidae; genus Dermacentor; species Dermacentor variabilis. The sequence goes on along the minus strand of NC_134578.1, from coordinate 124,595,378 downwards.
CGCGCGGGCTTACATGCGATGAAACTCGAGAAAAGGAAGAAGGAGTAGGAGAAAATGAATAGTACATTACAACATTGCTTGAAATAATAAGGAATCCAGTTCCTTACAGTGCTTTACCCTTTTTCGTAAAGGCACTTTACATTTTATAACAATCGAAAAGCGCGCATAGAACATACAAAATAAAAAATTTGCTGGCTCTTCAGGGAATAGAAAGTAGATGTGAGCATAAAATAGCAACCACAACACTAACCACAATCATCAAATAGGTGTAGTGCTTGTTTGTAAAGGCAGACACCAGCACGCAAAACCACTACGCACCACCACATACTGTGCACTGGTCCACATGGAAGCTACCCGGCTAGACGAAAACGGGCTGAAGGCGGCACGACTGGCAGCGAAAGGCGCCAGGTAGACAGAGAACGCTGCCCAGCTAAAAGTGCCTGAAGGAGTCGCCGCGCAACGTGGTGCTATTTGTAAGGGGGATGCAAAACCCGTGCCATGGAACTCACGGGCCGCTGGCGTTCAAAGCAGCACAGCCAACCCTATTTCCGCGCCAAAAGATGACGATATGAAGTGTATGACACCTTGTATCTGGCATTTGATCGTCGCCCATATTGGAAGTGAGAAAAAAAACTTCAGCGCACTAGAAGTTACACCTTGGGTGATGTGAAAAAACACTAGGAAGAACACGTAAGCAATTTTTTTAACTTGCTTGGGATGTAACTAGCGTATGTAATGTGGTCCTGTACATAGGGGTGGGGTCCCGAGACCGCATTTTCTGGAATTTTGACGGGTTGCCCGGGTGATCTGGTTTGAGCACGCCACGGCTCTCCCCGCATTGCCAAAGTAGCGATCTGTCCATCCACCGGCCAAACTGGAAGCTCATTACGCCCAGTTTTCTCGACGCTAGGCGGGCTACGTTCATGTACCGCCTGGCGCGAGGGTGCCTACCGCTGAGTTACAGGTCCTTCACAGCCGTCCCAGTCGTGGAGTGTGCCCCTCTTGTGGCGGTCGTGAGGACTCAGTCCGTATGATTACGTAGTGTTTGCTTCATGCAACTCTTCTGTAAGGGGTTGCTAGTCTCTTTAAGCTCCCAGGTGTTCCATATCAACCTGTCCGATTTATGCAGCCTTTGCCTCAACAGGCGATCAACCAGTTCGGGCTTCTTCACGCCCAGTTCTCATACCAAGTTTGGTTGGCACGCTCTGGCGCAATTTTCGGGGGTGCCATGCCTTCACGAAATCCTTGTGAAAGCACGGAAGGAGGTCTCGTTCCATGCCACCCGGGAGCGTCATCGCTTGTCCGACAAGAAGTTTCTCCAAGTGTGGGCTCCTCCTGCTTTGATTCTTGATGAGTCAGCTGGAAAGGTCTTCATTAACTTCTGTTGCATGCTCCCAAGGTCGCTCGGCTTGGCCGTGAGTGCCAGTCGATCTACGGGGTCTTGTTTGGCTCAGTGGAACACAGAGCTGGAACCGGTGGTGGCGCACCCTCGTGTGGTCGCGCTGCTCCGCGGATGGCTTTTGTGGTCTCCATGTTTGTATGCCTTGACCTCTTGTGTATCAAAGCAGTCCGAGGGTCTGTCGGGCTTGTGGCCTGCAAGACGGACATGGCTATTTGTGTGTTCAGTGCAGTAAAAGTGCTTTATTTGTCATTCGCTTCTCTGTGTCTGTTGTTATCTGGTGACACTGAGACGAATCCAGGTCCTAACACAACAACGCTCTTGAAAGAACTGCTTGACGGGCAACAAGCCATCAAAACGGATTTAGCCGCGTTGAGCGAGAGAATAAAACAAGTTGAGCAGACGGTGCAGGCTGTCAGGGACCAAGCCAAAGTGATAGCTGAGATGACTAAGACAAACAAAACCCTGAACGCGTCTGTAAAAATGCTGCACGATAGGCTTGTCTCATTGGAAGACAGAAGCAGACGAAATAACCTCATATTTTTCGTAATTCAGGAGGGCGAAAAAGAAACAACAGAAGAACTATCTACAAAATTGCTTACAGATTTATTTAACAAACAGCTGAACGTAACTCTGCACACAGTTGAACGAATACATAGGATCGGGAAACGGCATAGCAAACAGCCGCGACCTGTTATTCTAAAGCTTTACGATTCCAGACAAAAGTCAAAAGTATACAAAAAGTGTAAGAAACTAAAGGGTACTGGCATATCCATTGCTGATAACTACAGCAAATAAATAGTTACCAAACGCAAGCTTCTTTGGATTTCTGCGCAGGTTGAACGAAAACAAGGACAGCGCGTGCGTCTTGACTATAATAAAATGTTAATCGGTGGTGATATGTACAGTTGGCGCGACGAAAAAAAACGTCGAGTCAAGCTCAGGCGTAATAAGAGTACGCTATCAGCTGTAAGCGAGGAGTGACCGAAACAGAGAGGGCATCATGAATTTCGTCTAAATAACTTTAATGCTAGAGGTATCGTGAATAAGACCGCAGGCTTAGAGTACATTTTAGTGAATTATTATCCGGACGTTGTTACGATCACAGAGACATGGCTGCGTTCAGAGATTCAAGATAACGAGATAATACCTCCCGCATACTAGATAGTACGTCGGGATCGACAGTCTCTAGGAGGCGGTGTTGCAATAATAATGAAAGAAAATATTGAATTCAAAACACTAAACGGTATCCCAGGACACGAAAATCTTTGATATGAAATGAATATTGGAACGTCACGAGTCCTTCTCGGTACAATTTACCGACCTCCAAACTCACCTGTTTCATTCTTAGAGTCGATACAGAGTTACTTAGAAGCAAACAAAAAGCTCCACTGCCGACTACTCCTAACCGGTGACTTCAATTTAGCTGCAATTAACTGGGACACATTCGCAACAGAATTGCGGGAACAGGCACACTGCGATTTCCTCCTTGACATTGCATTCACTCATGACCTTTCACAAATTGTTCGTCAAAGTGCGCGAAATTCAGGGGAAAGTCCATCTATCCTGGATCTGGTATTCCTTGACGGGCGCTTTGACCAGTTTGAAGTGTCGGTTGAGGAGGGTATCTCAGACCATGAAGTTGTCTTCGTTCAGATAGCACATAACGAGACAAAATCAAAATATCAACAGGTGGTTATATATGTTATAAATTTTTCTGAAGCTGATGACACAAGTATCATTGACTACTTCTCATTTGCACTGAACAAATTTGATTCCCAAAGTAATATCGATACCATGTGGCAATCGTTTAAGCATATTATTTTCAATTGTATTAGCAAATTTGTGGCGGTTCGTAGAAGAAAGGAAACTAAACGGAACCCTTGGATCAACAGGGAAATCATCCAACTAAAACGTCGAATAAGCCGCCAGAGACGGAAAGTAACAAAAGACCACGCAAAAATAACTGAGTTATCTGCACAATTGCGTTCTATGATCACTGAAGCCAAACGTAAATATTACAAAGAAACATTGACAGATTTCATGAAGTTGTCTCCCGATAAATTTTAGCCTCACATGTCGATAAAGGACAACGAGTCACATAGCATTGTAGTTGATAACACTGTAGTTACTGATCCTGCAGTGATTGCTTCTTCTTACAACGAGTTCTTCCAGTGTGTGTTTTCTGCTCCATCACAATCCAGTACTGAATCCATAGTCTCCCCATCGCTTCGCTCGGAAGAGATGCCAGACGTTGAAGTCTCGTATGAGGGAATTGTAGTTCTTCTACTAAACATTGACGTCAAAAATCGGTAGGTCCCGATGACATACCCAACGCATTTCTGCACAGGTATGCGGAATGGGTTGCGCATTACTTAAAGATTATGTTTGACGGGTCACTTGCGGAAGGCCGAGTCCCTGATGACTGGCTTACGGCAAAGGTTATACCTGTGCACAAATCTGGAGATAGACAGATCATTGAAAATTATCGTCCGATATCGCTGACCAGCGTTGGCTGCAAGCTCCTAGAACATGTTTTAGCCAAGTCAATTTACACGTACATCGAAAATACGAACTCATTTTTTCCCAACCAACACGGATTCCGACAGCGCCTTTCCACTACAACACAGCTTCTTGGAACAGTCCATGACTTTGCCACCGCTTTAAACAATAAGAAACAGATAGAAGCCATCTGTCTTGATCTGTCGAAAGCACTCGACAGAGTGGTACATGCAGAATTGATTGTGAAACTGACTTATATGACAATAAACGCGAAAATAGTAAAATGGAGAACCGCGTACCTCCGGGGCAGAACCCAATACGTAGAAGTGGAACACATTAAATGAGATACGTTCAACGTAACGTCTGGTGTCCCACAGGGGTCTGTGTTAGGTCCTGAACTATTTTTAGTATATATTAATGACATTTCCTCCGCAGTTGACGAAGCTATCACGGTGCGACTTTTTGCCGATGATTGCTTACTATACAAAGAACTTAATAGCACAGAAGATCAGAAATTACTCAGTGACGCTCTTAGGGCTATAGAAAATGGTGCGACAAATGGAAAATGAAAATAAATTGGAGTAAAAGTGTTGTATTGCGCATAACGAATAAAATAAATCATATTTTTGATTTTAATTATACAGTGAATTCTTCGGCGCTTTCCTCGGTTGACGTGCTGAAATACTTAGGCATACATATATCCGCGAATTTAAGCTGGTCGAACCATGTTACAACTATATGCGAAACTGCGGAAAAGAAGGTTTGGTTCTTGCGACGGAAATTGCAGTTAGCCTCACAGTCAGTAAAAGTAACAGCTTATTTAACGTACGTTCGACCCACGTTAGAATATGCCAGCATAATCTGGGATCCTTATCAGACAGGATTAATTAAGAGACTGGAAAGAGTTCAACGACGAGCAGCAAGGTTTATTCTATCCCGTTATGCTCGCACAGATTCGGTCTCCGAAATGCTCGGTTTGCTGAACTTCCTACGCTCGCGGAAAGCAGGCGCATAGCTAGGTTAAAGTTCTTTTTTCTTCTCACTAAAAACACATTCAACATCAATAGCGAACAGTATTTGATAGCACGACAAGGTAGAACACTACGGAAAAGCAAATAATATACTTTTCAAATACCTCAGATGCACATTAACGCTTCCGCATATTGCTTCTTTCCAAGAACCATTAAAGAATGGAATGAATTACCGGTGTCCACGCGAGAAAGCATCAATGCGGAAGAATTTGAAAAAAACTTAAAGCAAGATTGAAAGATGCACGCATGTATACATGCTTTTTCTCTTTTTTTCTTTTCTTTTTGAGGGAGGGGGTGTATGACCTCGTTTATTAACACTGCATTTATAATCATATTGATCGGAGTATCTGTAGATTAATTTCGCTAATGTATCTTCTTCAGTCGCTTATGTTCACGTTCATTTATTAAAACGCTATTCACGTACTGCCTTCATGTACTGTACTAATTGCCGAAATACTGCTATTTACTTGTTTTATTTTTGTGCTATATGTATTATTTAAATCCCATGTTTTGTACTAATTGTTGAAGTGCTGCTTTGACCCACCCTATAACGGCCGACAGGCCAACAGTATGAGTACATAAAAACTCAGTTGTGCTGCACCTCAGCAGCCCCCTTGTCCGGGAAGGGCCAATGGTCCAAACCAAAGCACTCCGCCCAGTCAGCCCGAGTAGAGGGCGAGTGTAGGGGCCAATGTGCAGAGTGATGTTGGGTTGATGAGTAGATGTAAGGCTCTGGGACGCGGCGCCTTCGGGTGCCAAGTACTCTTCCCATCTGACAACGGCGCGGATAAGGGGTCTTGATTTTGGCTCAAGGTCACTAGAAAGTCGCTTACACCGGGAGCTAAAAGCATTGCATGCTTTATAAGCCTTGAAAAAAGCGGAGCGCTTAGACACAATCAAAGGATTTGTAAATCATTCTACGCGCCTGGCACAAAAAGGATGAGCACCCATACGCTGACGCGTGATGCGCGTTTACAAAGTGAAACATCGCTAATCTTTTGTTTCAATGGTTCAATTTACCATTTAATTACGATTAGCTATGCTTATCTGATCTAGTTCGCCTGCTGGCTACGCATAATTTGTATAAAATTCAAAGATATCGAAAACCGGCATGTTTCGAGCCAGGTGCTGTTTTCCCATTTATTTTTTCCGGCTGACAAAAAACGCCCCGCGAAGAATGAAAAGACAGAATATCACCTGACTAACAGTGCGCCCGCAACAAAAAAAGCAGCGCTCTGTTAGATACGGGACTTTTCCTGAGCTTCCTTCGATTTCACCAGACCTCATCGAATCGCCGTCACTTCTAATTAAGGAGCGCTGAAGCACATCTACCACGTTCCCGAGGCACAGCACGTCCACACAAGTGGGCGTCCTCCACCTCGTGCGCCGCATGTGGAGCTATTTTCCTACTGCTTGACTCTTCCTGAAAATGAAACGGGAGCCTGGCACGGTTCCAGGTAACCTGGGTCCAGAGCAAAGCTGCCTTGCGGCTCTGAAAGGCCGCTCGAGAACGATGAGTGTAAGTCACCGTGAAACCCTCGGAACCCCCATCCGCCTGTTGTGAAGGCAGTAGCAGACCAGCAGGGCACTACCGGAGACAAGTGGTCCCTCAGACCGTAAAGCGCATGGAGCGACCCTCTGAGTCGACTGTGACTACACTCGCACGGGCGCCTGCCATTGGTAGAAAATTACGACACCTGAGCGGGTTCGACGATTGACCGAACAGGACGTGACCTCGAGACACCGAAGGGGTTCAAAGCCAGAGAGCGGGAGCAGAGAATAAGCAAGCATGCCTTCCTTCATCTCTTTCGGGCTTGTTGCCACGGCCCGCAGAGTCCGACTTGCTGCCGACCATCCATGGCTGTATTACTGCTAATTTCTTTGTATCTTTACTGTGAATAATGTAAATACACTTGCAGTTTTCATGTCAAAGTCCTCCACAACCTCGGCCAGCTCCCGCACTCAACGGCTAGGTCCAATATCTGGGACACAGCAATTCGGATTGTGCTCCAGATCCAACAGCTCTTAAGCACTATCCGCAGAAGTTATTGTGCGCTGTCTTTTGACGACGCACGAACCACCACTTATCGGCACTCTTTCGTTATGAACACCAAGGTGCCGCGCTGCCATGGGCGGGGTGCGCCATATAAAGTCCCAGATCTACCACTAACTGCTATGGACGTTGTTTGAGGGTGCTGCATTTTGATCCAGACGAACGCTTAGTCAAGTGATATTTTTCATTTTTCACGGGCTTTTTTTATTACCAGCAAAAATCAAGGAGCAAAATGTATTTGGGTGATATCATGCAACTTGTAAGTTTCTTAGGATTTTCTAAAAATTCTTCATTGACAGCACGATATTCAGAGCAGTAATTGAAAAATTAGCTAATTGCAACTAATTATCAAATTGAGTGGCATCTACAAAGAAATTATACGCCTCTACTCTACTTGACTAGGATAGATCTGCACTTGGTTATCGTCGCGTAGAATGGCCCACCATTTTAAAAACTCGACGCATGGTAGTTGACATTTATTTCATCGAATAACCGCTGCACGTTTGCATAGGAATTAATTTCAGGCGTTATACTTTTATTTAGGAGAGCCCACGTTTCTCCTTTTTCTCAGTTGCGTCGTTAAAGCTTTCCTGGAAGACCGAAAGTCTTTGAAGCATCCAAAAAGTTTTGTTAGCAATAAGTTCACGCTGTCCAAGTAGACTCTGCAGAACTAAGGCACATCTTTTAATCTATGTCAACCTAATATTTCGTGAAGTGCTTAACTAAGCACTCTAAATTTACATCTGATTCGTGATATTCCCTTCATTGTCATTATGTGTAACCTGTGTTTGGTACGAAGATTACATTTGGGCACTACGCTTTCAAAACTTATGCAAAAATACAATCATTAGCTCATGCGAGCGAAGACTGAGACATAGAAGCAGTGATGTCATGAGGTTGAAAGTTAGTTTGATGTTTCCTAAGGTAGAGAACCATTAGGAGGGATTTATGGAGAGGCAGGACGCGAAAGGAAGTGGTAAACTGGACTATCATGCCCTCATTTTATTCTTGCGTGAGACCTCGTGGAAAGTGGTGCACGAGTGCCCTCACACGCACGTGTTTACGCAACGTGACACATCCGCTGTTCCCAGCTCCAGAGTCTGTTACTTGTTCTGGCGACACTAGCAAATAAACAAAGATAGTTGCAATATGCCAGATCACGACGGCTTTTGCGCTTGGTGCTCTGCTAATTTTCTCGACTGCGGCACCGAATTCATGAGATTAGTCGAGGCTGAAAGGTTCCTTGCTGCCGACCGCCTCAGTTTTATCCGTCTCGAGGATTTCATTGACAAAACCACGGAAATACATGCGATGTCTGTGCAAACGTCCGGCCTGCTCGCGGAGCCGCAACAGATTTTTTAAAAAGAGAGAGATCCTCCCGAGCGGGCCGGAGGTTGGAGAGGGGAACGGCTCGAGCATAAACGGGCCTCTCCTAAAGGTGCATCTTCTTGTGCATGGCGTAGTTGCACTGCTACAGGTAAGAAAATTGACTGTGTTCAACATCCGCAGGCAACTCCGCGGTGTGACTTGCGCTGAAGTGAATATGATCATATGACCTTAGTAACTCATATGACAGCCATAAGACATATCACCTTAGTAACTCAGGGGACCAACTGCAATGCATGCTCACTGACCTGGAGAGGCAAAGCAGAAGGGTGGGTCTAAATATTAATCTGCAGAAAACTAATGTAATGTTTAACAGTCTCGGAAGAGAACAGCAGTTTACAATAGGTAGCGATACACTGGAAGTAAATAAGGAAATACATCTACTGAGCGCCGGTAGTGACCGCGGATCCAGATCATGAGACGGAAATAATCAGAAGAATAAGAATGGGCTGGGGTGCGTTTGGCAGGCATTCTCAGATCATGAACAGCAGGTTGCCATTATCGCTCAAGAGAAAAGTGTATAATAGCTGTGTCTTACCAGTACTCACCTACGCGGCAGAAACCTGGAGGCTTACGAAAAGGGTTCTAATTAAATTGAAGATGACGCAACGAGCTATGTAAAGAAGAATGATGGGTATAACGTTAAGGGATAAGAAAAGAGCAGATTGGGTCAGGGAACAAACGCGAGTTATTGACATCTTTAAAATCAGGAAAAAGAAATGTGCATGGCCAGGACACGTAATGAGGAGGGATGATAACCGATGGTCATTAAGGGTTATGGACTGGATTCCAAGGGAAGGGAAGCGTAGCACGGGGCGGCAGGAAGTTAGGTGGGCGGATGAGATTAAGAAGTTTGCAGGGACGACATGGCCACAATTAGTACACGACCGGGGTAGTTGGAGAAGTATGGGAGAGGCCTTTGCCCTGCAGTGGGCGTAACCATTCTGATGATTATGATGATGATGATATATGATCATCATCATCTTCATTATCATCATCATCGTCAGCCTATTTTATGTCCACTGCAGGACTAAGGCCTCTCAGTGCGATCTCGAATTACCCCGGTCCAACGCCAACCGATTCCAACTAGCGCCCGCGAATTTCCTAATCTCGTTGGCATACCTAGTCGTTTGCCATCCTCGACTGTTTCCATTTTCTCTCGGTTCTAAACTGCTCTGTTTCCGTCCCTTACAGTTATGCCTAGCATTCTTCGTTCCATCGCTCTTTGCGCGATCCTTAACCTGATCTCAAGCTTCATGTCAATCTCCAAGTATCTGCCCCATACGTCAGCACCGGTAAATTGCACTGACTGTACACCTTCCCGTTCAATGATAAGGGTAAGCGTCCACTCAGAAGTTCACAATCTCTGCCGTATTGTATCCAAACCATTTTTATCCTATGAATTTCCTTCTCATGATGAGGCTTCCCTGTGATTAGTTGACCTACGTAAACGTACTCCTTCACAGACTCTAGAGGCTGACTGAGGATCCTGAACTCTTGTTCCCTTACCAATGTATTCATCATTATCTTTGTCTTCTCTATATTAATCTTCAACCCCACTCTTACAATCTCTCTGTTATGGTACTGAATCACTTGTAACTCGCCTGCATTGTTGCTGACTAGAACAATGTCATCGGAAAACCGAAGGTTGCTGAGATATTTACCGTCGATCTTACTCCTAAGCCTCCCCAGTTTAATAGCTTGAATACCTTTTCCAAGCACGCAGTGAACAGCATTGGAAATACTGTGTCTCCCTGTCTGACCCCTTTTTTATCCGTATCTTCCTACTTTCTTGTGCGGAATTACGGTAGCTGTGGAATCTCTGTAGATATTTTCGAAGGTATTTACATGAGCGGCCTGTACTCCGTCATTACGGAATGCCTGTGTGACTGCTGGTATATTCACTTAATCAAATGTCTTTTGTAATCATGAAAGCCATATACAGATGCCTATTGTAATCTGCGAATTTCTCGATTACCTGATTAACGACATGAATATGATTAATTGTAGAGTATCCCTTCCTGAAGCCAGCCTGTTCCCTTGGTGGACCAAAGTCTAGTGTTTCCCTTATTCTATTGGAAATTATTTTGGTTAATATTTTATATAATACTGGGAGTAACCTAATGGGCCTATAATTATTCAAGCCATTAACGTTTCCCTATTTGTATATTTGTATAATGTTGCATTCTTCCAGCTTTTTGGGACCCTTGCTCTCGATAGACACTGCGTATATAGAGCCTCCGGTGTTCGAAGCATGATGTCTGCTCCATCTTTGATAAAATCCACTGTTATTCCATTTTATCCTGCCACTCTTTCTCGTTTCATGTCTGGCAACGCCCATTTGACCTCATAGCTAGTTATATGAGGAGTTTCTGTATCCTGTTCGTTACGTTTTCTAATTGAGGTATCCCGACTGCTCTGGGTACTGTACAGGTCAATATAGAATTCTTCCGCTGCTTTTACTATACCTTAAAGATTGCTGATGATATTACTCGGCTTTTCTTTCAGTGCATACATCTTGGTTTGTCCTATGCCAAGTTTTCTTCTCACTGATTGCAGACTGCGTCCATTTTTAAGGCTTCTTCAGTCTTTCTCACGTTGCAGTTTTTACCATCACTTATTCTCGCCTTGTTGATCAGTTTTGACAGCTCTGCTATTTCTACCTTATCTCTTGGCTTGGACAGTTTCATTCTATGTCGTTCCTTAATAAGGCCTTTTGTTTGTTGGGAGAGTTTGCCTACTGGTTTCCTTGGTGCCTTGCCTCCCACTTGAATTGCTGTCTCTGAGGCCAGCTTAGTTACGGTTTCATTCATCACCTCTATGTAACCTTCATCTCTCTGTTCTAAGGCTGCATATTTGTTTGCAAGTACGAGCGTCAATTCGTCTGCTTCTAGCCGTATTGTCTCTAGGTTGACCTGTTTCTTCTTAGCCAATTTTACTCTTTCTCTCTTTAAATTGAGCTGAATCCTAGCGCCCACAAGCCTATGATCACTGCACTTTATCCTACCTATCACTTTTATGTCATGCACACTAATATGATCGGCAGAAAGTATGACATCAATTTCATTTCTTGTTTCACTATTAGAGCTTTCCTAGGTGCACTTTTGGTTGCTACGATTCCGGAAAAGGTGTTCATTATTCGAAGCTTGTCCCTTTCTGCGAATTCTACAAGCATCTATCCTCTAGTGTTTCTAGAATCAAAGCCGTAGTTGCCAATTGCTTGTTTACTAGCCTGCTTTTTCCCCACTTTTCCATTGAAGTCGCCCATTACTACAGAGTACTGAGTGTACTTTTCCCATCGCTAAGTTAACATCCTCATAAAAAACATCTACTTCCTTATCATCGTGACTGGATGTTAGAGCGTCGGCTTGTACGACTACTGCTACCCTCTCGATATTGCTGTAGAATTCGTCAATGTTTCCCGCAAGTCCTTATAGATTAGGAATCCCACCCGGTATTGCTTCTTATCTGGGAGACCTCTATAGAAGAGGACAAGGCCGTTATTCAGCAATGTATAAGCCTCCCCAGCTCTAATCTCATTAAGGCCGATGATATCCCAACAATGTCTGATAGTTCTTCAAAAAGTCCTGCTAAGCTAGCCTCACTCGACAGAGCGCGGCTGTTAAAGGTTAACAGGGTGAGTTTCTATCGGCGGCCTGTCCGGGCCCAGAATTTTAGATCCCTCTGCTGCGTTACAGGTCTGACCGCACCCTTGGTCAGGTGCTCCCCAGCTGCTGGGGACTGAGGGCCATGAGTTAATTGTAGGAATCATCGGGAAGGTAGTGGCCGAATGTTGAACCATGCAGGTGAATTCCTATTTTGGTGAGGGGGTGTCTTCGTTCGAGCTAAGAGAGCCTTTCTAATTCGGTTGTAACTGGATTAGTATAGCCCCACTCTCTCTCGGTATCTCTTGCTGGTGTAAGGCGTCACTCCAAGCCTACAGAAGTGCACTGCAGGAGGTCAAATTCAATCTCACCGTTGTCAGACTTAAAAAAAATCTTATTGAAGGATTCGAACTTCCGGCTACGGCAACCGAGCATTCGGCATAGCTCAGTAAGTCCCCTAGGCGGCGAGACTACCTCATCGCCAACAAGTACAGCCCAGAGGAATCTGCATGTCCAAAAACTTATTTGATTTATCCGCTATAGATAGAACCGACTAGAGATATAACTCAGTATAGAACGATTTTCAAGCGGTTCTGGCCTTGTAGCTCCGCAATTCTCGCGTGCGCAGTGTTGGAATCTCAGCGCTGACACCCGTTGTTGCAAATGGGTTGCAAGCCCCAAGGGTAGCGTTGGCCTGGCGGCCTGGGGCACAACTGGAAGCATCCGAAGGTCCGAGCAAAGCATGAGTCGACTACTAACAGAACAACTTGTTTATTCTATCATCGCATAAGAGCGGGCGGTCAGGTCGACCGAAGTGGAGAGACGGGAGAGCACGTAACTCAACAGAAGAAATCGGAGCCTCTCTCTTGGCGTCCGGGGGCAGCTGCTTTTATACTCTCGCAGTTGAGGGAAAGAAGGAACGCCTCATCGGAGGGGCACGTGATGCGCCGCTCGGGCACGTTGAGACGAGTAGGTGACGCATCCGCCGGGCCGGCGCCGTTCAGACCTCCTCGCTTCACAGTTGGGGGAGCTCCTCTCCCCGGCTGCCGCGCTTTGACAAGCGTGGGCACCAACATGCACACACACACACACACGCACACACGAAGACACGTGGCATTGGAACATGCCTGGACGCGCTTGGCGGGGAGGCGTAGCAGCGGCGCCGAACGGGCCAAAATGTCCGCCGCTTTGAACGAAGCCCCGGCGTCCGTTGCATCCGCGCCGGCTATACCGCGCGTTGTAGGCGAAACGTAACAGACCGCCCCGCCGGGGGAAGGAGATCCCGATGGTCAGGGGACTGCATCCGCTGTCCGCAGGGATGTCGCTCGACGATGCTCGCAACCGAAGTCGGTCGTCCCTCGGCGTTTCTTGAGCGCAGCGCACCGAGAAGGCCTCGTTCTCACGTTCAGGTTCACACAGGACACTGCAAAGTGACTTCGGGAGAGTTGCCATTTTTGTTTCTCGTTCCCAGCTAGCGTTAGAACTACGCCGAAACTCAACCGCTCAGTCAGCAAGCACGGCACAACCCTCACTAAGCCCTGCCAGGATCTTTCCCCTTTTATACCACTGCCTAGTTCCTTACAGTAGTCTAGCAGCACTCAGAACGCGTCCACAAATTGGAAAATGGCACTAGAAAGCACGTCATCACTTTGAAACACTAAACAAAAGCAATATGTTAAAAATCCTGCCCCAGGAAGAAAAACATCAGTAACAAACAATTTTGAGGCTGATTCTCACGTTAGGGGCTTCGCCTTAAGCCATCGGCGTTACTGTTGAGAATCCCCTTTTTGTAACGCACCTCAAAGGAATATTGTTGCAAAGCGAGGCTCCAGCGCAGGAGGCGACCATTTTTGGGAGAGATGGTCTGCAGCCATTGGAGAGGGCAGTGATCCGTCTCAATGATAAACCTCGAGCCGGCTAGGTAGCATGACAATTTCTGAACGGCCCACACGATACACGCACACTCTTTCTCGCTGGCGCTGTACGCCTGCTCACGACTGGTCAGCTTACGACTAGCATACAGGACGGGGTGTTCTACTTCTCCATTTTGCCGTTGGCACAGTACAACGCCCATGCCTCGCTCACTAGCATCGCACTGAACAACGAACCCTTTTGTGTAGTCGGGCGATCGTAGCACAGGCTTGTTAGGGCGCTCTTTAGGGCGCTAAAAGCTCTTTCCTTTGTCTCGTCCCAGACGACTGTTTGCGGCTCTGTCTTTCTTAGAGCATCCGTCAGGGGAGCCGCGATATCAGAGTACCTGGGGATGTACCTCTGATAGTAGCCGGCGACACCTAAGAACGACCGAATAGCGGTCTTCGTGCGCGGTTGCGGGAAGTCTCGCACAGCGGCCACCTTTATTTCAGAGGGGCGGCGACGACCCCGACCAATCACGTGACCGAGGTAGACAACCTCGGCCTGTGCTAACTGGCACTTGGGAGCCTTGACTGTCAAGCCCGCATCGCGCAGGCGGGTTAGCACTGCCCGCAAGTGGGCCATATGTTCAGGCCAGGATGCGGAGAATATCGCTACGTCGTCTAGATACGGTAAAGCGAATTCTTGCTGTCCCCGCAACACTTTATCCATGAGGCTTGAAAAGCAGTATGGCGCGTTCTTCAAACCAAAACTCAACACTTTAGGACGGAATGTTCCCATTGGTGAAATGAACGCCGCATACCTACTAGCCTCTTCTGTAAGTGGAACCTGCCAATAACCCCTGACAAGATCTAGGGTGGAAATAAACTGAGCGCTACTAACTTTCTCAAGGCGCTCCTCGATGTTAGGGATCGGATAAATTTGATCCTTAGTGATGGAATTCAGCCTGCGGTAGTCGATGCAAGGACAGGTTCCTTGCCCGGTACCTCAACTAAAATCATAGGGGAGGTATAATCACTCTCACCAGCCTCAATAACACCGAGCTGTAGCATTTTCTTTACCTCAGCCTCCATAATATCGTGCTGGCGGGGTGACACCCGGTACGCCTTGGATCGTACTGGCTCTGGGGAGGTAAGTTCTATATCATGAGTAAGGACAGAAGTCCTACCAGGCCTCTCAGAGAACAGACCTTGAAACTCTTGTAAGAGCTGGTGTAGTTCGGTTTTCTGCTCAGGCGACAGCGATGCTTTACTAATTAAGTCACTAATGACTTGATCGGTGTCTTTCCTGTTCGTCACTGAGCCTAGTCCCGGAAGCTCGACCGGAAGCTCGACCGGAAGCTCTTCAGGAACGTTTACCATCATGCACACCACTGCTTCCCGTTGTTTATAGGGTTTGAGCAGATTACAGTGGTAAACTTGCTGTGCTTTCCGCTTTCCTGGCAGACTGACCACGTAGTTGACGTCCGACAGTTTTTGAACAATCCGTGCTGGGCCCTCCCACTGCACGTCGAGTTTGTTTTTTAGCGATGTGCGCAATATCATGACCTCATCGCCCACCTCAAAACGACGGGCCCTGGCTGTCCGATCATAATAAACCTTGGCCCTCTGCTGGGCCTTTGCCATTGCTTCACCTGACAACTCCTGTGCCCTTCTTAAGCGTTCGAGGAGCCTAAGCACGTACTCCACCACGACTGGGTCGTCGCCCCTGCCTTCCCACGATTCTCGAAGCATGCGAAGCGGAGACCGCAGCGAGCGACCGTACACCAGCTCAGCTGGCGAAAACCCCGTAGCCGCATGCGGCGCGGTCCTTAATGCAAACATCACCCCAGGCAGACACAGCTCCCAGTCAGTTTGATGTTCAAAACACAATGCTCTCAACACGCGCTTCATGACGGAGTGGAGCTTCTCAACGGAATTCGATTGTGGGTGGTACACTGAGCTGTGTAACAGCTTTACCCCACACCTTTCGAGAAAAGTCGTCGTCAAAGCGCTAGTAAACACTGTGCCCTGATCTGATTGGATTTCCGCAGGAAAAGCAACTCGCGCAAATATGGACAGTAGTGCATTGACTATCTCAACTGAGCTGAGTTCTTTAAGCGGCACTGCTTCAGGGAACTTTGTCGCTGGGCAGATCACAGTCAAAATGTGTCTGTACCCCGTGGTTGTTACCGGCAGAGGTCCCACTGTATCAATAACGAGCCGTCTAAAAGGCTCCGTAATGATAGGTACCAACTTCAACGGCGCCCTCGATTTGTCCCCTGGTTTGCCCACCCGCTGACAGGTGTCGCATGTCTTCACAAAATGGTCTGCGTCCCGAAAACACCCTGGCCAATAGTACTCTTGCAAGAGACGGTCTTTAGTTTTCTTAACTCCTAGGTGTCCGGACCACGAACCCCCATGCGACAAGCGCAACAGATCCTGACGATAGCATTGAGGCACGATCAGCTGATCGAACTCCACTCCCCTGCGGTCTAGATACTTCCGGTACAGGACCCCACCTCTTTCCACAAAGCGAGCATTTTTCTTGGCGATACCTTCCTTGACAATGCAGCGTATGTTTTCTAGGCTGCCATCCTTCTTTTGCTCGGCTATCAAAGCCGAGCGGCTGACTTTTAGCAACCTATTAAGTCCGTCTGACGTAGGCGCGATGAGCAAATCTGCAGATAGCTCTTCTAACTTTCCCTTATCGGGCATTTCCTCTCCAGTATCTGGTGCCTTCAACGCTACAGGCTCAATTTTATTCAGTTCAGGCGTGCTCTGAATATCAGCTTGCTGCGCCTCTGACCCTTTCTCATTGTTCGACAACGTCGGCCCCGCAACTACCGCCTTTGCAGCGAGCTCCCGAACCTTCGATCTGGTTAAGGCCTGAACGCTAGCCTCACCAAACAAAAGCCCCTTCTCGCGCAGGAGGTGATCGGACCTGTTGGAAAATAGGTACGGGTACTGGGGGGGGGGGCAGCATAGATGACACTGCGGCGTCCGTCTCAAGCGCTCCGAAAGGTCCTTCAATAAGCACTTTGGCTACGGGCAGACACACGCTATGAGCTTCCACGGCTTGCTTGATCCATGCGCACTCGCCCGTGAACATATCGGGTTCTACGTAAGAGGGGTGAACTACATCCATTGTAGCTGCGGAATCGCGAAGCACTCGGCACTCTTTCCCGTTCACGAGGAGGTCTCGCATGTAAGGCTCGAGAAGCTTCATGTTCTCGTCAGTGCTGCATAATGACAAAAACAAGACTTTTGTTTTTGTTTCCGGACACTGCGCCAAAAAGTGACCCGGCTTCTGGCACGTATAACACACGCGCGCTTGCCTCGTCTCGAACCGCTTTCTGCGTTCGGCTTCGGCTGCCGCCGTCTCCTTACGTTCGGTCGGACTGATTTCACTCGCATCCGCACTACGTGTGTCGCCCCTTGCTCTCATGGGTGTGAACTTTGGCCTCTCAAACTTGGAGCCAAATTCACCATTTTGACCGTCCTTAGCTCCGCGAGCCCGACGCGTCACAAACTCCTCGGCTAGCTCGGCGGCTTTAGCCACCGTACAAACGTCTGGCCTATCCAAGACCCAGTACCGCACGTTCTCAGGTAACCGACTATAAAACTGTTCCAGCCCGAAACACTGCAGAACTTTCTCGTGGTCACCAAACGCTTTCTCTTCTTTGAGCCACTCCTGCATGTTTGACATAAGCCTGTAGGCAAACTCTGTATATGACTCACTTTTGCCTTTCTCATTTTCCCGAAACTTGCGACGGAACGCCTCCGCTGAGAGCCTGTACTTTTTTAGCAGACTCGATTTCACTTTGTCGAAATCCTCTGCCTCCTCTCTCTTCAAGCGAGCGACTACGTCGGCCGCCTCGCCGGGTAACAAAGTGAGCAAGCGCTGTGGCCACGTTTCCCGAGAGAACCCCTGCTTCTCGCACGTTCGCTCGAAGTTAACCAGGAACAAACCAATGTCCTCTCCAAGCTTAAACGGCCGCATCAGGTCAGTCATTTTGAACAATACTCGTTCTCCTGCACCGTGTGCCTGACTTCCATTACGAGCGCGTTCCATCTCTAACTCGAGACGCTTCATTTCCAAAGCGTGTTGTCGGTCGCGCTCTCTTTCTTTCTCTTGTTGCTCTCGTTCTATCTGTTCTTTACGTTCACGCTCTTCTTTTTCTTTCTGTTCTTTTCGTTCACGCTCATCTTTCTCTTTCTGTTCTTTAAGTTCACGCTCCTGTCTTTTTGCCCTCTCCTCAATGGTCTCATGGCATTCCGACAGCTCGTCATCCTCCGCTTCTAACTCAAGAATAGCCCTTAGCAGTTCTGGTTTTCTGAGTTTGCCTGAGACATCCAGGCCCAACCCCAACTCTCTTGCAAGCTCCAGCAATTTCGGTTTGCGCAACGACTTCCAATCCATGGCTACTCTGAATGCTGCTTTCTCTACTGCCTACTATTGTCTTGCCGCAAACTAACCCGGCAGCAACGACAACCACAATTACCAGCTTTGTTTCTGACACTAACAAAAGCCTGGCAAAACTCAGAAGAAGAAAGTCCCGCACTCACCAAACCTCTCAGCCAAGAATTCAGCGCAGTTGTTCCACTGCAGGCAACCAGTCATCACCCAGGGCTCGTTGCACTGCTCCCGGATGGTCGTTTTGCTGCTCAGCATACAGTCAACCGCATATCTTCGCTGCTGGCCTCCGTTGTCGCGATCTCACCACTGGCAGACAGTTGTTGGAATCTCAGCGCTGACACCCGTTGTTGCAAATGGGTTGCAAGCCCCAAGGGTAGCGTTGGCCTGGCGGCCTGGGGAACAACTGGAAGTATCCGAAGGTCCGAGCAAAGCATGAGTCGACTGCTAACAGAACAACTTGTTTATTCTATCATCGCATAAGAGCGGGCGGTCAGGTCGACCGAAGTGGAGAGACGGGAGAGCACGTAACTCAACAGAAGAAATCGGAGCCTCTCTCTTGGCGTCCGGGGGCAGCTGCTTTTATACTCTCGCAGTTGAGGGCAAGAAGGAACGCCTCATCGGAGGGGCACGTGATGCGCCGCTCGGGCACGTTGAGACGAGTAGGTGACGCATCCGCCGGGCCGGCGCCGCTCAGACCTCCTCACTTCACAGTTGGGGGAGCTCCTCTCCCCGGCTGCCGCGCTTTGACAAGCGTGGGCCCCAACATGCACACACACACACACGCACACACGAAGACACGTGGCATTGGAACATGCCTGGACGCGCTTGGCGGGGAGGCGTAGCAGCGGCGCCGAACGGGCCAAAATGTCCGCCGCTTTGAACGAAGCCCCGGCGTCCGTTGCATCCGCGCCGGCTATACCGCGCGTTGTAGGCGAAACGTAACCACAGGCGGCCGTGAACTCGACTAGGCAATATATGCATGCATTCTGACGGCGTCAGACAGCACCTAAAACGAGTAGCGTACAAAATAATGGCGGAAGTGGTCGCTTCTTTCAGCCGAAAGGCGACGAGACACAGGGTATTTCCAGCTTGTACTGCGTCGAAAGATGAAGTCATCGAGAGTGGATAGGCTGCATTGTCATATACACATAGTATATGTACGCGGAAACTTTCGCTCCTGAACGAATCGTAAGGCGTTGCCACTGGGCTCTCTGCAACGCAGGACCCATACTGATTCATACTGATTCAACTGCTAATCGCGTTTAAAATAATAATAACGCGCATGATGCGCTCGCCTCGATCACATAGCATCACGTAGCATTCTGCAATATACAGGCAGTAGAGCTTGTCGTCTTTCCAGAAGCTAAACACGCACTGTTGAACGACGCTAAAAACCTAATTTACGAGGTCAGTGTCTCTTGTCATAAAATCCCATGAAATTTTCGTTCCTGAGTTGTGTACATGTCTCTTTCGTTCACCGATCCCTGAGTTCAGGTCGTCTGCCTCGGCTGGCTGGCGCTCCGTCTTCTCGCATTACGCGTGTTCGAGGTTGTTTCCAGCCTAGGGAAGACAGCAGACATCCGCCACCCGTATAAAGGATGTACCAAACCCCGATGTAACACGAGAAACAAAAACAACCAATCGGACCAAGTTGCGTTTCTTCTAGCAGGTTACAAAAATTAGCGATTGCTTATTTCGAGTCAAATCAGTCTTACTATTGTTAATGCATTACTAGGGAAGAAATTGAACAAGTGGCAACGGAATTTACCTGATTGCGGAGTGTCGCAAAGAAAACTAGCAGAGCTGTGCACAGGTCCAATGTTACAAAGCTTGAACAACCGCACTTTTCAGCTGCTCCTAATTTTCCTGCGAGCAAAGGAACTTACAACTCACCGCTCTGAAGGAGAAGACTGCAACTTCTGCTTAAAGCGCGAAACTAAACCATGTCATCAAAACAATGTCGCTTCCTGGCGTATAATATAATCAACTTCATACCTTCTGAGGTAGAAATCCCACACCGCAAACGTGTCTGCGCACGGAAGCACATTAGTGAGAATATTCTAGCCATTTGGAGCATTAATAATAACACGGATTGGACAGAAAAGTGAGGAATATAAGCTACGGGTAAACGTGCACCGCAATAATTCAGCAAGCCCACACACCACACGTAAGCTTGCGGACGCGCACCCGCTCATTCGGAGAAGGTGCGGCACGCCGCGTGATCGTCGAAATGCGGTGCGATCTCGGCGAACAGCGGCTCTCTGTTATCCAGCGCTTGGACTGCCGCGCGTCGGCAAGACTGCCTACGCAGCTACGGTGCGGTACTCTCAAACCCCAGTGAAGCAAACTTATATCATGCACGAAAGTGATTGACCTTTTCTTTGTGTGCTGATCTAAGAGCTAGAAAAATATTACAATTAGGTTTATAGATATCGAAGCATTTTGAAACACTCAATAACAAAGTACGAAGTGGCGCGGCGTCTATGAATGAGCCCAGAGAACGCGTGCAGTTGCACGCATAGAAGTGCGTCTGTATGGGGACAAACCACCATTCCTCGCGAGGCGCGGCAGGCGCAACGCGCGTACATGCGAGGTTACGCGCGTCCGCATGCGTACGTATGGCCTGGGCTTTGAAGCTCCTGCCGAAAGGAAAGTAGGCTCCGGAATTTGAAAAGGCCACATAATCTTTAAATTTTGTAGAAAGAAGGAAGTGGTCTGTCCGACGCACATATTGGGGTCTAAGATCAGTGCTGATGTTTCTGACACATCCCAGCAGTTCCTCGATAGTTTTAGATGACTTTACTTGCACATTCCTAGGAAGTGTTTTGGATAAGCCATGAAGAATCATTGGCGCTGCTGCTCGGTCCCACCTTTCAACTGGGTTTTCTTAAAAGCTGCCAAAAAGCGCGTTCTCTGCTATTTGCATGTATCCGTCATATGTCTAGCGTAATGTCCTACCACATCTTGGAAAGTCCGCTGAAAAACTGACCCATGTTCCTGATGCGTCGCAGGAGTTTTTCTCACACGCTTGTTCGCAGAACTGGATCCAAGTTTCTGAGCTTACGCTTTCTAAATCAAAGAGGTCGGGCTTCATTCTCTGCTTGTTTTGTCGTTGTTAGTCTTGAATAACACTCAGAAGATTTGTCCACGAGTTGCTGCTGTCGTTCGCCGTGTTGCTGCTGCAAGCGAAGCATTTGTAACAAGCAGGATTCCTTGTTAGAGTCGGTCCAGCTCGCTGATGTTCTCGCCGTCAGCTGCACCACTGGCGCCATGATGTGCTCTTCAAATTCGAATTGCTTCATTCTCAGCTACAGTGATGCTTGAACATCAATGTCCTGCAGCGTCTTCCCAGCCATTTTGGCGACGAACTCACGAAGCGTGGTAGTGGTGATGCTTTCGGATAAATCATACTTGACGTCCTCAACCACTTCACGCGTTGAGAAATACGACTGATGGTGTGAGCGTCTGGCTGTAGTCATCGTTATCCACATAATAGAGGCTTTTATCGTGTGACAGACGGCACCAATATAACATTCCGCGAGTAAAGCACGATCTGTTTATTCTTCTTCGTCTCCTTCACCCCGTTCCTACCAGATCTGTCCATCGTCATCTCGGTCCACTAAAAGACGTTCCGACACCCCGCGTCTTTGCTTACACCGCTGCTTCGTGCGCCTGCAAGGATAGGATGAGAGGCAAGAGAAATTCGCCGCGCCTTGTATGCATGCTGCTCCTCAGGAGTCCTCACTATACGTGGTCTTCCCATAGCGCTGCTACAACACAAAATCATTTGATAGGTGGGTTCTCCTTTACGAAGGTGTGGTTACATCACTCCCTGTTTCGTATGCTGCAGTGAAACTTCCGTCACCGCGGCAGCTTGCGTAAGAGTAATCTTTACGGGGAAGCATATGAGGGGAGCGCTATAGCTAAACATTTTCACACCTTTAAGGGTGTTAAAAGGGGTATATCTTGTGCGCTTTGTGTGTGTGCATGTGCATTGCATACGATTGGTAGTTATACACCCAATAAACCTCTTCAAAAATGAAGCGGCGGCTGTCCCCGCCCTGAATATAGTTTGATGTAAGCCACCCTGGAAGACTGCAATGTGAGGTGTCGTTTCTCGGGAGGACCAGAGGGAAGGCGTCAGGTGTAAGCTTGCTCCTTTTTCCCTCTGCCCTGATATGTCAACTTACTTGATTGTAAGTGTAAAATAAACGTTTCATGAACCGCATGAATATGTCAATAATAAACCTTCGTCAATTGTGCTTCACGATTACACTAATTTCGATATTAAAAGCTTGGGCTTTCCATTGGCCCACATTTCCGTTAAAGTAGACAACTGCCTTTGGGGACGGTTCTGGGCGAATGCAAAAGCGCCCGTGTCCCATGCAATGGGATTACGTTCAAAAGTCCCAGGTAGTCCAGATTATTCCGAAGTCCCCCTGTACAGCGTGCCGCATAATCAAATCGCTGTTTTGGCCCGTGTAACCCTACAATTCAAGTAGACAACTGCTGAAATTGTGAATAGCTGGTTATTTGGGCTGTTTTGCATAGGTACCTGTTGGTTTCCGTAGCTTTCATAATTTGGAAATGATATGAAAATATGAAGAGTTAACGCGTTTGCAAGCCCTTCGAAAATTGCCGCACATTGTCCTATTAAAATGCACAAAAATGGAATTCACATGGCATGCCCTGACTCTCGAGAATGTGTCTGAGTGAATTGGATATTTATATTCAGGAGCTTGTATCGCGTCACACAGGTGCTTTTATACTTTATCAGTAGCAGCGTTAAAGTGTAGTGTTGGGTGCGAGTCATGTGGTACAGGTATATATATATATATATATATATATATATATATATACGTATGTATGTGTGTGTGCGTGTGCGTGCGTGCACGCGTGAGTGCGTGTGAGTGAGACAGATTTCGCTCCACGAAAAAGCAGGACTTGTGTCTACTGACCTCCTGAACAACACTTTGCGATGTCGTGAACGTCGCTTAAATAATAGTTTTGAAGTCCCAAAAAGTAGCGACGTTACGCTAACGCATTTCTCTCATTTACCACTAAATTACCGCTGAATTGTTTTAATCATCGGCGTTGGTTCGCCAGAATTGGCAAGAACACACAATGATCAATCAAATTTGTTTAATTCATAGTTAAAGCCAGCATAGTAGTGCAAGTCACTAGTGCGAATCTGACACTAACAATAGTCAGGACATTAAACTTACCTTAAGAAATCTTTGCAGCAACTTTCATAGGAGGTAACAAGTTTAGGGAACACTTTAAGAATATTAAACAATGCCGGTCATGCTGCCTCAACAGCGTATGAGCATGCTAGCACACAGGGGTATTCAAATTTCCATGCAATGAACTTTGACTGCAAGATCTGTGGTATCAGGCTTCTTTTTTTTTCAATAAACTGCACATAGTCAATATTTTTGGTTTTTGTCACGGCAACCAAAATATGTATCTTGTGATCTTGTATCTCGTCCTAATAGCGTTTGCGTATCTAGAACTGAAAGCGTAATTTATCACAGGTTATACAGATAACAGAAACAGTGTCGCAATGCCCACCCTTTGTGCTCCCTATCAGAAAGTCATCAGGGCCGGATACTTACGTTGGCCTTCAGAAAAATGGTTGATGTCAAGTTCAAAGCAGTTGCGAAGTAAATGTAAGGAGCCAAATCTGCATTTAAAACTGTGAGGCAAGGCAATTCAAGAAATTTCAAGAAACCACGCTGTCTCATGGTAGTTAACTAACCCTTCTCAGCGGACCACAGGCCTATTCTTTTACTTAACTGCTGACGAAAATTGCAAGCATGTTCGATTTAACACAGTTTTGGAGAAAATAGCAGGCCCATCATTGTCTCTGAGCGCAACCTTTCGCCTTTTGCATCGTTAAAGTCTCTTTCCAGGTTATTGAGGGACACGTCTTGAAAAAGGAGTGTTTCATAATTTTTAACCTACATAATGTATTAGTTGGGGCTAGACAGGGCTCGACGGAAAAAAAAAGAAATGCACGCGAGCACTTTTCACCTAGATGCTTTCGGACAGCATACAGGTGGCATAATGCACATTTAAGAGAAAGAGTGGCCTTCAGTCACAGTGGGTGGGCGGGGGCCGACTTGCAGCCAATGCGTCTCATGCGTGCAGTGGCAACACAGGTTGAGGAATGGTTGTAGAAGTGGGTTATAGTGAATAGATTAGTACTTTTATGAAATGTCCCACAGTGAGGGGAAACATGCAAGGCAGGTTATGGGGTGAAGATGGTTGTTTCAGGTGAGAGTAGGAAATTTCAGGCTGTAGTTGAGCTCCTACAATATGAAGGAGCATATAAATAGTTGGAGGCCAACATAAACTGAGTAGGAAGGACGTCACTGTTCACAACATGAAGTAGAAATTGGGAGCTTGAGGAAGAGTTGCAAGTTTGAATAAGCGAATACTACTTTTCAGCCTATTGCCAAGCTAACACATTTGAACAAGGAAGGCGTGCTCTGAGGAAGATAGTTGTCAGCACATGCTAAATTTTTTATGGAAATATGCCAAAAGGCTGACTCAGTAATAGAATACACAATAAAAAGCTCGAGTAGGCGGAAAGGCCTTTATAAACTACAGTGGAGAGTTTGAGATTGTTGGGCTGCATGTAATTATTGCAGGGCAGGTGAGCATGCAGGTGCGATTTGTTGTTTTCCCTCTCTGTACAATAGTGTTCTTATTCTCCTAACATATAAACTATGCGTGAAAAAGAACGATTTTCTCATGTCTTGTGCATAGCAGTTTTATTTTATCTTGCCCCATGAAGTCTTTTGCTGTAGTCACTTTGAAGTGTAGTGCATAGCTATATTGAAGGTCCTATAATATGAATTTTATAGCGAGGTCACATCCGTGCTCCTGGAGATCTGGACCCATTACTGAGAGATCTCGTTGGTAATGTCTTTACATTTTATGCTTTCATTTTACAATGGTGAAAAGACTACTGTAAATTCATTTATTTTTGCTATTGTGTATGAAGCTAGTATTCAGTCTAGTGTTCGCAGGAAATTGCAGTTCCTACTTTTGAAAACTAGAAATGCCTCCTCCCTTTCTTTTATCATAATCACTTCCAGAGCTATGCTTTCTGTTCAGTCACATTAATTAAGATTGTCGTTTTGAAAAGCTCGTTGTATTGTCAAATTTCCCGTAGTGCACAGGACCGTAATGAATTGTACAGAGTGAAGTTTCATGGTTCTGATGTTATTTTCCTAATGCAGGAAGGAAGATTCGAGCGTACTAATGCAATGAAATTAGTGGTGAAGTTTCCCAGAGAATCGAGTCATTGTTGCCCATTCTTACCCGCGAACACCGTTGTCGCTTTTATGAAAGCTAAAGGTGACTTCCTGTAAAAATTACATTTTTCAGATGAACCTTATCAACATTTTTCTAATATTCGGTCAACCAGTATGCAGTTCTATTTTTTTCCCTGTTTCATACAATCGTTTCTTGCTAGAGAATATTAAGCGTGATGCTTACCGTCGCGGTATGTTTGTTTAACGCATTTGAACTAATACATTTCAACCTTTATTCAGTAACCAGAGTATGGCTGATTTAATAAACATCTGTTTCTCACTGATGTATTGATATACTAGAAGCCCTATTCTTGCATTACCGCAGCCAGTAAAAATAATCAGGAAATTAGCAGTGTATTTTAACTCGCTGCATCCACCTATTGTGGCCAGGAGAATACATTTTTGAAAAGTGGTTTGATATTATATGGCCCCCATGGATACTCCACTTTGCGCCTAAACAGTAAATGTGGAATATTTAGGATTTTGTTTTGCAGTAGGAAGGGAGCCCATATTCAAGGGACATATCTTATAACAGACCATGCAGTGCATTCTCATTAAAAACATTTAAGGAAACAGGAATTGTAACGGAAACGTCTGCTAACAGAGCACTTTTAACTTGTTTACCTTGCAAAGCAGTGCGTCAATGTCAGGAGCGGTTTTCATACTTGAGGCGGTTGCATCGGACGCAGGTGGGCGCCGCGTGAGAAGATGCTCTTGGCAGAGCTCGCCGAAACTCTGGCAAAGCAAAATGAGTTGAGAAACAGCGCCTGGGTCTTTTGACAGCAGTATATCAGTATATGAAAGGCATCGTCGGAAATGTCCTTCATGGTATGACGCACGTTGTCCGCCTTCGTTGCGTTGACACGCCGCCAGACCTCGATGACGTCCTCTTGTAGCTGTGAAGTGTTTCATCAGCTTTCTGGGATCGGCTTCGTAGGCGTTGTTCAGCCCGAAGCTTGCGCTCGCCCAGGCGGCCCAAAACTTCCGCGGTGATGGTTTTGAAGCTATGCCATGTGTGGATATCGTGCTTTGTTCTTTATAAACTCCAGCTTGGCGACGTCCGTTGCATAGAAGATCACGTTTCATTGTGATCGTGAATCGTGATCACGAAGATCACGATTCAAGGGGATCGTGCCATTTGTTGGTGTTGTTCTCTCTTCATGCGATTTCAGCGAATCTTCAACGACTTTCTCATCGGTATCGCTGAAGATGTCAGGATCTCGTTGACGCACGGCACTGGCACATACGATGAATGGAGAAACCGTCGGGGATATCTGGCTGTTGTCGTCAGGCATGATGGCCGGCAGAATCCGGCTGCGCAGTTCTAGGCTAATCTAAAACCGCAGCAACCTCTACCAAAAATTGGAGGACGCTTAAGATTCGCCTTCAAGAGTGGAACGCGATAGCGTTATCGCACCCCATTCGCAACGCCCACTTATTCGCTCGGCATACTCTTGAGTCACACAAAGACATAGTTTTCATATACAACACTTCTAAGTCCACAGCACAACTTTTTTCGAATTATTTCTTTTAGGAGCACCGCGCAGACGCATGACTCCTCGCCAGTAGCACGGCACACATCGCAGGGGACGCTTTCCCACCAGACGCGCTACGGCGCAGCGATCACGTCAGGGGCGTCCCGCATCGGACGCTGCACCTAGGAATCGCGCTGTGAGCGGAAAGAGGAGCCGCGTCACTTAAACACGAGGGTTGGAGTGACGCACGCTGGAAGTTGGAAGGGGAGAGAGCGAGAAAACTTATTAAGTGCAAGCGTCTTGGGGCATTCTAGCACCGGTCCACGCACAGCCCCAATGCGCTCAAACGAGACGAAGGGGAGAAGCGGGCGAGTGGCGCGCCACCTCTCGGGGCAGCCCCGTATATTGCGAGCAGGGGGTATTCTGTGTTTGTCGCAAGATGGCTCTGTGTGTGCGCCAAGCGCAGAAGGAATGTAGCGCAAAGGTACTTCACTACTCGTTTAACTGCGACTTCTTTAATTTATATGCTCATAATTACCGATATACACCGCAGTATAACTTTCTACGGCCCGTTTCTAAGGCAACACCATATTCACTAGAGGCGCTTTTGTCACGCTTTGAACCATCGAACTCATGGCTGAGTGGTAGCGTCTCGGTCTCACACTCCGGAGACCCTCGTTGGATTCCCACCCAGCTCATCTTGCAAGTTGTTTTTATTTGTGAATTGCCTTCCGGGATTTTTTCGCTCACGGCCAACGCCACCGACGCCGACGACACCAGCTTTGCTGCGACAAGAGCTGCTTAAAGCTATCGCGTTAAAATCTAAAGCGTGCAAGGGACAAGACACGAAAGCAGCAGGCAGCGTTTCAGCCAAAGTAAGCCAGGCGGTCTCCAGCTCGCGCTCCCTTGGAAAACTGACGATGTGGCTGTTGCGCCGATAATTACCTTCAATATAATACATATATATATGCTGGTTACATGTCCAGTTTGGCAGACGAAGCCCATCGGTCAAGTCAGTCAGTCGCTCGTAGATTCTAAGGCTTCAGACGGGCAACGTGAGTGCTTTCGGTTTTGGCCGAGTGTCGTCCACTGTTTGTGAGAAATGCAATGGTATAGCTGACGTCGCTGAAGCGGTCAAGTATAGCGTATAGCGTACGGCCCAGCCTAGAGGGCCAAGAACTTCTAGCACCAGCCACGCTTCCGTAATGGCGTTGAGAGCCACACAAAATAACCAGGATGGATATATACACGTAGGCGAGGGCCGTCTTTGCGGATCTTCGACCGGTCCTGCGAAGGCAAGGTGCAAAGCCGAGCAAGGCGTGTCTTCTGCTCGAGACATGATCTTGGTAATGGTGTCATTGTCGTGAGCGAAGTGAGGAAACATTCTGTCGAGCGTGTAGAGAATCGGACTAGCATCAGTTTATTTATTTATTTATTTCAGTACTCTCAGGGCCAGAGGCATTAAAGAGAGGAGGGGCATAGAAAATCGGCGGCAGTCTTCTTAAATTTGTAGACGTCGGTGATGGCAGCCATAAGGAAGGGAGGTGGTTCCAGTCATTTTCAGTTCGAGGAATAAATGAATTTATGCAAAGGCTAGTTCGGCATTGCGGTATTCCTACCTTGAAATTATGGTCAGTGCGTGAAGATATATAAGATGGAGAGAGGAGTAACTTATCTTTGAGAATAGAGTTGGTATTATAAATTCTGTGAAAAAAAACATAAGCGAAAATATTTACGGCGCAGAGAAAGAACGGGAAGACCAAGTGCATATTTCATTGCAGATACGCTCGCTGGTCGGGAATAATTTGAAACAATAAAACGGGCGGCGCGGTTTTGAACAGACTCTAAAGCGTTAATTAAGGTTATCTGATTAGGATCCCAAATGGAGCAAGCATATTCTGGTTTAGGTCTGATGAACGTCCTATATAAATGAAGCTTAAGGGTGCTGTTGGAAGCCATCAAATGGCGCCGTAGGAATCCGAGCGTGCCGTTAGCCTGGTTAGATATGTAGTTGACGCGCATTTTCCAGGACAGATTGTGTTAAGTGAATACCCAGGTATTTGTACGATGAGATATGATAACGGAGTGTTATTAAGAAGATAGCGAGGGGTGTATTCAGGAGGACGGCTGGAGATACGCAGGTGTTTGCACTTAGTGGTGTTAAGTGTCATGGGCCATTCCCTGCACCATGAAGAAATTGCGTTCAAGTCCGATTGCAAACATGCTTCACCAGAAGGATTAGTAATTCAACGATAAAGCACACAGTCATCTGCGAAAAGATTTATATAGGAGATAACGTTATCAGGAAGATCATTAATGTAAATTAAAAACAGTAGAGGACCTAACACAGAGCCTTGAGGTACTCCAGAAATTACGAAAACAGGAGGCGAGTCATAATCATTAACTGAGACTTTTTGACTACGGTTGGAACGAAAACATTTATTCCAGCCTAATACCTGATCGTTAATATTAAGAGCACCGAGTATAATTAATAATAGATCATGAGAAACAGTGTCAAACGCGTTAGCAAAGTCTAAAAAAACGCAATCCACAATAAAGTTAGCATCCATAGCGCGAAATAAATCATTAGCGAAAGATAGGAGCTGTGTCTGACACGAAAAAAGTTTTCTGAAGCCATGTTGACATGAATTGAAAAAGTTGTTAGATTCTAGGAAGGTAATAAGACGAGAATAAATAATGTGCTCAAGAAGTTTACAGGTAACGCTGGTTAATGAAATGGGCCAATAGTTTAGTATTGAAGCTTTACTACCTGATTTATGCAATCGAACCACCTTCCCCACCTTCCAATCAGGAGGGATGGCACAACTCTGTAATGACTGTTCAAAGATTGCACAAAGAATCAATGATAAGCAGGTAGATGCGCTTTTCAAGAACTTCGTTGTAATGCCGTCGACGCCTGAACAAGATGAAATGATCTGTTTTTCCATTAAACATGTCTAACCAACCGAATCAATGAGTATTGGATGCATGGGTAAAAAGTCAGATGTACAAGGATGAGGGGAAGCATTCGGCAAGGTAGAAGAAATACACGAGGCAAAAAATCATTCAACACTTTGCAGCAATCGCGCTGGTGTATTGGAGTGTTGTGATTATCGCAAAGATCTATTGTATTCGGCTTATTCCCGCTGACCACATTCCAAAATTTCCTCGGATTATCCGTAAGAAGGAGCGGGAGCGTGTGCTGGTAGAAATTTTCTTTTGCTTCATACGAAGTTTGTTTATAATCCGTCTTATCGGTGGCGTAAGCGTGCCAGCGTTCGGCCGTTGGAGTTGCCTTGGCCGGCCGGAATAGTCTTTTTTTCTTGTTCAGTAGGCGCCGCAGACGCGCGTTAAACCACGGTGCATGAGAGTTGGATATAATGCGTTCCCCAGGGATGAATTCATTAATTAAAAAATTGACTTTATCTTTGAATAATGTCCAATTTTCATCAATGTTGCGCGTGTGGACACTTGGAATGAAGTCAGTGACAAAATCCATTAGTTCGCCGTTAATAGATTCAAAGTCAGCGTTTTTATAGTCTCGGATAACTTTTGGCATTTTGGTAGCGGGAACAGATATGCGCAGTTCAGTATCAATGAGGCAATGATCACTCAAACCAGGTAAATATCTTAAACATGAAACAAGCTGCGGTGTAGTAGTGAGAAGGAGGTCAAGAATGTTAGCAGATTGGTCAGTAGATCGTGTAGGCTGAAGGACAAGTTGCTTAAGATTAAAATCCATACAGTGGTTGATCAAGAGAGAGCACTCAGATGAGCAGTCAGATGAGGGAGGACAGTCATGCCAGTTAATTGCTGGAAAATTGAAATCACCAAGAAGGAAGAGCGGATATGAGGGGAACCGGGCAATTAACTAATTTAATACGTCACGTAAATCTGAATTAAATGTTAAGGGTGAACTGGGCGGGCGATAGCACACACAAAAAACATAAAATCACGATATCTGAGAATGACACGCGTACACACGATTTCCAAACGAGTAGCAATATCTATAACATAACAACTCAAGCCGTCACGTACGGCGATCAACACTCCGCCACCAGTACGCGAGATATGATCACAGCGAAAAAATTTGAAAACTCTTTCACATTCAAAGATTTCATAGTCTGCAATAGAACTCGAGAGCCAAGTTTCAGTCAAGATAACAACGTCAGCTAAACACGAGTCAATGGCTCAAGACAGGTCATTACGTTTATTACGCACACTGCGCACATTGGAAAAAAGGAAGGAAATTGGTTTAGCCGCCGGGCGAGCAGATATAGCTACAGCGATAAAGTACTAGCGGCGAACGAGGCATTCCCGATAGTATTCGTGGAAACCGAAACAAATGTGCCTCTGTTCTCGCTAGAACGACTTTCGGCAATATCTACTTCACAAACACGATCGGTGGACGAAGAATAGACGTAGCACTTTTGCGGTTCAACCGCAAGAGATACTTCTCTCCCGAAGCTTTACCGAAATCAGCCAACATTTTTTGGGACTGCCGTGTGGCGCGAGAGAAGTCATCACTGAATGATACTTCGGAATTCAGTGATGAAGAACGATGAGGAACATCTGGTCTTGTGTCTTGCAGTGTTGAATGCATATGTGACAAAAAGCAAGACACTGTCCCAGTTCTTATGTGTGGAATCGACATACATAGATAGCACGTTGGCAAGCGTTCTGCTTGTAAGTTCAACCAGACCATTAGGTTGTGTGTGGCGTCGAATGCAGGAAGCTAGACAACGTGTATCTCACAATCGCTGATTATAATGCGCAGAGCATAATGATTATAATGATGGCATGTAAGAGGAAAGAGTTCTGTTACTCTTAATGACGGCTGCGCTGCATTCTCACAATAATGGGTCAGGTTGTCTACACACACAATAATCGAACGACTTCCGTTGGAGGATCGCGAGGAGCCTAGGAAATTTGTTAGTTAATTTGTTAATAAAACGGGAATTCATGCACTGAAACACACGAGTAATTGGAACGCAAATGCCTTTCTACGCAAAGTTTGGGAATTTTTATCTCGAAACTGGTGCCTTCCTGAGAATTCGTTCCAAGTAGATCCGACTTGCGAAGTCCACTGCTAGAATTTGTAAATTGCAATATGGGTGATATGATAATTAGCTAAAAAGCTAATTGGTGAATTCTTGTTAATAATTCGATCTTGTATTTGAATATTCTGTGCAACTAGTGTCCGCCGCTTCGAGTAGACCGGCTCATAAAAGAGAAAGAAGCTGTCTGCCACAGGCAACCTTTACAAAATTTTGAAAGTGTCCGCTAAAAGACCCTATATATATATATATATATATATATATATATATATATATATATATATATATATATATATATATATATATATATATATATATATATATACACATACATATATAGACGACCACCTCAGTCAGGGTGGTCGTCTGAAACGTATTTCGATAGCATGTCTGTAAAGGTGCGGTTCAATCGCTCAGTGAGGCCGTTCGTTTAAGGGTGGTAGTAGGTGGTAAATTTATGCTGTTTGGAGCCGGCTCGCATGATGTGGTCAATGACATTGGCAAAAACGTACGGCCACGGTCTCTTTGCAATTCACCCGGAGCAACATGCATCAAAATAATATCATGTAGAAGGAAGTCCGCAACATCAGTTGCGCAACTGGTCGGATGAGCGCGGCTAACGGCGTAGCGGGTCGGGTAACCAGCCGCGACTGCAACCCACTTGTTTCCTGATGTATATTCCGGAAATGGGCCCAGAAGGTCTACGCCAACACGGTGGAAGGGCTCGGCAGGGATGTCGAGCGGCCGCAAGTAACCAGAGGGGAGCTGGGAAGACTTCCTGCATCGTTGGCAAAGTTCACAAGCGGCGACGTAACGTCGTACGGAACGGGCAAGGCCCGGCCAGAAAACACGCCGACGTACACGGTCATAGGTTCGAGATATGCCGAGGTGTCGTGCCGTTGGTGCGTCGTGGAGCTCTTCTAGAACGGTTGAGCGGAGGTGTTTAGGTACGACAAGTAGGAACTCAGAGCCGTCCGGATGAAGGTTAAGGCGATACATAGTACCATCGCAGAGGACGAAGAGGCGTAGAGTGGCATCGGCCGGCGAGTGCTTCAAACGGTCGATGAATGCTCTGATGTAGGCGTCACGACGTTGCTCGTCGGCGAAATGAAGCAGTTGTGATACAGAGAATACGCAAGCAGCACTGGTAATATTGGAGGAGTCAGGTTCGTCAACAGGGTAACGCGATAAGCTGTCAGCGTCTTGGTGCAGGCCCCCAGACTTGTAGACCACGGAATATCAAAGTTCTTGTAGCCTCAAAGCCCATCGACTAAGCCGGCCTGTAGGATCGTTTAGCGGTGAGAGCCAGCCGAGAGCATGATGGTCAGTGACTACGCAAAAAGGGCGACCGTAAAGATAAGGACGGAACCGCCCAGACAACAGCAAGGCATTCTCGTTCCGTAATGCAATAGTTGCGCACAGATGGTGCTAGAAGGCGGCTGGCATAAGCAATAACGCGATCCTGGCCACGCTGACGCTGGGCTAGGACGGCACCTACGCCATGACCGCTGGCATCGGTACGAAATTCTGTAGGGGCATCAGGGTCGCAGTGGGCGAGAATTAGTGGTGAGGTTAGAAGAGTGACGTGGCCAGTGAAGGCGGCGGCTTCTGAAGTGCCCTAAGAGAATTGTACGCCTTTCTTGGAAAGGTTACTGAGGGGTCTAGCAATTGTAGCAAAATCTGGAACAAAACGACGAAAGTACGAGCGTAGTCCCACAAAACTTCGGACGTCTGCGCATGTCTTCGGAACCGGAAAGTCTCGGACAGGATCGAGTTTTGTCAGGATCAGGCTGTGCTCCGGAAACATCAACGAGATGACCCAGAAGAGTAATTTGCCTGTGGCCAAAACGACATTTAGACGAGTTATGATGCAGCCTCGCTTTCGAAATACATCAAGTGTAGTTGTTAGACGCTCAAGGTCAGTGTCGAACGTTGGGGAGAAGAACATGACGTCGTCATGGTACCAGAGGCATGTGGACCATTTGAAACCTTGTAGCAAGGAGTCCATCATAGGCTCAAAGGTGGCAGGGGCGTTGCATGAACCAAAGGGCATTACTTTAAATTGGTATAGGCCATCAGGTGTGATGATCGCGGTTTTTCCTCTGTCCATATCGTCAACAGCAATATGCCAGTATGCAGAACGAACACCAATAGACGAGACATAGCTGGAACCGTGCAGGCAGTCAAGGGCGTCGTCTATACGTGGGAGAGGGCAGACGTCCTTCTTAGTAATGTTGTTTAGATGGCGGTAGTCTATACAGAAGCGCCATGTGCCGCCCTTCTTCTTAACAAACACCACAGGTGACGCCCAGGGACTCGAAGAAGGCTGAATGATGTTTTAGCTAGCATTTTGTTCACTTTCAATTACTCGACGTTCCGACGCAGAAACTCGATACACTAGTCTGTGAATAGGCGTAGCATCTCCAGTAAGAATCCCATGCTTGACCGCGAGCGTCCGGCCTAAGGGCTGATCGTCTAAGTCGAAAATATCTGAATAGGACGATAATACTTGGCAAAGGTCTTCAGCCTGCGCAAAGGACGGGTCCGTCGCAACCATTTTCTTTATGTTGGCATCGGCTCCCGAGGCTGGCGCGAGGGGCCTGCTAAGCTCACAAGAACCATCGGTTGATAACGCTGCCACATGATGGTCGCCGAGACAATCAACGTTGGCAAGGCAAATACCTTGAAGTAGAATTTCACTTCATACCTACCTTTAACTTTGCCAATCCAAAGTTAAAGATAGGTATGCGAGTGCGGTTCGCAGTAATAGCAAGTATACTGTGAGGCACGGTAACGTCATAGTGTAGTGGAATGTCGGGCAGAGGGGTGAAGAGGTCCTCGTTACGATGAACTGTTGGGGAATACAAAAGTTAAATAAAGGCTATTGACTTCGGCGGCAGGCAAAGAAAGCCGGTGGGGCGTAAGCGGCACAAAGGTGCGTCAGATTGTTCTGCGAGAATCGGTAACTCAAGGCGAAGGGTACTGGCAGAGCAGTCAATAAGGGCAATCAATAAATCGAGGCCGAGAATTAGGTCGTGGAGGCAATGAGCAATCACGGTGAAGAGGACAGGACTGTGGCGGCCAGCGATGTGGACACGTGTCGTACATATGCTAACGATCGGCACAGTACTGCCATCTGCAACGCGGACGACGCGTGCCCACGCGTGCGGACGCTAGGGTTAGGAGCTTTTTGAGTCGTCGGAAGACAGCACTCAGAATGATGTGCGCCTGTATCGATGAGTGCAGTGACAGGATAGCCGTCAACGTCAACGTCAAGAAGGTTTTGGTTCGTAGGTAACGTGAGCAGAGGATTTGAGGGCAGGGTCTACAACGCAGCTTCACCTACAGAAGCTGCAGTGCCTAGTTTTCCGGCTTGGTCCGGGAGGCAATAGGCGGCGAAGAGAAGCGGCGGCGTTGCGTCGAACGAGACTGATAGCGTCGTGGTGAGGGCGAGCGGCTGTAGCGAAAGTTCGGAGTAGGGGCATCAGCGGCAGTGGGTTCATGGCGGGTGGCATAGGCAACAGAAGGTCCAAAGGTGCGGGAATAAGTGGCGGCGTATGTCTGAGGAGGCGGTGCCCATCAGTTGCGGCACTGACGAGCGACGTGTCCAATGCGAGAGCAGTGGAAGCAGATCGGCCTGTCATCAGGGGTACGCCATTCGGACGGGTTGCGGCGAGATATGGCAGAAAAGAACTGCCGGGGACGAGGAGGGCCGGTGGAGAACTCGGGAAGGCTGGGTTGAGACATTGAACACACGGAGTTCAGACCCATGTTCTTAAATTCCTGTCTCACGACGGCCTGAATCATCGCAATCGTGGTTGCTGGCGGATCGGGAGGCGTCGCGGAGAAAGCTGGCGAACAGGTGGCCTCGAGCTCGCGGCGAACAATACGGGTGACGTCGTCAAAACTGGTGGCCTGACGCGATCGACCCTCACATGTCGACGTAGCAGCAGTGTTGGGTAGCCGCGTGATGTGGTGTGTGGTACGGCGGCTCATAGCTTGTCTTAGATTTAACGATGGCGTCGATTGTCGAGACATTGCCGAAAACAAGAAAATTGAACCCGTCGTTGCCGATGCCTTTTAGAACATGTGACACCTTAACTGCTTCAGACATAGCATCGTCAGCTTCGCGGCATAGAGCCAAGACGTCGAGGATGTATGAAACGTACGGCTCTGTAGATGTCTGAACACGAGACGCAAGAGCCTTTCTCGCGGCAGCCTTGCGCCCAGCCGAACAGTTCCCTGAGCTTTTCTTTGAAACTGTCCCAACTGGTTATCTCGTCGTTATGCCTCTGGTGCCACACTCGTGGGGTGCCACCGAGATAAAAGTTGACATTGGCGAGCATAATCGTTGGGTCCCACCTGTTATTAGCACTGGCGTGTTCATAGAGCTTGATCCAGTCGTCAACGTCCTTTCCCTCCAGGCCAGAGAACAGACCAGGGTCGCGATGTGGGGCAACCGTGAGGATTGGAGCAGTTGGACGAGCCGAAGCCGTTGCAGAGGCGGTCTCGTCACCGGGAGGCATGGTGACAAGCTCGATGTACCGACCGCTTCGGAGTTCCGTGGTGAGGACGGGGTTCGCTAGCGTCCACCAGAATGTTCCGTGTAGAAAAGCACAGACGAATGAGGCTATTTACACTGGAACCAGACAGCCAGGCCGACACTCGCCCGCGCCAAGACACAAACTTCGTCGTTTTCGCGGCGGCTCGTGTATTGAGTGTCTCCCGATAATATATATATATATATATATATATATATATATATATATATATATATATATTATCGGGAGACACTCAATCTATATATATATATATATATATATATATATATATATATATATATATATATATATATATATATATATATATATATATATATAGGGTCTTTTAGCGAACACTTTCAACATTTTGTAAAGGTTGCCTGTGGCAGATAGCTTATTTCTCTTTTATGAGCCGGTCTACTCGAAGCGGCGGACACTAGTTGCACAGAATATTGAAATACAGGATCGAATTATTAACAAGAATTCACCAATTAGCTTTTTGGCTAATTATCTTATCACCCATATTGCAATTTACAAATTCTAGCAGTGGACTTCGCAAGTCGGATCTACTTGGAACGAATTCTCAGGAAGGCAGCAGTTTCGAGATAAAAATTCCCAAACTTTGCGTAGAAATGCATTGGCGTTCCAATTACTCGTGTGCTTCAGTGCATGAATTGGCGTTTTATTAACAAATTAACTAACAAATCTCCTAGGCTCCTCGCGATCCTCCAACGGAAATCGTTCGATTATTGCATGTGTAGACAACCTGACCCATTATTGTGAGAAAGCAGCGCAGCCGTCAGTAAGAGTAACAGAAGTCTTTCCTCTTATATGCCATCATTAAAATCATTATACTCTGCGCATTATAATCAGCGATTGTTAGATACACGTTGTCAAACAGAACCTTCGCCTGTGTTCAGCTAGCTTCCTGCATTCGACGCCAAAACACCCTAATTGTCTGGTTGAACTTACAAGAACGCTTGCCAACGTGCTATCTATGTACGTCGATTCCGCACATAAGAACTGGGACCTTGTCTTGCTTTTTGTCACATATGCATTCAACACTGCAAGACACAAGACCAGATGTTCCTCACCGTTCTTCATCACTGAATTCCAAAGTATCATTCAGTGATGACTTCTCTCACGCCACACGGCAGTCCCCCAAAATGTTGGCTGATTTCGGTAAAGCTTCGGGAGAGAAGTATCTCTTGCGGTTGAACCGATTGTTCATCTAGAAAAAGTGCTACGCCTATGCTTCATCCACAGATCGTGTTTGTGAAGTAGATATTGCCGAAAGTCATTCTAGCGAGAACAAAGGCACATTTGTTTCGGCTTCCACGAATACTATCGGGAATGCCTCGTTCGCCGCTAGTACTTTATCGCTGCAGCTATCTGCTCGCCCCGCGGCTAAACCAATTTTCTTCCTTTTTTCCAATGTGCGCAGTGTGCGTAATAAACGTGATGACCTGTCTTCAGCCATTGACTCGTGTTCAGCTGACGTTGTTATCTTGACTGAAACTTGGCTCTCGAGTGCTATTGCAGACTATGAAATCTTTGAATGTGAAAGAGTTTTCAAATTTTTTCGCTGTGATCATATCTCGCGTACTGGTGGCGGAGTGTTGATCGCCGTACGTGACGACTTGAGTTGTTGTGTTATAGATATTGCTACTCGTTTGGAAATCGTGTGTACACGTGTCCCTCTCGGATATCGTGATTTTATTTTTTTTGTGTGCTATCGCCCGCCCAGTTCACCCTTGACATTTAATTCAGATTTACGTGACGTACTAAATGAGTTAATTGTCCGGTTCCCCTCATGTCCGCTCTCCCTTCTTGGTGATTTCAATTTTCCAGCAATTAACTGGCATGACTCTCCTCCCTCATCTGACTGCTCATCTGAGTGCTCTCTCTTGATCAACCATTGTATGGATTTTAATCTTAAGCAACTTGTCCTTCAGCCTACCCGATATACTGACCAATCTGCTAACATTCTTGACCTCCTTCTCACTACTACACCGCAGCTTGTTTCATGTTTAAGATATTTACCTGGTTTGAGTGATCATTGCCTCATTTATACTGAACTGCGCATATCTGTTCCCGCTACCAAAATGCCAAAAGTTATCCGAGACTATAGAAACGCTGACTTTGAATCTATTAACGGCGAACTAAGGAATTTTGTCACTGACTTCAGTCCAAGTGTCCACACGCGCAACATTGATGAAAATTGGACATTATTCGAAGATAAAGTCAATTTTTTAATTAATGAATTCATCCCTGGGGAACGCATTATATCCAACTCTCATGCACCGTGGTTTAACGCGCGTCTGCGGCGCCTACTGAACAAGAAAAAAAGACTATTCCGGCCGGCCAAGGCAACTCCAACGGCCGAACGCTGGCACGCTTACGCCACCGATAAGACGGATTATAAACAAACTTCGTATGAAGCAAAACAAAATTTCTACCAGCACACGCTCCCGCTCCTTCTTACATATAATCCGAGGAAATTTTTAAATGTGGTCAGCGGGAATAAGCCGAATACAATAGATCTTTGCGATAATCAAAACACTCCAATACACCAGCGCGGTTGCTGCAAAGTGTTGAATGATCTTTTGCCTCGTGTTTTTCTTCTACCTTGCCGAATGTTTTCCCTCATCCTTGTACATCTGACTTTTTACCCATGGATCCAATACTCATTGATTCGGTTGGTTTGACATGTTTAATTGAAAAACAGAAGATTTCATCTTGTTCAGGCGTCGACGGCATTACAACGAAGTTCTTGAAAAGCACGTCTACCTGCTCATCATTGATTCTTTGTGCAATCTTTGAACAGTCATTACAGAGTTGTACCATCCCTCCTGATTGGAAGGTGGTTCCATTGCATAAATCAGGTAGTAAAGCTTCAATACTAAACTATCGCCCCATTTCATTAACCAGCGTTACCTGTAAACTTCTTGAGCACAGTATTTATTCTCGTCTTATTACCTACCTAGAATCTAACAACTTTTTCAATTCATGTCAACATGGCTTCAGAAAACATTTTTCGTGTCAGACACAGCTCCTATCTTTCACTAGTGATTTATTTCGCGCTATGGATGCTAACTTTATTGTGGATTGCGTTTTTTTAGACTTTGCTAAGGCGTTTGACACTGTTTCTCATGATCTATTAATAATTAGGCTCGGTGCTCTTAATTTTAACGATCAGGTACTAGGCTGGATTAAATGTTTTCTTTCCAACCGTAGTCAATATGTCTCAGTTAATGATTATGACTCGCCTCTTGTTTTCGTAATTTCTGGAGTACCTCAAGGTTCTCTGTTAGGTCCTCTACTGTTTTTAATTTACATTGATGATCTTCCTGATAACGTTATCTCCTATATAAATCTTTTCGCAGATGACTGTGTGCTTGATCGTTGATTTACTAATCCCTCTGATGAAGCACGTTTGCAATCGTACTTGAACGCAATTTCTTCCCGTTGCAGTGAATGGCCCATGACACTTAACACCACTAAGTGCAAACACCTGCGTATCTCCAGCCGTCATCCTGAATACACCCCTCGCTATCTTCTTAATAACACTCCCTTATCATCTGTCTCATCGTACAAATACCTGGGTATTCGCTTGACACAAGATCTGACCTGAAAAATGCGCGTCAACTACATATCTAACCAGGCTAACGGCACGCTCGGATTCCTACGGCGCCATTTGATGGCTTTTAACAGCACAGTTAAGCTTCATTTATATAGGACGTTCACCAGGCCTAAACTAGAATATGCTTGCTCCATTTGGGATCCTAATCAGATAACCTTAATTAACGCTTTAGAGTCTTTAGAGGCTGGTGTTCTCGGCGTCAGTGGCGTTGGCCGTGAGCGAAAAAATCCCGGAAGGCAATTCACAAATAAAAACAACTTGCAAGATGAGCTGGATGGGAATCGAACCAGGGTCTCCGGAGTCTGAGACCGAGAGGCTACCACTCAGCCATGAGTTCGATCGTTCAAAGCGGGACAAAAGCGCCGCTAGTGAATGCGGTGTTGCCTTCGAAACGGGCCGTAGAAAGTTATACTGGGGTGTATATCGGTAATTATGAGCATATAAATTAAAGAAGTCGCAGTTAAACGAGTAGTGAAGTACGTTTGCGCGACATTCCTTCTGCGCTTGGCGCACACGCAGAGCCATCTTGCGGCAAACACAGAATACCCCCTGCTCGCAATATACGGCGCTGCCCCGAGAGGTGGCGCGCCACTCGCCCGCTTCTCCCCTTCGTCTCGTTTGAGCGCATTGGTGCCGTGCGTGGACCGGTGCTAGAATGCCCCAAGACGCTTGCACTTAATAAGTTTTCTCGCTCTCTCCCCTTCCAACTTCCAGCGTGCGCCACTCCAACTTTCGTGTTTAAGTGCGGCGGCTCCTCTTTCAGCTCACAGCACGATTCCTGGGTGCAGCGTCCGATACGGGACGCCCCTGACGTGATCGCTGCGCCGTAGCGCGTCTGGTGGGAAAGCGTCCCCTGCGATGTGTGCCGTGCTACTGGCGAGCAGTGATGCGTCTGCGTGGTGCTCCTGGAACAAATAATTCGAAAAAAGTTGTGCTGTGGACTTAGAAGTGTTGTATATGAAAACTATGTGTTTGTGTGACTCAAGAGTATGCCGAGTGAATAAGTGGGCGTTGCGAATGGGGTGCGGTAACGCTATCGCGCTCCACTCTTGTAGGCGAAGCTTAAGCGTCCTCCAATTTTTGGTGGTGGTTGCTGCGGTTTTACACTAGCGCAGCCGGATTCTGCCGGCCATCATGCCTGACGACAACAGCCAGATATCTCCGACGGTTTCTCCAGCCATCGTACGTGCCAGTGCCGTGCGTGAACGAGATCCTGACATCTTCAGCGATACCGATGAGAAATGCGTTGAAATTCGCTGAAATCGTATGAAGAGAGAACAAAACCAACAAATGGCACGATCCCCCTGAATCGTGATCTTCGTGATCACGATTCACGATCACAATGAAACGTGATTCACGATCACGATGAAACGTGAACTTTTATGCAACCGACGTCGCCAAGCTGGAGTTTATAAAGAACAAAGCACGATATC
Organism: Dermacentor variabilis; assembly: GCF_050947875.1. NCBI lineage: Eukaryota > Metazoa > Arthropoda > Arachnida > Ixodida > Ixodidae > Dermacentor > Dermacentor variabilis. The sequence goes on along the minus strand of NC_134578.1, from coordinate 124,553,661 downwards.
CATACATGGCATAGCTTCAAAACCATCACCGCGCAAGTTTCGGGCCGCCTGGGCGAGCGCAAGCTTCGCGCTGAACAACGCCTACGAAGCCGATCCCAGAAAGCTGATGAAACTCTTCACAGCTACAAGAGGAGGTCATCGACGTCTGGCGGCGTGTCAACGCAACGAAGACGAACAACGTGCGTCATACCATGAAGGACATTTCCGACGATGCCTTTCATATACTGATATACTGCTGTGAAAAGACACAGGCGTTGTTTCTCAACTCATTTTGCTTTGCCAGAGTTTCGGCGAGCTCTGCCAAGAGCATCTTCTCACGCGGCGCCCACCTGCGTCCGATGCAACCGCCTCAAATATAAAAACCGCTCCTGACATTGACGCACTGCTTTGCAAGGTAAAGAAGTTAAAAGTGCTCTGTTAGCAGACGTTTCCGTTAAAATTAAGGTTTCCTAAAATGTTTTTAATGAGAATGCACTGCATGGTCTGTTATAAGATATGTCCCTTGAATATGGGTTCCCTTCCTACTGCAAAACAAGATCCTAAATATTCCACATTTACTGTTTAGGCGCAAAGTGGAGTATGCATGGGGGACATATAATATCAAACCACTTTTCAAAAATATATTCTCCTGGCCACAATAGGTGGATGCAGTGAGTTAATATACACTGCTAATTTCCAGATTATTTTTACTGGGTGCGGTAATGCAAGAATAGGGCTTCTAGTATATCAATACATCAGTGAGAAACTGATGTTTATTAAATCAGCCATACTCTGGTTACTGAATAAAGGTTGAAATGTATTAGTTCAAATGCGTTAAACAAACATACCGTGACGGTAAGCATCACGCTTAATATTCTCTAGCAAGAAACGATTGTATGAAACAGGGAAAAAAACAAAACAGTGCATACTGGTTGACCGAATATTAGAAAAATGTTGATATGGTTCATCTGAAAAATGTAATTTTTACAGGAAGTCACCTTCAGCTTTCATAAAAGCGACAAGGCTGTTCGCGGTTAAGAATGGGGAACAATGACTCGATTCTCTGGGAAACTTCACCACTAATTGCATTGCATTACTACGCTCGAATCTTCCTTCCTGCATTAGGAAAATAACATCAGAACCATGAAACTTCACTCTGTACAATTCATTACGATCCTGTGCACTACGGGAAATTTGACAACAAGCATTTCAAAACGACAATCTTAATTAATGTGACTGAACAGAAAGCATAGCTCTGGAAGTGATTATGATAAAAGAAAGGGAGGAGACATTTCTAGTTTTCAAAAGTAGAAACTGCAATTTCCTGCGAACACTAGACTGAATACTAACTTCATACACAATAGCAAAAATAAATGAATTTACAGTAGTCTTTTCACCATTGTAAAATGAAAGCATAAAATGTAAAGACATTACCAACGAGCTCTCTCAGCAATGCGTATTACTCCAGGAGCACGGATGTGACCTCGCTATAAGATTCATATTATAGGATCTTCAATATAGCTATGCACTACACTTCAAAGTGACTACAGCAGAAGACTTCAGGGGACAAGATAAAATAAAACTTCTATGCACAAGACATGAGAAAATCGTTCTTTTTCACGCATAGTTTATTTGTTAGGAGAATAAGAACACTATTGTACAGAGAGGGAAAACAACAAATCGCACCTGCATGCTCACCTGCCCTGCAATAATTACATGCAGCCCAAGAATCTCAAACTCTTCACTGTAGTTTATAAAGGCCTTTCTGCCTGCTCGATCTTTTTATTGTGTATTCTATTACTGAGTCAGCCTTTTAGGATATTTCCATGAAAAATTTAGCACGTGCTGACAATTATCTTCCTCAGAGCACGCCTTTGTTCAAATGTGTTAGCTTGGCAATAGGCTGACAAGTAGTATTCGCTTATTCAAACTTGCAACTCTTCCTCATGCTCCCTATTTCTACTTCATGTTGTGAACAGTGACGTCCTTTCTACTCAGTTCATGTTGGCCTCCAACTATTTATATGGTCCTTCATATTGTAGCAGCACAACTACAGACTGAAATTTCTTACTCTCACCTGAAACAACCACCTTCACCCCATAACCTGCCTTGCATGTTTCCCCTCACTGTGGGACATTTCATAAAAGCACTTATCTATTCACTATAACCCACTTCTACAACCATTCCTCATCCTGTGTTGCCACTGCACGCATGAGACGCATTGGCTGCAAGTCGGGCCCCGCCCCACCCACTGTGACTGAAGGTCACTCTGTCTTTTAAATGTACATTTTGCCACCTGGATGCTGTCCGAAATCATCTAGGTGAAAAGTGCTCGCGTGCATTTTTTATGCGAAGCATACTAGGCGCACAACCACGCTCTTCCTTGCTGCGCCGCGCGCGGCCGCGTAGCTACCATATGACGTCATAACAGCTGCAAAAGCTGAGGCTCAACTCGTGCGCTCGCTTGCGGCCGCGTAGCTACATAGCGAGGTCTCAGCTCGTGCGTTCGCCTGCATGAGTTGTTTCTTCGTCTAGCCGAACCAAATATAGCCAAGCAACAGCAGTTCACCAGGATAAACAGTGGTTCAACAACTAAAACAAAGGCTAGTATGCTTCGCATCCTGGGCTTAACCTTAGCTAAGCCACAGCCATTTCTTTTTTGCCCTGTCTAGCCCCAACTAATACATTAGGTAGGTTAAAAATTATGAAACACTCCTTTTTCAAGACGTGTCCCTCAATAAGCTGGAAAGAGACTTTAACGATGCAAAAGGCGAAAGGTTGCGCTCAGAGACAATGATGTGCCTGCTATTTTCTGCAATACTGTGCTAAATCGAACATGATTGCAATTTTCGTCAGCAGCTAAGTAAAAGAATAGGCCTGTGGTCCGCTGAGAAGGGTTAGTTAACTACCATGAGACAGCGTCGTTCCTTGAAATTTCCTGAATTGCCTTGCCTCACAGTTTTAAATTCAGATTTGGCTCCTTACATTTACTTCGCAACTGCTTTGAACTTGACATCAACCATTTTTCTGAAGTATCCGGCCCTGATGACTTTCTGATAGGGAGCACAAAGGGTGCGCATTGCGACACTGTTGCTGTTATCTGTATAACCTGCGATAAATTACGCTTTCAGTTCTAGATACGCAAATGCTGTTAGGACGAGATACAAGATCGCAAGATACATATTTTGGTTGCCATGACCAAAACCATAAATATTGACTATGTGCAGTTTACTGAAAAAAAAAGCCTGATACCACAGATCTTGCAGTCAAAGTTCATTGCACGGAAATTTCAACACAGCTGTGTGCTAGCATGCTCATACGCTGTTGCCAGTGTTGAGCCAGCATGACCTGCAATGTTTAATATTCTTATAGTGTTCCCTAAACATGTTACCTCCTATAAAAGTGGCTGCAACGATTTCTTAAGAAGGTAAGTTGAATGTCCTGACTATTGTTAGTGTGAGATTCGCACGAGTAACTTGCACTACTATGCTGGCTTTAACTATGAATTAAACAAATTTGATTCAATATTGTGTGTTCTTGCCAATTCTGGCGAACCAATGCCATTGATTAAAACAATTCAGCGGTAATTTAGTGGTAAATGAGAGAAATGCGTGAGCGTTACGTCGCTACTTTTTGGGACTTCAAAACTATTGTTTAAACGACGTTCACGACATCGCAAAGTGTTGTTCAGGAGGTCAGTAGACACAAGTCCTGCCTTTTTGGTGGAGCGAAATCTCACTCACACGCACTCACGCGTGCACGCACACACACGCACACACACATACGTATATATATATATATATATGCCCGTACCACATGACTCGCACCCAACAGTACACTTTAACGTTCCTACTGCTAAAGCATAAAAGCACCTGTGTGACACGATACGAGCTCCTGAATATAAATAACCAATTCACTCAGACACATTCTCGAGAGTCAGGGCATGCCATGTGAATTCCATTTTTTGCGCATTTTAATAGGACAATATGCGGCAATTTTCGAAGAGCATGCAAACGCGTTAACACTTCATATTTTCATATTATTTCCAAATTATTAAAGCTACTGAAACCAACTGGTACCTATGCAGAACAGCCCAAATAACCAGCTATTCACAATTTCAGCAGTTGTCTACTTGAATTGTAGGGTTACACGGGCCAAAACAGCAATTTGATTATGTGACACGCTGTACAGGGGGACTTCGGAATAATTTGGACTACCTGAGACTTTTGAACGTAACCCCAATGCATGGGACACGGGCGCTTTTGCATTCCCCCAGAACCGTCCCCAAAGGAAGTTGTCTACTTTAACGGAAATGTGGGCCAATGGAAAGCCCAAGCTTTTAATATCGATATCAGTGTAACCGTGAAGCACACTTGACGAAGGTTTATTATTGACATATTCATGCTGTTCATGAAACGTTTCTTTTACACTTACAATCAAGTAAATTGACTTATCAGGGCAGAGGGAAAAAGGAGCAAGCTTACACCTGACGCCTTCCCTCTGGCCCTCCCGAGAAACGACGCCTCACATTGCAGTCTTCCAGGGTGGCTTACATCAAACTATATTCAGGGCGGGGACAGCCGCTGCTCCATTTTTGAATAGGTTTATTGGGTGTATAACTACCGACCGTATGCAATGCACACGCAGACACACAAAGTGCACAAGATATACCCCTTTTAACACCCTTAAAGGTGTGAAAATGTTTAGTTATAGCGCTCCCCTCTTATGCTTCCCCGTAAAGATTACTCTTACGCAAGCTGCCGCGGTGACGGAAGTTGCACTGCAGCATACGAAACAGGGAGTGACGTAACCACACTTTCGTAAAGGAGAACCCACCTATCAAATGATATTGTGTTGTAGCAGCGCTATGGGAAGACCACGTATAGTGAGGACTCCTGAGGATCTGCATGCATACAAGGCGCGGCGAATTTCTCTTGCCTCTCATCCTATCCTTGCAGGCGCACGAAGCAGCTGTGCAAGCAAAGACGCGGAGCGTCGGAACGTCTTTTAGTGGGCCGAGATGACGATGGACAGATCTGGTAGGAACGGGGTGAAGGAGACGAAGAAGAATAAGCAGATCGTGCTTTACTCGCGGAATGTTATAGTGGCGCCGTCTGTCACACGATAAAGGCCTCTATTATGTGGATAACGATGACTGTAGACAGAGGCTCACATCATCAGTCGTATTTCTCAACGCGTGAAGTGGTTGAGGACGACAAGTATGATTTATCCAAAAGCATCACCACTCCCACGGTTCGTGAGTTCGTCGCCCAAATGGCTGGGAAGACGCTGCAGGACATTGATGTTCAAGCATCACTGTAGCTGAGAATGAAGCAATTCGAATTTGAAGAGCACATCATGGCGCCAGTGGTGCAGCTGACGGCGAGAACATCAGCGAGCAGGACCGACTCTAACAAGGAATCGTGCTTGTTACAAATGCTTCGCTTGCAGCAGCAACACGGCGAACGACAGCAGCAACTCGTGGACAAATCTTCTGACTGTTATTCAAGACTAACAACGACAAAACAGGCAGACAATGAAGCCCGACCTCTTTGATTTAGACAGCGTAAGCTCAGAAACTTGGATCCAGTTCTGCGAACAAGCGTGTGAGAAAAACTCCTGAGATGCATCAGGAACATGGGTCAGTTTTTCAGCGGACTTTCCAAGATGTGGTATGACATTTCGCTAGACATATGACGGATACATGGAAATAGCAGAGAACGCGCTTTTTGGCAGCTTTTAAGAAAACCCAGTTGAAAGGTGGGACCGAGCAGCAGCGCCAATGATTCTTAATGGCTTATCCAAAACACTTCTTAGGAACGTGCAAGCAAAGTCATCTAAAATTGTCGAGGAACTGCTGGGATGTGTCAGAAACATCTGCACTGATCTTAGACCCCAATATGTGCGTCCGACAGACCCCTTCCATCTTTCTACAAAATTTAAAGATTATGTGGCCTTTTCAAATTCCGGAGCCTACTTTCCTTTCGGCAGGAGCTTCAAAGCCCAGATCATACGTACGCATGCGGACGCGCGTAACCTCGCATGTACGCGCGTTGCGCCTGCCGCGCCTCGCGAGGAATGGTGGTTTGTCCCCATACAGACGCACTTCCATGCGTGCAACTGCACGCGTTCTCTGGGCTCACTCATAGACGCCGCGCCACTTCGTACTTTGTTATTGAGTGTTTCAAAATGCTTCGATATCTATAAACCTAATTGTAATATTTTTCTAGCTCTTAGATCAGCACACAAAGAAAAGGTCAATCACTTTCGTGCATGATATAAGTTTGCTTCGCTGGAGTTTGAGAGTACCGCACCGTAGCTGCGTAGGCAGTCATGCCGACGCGCGGCAGCCCAAGCGCTGGATAACAGAGAGCCGCTGTTCGCCGAGATCGCACCGCATTTCGACGATCACGCGGCGTGCCGCACCTTCTCCGAATAAGCGGGTGCGCGTCCGCAAGCTTACGTGTGGTGTGTGGGCTTGCTGAATTATTGTGGTGCACGTTTAACCGTAGCTTATATTCCTTAGTTTTCTGTCCAATCCGTGTTATTATTAATGCTCCAAATGGCTAGAATATTCTCACTAATGTGCTTCCGTGCGTAGACACGTTTGCAGTGTGGGATTTCTGCCTCAGAAGGTCTGAAGTTGATTATATTATACGCCAGGAAGCGACATTGTTTTGATGACATGGTTTAGTTTTGCGCTTTAAGCAGAAGTTGCAGTCTTCTCCTTCAGAGCGGTGAGTTGTAAGTTTCTTTGCTCGCAGGAAATTTAGGAGCAGCTGAAAAGTGCGGTTGTTCAAGCTTTGTAACATTGGACTTGTGCACAGCTCTGCTAGTTTTCTTTCCGACACTCCGCAATCAGGTAAATTCCGTTGCCACTTGTTCAATTTCTTCCCTAGTAATGCATTTACAATAGTACGACTGATTCGACTCGAAATAAGCAATCGCTAATTTTTGTAACCTGCTAGAAGAAACGCAACTTGGTCCGATTGGTTGTTTTTGTTTCTCGTGTTACATCGCGGTCTGGTACATCCTTTATACGGGTGGCGGATGTCTGCTGTCTTCCCTAGGCTGGAGACAACCTCGAACACGCGTAATGCGAGAAGACGGAGCGCCAGTCAGCCGAGGCAGAGGACCTGAACTCAGGGATCGGTGAACGAAAGAGAAATGTACACAACTCAGGAACGAAAATTTCATGGGATTTTATGCCAAGAGACACTGACCTCGTAAATTAGGTTTTTAGCGTCGTTAAACAGTGCGTGTTTAGCTTCTGGAAAGAAGACAAGCTCTACTGCCTGTATATTGCAGAATGCTACGTGATGCTATGTGATCGAGGCGAGCGCATCATGCGCGTTATTATTATTTTAAACGCGATTAGCAGTTGAATCAGTATGAATCAGTATGGGTCCTGCGTTGCAGAGAGCCCAGTGGCAACGCCTTACGATTCGTTCAGGAGCGAAAGTTTCCGCGTGCATATACGTATGTGTATATGACAATGCAGCCTTTCCACTCTCGACGACTTCACCTTTCGACGCAGTACAAGCTGGAAATACCCTGTGTCTCGTCGCCTTTCTGCTGAAAGAAGCGACCACTTCCACCATAATTTTGTACGTTACTCGTTTTAGGTGCTGTCTGACGCCGTCAGAATGCATGCATATATTGCCTAGTCGAGTTCACGGCCGCCTGCGCACGCGAGAATTGCGGAGCTACAAGGCCAGAACCGCTTGGAAATCGTTCTATATTGAGTTACATCTCTAGTCGGTTCTATCTATAGCGCATAAATCAAATAAGTTTTTGGACATGCAGGTCCCTCTGGGCTGTACTTGTTGGCGATGAGGTAGTCTCGCCGCCTAGGGGACTTACTGAGATATGCCGAATGCTGAGTGGTGAGATTGAATTTGACCTCCTTCAGTGCACATCTGCAGGCTTGGAGTGACGCCTGACACCAGCAAAAGATGCCGAGAGAGAGTGGGGCTGTACTAATCCAGTTACTACCAAACTAGAAACGCTCTCTTAGCTCGAACGAAGACACCCCCACACCAGAATAGGAATTGACCGCCCTGGTTCAGCATTCGGCCACTACCTTCCTGATGATTCCTACAATTAACTCATGGCCCTCAGTACCCAGAAGCTGGGGAGCAGCTGACCAAGGCTGTGGTCAGACCTGTAACGCAGCAGAGGGTGCTAAAAATTTGGGCCCGGACAGGCCGCCGATAGAAACTCACCCTGTTAACCTTTAACAGCCGCGCTCTGTCGAGTGAGGCTACCTTAGTAGGACTTTTTGAAGAACTATCAGACATTGTTTGGGATATCATCGGCCTTAATGAGATTAGAGCTAGGGAGGCTTATACATTGCTGAATAACGGCCTTGTCCTCTTCTATAGAGGTCTCCCAGATAAGAAGCAATACCGGGTGGGATTCCTAATCTATAAGGACATAGCGGGAAACATTGACGAATTCTACAGCAATAATGAGAGGGTAACAGTAGTCGTACAAGCCGACGCTCCAACATCCAGTCACGATGATAAGGAAGTAGATGTGTTTTATGAGGATATTAACTTAGCGATGGGAAAAGTACACTCAGTATACTGTAGTAATGGGCGACTTCAATGGAAAAGTGGGGAAAAAGCAGGCTAGTGAACAAGCAATTGGCAACTACGGCTTCGATTCTAGAAACGCTAGAGGATAGATGCTAGTGGAATTCGCAGAAAGGGACAAGCTTCGAATAATGAACACCTTTTCCGGAATCGTAGCAACAGAAAGTGCACCTAGGAAAGCTCTAATAGTGAAACAAGAAATGAAATTGATTTCATACTTTCTGCCGATCATAGTAGTGTGCATGACGTAAAAATGATAGGTAGAATAAAGTGCAGTGATCATAGGCTTGTGAGCGCTAGGATTCAGCTCAATTTAAAGAGAGAAAGAGTAAAATTGGCTAAGGAGAAACAGGTCAACCTAGAGGCAATACGGCTAAAAGCAGACGAATTGACGCTGGTACTTGCAAACAAATATGCAGCCTTAGAACAGAGAGATGAAGGTTACATAGCGGTGATGAATGAAACCGTAACTAAGCTGGCCTCAGAGACAGCAATTCAAGTGGGAGGCAAGGCACCAAGGAAACCAGTAGGCAAACTCTCCCAACAAACAAAAGACCTTATAAAGGAACGACAAAGAATGAAAGCGTCCAACCCAAGAGATAAGGTAGAAATAGCAGAGCTGTCAAAACTGATAAACAAGGCGAGAATAAGTGATGCTCAAAACTACAACGTGAGAAAGACTGAAGAAGCTATAAAAATGCACGCAGTCTGCAATCAGTGAGAAGACAACTTGGTATAGGACAAACAATATGTATGCACTGATATAAAAGCAGAGTAATATCATCAGCAATCTTTAAGGTATAGTAAAAGCAGCGGAAGAATTCTATATTGACCTGTACAGCACCCAGAGCAGTCGGGATACCTCAGTTAGAAAATGTAACGAACAGGATACAGAAATTCCTCATATAACTAGCTATGAGGTCGAAAGGCGTTGCCAGACATGAAACGAGAAAGAGCGGCAGGATAAAATGGAATAACAGTGGATTTTATCAAATATGGAGGAGACATCATGCTTCGAACACCGGAGGCTCTATGCACGCAGCGTCTATCGACAGCAAGGGTCCCAAAAAGCTGGAAGAATGCAACATTATACAAATATACAAATAGGGAAACGTTAATGGCTTGAATAATTATATGCCCATTAGGTTATTTCCAGTATTATATGAAATATTAACTAAAATAATTTCCAATAGAATAAGGGAAACACTAGACTTTAGTCAACCAAGGGAACAGGCTGGCTTCAGGAAGGGATACTCTACAATTAATCACATTCATGTCGTTATTCAGGTAATCGAGAAATTCGGCACATTACAATAGGCATCTGTATATGGCTTTCATGATTACGAAAGACATTTGAATAAGTGAATATACCAGCAGTCACACAGGTATTCCGTAATCACGGAGTACAGGCCGCTCACGTAAATACCTGCGAAAATATCTACAGAGATTCCACAGCTACCGTAATTCTACACAAGAAAGTAGGAAGATACCGATAAAAAAGGGGTCAGACAGGGAGACACAGTATTTCCAATGCTGTTCACTTCGTGCTTGGAAAAGGTATTCAAGCTATTAAACTGGGGAGGCTTAGGAGTAACGATCGACGGTGAATATCTCAGCAACCTTCGGTTTCCCGATGACATTGTTCTAGTCAGCAACAATGCAGGTGAGTTACAAGTGATTCAGGACCATAACAGAGAGATTGTAAGAGTGGGGTTGAAGATTAATATAGAGAAGACAAAGATAATGATGAATACATTGGTAAGGAAACAAGAGTTCAGGATCCTCAGTCAGCCTCTAGAGTCTGTGAAGGAGTACGTTTACATAGGTCAACTAATCACAGGGAAGCCTCATCATGAGAAGGAAATTCATAGGATAAAAATGGGTTGGATGCCATACGGCAGAGATTGTGAACTTCTGAGTGGACGCTTACCCTTATCATTGAAAGGGAATGTGTACAGTCAGTGCAATTTACCGGTGCTGACGTATGGGGCAGATACTTGGAGATTGACATGAAGCTTGAGATCAGGTTGAGGACCGCGCAAAGAGCGATGGAACGAAGAATGCTAGGCATAACTTTAAGGGACGGAAACAGAGCAGTTTGGAACAGCGAGAAAATGGAAACAGTCGAGGATGGCAAAAGACTAGGTATGCCAATGAGATTAGGAAATTCGCGGGCGCTAGTTGGAATCGGTTGACGTGGGACCGGGGTAATTCGAGGTCGCACTGAGAGGCCTTAGTCCTGCAGTGGACATAAAATAGGCTGACGATGATGATGATAATGACGATGATGATCATATATCATCATCATCAGAATGGTTACGCCCACTGCAGGGCAAAGACTTTTCCCATACTTCTCCAACTACCCCGGTCGTGTACTAATTGTGGCCATGTCGTCCCTGCAAACTTCTTAATCTCATCCGCCCACCTAACTTCCTTCGCCCCCTGCTACGCTTCCCTTCCCTTGGAATCCAGTCCATAAACCTTAATGACCATCGCTTATCTTCCCTCCTCATTACATGTCCTGCCCATGCCCATTTCTTTTTTTCTGATTTTAAAGATGTCATTAACGCGCGTTTGTTCCCTGACCGAATCTGCTCTTTTCTTATCCCTTAACGTTACACCCATCATTCTTCTTTACATAGCTCATTGCGTCATCTTCAATTTAATTAGAACCCTTTTCGTAAGCCTCCAGGTTTCTGCCGCGTAGGTGAGTACTGGTAAGACACAGCTATTACACACTTTTCTCTCGAGCGATAATGGCAACCTGCTGTTCATGATCTGAGAATGCCTGCCAAACGCACCCAGCCCATTCTTATTCTTCTGATTATTTCCGTCTCATGATCTGTATCCGCGGGCACTACCTGCGCTCAGTAGATGTATTTCCTTATTTACTTCCAGTGTCTCGCTACCTATTGTAAACTGCTGTTCTCTTCCGAGACTGTTAAACATTACTTTGGTTCTCTGCAGAATAATATTTAGACCCACCCTTCTGCTGTGCCTCTCCAGGTCAGTGAGCATGCATGGCAGTTGGTCGCCTGAGTTACTAAGGTCATATGTCTTATGGCTGTCATATGAGCTACTAAGGTCATATGATCATATATACTTCAGCGCAAGTCACACCGCGGAGTTGCCTGCGGATGTCGACTACTGTCAACTTTCTTACCTGTAGCAGTGCAACTACGCCATGCAGAAGAAGATGCACCTTTAGGAGAGGCCCGTTTATGCTCGAGCCGTTCCCCTCTCCAACCTCCGGCCCGCTCGGGAGGATCTCTCTCTTTTTAAAAAATCTGCTGCGTCTCCGCGAGCAGGCCGGACGTTTGCACAGACATCGCATGTATTTCCGTGGTTTTGTCAATGAAATCCTCGAGACCGATAAAACTGAGGCGGTCGGCAGCAAGGAAACTTTCAGCCTCGACGAAACACCTGAATTCGGTGCCGCAGTCGAGAAAATTAGCAGAGCACCAAGCGCAAAAGCCGTCGTGATCTGGCATATTGCAACCATCTTTGTTTATTCGCTAGTGTCGCCAGAAGAAGTAACATACTCTGGAGCTGGGAACAGCGGATGTGTCACGTTGCGTAAACACGTGCGTGTGAGGGCACTCGTGCACCACTTTCCACGAGGTCTCACGCAAGAATAAAATGATGGAATGATAGTCCAGTTTACCACTTCCTTTCGCCTCCTGCCTCTCCATAAATCCCTCCTAATGGTTCTCCACCTTAGGAAACATCAAACTAACTTTCAACCTCATGACATCACTGCTTCTATGTCTCAGTCTTTGCTCGAATGAGCTAATGATTGTATGTTGGTATAAGTTTTGGAAGCGTAGTGCCCAAATGTAATCATCGTACTAAACACAGGTTACACATGATGACAATGAAGGGAATACACCAATTAGATGTAAATTTAGAGTGCTTAGTTAAGCACATCACGAAATATTAGGTTGACATAGATTAAAAGATGTGCCTTAGTTCTGCAGAGTCTACTTGGACAGCTTGAACTTATTGCTTACAAAACTTTTTCGATGCTTCAAAGACTTTCGGTCTTCCAGGAAAGCTTTAACGACGCAACTGAGAAAAACGAGAAACGTGGGCTCTCCTAAATAAAAGTTTAACGCCTGAAATTTATTCCTATGCAAACGTGCAGCGGTTATTCGATGAAAGAAATCTCAACTACCATGCGTCGAGTTTTTAAAATGTTGGGCCATTCTACGCGACAAATAACAAAGTGCAGATTTATCCCAGTCAAGTAGAGTAGAGGCGTATAATTTCTTTGTAGATGCCATTCAATTTGATAATTAGTTGCAATTAGCTAATTTTCCAATTACTGCTCTCAATATCGTGCTGTCAATGAAGAATTTTTAGAAAATCCTAAGACACTTACAAGTTGCATGCTATCAGCAAGACACATTTTGCTCCTTGATTTTTGCTGGTAATAAAAAAAGCCCGCGAAAAATGAAAAATATCTCTTGATTAAGCCTTCGTCAAGATCAAAATCCACCACCCTCAAACAATTTCCATAGCAGTTAGTGGTAGATATGGGACTTTATATGGCGCACCCTGCCCATGGCAGCACGGCACCTTGGTGTTCATAACGAAAGAGTGCCGATAAGTGGTGGTTCGTGCGTCGTGAAAAGACAGCGCACAATAACTTCTGCGGATAGTGCTTAAGATCTGTTGGATCTGGAGCACAATCCCAATTGCTGTGTCCCAGATATTGGACCTAGCCGTTGAGTGCGGGAGCTGGCCGAGGTTGAGGAGGACTTTGACATGAAAACTGCCAGTGTATTTACTTATTTACAGTAAAGATACAAAGAAATTAGCAGTAATACAGCCATGGATGGTCGGCAGCAAGTCGTACTCTGCGGGCCGTGGCAAGAAGCCCGAAAGTGCTGAAGGAAGGAATTCTTGCTTATTCTCTCCTCCCGCTCTCTGGCTTTTAACCCCTTGGGTGTCTCGAGGTCACGTCCTGTTCGGCCAATCGTCGAACCCGCTCAGGTGTCGTAATTTTCGACCAATGGTAGGCGCCCGTGCGAGTGTAGTCACATTCGGCTCAGAGGGTCGCTTCATGCGCTTTACGGTCTGAGGGACCACTTGTCTCCGGTAGTGCCCTACTGGTCTGCTACTGCCTTCACAATAGGCGGATGGGGGTTCCGAGGGCTTCACGGTGACTTACAGTGATCGTTCTCGAGCGGCCCTTCTCAGCCGCAAGGCAGCTTTGCTCGGGACCCAGGTTACCTGGAACCGTGCCAGGCTCCCGCTTCATTTTCAGGAAGAGTCAAGCAGTAGGAAAATAGCTCCACATGCGGCGCTCGAGGTGCAGGACGCCCACTTGTCTGGACGTGCTGTGCCTCGGGAACGTGGTAGATGTGCCTCACCGCTCCTTAATTAGGAGTGACGGCGATTCGATGAGGTCTGGTGAAATCGAAGGAGGCTCAGGAAAAGTCCCGTATCTAACAGAGCGCTGCTTTTTTTGTTGCGGGCGCACTGTTAGTCAGGTGATGTTTTGTCTTTTCTATTCTCGCGGGCGTTTTTTGTCAGCCGGAAAAAATAAATGGGAAAACAGTACCTGGCTCAAAACATGCCTGTTTTCGATATATTTGAATTTTATACAAATTATTCGTAGCCAGCAGGCGAACTAGATCAGTTACGCATAGCTAATTGTAATTAAATGGTAAATTGAACCATTGAAACAAAAGATTAGCGATGTTTCACTTTGTAAACGCGCATCACGCTCCAGCGTATGGGTGCTCATCCTTTTTTGTGCAAGACGCGTAGAATGATTTACAAATGCTTTGATTGTGTCTAAGCGCTGCGCTTTTTTCAAGGCTTATAAATCATGAAATGCTTTGTGTAAGCGACTTTCTGGTGACCTTGAGCCAAAATGAAGACCCGTTATCCGCGCCGTTGTCAGATGGGAAGGGTACTTGGCACCCGGAGGTGCCGCGTCCCAGAGCCTTACATCTACTCATCAACCCAACATCACTCTGCACATTGGCCCCTACACTCGCCCTCTACTCGGGCTGACTGGGCGGGGTGCTTTGGTTTGGACCATTGGCCCTTCCCGGACAAGGGGGCTGCTGAGGTGCAGCTCAACTGAGTTTTTATTTACTCATACTGTTGGCCAGTCGGCCGTTATAGGGTGGGTCAAAGCAGCACTTCAACAATTAGTACAAAACATGGGATTGACATAATACATATAGCACAAAAATAAAACAAGTAAATATCAGTATTTCGGCAATTAGTACAGTACATGAAGGCAGTACATGAATAGTGTTTTAATAAGTGAACATAAGCGAACGAAGAAGATACATAAGCGAAATAGTATACAGATACTCCGATCAATATGATTATAAATTCAGTGTTAATAAACGAGGTCATACACCCCCTCCCTCAAAAAAAAAAGAAAAAAAAGAGAAAAAGCACGTATACGTGCGTGCATCTTTCAATCTTACTTTAATTTTTTCTCAAATTCTTCCGCATTGAAGCTTTCTCGCGTGGACACCGGTAATTCATTCCATTCTTTAATGGTTCTTGGAAAGAAGGAAAATGCGTAAGCATTAATGTGCATCTGAGGTATTTGAAAAGTATTATATTTGCTTTTCTGTAGTGTTCTACCTTATCGTTATATCAAATACTGTTCGCTATTGATGTTGAATGTGTTTTTAGTGAGAAGAAAAAAGAACTTTAACCTAGCTATGCGCCTTTGTTCCGGGAGCGTAGGCAAGTTCAGCAAACCGAGCATTTCGGAGACCCAATCTGTGCGAGCATAACGTGATAGAATAAACCTTGCTGCTCGTCGTTGAACTCTTTCCAGTCTCTCAAATAACCCTGACTGATAAGGATCCCAGATTATGCTGGCATATTCTAACGTGGGTCGAACGTACGTAAAATAAGCTGTTAGTTTTACTGACTGTGAGGCTAACTGCAATTTCCGTCGCAAGAACCAAAGCTTCTTTTCCGCAGTTTCGCATATTTTTGTAACATGGTTCGACCAGCTTAAATTCGCGGATATATGCATGCCTAAGTATTTCAGCACGTCAACCAAGGAAAGCGCCGAAGAATTCACTGTGTAATTAAAATCAAAAATATGATTTGTTTTGTTCGTTATGCGCAATACAACAGTTTTACTCTCATTTATTTTCATTTTCCATTTGTCACACCATCTTTCGATAGCCCTAAGAGCGTCACTGAGTAATTTCTTATCTTCTGTGCTATTAATTTCTTTCTATAGTAAGCAATCATAGGCGAAAAGTCGCACCGTGATAGCTTCGTCAATTGCAGAGGAAATGCCATTAATATATACTAAATATAGTTCAGGACCTAACACAGACCCCTGTGGGACACCAGACGTTACGTTCAACGGCTTTGATTTAATGTGTTCCATTTCTACGTATTGGGTTCTGCCTCGGAGGCACGCGGTTATCCATTTTACTATTTTCGCGTTTATTCCCATATAAGTCAGTTTCACAATCAATTCTGCATGTACCACTCTGTCGAGTGCTTTCGACAGATGAAGAGAGATGCATCTATCTGTTTCTTATTGTTTAATGCGGTGGCAAAGTCATGGACTGTTCCAAGAAGCTGTGTTGTTGTGGAAAGGCGCTGTCGGAATCCGTGTTGTTTGTTAAAAAATGAGTTCGTATTTTCGATGTACGTGTAAATTGACTTGGCTACAACATGTTCTAGGTACTTGCAGCAAACGCAGGTCAGCGATATTGGACGATAATTTTCAATGATCTGTCTACCTCCAGATTTGTGCACAGGTATAACCTTTGCCGTAAGCCAGTCATCAGGGACTCGGCCTTCCGCGAGTGATGCGTCAAACATAATCTTTAAGTAATGCGCAACCCATTCCGCATACCTGTGCAGAAATGCGTTGGGTATGCCATCGGGACCTACCGATTTTTGACGTCAATGTTTAGTAGAACAACTACAATTCCCTCATACGAGACTTCAACGTCTGGCATCTCTTCCGAGCGAACGATGGGGAGACTATGTATTCAGTACTGGATTGTGATGGAGCAGAAAACACACACTGGAAGAACTCGTTGTAAGAAGAAGCAATCACTGCAGGATCAGTAACTACAGTGTTATCAACTACAATGCTATGTGACTCGTTGTCCTTTTTCGAGATGTGACGCCAATATTTATCGGGAGATGAACTCTGTCAATGTTTCTTTGTAACAGTTACTTTTGGCTTCAGTGATCATGGGACGCACTTGTGCAGATAACTCAGTTATTTTTGCGTGGTCTTTTGTTACTTTCCGTCTCTGGCGGCTTATTCGACGTTTTAGTTGGACGATTTCCCTGTTGATCCAAGGGTTCCGTTTAGTTTTCTTTCTTTTGCGAACCGGCACAAATTTGCTAATACAATTGAATATAATATGCTTGAACGATTGCCACATGGTATCGATACCACTTTGAGAATCAAATTTGCTCAGTGCAAATGACAAGTAGTCAATGATACTTGTGTCATCAGCTTCCGAAAAATTTGGAACATGTGTAACCACCTCATTATATTTTGATTTTGTCTCGTTATGTGCTATCTGAGCGAAGCCAACTTCATGGTCTGAGATACCCTGCTCAACCGACACTTCAAACTGGTCAAAGCGCCTGTCAAGGAATACCAGATCCAGGATAGGTGGACTTTCCCCTGAATTTCGCGTACTTTCACGAACAATTTGGGAAAGGGCATGAGTGAATGCAATGACAAGGAGCAAATCGCAGTGTGCCTGTTCCCGCAATTCTGTTGCGAATGTGTCCCAGTTAATTGCAGGTAAATTGAAGTCACCGGTTAGGAGTAGTCGGCAGTGGAGCTTTTTTGTTTGCTTCTAAGTAACTCTGTAGCGCCTCTAAGAATGAAAGAGGTGAGTTTGGGGGTCGGTAAATTGTACCGAGAAGGACTCGTGACGTTCCAATATTCATTTCATATCAAAGAATTTCGTGACCTGGGATACCGTTTAGTGTTTTGAATTCAATATTTTCTTTCACTATTATTGCAACACCGCCTCCTCGAGACTGTCGGTCCTGACGTACTATCTTGTATCCGGGAGGTATTATCTCGTTATCTTGAATCTCTGAACGCAACCATCTCTCTGTTATCGTAACAACGTCCGGATCATAATTCACTAAAATATACTCTAAGCCTGCAGTCTTATTCACGATACTTTAGCATTAAAGTTAACTAGACGAAATTCATGATGCCCTCCCTGTTTCGGTCACTCCTCGCTTACAGCTGATAGCGTACTCTTATAACGCCTGAGCTTGACTCGACGTTTTTTTTTGGTCGTGCCAACTGTACATATCACCACCGATTAACATTTTATTATAGTCAAGACGCACGCGCTGTCCTTGTTTTCGTTCATCCTGCGCAGAATTCCAAAGAAGCTTGCGTTTGGTAACTGTTTCCTTGCTGTAGTTATCATCAATGGATATGCCAGTTCTCTTTAGTTTCTTAGTTTTTGTATACTTTTGACTTTTCTCTGGAATCGTAAAGCTTTAGAATAACTGGTCACGGCTGTTTGCTATGCCGTTTCCCGATCCTATGTATTGGTTCAACTGTGTGCAGAGTTACGTTTAGCTGTTTGTCAAATAAATCTGTAAGCAATTTTGTAGATAGTTCTTCTGTTGTTTCTTTTTCGCCCTCCGGAATTCCGAAAACTATGAGGTTATTTTGTCTGCTTTCGTCTTCGAATGACACAAGACTATCGTGCAGCATTTTTACAGACGCGTTCAGGGTTTTGTTTGTCTTAGCCATCTCAGCTATCACTTTGGCTTGGTCCCTGACAGCCTGCACCGTCTGCTCAACTTGTTTTATTCTCTCGCTCAAGGCGGCTAAATCCGTTTTGATGGCGTGTTGCCCGTCAAGCAGTTCTTTCAAGAGCGTTGTTGTGTTAGGACCTGGATTCCTCTCAATGTCACCAGATGACAACACACATAGAGAAGCGAATGACAAATAAAGCACTTTTACTGCACTGAACACACAAATAGCCATGTCCGTCTTGCAGGCCACAAGCCTGACAGACCCTCGGACTGCTTTTATACACAAGAGGTCAAGGCATACAACCATAGAGACCACCAAAGCCATCCGCGGAGCAGCGCGACCACACGAGGGTGCGCCACCACCGGTTCCAGCTCTGTGTTCCACTGAGCCAAACAAAACCCCGTAGATCGACTGGCACTCACGGCCAAGCCAAGCGACCTTGGGAGCATGCAACGGAAGTTAAGGGGAAGCTTTAGCTCAAGTGCTCCTATCTAAATACATGTAAAAGGAGAATTCGTTTTTCTCGGCAACCACTGCACCAAATTTGACGAGGTGTGTTGCATTTAAAAGACAAACTTAAAATCTAGTGACTGTTGGTTTCGAATTTTTGAGTTAGATCGTCAATTTTTTATTAAGAATTCGCAAAAATCGAAACTTTTCAAAAAACGAAACTATCAACTTTACAACAGTGTAACTTAACCACTAAAAATGATAATACAATTCTGTGAATTGCATCTGATAGTACATCTAAAGCGGACAAAATTGATATGTCACACATGAATATAAAAAAATTTAATCATAGAGAAATACAACTTTTGCAAAACCGTTGTAACCAACGTAACAAATTCACGTAAGATGTAAAATGACATATTGAAGTTGTCCGCTTTGAATTATCTAATGGATGCCGTTTACAGAACCGCGATATCGGTTCTTGATGCAGAGCTATGATGTTATAAACTTCGTGCTTCTATGTTTTTCAAACGTTCAAATATTTGAAAATCGTTTTAAGAAAATTCAAGCCCTAAATCGAAATTCCCCTTGCAACAGACACTAGAATTTAACTTTCTCTTTCAAATGGGATAAATTTCATCAAAATCGGTCCAGGGGTTATCTCATAAAAACGTTTTTGCGTTTTACATGTATTTGAATAGGCCGCGTCGGAGTTGGGCCAGAGCTAAAGCTTCCTCTTAATGGAGACCTTTCCAGCTGACTCATCAAAAATCAAAGCAGGAGGAGCCCACACTTGGAGAAACTTCTTGTCGGCCAAGCAATGCCGCTCCCGGGTGGCATGGAACGAGACCTCCTTCACAAGTATTTCGTGAAGGCCTGGCACCCCCGAAAATTGCGCCAGAGCGTGTCAACCAAACTTGGTATGCGAACAGGCGTGAAGAAGCCCGAACTGGGTGATCGCCTGTTTAGGCAAAGGCTGCATAAATCGGACAGGTTGATATGGAACACCTGGGAGCTTAAAGAGACTAGCAACCCCTTACAGAAGAGCTGCATGAAGCAAACACTACGTAATCATACGAACTGAGTCCTCACGACCGCCACAAGAGGGGCACACTCCACGACTGGGACGGCTGTGAAGGACCTGTAACTCAGCGGTAGGCACCCTCGCGCCAGGCGGTACATGAACGTAGCTCGCCTAGCGTCGAGAAAACTGGGCGTAATGAGCTTCCAGTTTGGCCGGTGGATGGACAGATCGCTACTTTGGCAATGCGGGGAGAGCCGTGGCGTGCTCAAACCAGATCACCCGGGCAACCCATCAAAACTCCAGAAAATGCGGTCTCGGGACACCACCCCTATGTACAGGACCACATTACATACGCTAGTTACATTCCAAGATGGTTAAAAAAAGTGCTTACGTGTTCTTCCTAGTGTTTTTTCCCATCACCCAAGGCGTAACTTCTAGTGCGCTGAAGTTTTATTTCTCGCTTCGAATATGGGCGAAGATCAAATGCCAGATACAAGGTGTCATACACTTCATATCGTCATCTTGTGGCGCGGAAATAGGGTTGGCTGTGCTGCTTTGAACACCAGCGGCCCGTGAGTTCCATTGCACGGGTTCTGCATCCCCCTTACAAATAGCACCACGTTGCGCGGCGACTCCTTCAGGCACTTTTAGCTGGGCAGTGCCCTCTGTCTACCTGGCGCCTTTCGCTGCCTGTCGTGCCGCCTTCAGCCCGTTTTCGTCTAGGCGGGTAGCTTCCATGTGGACCAGTGCACAGTATGGCGTGGTGCGTAGTGGTGTTGCGTGCTGGTGTCTGCCGTTACGAACAAGCAGTACACCTATTTTATGATTGTGGTTAGTATTGTGGTTGCTATTTTATGCTCACATCTACTTTCTATTGCTGAAGAGCCAGCAAATTTTTTTTTATTTTGTATGTTCTATGTGCACTTTCCGATTGTTATAAAATGTAAAGTGCATTTACGAAAAAGGGTAAAGCACTGTAAGGAACTGGATTCCTTATTATTTCAAGCAATGTAGTAATGTACTATTCATTTTCTCCTACTCCTTCCTTTTCTCGGGTTTCACGGTATGTAAGCCCGCGCGTTCTTGCCGGACTTCTTGAGCTTGTGCCCGGCACTGGGCGGCGACTTTGGGCTCGGTCGACTGGCGCTCGGCCTGCCACTGCTTTCGTCGTAGCTGCGTCCTCGCTCGGTGTTCAGCCTCTCGACATTCAAAGCACCCACCAGTGTTGCCAGGTCTTTGGAAGAAACAGTAGCCGAAAATTTCTGAAAATGGCTAAGAAAGTGGCCAACTGCAGCAAAAGCTTTATTTACTAGCCAAAAATACAGCCACGGTGGAAGAAACGAACATTAGCCCAAGTTATTGCGAAAATAAAGAACAAAAGAAAATAAGAGCAAAAATAACCGAACATAACAGTAGTTATCACATAATATTCCATCATCACTTGCCATAATGCATGACAAGCTGATGTTCTTTGATAATTTCTGCCGCAGAATTGCGTAATTTCCCATAGCCGAAGTGGTATCGCCAGGTTCAATGGAAAAAGCTTGCTGAGGGCCGTCCTTGCACAGATGATTATATTAACTATAAGCCATTATGACTTCACTTCAAACGTCTATCACGTCGTACACGTTCTACACTCCCTGGTACGCAGTCGCATAGTCACATAGACATTGGCAGCTGCAATGTCAAGGCTACCATGACGTGTTTTTGTTGTTACAGTCGTTTCTGGCGCCAAGAACTATGCCAAGAAGCATGGTGTTCGATATTTTCTACAGAGGTAACCGTCGCTGGGAATGGTATATTAGGACATCGCCTATTGCTCCCGTCCTTCGAATGACGCAGTAGCATTGCCTTTAACATTGGATAATTCCTCTTACTCTGAGGGGAGGTGCTTGGGTCTGTTCAGTTATTCGTCAATGAAAGTCCTGAACTGCCTGAGGCTATAATTTCAGCCAACGAGCTTACAAATGAAGCATCTCAGGCAAGCCTGGACGGCCCAGGGTGACAGGTCGAAGAGGGCCATTGACCATGTGGCGGCTATGATATATTTTCAGCTCCTTAATTTGCATCCGGAGCTTGTAAGACACAAAAGCGTGGCCTTGAAGACCTGATGATTGGATCTGCTGCTTCGAGGGGGTCGTCGGGGGGAGGTGTGATTGGGCCACTAGGTATATCAATTACCACTGCCATAAGTAGCCAGAAAGTAGCCAACTCATCTAGCACGATTTTAAGTCGCCAGGAGCGTCTAAAATTAGCCAATTTGGTGAGAAATCGCCAAATCTGCCAACCCTACCACCCAGAGAAGTGGAAGCAGCTGCTACAGGAGGTCCACCTACCCTCTTTTTTCGCGACGTTCCACGTCCTCTCTTCTTCGCCGCTTCGGTGAACACAACCTAGATATTCCTCTAGGTGGTGTTGATTTGCGCGCACTCAGCGTGCTCCTCCGTACTATCCCCGGAGAGCGATTCTACTCTCCCCTTTCACGCGGCTTCCAACTCCGGCGCTCTCTTCCCTCTGGCCGACTCACATGATCACGTCAATTTCAGAGACGGGGCATGTACGCTTCCGCATAAAATATTGCTGGCGGCTGGCCGATTCGACAGTGAGCAATAGGCACTTCCTGATGGTCGCTCATAATGGCATGTCTTTTTTATAAAACGCGATGCATGATATCTGGGATGCCCTGCAAACTGAACTCCCAAGTGAACAGTGCCCACGCCGCAAACCTGCCTATGCTTCGATAACCGCAATTTGCGAGTCTTTCATTATGGCATTCAGAGGTGTAGACATGCGTGCAATAATGTTATTAGCCATTCGCAGCCTCCGTCCACCAGTATATAATGCCACGTAGTAGTGACGGTGAATTATACGCCTGCAAAACTGTGAATGACGACACTGACTTTTTATTGGGTGAACTAGTGCCCACAAAAGCAACGTACACTTAAAGTGCAGCAAAGTGCCCGAGGGCGAGCTGTCGGGCTACTTCGGCGTGCTGGAGATAGGTGGCGACCTCAAGATTCTGTTCGTAGGCGACGTGCGACGGTATGGCGTCGGCAGTCGTCGTCGGGTTCGTGCCGTAAACCAGTATGAACGGCGGGATCTGCGTTGTTTCTTGCACCGCCGTGTTGTAAGCGACGGTACGTGCGGAAATACAGCATCCCAGTTCTTGAATTCGACGTCCACGTGTATAGCCAGCATGTCAGCGAGGGTCTTAATCAGGTGCACAGTATGACCATTCGTCTGCTGGTCGTAGGCAGTTGTCCTTCGGTAGCTTGTCTGGTTGTATTGCAGAATGGCTTCGGTGAGCTCCACTGTAAAGGCCATTCCGTTGTCGGTGATGGTGACTTCAGGGGCGTCATGTCACAGTAGGATGTTCTCAACGAAGAATTTCGTCATTTCGGCTGCGCTACCTTGCAGCAGAGCTTTAGTTCCAGCGAAGCGGGCGAGGTAGTGCGTCGCCACGACGATTTACTTAATTCCGGACGTTGACGTCAGAAATGGTCCCAGCAAGTCCATCCCGATCTTCGGAAGCTGTCAGCCAGTAGGCCCGATCGCAGTAATCCTGCTTGCCTTATCGGTGGGGTCTTGCGTCGCTGACAGTCTCGGCATGCGTTGACGTAACGGGTGACGTCGGCGGTCAGGCTCGGCCAGTAATACTTTTCCTGTACCCTCGATACGTGCGGGAGTATCCGAGGAGCCCAGTGGTCCGATCCTCATGCAAGGCGCGCAGCACTTGTCGACGCCGCACTGGGGGAACAAGAGGGCAGTTGGCCCGGAATGGTGAGTTCTTCACCATTAGGTTGTTTGGAAGCGGCAACGAAGTCAATCCTCACTTAAATGTCCTATGGACGACGTCGGTATTCCCTCCCAAATACTCTACGAGGCTTTTTAGCTCCAAGTCCGCTCGTTGTTGTTCAGCGAAGTCTTCCGCGCTTAATATTCTAAGGAAGGCGTCGTCATCCTCCGGCAGCTGGTCAATGGCGGCGCGTGATAAACAATAGGCATCAGTTTTCTCCCGGACTTATGGATTACAATGGTGTCATATTCTTGCAGCCTGAGGCTCCACCGCGCCAGCCGTCCTGAAGGGTCCTTTAAATTACCTAGCCAGCACAGCGCGTCATGGTGCCTAATGACTTTGAATGTCCTGCGACAAAGGTACTGGCGAAATTTAGCTGTAGCCCAAATGATGGCGAGCCATTTATTTTCAGTCATACCATTATTGCCTCCCGCTCTTGCCAGTGACCGCCTAGCGTAAGCTATTACCCGCTAAAGTCCGTGCTTCCTCTGGACTAGGACGGCACTGAGACCTAGGCTACTGGTACCAATGCGGATTTCGGTATCGGCGTCCTCTTCAAAGTGCGCAAGTACCGGCGGGTACTGCATGCGTCGTTGGAGTTCTTGAAATGCGTCAGCCTGCGGCGTTTCCCTCTGGAACTCGACATCACATTTGGTTAGATGTGTCAGCGGCTCAGCGAAGCGGCTGTAGTAAGCGCACATGACAAGAAATGTACGCATTGCCTACTGTCGATGGGCTGCGCGAACTTTGTGATGGCAGCTTTCTTCTGCAGGTCGGGGTGGACTTCAGTTTTGCTGATGACGTGACTTAGGAACAGAAAATCATCGTAAGCGAAGCGGCACTTTCCCGGCTACAGTGAGCCTTGATGATTTGATGGCCTCTAGTACTGTTGCATGCCGCCTAAGGTGATCGCCGAAATTTTTCGCCAGAGCGGCCACGTGATCCAAGTAAACAAGACAGGTCTGCCACTTCTATCCTGCTAAAACCGTGTCCACCGCGCGCTGGAACGTTCGTTAATGCCTTTGAACTACAGTTCAAATGGCATTACCTTGAACTCGTAAAAGGCGTCTGGCGTGATAATGGCAGTCTTTTCGCGATCTCGTTCCTCGACTTATATTTGCCAGCAGCCAAATTTGAGGTCGATCGACGAGAAGTATTTAGCGTTGCAGATGCGATCCAATGCGTTGTCTATCCGTGGGAGGGGGTATACGTCCTTCTTCGCGATCTTGTTCAGTCGACCAGAATCGACGCGAAAACGGAGGGTTTCGTCCTTTTTCTTCACCAAGGCTACGGGAGATGCTGATGGGCTCGTCGATGGCTGGATGATGTCATCGTGTAGGATTTCGTGGACTTGTTGCTTAATAGCTTCTGCCTCTCGCCTTGAATCTCTGTAAGGGCTCTGGCGGAGAGGTCGAGCGCAATCTTCGTTATTATGCCATCCTTTGCAATTGGTGTTTGTCGAATCTTCAATGACATCAGAAAGCAGTGTTTTTATCGTCGGAGAAGACTTTTGAAGTGTTTCTCTGTACTCGCGGGGAGACTTGGATTTATTTCAATGTCTGGTTCGGGAACTATGGTGGTCGGGGTATATGCGGCAGAATCCGAGAGGGCAAACGCATGGCTGGTTTTTGCTCTATGTATGTGATCGTCGTGCCCTTGCTGATGTGCTTGAACTCCTGGCTGAAGGCCGTTAGCATTACTGTCACATTGCCTCCGTGCAGTCGAGCGATCGCTGTTGCGACGCAAATTTCGTGGGCGAGGAGTAGGAGTACGTTTCCCTCAATGACGCCGATGAATGCTGGAGTGGTCGGGATACTGACTTGGTCCTCAAGTATACTCAAGACAAGCTGACTGGAAGGCCTCTCCATCGGCATCACTTGGTCTGTGTCAAGCGTTATCGAGTTCGAACTCTGGTCGATGCCATGCATCGTGTTCGTTCAAGCAGTCCATACCGAGAATTACATCATGGGAGCACTGTTGGATGACAACGAGCGTTGCAGGGCAGGTCCGGACATAAGCTGTAATTCTTGCCGTGCAGATTCCCGTCGCCATTATGAGGTGTCCTCAGGCTGTCCGAACTTGAGGGCCGTCCCATGCAGCCTTCACATTCTTCAGCTAGGCAGCGAATAATCCACTGATGGCGGAGTAGTCGGTTGCTCTGTCCAATAAGGAGGTGACTGCGTGGCTGTCAAGATGCACGTCGAGGTCGGTTGTTCTTTGTCATGCGTTGCAGTTAGGTCTTGGCGCCGGATCACGGTTGCGTCGAGTTGACGTTTGGCTGGCATGTCGTTCTGTCAGGTCTTTGACCGTTGCATTATTTGCTTCTAGGCTCCGTTGAGATGGCGGCGTGTCGTTGTTATGTCGTCAAATAGTCTCTTTGGCGTCTGCGAAAGTTGGACGAAGAGCAGCCACACCTCCATCGGTTGCTGCTTTTAGATTTCCGGATATGGGCTGACGGACCAGCCCACGCTGGGCTAGTGTAGGGACGGCGCTGCAGCGAGAGGCAGTGGCCTGGTGACGGCGAATGGGACGATCGTCGAAGGCTGCACTGAGTAGCGGTGAGGTACTCGGCAATATCGAGAGAGCGTTCACCTTGCTGCGTGCGCGGAGCGTTGAAGGCGAACCCTAGTATTCCTATTTCGCGGTATGGGCATCGGCGGTAGACATGCCCGGCTTTCCCGCAGTGATAGCAGAGCGGACGGAGGTCGGGGGCGCGCCAAATGTCCGTCTTCTTCGGGTGGCTGCGCTGGGCGACAGGTGGGTTAGCTGGCGTCGGCTGCGGACGGCGGAACTGCGTCGTTACAGCGCCCTGGCGCAGGCGCGAAGTGGGAACGTGACGGCAGGCTGAGGCGGCTTACTTCATCGCTTCTGGCTGAGGCTGCGGCGATTGAGGTTCTCCAAGTGATTGTCGGAGCTCCTCGCGTACGACGTCGGCAATCAAAACCAATTGCGGCTGTGGTGAAGGGAATTTCTGAAGCTCCTCCCGCACGACCGCTCTGGTAGTGTCGCGCAGATCGTCGGTGGCCAGTGATTGAACTGCGGCGTTGTTTGTTGAGTTTGTGCGATGGTTGAATTGCCGGTTGAATATCTAGTGCCTTCTCGAAACTGGTGGCCTGGTGAAGAAACTCGTCGACGGTCTTAGGTGGGCTTCGTACCATTCCTGGGAAAGTTGCCCTTTCACACCACGCACGAGTAGGCGGACTCTTCTCCTCAGACATTTCCGTGTCGGCGTGGCGGAATGAATGGCTCATCTCTTCCGTAAAGATCGCCATGGTCTCATTGGGCACCTGCACTTGGGTTTCTAGTACAGCTTGGGCTCGCTCTTTGCGTAAGACGCTTTTTAATGGCAGCAGGAAGCCACTTCAGAACAGGCCACACGTCGTTAAGGTGGCTTCTCGATTCTCGTACCACGTCCTGGCTGCGTCTTCCAATGCGAAATAGACGTGTTGCAGCTTGTCGTCGCTGTTCCGGCTGTTAAACGTAGCGACCCTCTCATACGTCTCCAGCCAGGTATTCGAGTCCTCGAATGTTGAAGTGCGGAATGTCGGTGGCTCCCTGGGCTGCTGCATCACGATCGGGCTTGGCGACACTGTAGCTGTCATTGTAGCTGCTGTTGTAGCAGTGCACTACTTGGTCTTCTCAAACAGAAGTCCGTGCTCCCGGCGTAGTCCTTGCAGCCTGCGGCTGCGGCTAGGTCGCTGGTCTTTGGCGACATTGGTGTCGTCTTCGTGGCTCGCGCTTGGCTCACGGCTTTGCGGGGGCGTTCTATACATGAACGCACAGGCACCTCCAGCAGATGTCACGTAGTAGTGACAGTTAATAACACAGCTGTAAAACTGTGAATGACGAAATTGGCTTTTTATTGGGCTAACTTGTGCCACCAATAGCATGTTACACTCAAGGTGCAGCAATGGCGGCGACCACGGTAGGCAATCGAAAATTTCATCTGCCGGTCAAGTGCGTCGGACTTTATACACGAGCCATCGTACGTACCAGAGTAATCGCTGGTTCCCGCGTGTCTTCCAGAAAGTTCACCACTATTCCTGTCGCGCATATATGCAATCAGATTACACAAGGTTTGGTGACGACAGCGGATAGAACCATGAATAACATTCGAAAAACTTCGGATAGCTGCCGGCGCGTCCACTGCTGAGCAATAACATTTGTTCAGCGGTGAACAGCGGTCACTCGAAAAACATAAGGAAGCCCTCATGTCGTAGCGTCAATAGATGGCTTCCGCATTACGATGAGTCACTACATTATTTTACTGATAATCGCAGTAGCGCCTTCATACGTCTTATCCTTGCATCACTGTCGTGTATTTCACCGACGTTAGTTTAACTGGTCGATGATAATTCGTATTACCCTCATCTTCTATGCCTTTACAGATTACATTTATCCAGCTTTCCTTGACGATATCCGAATATACTTGTTTCAATCACTTGTTCGATGGCGATAGTGATATTTGCCTTACTCCGTGAGCGATGCTGCTTGATTACACGAATACGGACTTTACCTTTGTTGCCATGTCATTGGAACAAACCTAATATAACGCTTTTTGGCGAGTTGAAACCCTATCATGATATTATGCAAAGCGGGCTAAAAACGAATGGTTAGCTAGAGAAGGAAAAACACGAGTGCTCGTATCTGTCATTCATTGGCTAGAACTTCGTAATTTTTTTTCTTTCCGCACTTCACTGTTTCGCGCTGCAAAAAAATCGCGCCGTAAACTGTGGCCAACTAAACCACATCGCTGTTTTTATCCCATGAGAGCTACGCAGAGAGAGAGAGAGAGAGAGAAGTCGTAAAAGAAAGGAAGGGAGGTTAAGCACGCCGTGCTCGGTAGGCTAACCTGCACTGGGGAAGGGAAAAGGGGGATTCAAAGGGGCGAAGGAAGACAGATGTTCTCAGTTTGCTCTACTAGACACACATCGCTGAGTCCCTCACAGGCGCTCTTACAGGCTGGGGCCAGATTTCTGTAATGGGTCTAAATCTTTCGTACAGTCTCCGTCGCTCACATGCAGTAAAGTTCAACTCAATCTAGATTGTCAGAGCAGACAGTTGGGATGTCCAGCATAGACTGAACTTGATCTAATGAAGTACCGAAACACGTAGCATATCAACTTTGTGAACATATCAGTGTAAGGGAACTATTCTGCGCTAAAGTGCAGTGTTTTCTAGCTACTTTTAGAGGCGTACTTTCACGGGTAGTTGATGAGCTACAATACACCATTTTCGGACTCCTCAGCTTCAGCACACCTTCAGGTATTTGGCAAACTGGTCTGCGGCCCTTGAGATCCTCAAAAGAAAAGATGATCACTTAGAAGCATAGTTAATCGTAACGCAGGAAGCGCGCATATAGTGTGCCGGGTTTTCGAGCTCTATGTCGCGCTAATATGATGTGTGCCTGTGCACACTTGATAATTGCACAAATTACAAAAAAAAATGTCTCAATATTAGAAACTTATGCATCGTTTGAATTGGTCAAATGTTTTGTTATATCAGATGCAGATATAAACGGATTGCGGAAGACAGGCATTAGGATATTTATTTATTGATCACGGAGTTGCATTGGGCTTTGGATTTTTATGTCCAACCAAAAGTATGAATCGCCTTTATGGCCAGAGCTCTGCTGTTTGTTAAAACCTGGTACGGAGTGTCCCCGAAGTTTTGTCTCATACAAGCCTGTAATGAAAACAGAACAAATATATTACGTTGCTTTACGGTGGAGACTGCTCCAAGGAATGTCTGATACTTTAGTCAGTGCAACTGTTACGCTATTGTCAATATTTCTTTAAACACGGTAGGTGCCTTCACTCAACGAACGTATAAGTTAAATCATGCACAGAGTTCTATGGCTTGAAGCCGATTGCGAATCTTAGACACTATTGCATGGCGACAACTTAAGAGAAAGATAATAGGAAGTCGTTTTTGATATTGATGACGACAAAGAAGTCAGTACATGTGTGCAGAAAGACTCATAATGAACCGCATTTGAAGTTGATTGAATCACTTTATATGAAAAATGGTTCGACTGCGGCCTCATATTAAGAAAGAGACAAGGGAAAATAAAAACAAACATGATACGAGCTCCTCCCATTATGTCTCTGTGGGCACAAAGATCTGAGTTTGTAGTATGGGCGATAATGAATCCGAAGCCAGTTTATCTGCGAGGCACCACACAAAGAATCGAAAGTGTCCTGCCAGAGTGTACAATTCCTGCATACAGTTTAAAAGACAAGCGGCACACTCGGCATCGGCGCCGACATGTTGTGTACATACATATTTGTAATAAAGTCAAGGAACTGCTTTTGTGTAATGTAAACCAAGGATAATGTGATTTTCCAGCCACATGCACGTAGATGTCACTCCTATTCACGCCGAGTGCCACACTCAGGCTTCGCGCTGTGCGGCGTGCTTAGGTGCTGCGCGGCGTTCGCTGCCGTCGACAGGAGTAATAAAGCACGAATCATTTTAGTATAGTGTAAATAATAAAAGAGAAAAATAAAGCCACACGTATTTGCTTACTGCACACGTAACAAGAGGACAGCGGCAACGCTGTCAACGCGCGTTGTTTCTCCGCGACTGAAGACGGCTGATAGCAGCAACGCGAATGTCAGTGTTGTCGACGTGCAGGAAAAAAACATAATAGTGCCAACTGTTCGAAAAAAAAAAACACTTCGATTAATAACCTAGCAACGCCGATTGCGTGTTTGGGGCGAAATATAAGTAATGAGGTCGGCAATCGAAAACAGGCAATAAAAAAATTAGAACGTGTTCGTCACCGACACATTCCTGAGCAAGCGCACGCATACAATATCAAAGTTCTTTAGCTCACTCTCCCAATATACTATATTACGTTACGATATAGGCTCATGATATTATGTGCATGCATCTCTCTTAAGATTATTATGTTGTACACGGTAACTACATTCCTACCAAGAAGGGTGAAGGCCGCCTGTTGTATTCGACACAATCGATTCATGATTCCGCAGATTTGCTTTGCAAAAGCGAAGCATACGTTTACAATGACATCACATGAGCTTTTGCACAATTTTTGAGTTTCGCTAGGCATCGGCGCTATGGGCACGTTGCAAGTGCTAGTCGGCGCCCTCTCTTTCCGACCCCTAGCGCCATCTGACGAATAGTTGCGCGAATGCGGTAGGATGACTCACGGCGTCAGCAGCTCGCGCTGCGTGTTTGGCGCCCTGTCAAACGGTCGCGATGGCGCGAAACAGCTTGCCGATATTCATTATAAGCGGGTTTCCGGAATTACAAGATGTTCATAGCTTTTTTCGTGAAAGGAACTTAAGGAAAGGAAGTCGTCTATTTGAAGTGGGGCACGTCTACGACGTGAGGGAACTGTTGAACTCGCACTGATCGGAAGTGACTGCTAGGTGCATTCCGCAAACGAAAAATAACGCACCGGCGAGATACATGAAGCTCACACGTAAGGTACTTCAGTATGTACGGCGTGGACGCATGAAATTATAGGTGACATTGATTCTTGAAGATCGGCGACAACAGACAAATCTTAGCCGGGAGCTGCGATTGGCGTGCTGGCATCGCAGGGAAGTGCAAGCACGCCGCGGTAGTTTCCCTGCACATACAGGACGGCGAATGCGAACCCAAAACATCCCATCTAGGAAACCGAGGCGTACGAACGACTCGTAAAACGTACGCGAGGTATTGTAACGTTGCTTTCCACAAACACAAAAAAAGGTGAGGAACTTACCAGTTGTGTTAGACTACGCTGGGAAAATATTTTCGCCCAAGTTACTGGAAGCTCGATACTTTTACGTTGCGATTTTTCAGTGCGTGCAAAGGAGGTTCCAATAAACCCCGTCGTCAAATATTTTGGTGACCTCAACTGCCCCATAGCAATTATGCTGGGCGCAGAAGGGCGTATAAGGGAGGAGTTGTAGCTGAGCCAGCTACAACCCCTCCTCGTAGCTCTCAGCAAACCCTAGCGCTGTTTGAATTAGAGAGGATTGGAAAAGAGTTCCACAGCTTTACTGCGATACAGTGAGGAAACAAACAACTTCGTTTGCTGCGTATCCTGGTAAGCACTGCAGGTTTCCCGTTGCTGCCATCATTGTTGTAAAAGCAACTGATTCAGCGTTAACGCACTTGGAATAACGCCGGAACATAAACAGCTTATGCCGTCGGACGAGCGTGATCCAGTGTTGACGCTGTTCTGCTTCATACGGTCGGATTGGAAACCTGTAAAACGTTGTTCCTTGTGAGTTGGTGTACGTGCTGTTGCAGCCCACTACGCAACAGCTCAGGTTGTTCTTCGGCATTGCTCAGAAAAGGCAACAGCTACGCGCGAAACAGTGCACATACAGGCTTTCCAAACGCAAGCGGGCCGGTCGTATCCTGGCGGGTCCACGCTCGCCGCGCGAGGGACGCCGTAGTAGGCGCGGGAACTACGTTCGCAACCTGCCTATAACACGAGACCACCAACCAGTTTTATAAAACTCTAGCAAAATTTCACTTTAATACTGGAACCAGGGGCCCTATACCGTAAAACTATTCCAATATGTTTCTATTCCAATCTCCTGACGTCAAATTTGCGTAACCACCAACGCAATCACCGGGCGGTCTCCCGCAGGGTTGTCTGAACAGACCAATCAAACGCTCTCCTCGTTCATAGGAGGTCACTTTTGTTTGCTTGAAAAACTAATAACATTGCCTACACTGAGCGCCTGTCGTATCTAATTGGCTAACATGAGGCGAGGAGAACGCTCAAGTGGAGAAGGTTCGATGGGGCCGAGTCACTGCAATGAAAGTCGATAACCGGATAAAGAGGGTGGTGCCGGCGTCTACGATTGGTCGGCTTTCCCTTACTTAGCTTGTGGTGGCTGGTCGAAAATCACGGCGGCATGCAACGGAAGCTCAAGAATGACGCTAAAACGGACCCTCAGCAACGAAGAGTTGGCATAATGAGGGGTAAACGTGCCGAAAGTGCTTGAAAAGGTTACACGGCCATGCAAGAAGTTTTATTATACGCAAATACAGCCATGCTCTCCGGCAGGTGCGAGTAGCCAGCGTCTGAATGATCGGCGGCAGCCATCTTCTATTCCTTTCTGAACGGGGCAGCCTGCGGCTATTCCGAAGAAAATTCAGTTTTGTTCGGAATATTAATGCATCTTTATCGCGTACACGTCACTTTGACGCGGTGAGTTCTTGCGGTTTTGTGACGTCGCGTGACAGGCAGGTGAAGTGGGTGCAGCCCGAAACCTTTTTACCTATAGCCGAGGGCTAATGGCGAAAAGGGTTCGAATCAGAAATAACTGTTTTTTCTTTTTTCTGTCAAATCATGCATAATCACTGTGTACATATCGTATCAGATGGGCAGGTATCGCGGTATTCGTGACGTCGTGTGACAGACAGGTGAAGTGGGGCTGGTCGAAAAAAGTTTTTGACCAATCGTGGAGGGCTGATAGCAGAATTGGAATAGAAAAGTTTGGAATAGTTTTACGTTATAGCGCCCCAGTACCTTCTCCTGCTACAGAACGCACCAAATTCCTCCCAGTTCAACCAGTGGCTAACTAAACGTATCACTGCAAATCCTACTGTGACCAATTCTGTTAAGTGAGGGATAATTGGGATGTTTTTGTGTAGCGGAAGCCTGCGGGCTTCAATGAAAACGTGTTGCCGACCCGCAAACAAACTTTTCAGGTAGAGAGTATTAGTATTACGCGATAAGTACATTGTAACTTTGTGCTGGAGTGGCTACATTTCTTTTTCTCATTGTTTATTGAAAGAACCGTATCGCTTTTCTACCCTAATATCTACATTACCGACCCTGTTATTTTTGTAGAATTTTTTAAGCCTTTTATAGGATGTCTATACATTTTTCCACTGTCTATAAACAATGTACGTGTATTATGTTTTGTTATATGCCCTATATACTCTTTTTAATCCTTCTGGAACACCCCCCTTACCCAATGCCTCATGCGAGGCCTGTAAGGACATTTTAAATAAATAAATAAATGTTGTTTGTGTTCTGTGAATGGTCAACGCGCGCAATAGGCCCTATTCTAGGTATCATGTATAGGGCCACAGCGAAGCAGATCGAGAGTCAGGTTGCTCGGTGCAAAACTGCGGTTGCCGCCTCTGTGAACAAGTCATTGTGGACGCTGAATCGAGAGGGAAGGTTGGCGTTTTTTCGTGAACCGCATCTCTTCGCCGCATTTCTCGCAACATGCTAGACCAGAAAACGGAGACAACCTGCCGAGACGGCTGGCTGCTAAACTTGAACGAATGAAGGAGTGCGGCCAAGGCGCCACTGCGATGTCCAGCAGCAAAGGGTGTCAAATAAGTGCGGAGGTAGAAAATCTCAAAGCTCACGTCTCGCAAGAAAAAGACGCCAGGGGGCGCCGACTAGTGCGGATGCGATGACCTCGGCTCCTGGTTTTTTCAATGCTTTCGGTTGGTTTCCTTCCTCGAAACCGAGTAAATTATGTGTTAATCGACGCAGCAAGTTGTGAGGACTTCACCGTATGGGACGTTTCACGGTAGGTGACTTTTTTCACGTTTTCCGAGTGTGAAGTTCCGACCACGCGGCGGCACAGCCAACCCTAACGCGGTAGGCCTAACCTCGACGAGGCAGCGCGGGAAGACCTGGGCCTAGCCCTGCGACCCCGGGCCAAGTTGGAGCGCAGGAAGGAGATTGTGGAGGGCGAAGGCATCTCTCAAGAAGAAGCAAGCAGTCCCGGCTGGTTGACGGCATTTGGCGGCAAGAACGACAAGGGGAGGAGAGCAGAGACTAGCACCCGCGAAGCCAACCCAAGACGTGGCGAGCGAAAGGACGGAGGCCGCACTGCCACCCCGTGGAGCGCGTACCAGCGCATCGTTGCCACCTCAAGGCTCCCTCAACTGTCGAGGAACACGTATCGCATCATGGTGAGGCCGACGCACGGCCTGAATGTGACCAAGGTTAGACAAATACCTTTCGAGTAAGCCCTAGCCATAGCTGCTGCCCTGGCGCCAGCCGAAATCGGAGAGGACACCATTTGCCCCAACGTTACTCACGACATCTATTTGGTGTGTGCTCCTCACGAGAAGAATGCATCATCATCAGCAGCAGCAGCAGAAGCAGCCTTGTTACGCCCACTGCAGGGCAAAGGCCGTACCAGCGCATCGTTGCCACCTCAAGGCTCCCTCAACTGTCGAGGAACACGTATCGCATCATCGTGAGGCCGACGCACGGCCTGAATGTGACCAAGGTTAGACAAATACCTTTCGAGTAAGCCCTAGCCATAGCTGCTGCCCTGGCTCCAGCCGAAATCGGAGAGGACACCATTTGCCCCAACGTTACTCAAGACATCTATTTGGTGTGTGCTCCTCACGAGAAGAATGCATCATCATCAGCAGCAGCAGCAGAAGCAGCCTTGTTACGCCCACTGCAGGGAAAAGGCCACTCCCATACTTATCCAGCTACCCCGGTCATGTACTAATTGTGGTCATGTTGTCCCTGCAAACTTCTTAATCTCATCCACCCACCTAACTTTCTGCCGTCCCCTGCTACGCTTCCCGTCCCTTGTAATCCAGTCCGTAAACCTTAATGACCATTGGTTATCTTCCCTCCTTTTTACATGTCCTGCCCATGCCCCATTTCTTTTTCTTGATTTCAACTAAGATGTCATTAACTCGCGGTTGTTCCCTCACCCAATCTCACCCAAGAATGCGTGCGCCTACGTAAAGGCACAATTCCGGCTAGGCGAAAGCACGTAACGGATCTCTGTGTACCCGGCTCCCCCCGACGACACGTGTAAAAGCGTAATACGGGGTGTCGACGTGGATATCAACGAGGCTCAACTCCGAGCAAGAATCGTGAACCGGCGCAAACCAGGAGCCATCGAAGCCAAAAGAATCAAGAACACCACTGATGTGGTAGTGTTGTTCAAGGGTATGAAGGTAGCCCAGTTATGTGCCTTGCGGCGCGAGCATGTTTCGCTGTACGCTATACAGGAGCCACACGGATGTTTGCCATGGCTGCGGAGGTTTAGGACATCGTGCCGACGTTTTCCCTAATCCAAACAGCAAGTGGTGCCGCACGTGCGGACAGAAATCACCAGTGGACGATCATCAGTGTATTCCAAAGTGTTCGCAAAGCGAAGGTCCACATCCCACTGCGGACAGAGTATGCAAAGATAGATTTCAAGTCCCATACATCATCAGAAGGAGAAGACGCCAACGCCACTGGCGCGCCGAGAAGGCGCGCGTGGTCCGAGGAACGCAGTTACGCGACTCCAGCCTCTGTACCAGCGTCGCGAGCACCCTCGGGCGACGCCGCTCCAGGACGCCATCCACGCGGCGGAGCAACGCCAAGCGGAGGCGCTCCCGTTCCAGAGGGCGCTCGGCGTCTCGAACGAGATTTCAGGAGGAGCTCACCTGGGCGGATCGAGCCGCCAAGACGCCCAAACTCAGAAAGGTAACGCGGTCAATATCGCGACAGCATAGTGCTCAGCGTGAAATTGAACTACTACGTCAGGAGATTGCTAGTTTCAAAGAAGAGCCATGCAAGCAGAAAGTTGCGCAGGCCATTCCCAGCAGAGCCGATGGTGCGAAAGCAGCGCATAACGCCGTGCAGAAAAACACGCAGGAACCCAAAGTCGAAGTCAGCTAAACCAAACGTAAGCTCCCCTCCACATGAGCGCGACTCGGAGATGAGCGACTCGGAGATGGCCGCGGCGGAAAGCTCTCAGAACGAAATGCTCGAAGAGTTACTTAGGATTTCCACAGAAAAACAGGCAAGCATTAATCTGCTCGCGCAGTGCATGGGAGCACTTGAGAGTAAAGTAGGAGCTATAGAGAATAAAGTAGTCTTGGGCGGGGATCTCAACGCGAAGGACGCGTTATGGGGACTTGCTCAATTTGCGTGCGGTAACAACCTGCAGATACTTAATCTTCCCGACTCCCGCCTAACATTCGAGACGCCCTATGTCCGCTCGTGGATAGACGTGACCTTGTCGTCTGTCTCAATTGTAGGCGGTGGGTACCGTTGGTCCGTCTTGGACGAGGACACCTTATTGGACCACCGATACATTGAGTTTACACTGAGCGATGCCGCGAGCGCGTCCGAGAGGCGGCTCACCAACTACGCTCGGGCGCAGATCTTAGATTCTGAGCCACGATCCCTGGTTCCATCATATAGGTCCCTGCCGCTTCCCGTAGGCTTGGATGCTCGATGCCGCGGTTGAGCGATTCTATAGCACATATAACACTTTATTCAAGCGGTACGCCAGCAAGCCACGGCCCCGTAGTGAGGGCGCCAAGCCGTGATGGACGCCTCAGTTGACTGCGGAACGGTCGCGAGTGCGCGCGATTCGCAGGTGATATCAGCGCGTACGTGACCCCGGCTTGCGCGAGGTGTTTAGATTACAGTACGCACAGGCGTTCGCGGCATATAAGCACAGCCTCCGTTGCGCGAAGGATGCCGCCGACCGAGCGGTGTGCTCGGACATCACGTCGCGCAACCTCTTCGGCCGGCTTTCCAGTCGGTGTTTGCCAAGCTGCGCCCCTATAACATGCATTCTCCCGCCCGAGACCTCGGACGGCGCCCTTACCACCTCGATCCAGGCGTCAGCAGCGCTTTTATTGCGCACGCACGTTGCGGTTGATGATCCCGCGGCGGACAACGACTACCACAGCCGCGTTCGCTGGATAGCGTACTCTCCTTATCCAGAGGTACCCAACGATCATCTTTTTACCCTACAGGAGATCGAGCACTCCCTACTTCTGGGCAATCTGCGCGCGGCGCCGGGGCTAGATGGGCTGACGGGCATGTTTGTGCAAAATCTCTTTCACATCCACCCTCACTTCTTCTTACACATCTTGAACGCCTCTCTTCGATTAGGACACTTTCCCTCCAACTAGAAGACGGGTCGCATAATTTTTATCCTCAAACCTGTCCACCCCCCCCCCCCATCTTCCGTCAGCCTATCGTCCGATAGTAATGAATACACTTTTTGGTAAAATTCTGGAACGCCTACTTAATTCGCGCCTCTATTATTTTCTTCATTCTCGTCACCTCCTTCACGAAAACCAATTTGGCTTTACCCATGCCCGGAGTGCACCGCTGGCCCTATACGCCCTAAAGCACCGGCTCAGTGCACTTAAGGCCGCCAAGACGCCCGCAGTGTTAATTTCATTGGATTTTTACGGGCGCCTTTGACAGTGTCTGGCACGATGACGTGTTGTTTTTCCTGCGCAAGCACCGTTGCCCGACAAACTTATACCGCCTGCTCCAGACATTTCTTACCCATCGCACGGTCGTCCTCCGGAGTAAGACTAGGAACATCTCGGCTCGCCCTTCTATCGGCAGTCCGCAGGGATCGCCTCTTAGCCCTCTGCTATGGAATTTGATAATGCATTCCTTACTAAGTCTCCCGTTACCAGAGGGCGTGCATATACAGGCCTACGCTGATGACACCATCGTATTACTCTCTGGCTCGTCGCGATTGCAATTGCAGGCTTTAGCAGAATCAGTCTTAACCTAGATTTGCGATTGGGCCAGGCAAAACTAGGTCAAAATCAGCGAATCAAAATCTTTTTTTTTTGTCTTTTTCAACAACGGGCACATTGGTACATCTAAGCGCCGTCCGTCTATCCGACTGGATGGCGCTTTTCTAAATCATCAGGACCACATTAAAGTCCTCGGCGTGGTCTTCGATGACAAACTGAACTTTCACGCCCACGTCGATTTTGTAAAGACTAAAGCCGAGATGTTGGTTACTCGATTGCTAAATTTCATTCGCATGCATTTTATGCTGCGCCCAGTACTTCTACGTCGGTTATATGGACAGGTTCTGCTGCCTGCGATTGCATACGCGTCCCCGTAATGGTGGCCGCCTTTCCCAACGACGCATCTCCAGACGCGCATCCTGTCGGTGCAACGGTCGTTGTTGATCGCGTTGACATGCGCATACCAAACAACCAGAACTTCCGCCCTACAGATTTTGGCCCATTGTCCGCCTCTGACGGTAGAGTTAGAACGCCTCAACGCGGAGTTATTCTTATTTACGCTTCGTCAGATCACGCACTACGGGTCTGACACGTTTCACCCAAGCGACACTGACTCTCCATTTAATCGATGGTCCTACCACTCGCGCAAAACATGTCGTTACACGTTCACGCGCCTCACCCCAGCAGACGCTGCTAGAATCGCGGCCCGCTCAGCTTTCCGTGTATATCCTGACGGCGCGTTCACGAGTGTCTCGGTGGGTGCGGCATTTGTTGCGTTTAACCCTAACGGACGCTTGACAGCTGTACGAAAATTCAGGGTAATCAACGCCACAAGCGCGTATAGCGTCGAGTCTGTCGCCTTCGCCGAGGCGCTCGGGTAAATAGCTTCGCTGCCGGCCAGAGCTTCAGTTCATATCTACACAGACTGCCTCTCTTTATTTACTATCCGCAATATCGCATGTTCGCGACACAGACTCCCGAGTATGGGCGTGCAAACAAGCGCTCACCTTGCTCGTTCGAGAGGGCCGGCAGAAATACCTGCACCACGTTCCTGGGCACAGGGGCGTGGTGGGTAACGAGTTGGCAGACACCGCTGCAGTGTCGGCGGCTCGAACGGGCCTCCTCCGCACTGCGGCGGAGTCCATTAAAACTGTACGCGCACGCATTCATCGCATCGCGCGAAACCAATGGAGTGGCTATTGGCAGCGAGAGGGTTCCAACACACGCCTCTACCACTGGGTTCTAAGTGTACACACTATACCCGATTGGTTTCCGCCGAATAAACTTCTCGTACACTTATTTACCGGGCACGGATATTTTCTATCATACCTACACAGGTTTAATCTCCACTCTTCAAACCTATGCATGTGTGGCGCTGTGTGCGATGAAGTGTCGCACTATCTTGCCACCTGCCCCCACACTGCGCACGTCGTTCGAGAATTATGTGACGAAGCCCACGTGCAGTCATTGACTTCGGACAAATACGCTGGTCTTCTAAATTCTAGACGCTCGCGAGCCTTACTTCTGCGACTAGCACGACTGGCCGTCCTTTCTGTATCCCCTTCCTCTCCTCCTTCCCGCATTCCCGACGCCTCATATCTAGACTATATCATTCCTATACTCTCTTCATTCTTTTAATTCATGTTACTTTTGCATGTTTGCTTGTGACAAATGCACTGATTTAGCCTACCAATGGCGGGGCTTCCCCGTGTCAGCTGGCCCTAGCTGCATGCCCCATCATTCATTTTTCTCACTTCCTTATTTCTACCTTCCGCGGCTACGCCCTATCTCCTTCCCTGCCTGCGTGGCCACCCCTTGCTCCTTCTATGCTCTCTGGCCATTCTCACTATATGTCCTTAGCTACATGTGCAGACAATGGCACCGGCTCCACCTCCTTGGCCATCTTTCTTGGACGCCTGGGGTGATCTTGAGCTTTGCTGACATCAACTGCATACCTTTGGCTTACCCTAGCCCAAGGCATTGGATCCACCGGCCTGGCCACTTTCTTGACGTCTGGTGTTAGTCTTGCTGCATCAACTGCCTACCCCTCGGCGTCATCAACACCACCACAGCACGAACATCAAGTTTCAAAGAGAACTCTACGTCTTTGACTTGACTGCGGTGCAGCCCAGGCAATTGCCTTCATCTCCTAGGTCTCCTGATCCCGACGCCCAGTGTGGCCGTCTTGCTGGGTCATGCTAGGACCAACTGGCTACCCCTGGCCTACCCCGAGGAGCGACCGCTAAGACCTGCAGCATCTACGACCAGGCATGTAGGCTACACTGGCCTACCATGGGACAAGCATAGGGAAGATCACTTTGCCCACTCGACATGCTGTGTATAAATAAAATCCGCCCATGCCGCGGATGGCAGCCGGAGCGCTGGGTGGGTGGATGGGCGGGTTTGCTGGATTTCTTCATTAGGAGCACATTATATAAAACGGGCTTAAATACTTGTCCTAGTCATGATACTCACCTTTTTTTTCTTTTCATAACTTATACAGGCTTGCCTCCGATTTCTTATTTAACTAATTGGCTTTTATATAAATTTTATTTGGGATAGCATAGGCATCCCCAGTTAACTTATTTTTGATTGGTTTACGCCTGCTATAGCTAACTGGTGGTGCGGGCTTCCCCACTTTATTTTTATTTATTTTTACCTTTTGGGGACACACAAAGCCATGCTCGCGGGTTACAAATCGGTGGCGGCAAGGTGTAATTCAAGAGATGTATAGCTACGCTACTGAGAAAGAAGCTCGCATACGTTGAACATGACATTCAGCCAGGTCGCGGCAGAATAGAGGCGCTTCTCGTTGAGGTTATCCCCAACAGCTGGCCTAAACAAAGCGTGTTCATCCTCAATGTTTACAGCCCACCATCCGATCAGAGACAGTCTTTCCACTCCCTGTTTATGAAGGCGGTTTCTCACGCTACACTGTCACCATTAGTAATCGCCGTTGGCTTCAACGCCCTACACCACGCATGGAGGTACATCAGGCAAACGGCTAAGGGCACAAATCGAGCGCGGGCAGTCGATGACCTAGCGCTAACAGTCATCACCGATCCCCGTTTCCCCACGAGACTGGGCACGTCGGTGGCTAGAGACACAACCCCCGATCTCGCCCTTATCAGAAATGTAGAGCAAACAACCTGGGATAACAAGCAAGGAAACGTAGGTAGCGATCACTTCATCATTGGTGCTACCCTTCAGGTCAAAGCCCCCCATGCCAGGGAATTTAAACTGACGGACTGGGATGCTTTCTGTAAGCTCAGAAAGAAGGACACGGGCGAATACGCCAGCTTCAGCGATCTCGTCGAGACACTCAGAGCAGACGTTGAAAAGGATACAAAAATTATCCAAACCGAGCTCCAGGTTTCCAGGATGGATCCGCACCTCGCACATCTCTTGGAAGCCAATGCCAAAGTCAGATGAGTTCGCAATAGGGGCCAGAGGCACTCTCCGAGAAGCGGTAATCTCCCCCTTGCTGTTCAACATAGTCATAAAGGGCTTATTAGAGAGGCTCAGATCCCTTCCTAATATAGCACACTCGCTATAAGCAGACGGCATCATGATTTGGTGCCCGGGAGGATCACTCGCAGAAGTAGACACCCGCTGCGATTAGCCTTAGACGCAACGGACTCTCACCTAAAAGACACCGGCCTCCAAGTGTTCCCAAGCAAATCTTAATTGTTACTGTACAGGCTAGGCAGGCAAGATGTTTGGGGGCTCACCCCGCTTAACCAACTTCCCATATCACTCATTGCAATAAATGAGCAGCCCATTCCTCAAGTCGAACCTATCCGAATCCTCGGGTTGCTGATCTACGCTAGAGGATGTAGCGGCAGAACACTGACGCGCATAAGGGCCAAAATCGAAAGCATGCTGAGACTCGTTTCTAGAGTATCCTGAAAAAAGAAAGGACTAGGTGAGGACAACCTCCACAGGATCCATCAAGCTTTCCTCATGAGTCACATCAACTATGTAGTCTTGGCCCTCAAGTGGACCAATACCGAAAAGAATAAGGTTAACACTCTCACGCGCAAGAGTGTCAGAAAGGTACTAGGGTTACCAGTAACCACTTGCTCCGACAGGTTAAGCAAAATTGTTATTGCACAACGACATTGATGAAGTGATCGAAGCACAGGTCACCGCTCAGGTAGTCAGGCTCTCGACAAACAGCGCAGGGAGACGCATCCTAGACGGAGCCGGCATGGCTCCCAGAATTCTCAACGAACAGGAAATCACCTTATCCAGGGAGGCCCAGCCAACCTTCGTGTTCAGCCCATTTCCTCGGAATGTGCACCCACAATACAATGTAGGAAGGCGAAAAGCCCGAGCACGGGCGATTTTACAGAAGGCCGGCGAGAATCAAGATTCGACTGTCTCTGTCCACGCGGCTCAGTACGGCAAGTCTAGCGCACTCGCGCTGGCAATTATTGACGGCAAAGGGGAATTACCCTCCTTGGCCTTGGTTAGGTCAGCTACGAGTGTAGTCGTGGAACAGGTCGCCATAGCCTTGGCCATAACCGACCGCTCGTGCACCAACGTTTTCAGACTCACGAGCGGCCATCAAAGCTTTCGAATCGGGTAACCTAGCGCGCAAGGCTGCCTCCACTCGGGAAAAGAGAACAAACCCCGGCACTCACTTCGTCTCTTCATTTCCCGCCTATATGGGCGCGGACGTTCATCAGAACATAGCTAACCTTAACGAGCTTGCCCATGACCGTGCGCGGTATCCAACGCGCCGCGGCGGCATGGGGGCTCCATGGAGACCGGATGAAGTCCAGCAAAACGATCCGCTCCTTACTTTTCACGAAATAACCTTTCACTATCGGCTTAGTAGAAGGGCCTATCCTCTCCCTCACCCGAAGTTAGACAGGTCTCAGTCAGTTACACTGAGGATGCTCCTGACGGGCTCATTCCCCTCGCAGGGCTGCCTCAACTTAATTTAAGGTCGAGACGCTGGCGAACTACCA
The DNA here is from genome assembly GCF_050947875.1 of Dermacentor variabilis. Lineage (NCBI taxonomy): Eukaryota > Metazoa > Arthropoda > Arachnida > Ixodida > Ixodidae > Dermacentor > Dermacentor variabilis. Next base: position 124,510,601 of record NC_134578.1, on the reverse strand, counting down.
CGAGGTCACAGAGGACTACAGATTAGGACGTCGGAAATATCCACTCCCGGATAGGTCCCTCACGTCCGCAGAGACAGTCACCTGGCGCCGCCTGCAAGCCAAGAACCACATGTCTCCCAGATGGAGATACCTCACGCAAACGGGAAATGCGGAGGACCAATCCTGCAGATTCTGCGATAAAATAGAAACCCTAAGACATATCCTATGGGAGTGCAGCTACTCCCCGGGATATAATTTATTCAAGGACGAAGCATCGGGGACCGCGCTTCATAGCGAAGACCCGGCAGCACAGCCCAACATTGTCCGTCTGGCAGCCGAAGCGGCAAACCGCTTCGTCTGCTAACACCTGCCCCTTAGGGTGACATCGGACTCCATGGACACCTACGAGCGGTACCGGAGCTACGGTGTCACCCGTTACGGACAATAAAAGTTTTCTCACTCACTCATTCTCAGCCGCATCTCCGCAGACATTGATTCAAGCTGTCCGGATTGTATTGAGATGTATCGATCCTTAGCGCACGTGGTCTGGCAATGCCCCGCGTTACCTAACGGTCCTCTATCCAGCGAAGCCGACTGGGAAGAGGTGTTCCGGAGGCCATCGCTCCAGACACAACTACAGGCAATCCAGAGGGTCCAAGAAAGGGTGGAACATCACGGTATTTCTGCCCCGACTTAGACGCGGCCAGCGGCTTCCGCGGGTCCCCGAAAGGGACCCCCGCGAAGCTCCTCAGGATCAAATAAAGTTCACGGTCTGTTTCTCGGTCTGTCTGTCCGTCCTTCCGTCTGTCTTTCCGTCCGTCCGTCTGTCTGTCTGTCTACTACTGTCCGGCTGGCCACCCAAGGGAGCGACAGCAATGTAAGTGCTCTTGGATTTTTTAATCATAACTCTGGTTTTTCTCGCGTGTCATCAACAAACTAGGTGTTGAATTGTTCGCGAAGGTTTCGCGGTCAAGAATATACCAGTTTTCATTACTTTGGTGCAATTTTGACCTTGTTATTATCGTTAAAACAAATGTAAACAAACCATCAGACATAGGGGCAAAAACGACATTTTCTTCAATTTTTAGCACTAAAACCCTTGGAGCAGTGGTGCTCAGATTTTGCACTCCTCCTTTGGAATAATTAGGAGAATAACCAGTTAAAATTTCATTACTCTACGATAATTAGTTCAAAAGTTATTGACTACTGAATACAACTTCATTTTATTAATATGCCCTAATTTTCGACCACATGTGTGTCGAATTCTAATCCACTAAATCTCAAATAAGTAAGCATCATCCATCAATAAGAAGTAGAAATTCGTAATCTACGACCTCGAATTAGTATAATCCAACCATTAGTTTAATCTAGTTTTGCGATATACTCTTGTAAGGAACGAGGCAGAAAGCACACCAAAAATGTAGCCAAAAGCGGCCATTTTGAACCTTGGAAATGCCATTCTGAATCCACGCCAATCAGGTCCAAATTAACGTACAAAGTTACTTTCTTTTTAACTGTTAGTCAGTAAGAAGCCTAACAAACAAACCTATAACAATATTTTTATTTAATTGTTCCCTATTCATTAGCAGAAAATCATTAGTTTTGTAGCTTCTGTCGACACTGCACAGAACTAACATCTTAACCTGTCGCAGTATAGACGTGTACTGCACAGAACTGGCGATACGTAGTTTTTGATGGAACAACATATTAGTTGGTGGGAAGGAGATTCAACCATGACCAAGAAAGTGCATAAGAAGGCTCAAACCAAGAATCAAACTTGCAACCCAGAGGCAAATAGACACGAAGAATTTATTACTTCACTATTCACTCGAGCGAATTATTATTACACTCGAGCGAATCTACTCACACAGAACGTTCAGTTCCGTACCAAGAAAGAAACATGGAATCCAGAGAAGGTGAGCAACATTTGAAAAGCGTCATGGACATTGATGAACGCTTCATTAAAGCACTACTGGAGTTGCGACATGACCTTCCTCCAACAAGAGAGGCATTAGATGCCATATTGCATGAATTCCAAAACATGAAAGCCTTGGCTCTAAAGACCATTGAACACAATGCATTTCTAACGGGCAAGGTTGAGGCCGAGTCCAAGCAAGGTTCCTACTCGCAGTCTTTCCCAGCAGGATGTGAGCATAACAACATGCAGGGATTCAAACGGGCTCTGCTAATTAAAGACATATCAGGAACAGAGAACCCTCAACAGGAAATAAGAGCTAAGCTCAAGAATTTCGAGCCAATTGAGTTCAGTCTCACTGATGTGGATGTCGAGAACATCAAGGATGGAGTAGCAGTAGTTGCAGATAAAGTCGAGGATCTCAGAAGCCTGGAGTCAGGCCTTAAGGCCAACCAGGAGACGTGTCACTTCTCTATAAGAATTTCCGAAGGGCTCTCTCCCGAAGTAAAGATTGTAGGCGTGGATCTCGGAGTCAATGAAAATGAGATTCCAGAGAGAATCATCAAACAAAACAATCTCAACGGAAACGAGGAAGAGGTAAAAATAGTTTGGGTGACCAAAAAAGAGTCATCAAAATCGGTCACATTACGAATAAGCAACCGAGAGCTTGCTAATCAAATGGTGAAAAGAGGACATGTAAACATCGGTTGGACTCGATGCAGAGTCTATGAGAATGTTCTCGTCTCAAAGTGTTCGAGGTGTGCACGTTTCGGGCACATAGAGAAACAGTGCAGATCTAGAGGTGTAAGATGCACAGAATCTGGTGGAGCCCACTACTACAGTGAATGCCAGGCAGAGACTAAATCCTGCCCCGTATGCAAGGAGAAGGGCTTCAACTATAAAAAACATTCCATGTGGGATGCAACATGTCTCGCCTTTGATGAAGCCTATGAGTCTCAGAGGAGACGTATGGGTTTTGTTTCAAAGTAAATAGCCCAAGGACTCAGTTTATACTTGTATTTCCCTTCAAAACAAAAAACCTTTCTCTTGTTTTTAATAATCACAAAAATGTGTACTAATTCACTAAACATAATTCAACTAAATCAAGCTAGATCAATAAAAGCTACAACTCAATTAAATAACCTACAGACCCACTTTCAACAGGATATTTCAGTTGTTCAAGAACCATACGCACTAAATAATAAAATAATAGGCTATCCATTAAAATCGAAAATAGTAAGTCACCCAGTGCTCCCAAAAACAGCCATCATAATACATAACGAAAAAACCCATATTTTCCCATTACTTACCACACATAATATAATAGCCATAAGAATTAAATGGGAAGACGAATACATCAACCTAATTAACTGCTATGTTTCACCAAAAGATAACATCGAACCCTATTTGTTAGAGATTGAAGAAATTTTAAAATTAAAAGATAAAGAGAATGTAATAATTCTAGGAGACTTTAACTCTAAAAACATAGTATGGGGAGGCCAAACCTCTGAACCAAGAGGAGAGAAACTTTTCGAATTCATTGTTAGAAACGATTTAAATATATTAAATAACGAAAATTCACTCCCTACTTTTGAAACTAAAAACGGGAAAAGCTGGATCGACTTATATATTATCAATAAAACTATGGCAAACAAAATACAAAAATGGGAGGTTCTAGAAGAAAACTCTCTTAGCGATCACAGGTATATAGCAATAACAGCTTTCAATAAACAGACTGAACCTATAAAACGCCTAACTATGAAGGGAGAATATCAGGTATTCGAAAAACTCAAACGAGACACATGGTTCCAAGAAATGGTAAAAGACGACATAGTAAATACTATTCAGATAGAATTAATAATAAACACTTTCTATTCTAAAATCGAAAACTTAGTAAAAAAATACACCAAAACAATAAAATCAACAGATTCAATAGCAAAACCATGGTGGAACATAGAATTAGAAATAGAAAGGAAAAAAGTAAGAGCATTAAGAAGAAGGTATCAAAAAGCAAATGAGGATAACAAAGAAAGTTTTAAACAAGTATATCTAGCGGCATTACAGGAGTATAACAATAACATAAGTAGAGCAAAGGACTCATCGTGGAAAGAATTGTGTTCTACTGTGAAAAACAAAAATCCATTTACGGTTCCCTACAAATTAGCAGCAAACAAAATTAAGAATCCTGTGATAATTTCGGTTATTAAAAAAGATAATGGTCTTCAAACAGAAGAAGAATCCGTCGAATATCTACTAGGAAAATTGTACAGCTTCGAAGAAAGCCACAACAAAACACCTGTTATTCCAACTATTTCAGATAAAATAGAAAATCATGAATTCATACCTTTTACTACTATAGAAGTAGATTGTATAATGCAAAACCTTAAAAAACGAATTGCCCCAGGACCAGATAACTTAAGAACTTCATTTATACAAACTCTTTATTATTCACATAAACAGTTCTTTATAAAAATTTTCAACAGTTGTACTAAATTAGGTTACTTTCCAAAACGTTGGAAAACTTCCAGGATCATTTTAATACCCAAAAACAAGAAATCAGATAAACCAGAAGAAACTTACCGGCCTATTGCAATCAACTCAATACTAGGAAAAGTTTTTGAAAAATTGATTAACAATAGGATTTATCATTTCTTAGTGGTAAATGATTTACTACCACTAAATCAATATGGATTTAAGCATGGTACATCCGCAATTAATGCACTAGACAATATAAAAGAAGCCATAAACAAAGCAAAACTTGATAAAATGCAGTCCCTTATAATCTCCTTGGATATCAAAAATGCTTTCGGGAACATTAATAAAGAACTAATCATTGATATTATGCAGAAGCATCAATTACCTACATACCTCATTTCAATTACAGCGAACATTTTGACAGAAAGAACTATAATTTATAAGTCTTCTACAGTCAATTTTAGCAAAACATTAGAAAGTGGTTCAACTCAAGGATCTCCACTCAGCCCTACACTATGGAATCTCACTATTTCAGAGCTTTTAAATACTAGAATGCCAAAAAATGTCACTATACAAGCATTTGCAGACGATGTCACTTTAATAGTCAAGGGTACTAGTAGAGCTCACTTGGAAAGAATAGGCAATGAGGCATTACAGAAACTCTACCAATGGGCTAACAATAACAAATTAAGTTTTAATCCTCAAAAATGCGAATCCTTAGTTCTAGGAAATAAATACAAAGGCAAACCACCAAAACTACAATTAGGCAATGATGCAATAAAAAATAAAGATGAACTAAAAATTCTAGGTGTAATTTTCGACAAAGGACTAACTTTTATTCCACATCTGAAAGAGGTAAAAAACAAAATCATTCAAGTGACAGCCAAAATATCGCAATTCAGTAAAATAAATTGGGGATTGAAACCTACGCAACTAAGACAAATCTATATAAGGGGAATCGAAAGAATGATTATTTATGGCTCTCAAGTATGGTACAAACAACATACACTCATTATAAGAAAACTATCATCAATTCAGAGAATATTTTTAATAAAAATATGCAAGGGTTTCAGCACAATATCAGACATGGCTCTTCAAGTCATACGTTCCACCAATACACTTTACCATAGAGAAAGAAAATGCTTTATATGATATATTACATAAGGGCAGCAATTTCAAATTTAAAGAAAAGTCTTTTAACAAATCAAATATAGCTGAAAAAAATAGAATTACGGCATACTCATCCTGCTGAAAGAGTCGCACTAGACTACAGAACTGAATCAATCAAGCCTGATTACAACATATATACTGACGGTTCAAAAGATGGTGAAAAAACCGGCGCAGCATTTGTAGTTATTACAAGAGAAAACAAAATTCATGAACAAAAGCAATTTTCCCTTCCGGAATACTCTAGTAATTTTGAAGCAGAAACAACTGCTATATTAGAAGCTATTAATTATATATCTAATCAAAAGGAGCGTTATCATTTCCAGATTTTAACTGACAGTCTGTCTACCTTACGAGGTCTAAAGAATCCATATAACAAAAATCCATTCGTAAATAGAATAAAAAACGAGATACAAAAAATATCTTTAAATCATGAAATTACATTAACATACGTAAAGGGACACTCAGGTATAGTAGGCAATGAAATTGCAGATGAGTTGGCAAAAACAGCATGGAAGTACGGCTTACCAACAACATTACCAATGACGAAATCGTTCCTGAAAAACCTATTGTCTAAACAACGTACAGGAAAATGGAACAACTATTGGAAGAACGCTAATAAAACATATGCAGCAGAATGGATTGAAGACGTAGGAAATATACCTGCACATCTTCCACTAAACTATTATACTACACAAGCTGTTTCGGGTCATGGAAGATTCCCATATTATTTCTTGAGATTTAACATCATAGAAAGAAATAAATGTAATGTGGCTCTGTTGCAAAAAATTTTGATCATAATCTATTGACATGTACTGAAACTAACGAAGAAAGAAAAGAGCTATACAAAATTCTGAAAAGTAACAAATCACTTAACAAACGGGAAATTATTAATAATCCTGCAGCATTAAAAGTTATTGAGGAAATCACAAGGAAAATAAACGAGCATGTATATACTCACAATATACAACTATAGCACCAAAAATTAATGAATAAATAAGATAATCACCAAAAGTACCTCTAAATAAGTAATAAATATTAAAGTATACATACTCAGAATATATAGGTGTATTGATGTATGTATGTATGTGTATATGTATGTGTGTATATGTATGTATATGTATATATATATGTTTATATCATTTTTCTAAAATCTTAATACTCGAGTCTAAAAACTCCCATCAAGCTCTTAGTTTGAAAAAAAACTTAACTAAGCATAACGAAAATAAGAACAGCAAAAAGAAAATACTTAAGGGAAATCATTAACAAAAGCATTTCTAAATTCTAGTAAACAAGAGTAGTCAGGTTTTCAGAAAGATTTTTAATAACAAAAGAACAATATCTAGAAACTTTAACGACTCATCATACATCAAAAATATTAATGAGGCCATGCATATCGAATGATCAAAAATATATGTACATAAAAATTATTTAATGAAAAAACATAGTGGAAAAACCCTTTCAATTTTTCACTTGAAGTGAACCCGCCAGCTGCCAAAAAAAAACAAATAAATAAAAATAAAACAGGCAAAATCTAAATAATCTCCTTAAAAATGTTTTCGAACCATCATTCGGTCAATTGACCCTATTATTATCTACTTCAGCCATCTGAACATATATGTATGCACACATTGTGTATATATATGAACATATATGCACAGAATGGCACTTGCACCTAGTAATAATTATTTAATATATGTTTAAAATACTCATGTACTATACCCACAAAGAATACAAAATGGCATGTTCACATTATGTGATTCCGCCAAATAAAAGAGGTAGAATATGCTATAATAATTTTTCCTCCTGGCACGTTCATATTAGATGATTCCGTCGGGAGGAAAACTAGTAAACAACAAAGAGATCTCTCCTTAATAAATAAACCTATGCAAACAATCAATCTTGCTAAATGCCAAGGCGAATAAGAGGAAAAACTGAAAACCAGCATAACCAGCAGGTTCACGTAACGTGATTTCGCTGGAAAAGGTAAAATTCTCAATAGCCCTAAAAATATTCATCGGCATGTTCACTTGTGTGATTTCGCCGAAAAAAAAACATAATAATGTGGCATTCATGCCTAGGCGCTTTAGCCCTCAAAAAAAAAGTTGCAAAAACAAGAGGAACCTCTTACGCAATAAACCACCCGGCACGTTCACGTAAGGTGATTCCGCCGGTAGTCATAACGGCAATCACGCATTTTTCATCTCGCGTGACTTTCGCCCCCTCAAAAAAAAAAAAAAAATCTAATGGGCATGTTCACATAAGGTGATTTCGCCCCAAAAAGAAAAAGAAGAGGAACCTCTATTCAACACAACCAAGCGGCATGTTCACCAAGGTGATTTCGTCGGTAAGCTACCGTACTTAAATCTAACGGGGCACGTTTACTTAAGGTGATTTCGTCCCAAAAAGAAAAAGAAGAGAACCTCTTATTCAACTTAACCAACCGGCATGTTCACCAAGGTGATTTTGTCGGTAAGCTACTATGGTATCATGCATTCTTTGGTCGACGAAGTCGACAAATTCATAATTTCACCATGGGCAAGCACTCCTCACAGAATTTGAAACCGGCATGTTCACAGAAGTGATTTCGCCGGATACTTATAAAATACCATTTTCAAATATACAAGGTTATCATTCAAATAAGGCATGTTCACAATAAGTGATTCCGCCACCAAAAAAAGAGAGCAAATTAATAAAAACAAGTGCAAGTCCACTTCCCCAAATCTCATTAAAATCAGCAATAAAAAGTACCCCATAAACTCTAAAAAATGGGGACATTACAACTTAGGCAATAAGACCAAATATTCATTATGCTGGTGGTTTCTCCAAGTGATTTGTTGAACAACAACAAAAAAAATCACCTAGGTATCTATTCCTAATTAGCAATCGAAATATTAATTACTCAAGTTAGCAACATATATCATAAGAAAGTTAATCCCAACTAAAAACTCTTCGAAATCTTAGATAAGACACCCGCTGTATACTTCCACGTACTAATATGCATATATAAACCCACTAACGTATGGGTATATGAAAAACTCATTGAACATACAATTCTCAAAAACCAAAGTAAATAAATTCAAAACTGGCAGCAAAAATAGAAATGTGTAACCTTATTCATATTAATATAACAATTTAGAGGTACTTAAAAGTGAAACACAAATTAGTCCAACTATATTGAATACATAACTATTTCTATTGGAATCTTCCATCAAACGACTCAGCATTACGCAATCTCTCCACAAAAAAAATAATAATAATAAATATTTCCATCTTCCGCACAAGAAGTCACCAAAACATTAAAAATAGATAGGATAAGTAAAACCTCAAAAGCAATCTATCACTGTACTAGTACTTAAAGATGTTTTCAAGTTTTTTTTTACAGGCAGACAGGAAACTCAAGACACAGAAGAATGACATCATCCCTATTCAAGAATCAACCATAACAAGACAAGACAAGAAAGAAGTACGAAACCAGAACAAGAATGAAAAACCAGATGCAAACTACAGCAAAACTTCAATCAAATGATATTCAATAAACGCCCCTGATTTCCTTGCCCGTTCCCTTGGTCGTGGCCAGCCGGATGGTATCTCTACCCCTTTTATCTTTCTCTCTCTCTCTTTTTTTTAATTTTTTTTACTTCCTCCTTTTCTGACCTCTTTCCCTAGTTTCCCCTTTTTATGTTATTTTATCTTTTTTTTAATCCCGTTATACTTAGTGGCACGGGAGGGGCCCGTTATTATTATTATTATTTTTCCCTTATTATATTCATTAGCTTTATTTATTTCTTTATATTATATTTTTTCTTCCTTTATATTTGTCCCACTCTAACGTATGTCTGTCTGTCTGTCTGTCTGTCACGTCTAGCAAAGACACGTTTCTTTTACCTCAACTTGAAACTCAGACAGAAGAAAGACATACAGACGGCAACCGCCCGTGCCGTCGTCTATGCGTCTTGTTTTTGCGTGTGTTTTACCTTGGGGCAAAAAAACGTGTGTTTCTGCAAGTATTACGAACGAGGCCAACGAATAGTTCTGTCGAATCACGTCTCTATTGACATTTGCGCAATATTCAAAACTGTTGCGCAATATATAGGTTTGGTAATTGTTCGCATCGTTTGTTTTGTTAGATCTCGAAGCACTCGAAGTGATCTCGAATATTAGGCAAAGTTATCCACAATACTCTCTTTCTAAATGGCCTCAGACTAAGCGAAAGCCGTTTTACACAGTCATTTTCTATCAACTAAATGAATTATACGAAAGCAAGGCGAAATTTAGTTAAAAGCTTGCGGATGGGATTTGCGTAAACCACGCCAAGCGAGTAACGCGAAAAAAAAAATGGCGTACGCATGCTAAACGCGGTGGGTCGTTAGCGTTTTGAATAAACTCTGTTGGAACCCACTATTTGAGCCAAGCCCGCTTCTCCGCTAAACAGGCTAACCGAAGCTGTCTATTGTTAGCGTCTGCAAGGGCGGCGTCTGTCTCACAAGCCGACTGTTGTGAAGCGCTGCATCCAATGAAGGCGACTCTTCGTAAGCTATAGGTCACTGTGACTGTAGATGGATCACTAATTATTTCGCCAGGTGCACAAAGCACCGTACACCCGCGTGCCTTCCAGAAGCGAGAATTTTCCTGACCTGCTGGAGCGTTTACCTGCTGCTAACAATAATTTTATATCCTGTAACTACAACCTGTGGTATGAATCTCGTCAAGGCAGTCGGCGAAGGCGCGCCATTGCTTTTAGGGGCGAGTTTTGCTAGCACGCTGATGTAGGATCGAACTTCTTCGTGGCCTGTACTTGCAGGAATGCATCGTCCACCATTATTGCCGCTCTTGACTAAAATGCATTGCGCGCTTTCTTGGAGATGCAGAAGTTCAGTAATAACATCGGTTGCTAGCGGATAGTGTGTTCAGCACCACTGCATCACGGTTACCTTCAGCATCATAGATCACTGAGGATAACCGTGCGCCGCACGCGCACGTACGCCTACGTGTCAACAATTTTTTTGTAGACAACAGCTCATGTAACTATGCATAGTTTTTCAGTCATGTGACTTGATAACATTGCACTAATATTGCTATCTTTAGTTGTAAAAATTGTGAACATTCAACATATCTTCTGCTTTCAACGCATGTTCATGGCCACGTGTATTCACCTAAAACTCACCACTGACCTTCAGAAATGGCCTACTTCGACGGAAAAAAAGAACCAGCTGACATGTTTAGTTGTCCATAGTGTGATTGCAACCAGCGTCCTCCCAGCGCGCACAAGCTTGCCCCAGTGTCCGCCAGTGTCCGCCAGTGCCCGGAGTGGGAACTACTTCACCCCGGAGACAGCGCAATCCATTGCGATTGCTGGTAGGGTAGAGCGCACGTCGCTCAACACATACGCCCCACTTGCACTGCTTGTGAAATCGGTGCAATATTCAATTCTTACAAGTCATTGGCAAAGATTCGGTTTAATGGCTGTACAACACTTCCAAAAGCGCACAAACATTTCTTATCGCCCTTAATGATTTGACGTTCTTGAAAACCGCCCATAACACGCACCATTTTATTTCAATGTGTAAACAGTGTGCCATATTTATTTCGGGACGGTGGCAAAACCCTCTAGGCAGTTTTCTTAAGTAAGTTCGTAAAAATTTGTATCCCATATGCAATTAATTGCCTGTACAATCTATTTCTTCTTATTTTTATTTAGAAATAACTGACAGATCTCTAGAGGGACCTTGAGTGAGGGGACCATGTGCTACAATGCAATTATACTTGAAGACAACTCTACTGCAAAGCATCACCGCGGAAACAAATCACGCATAAACAGCCTGACACACCATGGAAAATCATCATCATCAGCCTATTTTATGTCCACTGCAGGACGAAGACCTCTCCCTGCTACCACCAATTACCCCCATCCTGCGCCAACCGATTCCAACTAGTACCCTCAAATTTCCTATTTCCTCGCACCACAACTAGGTGCCGTCCTCTACTGCCGTCCTCTCCGGACGCCGTCCGGTTCTGCCCTCCTCTACTGCGCTTCCCCTTCTCTTGGTACCCATTCTGTCACCCTAATGGTCCAGTCGTAATCTAATATGCGCACAGCATTACCTGCCCAGCTCCATTTTTTTCTCTTAATGTCTATTAGAACATCGTCTATACCCGTTTGCTCGCTGATCCAAGCCGCTCTCTTTCTGTCTCTTAAAGTTATGCCTAGCATTCTTCGTTCCATCGCTCTTTGCGATGGCACGCAAAAATGCAAACTAGAAAAAGCCCAACCGCAAAACACAAGCACAAAGCACTGGAACAGGGAAGTTTATCTCGGCATTACTAACGGCTATTCACGTACACAGTTAGCATTTTAGCGAAATAGAGTAATTTCACCAACAAATTTTCTCAATAAAATCTTCGTCGACACAACTGACACTTTAATCGTACACCAACCGTAATGTGTGCCTCATCGCCACGCAAATTGAATTCAGCAGCACATTTATTTCTTTGAGAACAAGCAAAAAGGCGAAATATTACTATTGCGCAATAATTATAAAGGGCGATAAAACAACTTCGATTATTTTCAAGGCCCCAACGGCTCGATGTTTTAGGTTTTTGCTGCACAAAACATCAATGTGCCCTCCATCGCTGTCAAAAATAAAATTAGTGCCACTTCATTCGTGCCAACGCACAGGGCCAATTTTTTGTGTTCCGCAGAACGCCGCTCAAGAGCAAGGCGTTACGTGATGTTTGGTACCTACCACAGTTTTTACGTAGGATATCTTTGCAGATCACACGTATTGGACCCTATACTACCCCCAATTAAGCTGAGTGCATCGTATCACCGCCATATCTCATCATGCTAACGTTTTGGGTTGGATCGGATGCTGCTTCCGTAAATGTTCTCAATATGTGAGGGTATTTGGGGTTGGTCAAGCTGCTGCGAGCAACTTTTTCTCCACTTTACCCCCGGAAGGCTGTATTTAGTTCTTGCGAAAATGGAGCGTCCGTCCGTCCGTCCTTACATACATACATACATACATACATACATACATACATACATACATACATACATACATACATACATACATACATACATACATACATACCTACATACATGTATCTCTAACAATTTCGTTTCTCCGCGCGCTGCCG